>NC_054534.1:43709725-44934725 GCF_017654505.1 Polyodon spathula
GACTACACTCTTGTCAGGAACCTAATTAATAAACATGATAGATAAGCTGTTTACCTTAAAATATAAACACACAGTTTAACAATACATCAAAAAGGCTTCCACACAGTAGCTTTTTCATTACAATTGAGCAAACCTTCAATCGGGCTCCTTCACACAGCAGCAGTCCTGAAGGGACTGGCTGCTTTCTTTAAATACCCTGCACCTAGATCTAATTTACAATGGTAGCCAGATGCAGGTGATAATTAACTAATAAATTAACCCCCCTCCCTGCTGTGTTACATATCCTTCCCTTTGTCTTAACAAGCACCCATGATACGATGGCCACTTCCCTCCACCCTTAAAAGACCACCCTCAAGTCCGATTTCTTTAATCTTCGCCCTTCTCCATGGGCGGGCTTAAGGGCGGGTCGGTCCCTCCGGTGCTTTTAAGACTGACTGGCTCGCCGACTGGAGACCTGGTGGGTGATGCAGCAGGCAGAGGTCTGCGGATGGGTACCAATGTATCGACCTCTGAACTGCTAGAGGGAGCCCAAATGAAGTCTGTTGCCAATGTTGCGATGCTGGGGCAGTGGTGAACGAGGAACTGTGCCTGGTGGATCATACTCTTGGTCTCCAGGTCCAGCGACAGGAGGTCCAGAACCTTAGGCAGGGTGTCCCAGAGCATGGGGCAAGGGTTCGCATTTTCTGGCGCCGAACGAGCTCTCAGGGGTGGATGTTTGAGCGGAGGTAGAGGTGCGGCTTCACCTCCTCCCGCTTGATTGTAGCTCGTGGCTCCGCAGAGCGCACCGGCTTCACCTCCTCAGGTGCTGGAGACTGTGGGGCTTTTCCATCCTGCACTGGAGACAGCTGGGCTTCTCTTGCTTTTTTTTTTTTTTTTTTGCAGTATCAGCTCCAGCTCTGTTGGTTCCTGCTCCCTTGTTTTCTCTAGGTGAGCAGTGGTGTTTCTGCTGATCTTTGTGATCAATACTTCTAAGCTTTCCATTTCTGGGTTTTAGGGGCACCCACACTCACTGCCACAATATATAACATGGCCGCTAACATTACTGAAGGGACTGACCCTGCACCTGGCTCGTGGGTACCGAGATATATATCTATATATATAATTATCTTATATATAATTAGGGCATATATTATATATATTATAATATATCTGTATATGTGTGTGTGTGTGTGTGTGTGTGTGTGTGTGTGTTGTGTGTGTGTGTATATATATATATATATATAGTTTTATTTTTAGTTTTTAAAAAAACTAAAAAAAATTATTATTACAAAAAGGAAAACTGCTGTTGTACTATCAGGTGCAAAATCAGAAAGAAAAAATTATTACAGCACTGATCTTTCCATCCAGCCAAAACCTCCTGATATAATAGATTTTTTTTTTTATCAATTATTTATATTTTTGTGTATCTACATTACCTTTTTCTTTTTGTGTGTGTTTAGGTAAAATCAGAGTCTTCTGCCGCATAAGACCTTTAAATAAATCTGAAGAAGCCCGTGGAAGCCAGTTTGTTGTTGGCTGCCCAGATGAATATTCTGTGACTGTGGGCTGTGCCCGTGGACTGAAAGAGTTCCAATTTGACAGGATTTTCAATAGCACAAGCTCCCAGGAGGAAATTTTTGAGGACACAAGCAGGTAATGTGCTGATAAAAGTTATGATAAAGTAATTGTAATATAAATCCTTAAGCTATCTGAAGACAAGTAAACATATTTGGATATCTTCTCAAGATCCACCTTTAGCTATGTGTAAACAATATTTTACTATAAAATATTCTACATAATATCCTTCTATCTTACCATCAACACTTCATAACCAAGTGGAATCAAGTTAGACTTAAATATGAATATATATTCTACAGTAATCATAGAATTCTGGCTATAAATACGATTGATTCATTTGGCATATGATTTAAGGTTTATACAATATTCAAGTTTTATTCAATTAAATGTTATCATATTTCAGTGCTTGCTTCAACATACAAAAACAAAATAACATTTTGTTGAAAGTAGTATACACTTTCCTTTATTTGAAAAGTTACACAAATAGGATTAAAAGTAGATTACATTAGATTGTAGTAATTTGTTTTCAATGTATAATCAAGCATTATACTAAGTATGTTCAAGACAAATTAATAGTATATTCAGTTGTAATTGAGCTTCAAAACTCAGCATTCAACAATGCTTTTCTATTCTATCATGTAATTCAACATAGGTCAATATTACTTCTTACTCAATTTAAACAGAATTAATCATACAATCGATCTATCCACCATGGAAATTCATGTTATTTAGTTACAAGTCCTTATATTGAAGAAAGTTGAAACAGTCTTGCAATGAAGAATTATTGTATATAGCTTTCTCCTCATGGTTAAAAAGTGTTTCAGTTTAGAAACACGTTTTCTGTTTGTAGTCTTCTTCAGTTAAAGTATTGTCTTTTGAGAGAGAGAGATTTCCTTTGAGAAAGACAGTTTCATTTTCCATTGAGACACTTGTTTTCCATCTTTCAAGCATTTTTATAACATTGCAAATGAGCAGGACATGGTTAATATTATCAAATCATAGAAGAGTTCTCCTTAGACTATTTCTAATTATTATTTCAATGAATACATCATAAGATCACCCCCATCTTCATTTGAACAAAGGTTTGTAAATCACAGAAAATACATTCAGTTAAAAATATTATTTTATGAAATAACTTTTCCTGAGTTATTCATTTTTTCTTGATAATCACATTTCTATTTTCCTGATGTGAATCAACACAAAATAAATCATATTCTAGTTAATTCATTACATTTTAATCCATTTGATTCCTGAATGATACATTACTTAATTTTTAGTGACTTAAGTAAGGCTTTTAATACCCTACATTTTGAATGTTTGTAAATTTAAGAGTTCACAAGAATACTGTTTTATAACAGTTAGCATAAATCACCAATGAAGCCAATGTATTTTAATTACAAATTTAATCATCACCATTGTCCACCAGATGGCAGTATGACACCATTTTGACCAGAGTTCGTATTGAACATCCATTCTGACACATGTCTCATAGATAGGAATTTATTGTCACAAGTGGGAAACGTTGTGTTTGAAACTCGATACTTAATCTGATAAAGATTTGTATTTGTTTAACAAAGTCATATCTGATTGCTCTTCACAGCAGGAATCTTTTGCAAAACAGTCCAAATTTAGTTCTTCCAATTTATAATCCATTTAAGTCTGGCTGACCAACACAGCAGGGGATTTAGCTTACAAATGGCTTTCCATCTCTTTTAGAGTCAATGGTTTACAGTCAATGGTATATTCTCATTTGAGCAAATATAAATTGTACTTTTTACATCACTGTATTAACAGTTAATAATGGGAAAACAAAATCATTTCTGCCTTTTTAAAAATTTGGAATTGCCAATTATTTTATCCTGATTTTCTCCCAATTGGAATGCCCAATTATTCAACCCAGCTCACCGCTGCAACCCCTGCACTAACTCCGGAGAGACAAAGATGACCACTTGAGTCCATCTGCTTTGTTTCACACAGCAAGCCCACCGTGAAGCCATTACAGAACTACAATGTCAGAGGACCACATAGTTCTGAATTGCACACAGGCAGGCCACAGGGGTCACTGGTGAATGGTGAGCCAAGGATTCCCCAGCCAACCTAAACCTTCCCTGCCTGGGCAGCGCTTGGCCAATTGTGCACTGCCCCCTGCGAACTTTCGGCCATGATCAGCAGTGGCATAGCCTGGATTTGAACTGGTGATCTCTAAGCTATAGGGTGCATCCTGCACTCCAGGCTGACTGCCTTCACTGGATGTGTCACTCGGGAGCCCTAACTCCTGACTTTTGAACCTGAACATGGAATAAAGTACTTCTTACAATATTTACAGTATTTGCTAATTTGTGCTATTTTTAAATGCTATTGTTTATTTTTTTTTGTTATTATTTGCAGGCTAATACAGTCAGCTGTAGATGGCTACAATGTGTGCATTTTTGCTTATGGGCAGACTGGCTCTGGGAAGACATTTACTATGATAGGTGACAAAGAACTAAAAAGTCCTGGTGTGATGCCAAGAGCTTTCAACCGGATTTTCCATATTGTAGAGGAAAATAAAACTAAATTTGATTTTAAGGTAAGAAACTGTAGTCTAAAAACAATAACATAGTAAGTGTGTTATAATTGTGATGAAATGCATAACATGTAGAAGTAGCACAATTAAGGGTTAAGTAGCTTCAAACGTTACTTAATTAATTTAACATTGCAGTAATTGTGTGAAGACTGTGGAAACAGCAAAGAGGACCACATCATGTGATTTATTTGGAATCGGGAAGCAGTCAAAAAGTGCTGAGAAATAGGATACTGCAGGCACTCATAATGCTAGGATGTTTTTGATTTAGAAAATAAAATTCAATATTGGATCATGTGGGCTCAGAAAAAAAAAAAAAAAAAAAAAAAAAAAATACATTTGCAGCTACTTAACATTTTTACTTTTGTTTCTTGATCTGTCTTTATCAAATACTGCTTAACTAACCAAAACACTGTACATTACACCATAGCAAAGAGAAAATTGAAATGCTAAAGCTTCTGCAGTTGACTCCTATCCTTATACAGTGTTTTGCCCCACAGGTCTCTGTCTACATGCTGGAGCTGTATAATGAACGCTTGCTGGATCTTTTTGTAAACCCAAATGAGGCCTTTAGCAAAAAGATTGAAATTAAGAAGGACAAAAAGGGTCTTGTGTTTGTTCAGGGGGCAGAGACAAAAGAGGCAGCCAGTGCTGAAATGCTCTTTGCACTGTTTAAACAAGGCTGTATGAACCGACATATTGCACCCACAAGTATGTGCCTAATATAGCATATAACTCTATTAAATATGTTATTTTACAGTGACTGATGAACAATTATTACCTGTTAAAGATTTCATGTGTTTTAATTATATATATATACCAATTCTGTCATATTACTGAATTACAAATGGTACGTTGAAATTTCGTTCTGTTCGATATTTTATTTTAAAACACTTAAACTCAAAATCAATTATTGTAAGGTGACATTGGTTTTATGTGGGAAACATTTTTAAGAAAAATAAAAAAAAAACTGAAATATCTTGCTTGCATAAGTATTCAACCCCCACACATTAATATTTGGTAGAGCCATCTTTCGCTGCAATAACAACTTTAAGTCTTTTGGGGTAAGTATGTATCAGCTTTGCACACAGTGTTGGAGTGATTTTGGCCCGTTTTTCTTGGCAGATTTGCTCCAGGTTGTTCAGGTTGGTTGGACGACGCTTGTGGACCACAATTTTCAAATAGTACCACAGATTGTCAATGGGATTGAGATCAGGACTTTGACTAGGCCACTGTAGGACATTCACCTTTTTGTTCTTGAGCCACTCCAATGTTGCTTTGGCCTTGTGCTTGGGATCATTGTCCTGCTGAAAGGCGAATTGCCTCCCAAGCTTCAGTTTTTTAGCGGACTGAAGCAGATTCTCTTGCAGTATTTTCCTTGTATTTTGCTCCATCCATTCTTCCTTCAATTGTAACAAGATGCCCAGTCCCTGCTGATGAGAAGCATCCCCACAGCGTGATGCTGCCACCACCATACTTCACTGTAGGGATGGTGTGTCTTGAGGCATGGGCAGTGTTAGGTTTGCGACACACGTAGCGCTTCGAGTTTTGGCCAAAAAACTATCTTGGTCTCATCTGACCACAAAACCTTTTCCCACATTGCAGCTGGGTCACTCTCATGCTTTCTGGCAAACTCCAGACGTGCTTTCAGATGGTACTTTTTGAGTAACGGCTTCTTTCCTTCTTTGCCACCCTCCCATACAGGCCAGTGTTATGCAGAGCTCTTGATATGGTTGACTGGTGCACCATTACTCCACTCCCAGCCACTGAACTCTGTAGCTCCTTCAAAGTGATTGTTGGCCTCTCTGTGGCTTCTCTCACAAGTCTCCTTCTTGTTTGAGCGCTGAGTTTTGAGGGACAGCCTTTTCTTGGCAGTGCCTGGGTGGTGTGATGCAGCTTCCACTTCTTGATTATTGATCCAACTGTGCTCACTGGGATATCCAAACACTTTGATATTATTTTGTACCCTTTCCCTAATCTATGCATTTGTATTACTTTATCTCTAACTTCTGTAGAATGCTCTTTGGTCTTCATTTTCCTTCAGATTCACAGCCTTAACAATGATCCTTCAACAGTGGGGTTTTTATCCAGAAAATGTGACAGCAACTTTAATGGTTCACAGGTGGAGGCCAATGGTAAGGTAATTGTGTCCTCGTTAGGGCAATTTCTTTCATCTGTGCAAACTTCCACAGCACAGGGGTTGAATACTTATGCAAGCAAGATATTTCAGTTTTTTATTTTTCTTAAAAATATTTCCCAACATAAAACCAATGTCACCTTATAATAATTGATTCTGAGTTTCAGTGTTTTAAAATAAAATATCAAACAGAACGAAATTTCAATGTACCATTTGTAATTCGGTAATATGAGAGAATTTGTCAGGGGTCTGAATACAAAGCATGTGTGTGTGTGTGTGTGTGTGTGTATATATATATATATATATATATATATATATATATATATATATATATGTGGAGAATATATACCTCATAGTATAGTGGAAAATTATTGACCCAAGGGAAGACTGCTGTTACCGACAGGGGGATATAATGCCCAAAGCCACAGGGGGCATTTCAATTTCCAGTATGAGCTGCAGTACATATTTAATATATGAGTCAGTCAAAATAATCAGTGAGGCAAGGTTTGATAGTAAATATTAGTTTATATAATGTAAAGCCATAAATATTTGCAAGCCTTTTATTGTGCGTATTTATATTAGGAAAAAAAAAAAAATTGTTTATCCAAATGTTTATTGCTTTACGGTATTTTCTTTAAATATATCAGATACAGCATAAGTAAATGACTAAATATCATACATTAATACCAGAACATGTTTTTTTAAGTTCATACAGCATAGTTATCAGTTTTTTTTCTTTCTTTTGAAAAAAGAAAAAATAAGCATACAGTACACTGGGTATAGAAAGCTCTTTATTCAGTGTTTTTTTTTTTGTGACACCTTTTATTCAGTGTTTTAAATTATTGCCATTTAAAATGATAGTGCTTTACAGTTTAGATGGTTTATAAGCAAGGTTACACAAAAATACCTACTGCAAATTGTGCTTGTCAGCGCTACACTGGTTTTAGAAATGGGATAAGATGGAGACAACACACTTGCTTACCCCATACTGGGGGGAAAGCTCTGAGGCAGAAGACGGACCGCCAAATACCTGATTTTGACGGCTTTTCCACAGCCCTTAGTCGCAGGTTCGGGAAAGTCCTGACAGAAGGCTTTGTTCCAACCAATGTATATTTCAACATGTTTCAATAAAGTCTGAAGCTGAGGGAACACAAAGCTATTTTCTCAGAAACCTGGTTACACAAGATTAGGAGGCCTAGTTTGAGGTGAAAACCCTGTCTCCCCTGGTGTGCCCTGCCAACAGGAAGTGAGCTGACGAGAAGAAGCTTGGGATCCTGGCTGTGGACGTGCTGTACTTCGCATGGTGAGGGTATCCAGGTTACCCACCGGCCGTGCAAGGAGACTTGGGGATGGAGGCTTTGTTCCAACCAATGTATATTTCAACATGTTTCAATAAAGTCTGAAGCTGAGGGAACACAAAGCTATTTTCTCAGAAACCTGGTTACACAAGATTAGGAGGCCTAGTTTGAGGTGAAAACCCTGTCTCCCCTGGTGTGCCCTGCCAACAGGAAGTGAGCTGACGAGAAGAAGCTTGGGATCCTGGCTGTGGACGTGCTGTACTTCGCATGGTGAGGGTATCCAGGTTACCCACCGGCCGTGCAAGGAGACTTGGGGATGGAGGCTTCATCCGTAGCCTTCTGCTGAGGGGGTATCGGGCCATTCAAGCCTAATCCATCACAGAGAAATATTAATATTTGAAATTATATTTTGGATGATAAAGGCATGCCCACGTTCCAAGATCTTAAGGAAATGTACTTTGTTTTTTTTGGTATCTTAGACTTTGCTCAGCCCTTCGTGCCTATGGGGTTCTATGGAATGTGACGCTGCCCAATTGTAGCTCAGTTGTTTAATTTAACAGCCACCACAAGAGGTCTGATATTCTCTTTATATAATCATTTCATATCTCATAATACTAATTTCCTCCTGCCGACAGAGAACTATCTGGGACAGAGAACTGGGCAAGATGGAAGTTAGACTTGACTGGAATAAGGTGTGGGATAATATTTTTACATCCTATAAAAATTTAGTTCACTAATTGATTCACTTTAAACTTGCACACGATTTTATGCAACACCATAGCGGTGATTCCAGATGAAAATCATTACGGACCCTCTCTGACATGGGTGCACTCAGGGGACAGTAGGTACTTATCTACACACGCTTTGGGAGTGTCCCATCATTGTGAGCTTTTTGGTATATGTAGTTACTGTGTTATCTAAATTAATTGGTATGGACTCCTAAATTGCCCTTAATCTTCACACAAGATGACTTTTGCTAGCAGGGTTAATGGCAGCTAAGAAGTCTATTTTAAGGGGTTGGATGAAGTCTGGATTATCACTCAATCATTTTTGGTCATTCACTTTTTTAGACATTACACTTATGGAAAGATCCACTGCGAAATAATTTGGGAGTCCCCACTGCCTAATTTTTGTTTGACTTTGCTTACTAGTCTGTTTTGTAACCTGCTTTGACCCATTATTGTTTGTTTGTTTGTTTCTAAAGTGTAATGTTTGTCTTAAGAAATGTTGGTCATAAAAATGTGTAAACCCCCCCCCCCACAAAAAAAAAAACATGTTTTTAAAAATAAATAAATGCTGGATTACCATTATTTCGGGGTCACTCATCGAGAGGTTCTTAATGATAATATTGGATTGTGGGACGGATAAAATATTTTCCATGTGACACAGTTAAACCTAATTTAGAACCTGATTGAACGCTAGTGCTGGCTAGTGCTATGATACATCCAGAGTGAATTTAAAACAATCTGCATGTAGCTTTCATTTCTGTTCAATGAGGATCGATATAAAAATAAATATTTCTTTTGATTGGGAATTGTGCTACCGAGCTGTGTTTCATGAAATTAGCTTTGAAGTAACACATCTGATTATTTTCTTCATCTTGCTTTGTTAATGTGACGGTACAGGAAGATACTTACTACTTCTGAGTCTGTCATTCCTGACCACTGTTGATCTCCTCGCTGGAGGGAGTGCCACTTCGTTCACATTAACTGCTAGCCTCCCAATAGCCCATCAATCACAGCTCACAGCGGCCATCTGCACTCTGGTTACTATATAAGTCACTCTTTTTTTCAAAGAAATTCATTGTTACCCCAATACACATTGAAAATGGATTGCAGACAATGCAGGACAGCAAAGCAGCGTTTGGAATTACTGCAAAGTTTAACAAACAACGATTCTGATGCAGCAGAGACGGAAAATGCCGAATCTGGCTCTGAAGCATACTAGGTTTGTGAAGATGAATCTTCCAGCAGCAGTGACTGTGAGGAGGATTCCAGCGAAGTGCCTGGACCAAGTGCGCTAAGAGGGCATAGGAGATTCCATGGGAGAAGAAGCAATCATGTGGCAGCCCCTGCAAGGATGCCAGCCACTTCTCCTGAAACAGCAGCTTCTCCATTCGTAGCGCCAGCACCACCGGACACTCAAGAGCCTGGTAACAATGGCACTGTTTGGAACACTATAAATCCTGGTGTTGAAGCTGCAGGTAGAAGGGGTGAACATAATACTTTGAATATGGCATTCCAGGGCCCACGGCATATGCAAAACGCAACATTGGTGAGAGCGCATGAGTTCTTTAAGCCTGTTAATTGCCATGCATACGCTTCACCACATACAAAGCTGCACTGAAGCAGAAGCCTACCGACAACTAAAAGATGATTCCTGGTCAATGCTCTTGGAAGAATTAGAAGCTTTCATTGCACTAGTATATGCCCATGAAGCATTTGGTGCCAGAAGCCTAGGTTACTGTTGATAGCTGTGCCAAATAAGCAAAGACAGTCTGTGGTAAGTACACTGTATATTTTGAGAAGCACAGAATCTGTGTGATTTGTGTCAGCACTGAGACTTTGTAAACGATTGTAAATGAAGCCCATTCTGTTCAAATGTTTATTTATTCTTGTAATTTCATTTATAGGATGTCTGTGTATAAACACATAGCTTTGGATGTGTATGTACACTTTGTTATGTAGGCAATATAAACCCATTTATTTTTAATTTTTTGATATTTACATTATTTCAGTTATACAGTTTTGTATGTACATGATATATACACTAATTTATTTTGAAATATCTGTTTATTTCATTTTTTTTTTACCATTTTTTGAGGTTGCACTTTATGTAATATGTTAGTATATAAAACACATTTCTGTTAAAATGTCAGTTTATATACAATATATATACAATAATTTCTACTCAGAGATCCCTCTGTTTTGGGCCTTGACAAACAATGGCGTGTGGTACAATAAGAGTCATCAGGAAGGGATTTCCATGACAATTGGTAGCCAACAAACAGAGGCTTGTCAAAACCAGCACTCTTAGGGACTGCTGGCAGTTAAATACACTGATAAAAAAGATGCGTACCTTACAGTAGCCTTATCACCATCCACGATAAGGCTACTGTAGCAGTTCCTGCACGAGGTCAAGACACACACACAAACATGCCCAAGTGTTTCCTGGAGTACAGTAAATACATGGTAGGCATGGATAGGCCAGACTGGATGTTGGAGCCGTACAATGCTGAAAGGAAGACCATGGCATATTATATTAAAAGGTTGTCATGTACATGGACCGGTATTCTTTGTACAACCCCTATGCAGTGTACCTAAGTATGGCACCAGAGAATCGGCTCACATTTCTGGACCTTCAGACCTCTGTGATCTCCAGCCTTGTGTTTGATACACAAGAAATACCAGAGACTGAAAGACTGGAAAAAGTGGTGAGGTTTAGTGAATGTCATTTTATTCGAACAGTCTATGGGAAAAGCCAAGCCACAAAAAAAAGTGCTGTGTGTGTTTCCGTAAGGGCAGACAGAGGGATACACGGTACTATTGTCCGCACTTTCCCTCTCAGCCAGGCCTCTGTTTGGAGGAGTGTTTTAAAAGGTACCACAGTGTAATCAAGTACTGGAAGGACTAAATAAACCCCAGAACAAACCACCATGACACATGCTGTACCAGCATATGAGGTAACAACCAAAGTTAGTAAAAATCACTTGTTTATCTATCATGCGACAACATTACTTCAGGCTTCATGAAATTAAATCAGGTAAAAAGATTATATACCTCCACCACTCTCTATCTAAATTATGTTTAAATCTTTAAATACCATTTTTTCTTGTTTGTTTTATTTTTTATTTTTTGTTCTTAACTTTGTAGCTCAGTGCTGTGTATATAATGTGCTTATATACCTATATAGTAACTTTGTAATCAAGCTGTACTATATGTATTCAGATCAATACAAAAACTGCTTTATTTCATAGAAATGAATGTTGAAAGCTCCCGATCGCACCTGATCATTGGAGTGACAATTGAAAGTACAAACCTCACGAATGGAAGTGTTACATATGGGAAACTCAGCCTGGTTGATCTGGCAGGAAGTGAAAGGGCAGCAAAGACTGGAGCAAAGGATGAGCAACTGAAGGTAAATGGTATAATTAATTTATTTTGGAGCTTTAATGTAGTGTTGCTTTCATTAATTCATGTCTGATCTATAAGAACATTTGGTACACCAGTGTGTAAGTATTAACCTGTCCCTCTAACAACCTGGCCTCTAGTGAATGCAAGAAATGTCATATTTGGTCTATGATTTCTTGTCTCTTTCTGGTAGATGTATCTATGTTCTTAACCCAACAAATATAAGAACGTAAGGTTGTGGATGCAACCCTGGTTCTCTGAAAGAGAAAATAGCCATCAATTAATGGGTATCGCGGTCAGGAGATAGGGTTATGCTGAACTTAATATAAAAGCTGCCTTTAGGCCTCCATAGCTCTGATGTCAGCACCCCGCCCCTCGGGTGCTGAATAACTATGCACAGCGTAGGAAGCTCGGCCTCTTTTGCTTGAGGCCGCAAGGGCTACTGAAGCAACCTCGCTGCTTGATAGATATTTTCTCTTTCAGAGAACCGGGGTTGCATCTGCAACCTTACGTTCTCTTTCAATTCGAAAATAGCCATCAACTAATGGGTACTGTGTACCAAAGCAGTCGCGAGGGAGACCATGCGGCAGTAGGACAAGATCAGTCCACATGTAAAAAAAATACACAGAACAGCGCCTCAGCGTCTGGTTCAAAGTCCTAACATTGTTCTATGAACAGAGGGTCTTTAACAGTACAATATTGTACCGTGATACTTTTACCACATGGGTAACGCTGGAGATCATACTAAGAGAGTATAACAGTCTAATCCAGGCTAACACTAAGTGGTCTCCTCCACTGGTGTAATAGAATCCAAGACCGATGCTCCAAAAAGTGGAGCAGAGGAATCCAGTACATTCAGTCTGTAGAACCTCATGAAAGTGTGTGTCATAGCCTAGATAGCTGCAGCACATATTTCTGACACTGGGACACCTCGAAAAAGGGCCCAGGACGTCGCCATACCGCTGGTAGAATGCGCCTTCAGTTGTCCCGGGGGGTGGGGGGGAGGAGGAGGCCAGCAGATGGTGTCCACTATCCAATGGGAAAGACGCTGTTTAGACAATGCCTGGCCCAGCGTTCTAGAACCATAGCACACAAATAACTGTTTAGTGTGTCTAACACCCCTTGTACGGTCAATATAGCACCTCAGTGCCCGCACTGGGCAGAGCATGTGCATCCGTTGCTCCTCCAGAGAAGAGAAGGGAGGAGGATGGAATGTCATCAACTCCATAGATTGCATCACGTGGAACCAGGATATTACTTTTGGCAAAAATGCAGAGTTTGGTCGCATGGAGACTCTAGACCCATCTCCAGCGAAGCGAGTGCAACAAGGGTGCACTGAAAGTGCATGCAGCTCGCCCACACATTTTGCTGAAGCAATAGCCAGCAAAAATGCAGTCTTTAGAGACATAAGCTTCAGATCCACAGTGTGGAGTGGCTCAAAGGGGGCTTTTGTAAGGGCTTCCAGCACCACATCAAGGCGCCACGAGGGGAGGTTAGATGTCCTGGGAGGACGCAGCCTCCTCGCACCCTTAAGAAATTGGTTCCCAGACGATAAGCCATCTATGCGTATGTGACAAGTAGATATGGCTGCTAGATACACCTTCAATGTGGAAGGGGACCTACCATCATCTAATAATTTCTGGAGGAACCGTAAGATAACTGATATGGGGCAGTGTGACGGAGAGCGAATGAATCCGAATCAAAAATCTCCCTCTCGACCAGTGAGGGCACTGTACAACAGGAGCTGCGGGCTTCCTACTGAATGGTTGGGAAGTTCATCCTGGGGACAGTCGGGAGCCAGCCATTCAGGAAGAGGGCGGCGTTACGGTACCTGGAGTCATCGCCCTAGTACGGTGAGCGAAGTTTCAGTCATGAATTGGAGGAGACGTGATTGAACTAGCTATCGGAGGGGGCGGGGCTTAGGGTACTTTAGGGGGACGTGACGCCGTAATCGGGTCCTTTGTTGTGGTTAATGGGAGGAGACAAGGACGGAATTTTGAATGAAGTGTGGGTTCATTGAGGAGTATTGTGTTTGTTTTACCAGACGGCTGATACGAAGCTGGAGCTGCAGCAAGAAGCCCGGACCTGAACGCGCACGAGCACCAGCACTCAGAGCACCGCACCGGCACCAGAGCACCCAGTTTGGAGACGTGTTTTTGTGTTTATTGTTTCGGGACTGCAACCCCTTTGTTTTGTAGCTGGTAATACCCATTGCTGGGTAGAACCAGCTTTATTATTTTGGGTCCAGTTTTCACTGGCAATACCCATTGCTGGGTAGAGCCAGCTTTATTATTTGAAACCCGGATTAAAAGGGGCATTAAAAGAAACCAGACCGGTAGACTTCGTGTTTGTCCTTTGTTGGAGCACCTCAACTCACCTATACACCGGAGCACTACAAACCACTTTGCCACAGGCAGGTATTTGGGTCCTGGCCCTGGGCCAGACACCAGTCCTGAAATTTGGACGCCACAGATCGCCCTGAGCCCTGAGAGGAGATCCGCCCGCAGGGAGATCTGCATTGGCTGGCCATGCAGAAGTTGCATCAGGGTCAAAAACCAGGTTCTTCGGGGCCTCCTAGGAGCTACCAGAAGCACTGTAGATTTCTCTACTCTGACCTTCTCTAGGAAGGCGGGGAGCAGTGGTATCGCTGTGAAGGCACATAGGAGACAAGCCAGCCACCCGTGGTCCAGGGCGTCGACTCCTAAAGGACTGTCGAGGTCTCTCATCGAGAACCAAAGAGGGCAGTGCATAGACCCCTGCGAAGCGAAAAGATCTACGTCTGCTCTGCCGAACCACTCCCAGATGTGTTCCACCACCCTGGGGTGGAAACGCCAACGTTGTCTGACCACACCAGCACGTGTTTGTTCCGGATCACCGAAAGTGCTGTAGAGCAAGATCTACTGCACTGAGTTCCGGGGCATTGATGTGGGCTGAGGCCCAAGGCCCCGTCCACACTCCCCGAGTCCTCACACCATTCCAGACTGCGCCCCAGCCGTTGTTGGAGGCGTCTGTGGTGTTTACTTCCCTCTGGAAGATGGGACCCATGGTTGTCCCCTGATGAAGGTTGGAGGGGATCCTCCACCAAAGCAGGATTCAGCAGGACTGGGATATCACCATCCTGCGATGTCTGTCTCGTTGCGGTTGAAGAGCAAACGAGTTGAACCAGGCCTGGAAACCCCTTTGGTGGAGAAGGCCCAAAGGAAGGGCCTGTGAGGCAGCAGCCATCAACCCCAGCATGCGCTGACACAGCACCATGCTTACTGTTTCTCTCAACCTGAATAGGGAGAGGCAAGACTCTATTGCGGTAACTCTCTGAGTTGTTAATGTGGCCTTCATAGACACCGAGTCCAGGTGGAGGCCCAGGAAATCCGATTGCTGGCTTGGCGTGAGGCGGCACTTCTGCAGGTTCATCCTGAGACCGAGCCGCTGGAGGTGGTCTGTGACCAAAGCCGTATGTGCCATTGTAAGGCCGAAAGTGAAGTACGCAGTCACTGGTCATCTGAGCATGAAAGACGGGAAACGCAGCTTTGCAGTGCCATAAAGGCACGGGCATGGACTACCCATAAAAGTACGCATCGGGTTGCACGGTGGACGTGCACGGGGCACAGTGGAGCACGTGTACACACACAATGTGCACCATAAGTGTTACACGGGGTATTCGGGGTGCATGGGGCACCCCGTGGTTACGATGGGTGCCCACGGGCACGGATGCCTGCATGGCACGTGATGTGCATGGAGAGTGCACAAGCGCAGGGCGAGCAGGTAAGTGCATTCACGGATCCGTGCCGGGAATCGTGCAGACATGGAGTGTCTGTATGGGTGTGCCACACGTGTCCGGGTGCGGGTGTGTATGGGGTTCCCGGGCACTGGCAGGGGGCATGGGGCACGGGGCACACACGCGTGCGCTGCACGTTCCTCACACCACTGAGTGTAAAGCCCTAATGGGAGTCTTTTGGACTAATTTTAAATTAGCCCTCTAGACTAACACACGCGGTGTGTTTACAAGAAACGTTCTCTGTGAAGCTTCGTGCTGGAGGCTAAGGTTCCAGATAAAGACCGCTGCGTGCTTAACTTAGGCCCGGGGCCAACATACACACACCTCGTGTTTCTTTCCTGAAAGAAAAAAAAAAAAAAAAAAAAGTTAATTGCAAGTAAATATTACAATAATTAACAATAAGGTCTCAATAATAACCAGTGAGACAGGCTCGAAGAGTCCGCAAGCTGAAAAGAGTAAATAGCTCGATAGTAACTGACTCAGCCGAGTGCTTAAGGGGGAATGCCAGCTGGCACGCCGAATACGAGAAGGAAAAGCGGGCACCAAAACCAACCGAGCCCGGTGATTTTGCAGCTCGCGCTCAGTGAACGTAAAACTAGAGATTCAGTGAAATAAACCAGGAAAAGGGGCAGCTGCCAGCTTCCCGTGCACAAATAAGGCAACGGAGGGTACAAACACTGAATTAAATAAATAAAGAGAGTTGTAAGAACAACTGTATAGTTATGTTCAATCCTGAAAACATACTGTACCAGTACTTTGGTTTTCTACTCAATCTTGTTGTGCATAATCAGTGTCCAATGGCAACATGTTTTATCTTAGTTAGACTGTATTATCAACATAACCTTTAATGTTCTTGTCTAAATCACTATACTAGGATGTCTGTTGGACACAAGTACTGTGTCACCTGGCTTTAGGTTATCTACTGTTGCTCACTGTTTGGTGAGGTCACCTGCCTTCTTTATATATCACAGAACATGACATCATATAACACAATAATACATTAATTTTAGGAATACTATACAAACTAAGGAATGATTTTGACTACAGTGTTCTTTTCATTCACTTAGTAACAAGAGCTTGAAGGTTTGACAGGAAGACAGTTATTTTTGTTTTTTCTGTCAATTACAGGAGGCGAACTCTATCAATAAATCTCTGAGTGCTTTGAGTGATGTCATCTTTGCCCTTTCAACAGGACAGTCCTTTATACCATACCGCAATAATAAGCTGACTCAGCTCATGCAAGATTCACTGGGAGGCAACGCAAAAACACTTATGTTTGTTAACATATCTCCTGCTGATTACAATGCTGAGGAAACGGTCATTTCTTTGACGTAAGTTTTTTTTAGCTAAATGGATTTTGAATTAAATTGTTGGTTAGGCAGAATTGAAGGACATAGTAGGTAGCTTTAAATAGTACCATGCACATATTCTATTGAAAAAGTTCAAGTACTGGAGTTGTTCTGAAAAAACATCTACAGGAGACAGGTGACCTATAACACAATGACATCTCTTTATATTTATTTTTCTTGTTTTTCTATTGGGTCTTTTCGATTTTTTTAATTTGAAAAAATATAATGAAATTACTCAGAACACTAAATTAACAACCCCTACTGCAGCTGAGTTGTTTTTATCGATATTTATACTGTTTAATTTCTCTCAGAAACTAGCTTCAAAACAGTACTCTCTAAATCTGTAGTGTTGTAATTGAAAATACGTATTTTTGTTTTTCAGCTATGCCACACGTGTTAAAGCAATAATCAATAATGCTCAGAAAAACTCTGAATGTAAGGAGATAACTCGTCTTAAAGAGGTACTATTGTAACAATTTAATATAATGTGCCCATCTTTCTCTGACTGCCATATATTAATGATGAGACCTCACATATTAGGAGTGACCTCTTGTCAGACATTGAAAAGGTAAAAGGAATCTTTGCACAGTTTAGTTGGGTACATTGACAAAAGTATGTGTGATGCAGCAGGAGAGGAAAAACTGTTAAAGGCAAGAAAGAACCTTTTATTAAATAGTCATTAGCATTTTTTACATTACTGTTATAGCATATGCAGAGTTCAATACCTATACCCCTTTGCAATTGACTATTGAAACTGCACTGGAACTAAAAACCATTCAAGTTTGGGGTTTGGTTTTTTTTTTTTTTTTCATGTTCCAGAACATTTAATCCTGACACCAATTGCTTTGTTTCTGTTACAGATTATATTGAAGTTAAAGTCAGGGCAGCCAGTGGAAGACGAGATTTGAGTGACGTGTTTCAGTGACAACACTCCAAATCACTGGCAGCATAAACCCATCCCAGACAGACTAGCAAACAGAATAGAGTAAATGCTGTACTGAAGGTTTTCATTTGTTCTTCATACACAAAATAAATAAAATAGTAATGTATTCATCAATTTGATTGATTCTTCTTTTTCTTAGTCTCCAACTGCTTATAAAAGTTAGGGAGCAACTATGCTGATTTTCAGTTACTAATACAGCTGAATGGTAATCACCTGACCCTGGGTGGTGGAAAGATCCACTGAAAGTGGCACCATATAGAGCCGGATTAAGGTTTAAGGAAGATATTTTATTTTCAAACATGAATTTACAATAGCATTGTTTCTAACTGTAAGTAAGCAGCTTTTTATTACATCAAGAAACTCAAAATCTGATTTAATGATGAATAATAAGCAATGTAACAATCTTGCAGTTCAATTAACACCTTTAACAGTTTTTGCAAAATCTTTTTTTTTTTTTTTTTTTTTTTTTTTTTTTTTTTTTTTTTATTTGAATAGAAAATAAAGTCAATTTAAATACACTTAAATAAGCTTTACCGCTTTAAGGCAATACGGGATAGCCTTTGTAACTAGTCCATAGATTGAATTAAGATCTAATTTATCCTCAGGACTTTTCTCAAGATTCAGCTGTTGAAGTATTGTTATAAAGAAAAAAAAAAAATTTCATTTTGACCTGTTTGATCCCCAATGCATCTCCTCAGTCCCATTCGCTTACCCATTCAGATCCTTATAACTGTCCTTGCTTGTTTAGAAACCTCTCTGGCGTCAGATGTTTTTGATTAGTCAGAATGGTTATATAAGAAGCAGTAACAATGGCCCATATAAGAATGTCATATTTAGATTACAGGGTGACCCAAACATTCTGTGTAACCCTCCATGTTCCAACAACACTAGAGGATATTGTCTTGTGGAAATGCTGTGCAGGTTGTTCTGTGATTTGAATAATGTCTACTGTAGAGTGATGGGGTATGTCTGCACCTGTACTTAGTTGTATTAGTATGATTTAAATGTATTGTTTTGTGTTTATTTAAAGAAAGTGATGATATATTGTTGTTTTGCAGCATGGATGGGTTTATAATTGTGTAATGTGGCCATCTCCATATTAATTGATTACCAAGATTTGTATATATATATATATATAATATATATATATATATATATATATATATATATATATATAATATATATAATTATAAAATTTAAAGCCGCTGAAAAGGATAGAGGGTTGAATGGAGAACGAGAGAGAGCAAAAGAGATAAAGGCTTTAAAAACAATTGCTATGCATGCTGGGTTAAGACCAGCATGATACTTGTTTTGTTTAGTGTGTGGTTTAAACTGTTTTTTTGTTTGGTCATCGAGCCCTTTTGTTTATTATTATTTAAAGTTTATTTGATTCAATAAAATAAGAGGGCACTGGTGAAGTTCTTGTGTGTTCCTGTATTTCCTGGTTTGTGATGCTACCCACCCAGCCTTCCTGCCACACGTATATTAGGCAGTTAATGTAAAAAATGAATCTTCATCATTTGGAGATCAAACTAGTCAAGCAACCAGCTTTTTTTGTACTATTTCATACATAGTTTCAATTAATGATATCAAATTAATAAAACAAGTTAATAAATAGTTCAAACATTACTTATTGTCTTGTAGTAGCCCTGTCCACTATTTTGTAATATCTGTATACTTACTGTATACAAGTTCAGAGGGCTCATTAGGCCTGTCTAGTGCAGTATTCAGGAGTTCCCGTACACGAAAACAAGTACACGGTTTGGTTCAGGAGCAAAATAAGATTCTGTTTTTTATTCAAAATCTTAATTAACAGAAGACTGGCTCGAGTGCCGCAAAGTATAAACTACAACTGTTCAAAATAAAGTTAACAAAGTTTTTCCATTGGGGAATTTCACTCAACAAACATTTAACTTATGCCAGACAAGCTTTCACTACTCTCCTACACACTCCTCTCCGTCATAGTTCTGCCTTTATACCATGTGTCATAGGTTGCTTGACAATGAATCATTCAATCAATCACCTACTAGCCACATTCCACTTTTCTCTCGTTAACTTACACAGGTACAGTACACTTAACTCACATACTCAAAAACAGAATTCTACCAAATTTCTCATCTTTGACAGTTATTATATTAAATATAAAGAAGAAGAAAAATCAAAAAAGAAAAATAACGTTATTACAACAATATAGTAAAACAAAATGCAGCTGTACCATTATAATACATACAACTATGGCTCTCATTGCCCTCACGCAGCTTATTTTTTTAAGCCCACAAACAAAAAACAATTTCTCTATCTTCTTTATCCAAAAACATAAAAACTTCAACAGAACTAATTGCACTAAACACCAGGTTATTCCTTCATTCACCTTACCTTATTTACAATTACTAACACCATGTATTTGCCCATGAGCAACTTCATATGGAGCATAATTCGTGCCAAAATTAAACAAATAAATAAATACATAAATGAATAAATAAAAATCGAAATACATTACATTTATTTATTTATTTATTTCATTTTGGCAAAATCTTTTTACTGTAGTATTTCTCATTGAGCATCAATCATACTGAAGGCGGGATACTGCTGCTGGTGAGTTGAATTTTCTACCAACTGGTCTGCTGGATAGAGTCAGCGTTGGTTATTTTTTAATAATAAAAAGAACTGTAAACTGTTTAGTGAAGTGTCACAAAGATGGCTGTAGTGAGTGAACTCAGACCAGAACCAGGAACCAACACAGATAAACAGAGAGTTGGAGTTTGGTGAAGCTGAGCGATTGTTTTCGCTCAGCATTTAATAATTAAACAGAGCAGAAAATAAAAGGTTAAACAAAAAAACAGCACACGGCACTTGAGCCCAAAATAAACAGACAAACAAAACAAATTAACACTGAACGAAACAGACCAAGAAATGGCAGACGAACAGACAAACACGATGAGCTGCTAATATTTACTTTGATATTATTACTTCCGTCTCCAATCCCGTTCTCCACTCACCGAACACACAACCCTGTGTGAGTGAAAACATGCAGCTTTTATGCAGCTGTACCGAGACTCGATTGCTAATCAGTCATTCAATTGGAGTCTTGGTACAACTGCACGCGAATTAATAAAAATGCAATTCCCCGTGCTCACATATTATTACATTTTATCTGCATGTAAAGTGCTGAGCAATCCTTGTGCCTAAATACAAATATACGTTTTAAACACTCGTACTACACAGACCCATTTATATCCCGTGTACCAATGACTATACACCAACATTAATACACTACACGTAACATACAACACAAATAAATAGCCCAGGGACCCGTTTCCAGCAATACTAGTTCATCACACCAGCTCATTTGAGCTCAATGAGAATCTTTTTGCACAGACAACAACCGGCAGGCTCGTTTCTCTATTGCGAGATCATAAGTTGAAATATGATAGGTCTTTCAATTAGTAAGTGAACAGATGATCTAGTAACTTTGCCTTGGAGGTTGGGTAAAGGCGTTGACTGCAGTTGTACAATGCTTGCATGTTGCAATCTTGTGGCGTGTAACTGTGGTCAGTTGCAACATTTTTAATTGCATTGGTAAGGTTTAAAAGGTTTAAACAACAGAACTCAAATATATTCATAATGATTGCAGTCAAGGCAAGGGAGTTGCTTATGGTTTCTTGCATTTCCATCAGGTATATAAAGACTTTCAAGCTGTAACTCACATAGTGATCCAACAAAGCAACCATGAAGACCAAGGAGCTTTCGAAACAAATCAGGGATAAAGTGGTATAGAGATACAGGGCAGGAGAAGGGTACAAGAAAATTTCAAAGGCGCTGATTATCCCCTCTCAGCACAGTGAAGTCCATCATTAAGAGGTGGAAGATGCATCATACTACCCAGATCAGGTCGCCCTCCCAAACTGAGCAGCCAGGAAAGCAGGAAAATGGTTTGGGATGTCACTCTGAAGCCAACAATAACCTTGAGAAATCTGCAAAGTTCTGTGTCTGAGATGGGAGTCAATGTTCACACATCAACAATATGCCGGTCCCTACACAAAGCTGGCCTGTATGGACGGGTGGCAAGAAAGATGCCATTACTCCAAAAGCCATCTTAAAAGGACTTATGGAGTTTGCAAAAAAGCATGTAGATGATACTGCAGACATGTGGAAAAAGGTTTTGTGGTCACACAAGAAAAAAATTGAACTTTTCGGTCTAAATTCCAAGCATTATGTCTGGCGCAAGCCCAACACTGCACATCACCCAGTCAACACCATCCCAACTGTCAAGCACGGTGGTGGCAGCATGTTATGGAGATGCTTCTCTTCAGCAGGGACTGGGAAGCTTGTCAGGATAGAGAGGAGAATGAATGGTGCAAAATACAGGAGAATCCTTGAGGAAAACCTGTTTGAATCAACCAGGACTACGAAACTGGGGAGAAAATTTACATTTCAGCAGGACAATGACTCAAAGCACAAAGTCAAAGCCACACTGGAGTGGTTGAACATGAAGAGAATTAATGTTATTGAGTGGCCCAGTCAAAGTCCTGACTTGAAGCCAATCGAAAATTTATGGCGAGACTTGAAGATTGCACTCTATTGATGATCCCCAACAAAGTTTCTAATTTTCCTGTGAAGAATGGGCAAAAATTTCACCGTCCTACTGTGCAAAGCTAGTAGAGACCTATCCAAAAAGACTCATAGAAGTAATTGCTGCAAAAGGTGTGCGACAGTGTAAAACGATCCTGTACTGCAATTTAACCTCCCAGCCATCAGAGGGCTGTGAATCAACCACGAAGTTCCCAACAAGAATCGCATGACGCGGGACTAAAGTTGGGGCAGAAGTTCAGTTACAACAGTTGCCATCTTTGTTGGGGGCAGCAACTCGGGAACATGCCAGAACATTCTAGAATGAGCAGATGATTGAGTGCTGCTGAGTAAGGGGTTGTTCCCTCGTGTACGTAGGGCCAGGTGGTAACAACTTGGGTTTGTTTGTTTTTTTTTGTTTGAGAATGAGAGAAGCACACTATTTGCATAGGTGCTTATTAAAAGAGATCACTGGTAAAAAGGACACTAACATTCTGTGTAGACTTTTTATAAAACAGACCCAGAGAGCACGAGAGAGAGAACCCATTGGGATGCCAACTCTTCCCACGAGGTGAGGCCATCCAAGCTTTAAAAACTGTAAAAAAATCTTCTTTTGTTTCATTAATATGTAGCTTCTTGGTTAGCGGTTCTTTTAAGTTTAAGTTTTATTTAATTTAACCAAACCAAATACCAGTGTTGGTAGGAGAGAAAGATTTTCATGGAATTTATGATCTTTAAATTAACTTTGATTTACTAAAATAAGAAGAAATAATTTACAAAGAAACATGTGAATAAGAAAGCCTGTGGAATTCTGAAGATTTTGTGAAAGCTAATAAACAGAAAAAAAGAACTTTCTAGAAACTAAATACTGCCTCAAGTGGTTTTGTTCGGTAGCACACCCCAGACTCCCACAATCTGTGACAAGGTGCTTCTACCAAGTACTGACTTAAGGGGAAGAATACTTACACAACCAGTACATTTCATTTTGTACATTTTTTTTGCAAGTTTTGCTGACATTTATCCTTCTCCTCATATAATAGTGTTCAGTTTAACCCCTACAGCTTTGAATAAAAAAGTTCATTTGAAAAACTGTGTACAATTTATTTGTAATTCAACAAAATGTGATATTATTGGTAGGGGGTGAATACTTCTGCAAACCACTGTATGATGTTTACATGTGTATAAAACTTTAAATTAAAAAGAGACTTCAAAAAGCATTTGAATAGCTCAAGTTAAAACATTGTGATTAGAGCCTAGAGGTTTTTTTTTTTTTTTTTTTTTTTCTTAATTTCATTTCAGAAAGCTATTTACTTGAAAGTACCATTAGTACAGTTTTTGTGAAGGCAAAAACACAAAAAAAAAAAAAAAAAAAAATATATGACTATTCTAAAACTGTACAAAACTACTTCAGACTACTAACAAGCCCCAAAACTAAGGGCCTCATGCCCTAAATGGTGATAAGTTACCTGAAATACTGCATAGGAAGGGAAACCAACAGGGAACACAGAAAGTAAGGCTCTATTCACCACGCTAATTATATGCACAAATAAAGCGTTCTAATGATTCATTTGCAAGTTGTCACAACGCATGGAATTCACCACGCAGAATTCAACATGCGGAATTATGCATGTTTCCATACACTGTATTATAGTATACAGTGCCTATAGAAAGTCTACACCCCTTGAACTTTTTTCATATTTTGTTGTGTCAGTGCCTCAGAGTTTCATGCATTTAAATGAGGATTTTTTTCCACTTATCTACACACCACACTCCACACTGTTAAGGGGAAAAAAGTTTTTAGTGAGAAAAAAATTATATATATATAAACAAAATGGAAAGACATAACTGAATAAGTCTCCACCCCTCCGAGTTAATACTTGGTGGAAGCACCTTTGGCAGCAATTACAGCTGTGTGTCTGTTTGGGATAGCTCTACCAACTTTGCACACCTAGATTTGGCAATATTTGACCATTCTTCTTTACAAAACTGTTCAAGCTCTGTCAAATTTCTTGGGGAGTGTTGATAGACAGAAATTTTTAAGTCTTGCCACAGATTTTCGATTGGATTTAGGTCAGGGCTCTGACTGGGCCACTCAAGCACATTTACCTTTTTAGTGCCTCAGCCACTCTAATGTAGCTTTGGCTGTGTCTTCCGTCCCAGTTTCAGCTTTCTTGCAGAGTGCCCCAGTCCCTGCCGAATGGAAACATTCCCCTAACATGATGGTGCCACCACCATGCTTTACTGTAGGGGTGGTTTTCTTTAGGTGATGCGCTGTATTGGGTTTGCGCCAAACAGAACGCTTTCAATTAAGGCCAAAAAGTTCAATTTTAGTTTCTTCAGACTTTTTGCCACATGGCTACAAAATCTCCTGAGTGTTTTTTTTTTTTGCATACTTTAAAATGGGATTCAAGGTGGGCTTTCTTGAGTAATGGCTTCCTTCTTGCCACCCTACCATACAGGACAGTTTTGTGCAGTGCTTGGGATATAGTTGTCACGTGCAGACTTTGACCAGTCTTGGCCATAAAAGCCTGTAGCTGTTGCAAAGTTGCCATTGGCCTCTTGGTAGCCTCTCTGATCAGTCTCTTTCTTGCTCGTCATCCAGTCTGGTGGGATGGCTTGATCTAGACAGGGTCTTGGTGGCGCCATATACTTTCCACTTCTTAATAATCATCTTGACTGTGCTCCAAAGGATATTCAAGGCCTTTGATATATATTTTTTTTTATACCCATACCCTGATCTGTGCCTTTCAACAACTTTGTCCCAGAGTTCTTTTGAAAACGCCTTGGTGCTCATGGTTGAGTCTGCTTTGAAATGCACTACCCAGCAGAGAAATCTACAAGAACTGCTTACTTTATCCTGAAATAATGTGAATCACTACAATTTAACACAGGTGGAAGCCACTTAACTTGGTGTGTGATTTTGAAGGCAATTGGTTACACCTGAGCTAATTTAGGACATTGTACCATATATAACCCTATATATATATATATATATATATATATATATATATATATATATATATACATACATACAGTGCCTTGCAAAAGTATTCAGACCCCTGACCAATTCTCTCATATTACTGAATTACAAATGGTACATTGAAATTTCGTTCTGTTTGATTTTTTTTTTTTTTTTTTTAAAACACGAACTCAAAAGCAATTATTGTAAGGTGACATTGGTTTTATGTTGGGAAATATTTTTAAGAAAAATAAAAAACTGAAATATCTTGCTTGCATAAGTATTCAACCCCTGTGCTGTGGAAGCTCCCAGTTTGCACCGATGAAAGAAATTGTCCTAACGAGGACACAATTACCTTACCATTGGCCTCCACCTGTGAACCATTAAAGTTGCTGTCACATTTTCTGGATAAAAACCCCACTGTTGAAGGATCACTAGTAAGACTGTGAATCTGAAGGAAAATGAAGACCAAAGAGCATTCTACAGAAGTTAGAGATAAAGTAATACAAATGCATAGATTAGGGGATAGGGTACAAAATAATATCAAAGTGTTTGGATATCCCAGTGAGACACAGTTGGATCAATAATCAGGAAGTGGAAGCTGCATCACACCACCCAGGCACTGCCAAGAAAAGGCCGTCCCTCAAAACTCAGCGCTTAAACAAGAAGGACACTTGTGAGAGAAGCCACAGAGAGGCCAACAATCACTTTGAAGGAGCTACAGAGTTCAGTGGCTGGGAGTGGAGTAATGGTGCACCAGACAACCATACCAAGAGCTATTCATAACACTGGCCTGTATGGGAAGGTGGCAAGAAAGAAGCCGTTACTCAAAAAGTACCATCTGAAAGCACATATGGAGTTTGCCAGAAAGCATGAGAGTGACCCAGCTGCGATGTGGGAAAAGGCTTTGTGGTCAGATGAGACCAAGATAGAGCTTTTTGGCCAAAATTCAAAACGCTGTGTGTGGCGCAAACCTAACACAGCCCATGCCTCAAGACACACCATCCCTACAGTGAAGTATGGTGGTGGCAGCATCATGCTGTGGGGATGCTTCTCATCAGCAGGGACTGGGCATCTTGTTACAATTGAAGGAAGAATGGATGGAGCAAAATACAGGAAAATACTGCAAGAGAATCTGCTTTAGTCCGCTAAAAAACTGAAGCTTGGGAGGAAATTCACCTTTCAGCAGGACAATGATCCCAAGCACATGGCCAAAGCAACACTGGAGTGGCTCAAGAACAAAAAGGTGAATGTCCTACAGTGTCCCAGTCAAAGTCCTGATCTCAATCCCATTGAGAATCTGTGGCACTATTTGAAAACTGCGGTCCAAAAGCGTCATCCAACCAACCTGAACAACCTGGAGAAAATCTGCCAAGAAGAATGGGCCAAAATCACTCCAACACTGTGTGCAAAACTGGTACATACTTACCCCAAAAGACTTAAAGCTGTTATTGCAGTGAAAGGTGGCTCTACCAAATATTAATGTGTGGGGGTTGAATACTTATGCAAGCAAGATATTTCAGTTTTTTTATTTTTCTTAAAAATATTTCCCAACATCAAACCAATGTCACCTTACAATAATTTATTTTGAGTTTTTGTTTTAAAAAAAAAAAAAAAAAAAAAAAAAACAAAACAAACAGAACGAAATTTCATTTATAATTCAGTAATATGAGAGAATTGGTCAGGGGTCTGAATACTTTTGCAGGCGCTGTGTATGTATGTATGTATATATATATATATATATATATATATATATATATATATATATATATATATATATATATATATATATATATGGGTGCTCAAAAGTTCTTTAAGCACGTGCCAAGACTAAAAAAGTGTTCTGACTTTTTCACCAATGACTCACTTCTTAGATTGGAAATGTCTGGTGAAGAATCTAAAGTTTACAGACCAGGAGTTAAATTTATAGCAGAAGTGATGGGGAATTTAAATGATTTTTATTGTGCTGAACATTAACTTCAATGACTTCCTGTTTTATTTACACGAGTCATCTCTCGCCCCAGGAGCGGGGGTTTGCCCAAGGAGAGTCCTGCGAGACAGTTTCGCAGAGAAATTTAATTATTACTTTTTAAGTCAAAACGTTTACGTTTTACTTTATGCAAATCAAATACATATTTGTTTGTTCAACTTGATCTCCCTGGTTTATTTTGTAATATTAATCCAAAGTTAGCAAAGCACTCGCGCAGTCAATTAAAAGTTGGCTGTATACATTTCAAAAAGTGTTTGGCAAAACGTTGTGTTTTTATTTAGTTTTTAACCTTAGATCCAGTTTGATTGCTTGTATTTATGACTGCACCTCAACTCCACTCTGTGTACATTCATTTACTGAACATTCAGCTTATTTTGTGTATTTCAAAGCTATTTTAAGCATAGCCTTCTTAAATAGCATATCACAAGTATATGATGACTATATAAATATATTAACATAGCCGAAAGTGCCACACACACACACACGCCTCGTAATCTTCCTATATCCCAGACTGTCTGAGGCTGTACGAGTACATTCTAACACTGGGACTCAAGGCGCTATTGAAACTATCTTTAAAAATTAAACAAACTATTGCTGGAAACAGTAGTTTAAGATGATCTGTGTTGGCTGCAAAAAAAAAAAAAAAAAAAAAAAAAGTAGACTAACAAGCAGACGAACAATAGATTTCTTAAAAACAATATTGAATGACATAATTCAGCAACATCTTCGAGTTTTCTAAACCTTTAAAACATGCTGACACATTAATTACAATGACCTTGTAATTCTCATTGACTATTTTGCTGCCTTTAATAATCCCCAAATATTAAACACGGGAGCAACGTTAACTACAAACCTGAAATGACAAAACCAAAGCTTTTGTGTTTTTCTTTATAAAAGACACTTTGGGGAGATCGTCTCGTCTCGTCCGAGTAAAAAAAGGCTGCAGTCATCCACTCATTTAAATGTGTTGGCATTATGTGTTTTTCCACTTTCTGTGCTCTTTTAAAACAATCCAAGGACTGTGACCGGCTTGTTCGGTAATTGTTTGGCCTGAACTTCAAGTTTGACTTTCTTGTTTTTGTGTACTACGCTATCAAGATGTTTGTTAATAAATTTTCTTAGATGATCCAGTACAAGTTGAGCAAAACAGAATCCCACCATTGACATGCAACGTCACCTTTTCACAGCTCTGAATGCGATCTTCTGTTGAAATTAATTTAGCTTGTTTCGATTTGTCAGCTGTGTGACCCATTCACAGTAGTAACCAAAGCTATTGTAGCGCTGCTTCTACTTGATAAAAGTATGAAATGAACAGTGGAGGTGAAGAGTTATGGAAAATACTATAAGGAAAATACAATGTATAATTGTTCACGGTTTTTTCCGTGAAATTTGTGATAACGTAAATTTTCCGGGGCCCTAAATATAAGGCTAGTAAGTATGATCTGTGCTCAATCTGTATCTAGTTATTACCTTCTCCACACACAGCCCTAGTAACGTCTGCCAGGCCCAAAATATTCTCTCCATGACTACTTCTTGCTCTCCTGTGCAGCTCTTCTGCTGGTTTTGTGACAGTGAATATGGTTTGGATATCAATTACCTCCCTTGTGGTATTTTATGGCGTGATTTGCATATATTTCCACACATTAACATTATTTATTATATTGAAATAACTCAAACGCAGTATTTTTTCCATGCGCTAGGTTGCCTGCCACTAATTAGTGAATACAGAAGGTGCACCAAGCACACAATAAAAGGGCTTACTGCATGCAACACACATAACCACTTTTTAATGCACAAGGCCCTAAATGGCGGAGTTGTTTAGTTCTGGTTTGGTAACATTCTTGGGTTTCTAAAGAAAATATGATCGAGTTAATAGAATTTTTTTTTTTTTCTTTTCACCTTACTGATTTAAATAGTGTCCATTCTCTCTATCTACTGATTCTTGAAAACATTTAAACACTTAGTTTGTTAGATTTTTTCATGCTTTTACTATGCTCCCCTGCACGTAGTTATGATTTTACTGGGTTTTTTTGTTACGTTTAGAGCACAGACACCTGAATCCTACATACTGTAGACATTCTAGAACTGCAATTAAAAATCTTCTTACCTAGCTATTTAAACCCTTTCTTGTGAAGCCTCTTTGAATTACTGAATATTCACTTAGAAGTGAGTAGTTTTTCGAGATTGACAATTATACTGTATTTACAGTATAATTGTAAATCTCGAAAAACTACTCACTTCTAAATTTTTTGTAGTCATTTTTGTATTACTTTAGTATAAATACATGTTAATTTGGATTCATATGTTGTTTTTTTCTGACTTTATGTGAACGAAAAGACACACATTTGCCCATTTTTCCATTGGAAATAGTGATATTTTGAAATATCATTGTCCCGGTCACAAAAGCAAAGTTTGTGGGGAATAATTGCCATTTTCTATACTTTTGAGGCATAAGCAATTAGGAAATAACACTTACTACCCAGGAACAAAAAAGAACAAAAATTTTGTTACACAGTGTTATTCATAAATCACAGATTTAATATACTTTGTTTTAATGTAGATCATATTCAGGTCCAGGTCCTTACCTTCACACCGACAGCTATTTGAAACCTGTTCTTTCATACCTGCCTGGCTTGTTAAATTATGAACGGGTGGATTAGTTTAACTCATTGCCAGTCAATCAGTGTTCTTGGATAGCTATGGCATCTTTTAATGCCTATCTTACATTCCAGGGTAAAGACTGTGCACTATTTGGGGTCCTACTTATTGCCTTCTACAATTTTACCCCATATTCTACCACAAAATTTATTTCCACATGTAACAGTGTGGACAACCGCTGCCATACGACAGAGACACAGAGGCTAACATTGAAACAGTGCTCAGGTGTTCAGGTTTTATTAACAGTTGACACAGTGTATGTGAAAATAAGAGATATAAAAATACAAAACCAAACATTGTGCAAAAACAGCTAATAAAACAAAAGTTGGCTAAGCGCTGCTCCCACTATGAGGGGGGTCCCGCTTCAGGAACCTTCTCCCTAACACACACTACACTTAGCTGGGATTCACAATCCCCTAAATTAAATCCCTATATGCTAAACACTGGAACCCCCACTATCCGCACGGTCATTCCTGTGTATTTGGTTCACTCACCCTGGCTAAGACATGCAGTCATGAGCTTCAAGCATGTAGATGAAGGACCCTTTTTAAAGGCATGTGGCTATGGTTAATTAATAATCAATTAATCAAACACTTGTCACTGAATGGAATTAAATCGCATGTAAGAATACAAGTTTGTCTCTTGGATTTTATGAAGATGTTTTTGTTGTATGTGATAATGCTATTCAGTTGCCTGCTGTTAAGGGCTAAATATATTCTTTATATCTTGATTAACTAATTTGGACATCCATTTAATTTAATTAAATTTCTCATTATATTTAGTTCTGGTTTTAGTAATTTCCTCCTTCTGTTTTGACAACTCTTTCAGACTTTTTTTTTTTTTACTATGGTAAAAAAAAATATACTGAAACTAAATGTAATGCCTAAAGGTATACTTGAAATATGAAATGCATACAGTTATGAAGATGTGAGTTAATAGCTTGAAATAGAGCTTGAAGCAATTCCTAACACTGAAGATAAGAAATGTGAAATATGCTTCAGCATGTGTGCGTGGGTGTATACGGTATAAACCTAAAGAATGCATGATGGTCTTCATGCTGTACCTCTGCCAGTTACGAACTGCTTCTGAAATGATTTAGGTAACTGACATTTTTGCTGTATTCTTGTACCATTTTAATCAATATGATGATCTGCTGTGTTAGTGCCTGAATGAAGCAGTTTTCCTACATTCAACCATCCCAATTTCCCATATAATGAGACATTCTTTTCTTCCCCAAATACCAAACCGCACAACTTCGTGGGGGTTCCCAGAGTTAAGTATCACAACTATATTTTTATTAGCCTTATATAACAATGCAACAAAAACTGAGCACTTTATAATATATAATCATATTGATAACAATAATCATTTATAAAAGTGTAGCTATCTACATACAAAAGTGTTATATCATGGATTAACATACACAATGTATTATTTGTTTGTATTCATTCCAGGCATCAATGTACTTGTAGCATGCATTTAGACTGTCTTTGACAGAAATAACATTAAGCATCACTCAAATGCTGCCACCTCACTCTGGGTCAAAATACACACATACTGTGCCAGTAGTCTACATCAACAAAATTGTTATTTGCCCCTTTTTGAAAAGTGCTGAACTGTATAGGCTACCTCGCCAGCTGTCATTTTAATCAGCTCATTATTAGTCTTATGTTAGCATGTTACAATTGTTATTTTTTTCTTCGGAATTGTTCAGTTCTCTAAATAAAATATTAGTACACTCCTCAATTTTGGAATAACATGCACAACACTATGTTACACAAAAAAACAGTGTGATTGTGCGACAGACAGCGAATGAATCTTAGTCAGCAATCTCCCTCCCGACCTGTCAGGGTGCTGTATAACAGGAACAGTGTGCCTCTTACTGGATGGTCTGGCAGTTCATTCCAACGTCAGTAGGAAGCCAGCCATCCAGGAAGGGAGCAGAGTCACAATGTCTGAAGTTATCTACTCCATCGAACTAGCTATCGCAAGGGGGGGTGTGACGATGTGATATGTTCCTTCTTTATGGTTAGTGAGAGGACCCATTTAGGAAACGGAAGTAATTAATTATCGTGACTGTTTACTGAATTAATTCTGCTCTGTACTAGAGAATTCTACAGGAGAATGTCAGGCCATTCGTCCGTGAGCTGAAGCTGAAGCGCATCTGCGTCATGTAGCAAAACAATGATCCGAAACAAACAAGCAAGTCTACATCAGAATGGTTGAAGAACAAGAAATTTAAAGTTTTGGAATAGCCTAGTCAAAGTAGAGACCTAAACTCCATTGAGATGTTGTGGCAGAACCTGAAATTAGCCGTTTATGCTCGAAAACCCACAAATGTCACTGATTTGAAGCAGTTCTGCATGAAGGAGTGGGCCACAGCGCTGTAAGAGACTGATCAATAACTACAGGAAGCGTCTGGTTACAATTATTGCTGCTAAAGGTGGCGTAACCAGTTATTGAATGTAAGGGGGCAATTACTTTTTCACACGGGAGCATTGGATGTTGCGTTACTTTAATAAATAAATGAAATAAGTATCAATTTTGTGTTATTTGTTCACTCAGGGTCCCTTTTATCTAAAAATAGACTTTGGTTGAAGATCTAATAACATTGTGTCAGAAATATGCAAAAATGCAGAAAATCAGGCAGGGGACAAATAGTTTTTCACGGCACTGTACTATGATGGAGTTCTGTTGTGTGTGCATTGTTAAAGTCTCTGAGAAACTGTGACCGTATATGGTTTAGGTTTCATTGTCAGTCCATAATCAGCGGAAAGGCTAAGCGTTTGTCCAGATGCATTTTCAATCTTCAAGCGATGTAGTAATGTTGTTAAGAAGATGAACATCTCAAACCGAGCAAAGACATCCCCGACACACCTTCGCTTACCAAGTCCGAATATCATGACTTTCTCAATCAGGTCCTTATTTAACTGTCCCGACTCATCTAAAAATCTTTCAGGATCAAATGAATTTGGATCATTCCACAGGTCTCTGGAGAAGACAGAAAATCAACAGAAGACATCACTGACATAAGTCGAGTGTTTATTCAATGTTGTGTTTAAGACTAACACCATTTTAAACTACTCGAACAATAAAATAGCTATACGTAAAATGCTACATTTAATTGTTTTGTGTGTTTTCCAATGTGTCTGATGAGAAGGTTTATGATTAGGGATCTACTTAAATCAAGGTAAATTTACATTATTTTTCACAGGTAGGTTGCGGAATAAAATTTCAAGGACCTGTTTAAACATTAAATAAACCTAAGTAGACAGTATTTCAGAACATTATAAAGCCTAATAAACAGTGGTACTTGCTTCCTTACTTAAACAGAATTCTGTCATTTGTTAAAGACAAGCATGCAGCATCCCCCTGCAGTTGACTTGTCCATACATTGAGACTGAACGTCTGCATCCACTGAATTGGTTGGAAGTGTAAGGCAAAGCTTTGCCAAGTTATACAGATACCAAAACTTGGTTACCAAAGGGAATCTATAATACTTTAATAAAGGAAATGTATGCAGCACATTCATTGTCATGTTATTTGTCCCATCCAGTTTGGTTTCTGAAAGCTGTTTATTTGACGTTCTGTTCAGCAGCCTCTATAGTAACCTTGTTTAATGTGCGATTCTGAAGCTAAATAGCGATCGATCGATCGTATTTTCTCCAAAGACACATTAAGATATGCAAAACAATTACCTCAATCTGCATGTACAGTTTCTTTGGGAAATATCTTGAAATGATCATCTGCCGAAATACACTTTGCTTTTTCTCTCGTCCATTTCTACTATTTTACCTCCAATGCTGAAAACTAGATTTTAGCAACCTAAATAAAAACAAGGCAGCAACAACTTTTGTCCCAACCCCTACAGCACAGTAAAGGTCACAGAAAAGACGCACCGATAGGCTGATGAAAACTTCATTCTCATTTGAATAGTAAATCGCTTTCAAGAATTTTTTTGTAAATGTTATTTGTGGACATTTTTTTTTTTTTTTTGCTTAAGTGCAATGCACACAGGATGGCGAAGGAATAAAAAAGAGCTATCTACAGAAGGAAGATACGTAGTTTGTGTCGCTTGCATTGTGCAGTATTCATTTAAACTAGCTTTCTTTTGTTTTCTCTCCATCCTTGTCCGGTTTGCATTGGCCCCTGAAAGAGGTGAATTTCGCAGTGACCCCTCAAATTTTACGATTTCCATGAAATCGCGATTTAAGTAGACCCCTATTTATTATTTTAACAACCAAAGTTATAAACAATGAGAGATGTGTAGCAAACTTAAGAATTATCAGGAATTTAACTAAGCTCTTAAGTAGAAAAAAAGATAAAATACATGTGCTGAAATCATTTTTATCCATAGCCACTCACACTAGCACATTCTGCCTTGCTTTGATTAGAACCACCTCATAAGGAAGCAAGCAGCTTGAACTGATAACACCGTGTAACAAAAAAAAAAAAAAAAAAAAATTGTTCCTGGGTAATAAGTGTTATTTCCTAATTGCTTATGCCTCAAAAGTATAGAAAATGGCTATTATTCCCCACAGACTTTGCTTTTGTGACCAGGACAGTGATATTTCAAAATATCACTATTTCCAATGGGAAAATGGGCAAATGTGTGTCTTTTTGTTCACATAAAGTCAGAAAAAAAACAACATATGAATCCAAATTAACATGTATTTATACTAAAGTAATACAAAGATGACTACAAAAGATTTAGAAGTGAGTAGTTTTTCGAGATTTACAATTATACTGTATTTACATGTTAATTTGGATTCATATGTTGTTTTTTTCTGACTTTACGTGAACGAAGACACGCATTTGCCCATTTTCCCATTGGAAATAGTGATATTTCAAAATATCACTGTCCTGGGCACAAAAGCAAAGATTGTGGGGAATAATAGCCATTTTCTATACTTTTGAGGCATAAGCAATTAGGAAATAACGTTTACTACCCAGGAACAAAAATTGTGTTACATAGTGTAATGAGTGATTAAGTTCATGAAATGGTGTACAATTATAGTCACTAAGTGTAAATCAATCAATAAATACATACATTTGAAAGTTGGTGTTAAGCCAATTAACTTTTGGATCTGAAGTATAATAAAATATAATGGGTGGCAGTCAAGTGGTTAAGGTTTAGCAGGGAGTCAACCTCAGAAAGGTAAGTCACGACACGTTGGGCCTGCAAAGAAGGAGGTGAGGATAAGATGGCCGACAAGAGGATGAAGGCATAGTAAGCTTACATTCCCCCTTTGTTATATATTGGTTAATTTGATTAATTGATTGATTTATTGCATTATTGATTGATTTAAGCCTCTGCAATGCTCCAATACCACACCTAAATAAATCACCCACTCTATATCGCAGCTGTCGGGTTCCAATATAAATCCGCTATATATCGAGGGCCGCGATATAGCGAGAGACCCATGGAAAAACAAATACTGTACAACCACTCCCTCGTTTTATCAGGGGCAACAGGGTCCAGTGTAAGTCTGCTTTTTCTCATTTTTTCAAATAAAAAGCAGCACACCATTTTCATTTTTACTGTGGAAGGGAATTGCTTCTCATCAACTTCAGTCTCCAATTAATTTCACAAGTCCTACTCTCCTTTCTCAAATACACAAACCCACTGCATTAAAAGAATCCATTCACAACAACAACATAGGAGGCTTGTTGCTATGGAGCTGACGTCACTGCCATGACTTTTGCTGGTGCATTGCTGCTGCCACGTGTGAACACCTTGTTGGCTAAAATAAAAACCGTTTCAGCAAGTAGATATTTAATTTGCTTTGTGTTATTGTGCAATACGTGTTTATGCGATAACAGTACGATATTAATTCCTTGTTTTTAATTGTTTTGTATATTGTAGTTCGTGATATGCAGTACGAAATAAATTGAACATTAATTGTAAGTGCCTATGTATATTGCAGCTGAGGCATATGCAGTTAGACAGTAAAAATGGGGAGCCAACTCCAGCACAGCGACATATCCGAATCCACAGTATAGTGAGGGGTGATAATGAGGGGTGGGTGTATATATTGGACCCCGACACCCACGATATATAGGGTGGGTGATGTGTGTGTGTGTGTGTGATATATATATATATATATATATATATATATATATATATATATATATATATATATATATATATATATATATATATACACACACACACACACACAAATAGTCATCACATCCTTGAACATTTTTGACATTCTACTGCCTAAGTAGCATAAGTCTTCACACCCCTTGAGTCAATAGCTGGTGCAAGCCCCTTTTGCAGCAATAACAACCATGAGTCGTTTTGGGTAAGTGTCTACCATATTAGCACAGCTGGATGGGGTAGGTTTTGGCCATTCTTGGCAGAATAGCTCAAGCTCTTTTAAGATGGCTGGGGATCATCTGTGGACTGCAGTCTTTAAGTCTTACCACAGATTTTCAACAGGATTCGGGTCTGGGCTTTGACTAGGCAACTTGAGGACATTCACTTTCTTCTTGCTGAGCCACTCCATTGTTGCTTTGGCTTTGAGTTTAGGATCATTGTCCTGCTAAAAGGGGACTCTTCTCCTCAGTCCCAGATCTCTGGCAGACTGGAACAGGTTTTCCTCCAGGATCTGCTTGTACTTTGCACCATCCATCTTTCCCTTGATCTTCACAAGCCTCCCTGTCCTTTTCACCATTTGTTGCCTTATAGCCAGGAATTTAAATGCATTAAAATGTTTTTTTTTTTTTTTTCCCCCCATTTATCTACACATCCTATCCCACAACTTCAAGTGAAAAAAATATTCTAGAAATTTATAGAAAATTAATTAAAAATAGAAACTGAAATAGCTTGGTTGGATAAGTGTCCACCCCCTTGAAATAGCAATCCTAAATTAGCTCAAGTGTAACCAATTGCCTTCAAAATCACACACCAAGTTAAGTGGCCTGTGTTAAATTGTAGTGATTTATATTTTTTCAGGATAAATTCAGCAGTTCCTGTAGGTTCCCTCTGCTGGGCAGTGTATTTCAAAGCCCAAATCATGGGATGGGTATAAAAAATATATCAAACGCCTTGAATATCCCTTGGAGCACGGACAAGACGATTATTAAGAAGTGGAAGGTGTATAGCACCACAAAGACCCTGCCTATATCAGGCCGTCCCTCCAAACTGGATGACCGAGCAAGAAGGAGACTGATCAGAGAGGCTACCAAGAGGCCAATGGCAACTTTGCAAGAGCTACAGGCTCTTGAATGGTCATGTGCATGTGCATGTGACAACAATATCCCAAGTAATGCACAAATCTGGCCTGTATGATAGGGTGGCAAGAAGGAAGCCATTACTCAAGAAAGCCCACCTTAAATCCCATTTTAAGTATGTAACACACCCAGGAGATTCTGTAGCCATGTGGCAAAATGTTTTGTGGTCTAACAAAACTAAAATGGAACTTTTTGGTCTAAATGCAAAGCGGTATGTTTGGCACAAACCCAACACAGTGCATCACCCAAAGAACACCATCCCTATTGTGAAGCATGGTGATGCCAGCCTCATGTTATGGGGATGATTCTCATTGGCAGGGACTGGGGCACTTGCAAGGACAGAAGGGAAGATGAATGGGGCAAAGTACAGAGAAGTCCTTGAGGAAAACCTGTTACTATCTACAAGAAAGCTGAAACTGGGACGGAAGTTCACCTTTCAGTATGACAACGAACCAAAGCACACAGCCAAACCTACACTGGAGTGGCTAAGGAACGAAGAGGTAAATGTCCTTGAGTGGTCCAGTCAGAGCCCCGACCTAAATCCAATCAAAAATTTGTGGCATGACTTGGAAGATTGCTGTCCATCAACGCTTGAACTTGACAGAGCTTGAACAGTTTTCTAAAGAAGGATGGTCAAATAAAGCCAAATCTAGGTGTGCAAAGTTGGTAGAGACCTATCCCAACAGACTCACAGCTGTAATTTCTGCCAAAGGTGCTTCCACCAGGTATTAACTCAGGGGGGTGGAAACTTATCCAATTATGATCTTTCAGTTTTGTATTTTTAATATATAATTTTTTCCTCAATAAAAACTTGTTTTCCCCTTAACAGTGTGGAGTATGGTGTGTAGATAAGTGGAAAAAAAAATCCTCATTTAAATGCATGAACTTTGAAGCACTGACACAGCAAAATGTGAAAAAAAGTTCAAGGGGGGTAGACTTTCTATAGGCACTGTATATATACCGAGCATCAAATAAACTTAACACTATTATACACATTTATTTTTTAAATAAAAAAGGTATATAAATGAAGGACATTGACAAAATGTCTTTGGTTACTTTTTAATCACTCATTCATCCTTGACCATGACACGCTTGAGTGGCTATGACTGAAGCATATGCACTTAATCACCTAATTAGTGAGACAGTTGATTAGACACTGGATATGGAGTGATTTCAGCTGTTGAATTGCATGCTTGAATAAAAGCAAATTATAATAAAAAAACAATATGTCATGTCTGTCAAGAGAGCACCGTGCAATCAGCATGTTTGGAGAATGGCCTAGGGCAGCACACTGTGGCTCGCTGTCTTGGATACTCACAGCCAGCAATTTCAAACCTGTTGAGACGGTATAACCGGACACACTCTCCACACTCTGTCAATGACAGGCCACGAATTGGGAGACCAAGAGTCACAACAATTGCCTAAGATCGACAGATCATTTTGCAGCATTTTCGTGATGTCAATTGTTAATCAGCACAATAAAAAAAGTCACTGCACCTGCTCTAAAACTGAGTTTGTTATTTTTCGATCACATCTAGTGAATTTGATCCAAATATAAGTGATACGTTTCTTTTGATGCTCAGTATATATATATATATATATATATATATATATATATATATATATATATATAGACACACACACTGAGTGTACAAAACATTAGGAACACCTGCTCTTTCCATGAAATATACTGACGAGGTGAATCCAGGTGAAAGCTATGATCCCTTATTGATGTAACCTGTTAAATCCAATTCAATCAGTGTAGATGAAGGGGAGACAGGTTAAAGAAGGATTTTTAAGCCTTGACACAATTGAGACATGGATTGTGTGTGTGCCATTCAGAGGGTAAATGGGCAAGACAAAAGATTTAGGTGCCTTTGAACGGGGTATGGCAGAAAGTGCCAGGCACGCCAGTTTGAGTGTGTCAAGAACTGCAACGCTACTAGGTTTTTCACGCTCAGAAGTTTCCCGTATGTATCAAGGAAGGTCCACCACCGAAAGGACATCCAGTCAAAGGCAGGCCAGTGATCGAAAACGGCTCATTGATGAAAGACGCCAAAGGAGGCTGACACGAATTGAGGCTGATGAATTCCTGTTCCTGCTGTTTCACACTGATGGGAGAACTAAGGTATGGAGAAAACCACATGAGTACATGCATCCATCATGCAGTGTGTCAATATTGCAGGCTGGTGGTGGTGGTGTGATGGCGTGGGGTGTGTTTTCATGGCACATATTAGGCCCCTTGATAAACGTTTAGCAACGTTTGAATACTACAGGATATCTGAACATCATTGCCAATCAGGTGCATGCCTTCATGGCAGCAGTGTATCCATCTGCGAATGGAGTTTTTCAGCAGGAAAATGCCCCATGCCACAAGGTTAGGATTGTCCAGGAATGGTTACACAAACATGACAGTGAATTCAGTGGCCTGCCCAGTCACCAGATCTAAATCCAATTGAGCATCTGTGGGATGAGATGGAATGAGCTATTCGGAGTAGAGATCCACTACCAGCCAACTTGACAAGCATTGAAGTCAACATGGGCCAGCATCCCTGTGGAACGCTTTTGACACCTCGTAGAGACCATGCCCCGACAAACTGAGGTTGCTCTGAGGGCAAAGGGGGATGCAACTCAACATTACAAAGGTGTTCCTAATGTTTTGTACACTCAGTGTAATATATATATATATATATATATATATATATATATATATATATATATATATATATATATATATATATATATATATATATATATATATATATATAAACACACACACACACACAGTCTACTCCACTTCTTTGCATATTGAACAATTGCATCAATCGCTTACTTTAATAGCATGCAGCTGGTCCCATTTTTTTAGTGCATCACTTAACTGCATGAAGCTGGCCTGCCCCAAAGTCCATTGCACATTGCATTTTAATTTGGATAATTGTGTAATGCAAACAATGTTTCAGTGTTAAATAAAAAAAAAAAAAGAAAGTTTGAGTGTTTCATAAATAGAAGTGACGTAGAGCGCATAGCAACAGCACGACAGCAGGAAAAGCCATCAAGAAAAAGACACTGAAAATGGCTAAACGAATCTGTAAAACTCAAGCCTCAGCACATGAGCCTCCATGGAGGCAAATGTTTGTCAGTGATATGAGTTTTTTTTTTCGTTTTTTATTTTGTTTATTTATTTTAAGAGTTTAAGAGTTTTTTTTTTATCTGCAATCAGACGAATACTGTGCTCCATCAAATATTGTTTTGCTACTTTGTAGTCACAAGATCTATAGTAAGGTACTGTACACACCTATTTAACTTATGTTTTATTTTACTGTATTACAATAATATTACAGTTTGTGCAGACTGTTATATACTGTACATTATTTTACTTTTCATATCGTGTGTTGCCAGAGAATAGTGTTTGTATTGGGTGCATAACTTATTTCAAATTGGTTTGAACTTGTACAGCATTTCAAGCTACTTGTAATAAAATATAAGTGAAAAATAAAATTATGTATATATATTTATTGTTTTATTATGTATTAAAGCACTAGAGCTTTAAAACCAAGCAAGAAATTACCATTAGCCAAGAAAAAGGGACATACTAAACAAGAATAAGGATTTTTCAGACTAAAAAATAATGCATGGAGGTTTTTTGGCAGGATAATAAGAGAGTGTTCAGGACACAAGTTTATTTACATACTTGTGCTTGTTGTGCAATACTGAACTTTGATGTGGTTTCCTGGATACTGGCTCAAGTTAAAGTTACTCAACACATGCTTGTCAGTGGGCTGAGACAACTACTGATCCATCCTCAAAATCCAAAGACATATTTTAACTGTGAATGGGGAACACTATTTAGAAAGCAATGTGTACTTTAGGGGGTCATTATGTATAACAAAATAGGGAAAACATTACAGTAATTGTATGCAAAGAAGTGTATCCAATAATTGATTTTACCTCACTAGTTTCTATACCACTTGTTTATTTATGTTATGAAGGTATTCTGTAAATGCTATTCACAATTTTAAGACACAAATATTCCGGTTAAACATGTTATAATGAAACTGAACATACTTACACATCATGATTGATTTGATACTGATTTATGAAAACACAAGTGTCTTTGGGAATGAAATATCCATTGAGGGTGGTGTTTGCCGTAGTGCTAGATGAAAAAAAAGATTGAAAAGGACCATCAACAAGTATTTATTTATTTATTTATTGATTGATACATTTTTCAACCCAAATTGAAATGATCAAGTCGAATGTTGCCTTGCTACTGAAACTGAAGATCAACAGACGACCTTCATTCCCAGTGTCAAGCCAATCGCCTCTTTTCACCCACTGACCCTAAACCAAAGATGTTCCCAAGCCACTGAACCCTGGAGACCAGGCCCATCGTGGAAAGCCTCTGCCAGTCACCTGCTTGGTAGAGGCACTGAAGGTGTGACAATTAATTATACCAGACACTACCCTCCAGCAAGTACTGAGGAGGAATAAAAAATGCAGAATGACTGACTGTTGGGCTGTTTTATGTCCATTTTACCCAACTTGCCAACTATCTTGATATAGTACCTCCCTTTGAAAAATGTCCTGAAAGTTTTAATGAGAAAGCCATCCTAATGGCTTTCTAATCAATGACCAGTAACTAATCAATGACCATGTGGAACATTTGTTCTATATTTTAAAGTGGTATGCTGTCCCAATTCTGTATCCCCAAACTTCTAAAGGACACACACATATATATATATATATATATATATATATATATATATATATATATATATATATATATATATATATATATATATATATATATCATATATATTTTACCAGATGGTCACTGGAATTGTAAATGGTACGTATGATGCATGTCTAAACACCTCATAAATAAATGCCTCAGTGTAAGGCATTAATGGCTTATCTTCAAACCTTGGAAGCCTGCATGAACCAATTTTATCATCTAAATCAAAAGAAAAAAAAATGTTATTGGAATATAGGTTTATAGAATAAGGAAGAATTAAAACAATTTATATTAACAAATCAGAACCAGAATAAATAAATACAGCTATGAATAAAGGTTTTGTACAGCCCTGTAGATTGAACTAATTTTCCTTCATAAAGTCGAATAAAGTTATGTTAACATAAAAAATTACATACTGTGTAATAGTTTTCCATATACTTATACAAAAAACTGACAAATTGAAAAATGGGACATTTTGGACTGGAGATGAAATACTGTACTACTGTCTTCTGGTAGACTTTTGCAATACCATTTTATAGTTTCTTTAATTAAAAATCTAAATTATGTACACATAGTTTTGTTTTTTTTCATATCTCAATCCTAAAATTCTAGGTGATGATAAAGTTTAGGCCATAGCTGTACCTGTGTAGAAACACGTGTACAGAATATAGGAATACAGAGGCTTTATAATGGCATAACTAGCCAGCAGAATAACGATCAGACTGGCAGCAGGTACTTCATGTTGCCTGAGGTGAATAATGTAGTGAAGCAGCTGCATACTCTCTAAAAAAAATAATAATAATTTTGGTAAGCTATACTTTACCAATTTCCTGTTGGATTTTTGCCTGGGTGTCTGGGAACTGTATAAGGTACAGTAAACTCCACTGTAAACCTGCTATTATTGTATCAAAACCTAAAAAAAAAAGTTAATAGTTTACAAAATGTACAATTTTCCTTTTTAATGTGACAAGGTTAGAACACTGCAAGGATATATTTTTCAACCTAATCACGTTACTAATTATATCTCTGTTTCCCATCATTATACATTCATTGACCTTCTGCTCACCCCTCCATTGCTCTTTTCCCTTCCATTTTACCCCTTTAATATTTCCTTTAAGACACAATCTTCTTCCTTCATTTAGAGCAGTTAAATACTGCAGATCCCTGTTACATCCCAAGTCTCTCTATGTTACATTTGTAATTCTGCCACCAGCACACTATTTAAAATACCAACTGTTACGCCATTCCCCTCTTTCCACGTGCCAAAACTAATCAACAAATGTTACCAAGTTACTGAACCTCAGAGACAAGACCCTGGACTTGCTGGGAGTTTGATTTGTCGCTGATGCGTGAGGCCCCAGTGGACTTTCCTTCCTAACCCTATGGATCAATGTACCACAAATGCTTTTACTAGGTGAACCCAACTGGGGACACCCTCCCTGGTTTTGCTGAAACTATGCATAGGCTTTAATTACCTTGTTTTGGATAATTCCAGTTCAGGTTTTTGCACCACATAATAGCTGTTGTTGATTTCAGCAAAAATAAATCTATTGAAGGAGCTGCATTGTATGTCAAACTTAAGTGTGATTGAGTAGCAGTACCAAAGAACATAATCTGAAACGTGTACATGTATATAACATGTATAGGCATGCACAGTAGCAATAAAGTACAAAATGCCCAAACTGCTTTTGAAAAGGAATGAAAGTATAACACTCTAAAAAACACTTTAAAATATACTACTTTAAACAGTATTCATCATTTTAAGATAAAAACAGCTTTATCAACTCTGTCATGAGTTATGTAACACTGTGTAATTGATTGAACATTTATCATACATATGGAAACCACATAATTCCATATAATTGTATTGTTGCTAGAAATATTCCACCTTCCTTGCCACCCCCTAGTAAAAATGTTATTGTTTTGTAAAAAATAAATACATAATAAAACTAAATATGTGAATGCGAATCAATAAAAGGCATTTAAACCCCCCCAAATTAAATAAAGTAAAAGAGCAAGCACATTCTGAATTTGGATTAAACCATACTGTCTTTTCTAACCACAAGGTTAGAAATTAACACAATTGAAACTTGCTAGTTCTGATGTAAACTTAATAGTCCTTGTGAAAACATACATACTAGTGTGATGTATATCAAAACTTAATAGTCCTTTTATTACATATATAAGTATATATATATATGTATACATTAATATCATGTTGTCTAGAAAATATATATATTATATATATATCTGATATATATAATATCTTGTTTGTGTCTATGGAATATTATATATATATCTTGTCTATATAAACAAAAGGGCACCTTTTTTAAACGACGGCATCGTACTAGACCTGTGTTTTACTTGTCGATCCGTGGGCAGCTGGCCAACATCTAGGTTCCCATTCTTTAAGAAGATAGAAATTTTAGCTCCGAATAGTCATGGGTTGCAGAAACTTATGGAGATATAATATGTAATACCTAGAACTACCGCAGCTGTCATTTTGACTTTCACAGAAAAAACAGTGGGTTTGGCTTAGTGCTGCTGAAGAGATTTGCACTTGTTTTGAACAGCTACCGGAGACATTTTCAGATGAGATTGATCAACAGCTGTAAAAATACTTATTTTCTATTTAAAAATACTTATTTTCCAATTAAAGTGTACAGACCAATACAATGCAGGACTGAACGGCAAGTCTTTAGTATACTGAAAAAAAAAAAAAGTTTGAATAATATTGTAACAAACAAAGATAGAAATTACCGTTGAATAGCTAACAGCCACTACTTTCTGCCATCTTGGAATCCATGATAACAACTAACCTGCTCCCTTGCAATATTTATAGTTAAGGATAAACACGCTCATTAACATTTACGCATGAAATGCGTGTTTCCATATGAAACTGGTTGTGGATTTTCCTGTGTGTTTTGTTATTTACACAAGTAAATGCGATTTACCCTATCCTTCTCTTTGGCCATTTTTTTCAGCCACAAACCTGATCTACACAAGTTTTCTCCTAAACGTGCATGCGCATCATCATTTCACGTGTAAATTGACCCGTATGGAAACCCCACGATTGTTCGTTGTTTTCTATGAAAAATACAAGAAAGACTTTTTTTATGCAAGAAGCAAACAATTTGCTGTCAGTGCCAAGTTCTGAGGTAACAATTAATTCAAACTGACTCTGACAGGACTCGAAGGCTACGATGTGCACAGCAATGGATTCATGTGAGATTTGGCTACAGAATATACAAGTGGTACTTTTTGATCTCAGAATACAACTTGCCACAATTCATTACTTAATTTTTCCCACAGAATATGCAGGTGGCATGTTCTGACCCTAAAATATAACTTGCCACAATTTAACACTAGAATGACCAAGGCAGTAATTCTGACCGTTTTTGGAATTTAAATTAAAATTGTAGTGTGTGTTTAAGATATGGAGCTGTGCTTTCCTGACATTTCCTAAATATACAGTATGTACTAATTACCCTGACAGAGAAAGAATTATGTAACTGCAAAAATTAGGGAGATATAATATTGTCATACCTATTCCAACCAGGAGCTGTCAAAACTGACCGATACCTATAAAACATCAGAGCAATTAAATGTTGTGGTGTTATTTGTATTTATCAGTCCGGACTTGCCGCCATGGACTGAAGTTTGATAATAGCAGCCTTCATTCCTCAAGTGAGCAGTCTTCTGATATTTCTATTGTTTCAATGAGCCTCCTGATAGCCCATCAATCAGCCTTGACAGCTCACAGCACCAGGCTGTCTGTCTGCACTCTGGTTACTATACAAGTCACTCGTTTCTCTAAGAAATTCATTGTTACCCCAATACACATTGAAAATGGATCACTGATGACACAGGACAGCAAAACAGTGTTTGGAATTACTGCAAAGTTTACCAAACAATGATTCTCATGCAGCAGAGGTAGACCGTGATGAATCTGGCTCTTAAGCAGACCGGGTTTGTGAAGATGAATCTTCCAGCAGTAGTGACACAGAGGGAGCAGGAGATCCCATGGGAGAAGCAATCCTGTGCCAGTCCCTACAAAGGATGCTAGCCACTTCACCTGCATCAGCCCCTGCACCTGATACAGTTGCTACTTCAGCTGAGGCAGCCGCTTCTCCAGTGGTAGCACCAGCACCACCTGGCACTGAAGAGCCTGGTAATGATTGCACTGCTTGGAACACTATAAATCCTGGTGTTGAAGCAGCAGGTAGAAGGGGTGAACATAATATTTTGAGGGAAGTTCCAGGGCCCATGGCATATGCAAAACACAACATTGATGAGAACGCAATGGGAGTGTTTCTCGCCTATTGATTGACATGCACACGCTTCACATACAACGTTGCACTGAAGCAGAAGCCCACTTGTCAACTACAAGATGATTCCTGGTGAATGCCCTTGGAGGAATTAGAAGCTTTCATTGCACTGGTATTTGCCAGTGGAGCATTTGGTGCCAGGACCCTGGGTTACTGTTGATAGCTGTATCAAATGCACAGTGCCTGCAGTAAGCTCACAATGTGTGTGATTTGTGCCAGCACCTTGACTTTGCAAATGAAGCCCACAAATTTATTTTCAAATATGTTTATTTCATTTTTTACCTTTTTTTAGGTTGTGCTTTATGCAATTTGTCTGTATACAAACACATTTTAGTTGAAATGTCCATTTATTTACAATGTTTCAGTTGTATAGACGCTTTATATGACATTCCTGAATAAAACTATGACTTCATTGTTTGTCCTTTCATTAAAATAGTAATGTTGTTTTTAATACGCCGGTCAAATTGACCAGTCATGGTCGTTCTAGTGTTAATACCTATTTTTTTCCTACATAATATGTAAGGGTGGTATTTTCTAACACTGCAGTATGAGCTACCATAATTTACCACCTTCCTTTCCTATAAATTATACATGGGTGGCAAATTCTGGCAGGGAGGCATATTCTAGCAGTACACCGCCAGTGAATGGTTTGCTATTAAAATAGTACTACTGTACTGTATTGGTATAAGAAAAGGGTGTTTTAACTTTATTTTAGCTTCCACTCACTTAAAATATGCTGACGATAATGAAAACACCAAGCTACATACAGCGAGTCCCAAACTTTACATGTTTTACTGTTGTTTATAGGTAAGAACTCAATTCTGGGGTGGGGGTTGGAGCGTGTGGGTGTTGATGCCAGGTTCTGGAAGTAACACACACACGCAGTACTGAGCTTGAAATGAGATGCAATGGCTGCGCTCAGTGTTTTTATTAAACAAACAAATAAAAGATTTAAACAAAAACAGCACACAGCACTTGAGGCCAAAACAAATAGACAAACAAAACGGATTAACACTAAAACATCAGACAAACAAACAAGTATCGTGCTGGTCCTTCCAGCATGAAATAGCAATTGTAATTATTCTTTTAAAGTTTACTCTCTACTTTCTCTCCTGTTCTCTACTCACTGAACACCCAAACATGAGCGAGTGAACTGTGCCTCTTTTATGCAGCTGTACCGATACTCGACTGCAAATCAATTCTTCAACTGGAATCTCGGTACATCTTCCCGTGAGCTAATTGTGCTCCCCATGCTTCTACAGCCCAGTTTAATCTGCATGTGGAGTGATTGTGCAATCCCTGTGCCTAAATATAAACTACATTTTAAAACACTCGTGCTACACAGACCCATTTATATCCCATGCACCAATACCTATAAAGCAACATTAAACACACCACACACATGCGGGGCACACTGCCACATGAATATATTGTGTTATGTTCTAAGCAACATATTAAGATAATGTTTATCATGGTAATTGTTTATTAGTTTTAAAATGCTTAGTAAAACGTGGCCTATTTTTTATTTTTTTTTATCTTGTTCGTATAAACGGCCCCCTTTGCTAATCACATTGTAACGCTTTTTATTTATTATTTTTTTCCTCCTGGTGGTCTGGAATTGAACTACTGACCCTCGGCACAACTGGCAGACACGCTACAGTTTCACTAAAGGGGAATCCCCTAGTGGGGTTCGTAGTCATGTCTTTTCTACACATACAATGTGCCTATTCAGCCAGTAGGGGTTATTCATTACATATTTCCAGTGCTTACAGAAAGCTTGTCATGTGTGTAGAGCAACTGTGCAGCATACAGTATATCTGAACTTCATGAGACACACATCCCGCAAGTCGTACCACTACCGGGACACCATCTGTAATGCTTTTTATTTTATTATATATTTTTTATTTTTACATTCACCGTGGTCTGGAACTGAACTGCTGATCCTTGGCACTAAAGGCAGACACGCTACAGTTTAAGTAGGGGTCATTCATTACAACATCTTCAGTCTTTTTTTTTTTCTTTTCTGGTGGAGGGTTGCAACCTGGTATAAACCTCCACATTTTTGTAAAACTAGTTTACACTTACTTCAAGATGCAATGTGTTTCAGTAAAATCAAACACCCAATAAACTTCGATCCTGCGCAGAGGGAGAACACAAACGTAAACGTCATGTTAAATGGGGTTAGCATTGCAGGAGAACCAACGGAGGCTTCACTACCGAACGACTATTGTTTTAAGTACTCGCCCAGAGGACTACCGCGACACAGACATCAATTAGTCCCCATCAGATTTAATTAGCCTCTGGCAAGCAGGAGTTTCTAACCCTGCTGTGCATTCACTATTTTTACATTGCTTAAAAAGGCTACAACATTTAAATCTTCTCTTCACATACCTTGCACAATTAATTGTTTTCCAATTAGATATAGAAAAGAGATACATTTGCTGATACTATAATTTAAGAGTGCAGTTTATTTGTTACTTTCATTGCATTAATGGTCTACAAATGTCACTTTGCAAATGTAGAATATTAAATTTTCAATATATAAATAGTCACTCTTCAGTATTAATCCAACTATAACCCCCCCCCCTCTTAATTATAGACTTATTTATCAACATTCTTAATTACAATTTTTAAACCACATGAAAAAATCAGTTTACAAAACATGCGCAACTCATTTTCAAGAATTCTAATCTGGGTAGGGTCTAGAGAGAAAGTTACTATTGGTTAGCAGGAACGACACCCACATGAAGTAGAATTTCTGAGTTACTCTTATAATATGTTATTGTGTATTGTTTGCATTTTATTTGTATTCAGAAACTGCAGTTAAAAGGATCTTAGGCTGCATTCACACCGAGTCCATTTCAAACTTGGTCAAGTTTGTTTTGTTTGAAACAATGTATCAATGTGCTTGCTGTTCACACTTCTCAGTGAGCAAAGGGACCGAGTTCACTTGGATGCAAACTAAAAGTTACTTTCTCTAGTCCTTTTTCATTGTTCTTCAGTACAGGCTGTTTCTGTTCTGGATGGGGATCTCAAGCACAATAGAAAGAAAGCAACACTGATGTACAGGTAAGTAAGTTGGGCTGAGCTGAGTTGGATGGAGGGGGGCGATGCTGGGACACCAGAATCACTGTTGAGCCCTTGAGGTGTCGAGGGCTAGTCAACGAAACACCGAGGATGGAAGGTGCCCACTCGAAGACCCCAGAGATGTACCCTACTTAGCTCAATCCAGACAGTTGTCATGGCGATACGCTGGGGAGACCACACTGGGTTGATCCCTGGAGACAGCATCGCAGCCGTTGTGTGTGCTGATGCGCTGGGGAGGCAAAATGAGCTGATCCCTGGAGCCAGCATTAGACTTCAGCAAATCAACACCAGACAGAAAACAACGCAAATGGATGGAGATGGATCACATTAGTTTACTGCAAAGTCTTAGTTGCTGCTTATCTTGGCGAGAGCAGAGTTCAAATCAGTATGAAGTTCAACATCTACTTTAACGTAATGGAAATCTGTTCACAATGTCGTTTTTAAGTGAACTCTGTTGTTAATGTGATGTGTGAACCGATTTTTACAATATCCTGCAATGCATATTGAAAGATGTCAGCTATTGATGTATTGCTCTGGTTTTTTAATTTAGCATGTTTTACAGTCATACATATTGGTGGAAGAAAGCACTGGGGGAGCACTTCACTAACTTAATTAATACATGTATGAATACCTACAGTAAGAAAATAATGCAGTTTACACAATTCTGCACGGTTCTCCTATTGTCAGCATTAAACAAATTAGCTTAAGAAAAACATATTTACTATTTTTGTAAGTTTTGTCCAGTTTGGCTTGGATTTCGGTGTCTGACAATTTTTGTCAGAGTTCAGTTTCTCCCACTGTCCAGATTTCCAGTGAAAAACTGAGACTTTTTCCCTTCAATTTCTAATGCCATAGCAGCTCTGAAAGCATTAAAATAACAGTATATAACAACACAATAACAGTTTAAAAATTAAACATCGGGTGAATTCATTGCACATCATAACTTATTTTCTTTATAGTGTCATCTAGTCAACACATGTTAAATATACAAAGACAGATTTAAAAAATAGATCAGCTATTATTTAAATATGATATACACCTTATCAGAATGATTAAATAATCCATATAATTGTCTTATTTTTGAATCATGCTAACACAACCTACAGTAATACATTACTCTGCTATTAACTCGTTGAGCACACTTATGTAGTTTTGTACTTTAAAAAAAATAAATAAATACAATAGCAAAACCAGGACAATTAACAATTTTATTGTTTCCGACCTGGACAACAAATTAAGGCTGAAACTGTGACTACCACCGTTTTCATGGGATGTCTGGTAACCCTAATGCAGTTCCCAAAGACATTTATGTTTTTTGTTCAACTTGTTTCCTCAGAACATGAACTAAACTACGCACAATGTTTACTTCAGAGTCAGGTTACCTTTTATAGTTTGTTTCCTATGTGCAAAAGTCCAGCTGTTGTTCACAGCAACATTTAGCAAGCAAACCAGACCACGGATCAAAACTGCCTCTTTAGGTGGACTCGGCACGGTTCAGTTCCCAAGTTGACTTTCTTGTTCACACTTCACACCAAATGTACCAAACCATACGAGTGCAGACCAAACCCTCTAAAAGGCCCCAGTGTAAAATACATGAAACAGACAAATGCACTATGAATAAAAAAAAAAACAAAGGTTGCAAAATGATACTACTGCAGTTTCAACTAGGACTCCAACTACATTTACCCTTTTTGCGCAATCCAACCCTTATGCATGGAAATATTCCAACCTTGACATCTGGGTTGTATCATTTCTCCAATCAAGTTTTGACAGCCCATGCATGATTTTACAGCATTATTATATTCACAAACATCTTGATCTAAATATTTCCTGCAGTATATAGCCACTAGAAAAGTTGATGAAGTGCAGTTATTTTGTTTTTGTTGTTTTTTTCAAAAAATAACTAAAACACATGGCTTCTACTGTCATTAAATACATTAATACAGGGCCGGAGGGGCTTCCTGTTCTACATAAATAATCATGTACAGGGCTCCTCGCTCTGTTCTGTTCCTCATCCTGTTACATATATCCCCCCCACCATTGTGCAAAGCACACATGGCCCCAACGGCCACTTTCTCCCTCAGTCTCAAAGTCCCAGAAGAGGGGAAGCAAGGTGCAACCCACCACAACAGCTGTAGCTGCCAGGTTGACCGCACACAAGCCGACTCCTCCAGCCAAGAAAATCTGGGCAGCCATCTGGTTGCCCGCGGGGGTGGTCTCCAGACTACTTCCCCCCACTATCCCCTTCCTTTTTCTGGAGCTCTGACCAAACTATCTCCGGCAGTGAAAAATCTGCCTGCCGGGGGACCAAGCTAGTCTCTAAAGCACCGATGAAGAGAGCAGCATTCAGCCCCACCAGGCGATGTGGAGAACCACTGGCAGCCCTTTCGATCAGATGTCATCAAGTGCATGTGGCCTTGTCGTGAAGAAGAGCTGGCTATCCTTTTCGGTGGTTCACCGTAAGGCTTACCATCGCTTGGTTGCACCGTAGGCAAGGACACCCATGTTTCCTTCCGAAGGGACCTGCTACATTCCGTGCATCCTTGGGCGGTGCAAGGCAGGACAGCAGCGGTCCCTCGGAAGACGACTGCGGCAGCGGACCACTGGGCGACGACAGCGGCAGTCTTGGGAGATGAAGGTGGGAGGGGAGCCCCTGGTCATGAAGGCGGCCACAGGAGCTCTATTTCTCCCAATTATGGAGCCAGGACTAGTGGTGATGCTGGGGGTGGCACTCTTCGCAGCCGCTGTGGCCATGTAGCTTCCGCCCATGCTCTGCTAAACAGCCTATGCAAGGGTCCCTCGGAAGTATCTTGACCTGCCCTGTCTGTCAGAACCCTCTGACCTAATAACAAGACATAGGCAACGGTGGCTGCGGGAGTTCAGAGTTTCTTTAGGTTCTTCTCCACTTAGTCCACGTTTGGGTGGTGTTTCGCATGTAAAATGGGACGACAGCGGCAGTCTTGGGAGATGCTGGTGGGAGGGGAGCCTGGTCGGCAGCGGCCACAGGAAGCTCTATTTCCATTATGGAGCCAGGACTAGGTCGTTGAGAATCGGGCGTGGCACTCTATCGCAATGCGCCTGTGGCCATGTAGCTTCCGCACATGCTCTGCTAAACAGCCTATGCAAGGGTGGCTGCGGACCTGCCCCAGTATCTTTGTCCTGGCCCTGTCTGTCATGAAGGGAGAGGCAGCTCCTGCTCTTCTCCTTGCGACTGTGGCGTTCACTAGGTTACACAGGCAGGGACTGACCTCGCCGCACCTTAGGAACCCAGATGTGCTCTCTCCTGCTGGTGGAGATGGAACCAGCAGGCACTCTTCCTCTGCTGGTTGCGGAGGGAGTGGCAAGTAGTCCTTCCCTGGTGCTGGAGGCCTCTCTCTCTGCTGGTGGAGATGGAATCAGCAGGCCTTTCTGGTGTGAGGGGACAGTTGTAAGGGAAATGCCCCTGCTGCCCGCAGATATGCCAACAGCAGGACGCCTCTACAGTACAGAGGAGGGCCTCCCAGCTGATCTCTGGTGATGGTGGTGGAACCAGCGGCACTCTCCCTCTGCTGGTCGTGGACATGGGGGCTTCTCTTGGGCAGTGGATTCACCAACTGCTCCCTTTTGGGTGCTGGAGACTGCTGGGTCTTGTCTACCACCCAGAACCAATTCGCCAGCGTCCCCAACCAGGCCCTGGTTCCATGCCTCCTCATATATTGGGGGTCTCAATCGGAGCAGTCCTCCCTGTCATGCCCAAACTCACCACAGGCACCGCACAAGGGAGCCCCTTTATCCTCCACTGCTCTTGATTCTTATGTATGTTTTGTAGGGGACAGTGTACGGGCAGATGCCCTGTCTGGCCCGCAGATATGCCAACAGCCAGGACGCCCTTGGAGTACAGAGGAGGGCCATCCCAGCTGATCTCTGGTCATGATGGAGTAGGAACCAGCGGCAATCTCCCTATGTGGTCGTGGGACAGGGGGGCTTCTCTGGGGAGAGTGGATTCACCAACTGCATACCTTGGGATGCTGGAGAATGCTGGGTCTCAGTTCCTACACCAGAAACATTCGCCAGCGGTCCCCAACCAGTCCCTGGTTCACATGCCCCGCTCAAATTGGGGGTCTCAATCGGAGCTATAGTCCTCCCTGTCAGCCCAAATCCCACAGGCACCGCACAAGGCCCAACTATTCTCCACTGCTCTTGATTGGTTACTAGTCCGGGGGTCGAACCAGGTTGGACCCAGAGACAACCACCTTACTTACGCTGCTGCTGTTGCCACTTTTACTGCTTCTTGGAGCTCTTCCTCCCCCCAATTTCTAATTTATATGATATTATATTAGATATATATATATCCTCATATTGGGGGTCTCAATCGGAGCAGTCCTCCCTGTCATGCCCAAACTCACCACAGGCACCGCACAAGGGAGCCCCTTTATCCTCCACTGCTCTTGATTGGCTACCTAGTCCGGGGGTCGAAACAGAGTTGGAACCAGAGACCACCACCTCTTACGCTGCTGCTGTTGCCACTTTTACTGCTTCTTGGCCTCGAGAAGGAGGGGTTATACTTATTATTTTATATATATATATATTATATATATATATATATATATATATATATATAATATATCTATATATATAAAATAAATATGTTTTTGTGTCTCGCTTTATTTTTGGAAATAACCGTTTGTTTTATCGGTTAGTCCAGTCAACCGAACCCGCGAAGCGAAAGGTTCCCCGAGCCGGTATATATATTTTTTATTTCCTTTCTGCTCTCGCTCTCCCATACTCTCCTCTGTACTCCCACCCCAAACAGAGAGAGAGTGAGAGAGAAAGAGAGAGAGATACAGGTTTATATACTGGACAAAATTTGCACAAGTTTATTAATTACGTGTGACAGCTGGCTAGTTTAACACCACACTAGCCGACAGCCACACATTACCACAAGGTTTAACATATCCATTGGCAGAGGATGAGCTGCCTAATTGACTCTGCCACAAACAAAACAATAACAAAACACATGGCTTTCGCCGTCATTAAATACAAACAAAAAATCATAATACAGGGGTGGAAGGGTACCCCGTTCTACATAAATAACCATGTACAGAGCTCTTCGCCCTGTTACAATTTGCTATACTTTTTGAGATACAGGTGTATAAAAAAACCATCTTCTAAAAAAACCAGCTGTTCTTTCCCCACTATCGCAAAGCAGTCAGCCAAATGTTATCCCATTTCACAGGGTTTGTTGAGTCTGCCAATCTGACCATACTTAATGTTCATACAAATTGGTAGGGTTTTTTCTCCCCCTTTGAGCTGGTTGTAAAATCGACTTTAAAAAGTACCTTTGTTCAAACCTTAACTGTCTGCACTGTTTTTAATCACACCAACAATGAAAGATATATAATACCTAAACCTAATACTACACATTTTACAATACAGTATATCATTCTTTCTGACTGGGAACCCTATGTACTCCTCCTCTCTCCCCCCCCTCACCTCTTTCCATTTCTTTGACTCAGTTTACTACTAAAGCACAGTGGCTCCTTTTTAAAGCATACTTTTTGCATGACCTGCCAAGTGTGCTGCAAGAAAATAACTACTGTGTTCTACTGCATATTGAATCAAAAGTCACTATTAATTGCTTGCAGATGTTCAGGCAAGTCTTTCTGACTCTGGAGCTCAGGGGGGGCTCCAGTCTAACATCCTTATAAAACATCATAGAACCAAACGTCTATCTGAGCTATTATACCAGGCCATACATTTGGAGGGAGACCAACTACTGAAGTTCAGTATGTTTACATGCAGTTCTAGAATTCATTAATAAAATGTATAGGAAACAGAAGCAATATTCATAAGACAAGAGTAACAAAACCTTACCTGCTCCAAATATGTCAATGACAGTGTGGACTATTTGTTTGTTGGACAACAAAGCTTTCTTTCCTTCATCATGTCTACCTTCACACTTTGCAATGAGGGCATCAGTGATGTCTCTAATGCAGTTCTATAAACAGATAACAGAATATATTGGTTAAACAAGTTACATAGCCCCATTTCAATTATACAAATAACACATTACAAGTCAGTCACCATGACCTACATCTGCAACAATTATTATAGCATCACATAACAACTATCCATGAGTAGTGTTAAAGTGGCATCTGTACTTCATGTTTCATAGCTGTTAACAATCTGTACAGTAAACGCCTGTCAGAACGTTACCCTGGCTCTCTAATGGTGTATCTGTTTGTTATATACTCATAGTGGGATCTTTGGGATTGTCACTAAATACATTAATAAGAAGCCGACATGAGAACATGCTTGGCTAAAGGCCTAAATAAACTGTTACATGCAGCAAGCACAACTACAAAAGCAATATTAATGGCAGATGCAATGCTACACAAAAGTATACAATACTACTGTAAGGTTCACTTCGTTTTTAAATTGCAGAGCTACATTTTCTTGGTATTAACGTGTTTTACGGATTTTGCATCAATCTTCAGCACACTTTTGCTATTCACTTTGAGCCTCTAGAAGTTTCAGATTCGATTTGGCTACACAGTAATCCGTCGCATATCTGACTGCGGTGGGTCCTGTTAGGGCACACCGCAAGTAAAATTTTATTTATTATACAGGCAATACACATATCAGATTACTTTCCAAAGTAAAATGCAAGTGGAAGCTATTTAAGTGTCTGTCATTTTATTGTCGTTTCCAACACAAAACTGAAGCAACATGCATTCCATTCATATAATATTTAAAATGCCAAACATGATTGCAACAGTGTTTTTAGCTGAATAGATTGATGCTCCATTCAGATTACTGGCACTGTCCAGATAAACTATAAGCAACTCTGACAAGTAAAACGTTATTAAAGTTATTTAGGTATTTATTTTGAATTATAATGTAATTTTTCAGCAGACCTGGAGAAAAATATAAAATAGCTCCAGCTATGGTATTTGACGCCAAGGTAGCTTATATTTGTCTCCAATTTCCTACAGTGGTTAGAATTTGCTTGGATTTGTAGTTTTTAAGTTATTCTTATTTTTAATGTCGGTTTTTGTCACAAGTACATTCAAGTGTTTGAGAGAAGACACTGGCCCATAACTATTAGGTTATTTACCATAACCCTGATTCCCTGAAAGAAAAGACAACCACCAATGACATTAATGTATGGGATGTGCTTACCCCTTGTGTAGGTATAGCAGAACTCTCTATACCAGAGCTATAGATAGATCCCTTCCTGGGAAGACGCGCTTAGTCCAGCCCAACATGATTAAAACCGTTGTCCTGAGGAAGCCATTTCTCTTTTTCCATCGAACCCATGAGGGTGACTATGCAACCTCGTGGTTGGTGGTTGTCTTCTCTTTCAGGTAACGGTAAGTAACCCAACGCTCCCTTTCAATTCGAAGACGACTACCAATGACATTATGTATGGGATAACCTTAGCCATGCTTGATGTCTGCATGGCCCCCAAGGGTGTTATTTACATACCAGAAGGTGTAGACCTTTGCATTGAAGCACTCGGGCTCCAAGGACACCGTGTGCACAGACGAACTAGGGCAACAAGTGCAGGTGTCACTGTGGTGCTAAGCACCAAGGCATGGAGCATCTAAGCACCAAGATTAACCACGTGTAGACAACACAACCTGGGGTAGTGGATAGCATACACCGGGGTAGATACACAGGCTCGAGTGGCTGCGGTAAGCAATCAGGAGAGCAGTACCGCGGAGCGCACGGTGCAGCGTAGCTATAACCTGGTTCCGGACCATGTGCAGTCACACAACATGGCAGGGAGTAGCGTATACTATAGTGGAGCACAGGGTCAAGGAGCAGCGGCGTGGTAGGCAGGAAGAAAAAATGTACTGCTTTTATTTATTTTTTTTAAACTGCAAGGGCAATAATAAGAAATAACAGGGGCTTACACACAGCAATTTAGCTATGGGAGAAACACATTCACTACACCAGGCGGGTGACCAAGAGTGCCAAGTAGGCGGGCTGAAACAAGCCGGCAGATGCCACTAAAATGCGGGGCACAGCAGAGCTCGGTTCTAGAAGAATCACATTTGTTATTTTTTACTTATTTATTTCTAAACTGCAAGGCAGTAAAGAAACGAACACACACACACACACACACCACACCACAGCAAGCTATGAGGGTAAAAATAAGTCACCATGGCAACATAGGTAACTGATTTTGTTTTGTTTTTAACAGTCCACCGAGTAGGCCGGCTAAAATAAGCAGTCGTATGCACCTCAGCAGCAAGGCGCAGCAGGCCTGGGAGTGGAGCTTGTGAAATAAAACCAGACATAGATGCACACATCAGCAAAGCTGCGAGGGCAATACGACAGAAACCATGGGAACGTGGATGAACTGAGATTTTTAGGTATACCAAGAGGGCGGGCAGAGACCATCCAGCGGAGTCACTTCCACAGCAGGGCACTACAAAGCTGGGGTCCAGTGGAGAATCACATGTTTTTATTTATTTAACTGCAATAGTGGAGGAAAACACAGAACAGCGTGCAGTGTAAGGTTAGAAAGCAGACTGCAATAGCAAAGTGATGTAGGATGTTGAACAGCACAGTTGTTCAGTCTTTATAGCTGAATTCACAGAAGCAGGGTTTCTGATTTCAGGGAAGTGGCAAGCCAGCATCCAGAAATGAAATGCAACTCCAGAAAACTCGAGAGCTATTTCAGTCTCGATCACAGCCACTGGACAGGGGTGTCTAGTCTGGACTATGTGCAGTCACGTGAACGGGGCAGCACGTAGTATAAAGCAGAGTGGAGCACTGTCTACAGGCAGAGGGCATAGAGGCACCTCGTGCATCAAGCACCCGAGGGCATTATGTGCACCGAGGTACTAGACACCTGCCTACCTAGTACCGTATGCACTACGTACACCATGTACCGTGCAGCACCATTTGTTCGTGCACTGACGCAATCGGCACCTATCACTGTGTGTACCACAAAGTACCATAGCATTATGTGCATCAAGTACCGTGCACTCTTGCACTAGCTCTGTAGCAGTGGGCGAAGCACCTTGTGTAGAGAGCGCACCAAGTACCGAGAGCACTATGTCTGTGCACTGACGCTGTAGTGCTGGGCACTGCGTGCCATATTCAATAAGAACCTTGTGCACTGAGATACCAAAGTACCAAGGGCTATGCGTGCACCGTGGTACCGAAGCACCGGGGGGGGGGGGGGGGGGGGTGTGTAGCTGTGCAATTGTGTCTACCCTAACCGCGCGGTCACACACATGGTCAGTGCGTAGTATGCACCAGGGGTACACAAGGGCCGAAGTCACGATGGGCAAGTTGGAAGCAGACCGAGAAAAACAAAAGAATAGATAGGGGAGAGGACTCTTTTTTTTTTTTTTTTTTTTTTTTACAAGGCCCGACTCACCGAGGTGGGCAGGTCTACGCAGCTGGTGAGGTCTACACGGCAGCGAGGATGTGACAAGGCCTAGCCCCGTAGAGGAACTGTGTACCCTCAAGAAAGAGACAACCACTTGCAGGTGACTGCATAGGCAGTCGATCACACACGACAGACAGATAAAGGGCGGCTTACCACGCAAGCGAGGAGGCCACTGAAAGGTGAAAGTCTTTGATTCCAGGAAAGCGACGAGCCAGCTTTCAGCACAAACGCAAGGGAAATACAGTCAACACGCTCAGCAAGAGTTAGATGATGAGAAGGAAAAAGAAAAATGGCTTCCTCAGGATGGTTTGAATCCCTCGATGTTTCTGCTGTTCTTTGTAATCAGTTGCAATTATGAGTTTGTAACACAACAATTTAAGTTACATTAAGAATGTTAAAACTGTATGGTATAATGTTATGAAATTCAATTAGCTTTATAAAGATCAAAGGGTATCTGGGTCAACAGCTTTTAAAAAAGTGAATTTCACCACCTGTATGAATTGGAGGCCACTTGGATATTCAGCTTTTCCTTATTAAAGATGTTGTTGCTAAAGTTTTAAAATAAATTGTCTTACCTCTGCCATTTTTACTACTCCCCTCGATGAAAGCTACCCTGCCCATCACATCTTGGTATCTGTGCTATAACCTTAATCTGGATGCAGCCGAGTAATCAGTGGTATGGCATTTCATGACTTTGGTTATTTCAAGTTTAAATAACTATTTTAAATCACAACTATATAATGTATCTACATTTAAACTGTTGAATAGAGAATACAAATGTTATAAAGTACAGTATCTAGTATGGAAACAAGTTAAAATTATATTATTCCATTTAACTATTTCACTGACCCACATGTTTGTATGTCTTTCACACTACATTGAGCACTATTGATTTTCTACAACAAACTTATTTTACACTCCTTTCCTCCAGTAGAACTTTCAGAATACATTTGACAATAGCCTTGCACTTGTCATTGGATTATGAGGACCTTCTCTATGTACCTTCACTGGTTAAACATTGCCCCTACCTTATCAAAAGTGTTTAGATGTTCTTCGATGTTTCGTTCCATAAAACTGTTCATCCTTTTTATGTACTGGACTAAAGTCTTGATTGCGGGGCTTGTTGGTAGGTAGCGGAGAACTGGAAAGAAATCGGCAACATTTCCAGTAGCAAACCCTTTCAACACTTCATTGTTTATCTGAACTAGGGTTAGAAACTCTTTGTCGTTATAGTCATACCTCTTGCCGAAGCATAATGCACAAACTACATTAGCCACAGAGCTAATGATAGGTACGGCGGGATCAAAGCAGCCTTCCTTTCTAGAGAACTCCATGAACAGATCGACGACTTCCAAGGCTTCGGAGCAAATTTGCTCCTCCAACAGACAAGAGCAGGTTGAGTTTTTGGCCTCTGTCTGAGAAAAGGTTCTCAGTGCAGTCTTGCAAATTTTCTTGTGAAGAATCCAACCTTCCCCATACTTCTCACTGAATGTCATGCTCGTGCCATCTGCTACTGCAGAAAAGGTGTAAAGGTCTGGTCTACCAGCAAAGCTTTCTCCTTGTCTGACCAGTGCTTGCTTGATGGTATCAATGCCACTCAACACAACCACTAACAAAGAACCAAGTTTAACCTGGAACACATCTCCATATTTCTCTCTCATGAGTGTGAGGGAGATATGAGGCTTGTTTCCCATCTGTAGCATGTTGCCAATAACCGGCCAGGGTGTTGGACCTGGGGGAGGGATCAAATCCTTCCTCTCTCTTTTTCTGCTTTTGATGGCAACCAAGATAACAAGAACTGCACAAAGAGCAACTGTTACATCAGAAATGGAGATAAATGCACACTCTGACAGAATCTTCATTGCAGTCATCTTCAGATATCCAGCAACCATGTATCTGCAATAATAATGGGTAAACTAAGATAGCCTATTAAAAAAATTAATTAATTAATTCAAATCTAATAAATATACAACCAGTATTTACAATTACACATCATTTTATAAATAGCCAGTTTGCATTTTGTATGTATTTGTGTCACTTTATATGATTCAGGAATGTATTCATAGCACACACATTACTATATCACAACATATATATATATATATATATATATATATATATATACTATATATATATATATATATATATATATATATAGTAAACAGATTGGCCGTAGACCGAGTTCGTGCCCCTTTAAGAACGTGACCCAGAGATAAAATTTTGATTTTTAAAGCGCTTTTGCCCACTTTTATTAAAAAGTGAATCAACAAACAAACACCTAGCTCTCCTTGAGCACTATCTAAACATATGCAGGTCCCTGACTAACACGCAGGACAGCTAAGCTGTTTACGTGACATATAACACCAAAGCAAAACGCTAATACACTTGTTTACAAAACCAAACGTATGTTTCCAATAGACCTTAACGACTTTCAGCCTGGCTCTTCACTCCATAGGAACAATAGCAAACTGGCTGCTTTCCTTAAATACCCTGCACCTGGCTCTAATTTACAATTACAGCCAGGTGCAGGGGATAATTAACAATACAACAATTAACACAAACACAATTAAATTAACCAAAAGCAATTAAATGAACAAAAGGTGCATTTTCACGTGGTTTTTAGGCAGGGCGAAATCTAACACTCCCCCTGCCACCTTTATCTATCTATCTCTATTATTGTTTGTTTTAAAGAATATGTGCACTACATTTAAACATGTTTTTTCTTATACGATTTCTAAACATGAATCTTTGATTGTTTAAATGTACTTTTAATTTAAAAAAAACAGAATATTTACAATTGTATGAAATATTTAAACACAAACAAAAGCTAATCGGCATCAGCAGACCACACTATTATTTTAAGTACACTGTATAATCCAAAATGTATCGTGTTTATCTGCAATATCAGAAAATAATAAATGTTAAAAAAATGTAATACAGTATTGTATTTCTGAAAGTCGGTTTCTGTCGACTTTTTAATTAGTACCTGAACAAATGTAACATTAACATTATACCTACGAAATTAACGCCATAAATCAAATAACTTAAAACAAGTTTAAAATTGTGATCATGCAACATATTAAATCTACATCGCCAATATAGAAGAGAGTCGCGTAATACTTACAAAACGTTAAACACGAAAGATTTATTTTGTCCTTCTTGTTTAAGAATGTCCCCCGCAAACCAGTCTGGCTAGAATTGCATTACTTCTGAAATAACACTAGCGTGCAAGGCGGGAAAGCTAAGCAGCAGACTGAAGGGTAGATGTCGTAATAATCGCAAAGCCTTCCCAGATGGATTTTGTGGGCATGCTCCTAAGCAGTGTCTCAGCTGCAGCGTCGTTCTCCATGCAGGGCAGACGGTTCATTTCCCTTGGCGGGGGTTCAAAACTAACGCAACAAGAAATATGTCACGTCCGTTTTTATTTACCAGCTGTAATATTAATACATCTGCAATTTCCTTTGATAAACCATTACAAAAATTAGATCTTGAAGTTTTCTTAAACTACGAAATCACAGCTGCTTTTTTTCTCTTTTGCAGTTGTTGTGTTTGTTTTGTACTTTGGAAACATTAAAGAAAGAAAAAAAAAACATACAATTGAGGTAGACTGTAAATCTGGTACACATCTCAAAAGATTAAAGCAAACACCTATTCATTTAACTGAGTCTGTTCATTACTTACAATCACTGCTATATCCATGTCTTCATTCTCTACTTCAGCCTCCTCCACTTTACTATTCTGGTAAATGTCATTATTTGTGGCTGTAATCATCTCAGCTGATGGCTGAAAGGTACAACACACCTCCTTGGCCTGTCCTAATCCAAACTTCTCATTCAGTGGTTGTGCTGTGCTGTCAAAGACACAATTGTGCAAGTCAGTTTTAAGTTTACTTGTCTAAACCCGCTCACCTTCAGCGCTAGCATGGGTAGTGACAGTGCAGTCAGCATGAAATCTGCCAGGTCTGCAGTCAGAAATGACCCTGCTTCATTTCTCAAACCACCACCTTGATGCAATACTCTTTGGGCAGCTGCTCCTGCTCAACAGGAACATTAAACTGTGGCAGTAATCTCCTTCTCCATTGATCAATTGCCTGCTCCTTACCTTCATAAATGGTAGGAAATCTTTCCCGCAAGAGAAGGCAGGACACAAGCTTATCAGAACATGTAGTGGTATTATATGTTTTAAAAGAAAAGAGAATATATTGCTTTCAGCAATCCTTGTTCAAGAATCGATATGTGTTTTAGTAGGGGTGAGAACCAATATCGATATTGTTCAATATCGATAATAATTTCCATATAGTTATATTACACGATTTAAAAATATATGTACGCTTGCAAAGACATACTTTTGTATTACTAATACTACTACAAACATAATATAATCAAGTTTCTTTTATATTAAGATACAACAAACCCTGCATATAAAAATCATTGTCAGTCTTGCAGGCAAACACCACACATAAAAAGTATTCTTTAACCATTTTATTCCATTGATTGGCGTTTAGGTAGCAAACGCTATTTGCATGCTACATTATGCACCATTGGTCATTCGTTTTGTATTATTTTGAGATATACACATCAGCGGTTCATTACTTATGCAATTATTTATGTATTTTTCAGATGTGACCTTTTACTATGATAAATGAGATGTACTTTTAAAACATCATAACACATCTCAAAATAATGCAAAATTATTTTGCATACTTATTACACCATATGGCACCATACTTAATACATTTCGAGTTGTCGTGAGTTAGCATTTACACGTAGCAGCTGAAGAGTCATACTTCTGGATTGGCTAGAAAGTCTGTGCACAGTGAAGAATAGAAATATTTTGGTTTTGAGATGGCTGATTGATGGAATACTAAAACAATATAACAAGACCTTATTTTTCTCCATGGATATTGTGAAGCAAAGCACCACTCAGTTAAAATAAGTTATTGCTTTTCATATGTAAATACTGTTAACATCTCTATATGTATATATGCTTGATATTACAATTGTGTTATTATATTTTTCTGTGTTTTGCAAGACAGCAATATTACCAATATCAATATCGAAATACACATACGATATCGACATACAATATTTATATCATTGCCCACCTCTAATATTAACCCTGAGACATTACCAGTATACATAACCCTACTATTTAGCAGTACTGTAATATTCTATATCAAAATTGGTGACCAATTTTATTTGGCCTAAGAGCCATTGGCTACTAAAACAAAAACTCTGGAGATTTGGCTGGGCTGCTGGTTGACAAAAAAACAAAACAAAACAAAACAAAACAAAAAACACAGCAAACAGCATTTTCTGGATAAATACATATTATGTTAAACTGTGTTGTTTCTTCCTGTAGCCAATAATTAGCTTTATATGTATGAATCCTAAGCAAAATTACACAGCATCCCATACTCTGGCCTTGACTTGAAGATCAGTGGCCTTGGTACCCTTTACAAATTTATTAAACTGAAAGCTATTTTGGGCTTGACCTTCTTGTTGTCAGTTAGAGACTTGTGATTGTGAATATCATTTTTTGTGCATATTTTATAGAATACATAACAAAAATAAACTACATACCTGGTGCCTGCCAGTACAACTGTAGTTTCTGTCGCATGCTGCTCTCTGGTACACGTGCTGGGCTGTGCCAGTTACAGAGGGCGCACACTTTAAATCTTCTACAGCATGTTACCATACTAGATAAGCTAAAGTTGTTGTTTAATGTGTGTGTTCCCATGGTACTAAATGGTGAGAACAGGAGCTCAGTCCCATAAAAGAGGGCCATAAAGGGTTTTTAATGATTTGTTTAAAGCTTTAAGTTGCAAGTTGAAGTCACAATGAGCAGCAGGACCTTCACATTGAGCAGCAGCACCTTCACACTGAGCAGCAGCACCCCCACACTGAGCAGCAGCACCCTCACACTGAGCAGCAGCAGCACCCACACACTGAGCAGCAGCAGCACCCCCACACTGAGCAGCAGCACCCTCACACTGAGCAGCAGCACCCTCACACTGAGCAGCAGCACCCCCACACTGAGCAGCAGCACCCTCACACTGAGCAGCAGCAGCACCCACACACTGAGCAGCAGCAGCACCCCCACACTGAGCAGCAGCACCCTCACACTGAGCAGCAGCACCCTCACACTGAGCAGCAGCACCCTTACACTGAGCAGCAGCACCCCCACACTGAGCAGCAGCACCCTCACACTGAGCAGCAGCACCCTCACACTGAGCAGCAGCACCCTCTCACTGAGCAGCAGCACCCTCACACTGAGCAGCAGCACCCTCACACTGAGCAGCAGCACCCACACACTGAGCAGCAGCACCCTCACACTGAGCAGCAGCACCCTCACACTGAGCAGCAGCACCCTCACACTGAGCAGCAGCACCCTCACACTGAGCAGCAGCACCCTCACACTGAGCAGCAGCACCCTCACACTGAGCAGCAGCACCCTCACACTGAGCAGCAGCACCCTCACACTGAGCAGCAGCACCCTCACACTGAGCAGCAGCACCCTCACACTGAGCAGCAGCACCCTCACACTGAGCAGCAGCACCCTCACACTGAGCAGCAGCACCCTCACACTGAGCAGCAGCACCCTCACACTGAGCAGCAGCACCCTCACACTGAGCAGCAGCACCCTCACACTGAGCAGCAGCACCCTCACACTGAGTAGCAGCAGCACCCTCACACTGAGCAGCAGCACCCTCTCACTGAGCAGCAGCACCCTCACACTGAGCAGCAGCACCCTCACACTGAGCAGCAGCACCCTCACACTGAGCAGCAGCACCCTCACACTGAGCAGCAGCACCCTCACACTGAGCAGCAGCACCCTCACACTGAGCAGCAGCACCCTCACACTGAGCAGCAGCACCCTCACACTGAGCAGCAGCACCCTCACACTGAGCAGCAGCACCCTCACACTGAGCAGCAGCACCCTCACACTGAGCAGCAGCACCCTCACACTGAGCAGCAGCACCCTCACACTGAGCAGCAGCACCCTCACACTGAGCAGCAGCACCCTCACACTGAGCAGCAGCACCCTCACACTGAGCAGCAGCACCCTCACACTGAGCAGCAGCACCCTCACACTGAGCAGCAGCACCCCTCACACTGAGCAGCAGCACCCTCACACTGAGCAGCAGCACCCTCACACTGAGCAGCAGCACCCTCACACTGAGCAGCAGCACCCTCACACTGAGCAGCAGCACCCTCACACTGAGCAGCAGCACCCTCACACTGAGCAGCAGCAGCACCCTCACACTGAGCAGCAGCACCCTCTCACTGAGCAGCAGCACCCTCACACTGAGCAGCAGCACCCTCACACTGAGCAGCAGCACCCTCACACTGAGCAGCAGCACCCTCACACTGAGCAGCAGCACCCTCACACTGAGCAGCAGCACCCTCACACTGAGCAGCAGCACCCTCACACTGAGCAGCAGCATCCTCACACTGAGCAGCAGTCACACTGAGCAGCAAGGTTTTCTGATGTTTATTTTTATTTACAGTGGCTCTCAAAAGTATTCAACCCCCTTGGACTTTTCTACATTTTATTGTGTTACAACATGGAATCAAAATGGATTTAATTAGTTTTTGCCACTGATCAACACAAAAAAGTCCATAATGTCAAAGTGAAAAATAAAATCTACAAATTGTTCTAAATTAATCACATATACAAAATAGAAAATAATTGATTGCATAAGTATTAACCCCCTTGAGTCAATATTTGGTAGAGACACCTTTGGCAGCAATTACAGCCATGAGTCTATATGGATATGTCTCTACCAGCTTTGCACATCTGGAATGCACTTTTTGCCCATTCTTCTTTTCAAAAATTGTTCAAGCTCCGTCAAGTTGGATGGGGACCTTTGGTGAACAGCAATTTTCAATTCTTTCCACATATTCTCAATTGTATTGAGGTCCGGGCTTTGACCTGGCCACTCCAGGACATTGACCTTTTTGTTTTTAAGCCACTCCAGTGCGGCTTTGGCTGTATGTTTGGGGTCATTGTTCTGCTGGAAGATGAATCTCCTCCCAAGTCCCAGGTCTCTTGTAGACTTCAGCAGGTTTTCCTCCAGGATTTCTCTGTACTTTGCTGCATCCATTTTGCCCTTTATCTTCACAAGCTTTCCAGGCCCTGACGCAGAGAAGCATCCCAATAGCATGATGCTGCCACCACGTCTCACGGTAGTGATGGAGTTCTCAGGATGATGTGCGGTGTTAGGCTTGCGCCAAACATAGCTCTTAGAGTTGATGCCACAAAGGTCTATTTTGGGCTCATCAGACCATATAATCTTCTTAGAGTCTCCCACATGCGTTCTGGCAAACTAGCTGAGTTGTTTTTAACAATGGCTTTCTTTATGCCACTCTTCCATAAAGGTCAGTTTTGTGAAGCACCCGGGCTATTGTGGCCGTATGCACAGTTTCTACCAGCTCAGCCGTGGAAGACTGTAACTCCTTCAGAGTTGCCACAGGCCTCTTGGTGGCCTTCCTGACTAGTGACCTTCTCACCGGGATACTCAGTTTTTGAGGACGGCCTGTTAGACAGATTCACAGTTGTTCCATATTCTCTCCATTTCTTAATAATAGACTTGACTGTTGGGTAGAATATAAGAGCATTTCCAAGGCATAAGAATTTCCATACATATATATATATATATATATATATATATATATATATATATATATATATATATATATATATATATATATGTTATATATATATATATATATAAGGTGTGTGTTTTTTTTTTTTTTTTAATTTGTTGAAACGTGTTCTGCCAGAGGCGAGGTTAGTAAGCTCATCCTCTGCCAGGAATGATTTAAAACCTTGTGCAGAAGGTGGCCATCTCCCGAATTAAGTGATTAATTTGTTGCTAAATCGGGAGATGGTCACCTGTATAAAAAGCCTGCAGCTCTCCATGTTCAGGGTGGGTGTACGGAGGAGAGTATGAGAGGAGGAGGGAGGGATGGAGGAAGGAGAGAGCAACAGAGTATATATAAAACTATACAGGAACAGTGAGGCGATTTGCCCAGCCTGACCTGTGTGTTTGTGATTTATTTTTGTTTATTTTTGTTTAAATATTTTATTTATTTTTGTGTTATTTAATAAACGGTGCACACCGCACCTTTGAACTGCAGTACCTGCCTATCTGTTTTTGTTCCGCCTTCTGGCCTGACATCACCACAATGCCATTTCCTGACACACGTGGTAGCAGTGGTGGGATCACTCAGGCCAGAAGAGATACTGCAGAAGGGTACTTCAGTTTTCTTTTTTTTATTATTATAATTTTTTTTGGAGCGAGGAAGAAGCCTCAGCAGCTACAGAAGACAGGTGAGAGGAGACGGGTGTCTTGGGATCCCACCCGATTGGGACCCCCATACTGGGAGGATGAGCAGGAGCAGTGGAGGGCTGAAGGGGCCCCCATGTGCGTCATGTGCAGGGAGTTTGGGCATGATCGAGAGGACTGCCCATACGAAGACCCCTGCTTCTGGAAGGCCTACTCTATGGGGACTGTGTTCTGTGCATCTGGATGGTTTTGTCACTTCCACCTCCACCAGCAGAGGGAGAATGCCTGCTGGTTCCACCTCCATCACCATGGGAGGACTGCTTGTCACTCCCACCTCCACCAGCTGCCACACTGCATTCTAAATTCCATGACAAACTGACATTTTATTTGTTATTAGTTACAAAACCACTGCCGAAAATGAGTGCCTTTTCACCTATTTATGTTAACTTTCTAAGTGAAGGCAGCTATCCATCTGAAAAAAAAGTGTACCAGCAAGAGTAGACACATAACTAGATGAGGAACAGATAAACGAAACAGAAGAAAACAAAGATTTATAAAAAAAAACACACAAAAACAAACTACAGCATGGACTGGCTAATATACTTAAAGAAAAAAAAAAATATGGATGGTCATTTTATGGAAATAAGTCCAACAAATCTCAACAATATTAAGGGAATTTTATGCCAGTGCAAGAAGTTCAGCTGAAACCAGTATTCAGTCTCCAGTTTTATAACGTTGAGCTGAAGTAAATAGATATTTTAAAAGTAGAAGTTTTAACATCTCTGCTGTCAGCGAGTTTAAAACCAACAAGAATATATTCCTGTTAGTCATGAAAACATTTAGAAAAGCTGGTAAAGACAAGGTCAGACACCACCACTCAAATTACAGACCTGGATTTGAAGCGTCTGTAGGAAACTAAGGCACTGTCCCCTGATACCACAGTCGGATTGGTGCTGTAGGACATATTCCCTGAATATGATAATACATGAACGTGTATTAGAAATGTAAATGGATTCACTAATTAAACTGTCTGTCTTGATAAACAGGGCAAACTGCTGTGTCTTGAGAAGGGGGCCTCTGGTTTGCAGACAGACTGAACTATGTGACCTACTGATTAGAGAACCGGCGCCTGAACTGGATTAGGCTGAGCAGCTAGTTGAATTATGACACTTTGACACAAGAAAGACATAAACTAGCAATGTCCCAGTGGAAAAGGATATTAAAACAGCAAAGGACTGGGAGTTTAAAGAGGCAAAATACACAAATGACCTCATGAAAATAGCTACTCAGCAGAATGAAAAAGAAATATCTAATAATATCTGATACATATCTAAGTGAAACTGAACATTTTGCGCTCCACATGGAATGCTAAACAAGGTGATGTCACTCTGCTGAGCAAAGCTGCAACTCCTGGAGCCTAAAAACGGAACCAAGACAGGTTTCTGCCTGAGAACGGACCCAAGACCAGGAAGCAAGCTGCAAGCGAGTCAACTACCACAAGCAACTAGACTGAGGCCCGGCTGCAGGGCTGCCGTAAAACTTACAGAGACTTATCAGATAAACTAGACTAGGTCTGCTGTACACCGAAAACCACAGTATCCAAAAGAAACTGTGCCCTGCTACCTGCATAGCTAAAAGATTCAATGATGAGAACAGAGCGGACGGGCGCTGTTGTGATCCAACGTGGGATTGAAGACTTTGTTACTGAGAGGAGAGTTTTTGTACTGGACACTTCAACAGATTGAGTTTCCAAGCCAGCAGACCAAAAGTCTAAGTTTCAAGAAACCATTAGGTATAATTCCAGTTGCATTTTCCTTTCATGGAACTAAATTAAGTAATTTTAACTAATTCACATAGAATTGAATTGTTAATTATTTAGTTTGCACACTTTGCGTGTGAAATAACTTTTAGTGAAACTTGATGAAGTAACTGTAAGTAATCTGACTCTTATTGTTGTATGAATAATTTCTTTAAAAGTAAACTTGCCATATACTTAATCTATATACCATTAATAAGCTTAATGTGATGTATTCTAAGACTGTCTGCATCATCTTAGTTGAGGCTGTGTGCTAGGTGTGTGTGTGTGTGTGTGTGTGTGTGTGTGTGTGTGTGAGCAAGCTACTACAAAACAGCCTGCTTGCTTGATTGCTAGTGTGTGAGGAGAAAGGCGGTGTCATATTTCAATTGCCTGCTAGTCAAGTTAAGGCAGTGAGAGTTTTGAATTGTGTTTGTGCTTAGAGACTAAGAGATTTGCTTTATGACTTTCCTGATTTCTGTTTATTATTTGTATACTTACTACTATACTACTACTACTACTACTATTTGAGTAACCATTCCTTGTGTCTGCTTTTGAATGTGTGTTCATAGTAAAGCAGCGCCCAAGGATGCCTGCCTCGCTTTGCCCAAGGATGCCTGCCTGGCATCGCCTGAGGTTGCCAGCTGTGCTTTGCCAGGGGTCGCCGTCTGCTCTGCTTGGCTGCAGGGGTCAGTGTGGCCGGAACCCCACCAGAGAGAGCTGCCAGCTATAAAGGGGGGGGGGGGGGGGGGTCAGGAGACCACCTTCCCCCCGCAGCAATTTCGCTGCAGGAGTTCTTGTGGCTGGAGTCCCACAGGAGGAAGCTGCTGGCTGAGAAGAGGGGAAAGATCAGGAGACCAGCCTTCCGCTGCTGGAATTGCCCTGGCTGAAGGAGTTAGCCTGCTGACAGCCTTGCCATTGGTAGCATTTCCACTGCCAGTGGTACAGCGGGAAAAGAGACTCGCCTCACTTTCAGCACGTTTGCTGACAGCGTGGCCAGTATCAACCTGACTACTGGCAACATTGCCGCTTATGAACCCCTTAAAGTCCCCGTTCTTGGCCCGAGACTTTGAGCAAGACTTTGGGGATTTTAAGGGGGGGGAGGTGACCATTAAGGCCATGTGTGCTACGCACAAGGGGGGGATATGTGGCAATGTCGCCCGCCCCTGTGTGTATTTTAGTGTTATATGTTGCGTGTTATGTGTTAATGTTGGTGTATAGTCATTGGTACACGGGATATAAATGGGTCTGTGAAACAAGAGTTGTTTTAAAATGTATATTTGTATTTAGGCACGAGGATTGCACATCACTACACATGCAGCTAATATGTAATAATATGTGAGCACGGGGAATTGTACTTTATTAATTCACGTGCAGTTTTACCGTGACTCCAATTGATGATTGATTAGCAATCGAGTCTCGGTACAGCTCCATAAAAGCAACATGTTTTCACTCACTCGGGGTTGTGTGTTTGGTGAGTGGAGAACAGGATTGGAGATGGAGGTAATAATCATAGTAATAGTTAAAATACAAGCTCATCGTGTTTTGTCTGTGTAGTCTATTTTGTTCGTCTCTTTATTTTGGTAAAAGTGCTGTGTCCTGTGTGTTTTGTCTTTACAACCTTTTATTTTCTGTTTCATTAGTGTTGAGCACATGTTGAGCGAAACTAATCGCTCAGCTTCACTAAATTCCACTTCTCTGTTGTTTATTTGTTGGTTCCTTGTTCTGGTCTGATGTCACCCACTACAGCTGTCTTTGTGACACTTATGTATAAAGAGAACACAAACTCTCCTCAAAATCTGGCTTCAGCACAGTTGCTCCTGCCTTCTTCAGTGTAAATGGAAACTCTGCTCATCATCAGCTAGTGATTAGTCCTCTAGTTTCTAGTGAGATGCCACTTTCAATGCGGAAATTCAGAATAAACTGACGTGCAATTTATTTTTAATAAGTGAACAATATATGAAATTAAATTAAATTACATTTGGGACTATATTGCGCTGCGGATGTATACATAATAACAGTTTCTGTTTTTTTCTTAATTTAAAATGTGTGTTCATTATTTTAATTATTTTTCTTCCCACAAATAACAGGTAACGGTGTTATAAGTGGTATAAAACGCTTCGGGCTGTGCGGTTCCGATGTACTGCTTCTGGGGTGGTTATCACAACCCCAGGCGTGGTATATATCATGGGAACCGCACAGTCCATTGTTTTTTATACCTTACATATATCGTATATGTACTGCAGGTTGTGAATCAGTTTTGTAACTGGTAATGTTTGTTACTCCACAGACTCTCTAAAGCAGGTGGAAAGTACATTCCTGGCCCCACTGAGGGAAGCTTTCGTAGAAACATCATTACAAAATCACCTAGACCAATTCTGAACACCACAATAGGTAAAGCCTTTTGATGTCATTATAAAAGCAATATAACTAGAGTAAAGTTGGGATATTGTTGTGGTGTACACTAATTTATGGGTGGTTGTGACAGAAATACAGTGATTATTGGTTGTAAATCTCCCTCCCGACCTGTGAGCTCACCAAGCAGTGAGAACAGAGTTCCGTGGACTGGCTGGTCTGACAGTTTATCTCCAGGGTTCAAGGGAAGACAGCCAGCCTGGAAGGGGGAGAGACTCAGTTGCAATAACGCATTAACCCGGAAGGGAAACGATGTGGCAGCCTTATAAAGAGGAGAGAGCTCTCGATGAGACCTCTCTCCAGAGTATTGCTATTTTGCTTCTATGTGTTGAAGATATAGTAAGATGTTAAAAATAAATTAAGGGTGTCACATCAATTTGAATACAAGGCATAAAGTAAAAAAAAAAAAAAATACATTTGTTTTATCATGCAGTATAATAGAAATGTTGCCTTTGTGCTTCATAGAGTAGGCTGATTATACGTTCAGCTTCACGCATGGCTTTCGTTTCAGTGAAATGTATCCATTGTTTGTGTTTAAATTAATGTCAGAAGGTATTCAGGTAAGTATACTCTGCAAATCCTCCAAATCCTCTAACACATACACATGCAAGTTAGTATATTCAGCAAATCCTTTAAAGCATATAAAATATACACAAATTAGAAACTGCTGTATACACTAGTGTTATTTGAGACTTTCCCCTTTTTTTGCTGGGAGGTGTCTGTGTGAGTCTTGTTATGCTATGTCTTGCTAAGTCTATAGCACCCTCTGGCGTTTTTCTTACAAATTATAAAAAAGGAAACAGCATAACATTTTTTTTTTAATAAATTGTGGTACTGTATATAGCAAAATGTTTCCAGATATTCATGACAAACTTGATTGCTTGCTGTGGAGTTCTTGTTTGCACTACACTGAAGGCAGTCTAAGGCTGAAATGGAAATGGTGTGTTCCAATGCAAACTGTTAGTAAGTTGTGTCTTTAGAAAAAGCAGTTTGTATAATATTTTCCTAAAGTTTGGTACGAATTAGATTGAAAACAAAACTCATACTTAACCATTTCTCCGGTGTAGCTAACAACTCCTTAGGAGTATGGTCAGTAAGTCATCTACAACCCTTTTCATGCTGACATGCTCTACCTGGGTTAGAACCTCACCCAGGTCAGGACCTGGTGTCATGCGAGTCGGGAACATGATTTCACATTACTTTTAATAAAGCAGGGTTGGCCTGGGTGACAGACGCAAGAACACAATGCGTGTATCAATGCCCCGGAAGCAATTGTTTACTGATGCTTCCATCCAGGCTTCTCTGGATTGAACCATCGGCCCAAATGTTGATTAGGGCAAAAGTTTGTTCATCCCTGCTGCAATCTGGCTCATGCTGTGTCTCAATCAACAAAAATATGGCTAAACTGAACAAACAGAAATGTTCCTTGTGGAAATGGCTGTGTGGCTGTTTGTTATTGCATCAGATCACAAATGGTCATCATGCATTTTGACTCGCTCAACCCAGGTCAAAGCATGTCAACCCAGATCCTGAGATGGGACCCAGGTACATGGTTTCACACTATACCAGGCCTTGACCCTGGTAGCCAAAACCTGGGTCCGGATCCAAGTAGGAGTGCCAGTGTGAAAGGGGCTTAGGATGCAGGATGGAGGGCTCATTTGTTTTGGTTAAATCAAAGAATGAGACTGAGGGTTGCAGTGAAACACTGGTTATATGATATTCACACAATGCAGCTTTAGCTTTATTTTTCATTTGTATCATATAATTTTTGGTCACATCAGCTCATTAACAAAGTTGCCAAAGTTATTTCACACAGTTGCAAGCAATAGCAGTTTCAACAACAACATGTTTGAACATTGGCACCATCAAACAACCACTTTTTTGCTGTTGCTTTTTTTTTTCAGTATACTGCTTTGCTCTGTTGTTTAATGCATAATGCCAATCATTTTACCCCTTAAGGGAAAATTATGAATGGCCCCTTCCTGTAATAAGCAAAGCGATTTGTAAAACTAATCATACCTTGTAATACTACTGAAACAGTCTACAGTCTAGACAAATTATGACACAAATCAATGCCTCTTTGGTATAGCAGTAATATAATAGTATCTTTTATGATGTGTAAGCCTGTGTAGCATGCAGTGTTCAGTGTTCCTTGGTTCATTGGTCTTAGTATTAGTAACTTTGTAACTAGTGAGTTTGTATTTAAATACAATTATAAAATTAATTGTTTATGTTACATACAGTATGTGATGGACAAACATTTTCTTTCAAATATCCAAGGAGTGACCTGTGTATTTATATATTTATTTTTGCTTTTCAATTCAACATTAAATTACTGCTTTTATAGAATACATTTCATTGAAATTTATTTCGTAGATCATTGTTTGACATTTTATTCTAGACTGCTATGTGGATATTGGTACTACTGTTCCTTTAAAAAAAAAATATAAAAGAATAAAATAAATCATATGACTAGATAATCTTTTATCTTTTATTTTTCTGTTTTGCTTATATCATGATGTGAAAATATTGCATCACTGCAACCTTAGGTCACAGAGAAACCTGGCAGCATTGGTATGTAGCAGGCAAAAATTGAGTCTATGGATGCTAGATGATTACCCATAAATGGTGTGTACGCCCTTCATAAGCTGTCTGTGGAATGTGTTGTAATTATTTCAGAATAATGCAACAAACTAAATAAAGTTAAAGTAATTATGTCTTAATTTCATGTACATAAAAGTCTAGAAACATTGTTACGCAGAGAGATACTGTATTACAAGTTAAAACAAAAAAATACAAATATTTAATAATTAGTTTTACAGAAGTAAATAATTCCAAAGGAACAATGGCATGACAAATTTCAGCAGCAATGCAAAAAAAAAAAAAAAAAAAGAAAAATACAGCGCGTACATCATCTTTTTACATATTGGAGAAGAAAAAGAGAATGTGAGCATCTTTTGTAGTATCCATTGCCTAACATTAGGAATCTAAGAACCTTCTCACTCACCTTTCACTTGCGGCGTTTACATGCACAAGTCATGACAATGCAGATTACTCAATTCATAGTCATTTAGGGGAGGGGATATTTAAATGTCCATGTCTGCTTACTAAGTAGTTAAAGAATATCGTGAGGAGAGCTTCACGCGTTGCCATGATGATAAAAACATTTCACAAGAGAAATTAATTCACGTGTTGTCGCACACATTCTGAATTACGCTGCGCATTAGCTACTTGTTTGTCTGGTTACCTTTCCAACACACACACACACACACACACACACACACACACATACACACTTACACCCATATACAATATAATTTCTACAAGTTTTACTACTTAGAATTTATATTTGTGTGTTTGTGGAACATCTAAAAGTTTAATTAACACTAGAACCGCCTTTTACAATACATGTTTTATACAGTCGATTTTCAAGTGCATGTAAACCAAGCCACAGTTTATAAACACATTATTTTTTAATGGAAATTTTGCATATGGTTAAATCTCATAAATACACAGGTTTATTGTTAATGTAACTTGAGGAGGCATTTTTCTTTCCACTCCCACCTCAGCATGGATATAAGATGCTGGTCTCTGCAACCTTGTCAGTCCTTTAATAGTTACAGGGCTCACACCAGAATGTCTCTACACCCTTCAGTTTGCTTAGATACCTCATTGAGATAATCTAGTAGGATTGTCCTAACTCATGTGTCCTCTAATTCCTACAGGATGTTAATATTTATTCAAAAACATAAATTGTTGTACTTTCAGATTAAATGTTAACCTATTGCCTTAGATGGCTTACCACATTATTGATGTATCATTTAAAAAAAAAAAAAAATGTTGTAAATGATTACAGCGCAGGAAATCAAATGTGTTTTAGTACTCCTTTACAGCAGATTCAATACCAAATGAAGTCTCGGATTGTTGGCAAGGTTTGAAAGATGCTTTGGGATGAACCGCACCCCTTTGAAGGAATAAGAACTGTCAATGTAGTGTTAAACAACACAGCACACAAGTGCTTATGATATCTGAAATGGTGTCAGGCACATTGTAACTTTCATCAATTTTCAACAAAGGAAATTGAAGCATAAAACCATTATGGTGACTTAAACTGAAGGTTTGAAAAACAAAGCACTTGCCTTCCACAGATATATTTTCTTCTCATACAAATAGCACACTGATTAGTCAAAAAAGTTTTTACAATGATTCAGTTTCCCTAACATACAGTATATATTCCAACAGAATATAAATCATTAGGTAGATATTGCTAGGACACTCTTGATATGTTTCTCTTCAGTGTTTTTTCAATGTTCAAACTATGTCCTTCACAAAACTCTTTGATCACGCTATGTGCCTTCATATGTTTTGCTGCAACATCAGAGTTGGCCTTTGTTGAATCATTCTGCCTAATTGTGTATCAGCATCATGTACTGCACTTATCTTGCAATCAGAAGTATCTTCTGTAAAAGGAAATATGATAAAATTTTGCTTTTTATACAGTTACCAATTGAAAACTGAAATGAGTCTCAGCTCACAGGTTTACCACAATTTATTAAAAAAAAAAACAGAATATCAGAACCACTCAAAGCAAATGACCTTAAGCATAACATAGACCAAGGTAATCTCTTTAGTGGGAAGAAACCTCTGGGCATAAAGATGTTTTGGGGGCAGAGAAATACTGTATTTCTGAAACACTGGTTATATGATATTCACACAATGCAGCTTTAGCTTTATTTTTCATTTATTTATGCAGTTCTGAATAATGACTTCTTGTTAAATCCATAAATACTTGTGACTAAAGAGGCTGGTTGCTGAAAAGTATGTTCTGACCAGTAGTGCACATTATTATGAAACGGTTTGGAGGAGCTCCACTATGCGACCTGCTAGAAAAGAGTAGGGAACCAAGCCTGTTCTTTAGTTTTTTTTTTCTCTACCTTGTTTCACTAGAAAATAGGCTTTTAAATGAATAAAAAGTTTAGATTCCAGAGTGTACAAATAGGTTTTAAATTGTAGTTTTAAAGTTGTCATGGATCCTATCTGAAGCAGCTGCAAAAGCAAAGGTAAATTATTATTATTATTATTTATTTATTTATTTATTTATTTATTTATTTATTTTTTAGCAGATGCCCTTATCGCGACTTACAATTGTTATAAAGTACCACATTATAAAATTGCACATTACAGAATATCACATTTCAGATAAGAGCAGTTATAAAGTCTGATTTGGAGAAGTTGAGTTTGAGATGATACAAGTGCATCCAGAAGGAAATGACCAAAAGGCAGGTAGAAATACAGGAGGAAATGTCAGGGTCAGAGGGGAGAAAGGAGAGGAAGATCTGGGCATCATCAGTATAGACACAAGAAGCCAAGGGAGATGAGGGGACCCAGGGAGTGGGTGAAGAGAGAAAACAGGAGCGGTCCCACGACTGAGCCTTGGGGGACACCTGTCGAAAGAGAGCAAGAGGCAGAGGGTGAGCCACTCCAGGATTCCCGGTAAGTGCGAAATTTTCTAATTTTCAATGACAAAATACAGACAAGACACTCATTGCTTTGAATGGCTTTCTTGCTGGTTTTATACCATCAAAACCTTTCCTTTTGGAAAATGTGCCTTTGCTATTACATCTCACCACATTTACAAAAAAAGTCTGTTTTTTTAGGGTTTTTTTTTCATTCTTTCGATGTGCTTAGTGACTCTCATGAGTTATTTATACCTAGTAAATCTTGTGCTATATATAACCAAATACTTTTTTTTTTATGTTTTACAATAAATTTAAAGCCAGCTGATCCATTTGCCTCTTTTTCCTTCCAAAGAAATGTCTGCTTGATTCAGATTCAATCAGCCAACACCTTCATCTGTCAAGACTCAACGCCTCCTCTGACCTGCTTCAGCCCATCGCTTCATTTGATTTCCATAAGGACTGGAGACAGAGATTGCTTCCCAATGTCATTAGTGATGCCATAAGATTCAACACATTAGAGATAACATAAGAGATGCAGCGACATCAGGAAAGATATTCACTTGAGATTTTTGTGTTGCTTTTTATTACAGTAATGAAGGCATAATTGATGTCCGTGCCTGAATTCAGAGAACGTTACTGCCTGGGGGGAACCTTTTGTGTTTGACGCTTTCTAATTGCATCAAATGTTTTAGCAGTATAACCATTTACACTGCAGACTACACACTGCATCTCTTTTTTTCCTTTTTTTTTTTTGCGTTTTAACAATATACATGTGTGATGCATATTAGTGATAATGTAATTTTAACAAATATGTAACATTTCTCCTCATTGTTAATTTGATGTGGTAAACTTTTAATAAAGATATAGAGTAAGACACAGAAAATGGAAGTGCATGTGGTGAGATGTTCCTTTTCAAAGAGTAAATACTTAACTCTAGTATTTCCTTAGTGTCTCATATTAAGTTTTAACAAAAAACATATTTGACTGCTACCTCAGATAAAAACATAAAAGGCACCACATAATTGAAAACAAATACTTTACCTCAAATAAATCGATACTTCATACTCTCACAAAAGAAAATTCAAGGAAAACTATCCTAACAAATTGGCCCTTGTTTTGTTTAAAGATCATCAAATTCCAAAACATTATGACACAGAGGTGCATTTCATTATTTTAACTAGGGTTAATTAGGAAGGTTATTTTGCCCAAGCCTGTGAATCATTTTGAAAAGAGCTCACAAAGTTTTGCCAAGAAGAATCCAAAATAGGAAAGTGCCAGACACAACTATGTGATCTTATTGTTTTAGGGAGACAGCAAGCCAGTGGGGCTCCCTTATCAAAGTTAACATCTTCCCAATTATTCGTTTCACTGTCTTCAAACTGGCGTGCAAATTCTGGTTTAGTGTAAAAACCTTCCCTTATAAATTTCCCTTTTGGCAAAAATAAGTGGATTGGATTGATGTAGAGGTGATGGAAGAAGAGAAGTGGCCCACACGTCAAAATGACAATACACATTACATGGTCAGAGGAATAAATGGTACGTGCAATAGCTGCGGGTATTTTCATTAGCTATGTACAATAAGCTTCTTTTTCAAGTGAATCATGTGAATTGGTTCCAATTCAATGCAGATTAAGTGTTTGCTTGAAGCATCTGCGCCTATGAGTAAGACCACTTGATAATGTTGGCTTGAAGTAAGAAGTGGACTCTACAAGTTGCAGCAGCAAGTGTATATATAGAGGTTTTACACAGACATATGTTTTTAGTGTCGGCACACAGACATTAGAGAGATGTCAGCTATCGAAGTTGAACAAAACAGAGTCGGGGAAACATCTTCTGCCTGTAAAGGTAAGAGACACATCTCTGTTCTTGTGTTTTACTTTTATTAGAAGCATGGTTTCCTTCTGTTGTTCTTGTAAATGTTTATTTAATGCCTGCGTTATAAGTAACATTTTTAATTTCATATTATTCTACAATTTGAATTTCACTTAAAGCTATTTCATATGCAGGTATGAACATATATTTTTGTACTTGCAAGTTTACCTTTTTTTATTTAAACAGTTAAACAAGTTTCAAATTGAAGCATTTGACTGTAGTTAATCTACAATGAGTGTTCATTGTATTAAAAATCTCTGGAGATAGCAAAATTGTGCATACATGTTGGTACATGCAACTGTTACAGATGTGATCTGTGTGACAAATGGTTAGAAAGGTGGTAGGCTGATTTTGAATAGTGTTGCCTAAAGAGAAAAACTATAATCATTAACCAGGAACATAATGTTTCTTTCTGTGGGGGGGAAACAACTACAATTATGCTTTGAGAACATGCATTTGAACTGCAATATGTGAGCAGCAAGTTGTGCTGTCACACTGTTTAATGGTCAAGGGTATGAAGTAGCACATTTACAATGAATAACAAGTGCTCTGTAAGGGTTCTTTGTACAGTAATGTACTGCTCAAGCTTTTTATCTCTCAGTTCTTTATCGTTAACAATATTAACATTATCTTTCTCAGGTTTCGCTACAATGTTACAAAGACATGACACGTTATACTATTAAATTAAAGCTTGGCTTGAATACAATAAAAACATAAATGCTCATAGAAAAAACAATTATCAACTACAGGGCTTAATAATGTATTTATTTACACAATTAAAAAATATGCAATATAAAGCTATGCATATAAAAATACATATTTTTACTTTCTGTGGAGGGAACAACTGATGGGTCTAGAGCCAAATATGGCTTGTTGTAAAATGATGGCTCTTTTTTATTTAGATGTATACCATCTACTGTAAGGCTATAAATACAGAACCCAAGGACATAAGGTTGTCTTTGGTAGAAGGTACAGTTAAAATGCAACAAAACACTCAAAAATACTAAAGCAGAGGCTTAGCTAAATCTGTTAAAGCCTGATGTGGTAAACTAAATGCATTTACGCTGGCAGAGTGAAATTCTTTCATTTTATTTTTGCTTGTGGTTTTCTGTCTGGCTGGCACAGCTCTTTTAGCCAAGAAGGTTGTCCAGTTCTGTTCTAAACAATGAGGAGTTATGCTTTTGGAACATGCATTTGAACTGCTGTTCAGTGAGCAACAAGTTGTTCTGTTGCACTGGATAATGGTCAAGGATATAAAGTAGCACATTAACAGTGAATAACAAGCTCTCTGTAAGGGTTCTTTGTAAATCTGACTCAGTACTGTAGTGTTTCTCTAAAGCTTGTTATCTCTCAATTTTTTATCGATAATAATACTAACATTACATTTCTCTGCGTTACAAAGGCATGGCAAGTTATACTATTAAATTAAAAGCTGGCTTTGATTCAATACAAATAGAAATGCTGATAGTAACAACAATTATCAACTACACGGCTTAATGATTAAAAATCTAAGAACGGTGACAAGAATCTATCTATTTATAACCAAAATTTTGGAAACGATAGAGTATAAAGTGTACGGTTTAAAATTAAAAGAATTTTAATTGCAATCCATGAGACCATGTGTGAAAATGTGTTTGTGTTTAAAATAATAATGAGATGTATTTCCAAAGCAATTACTACAGTTCTACAATTCTTAATAGTCTTTAGCTATAATTTTACGAGAAACAAAGATCTACGTAATATAATCCATTGTGTTTTAGTTGTTTTTTTTTCTTCTCAGTATGTACACATTAACATTGAATTTCTCCTTTAAAAAAACAAAACAAAACAAAACAAAAAATTAAAGTCAATTAAAAAACCGGAGTAGTTGCTGTGCCTTTCAGCAGCCAGTTAATTATTGTATAGGGTAACAAACTCCAATGTAAATGAATTTGTCATGTTGATAATCTATAACACTGGATAGTGTACAAAACCAGTAGTACCTTGTTACATTCTCCATAGTCCCCAGTCCCCTGAAGATTATTCTATCAGCGGTTAGCAAAGTTGACGTAGAAACCTACCTCAGATTTCGGTGCCTTTTATAAGATGATCCCATGACTTATCAGGACAATTTGAAGATCTTAGTTTGAAGTGTAGCCAGACTGGTATGGAGGGCACTTGTTGACCTCAGAGTTGCTAAATAGAACTAAAGCTGTTGAAAGAAAATGTTTCAGAACATAATAATTACCATCTAGGTATGTTAACATTTTTTGTTTTTATCTTCTAGTTCAGAAAAAAAAATTGCATTTTATTATTATATGGTAGTAAGCAAAGTATAAGCAACACAGGCAAAACATACTGAGCAATTTGGGGACAATAGCTTTAAATTATTACCTATAAAAAGTTGCTTCAAACATTGTGAGAAATGCTTAAACTAAAATATGCCCTGTAAATGTGATATCTAAACCTTTTTTTACTGAACATTAAGAGATAATTAAGTCATCAAGAGAGACACTCTCAGACTGGTGGGTGGCAGATAAACATCTTTTCCTGGCTGTCTTTCTACATTAAGGGATTAAAATAACGTGCATATATCGTCAATGAAAGCTGACATTATCTGTTACTAATATAGTGCAATGCATTAAGTATATCCCTTAGTTTCAGATTAGGGGATATTTATTTCTTTTCCCAAATACTTAAATCAAATATTTAACTACAGTACTCTAGAAAATCAATTTGTGATGCATCGGACTAAAAAGTAGGAGATAAATTCACCTTTAGGATACTGTGGTTTATCTTTTTCAGATTTGTTATTTTTCCCATATTAACACACTATTCTGTGCACCACTGAAAAGTGGTTTTGAATCCTATGAAGGTATTGCTACAGAAGTAAAAGCTTCCATAGTGGAATTAGGTTTTAATCAATTGGATTTACTGTATTTCAGAAGGCTCAAAATAAATCAGGTTTACTGTATGGTTTAGTTAGTGCAATTCCAGGTCTGTGATCACAAGTAGTCTTGATCTGATCTAATGTAAAACATATTGCTCACTGCCTGCATTCAGTGTTTTGGTTATTGCCAAGGTAATGCATTCTACTCCTATCAATACACCATCCTTTGATCGTTTTGTAATACAGATACCCAGACCAGTCATTAACCAGTCATCATATCTCTTTTAAATACCAATATATATTTGCATATAGACATTTTATGGCAAACTAACTGATCTAGAACTGTTCCAAGCCTTATATAGATAGCCCACGTGACATCTCTGTTTTATGTTGTGCCTACTTAATTTCTTATTGATTCCAAGAAAACAACCTTACTGTACTAAATGATCTTACATACTAATTGAATTGTGTTTATTTCTTTTTTGTAAAAGTGTTTTTTTTTTGTTTTTTTTTTAAGAAATGTACCGTCTGGGGTAAAAAGCTTTCACAGCTTTTAGAAACTGGTTTCCCTTGAGCCTTGGCACAATTTACTTACACAGCTGAGGCTTGAAAAAAAAAAAAAGTTACAGGTGTTTTTATCAGTAGAAACGGAAATTATTCTATATTTAAAAAAAAAAAAAAAAAAAAAAAAACATTGTACTGCATGTAACCCTTTTTTCAATCTGTCTTCACATTGTGAAATGTCCAGCAACATCAAATAAGTTAGCTACAGTATTTCTCAACAAAGATCCTGCATACAACAACTCTGTCTTAAAAAAAAACTTTTATGAGCTTTCCACTCCTAATAAGTTTTGTGTCACACTGTAGTTATTAAGATACAATAAGGGCAAAGTTCTAATGTGTTTGCACTCTTGTCCAATGAGGTTTTCTTATGCAAATGAACCTTTGCAGCCGGTCCACCTACCTGAATGTAATGTCCAGTGCTGCTCTGCTACGGTTACAGTACATCTAACACTTTAAGCTTACTGTGTGTTTCAGGAAATAAGCACAACATGACCACAACACCTGGAGATAACCAAAACCATGATCCCAATCCTTCTGCAGTTCCTTCTGGATTACCCATACCTGTCAGTGATCTGGAAGTCAAGTACACAAAGGTCAGTTGTAATATCCATCAAATCTTAAGGTATTTGTGATTTATGCATTAATTATTCCTAAAATGTCTCTATTTTGAAGAGCTAAAGAAAAAAAAAGATAACACTAAATTGTATTTTCAAAGTTCATTCCCTTTGCTTTTAACAGTGTTGACAGGATTGCCAGTTTACAACTGCCTATTACACCATGGGTGATTATGAGTAGTCCATTTAAAATGATCAAAGGAACAAGATTACATGGCACATTAAGTATTTATTTTACATGCCTTAGAAAAATCATGATATATATAAGAATACTGTGTAAAATAAAATGTGTAAAATATTAAACTGTGCGAACTTACAAAAATATTTGTCCATACCAGCAGGAAATTTAACCCTATTTGTTCACTTAACAGCGGTGCTATCTCTAAAGCAGGTTACAATTTACCTCTCCGCTAACTGAAACAATGTTTCCTAGTAGGAGAACACATCAGGTTAATATTAATTGCGAGGGGGGCAATTTCAGACTGGCTTTATAATTTTGTGTATAAAAATATTGCAGAAAATTGTTCTTTCAGAAAGAAGACATCCACTTAGTAGTAAAAATAACAGTTTATTGGTTGCCAAAGATATGCCTGATGGCACAACATGAACAATTGGCAAACAGATATGCCTGACATTACAAATTGACCCATGGCCTTTTCCATTGGAGCTCGATAGCCACCCCTATGCTGGCCGAGCTGAGATGAATGCAATACAGTGATTAAGAATGGCTCAATCAGTGGGCCGGACAAGTTGGGGCCACCGTCCCCCTAGACAAGGCACGCTGCAGGGGGGACCAAACAAAGAAACGACAGGGGTTTGTGGGCAGAGAGACCTACTTAACTGGTCAAACTGGTAACGTATGAAATTGATGGGTGGAGTCTCTTTTCGGAAAGACAACAAGTTTCCAATTTCGGCTTGCCTGGAACAGCACACTGTGAACACCGGGTCACTTGTAATGCGTCTTTGCTTCAAGACACTTTGCATCATTTGGTTCATGTAGGGTCAAACAAGCTGAAGCTTCATTCCCATCACTAGCTGAAACCCTCCAATCACTGCGAGTGTGAACCAGGATCGGAGCGTAAAGAAGCAGAAACAGTGAGCTCTGTGTGTAACCAGGGTCAGGGGATCCCACGCCAGCATTCGAGGTGTGTGAGCGGGACATCCATGTTGTTGTAGGTAAAACCTGAAGGCTTGCGGGGCGTGTCAACTACAACCTCCTCCTCAATCTCCTGCCTGTCAACTGTAGTGTATTTTTAAACAAATGGTTAATCAGAAAGGAAAAGCAAACCCAGTTTATAATTATAAAGCATTATAGTATCATATTGTCCGAGTGTGTCGTGGATATATCGAGTGTTAAACTAATCATGGCTCCTGGTTATTTTAATTATATATTTGTTTCAGTTATGGACTTAACTCCACTTCTTGAAAGACTGTATAGTAGAATTCAGTATCTTTTTTTTTTTTAAATAGACCAATCACCGGCAGAAGGTGTTTTTAGATTAAAATTCAATAGCTACATCAATAAAAACCGTACCAGTAGTAAAGGTCATAAACATTCAAGGACAGCATATTGTTATCGCTCTTTTTGAAAATTTTATAGTATATATATATATAATATAATATATATATATAATATATATATATCTATGGATATACTATATATATATGACCATATATATAACATTGCCATGCAAGAATACCTACAAGCCTTCTAACAGGTATAGTAGGACCATATCAAGCGCTTTATGGACGTTGAAAGTGTTGAAATAATAGTAACAGTTTAACACTAATACAGTTAGGTTTAGGGATAGAGATTATATTAGTGGTAGACATTGGGTTTAGGGGTAGAGGGTAGATTAATGGGTTTGGAGGCTAGCAGGTACCTACTGGCCCATTCCTATGGGATGATTTTGCTTGACAACACCCCATTGAATTGATTAATTCCAATCAGATTGGCTGGTATACCCAATATCTCAGAATGAAGAAATGGTTGCAACTTGCAACATTTGCTCATTGGTGCTTTCATTTCTCTGCAGTTCATTTTTCTTTTTATTCAATGTATTTGTTTCAAACGGTATCAGAAAATGTACATTGAAAAACTGTCTTGCTTAGTGATTTAGCTATAATGCATATAGTTAGTGTTTGCTGCTTGGAGTGTTAAAACTTAAGAACACCACAAACAACAATTAAAAATTAAGTAAATGTTTTAAATGACTCACTTTAGAAAACTTCCAATTACATGTAAGCAAATATTTTAAATTATCAAATTACATGTAAGTAAATATATGTATACTAAACATTAGCTGGCATTATGAAACATTTGCAGTAAATAGCATTATGTTAAAAATTTGTACTACTTGTAATTGTCTTTCAATACAATTTCATATCACTTTCAAACAGCTAACAGGTGTGATTAATCAGTTAATTAAGGGAAGATGATTAATCGATCAATTGATCATTGAATATGACAAGAATGTATCTTAATATATATATATATATTATAATAATATATATATATATATATATATATATATATATATATATATATATACACACACAGAGTCAAACCCATTTACAACATACCTGGGATATAATGTACACACTGAAATAAAGAGCCAGTATCATGGTCCACGAATAAAAATAAAATCGTTTTAAATCCTGTTTAAAATCTCCTTTTATTTGCACAAAGAGAAAATCTGGGATGGATAAGAGTTCTTTAATTTAATTAAAAGTCAAAATTAATACCTTTAACTCCCCTACTAGGTTTCGGGTCTATTTGACCCAACTCTAGCTTCCAATTAGCTTAAATGCTATTTTTCTTTTCATTTTCTGTATAATATTTTATGACCTTTCCTAAGTTGGGGTCATGAACTTATTCACAGAAAACAGAACCTTTGAGATGTTTATTTTTTTTAGAACAGGTTATGTGTGCAAATAAGATGTTCTGGGTCACTGTGACCCATGGCATTTATCGATGTAGGTTTGTGTGCAGGAATAAAACAAACTTCTTCAATTTGTTATTTTATTATTATTATTTTTTTTATTATTATCTCTGGAAATGGCTGCACCTGTCTGGAGATATTTATAAACAAAAAAATTATATATATATATATATATATATATATATATATATATATATATATATATATATATATATATATATATATATATATATATAAGGCAGAGCCTAATTTTTACTGTCACTATTGCAACAGCATCTCATCTCACAACACCATCTCACTGATAAAGACATTCCAAAATGAGGAGCTCCTAGGTTGGTAGTCAAAGTTTTATCACAGCTCCTGGACTAAAAGAGCATAAAAGAGGTAGTCCGAGATTACCTCTTAGGAGGTTTTAAACTCAGTTGTTGAACTCAGTAATGAGTGTTTAGTGTGGATGCAAATCGCTTTAAGCACTTTTAAACAGATTTTTAAACCTTAACTCGGTTCTAAAAACGTTAATGTGGCCAGGACCTAAATGACTTCTTACAGTACCGTACAGGCATTGATTACTGCACCTGAACTGACAGTTTGGATGATAATGTTTATTGATTTGTATGTTATTTTTAATGTTTATTATCATCAGTTTTATTATTTCTATAATTTATTATTACTGTACTGTACTGTATGTACTTAATTAATTTATTTTACTAATTACAGTACAGTATTATTCATTACATTAATTACATGTTTTGTTATTAGTAATGTACAGTACAAGTTACATTGTTACATTATATGGTTTCTTCTGTAATAAACCTTTATACTACATACATTGTATATGTACACTAATAAGTACTGTACTATGTTTTGATTTTTGGTGGGTATGTGCATGTGCCTGGTTATTACATATCTCGGTTATAACATACTGTTTTTACGGTCCCAAGGCAGTTTCACTGTATGTGCAAACAATAATACCCGACACAAAGGGCATTACCAGGTATTATACGACCCGTAATGGGTCCGAGACGAAGTCGAGGCGCTATTACAACCAGACAGTCGTATAATGCCTGGTAATTTTACAACACAATTAAGTATAATTTTTTATTGATTTTAACTGAATTTTTAGTTCCCTTTCAATTCGAATGACAGCCATTACCGAATGGGAAAGAGCCTCTCTGACCGTCAATCTCTGAGTAAGTATACAAAAGCTGCCCTATCAGGGCTCTGCTGTGAGGGGGAAGTCCCGCCCACCTCCTGCTGAAGAGGGACGTCCTCACAGTAGCCCATTGCCATTTTCTCTCTCATATCTCTGAGACAGGTCGTGAATTGCTGTGGCGTTTGCGTCCGAATTTGGAGATTTACGATTATACTGTAAATTTACAGTATAATTGTAAATCTCGAAACACTACTCACTTCTAAATCTTTTGTAGTCATTTTTGTATTACTTTAGTATAAATACATGTTAATTTGGATTCATATGTTGTTTTTTTCTGACTTTATGTGAACGAAAAGACACAAATTCGCCCGTTTTCTAATTGGAAATAGTGATATTTTGAAATTTACCTGTCCTGGTCACAAAAGCAAAGTTTGTGGGGAATAATAGCCATTTTCTATACTTCTGAGGCATAAGCAATTAGGAACTAACACTTACTACCCAGGAACAAAAAAAATAAAACATTTTTTATACTGTGATATCAGTGTGCCATGACAAAACTGACTCGGTGTCCCCTGGGGCACACTTCCTGATAGTGCAGTTTCTTAAAGGGGCTCGGAGGCTTCGTCCTCACATGAAAAGTATGGTTCCCAAGTGTGATCTACAACTGGTACAAATACAACTGGTACTGCGGGCCCTTATTGATGACACGTGTGGATTTCACTAGAAGTGACTCGCGGGTAACATTAAGAACAAATCCATCCTTTTTGTCAAAGTTGGTATCCTCATTCTATATTAAACAATCAGTGGTTTTGAAAACTTTCAGACCTCACCTGCACGAGTCAGAGGAGGACCGTAGACAACACATGCTATGTCCAGTTCAGGCTCTGCACTGTTATTTGGATAGGACGGCGTCCTGGAGACAGTCCAACCAGCTGTTTGTCTGCTATGGGTCCCACTCTAGAGGTCAGGCCCTATAAGAGCAATGTCTAGCGCACTGAGTGACAGATGTGATACGCTTGGCATATGAACAGATGGAATCCCCATTACCGGGGAACATTACGGCCCATTATACCAGTGGCCAGGCAATATCGTGGGCTTTCCTTCATGGTGCCTCCTTAGATGAGTTATGCAATGCTGCTACATGGACAGGTAGTCAGACATTTGTGTGTTTTTACCGCCTTCATGTGACAAACTGAACGAGACCCTTTCTGGGCTCTAGAGTTTTGCAGGCGGCATGCCCTTAGGCGTCATGTGGGCTCTGTTTCTATCGCCGTGGGGCTGTACTGTCGGTAATCTGGAGCCACGACAGCTTTGGTACAGCTTTCCCTTTCGGTAATGGTTGTCATTCGAATTGAAAGGGAACGTTAGGTTATTACCATAACCCTGGTTTCCTGAAAGAGAATGACAACCATTACCCTTTGAGGTCGTGTTCCCAGCTAACCTCTGATTTTGAAAGAAAATGGTGATGGGCTACTGTGAGGACGTCCCTCTTCAGCAGGTGATGGGCGGGACTTCCCCCTCACAGCAGGGCCCTGATAGGGCAGCTTTTGTATATTTGCTCAGATATTGACGTCAGAGAGGCTCTTTCCCATTCGGTAATGGTTGTCATTCACTTTCAGGGAACCAGGATTATGGTAATAACCTAACATTTTTTTTTTCTTTTTCCATGTGTCCCTCCACATAACCCTCTAAAATGAAAGTTTTATAAACATATCCTCCATAACAACGATCTTCTCTATAAAATGTGTATTTTCCTTGGTAATTTGAATATTTCCAGATATCGAGCAGTTATTACAAATGCTTCTAGGAAAGTTGCTTAGTACTTGGACAGCAGAAGCAGTATGAGCTTGAAGAAAGCTGTTCAGTTTGTCTGACAGTACTTCTCTCTGTACTATTCACAGCGACTGTAGACATCTCAGAGCTGCTCGTATTTTCTGGAGTGTTCTGATTTAGCCATTCCTCAATTGACATCTTATTAAAAAGGTTGAAATTGGCTTTAAAATGACATATTGTTAACAACTGATGGAGTGATCTTGATTGATTTGTATTTGTGATGCGGTTACAAAGATTCTAAAGGCATATATCAGGGATTAGAAAACGATTAAGTGCGAACAGCCAATCAGCTTTCAGATCTAGCAGGCTTCTATTTTGTATAGATACCGGCTGGAACGTTGAAGTGCTTAACTGAATTATATTTTAAAATCAATCCACCCATGAATACCGGCTTTTTGCCCCTTAACATTCTAATCTACAACTAAACTGATAACATAAAAAACTACTTAAACATACTTTCTCACGCTGGTCTAGACAAAGGGAATCATGTCTGTGACAGAACACTGTAATGAAGGCTTAATTTGCTACTGGACAGCAAATCAACAGGGAAGACCCGATCAGCTGGATCTAAACAACACCCGCCATCGAAAATAGCCAATCAAACTCCCAACCCTGTTTCAGTTCTTTCCGCACCAGCCAATCCACTCCCTGCCTGTTTGAATGACGCCCCGCCTCCAACAAGAAGTTTCGAGTCTGACTCAATACTGGACGGACTATTCAACAATTTTACATGTCCAGATAAATTATAAAAAGAAACAGTAAGACCCCAATAAATAAATATGTTAACAAATAATAATAATAATAATAATAATAATAATAATAATAATAAAAAAATAATAATAATAATAAATAATAATAATAATAATAATAATAAAATAATAATAATAATAATAATGTTTTCTCTATGTGTGTCGTTTTTCTATTCTAATTATGTCTAGGTATGTTACTATTTTCCTCAGTAGAATGTTAACTGGCGAAATATCAGAAGTTTAAGGTAAATATAAGTTTTAAGGTTTTTTAAAAGAGAAGATAAATAAATCGTTTTCTAATAGCGATAGAGCCCTCTCGATGCGGGCTCTATCGTGTGGTAGATGACCTTGACTTTCGTTAGCGCCTTCGGCTCGGGGATGCATAACTCCAGTCGCGGTCATATATCGTGATAAGGCAGGGAGGGGGTTAAAATCCTCCCTGCCAGAAACATATTTGTTTATTTTTTAATTACATTTGTTGATTGTTTTATTAGTTTATTATCACCTGTACCTGGCTACCACTGTACATTAGAGCCAGCTGCAGGGTATATAAAGAAAGAAAGCAGTCGGGGCTGCTGTGTGTGGGTGGGTGTGGGTGTAGCTCTAGAAGTAGAAGGGTAGCCTAACTGTGTTTTTGTTTGTTTTATTTAACAGGCAAATAGCTTAGCTGCCCTATTTTATAGTTTATGTTCCCTTGGTTTAGTTATTGCTTGAGTAGAGCTAGGTGTTTGTTTTAGTTTATTTCTACTCTGTATTGTTAAAAAAATAGCACGTCATCGCATTTAAAACTCAAGTGTTGTGTCCTGGGTCAATTAAAAAAGGGGCAATGAACCATGGAGAGGAAGATCCCCAACTTGGTACCTCTATATCTATATATATATATATATATCTATATATATATATATAATATTATAGATATATACACCACACACACACACACACACACACACACACACACACACACACACACACACACACACATATATATATATATAGCTTCAGTGAGTTACAGGAAAATAATTTCATCTAGGGTTTCTGTGACGTCATAAATTATGAGAACAAAGGTCGAGTAATTTATAAACTGTCACAGAAACCTGAGATGGAGATGTTTTCCTGTAACTCACTGAAGAGGCACCATCAATTATTTCGGTTTCAGCTATTATTATTAGTTCGGTTTTTTAAAACGTAGTGTTTCAGTGCTGTACAGACGTTCTATGTTGTTATCCATTTCTCCAGTTTCTCTGAGATACAAATGTACAAGCTTTACATATATATATATATATATATATATATATATATATATATATATATATATATATATATATATATATAATAATATGTATATATATATATATATATATATATATATATATATATATATCTCATTTTGTTGATGATTAATGAACATTTCTGTACTGTGGGTATTAGTCGAGTGATTGAAAACAAGACATTTTGTGTTTGAATTTAAAGTGATGGTTTCGAGGAGTCGAATGGGTCAAAGTAGATTTTCCTCTAGAGAAATCATCACTTTTTGACATCACTACTGTGGTATTATGCCTTATTTTGGTAATGTCTCAGGTTGCAAATATATATGCATTATATATATATATATATATATATATATATATATATATATATATATATATAGATATAGAGAGAGAGAGAGAGAGAGAGAGAGAGAGAGAGAGAGAGAGAGAGAGAAATGTAGTACACATACATTTAGTCGCTGCAGATATGTTGACTTGTAACCTTTTTAAGTACTGCAAACATCTATTGGCCAAATCCCGCTGTTATTGTTGTTTTAAAGTATGGCATCCAAGCATTGTGTGGAATCAGGAGAATTGGAAACTTGTTGTCTTTCCAAAAGGAGGCTCCACCCATCAATCTCATATCTTACCAGTTTGACCAGTTAAATAGGTCTCTCTGCCCACAAACCCCTGTCGTTTCTTTGTTTGGTCCTCCTCCACCCTGCAGCCTGCCTTGTCTAGGGGGAAGGTGGCCCCAAGTGCCACTTGTCCGGCCCGCTGATTGAGCCATTCTTAATCACTGTATTGCATTCATCTCAGCTCGGCCAGCATTGGGTCAGCTATCGAGCTCCAATGGATAAGGCCATGGGCCAAATTGTAAGGTGAATGTTTTGAGTATCTGTCGGTTATCATGTTCATGTCGGGCATAACTGTTTGCCAATTGTTCATGTGCCATCAGGCATATCTTTCACAACCAATAAACTTTTATTTTTACCACTAAGTGGATGTCTTCTTTCTGAAAACAGAATTTGCAAACTCTGCCAAGGAAATATTAAGCATTCCGTATGGAAAGCCACATGTTATTAATGGATCAGAGTTATCAATGCCATAAACCCAACAGGATGTTACTATGTTCTTTACGATTTAGTTCCTGAGAAGAATAGTCACTGCAGTTATTATTACTGAGTTGTACTTGCCGCTGTGTGTTATTGTTTTCTGTAAAACCTTGACATACTGTCAGTTAAGAAAAGGCTGAATGCAAAGCTTCTTTTAACACTGTCTTTATTATACCACCCAGAGACCCATGCTTACAACTACATTGTCATATTTTCTACATTTTCTGTAAATTCTCAAATTAATAATCGATACCCGGGTAGTAAAAAGAGACCTGGGTTGGGTCAGATAATTTAAAACTCAATGGGTACCTTTGGCAACTTCTTATATATATATTTATTTGCCCCCATCTGATTTTCTGCATTTTTGCATATTTTTGACACTGAATGTTATCAGATCTTCAACCACAATCTAATATTAGATAGAAGGGACCCTGAGCGAACAAATAACACAAAATTTTAATACTTATTTCATTTATTTGTTAAAGAAAGTTATGCAACACCCAATGCCCCCATGTGAAAAAGTAATTGCCCCCTTAGACTCAATAACTGGTTACGCCACATTTAGCAGCAATAACTGCAACCTAACGCTTCCTGTAGTTATTGAATAGTCTCTCACAACTCAATGAAATTTGTGGGTTTTTCTAGCATAACTGCTCTTTTCAGGTCCTGCCACAACATTTCAATGGGGTTTAGGTCTGCACTTTGATTAGACACTACTACCAACATGCTTGACCGTTGGTAAGAGGTTCTTATTGTGGAATGCAGTGTTTGGTTTTTGCCAGAAGTACAATATAATATGTGCTCTGTTTGTGAACAACTGGTGATAACAATGTTAACCATGACTGTAGTGCAGTGTTGATCCGGTTTTGTGCTGGCCCGTGGCGACAGCTCTGGATTCGTGTTTTGCAGTCTGGTGATTTAACAAATAAGACAGTTACTAACAACACCGAAAACAAACACTCACAAAATACTTTTGCAACACTTTCTCTGCATCTCACACAATTCTTCCAGTTTCTTAATATAAACCAAGTGAAGGAAAAGATTTACGATTATTCGGCCCCTTTATACTATCACACATGACCCCTTGGTAATCGATTGCAGATAAATCTATTGCCTGCAGCTGCTACCTCGTTTACCTTTCGGGTCAATACATTCTTGCAACAGAGTCTCTTCCAGGCTGACTGACTTCCCGACCCAGGAAATAAACTGTCAGGCCAGCCTGTCCAAAGACTTCCCCTTTTGTTACTTAGCGTCCGCACATGTCAGGAAGGAGATTTCCAACCAGAACTCATTATATTTCTGTCAGAATGATGTAATGGTGTTCTATATATTGTGACATAATTTTTTCTTCTGTCTTTAAATCTGGTAATTGTAATTAAGCGATAGAGACCGTTGATGACCGTGACTGGAGGTGAGCTGTAGGCAAGGGCGCTAATGAAAATCAAGGTCATCTACCACATGGTAGAGCCCACAAAAAAACATTAAAACCTATATTTACCTTGAATGTCTGATGTTTCACCGGGTAACCTTCTGCTGAGGAAAATAGTCCCTAAAATAATTTGAATATAAAAACGACATAAACAGAGAGAAAACGTTTTTATTTTTATTATTAAAATTATTATTATTTGGCTAACATTTTAATTTATTGGGGTCTTACTCTTAGATAATTTATCTGGACATGTACAATTATTGAATAGTCTGTGTAGTATTGAGTCTGATTCGAAACTTGTTGGAGGCGCGGCGTCATTCAAGTTGGATTGGCTGGTGCAGAAAGAACTGAAACAAGGTTGGCAGTGTGACTGGTTGGTTTTGAGAGAGGGTTGTTTGGACCAACCCCTTTCCTGTTTATTTGCTGTCCAATAGCTGCGACTTGAGCCTCATTATGATGTACTGTCACAGACATGATTTCGCTTGTCTGAAGACCAGCAATAGAAAGTATGTTTAAGTAGATTTTTATGTTATCAAATTAGTTGTAGATTATAATGTTAGCTTTGATTTGGTTTCCCCAGTGCATCAGTATGCACAACTTTTGAATTAATTTATTTAAATGTTACATATTTATTGGAGTTACTTAGTTCATTCTTTTCTGAGTCCCGTAGGCATAATCATGTTCAGTCTATTTATTAATTTACTTTCTTTTATTCTTCTGTAAATCATATTGTCTAATCTTAGCTGTTCTAATACTACAAACTTTACATCATTTATGTCATGTCCTTGACTGGCGAAGTGCTGTACTATTGGTTCATTCATTTTTTAAATTTCTAATTAATGAAAGGTGGTTCTGAATTATTTTATATAAAAAGTAATTCCAGTCTCTCCAACATATTTTATTTCATCACATTTTTCACAGGCTGTTCCATAAAAAACATTGCTATTTTTACAGTAGGTATTAGTTTTTAGTGGATATGTGTTGTTCTTATGTTTAATTATATTTTTACTTTTGGCCATGTATTTACACACTTTACATATATTATTGCAAGTATTTCTAGAACCTATTCTGGCTTTACTCCTGAGACAATCAATACAGTTCATAACAACAAACAATGCGCTCCGGCTTAATTCGTCTCCAGCACAAGGTCTGTACTTGGGTCTCTCGGCCCCTTGTACTACCAGACTTTGTTCCGTGTATGTGCAGATATACTGCAGCCAAGGAACACTTGGCCAACTCTAAGTCCCCTAATGGACACCCCTCCTGTGAAAAAAATCAGCATTTTTGGTGTTCCTTACCTGCAAGATGCTTCACTGTGTAGTGAAAGAGTTGCAGCGCCAGCGGCATTATAGTACTTCATCGTGTGGAACCACCTTAAAGGGGTATGGTCCATGACAAGAGAGAAGGAACACCCCAACAATAGCGAAGAATGTGAGTGGCCCATTTGATAGCCAAACAGTCTTTCTCAATGACAGAGTAGTTAACCTCTCTGAGTCATTTTCTTGCTCATATAAATAATTTGGTCTTCCACTCCGTCAACTTGTTGAGACAGGACCAATTTGGGAGGCATCAGTCTGGAGGATGAACTTTTATTGAAATCTGGTGAAATTAAACAAGCTGGGGCTTGGCATAATCTCCTCTTAATCATATCAAAGTCCCCCTGACATTTCCCTGTCCACTTAACTCATTTTGGAGCAGTCTTTTTCGTGAGATCCACCAGGGGTTTAACTCTGGGATAAAACGGTGATAATATCCGGCTAACTCCAGTAGTGCTCTCACCTAAGACTTGGTTTTTGGGATCGGCGTCTCTACCAAAGACTGGACTTTGGAAGTGATCCGCTTTACCTGCCCATTACCCATAATGTAGCCAAGACATTGGGTCTCTTGATTGCCAAATGCACAATTAACCAGATTAGCCATTAGCCCTGCCTCCCTCAGAGACTAAAAATCACCAGATCATCAATGTATGCGGCTCCATACTGATGATGGGGTGCCAGGACCTGGTACCTCAGTCTCTGAAAGGTGGTCGGCACTCCATGAAACCCACAGGGCATGGTCAGGAAATGGAACAAGCCACCTGGAGTAGAGAGTCTTTTCTTGCGAGCTCCGAGTCTCCAAACTTCGAGATGGCATTGACCTTTCTAAAGTCCACACATAACCGAGTGGAGCCATCCTTTTTTGGCACCATTACTATTGGACTGTACCACTTGCAGGGAGTTTCAGGTCAGTTATCATGGTAATTTTTTCCTCATAGCTCTGATAGGGTTGTCAGCAGGCTCCAGAATCTCAGGACACTTTAAGGCAGGTCAGGTTTTTAAACTCACTTCTCTAAGTGAGCTCCAAGATTCTGTAGCCTGTTGGCAACCCTACTCTCAGATCAGGTAGTGTGTAATGGCAAAGATGCAGCTTTCCTTTGTTGTAAAGGTAAAGTAAATGGTTCTGTAGTTTGATATTTTTGTTGTGGGGGGAGGGGGCTTGCGGTAAATTCTGTAAGTTTCAAACTGAAATCTTATTCAGGGATACTGTATTTCCATTTGGTAATAAAAATACTAAGAACTAAAATGCTCAAAACAATAGATTGTGCAAGTCCCTTGTTAGTAGCTGCCAGTCTGTTTTTCAATCATCAGTTTCCTTCATTTTTCTTGACAGTTTTTGTAGATTCGGTATTCGGACAAATCTCATTGCCTGGATTCGGTGCATCCCTAATCCCTGCAATGCCTTTTACGTTTTACGTAATGTTGTGCATGGGTAACATTTTAATTTAATTTGGCTATTGGAAATTTTGAATTTTACACACTGCTACAAATTAATACATACAGAATTAAAACAAATGTATTGTACAGTCTATGTGTCAACAGTTGTCTCTTTTGGCAAGTGATATTTTCAGAATCATATCGTTCTGAATTCAAATACTTCTGTTGAAAGTATAGTACTGTAACCAACTACAGTATATCTAAATGAAAGCCTATTTATTTTGAAACACAGTTCCTTCAGCAATGTATTTAACAGTGTATCTTTTTTGTGTTTCCTGAAAAAAATGGACAAGGGGTGGAACGGGCCAAAATGAAATAATCAGACATGTGTGTGTGTGTGTATATATATATATATATATATATATATATATATATATATATATATATATATATATATATATATATATATATATATATATATATATATATATATATATATATATATATATATATATATATATATATATATATATATATATATATATATATAATACCAGAATAATACCAGAATTCTTTGATTTGTAAGAAACATTAAAGAAAGCTGAAGTCTTTGGAAACATTATTTTAATATATTGGCAATTCTTTTTTCCCTTTTGTTTTAATTTATTACAGATATTTATAAACAATGAATGGCATGACTCCAGCTGTGGCAGGAAAATCCCTGTCTACAACCCTGCAACAGGAGAAAAGATCTGTGAGGTGGAAGAAGGAGATGAAGTAAGTTCCTTTCACCTTTCCCCTTAATAAAAATCAATTTTCATTGGATAAAGAAGGAAAATATGGTTTCTATTTTGACATCTTTATTTAACTTCCATGGTAAATGCTGGCCCCTCCAAAATAGTACAGTTGAAAAGTCACATGTCGATATTTCTCTTCATGGAATTAGGAAGGCTGTTCAGTGCCAGGTATTTAGGATTCTTCAAAGAAAAATGTAATAACTCAATATGTGAATGCACAAGAACAAGTTGTCTTCCCAGTGCCCATGATAACTGTGAAGTAGGATACAAGTGACCCTGAAAACCGTCCTGGGTTTCAATCTTCCAGTCACTTCAATGCAGATGTTTTGAGTGACTGCACACCTGCAATGAACAGGCTTGAGACATTGCACCTAGCTTCAACCCTCTTAATTGCTTTAGTGCCTTTTTTCTTACCAGTGGCATATTATATCCAAGTTCACATCGTGGTAAATCTTAAAAACAAACAAAAAAAATGTCAGAATAAATTCTGCTCTTAACATCCTTGAAGGCCTGGTCACACAAGCAATTTTTGCTGACGGCACCACGAGGGAAACTTGTTTTGCCTTGTGGGACCACGCTGGTCGGCATGTTGCTGACAACCTGGCGACAATGCGTTGCTCAGTTTGGACACTTCCATTTTACTGCCGTAAAAATGGCAACAAACTCAATACTAGCCAAAAATTGGATTCAGAATACAGTGTTAGTAACGTACAAATACACATGTACTCCCCTTCCAGTCTTTTTAAGTAATAAGATTAGTGTTTAGTTACTGGCATACTTGTTTTACTGTTGATGTTTTTGTTTCACAGGCTTTATTTTTACTCTGGCACAGGTGTTCTATCGCTACTGCAATACATCATTAGATTGAATACACAACCTACTTTAGTATTTTTAATTAAGCAATAGAACCTGCAGAAGAGAGTTTTACAGTCTGGTAGGCCCTCCTTGTGCCATTAAATGCTCTACCTGAAAGCACTTAGCAGCACAAGGCAGGCTTTACCAGGCTGTAAAGCACCGGTATGGCTGTGTTAATAAAAATGACATTTAAAGCTGTTTTTTTTTTTTTTTTTTTTTTTATGATTTTATGCACCACTAGTTTTTGTTGCTAGTGAATACAAACGTTTTATTCCATGAGTAATGCGTTTTGCTTAGAATTCTATGTGTCATCTGGTAGCCTTCATGCTTCAATATCCCAGTAGAAATAGTACATTTTGAGGCCTTTACAATATTAACATTGAGTTCTTATGTATTGTCTCTGTATTTTTTTTTCTAAATGTGTTGTGTGCTGTCTGTAAAGTAATTTAGTCTAAATAGACTAAATAATAATGTGACCCCACTTCTCCACTGAGTACTTCGTCTAGACACCTCACGGTACCAAATGAGAGATATGGGACCTGGGTTCTTTTGGCTGTCATTTAATCTTATATATTAAAAGATAGTGGTGTTTAAGGACTGTACGCAATTGCAATGGAATTTATTGTGACTCCAATCATCATAACACTATAATGTTGTGAATGCTGATTAAATTAAAAAAAAAAAAAAAAAGTGAACCGCTGTAGTTTGTGTAATAAAAATAGATATAGCACAGTGCCTCCACCTGACAAGCACCAGCTGCACCCTGTGAAATAGCTCACTAGGAATTACATATGTTAAGGGCTAAACCTGGTGGTCTGGCGAGTCTAGTTTCACCAAGGGCTTCTGGGCAGATCCCGAAGTTACCATTTTTTTCGACACTCTCCGCATCCAAACGGGTGAATCTTGATTGGCTCAGAACTTGAAAAGATGACTGAGCGAAATCCATTTTTTCAACAGTTTTCACTGAATTTCGGGGCTAGCCCAACAAGTCTAGTTTCGTCCAATGCTTCAAAATCAAGGCTGGGTGAATCTGGTTCGCCCATGCCAATAATTTAGACGCAGATGAATGCAGAAAAAACTTTAGGATTTGCCCAGAAGCCCTTAGCGAAACTAGATTGACTTGGGCAAAATCACCTGACAACCAGGTTTTTCCTTTAACTTATACATACAGTATAGTATGAAGTTTTAATTATTCCTACCCACTACCCTTCCCTTTATACTTAAACGAATGCTCAGAAAATAACATCAGTTGCAATACAAACAATTGTATGCATCAGGATTCCCACAAGATTAACTCCCTATCTAACTAACTAAACTAATATTCATTTCCAAGCGATGAGCTTTTGTTTAGTACTCACAGATTACTTTCGGCTCGCAGCAGTTGAGCAGCCACCGCAGGGATGCATGGTCCATGCACAGATGGAATTTCCGCTGTAGAAGTAGTGGTGGAAGTGGTGCACGGCCCGTACTACAGCCAACAGTTCCCAGCGAGACACACAATAGTTCCACAGTTTTACTAAGAGCTTGGCTTGCCATTCAGGCCCTCCTGGGCCAGTACCGCCCTGATCCCCATGTTACTTGCATCTATGTCCAGGATGAATAGTTTTTGGGGATCAGGGAATGCCAAGACCAGGGCCTTCACAAGGTCCTCCCGCAGTTCCCCAAAGGCAGCTGTGCAGTCAATGTCTCAGGCAAACCGGCCCCCTTTTTTGGTCAGATGGTGCAGAAAGCTATGCACCTGCATCGCAGACCTGGGGACCAGCTAGTCCTTTACTGCAACCACTTTAGCAGGGTTCCCAGGTCAAGTTTCCCCTCCCCGGATGCACTCAAACACAGTCCACAAGTTCTGCAGGGCCTCTGGGAAGGTAGCGGCGTGCACCAATAGGTTAGGATACACGACACAGTCCAAAGAGCATTACTGCAAACTGCCACAGACCTTGGCCAATGGACAATGTGATCTTCGCCTGTGCCCCAGGGGGCAGCTCGACCTACCAGTCTTTGCTGCACAGGTCGAGGGAGCTGAACCAGTGAAAGCCTGTGATGCCGTCCAGGGCATCGTCGATTCTCGGGAGGGGATACAAGTCCTTGTGGGTCACTGTTCAGCTTACTATAATCCATGCAGAACCGCAGTGACCAGTCTTTCTTATTTACCGTCAGTGACCTGTCTTTTTTATTTACCATCATCTGCTTCTAGGAAGGGCTAGGTCTGTGTCTGGCGAGCCCTCCTCTTTCGGGGATGCCGCATGGTGATCTCCGTGTGGCGTTTCCCCCCTTCCTTCTCCCGATCCAGGGTCAGGCACAGTTGGTTCCAGCCAACAAGCAGGGTTCCCCCGGCCAAGTTGATGGTGGCTCCCACTCTGGCCAAGGATGCAGCAATCTTGTATCTCCGCCAGCCAGAACTCGTGCTGGGTCTTGCATTCCCTGAGTTGGACCGCTAGGCACTATTTCCCCAGCATGGAAGCAACCCAGCCGGTAACAATGCGGAGTTGGGCTTTGGTTGGCATCCAGCCTCCCAGCTGTCCGTCACATTCTTTTTTGGAGGACCCCAGGCCGCATGAATGTCAGAATGAAAATCATGGAGCTAGTATTGACCAGGGCTTTGCACTGGACTCCATTGAGGAGACAGGGTGAGTACAGGCTGTTACCTTGGCCAACACAGCCCACCATCGCCACTGCATCGGTCTTAGTCTCCAAGAGTGAGGGAAGGAAGTTGGCAGTCCCCCGCCTATGCTGCTCCGCTTTCATTTCCCGCCGGCTGTGAATGGTCTGTTTCCAATGGTACTGGGCGGCGGCGGCATTGTGCTTGCAGGTGACCATGGCTTCCTCGGTTCCAGCAGTGTCTTGCAGGTATAGTCTACCTGACAACAGCGGCATCCTCGTCTCCGTCGCTGTACTTCTCTTCTCTGGCCATGCAGATTTTGGGGTCCAGTCTTGCTTGCCCTCCTCGAGCATGGCCTCAACCCTTTCAGTGTGGGACAAAGCCTGTTCTAGGCTTGGAGAGTTTGGAGCGGCAAGCCTGACCTGCTGTCTCAAGGTGACATTCATACAACAACCAAACAACAAAGGAAGGGTTCAGCAATTACAGGGTATATCAAGTAAATAATAGAGGCACTTACAATAATCAATACAAAATATAACAAGACAATTTTCACCTTACAATATCCCCACTCCCAGGTCTTCTGCTGCCAACTGGCATGTTAATGGGAGGCTGGCCCCATTACATTACTATATTTACGTATTTTCCAGGGCATTGATTTGGAACAGAGATTAAACATAGTTTAACCCTAGAACCACCATGACAGTCATTATGACGGTTTGAGGTTTTCAAATTTAAATTACGCTGCATGTCTAAAAGTTATGCACTTGTCCGTTCATGACTTTTCCAAAATACATATATTAAATACCCCTGCAGCATTTGAAAGGCAGGATTACGAAAATAAGGAAGTTATAATCCCACCCACCTAGAACCACCTAGACCTGTCAGTCATCAATTCCTTCATTTTGTACAAAGAATGCACTGGGGAAAATATCAGTCCTATTAGGAGAGAGTTCATCTTGAAGCTAGCCACAGCGCTTTGGCAGAAACACTTCTATCAGAAAACTGCAAAGCAGCAGGCCACAGCAGCTCAACATTCTGTGCAGCCCTCAGTGACACACGCAAGAGAAAACATGTTACTTTTGTTATCAATTAAAAATGACTCTGTGGCAAGAAATGGCGTTGCGGTGACCCAGACCAGAAGCAAGCACAACAAAAACAAAAGGTACAGAGCAGTAGCGCGTGTGCCGTTTTATTTAAAGCAAACAAAAAATAAATAAAATATTTAAACAAAAATAAACACTTGCTCGCAGAGCAGAAATAAAACAATTAAACAAAATAAATCTCGAACACAAATAATGAATTAAGGTCTGGCTGGGCAGTAGCTTATATTCTTTTAAATTTAGTTTCTCCTCTCTCTCACTTCTCGCTCGCTCTCGTTCCTCCTCTGAGCACCCACCCCGAATGCACAGAGCTGCAGGTATTTATACAAGTGACTATCTCCCGATTAGCAACAAATTAGTCACTTAACTAATTCAGGAGATGGCCACCTTCTGCACGAGTTTTATAATGTGGATGGGGCTTCCCATCCACGTTGGAAAACAATAACAAAACTAAAAGCACAGCTACGCTGTCATACAAAATAATAAACAAACAAACCACACGGTGGATCAACGTCATCTATAAACACAAATATAAAACAATAAACAAATACAAAATAACAACACAGGGGCGGAGGGGGAGACCCCTTCTAAAAATAAACAAACAATATCAATAAACAGCAGGGCTTTCCTACCGCCCTTCTACATATCCCCCTTCTTGTGCGAAGCACACATGGCCCAAACGGCCACCTCCCCCCTCAGTCTCAATGTCCCAGAAGACGGGTCTGGAGTAATCCATGGGGGAGGCCATGGTGGGAGGTCCTCCTCCCCCCATGTCTTCCTGGCTGGTAGCCTCCTCTTCCGGAGCTTAAGCCACTGTTCCTCCTGCCGCAAAAGTCCCTCCCCCCACTTCTTCATGGCCAGCAGCTCCGCTTTGTGGGGCTCGGACCACCGTACATCCTGCCGCGAAAGTGTGGCTGGGGGAGCTGGTCTCCTGACCTCCCCCCCTTCTTTGTAGCCGGCCGCCCCCTTTTCTGAGGTGCCGGCCCCGGTACTTCCTGCGGTCCTGCAGGACTAGTACGGGCTCCAGGCGGCGCAAGCCAGACAGTGGCCCCAAGCGAAGCAGAGGAGAGACAAGCAACCCCAGGCGAAGCAGAGGAGAGACAGGCAACCCCAGACAAAGCGGGACCCTCGGCGACCCCAGGCGAAGCAGAGGAGAGACAAGCAGCCCTAAGTGAAGCAGGACCCTCGGCGACCCTAGGGGATAAAAGAGAGAGAGAGGCAGCCCCAGGCGATGCAGAGCAACAGGCAGCCCCAGGCGGTGCAGATGTGGCATCCCTGGGCGGTGCGAGGCAGGCATCCCTGGGCGGTGCAAGGCAGGGCACCAGCGCCGCTCCTGGTGGTGGTGGAGCCAGAGGCAGCTCCGCTTCTGGTGGTGGTGGAGCCAGAAGCTGCTCTGCTGCTGGTGGTGGTGGAGCCAGAGGCAGCTTCTGTTCCTCTCCTCTTGATGGTGAAGGTGGCAGGGGCTCCTCCCCTTCTGGTGGCGAAGGTGGCAGGGGCTCCTCCCCTTCTGGCGGCATCGGGGGGACCAGCAGGCATGCTCCCTCTTCTGGCTGAAAGGGAACCAGAAGGCTCTCTCCCTCTGCTGGTGGCAGTGGTGGATCCATAGGCAGCAGGCATTCTTCTGATGGGAGGGGGCAGTTAGCTGGGAAATGGCCCCACTCCCCACAGATGCAGCAACCATACTGTACACCCATGCTGAGGGGGAGGGCTTCCCAGCCATCCTCCTCCTGTGGCTGTGGTGGGACCAGTAGGCCCTCTTCCTCTGCTGGGGCAGGTTTGGGCTGTGGCTGTTCGGATCCTCCCACTTGGGCGTGGTCTCTCGCGCAGAACCACTCTGCCGCATCCCCAACCAGGCCCTGGTTCCAGGCCTCCTCATATTGGGGATCGCCATAAGGGCAGTCCTCCCGAATGTGCCCAAACTCACCACAGGGTCCGCACATGGGGGCCCCTTCAGCCCTCCATTCTTCCTGCTCAGGTGCCCAGTCCAGAGGTCCAATCCGAGTTGGAACCCGGGTCCCCCACCCCTTCTGCTGCAGTTGCGTCTTCTGTTGCTTCTTGCAGCTCCTCTTTCCGCCCATCCTTTCTTCCTCTTCAGTCCAAAAAAAATAATAATAATTACAACGATTAATTAAAAAAAAAAAAATACGTCAGTACCCCTCTGCAGTACCTCTTCTGATCCCACTCTGGACACCACGTGTGGCAGGAAATGGCGTTGCGGTGACCCAGACCAGAAGCAAGCAATACAAAAACAAAAGGTACAGTGCAGTGGCACTTGCGCCGTTTTATTTAAAGCAAACAAAAAAGAAATAAAATATTTGAACAAAAATAAACACTTACACAAATAAAACAATTAAACAAAATAAATCTCGAACACAAATGATGAATTAAGGTTTGACTGGGCAGCAGCCTTCACGGATCCTTATATTCTTTTAAATTTTGTTGCTCTTGCTCCTCCTGTGAACACCCACCCCGAGTGCAGAGAGCTGCAGGTATTTATACAGGTGACTATCTCCCGATTAGCAAAAAATTTGTCACTTAACTAATTCGGGAGATGGCCACCTTCTGCACGAGTTTTACAATGTGGATGGGGCTTCCCATCCACGCTGCAAATGAATAACAAAACTAAAAGCACAGCTATGCTGTCATACAATAAATAAACAAACAACACAGTGGTTCGCCGTCATCTATAAACACAAATATAAAACAATAAACAAATACAAAATAACAACAACACAGGGGCGGAGGGGGAGACCCCATTCTAAAAATAAACAAACAATACGAATAAACAGCAGGGCTTTCCTACCGCCATGCTACAGACTTGTTTTCAGTTTTGTATGTACATATACCTGTTTATACCTGTTTACAAACTAGTTTCTTTTGAAATGTTTATTTAATTATAGTTGTTAATGATTTGAAGTAATGTTTTATATGTGGCAAGTTAGAAAACGAACCCTTTTATGTTTAATTGTTCATTTAAATACGACATTTCGGCTGTGCAGATGTTTGATAGATATCCTTGAATTGTATCCGATAGTTTGCATTTAATTTTAATATTGATGTTGTTTAAAATGTAACTGTCTTAATGACTGCCGGTGGCAGTTTTAGGTGTTAGTATAACCGCGGAGGTTCTAGTATTAAGCGATAACATTTCGGGTCTTTTATTAGAGATTAGGGACCTCATATAGACCAATCAGGTTAAAGGAAATCTCTGCTCCATTTTCTATTAGGAAGCAATTGAAGCACTCTAATCTGCGATGAGTAATGAGTATTAGGCAGCATATTGTGAACCAAAGGACAATTGTATGCTTACTGTACCAGTAAAAAAGTAAAAAAGGATACTTTTCAAAACTGTTTACAGCATTTATTTACTTATTTTTTGGCATTTTGTATAGGAAATTATTTCAAATAAATATGAAAAAATACATCAGAAAAAAACAACAACTTGTAAATACTATTTTTTTCTAATCTAGGAAGATGTTGACAAGGCTGTCAAAGCTGCTAAAGAAGCATTTCAGCTAGGGTCAGTTTGGCGCAGAATGGATGCTTCAGACAGAGGAAGGCTCTTGAACAAGCTGGCTGACTTGGTTGAGAGGGATCAACTGATTTTAACTGTAAGCAAAGACTATTTAAGGACAACACTACTCCAAAATAAGCTACACAACTAGAAAATTTGAGAATGACTGGGATAAGTAGCAGGGTTCCAAAAAATGTAGCATGTTCTTGCTAACATCCTGTAACTTTAAAGTCTGTTTCAAAGCCCTTTTCAAAATATATGTTCTAGTGCACTGACAGTGTAAGGATTATTGCCCACATTGTCAAACAGGTAACACAGCAATAACAATCCATGACGTGGTACAGAACAGAGAAGCCAGAGCACTTGGTAGTTTTTTTTTTGTTGTTTTTGTTTTTAAATAGCTCTTCCTGCAGTGACTTAGAGACCAGATCTCAAACCCCAGTGTACTAGCTTTGAAACAGACTTTAAAGTTGTAGCAACACAGGGGGACATATAACACTATATTTTTTAGAACCCCGCTCTTTAAGCATGGCGATGCTTAGTTTTATAATTATGTTTAACTTGTCTCTTGTAGTTACAACTCTGTACTGGATTTAAGGTTGTTAGTTGGAGAACATGTAATGTAACAGCTGTTTCTTGCAGAAGTGTAACTTACTACTTATTTCATCAGCACCACTGGAAATTGTCAGATTGACAGGAGTAGGTGCAGCAACATGTATGGTACCATAACGTTAATGTGCTCATGGTAATATTGAAACTGTGTTTTTTTGTCCATAGACTATGGAAACTATTGACTCTGGAAAACTGTTCCTCATTGCATACTTTGTTGATTTAATGGCTGCAGTAAAAACATTGCGATACTATGGTGGCTGGTCTGACAAAATCCAAGGCCGGACAATCCCTGTAGGTGAGTATTATTAATGCCTTTTGTTTTGTTTGTTAAATGGCACAAAAACATCTTTATATTAGCATTTCATAAGTAACAAGCCCTTGTTTAATCATGAAAACAATTAAACGTATTTTTAGTTTTTACTCTGGCATATGTTATTCAGATAGTTTCAAGCACACTTTGATTTGTTTGTTTATAGATGGAGAGTATTTTACATTCACAAGACATGAACCAGTTGGTGTATGTGGACAAATCATACCAGTAAGTAACAAGTTAATTGAGTTAAGATATTCTTATATTCCTTGATGATTCATTGTTAATTATGCCCCCTTCACTATCCTCAAAGCAATAAAAAGGTACTAGATGGTGAAAGGAAATGTGACAAAGAGAATAGATAAATATGCCAAAAAAATAAAAGGGTCTACTCAACTGATCTAAATGATAGCTAATTACAACCATTGTTTAAAAGATTAAAATAAGGGAAATTATTTATTGTATATTCTATCATTAAACGTAAAATGGTAGGTTTGGTCCTAATTTAATATTTAAATGTTGGCAGCAATTACAAATCAAGACTTTTTGTTATTGTTTTTGGGCAGTATGAATAAAGGCCATTCGATCATGGAGTTTGGGGATGAAATGTCAATACTGTTATTTAGTTTTTAAATTGCCTGCGATGTATAAACCTGTCTTGTTTCGGTAGCAGACACCTTTATTAGCATATATTATGTATAAACTTTTATACATACTGCCCTAGGGTCGAATATGTGATATATATATACCTCAATTTTAGGTATCCAGAAATTTACTGCATCCAAGCAATAAAAAAAATGTATACGGTGTTTATTTCTCAGACTTTGCAGAGTCAATGGTGTGTTACACAAGGCTGTAAAATGAGTCTCACGTGAAAAGTTTGTGCTTTTATTGCAGTGGAACTTCCCATTGTTGATGTTTATCTGGAAAATTGCTCCTGCCCTCTGTTGTGGTAATACAGTGGTTATCAAACCTGCTGAGCAAACTCCACTCACTGCACTCCACATGGCAGCTTTAGTGAAAGAGGTAAGGGGGAAGGATCAAGGTTCATTTATTGTCTGAAGAATGTACCATAGCAATTATTAAGAGGCCAGCTTTCATTACCATAGCAGTACAGAGGTCCAGATTTTTTTTAAATAATTAAGATATGATACCATAAATGCATTGGTTTATAGTAGCAGATGACATTATGAAGTTTCTAAATGTTTAGTCTAAGCTGTATTTTTTACTGAAGTCATGTTTCAATGGTGCCTCAACGTATTCACAAGTATATAAAGTGTTAAATTGTATTGGCTTCTCCAACAAATACACAAAATACAACATAAAAAGTATATGTCTGACCAATCAAAAGCCCATTTGGTTTTGGTTAATGTTAATTAAGACTTTGCTTCCTCACAATCAGCCTTTTGAGAACCATTTTTGATGAAACAATGAGCATGGAAAATAATGATCCAATTAGAAACAACAAAATGCAAACAGTGCAGAATATGCATAAACAGAAACTAAACAAGTGAGAAACTAAACAAAAGAAACATTAGTAAAATATGGACGATATAATATGCTCCTTTTTGTAATTATTTAGTGGGGTGGGTAACATTTGTGACATTCTTATTTCTTCATTTGTGTATTACTAATTTTAATGCAGGCTGGTTTTCCTCCTGGGGTGGTCAATGTTGTTCCAGGCTATGGTTCCACAGCAGGGGCAGCGATTGCCAGTCACATGTACATAGACAAAGTGGCCTTCACTGGCTCAACTGAGGTATCATAAATTCAGTCTTTCACTATGCATATTACAAGTTTACCAAACACTTTCATTGTACTTACTGTAAGAACTTAGTAAATATATGGTGACTAAATTCAGGACATATTTAGATTTATTATAGTCTTCAAAATCAGACAACATATGCATTATTCCATCTGTCCTGGCCCATAAAATATAAGGCAATATGATTTAGAAATACAATAAAACAAGAACAGTGAATTCAACACTGAGCCAGTAATATTGCCATTTAATTAATAATGCAAAGAATTACATAAGCACTGATTTTGAACAAATCTACCTTTGTCATGAACAGAGCATAACAAGTTATTTTGAAACCCAGTGTTATTTAACGGCAAATGGTAGAGATTTCTGAACTGACAATGTAACAAAAAACATATACAAACCTACTTTATGCAGCATCTATACTAGTAAACTCAGATTTAAAAAAAACAGCAGTCATCAATTTTCTTTAGCTGAGTAAAATGCATATGGCAGACCTCAATGTGCAAGTTAGATCTTGACTAAATAGAATGCTTGTCTTATAGGTTGGCAAACTGATAAAAGAAGCTGCAGGAAAAAGCAACCTTAAAAGAGTGACACTGGAGCTGGGAGGCAAGAACCCCAATATTGTATTTGCTGATGCTGATTGTAAGTTATTCACTCTGTCGTTGTTCCTTATCTTTGTTTGTTTTTAGTGCAATAAAATGGACTGCCAAGGTTGCCTACCCCTGGTTTAGTGCATTCCTGGTCACTTTTTCTTAGCTAGGAGGAGAATAATGAGTTCATATAATAAACAAGTGGAATAATTTATCACTCAAACAATCTGAAAACTTTGGCCCTTTTTAATTAACCTGCTCTGTTGGTCCAGTCTCAAACATTCACTCATACATTGTTAAGCTTTCTCAATCTTTAGGACAAGGAGTAAAAAAAGGGAAAAATAAATATTCACTTTTAAAAGGTAATTGTGTTTTATTTTAAGCCAGTCCAGTAGTGCTCCTACATAAAGCAGTCTTTTGTACTTAAAAGGCAGAATTATCAAATAAGAATTTACTGAAATATAGGTAAAATTAGACTTGAATCTATAATGAGTCCTGTGGTCTGATAATATTGGTGGTGAAGCAGGCTTCAGAACCGAATGTGTGACCCACACCTTGCACAGGAGCTACAATTAACACATGCTCATTTAAAATTGCAGCTGTGCTGTTTGTCATCATAACAATGTTTTCACACACACACACACACACACACACACACACACACACACACACACACACACACACATAATATATATATATATATATATATATATATATATATATATATATATATATATACACACACACACACACACACACAGTGCCTTGCAAAAGTATTCAGACCCCTGACTAATTCTCTCATATTATTGAATTACAAATGGTACATTGAAATTTCGTTCTGTTTGATATTTTATTTTTAAACACTGAAACTCAGAATCAATTATTGTAAGGTGACATTGGTTTCCTGTTGGGAAATGTTTTTAAGAAAATTAAAAAACTGAAATATCTTGCTTGCATGAGTATTCAACCCCTGTGCTGTGGAAGCTCCCAGTTTGCACCGATGAAAGAAATTGCCCTAACGAGGACACAATTACCTTACCATTGGCCTCCACCTGTGAACCATTAAAGTTGCTGTCACATTTTCTGGATAAAAACCCCACTGTTGAAGGATCATTGGTAAGGCTGTGAATCTGAAGGAAAATGAAGACCAAACAGCATTCTACAGAAGTTAGAGATAAAGTAATACAAATGCATAGATTAGAGAAAGGGTACAAAATAATATCCAAGTGTTTGGATATCCCAGTGAGCACAGTTGGATCAATAATCAGGAAGTGGAAGCTGCATCACACCACCCAGACACTGCCAAGAAAAGGCCGACCCTCAAAACTCAACGCTCAAACAAGAAGGAGACTTGTGAGAGAAGCCACAGAGAGGCCAACAATCACTTTGAAGGAGCTACAGAGTTCAGTGGGAGTGGAGTAATGGTGCACCAGTCAACCATATAAAGAGCTCTACATAACACTGGCCTGTATGGGAGGGTGGCAAGAAAGAAGCCGTTACTCTAAAAGTACCATCTGAAAGCATGTCTGGAGTTTGCCAAAAAGCACGAGAGTGACCCAGCTGCGATGTGGGAAAAGGTTTTGTGGTCAGATGAGACCAAGATAGAGCTTTATGGCCAAAACTCAAAGCTCTATGTGTGGCGCAAACCTAACACTGCCTATGCCTCAAGACACACCATCCCTACAGTGAAGTATGGTGGTGGCAGCATCATGCTGTGGGGATGCTTCTCATCAGCAGGGACTGGGCATCTTGTTACAATTGAAGGAAGAATGGATGGAGCAAAATACAGGAAAATACTGCAAGAGAATCTGCTTCAGTCCGCTAAAAAACTGAAGCTTGGGAGGAAATTCACCTTTCAGCAAGGCAATAATTCCAAGCACAAGAACAAAAAGGTGAATGTCCTACAGTGGCCCAGTCAAAGTCCTGATCTCAATCCCATTGAGAATCTGTGGCACTATTTGAAAATTGTGGTCCACAAGTGTCGTCCAACCAACCTGAACAACCTGGAGCAAATCTGCCAAGAAGAATGGGCCAAAATCACTCCGACACAGTGTGCAAAGCTGGTACATACTTACCCCAAAAGACTTAAAGCTGTTGCAGCGAAAGGTGGCTCTACCAAATATTAATGTGTGGGGGTCGAATACTTATGCAAGCAAGATATTTCAGTTTTTTATTTTTCTTTAAAATATTTTCCAACATAAAACCAATGTATCCTTACAATAATTGATTTTGAGTTTGAGTGTTTTAAAATAAAATAATGAACAGAACAAAATTTAAATATACCATTTGTAATTCAGTAATATGAGAGAATTGGTCAGGGAGGAGTCTGAATACTTTTGCAAGGCACTGTGTGTGTGTGTGTGTGTGTGTGTATATATATATATATATATATATATATATATATATATATATATATATAAAGCAAAATTAAAAAACTGAAAATGAATATAAAAACTGTCAACGTGCGTTTTGGAAAAATGTAAATATAATAACACTGTCATGATTTCCGTTACATGAGAGTAGATGTTAAAACTTCTTGCCGATTTTAGACTTGGCTCTCGCCAAGATAAGCACCAACTAAGACGTAGCTATCCTTCTGTCTGGCGTTGATGGCTAAAGTGTAATGCTTGCTCCAGGGATCAGCTTATTTTGCTTCCCTGGCATATCAGCACACACTACAGCTGCAATGCTGGTTCCAGGGATCAACAACAGTGTGGCCTCCCTAGTGCATCAGCATGACAACCATCTGGACTGAGCTGAGTAGGGTACTTCTCTCGGGTCTTCAAGTGGACACCTTCCATCCTTGGTGTTTCGTCGACTAGCCCGCTACACCTCAAGGGGGCTCTACAGTGACTCTGGCATCCCAGAATCACCCCCTCCGTCCCCCACTCAGCTCAGCCCAGCTTACTTACTGTACCTGTGCATCAACATTGCTTTCTTTCTATTGTGCTTGAAATCTTTCCATCTCAACCACAGCCAGTTGCTGCTCCTTTCTGCTGCTTCAGATAAGTTCTTCACTCTGCTTCGCAACTCTTGACCACTGAATACGACATCTCTGAGGAACCGGGCTGTAGAGTGTGGCACAAATCTTCGACAACCCACCTCCACTGGGTAAACCCAGACTCTCCATCCTCGCTGTTCCACTTCAGCAGCTAGTTGAGCATACTGAGTTTATTCCTCTCATAAGCCTCATCTACAGCATCCTCCCACGGCACTGTTAACTCTACCAGGTGAACAAGGCATGCTGATCCAGAACTCAAGACAATATCTGGTCGAAGGTTAGTGGTGTCAATCTCAGGTGGAAAAATAAGATGTTGACCAACATCTGCCAGTTCTAGCAGCTTCCAGTTGTCCTAGATGAGGCTTGTTTTTAATACCTTTTCTTGTGGTTGCTCCCCTGGACAGAGGAATGCTATCCTTTATCTAATGCTGTCCTTTATATAATCTTTATTCTTATATAGCACCTTTCATAGTGGACCACCATCACAAAGCACTTTACAGAGGTAGGCTGTGAACTGTGCATTATATGCAGAGTCACTTACAATAGGACATTGATTTAACATCTCATCCGCAGGATGGAGCACAAGGAGGTTAAGTGACTTGCTCAGAGTCACACAGTGAGTCAGTCAGTGACAGAGGTGGGATTTGAACCGGTGACCTTCTGGTTACAATACCTGGACTTTAACCACTGGACCACACTGCCTTTGTGTGTAATGTTTTAATGGAACTGGTGGCAACTTATTGGTCATGTTATGCTTGTTTTCCAATGCTAAGGCCAAACAACGCAGCACCTGGTCATGATGCCAAGTAAACCATCCTTGGCTAAGACCCACCTAACATCCTGTCAAAATGTGCCTTAATTTTGCTGGTGATGAGCACAAAGGATATGACAGATCCTCTCCTACCCAAAGGTTTAGGTTCTGTGGTGATGGGAGAACATATGTTGACCTGATGAGGAAAGAGATCTTGCTCTGTTCCGTTGTCCATAGGTCTCGCCAGCCAATCTTGTGTTGTTCCACACTCTCCCATCTCATCCATTCTCCCTTCATGGCCTGGGAAACTGCCTTTACATACCTCCTCCTACTGCTTTTGCATCCTGTTGACTACCAGCTTTCACCGTTGAGCTGGGGCTGCCTTGTGCCATGGAAGAGCAGCTGAACTTCCATGCTGAACCTGCCTCATGATATCACCAATTCAAAGGGCAGTCTTTACATCATCCACGGCTTCCTTTGCTGCCCAATTACTTCCAGATTTCAACACAGGTGCTGCCTCCCTTACGCATTTATCGTGTGACTCTACTAATGTAAATTCCAGTTGGACCTTGGCACACTTAAACTCCTCTGTTAGAGCGGAGACTGGTAGCCGCAGTATTTCTTTGCCATAAAGTCCCACTCTGCTGAGGCAGCGTGGAACTCCCAACCATTTCATGACGTGTGTACTGATTAAAGCTTCCAGCTTCTGTACTGTTGTCAATGAAACCTCGTACACAGTCAGTAGCCACAGCAGCCTTGGCAGTAGACCAAACAGAAAGCACCAGTTTGCCCAGTAAAGCTGTCTATGCTCTTTAACCCTTCCACTGCTTGTTGTCTCACTTCTCCCACACAAGCTGTGTCCTTTAGGTCCCCGTCATACCATCTCCCAAGACTTTTCACTGGCTTCTCAGACACTGTTGGTAGTGCCTCACCATTAATGTGGAACTTTTTTTTTTTTTTGAAGTCCGCTAATCCTCCTAATGTTAATCCCATAAACAATATAATTTAAGTAATAAAAGCAAGTATCGAGCCCCCACTCTAAGTAATGCAAAACAACCAATTAAGATATGTATTAGTGCAATTACTTAGAGAAACCAGGTCAGTCTCAAATTCAGCAACTTAAACCCACAATAATTTAATACTTTGATTGTAAACTACCTTCAAAATTGTTATCTTAAAAGTTAAGCATGCACACACAAAATACAGGTCACAACATTTTATATGCAAAAAAAAAGCTAGTTAGTTAGATTGTCTCTCTTTCTTTAACTATTTCTATTACCGTTAATCAAATATTTAACAAATAAATGCAAGACGCATTTAACAAAATCCCAGAAATAGACAATAATAACAATAAAAGAAAAATGTCCCGTATTCGGCAACGCGCGCTGGAGCTCTGTTGGTGACTGGCACTCCCTGCCACCTCTATTTTTCTCACTGGTGAATAACTTCTTTGCAAATTTGAATGGGTCTTTATAAAAGTTAGTTGTCACATGCTCCTTTTTGCAGCGTTTCCGTAGATGCTCAGCTCTGCACAATGTTGCAGACTTATCTTTTATAACCCTTTGTAACAGATTGAGTGCCTCCTTCTGACTTTGTTCTGCTCTTCTCCATTGCTTCCTCAGCTGTCTCCTTTCTCTAACCAAGTGTTCAATCTCTTGCTGCCATCTAGACTTTAAAAGAATAGTTTGTACTTCTTCCTTCCTTTTTTCAATTTCAAACCTCTCGCTTCCATATGCGTAGATGATGTCCCCAAATTTATCCAGCTTCTTTTCAACAGTTCCTCTTAACCTTTCCAACACAAAACAGAGATCTTTTCTCTCTTACGCTGGTTCATCTGAACGGGTTCACCAGAATCATTAGGTTCATCACTAGTTTTATCCATGCAAGTCCTCCTCACATCTATGACAGGGGTGCTGATATCCTGCGAAATGTGATTTGCTTCCTGTCTCTGGATTTCATGTGACTGATGTGACTGACTTCGTAAGAATAATGTGAACACTTTTCAATTATTTAATACATAATTTAATGTCATAACAGTTTGGGCGACAAACTGCTGGTTTAGGAATGAATAACAAACAGTAGCCTTAATTCTTAAAACTTATTTGGATACATAGAATTAAAAAGATAAGTATTTGGTAATTTCTTTGGAAACAGTTATATAAATAATACAAAATAGCGTGCAGTGTAATTATTATTTTTTTTTTACGTTAACATTACTTTCCAATCTCTGCAATTGTGTGCCATTTTAAATGTTTACCTCAAGACAAAATTATAATAACTACTAACAATGTTAAACATTTTTTATTAAAGCCAACATAAAATATATCCAAAGGGATTCAGTATAACCTTTTGTTGCTTTGCACTCTGTAGACACTTGTTTTCTTCCTTTATTTTGCAAGTAATGCATCCATTTCATCAAACACTGAAAACAAATTCAACCCGCTGCTATTGCTGTTATTAAAATGCAACCACGCCTAATAAATAAAACAAAAAAACGTAAAAGTATGAGTATTATTATTAATAATTATATTTTCCGTTATTATTTATACTGTACTTCTAAAGATTGCAGAAAAAACTGCTTTTTTGAAATTACAGGTGATATGGTGGTTTAAACTACCTAAAGACAGGTACTGCATCGGAACCAAAAATGCACAGGATTCATTATCTGCATGTACTGCAGGGACTCTGTAGCAACCTAGCACATTCACTGCCTGTTTGACACCCAGTTTTACATGCCTGTTTGTGCATGTAATGTACAATTATGTTTGTGAATCTTTTTTTTTCTTATAAATCAGTCTTTGCAGAAACACTGGAACCAGTTAGAGACTACCTGTCTGATGCCATATCCATTTAAATAGAGTTCTTACCCTTTCTGTTGCTGAAAAGCATAAAAAAGCTGCTATTTACAAGTATAGTGCAAGAGTGCATTTTTGTCCGTCTAAGACTCTGTAGCTCTTTGCAGACTCCTAGCCTGTTCACACATCCCAGTTGTACTTGCTCATAATGGTGTACTGCAATACTGCATTTCAGTGCGTCTAAGAGATGGTGCTGCATGGGGAGGAAATGAGCTAGATTCATTATCTGCATGCGTCTGTTACTTAATTAAATAATTTAGGGTACAGTTGGAACAAAAACCAGGAGGGACACCGGCCCTCCACGACCAGGATTGGAGGCCCCTGCTAGCAGGTTCATTGCTCCACATCACCAGATTTATATTGCACCCTTTTGAATTCAAACATTGAATGAATCCACCCTATTGTTTCTTGCTAATTCTGCATTTATTATGTGCTTCTCCGGGCAAAATATATGTATTTTATGAAACAAGCGGTGTGTAGTGTAGTGACTATAACTTCCTTACAGTGAGTATAAAGCAGTGTTTCTCGACGGGGGCAGTACCGCCCCCCAAGGGGCTTTCTGAAGCCAAAGTGGGGGGGTTACATCCAAGAGGCTGTTGTGTTTTCTTATTTAAAATTAAGGAAACTTTAATTTCAAAATTTTGATTAACTACTGTGGCATTCTTGTGTGTATTTCCCACACTGAAAGAGGCAGACAGTCAGGCGAGAGCCGGAATGGAGGCACAGAGACACAGAAATGCACTGAAGCACGCCAGCATGGCGGTCTGTATTTATTAACTCATAAAACTAAAAAGAAAAAAAGAAAAAGGTCATGTAACACTACCAGTAATGGTAGGACACAGAGGATGGTACAAGACTGTAAAAACATGCAGACAGGTAATTGTCTCCGGCGGAGTGCCACAGCAGCTAAACAATTAATTAAATCAATGTATTTACAACAATTAACCCAAAAATATACAGAAAACTCCATACTTCCCATATGCAGGGCTTCCGCCCTGCCACATATCCTCCTGCTCAGAATGAAACCCATAGGCGTCCATTCGTCAAAAACAAAAATCATAAGGGTGGGCAGGAGGGAACATTGGAGCCAGCCACAACCTCCATACCATTCCACCAGACACCAGGCTCCAACGTTAGCGCAACACAATTATTCATAATATTGACTATATATTATATTATATGTCTATAACAATAAACACCACGCAGTACACCGGCTGTGACATTACTGTCTTTGGCAGTGTTCATTGTGGCTGTTAAGGGCGTCATAGTTTGTTGTCCTTTATCGACAGTCGCTCCTCCCTCTCCGAGTACAGCGACGGCTCCTTCCTCCATGAATCAGGCTCCTGCCACTCAGCATTCTGTCTAGACACTCCTCCCTCCCAGCCTTTCAGACACAAAGCTCCACCCTCTCTGACGTAGTGACGTCACAGAACGTGAGCGATGTCTCCTGTTCAGCCGTTGCTGCCGGAGCAAGCAGAATTCCTCCAGTTTGCTTGTGAATGATCCCCTCGAGGTACAGAACATTCACTTTACCCAAAGCGTTTTTATCATTTCATGAAAAAGTGAGGAGGAATTATTCTCCAGGGAAATACATATAATTAATAAATAAATAAATAACCTTTAAAACCCCCATTATTGCTGTCATGAATATTTTGCAGACCTTTTTTTCTAAGTGTGAACATGTCAATTATAGTTATCAAATGTATTTTTGATATAAATTAATGTTTTAATAATCATTTTTACTAAAAACATAATAGTACTCACTGCAACCAGATTCCTGATATTTGTATCTGGTTTGTCAGTTCCAAAGCAAAAACCGGGTACCCGATTTCAAAGGAACCGGTTTTCATCTGTATTGCATTCCACAGCAGTGCTTGCAAACAAAGGTACAGGGAAATGTTCCTGTCAGGACAACAGAGGAGGTCAGCACCTCTGGTCATTTTTTTTTTTTTTTTAAGTAACAAAAACGCTTCCTCATTGCTAAACATGAACTACTTTAGATTTGTAATGACTGCAGTATAGGATACTGACCTTAAGGTCAGGGTTTCAATGTAGGGAGAGGATTATTAACAATAATCAGAGTGCGGTGTCCTGACAGGAGAATTTCTTGTTACCTTTGTTAGGACATCCTCTCCACACCATGGTGCAAGCAAAGATGATATGTCGGCAATATTCCATAATAGTAAACATTTTATGTATGTATTACATGTTGATTATACCAGTGACTGGGGTTTAATTTTTTTTTTTTTTAATGAATTGTTTCTCTAATTCTCAGAACTAGTGGAATTAAATGTAATTAATAATTGATGTTAATTAAACTGCATTGTTAATCGGCAATAATTAGTAAAAAAATATTGAGAAACACTGGTGTAAAGCAGTCAGATTTGTTCAAGGAATGTATAGCAAGAAACATGTTTCAGCTCGTTTCATCATTGTCAGATATGCGTGATGTAATAAGAAATTGAGTTGGTTTAACAATGTTAATTACAGCTTTAAAGGCAGGTAGAGAGTAGCAAGCCCAATTATAAACAACCTGACTTGCATTTTGTGTTTACCCACAGCTGAGTTTGAGATAAGAACGTGCCCTCTACCAGCATCCCAAAGTGGGCACTGATAAGTAAGGGAATGTCCATTTTTTCACACAAATGAAGGGTTCTGAAACTCCAGGAGCAATTAGGGAGCTGCTCATGCTGCCAGCATACCACATTGCAAGACCCTGGGTGGTTTAGAACCCCTTTACCATACCAAACAGACTGCTCTTTCTCACCCTTTTGAGGGTGATTGACCCAAGGTCTTCAAACACTTTTAACTCCCTAAATTACCGTACCACTAGTTTTAAAAAGCTCTTTATTTAAATTAAAGATAATACCTTGGATTTATACGGCACCTTTCATCCCATAGGATACCAAAGCTCTTTACACACCGTAGCTATTTACTTTGCCAGTACACTGACACAGCAGTTAAAGTGGGAGAAGTGAGGAATTGCTTAGCCATTTGACTTACAGGAGGAAATTTAAGTAGACCAGAATGTAAGTGCCTTAATTGGAATTTAGCCATTATATTTTCATAGTCCAACTGTTAAAAAAATTATTTGTAGCCTACTGTTTAAACTATCAGTAATAGGTAAAGAATATTTTACCAGTACAATACAATAGTGTTTATGTTAAGTTGTTGAAGGGCACTGGTCTCTTAAAACCCATAAGTGAAAGAGCTGATATAGGCCTGTGACAGAAAGACAATGATTCTTGGTGGTAACCCCCCCCCCCTGACCTGTGAGGGTGCTAAGTAATGGGAACAGAGTACCCAGGACTACTTGGCCGGACACTTCGTTCCGAAGGTTAAAAGGAAGTCGGTCACTTATAAAATGGGCGGAGCTTCGGTACACTAACTCATCGACCCGGAAGGGAAATGATGTGGTAGCCGCAGATTGGAGGAGCGGCTGCAATCGTTTACCAAGGGGTCATGAGTGACAGTATATTGGTTTTGGTTATTGGCAAAAGAACCTAGAAGGACCTGTATTGTGAATATATGTATTGTGAGTGTTTGTTTGTTTTGTATAATTGTTGCTTGTTATTATTAGACAGCTAACACGTTGCAGAGCTGTAGCCAGAGGCCAGCACAAAAGCAAATGAGATTTTTTGGAATACCATGTTCCTTCTCAAAAATGTGTTTTAATATTAGCCTTTAATAAAGGAAAACTACTGCTTTAATTAAATGTCATGTATCTATTTCAGTGCAAAGAACAAAATGTAAAAGGTACAGTACAAACCCAGCCTGTTTTCAAGATCCTTAGGTCTAAAATCCTGTTCTCAACAACATAAATAAAGGCAATGTGTGCTATTCTCCACCATATTATATCTTGAAAGAATGAAAATCTAAATATAAATGTTACTATCCTGTTGTTTTTCTAGAAAAGAAATACATAATAAAGCAAATCAACTAATATAAGTGGTATTTCATATACAGTAACACAATATTTCCCAGGTTAGAATTCCTAAATCAAATTTCAATTAAAGGGTAGGGTTTTTACAAATTGAGTTAGTGTTAATTTTTTAATTTTATTTTTATTTTCCATTGATGCAGTGGACCATGCAGTGGAACAGGCACACCACGGACTGTTTTTCAATCAAGGCCAGTGCTGCCTGGCAGGATCCAGGATATTTGTGGAGGAGACCATTTATGAAGAATTTGTACGCAGGAGTGTGGAGCGAGCCAAGCAGCGTGTTTTAGGAAACCCTTTCATCCCTGGAGTGGATCAGGGTCCACAGGTACTGTATTGCTGGATTGCTTTAGTTTTATATGCCTTCTCTAAAGGGGCTGCTAAAAAACAAAATCATATTATGTATCTAGAAGTGTCCCATAAAATCTTATCAGTCCAGTCTACTTTTAAAAGTCTCCATCCTAGTACTCTAAAAAATAATCTGCATATTTTCAGAACATTACCACTAAAAACTACTGTTACCAGTGACCTGAACACATTTGAATTTGAACACATTTGACCTGAACACATTTTGAAATACATCCCAATCGTGCTGAATTATTGCCATATTACTGTGATGTTTATTTGTAATATTGTAGTACTGTATGAGAAGGGGGCAGGTTTTTTTTTTTTTTTAATTGAACTATTTAATAATGGAAAATAACTAGAAGAAAATGTATTAAAACAGTATGTGCCCTGCAGCACACTATAAACAATTCTGCCTTTGTTCTTTTAGAGGTAACTTTATCCGTAGCCCTTGCACAGTGGTAGTTTATAATAAGAACATTTTCTTGTGCTGTTGTACACATGGAAATGTTCTGTAGTTATTTTAACAAAGCCATGGGCTGCAAAGACTGTTAAAAGTATAATGAAAACATACATTTGTGGTCAGTGTAGGAAGGGTTAACATGCTACATTTTAGTATAACATTGCAATCATCTCACTGTTGTGCTAACAGATTGACAAAAAGCAGTTTGATAAAATCCTGGAATTGATTGAGAGTGGGAGGAAGGAGGGAGCCAAGTTGGAATGTGGAGGATCACAGTGGGGAGACAAAGGCCTCTTCGTTCAACCTACAGTATTCTCAGATGTTACAGATGAAATGCGTATTGCCAAAGAAGAGGTAAGATGTGCCAAATTTATGACGCAAGTTTATAAAGCAAATAAATGGAGCATTAAAAAATGTCAATTCACAAAAAATGTATGCATTCTAATGAGTTGTTTGAGATTCCTCAGTGTTTTTTTTTTTTTTTTTTCTAATTAAATCTGTGAATGTTTCATAAAGATTTTCTGGCTTTCAGAGTCTTCACTTTGTTCAAATAATAAAAATGACTAGTGTTGCCGACAACTTTATGGCTTCCAGTAACAGTACCGGTACCAGTACCAAACACTTTAGCCAGTAGTGCAGAATGCACACATGGGTTACTATGTGTGTTTCCATAAGCATCTACCATCCTACCGAATTTCATCAGTTTTCGAGCAACTTGTGGCAGAAAGAAGAAGAATAATAACTAGAGTTGCCAGCAACTTTACGGCTTCCAATACCAGTACCTAACACTTTAGCGAATAGTGCAGAATGCCATTATTACATAGCAACCATGACCCTATATGCACTCTACAAGGAGTTATAATCCAGTTTTACATTTGATCTTTAGGAAAGGTCAGAAGTCACAGGCAGTAATATATTTTTTTATAGCGCATACATGGGTTGCGATATGTGTTCTTTAGTAACCATGACCCACTAGAAGGAGTTATAAGGCAGTTTTGTATGTTGATGATGTCATCCAACGTGGTCGACATGTTTTTTATTGTAGGAACTTCCCTTGACCAAATCTTAAAGACAACTATACTAGGATCATGGGTGCTACTTTTTGGTTTAATCGGACTAGCGGTTTATAGTTTGTGATTATGACATCTGTACTGCATGACGACATGCAGCATGGCTGCCATACCACACAACCTATCAGCTTCTTACGAACACCAGTTAATCTTGGACTATCCCTCAACAAGTATACCAACTTTCAGAACTCTGCAATAAGTGGTTTTCGAAAGACAAATTTTTACATTTAGGCAAAAAAATGTTTTTCAATCCAATATGGCAGCCAAACCATGTGACCTACAACATATGTTCAATTAACATTTACCAACTTCCCATAAGCATCTACCATCCTACCAAATTCCGTCAGTTTTCGAGCAACTTTTGGCGCGAAGAAGAAGAAGAAGAAGAAGAAGAAGAAGAAGAAGAAGAAGAAGAAGAAGAAGAAGAAGAAGAAGAAGAAGAATTATTATTCCAGCAATAACAATAGGCATAGGCCTGGAAGCCTAACTAGAGCTTTCTGATAACTAGAGGGTGCATCAAATGAACAAGAAGATTGGGTCTTCCTTGAAGTTATTTAATATAAATTCACTTAAATGAAAAAAAAGATTGTGCAAAGCTGTCCAAGTTTTGGTGCGGTTATTTGTGTTATGCCATCTTTATCTTTTTTCTTTTTTTTAGATATTTGGACCAGTCCAACAGATTATGAAGTTTAAAACTATTGATGAAGTCATTAAGAGAGCAAACAGCACACACTATGGTTTGGTTGCAGGAGTTTTCACTCAGGACATCAATAAAGCACTCACCATTGCATCATCCCTCCAAGCCGGTACTGTGTGGTAAGTGAACTTCTTCACAGTAAAATAACTACTAAAAGGAAATTGAAGAAAGGGTAAACAATACCTTCTAACATTACAACTTCTTTATAGAGTCCTCATGCTTTACAAATCCAGGTATCTTTTACAGAACTACATTTAAACAAAAGCCTTATCAAAAAGATAACTCTTCCGCCTTCAGTATCAACTGACTGTTCTCTTAATTATGCTGGGACGAAAACTCCAAATCTGTGGAGCATAGCAGCTAAAAACGTTGGAACCACAACTGGGGAATAACCAAAGATTAGCTTTTGCTGCGACCAGGGACATGAGGAGTAAATTTACTCAAATTAAGCAAGAAACAGAACTTTAAAATCAGTCAAAACCTAACCTGTAATGAATTAAAGGACCTAATGCAATAATGTGGTTACTACTTCTGATCAGCTGCAATTTATTTTGTGAACCAATCAAGAAATAATAAATGTGAGTTAACTGTAAGCACCTTATTATTGATTAGTTGAAACTTGTCTGAAAAAGAAAATGGCTACATAGAACAAAGCTGACTTTTATTTGTAATACAATTCCTTATTTTACAGTTTTTATATGTACCTCTAATAGAAACATAGTAGATATTAAAATGAAAGCAACAGAGTGTTAGTGGGGGGATCTGATCAACCACTGTTATGCTGTTAAAAACATCCTCAGCTAACCACCATGGATAATTGATTTGTAACGTGTTAGCAGTGCTGGAAGGAAACACTTGTCTCATAGCTCGGTTCATCCCTCAGGGATCCTAAAGACATTACTTCTTGCTACCAATGTAATACGCACCACTGCACTGAGACTGCCCTACTGACACTTCATAATTATATTTTACATGCAATTGAATACAGGCGTGCTGTAATATTAGACTGCAGCATGAGTCATCCAGAGCATTTGACACTGTTGATCCCCAGCTTCAGTTACCTTCTTTGAAGTATAGCTTTCTTATTACTGGTACCATGATTATCTGTTTCATTCATATCTGGAAAACTTAACACCACCCCAAATACATTAAACTAATAATATTTTGTTCCACAGATATGTGGCTTTTCCAATTAATTATGTTCTTTGAGAACAAAGTTTTCTAATATTATAACAGCAAAAGAACATTCAAGGAAGAAGTAAAATATCTAAGAGATACAAATGGAAAAATGATAGGTGAAGAAAAAAAAAAATCTAATATATTAAATGATTACTTTTCACAAGTTTTTTTACAAAGGAGGATACGGACAACATGCCCCACATATCAACTTGTTCCTATACAGTTTTAAATAACTTTAGCATAACTGAGGCAGAAGTGTTAAAGAGACTAGGAGGTCTTAACTCTTAGCGGCCCATTTATTTAGCACTTGTCAGGCATGTCAGGTCCAATTTATTTTCAGAGTAAAACAGGTTTAAAAGGCAGTGTATGGCAAAAGGACATCAGTACTGCATCTCCAGACTAGCCCCACCCCTTGTTCGCTGTATTTTTCACATACCTCTTTATAGACGTGCATACTGATAAATCCTCCTAATAAATATTTTTATCACCAAACTCCTCAATAATGCAATCCAAGTCATTATTTTATTACTATAACATCTCAAAAAGCTCTGCAAATGTCTGTGATATTCTTTGAGTGCTGGATGCGGAAGCAGCTATCTCCTTTGTTTGTGTCCATTTTATCTCTCTGATGCATGGGGCTATCAGATACAACAACTAGAGACTTTTGCTTTATGTCTTTTTGATGATGTCGGACAGGGTCCGACATCGGACTGGAAACAGAAAATTGTAATGTCAGACCTGGTCTGACAGGACCGCAAAGGGTTAAAATTAACAAACCCCCTGCCACATGAGATCCTCCCAACAGTACTCAAAGAATTGAAAGAAGTTATTTACAAACCGCTAACCAAGATCATGCAACAGTCTTATGAGACAGGGGTTGTACTGATAGACTGGAGAATTGCAAACATAATACCGTTCCACAAAAAGGGAGACAAAACCGAACCAGGTAACTACAGACCATAAGTCACAAACTTGTTACATTTGTAGACGACACAAAAGTAGGAGGTGTGCCAAACACCATTGCAGCGCAAAGGCCATTAAAATGATCTAGACAGCATTCAGAATTGCGCAGATACAAAGCAAATGACATTTAATATAGAAAAGTATAAGGTACTGCACGCAGGCAATACAAATGTGCATTATAAATACCATATGGGAGATACTGAAATTATAGAAGGAATCTATGAAAAAGATTTAGGAGTTTATGTTGGTTCAGAAATGTCTTCATCTAGACAATGTGGGGAAGCTATAAAAAAGCCCAACAAAATGCTTGGATATATAGTGAAGAGCGCTGAATTTAAATCAAGGGAAGTAATGTTAAAACTTTACAATGCATTAGTAAGACCCTATATAGAATATTGTGTTCAGTTCTGGTCACCTCGCTACAAAAAGGATATTGCCGCTCAAGAAAGAGTGCAAAAAGCAACCAAAATTATTCTGGTTTTAAAAGGCATGTCATATGCAGACAGGCTAAAATAATTGAATCTATTCAGTCATGAACAAAGAAGATGACACAGTGATCTGATTCAATCATTCCAAATTCTAAAAGGTATTGACAATGTCGACTCAAGGGACTTTTTCGACCTGAAAAAAGAAACAAGGACCAGGGGTCACAAATGGAGATTAGATAAAGGGGCATTCAGAACAGAAAATAGGAGGCACTTTTATACACAGAGAATTGTGGGAGTCTGGAACCAACTCCCCAGTAATGTTGTTGAAGCTGGCACCCTGGGATCCTTCAAGAAGCTGCTTGATAAGATTCTGGGATCAATAAGTTGCTAATAACCAAACAAGCAAGATGGGCTGAATGGCCTCCTCTCATTTGTAAACTTTCTTATGTTCTTAAGAAGCAAAGTTACATTTCTGTACAGCTACCTTACAGCCAACTGCTACCTAGAAATTAAGAACAGCGAAAAGATAACTACTGATCGGTCAACATGCACTGCATTTAGATTCTATATAGTACACTGGCAGAGTTAGGGCTGAGGCATGGGTTTTGACAATTCATGTGGATGGTTGTGTTGATGTCTGTGCATATGTGTCAGATCAAGCTTACACAATAATGCTATATTCATTCCCCTAGATGAACATTGAGCCAGAATTGTGCATAAATGGTTTGTGGTGCATGGTGCAGTCTTCTTATACCTTCATTGGCCAACACATTCCCCAAATCTGAATGTGAACTGTGGGGTGAACTAGAATGTCATCTTCACATCATCATACACATTGATGCTAATCCCTCAGTTCTAGTTGCACACCACAGGCAGCCTTATTGAGTATCAGACATTAAGGTTTGTAATGTCCAATGCGTTCACAACCTTAAAAGCTGATTAGAAATTAACATTTTTCTGGATAGGTTCGAACTCACACTTGTGTTTTTAAGATGGTGTACCTGGGATTGTATCATTATTTCTATTGCTAGCAAGGCTCTAAAAACTACAAATCCCACATAACACTGCTTTTATTGGTAAGTGCGTTCAACAGCGTGCACTTAGATCAGTTTTGAATACTCATGGTTTCCACGACAGTTATAACTAGAAGGGCTTAATAACCAAAACATATTGTATAAAACCAAAAGTCAAAATGTAGCGGTTTCTTTTTTAGTTTCTCGTCCCATATCTAGTCAGTATCGACAAGCTTCTATTTATGTACAGTCTTGAAAGACTTAAAAATTACAAACTCAGTTTGTAATAGTTACCTTTTTGTTACAAGAGTATCTAGTTTTTGGAGGTTTTTTTTTTATTTTTTTTATGTGTGCCTAATATTTATCAATGTGCATTAGATACACAGAGTTTGACACTACGAACTGTGCAATCAGAAAGTTCTATGAGACCATCAAAGAAATAGTTTCTGTTAAACAACATCTGAAAAAGAAGATAATGTAAGTTGAAAAAAATAGTAAAAAATTATACCTGTTTTTGCAAAATTGTGTTTGTGTATACATATCTTAATTGTCGCCTTGTGAGGATTTGTATTTTCCATGTCACCAAAGAGAAGGGTGATCAATGGGATGTACGTAAGGGCAGAGGTTTTAACAGGGTTGTGTCCTCTCTTGAAATGTCTGCCCAAAAAGACTACAATTACCAGAACCCAAGATAAGCACACAGGTTGTGGTCAACACACCTGCACAGGGGGTGGCTGGCCCAGATAAAAGGGGCTGGTTCACAACAAAATGGTGACACAGGAGGAAAAAAAGGTTGGTATTGTGGAGTTGTGTTGTGGGAAATTGAAAGAGAAAAGGTGCTTTGTGTATGACTTAGGACCGTTTTGACTACCCTGCCAGTTGGATGACCCTGCTTTTGTATATATATATTACGTAGTAAGTACCTCCAAAATTATTGGCACCCTTGATAAAGATGAGCAGAAAAGGCTGTATAAAATAAACAACACAGGTAATGAGCTATATTGTAATTTTCCAAAATGTGGAATATGTTGTACTTTATTAATGATTCAAGGGAATCAACCAAGAGTACATATTTCTCAAATTATAAATTTATTTTCAAAAAAATTAAGTGTCACAATTATTGGCACCCTTGTTTTCAGTACTTTGTGCACCCTCCCCTTGCAAGGATAATGGCACTAAGCCTTTTTCTAAAATTTTTCATGAGATTGAAGAACACATTGGAAGGGACCATTCCCCCATACAGAATCTTTCCAGATCCTTGATATCCTTCGGTCTGCACTTATGGACTGCCCTCTTCAATTCAAACCACAGGTTTTCAATTGGATTCAACTTCAGAGACTGCGATGGCCAATACAAAATGTTGATTTTGTGGTCAAATAACCATTTCGTTGTGGATTTTGATGTGTGCTTGGGGTCATTGTCTTGCTGGAAGATCCACAGTTTCAGCCTCCTGGCAGAGGCAACCAGGTTTATGGCTAAAATGTCCTGGGACTTGGTAGAGTTCATGATGCCGTTGACCTTAACAAGGACCAGTGGAAGCAAAACAGCCCCAGAACATCAAAGATCCACCACAATATTTTACAGTAGGTATGAGGTTCTTTTGTGCATATGCATCCTTCTTTCGACGCCAAACCCACCACTAGTGTGCATGGCCAAAGAGCTCTATTTTCATCTCATCTGAGCATAACACCTGGTTCCAATCCAAGTGCCAATGCCATTTAGCAAACTCCAGGCACTTACATTTGTTGGTTGCTCTCAATAAAGGCTTTTTTTTCTGGCAACCCTTCCAAATAGGCTATTGGCATGGAGGTGGCGTCTAATTGTAGATTTGGAAACTTGGTGACCCCAAGATGCAACCAGGTTCTGTAATTCTTCAACTGTGGCCCTTGGATTCTTCTTTGCCTCCAAAACCATCTTCCTTGCTGTGCCTGGGGCAAGATGCACTTGCATCATCTGCCAGGCAGATTTACCACTGTTCCACTGGTTTTGAACTTCTTAATTATTGCCCTAATAGTGGTAATTGGTATATTTAGTTTAGCTATTTTTTTGTAGCCATTGCCTGATTTGTGAAGGTCAACAACCATTTGTCTCTTCTCATTTGTGAGTTCTTTGCCTTTCCCCATGGTGATGGATGACAGATTTTACATGCTTGTTACCTCATTTTTATACCCCAGTGAGACAGGGGTATGAAAAAGAATATATACTATTCATCCGTGAAGAACACACTTCTCCAGCGTGCCAGTGGCCATCGAAGGTGAGGTATTTTCCCACTGAAGTCAGTTACGACGCCGAACTGCAGTCAGGTCAAGACGTGGGTGAGGACGACGAGCATGCGGATGAGCTTCCCTGAGACGGTTTCTGACAGTTTGTGCAGAAATTCTTCCAAACCCAGAGTTTCATCAGCTGTCCGAGTGGCTGGTCTCAGGCAATCCTGCAGGTGAAGAAGCCGGATGTGAAGGTCCTGGACTGGCGTGGTTACACGTGGTCTGCGGTTGTGAGGCTGGTTGGACATACTGCCAAATTCTCTAAAACGATGTTGGAGGCAGCTTATGGTAGAGAAAATGAACATTCAATTCTCTGGCAACAGCTCTGGTGGACATTCCTGCAGTCAGCATGCCAATTGCATGCTCCCTCAAAACTTAAGACATCTGTGGCATTGTGTTGTGTGACAAAACTGCACATTTTAGAGTGGCCTTTTATTGTCCCCAGCACAAGGTGCACCTGTGTAATGATCATGCTGTTTAATCAGCTTCTTGATATGCCACACCTGGTGGATGGATTATCTTGGCAAAGGAGAAATGCTCACTAACAGGGATGTAAACAAATTTGTGCACAAAATTTGAGAGAAATAAGCTTTTTGTGCGTATGGAAAATTTCTGGGATCTTTTGTTTCAGCTCATGAAACATGGGACCAACACTTTACATGTTGTGTTTATATTTTTGTTAAGTGTACATTTGTTCTACAGTATGTGGCTTTCTTACTAATGCTTTTCTTAGATCAATTAGGTTAATGATTACACTATGGGTACCATGTGTACTTGGGGGTAAGACGATGCTGAGAGCTATGAGAGCATGATTCTGATGTGACGCTGCGAACCAAAAAATATGACGACTGAAATAGAAAATGATAAAAAGTTAATCTAAACAACAATAATTTCATCATTAGTTATTTCACATCAATACTAAGTTACTCTTTAACCCATAGTGGTCCATTTATTCAGCGCCTGTCAAGCGCGTCAGGTCCAGTTTAAAAGTATTTATTTTACCAGTCAAACTGGTTTAAAAGGCACTGCATTTCAACAGGGCACTCAGTACTGCATCTCCAGCCAAGCCCCACCCCTTGTTCGTTGTATTTATCACATACCTCTTCATAGTTGTGCATACTGATAAATCATCTCCTGATCACTCATTTTATTACCAAACTCCTCAATAATGCGATCTAATTCATTATTTTATTACTAGAACATCTCATAAAGCTCTGCAAATGTCCGTGATATTATTTGAGTGCTGGATGTGGAAGCATCTATCTTCTTTGTTTATGGCCATGTTATCTCTGTGGTGCAGGGGCTATGTGTATTGCTCAGATCCACCCCTTTTTTTTCTGGCTCCTATTGGTCTCACTCGGCCATTGAAAGGTTCTCAGCTTTTTCTAAAGAAAAAAAAAAAACTAGAGAACTGTGCTTTATGTCTTTTTGATGATGTCGGACAGGGTCCGACATCGGACCGGAAAGAGAAAAGCATAACATAGGACTGCAAAGGGTTAGTGTGTTTTACAGAGCATCTTGTTATTATGTATTATATGGCTTACTATAATATATTAACCAGCTACAATGAGTAGACATACCTTGATTTGACCTTTTAATACCAATGCTTTTTTTGTAACAGTAAATAAACTTTTTTTTTTTCTGTCCATAGGGTTAACTGCTACAATGCCATGAGTTCCCAGTGTCCTTTTGGAGGGTTTAAAATGTCTGGGAATGGAAGGGAAATGTGAGTAACCTAATTAGTATACTAGCTTTTTTATTTATTTTTTACTTCACCAAGCTGAAATCCTGATTTTGTATAAAGTCTACAAGATTCTGGTATTTTCAATGCATTATTTAGGTGAGTGAATAGGTTATTATAATTGCTCCACCTGAGACAGGTAAAATACAACAAAACCCACTACTTTAATTATTTCAATCACAATTCTTAATTAGCCCAATTGCAGGTGCCCTGAAAATACTGTATAAGCATGTTCATATATTTTGTGTTGACATATGATGTCACCATTTCAGAAGACAGCTGATATTTATTAATTACTGAAGCTTTTTTTCCTCAGGGGTGAATACGGCCTGCAAGAGTACACAGAGATAAAGACTGTTACAATCAAAATCCCTCAGAAGAATTCTTAAGTTACATACTTTTCCAAGAAGACAATAAAGCATGCGAATATATCACACCAGTGGCTTTTTTTGGTCATTTCAGTAGTACAATAAATGTGAATTTTTATTTGAGGCCCTTCTGCTGAAGAAACCCCATATAGAACACCAGAAATACTTGGCTTTAATACAATTCCAGTGGGGTTTTAGGATGGTGTTGTATTTCTGTAATGTTTGTGGTCTTAAACACTGGCATTTTTTATTTAATGGTCATTTAAAAAAAAAAAAAGTTACAGGGAGTTGTGCAGGTTGTCTTCAGGGAAAACATTTAGGGGAGAGGGTGCACGATTGAAAGTACTGGTTGAGACTTAAATGTGCAATCTGTAATATTTATTAGAGCACAGGGCCCAAGAAAATGTTACAGTATAACACAAACGTTGAAGAATTTCACACTAAATACATTTTGTTTGTGAAGGAATTTTTCTTTTGACTAGATATTTAAATGCTATTGTTTGGTAGTTGCTTGGGTGTGTTGAAAGCTTTTGTAATGACAGTATCTCAAACCTTCACAAGCAGGCTTAACAGAAACTGCACGCACATATCCACACTTGCATGTAACAAAGTATGTATACAGTTTAAGAGGGAATAACAAAGATTATAGGATTAGTTTAATTACTGAATTTGGACTTCAAATAAATGATGTACTATACTGCTACCAAAAACCTTGCAGAACGTATCGGTAAAGTATATTCTTTGCTACATACAGCATATTCTTGCATTTCTTTTTACTCTACAAGTATTTCTGTACAGTATGTTTTGAAGAAACATGCAATTATTGAACAAAGAACAGCAAGACAAGCTGTTAAAAAAAGGAACTAAACATACTGCAGACAGTGTAGATACTGAAACACATGGAATGGTTCTTGGCTGCACAATATAAATGTACTGGCTGATGAATTCCAGCAAACAAAGAATCGTTTGTTAACTTTATCTTGAAAGTATACGGAATTAGAAACCGGGGGTTGTGTTTTTTGTTCTGTGTAAGGAATCCTGCTGATTTGACTGCATATACTTAATGTGCATGTGGCAAGTGGCAAGACAACTAATGTGTGCCACTGCTTTTTAATTCCTTATTTTTATAAGGTCACCCTTTTTTGCTGTTGGCTGTTTTTCGATGAGCACAGTTTGATGGGTGTTTTTATATCATTTTTGAAATAGTAATGACTTTTCATGAATTCTCTTTGTTTTCCATCATAACGTGTCTGTCGTTTTTTCAGAGGACATATTGGTACATGTAATGTGAATAGGCCCCATTCAGAAAGCTTTAATTGTCTGTTTTGATGGCTTAAATAGTTTGATATTTTTCTTAGATAGTCAAGTTTCATCCATTCAAAACATGCTTAAACCATCAAAAGACTTTAAAAACGTTGTATCTCGTAATGAGTTATCCTTTGTGAATATGACCCTATAACACATAGATGTTACTGTGTGTTTTAGCAAAGTGATCCATTTTGAGCAATGTTTTTAAAGATGTTATCAACTATGTATATTGCAGTAGCTTTTCAACAACTGATTTAAAATATAGCATTTTTCTAAAGTCCTTTTTGAGTACTCTGCAGTTTCATGTGAAATGAGAAAATATTTACTAAAACACATGCTAAAGATTACAAACAGATCAAATAGCATTGTTACGCCATATCCACAATTGTATAAGCCTTTAAAACTTAGATATGAACTGCCAACCAATTATTTACACCATAGCACATCATGATTGTGAAATGATGCAGGACTGACTTTCAACTTTAGAGAACCATTGGTTGTATTCTTGATGTTCTTTTCATTTTTCATCACCATTGTTATATAACTTATAAAAAGAAACATGGTGCACCTTCGTAAAATGTATACTTAAGATAAAAAGAAAACTACTTTTAATATAATCAAGTCAGTCTGAGCAAAAAGACTACATATGAACACATCTTTATAATCATCTTGGGTAAAACTTAAGTTTCATTCCATTTAAATGGTGCAGTTTAAATCATTTAATTTAATTTGTTAGTTATTTTCATGCATTAGATAAAATGTATTGGAATTGTCTGTGAATCAACTGTTTAATTGGCTGAAGAATGTAATATTGATTTATAAATGTGTTAAGTATTTAATCTGAAATAAAAATATGCACATTTGAAACTGTTTTTGGTGCATACGTAATGTATTCAGAAAAACAGATAGCAATGATACATGATGGAGAAATGTTTTCTGACACCTGGAGACAGTGTTGTAATGTTCATTTTAATAAATGGTTCGGGCATGTGGGCTTGAAATGGTAGTGACCAAAGGGTAAGCTTCATTCTCTCAAATGCAATTCTAAAATGATTTGAGAATTAACTTACACAGTGTAACATTTAAATGTGTTCAGATTAAAACCAAGTCTGCTCATCTTAAAGAGTAAGTAGCGGGGTTCTGAAATATATAGTGTTACATGGCCTCTCAAGTTGCTACAAGTATTTAAATAATGTACCTGTAATTTCTCTTTTCATTATTAACATCCTTACAACTTTTTAAAACAGACTTTAAAGTTAAAGTGTAGCAAACTGTCAGAAAACAGTTAGATGTATGCTATTTAAACAGTTACAGCAACACCTGGGGAAATGTAACACTATATTTTTCGGAACCCGGCTACATACTCTTTAAGACAAATACCGGCATATAAAAAAGCCAGCCTGGTTTTAAAGTTTGCTTATCTGTTCTGCATTATTCCCATTAATTACCAGGATTTTCACCCACCGTGAGCATTCCATGAAAAAACACTACAGCAATTTTATAGAAGTCTAGTGTTTAACCTTCAGAGGTTGGACATAAATATTTATACATGTAACTGGTATTGTTAAGTACATGTATAGTAGATAAAGGTTACAGTATATTTTTAGTGACCGACACTATCAGTTGCACTGTACTGTGATTTCTTATTACTATTTTAGTTGATTAACAACTAGCTTACTCAAGTTCCTCGTGACATTGATAAATGTCACCTGAAACTCTTACTAGAATTACATAGAGAATAAAGTACAACCTACTGGACATAATTAGATTGTTAAAAGCCACCAAGGAGTTCCGTGACATACCAAAAGATGAGGCCACAGGTGGAAGAAACACATGCAAATAAAAGTAAACTAAACTTTTCTTTACAAAAATCACAAATAAAAAAAAAAAAAAAAAAAACCTTTTAAATAATAATTAGTTGCTCTCAGAATCAACTATAATTTGTCTTGGCTTTTTTCTTTTTATTAACATCAGAGCATTCACAAAATGAACGCTGACTTTAGAGTTCTTAATAATACAGCTATGCCCAAAAATGCTCTGGAGGCTGTAACTTAGTGTTTGCTGTGAATGGTCTTTAGGTGGTGCTGCAGCGCAGACTGTGCTGTTGTTGTTTTCTCTCTCTCTCTTCCATAGCGTCATTTCATTTACCATGGTCTTGCAGATTGGAGGTATTAAATAAAGTATTGCCCAGAATTTCAGAGTTCTGAAGTTCTGCCTTTCAGCCTCTGACGGAACGATACATTGAGGGGACTCTTTTTTTTAACAAATAAGCTTTCAATGCATTGCCTACTTGAGACCTTCAAAGCACTTTGAAACCAGCAGATATTTAAAAAAATAAATAAATAAACTGAAAATGCTCATTCCACTGACGTCAGATCGCGTCTGTAATCAGAAATACCAGGTTAGTACTGTTGTCATAACAGTGATTGCTGGCTACTACTGACGTCAGTAGTAGCCTGTAATCGGATAATTAAGCACAGAATTTTATAGGGAAATATCAGTTACACTAGTATTATAGGCTTATTATGCACAATTGGGTGTATATTATTATTATTATTATTATTATTATTATTATTATTATTATTATTTATTTTTTATTATTATTATTATTATGTCAAAAAAATAGCTTTTTAGGCATTTTTATGAGCAGCATGTTTATTAAAAATACATCAAACCCAGTCCTATACTGTATATATTTGTCGATTCAATTTTAATAACTGTAACTATGTCCAATACAGTTTACAGTTACACAAATAGATCATATTTTTTCTGGAGTATAGTAGATAATATTCCAGTTTTTCCAGTAAATTATAATACAAAACTAATATTTATGTTTTTACATAGAAGTAATAAAGCTTCACACCTGGTTGTAACTAGACCTACCTGAAAATACACATATGCAGTACATATTCTAAAATATATAACAACATTTTGGTAAAGGAATGACAGTGTATTTATTGTACAATCAATTACAATGGTATTAATTACCAGTTAATAATTTTGCAGTAAAAGTAAAAACAATCATTAGTTTAGGAAATGCATATTTATCCTCAATCAGAATGTACAGTTACTCCTAATCGGTACCGAACATATTTAGATGATGTGGATTTGGTGGATATTTTCTGTACAGGAAACAGACAACTGGTCTGCAAAGAGCATTGAATGCTGAAACAACCTGAATCCACACTGACTGAGTAAAGACAGTGAGTAAAAGTCAGAGTGTTAGCGCCTGGGCTGACCTCTTACTATTCTCTGGGGTTGGCCTCGTCCACGCTGGCCAGGGACCGTCAGCTGTGGGTTTCCAGGTAAGGGCCCGGGCGGTCTGGGTCCCGGTGGCCTTGTCACTGCAATGCGGGGGTTCTGTGCTGCCAGTGACACCTCCTTCTCAGGGTTCACACTGCTTCCATTGTGAGATACCTCTTCTTGTTTGCCAGCTCCTTTTGCGGTTTTTGGTGGGTCATTCTTGTCGATGCTTGCCTTCTTAGCTTAAAGGAAAAAAAAAACAGTAGATGGCAATTTAGAATCCAATGACGGTTTGCAAATCTATGCAGAAGACTTCTCTCCTAAATTGCAAGTACAGAGTTTAACACTGATTGCAAACACATAAAAAAACCCTGAAAAAGTTTACCAGTGCATCAAAGATATTTATATTAACCAAAAATGTTTGAAATATATATTTCAAGGGGGTTCTGGCAAGATGCAGCCTTTCTCCATTGATAGATTGATGAGAAGTAAACTGTGGTTTCACCTCTGCAAGCCTGGGATTAGAAATCAATTACTGTAAGTTACAAATTAAGTTAGTTTGGTGATCTCAACTTATAGACCAGTGGTTTAACATCACAAAAAAAAAAAAAAAAAAAAAAAAAAAAAAAAAAAAAATTCAGCATACCTCAAAGAGTCCAGCTGTCTCTGTTATCCCAGCACTTTGGATAAAGCAGTCATTCAGTACATTATACTCCAGTTCGACACTCACACACTTCTCAGTTCAAACATCTCAGTGACTCACTTGCAAAGGGTACATCCAAAGAATCCCATTTACCTGGTGCAGTACTATTACCACCCTCAGACTTGATGGGCAGCAGGTCTTCTAAATCTTTCATTATTGAATTTGTGCTGTCTTGGTTGTTCCTTCGGTTCTTCTCTTCGTCTCGTTGCTGTTGAAAGAACATATTTTTGCATTTTAACAGTTTGCATGTTAGTGGCATTTATACAAATATATGAAAATAAACCATGAGATCAAAGGTAAAAAGTAATGCCAAATGCTAGACCTGTGATATTGCACAGAAGGTTTAGGGTTATTCATTTATGGGTAACTGGTATTAAATGGGTGGAATGGAATCAGTAGTACTTTAAATGGACACTTTACTGCTGGTGTTATTATTATTTATTTGGCACTTTTATCCAAAGCAACTTACATGTGTTACAAGGCAGTACAGTATTACAATTTAAATGCAGTATAGTTTACAGCAAAGGCAAATAATACTACTAAAATGCAATAGGAACTAGGATGCAACAAGTAAAGATTACAGCAAGTTATATCTGCAAAGACATTAGTAGTGCAATAGTGCAAGGATGGTGCATTAGCTGAGGATCCAGTAGCGTGGTGATTAGGTCAGGCAAGTCCAAGGCATAGTAGAATTATTGGGAGATCGAGAGATCTACAAGTGCAGTCTAAACAGGTGCGTCTTGAGAAGGTGGCCTAAGGCAGTGAGAGATGGAGCTGATTCTACCAGAGAAAACCTGAGGTTCTCTGGTAACTGGTTCCACCAGAGGGGAGAAGAAGCAGGCATGGAAGTTAGAAGAGTGGAGGGGAGGCATAACCAATCAGCCTGTAGAGGAGCAGAGAAAGGGGGTGTGGGGAGACACAAGGGATTGGAGGTAGGAGGGGCAGTGTGGTTAAGACAGTGGTAGACAAGAACAAGGGTATTGAAATGAATGTGAGCATAGGTAGCCATTGGAGGGTGCGAAGCGGAGGGGTAACGATCTCTTCCAGTATGATCTATTTACTAGCCAGTTAATGAGGCAGGTATTAGCATCTCTTGACTGAAGCAATAATGGAAAACTTCAACCCCTTTTTATGTTGACTGGACACATTTTACCAAATACAGATAGTGGCACAATGTACTGCACTGAAAAGCTGTAGCAGTGTCTGGTAAACCATTATAAATGTTTGCCACAGTAAATCTGCACTGTAATTTAGCAGTTGTTGCATGCTTTTCCCATGGTTATACTATGTGTTTACCGTAGGTTACCATGGTTTCCCATGTTTTTTAATATACTTTATCATACCTCTTTGAGCTTTACAATGCTTGCCTTTGCTTTACCATATTTTCACTATGCTTTATTACACTTTTACCATGGGAGACTTTTATATTAAACAATACAATCATTTTGCATGGTATCTGCATTGGACTGTACCAACCTACTACACATACCATTTGCATCTTTTTCTTAAGTTCCAGATTTGATTTTTCATATGCTTTGGAAACAGCATTTAAATAGTAAATCGCCAACCTGTGGATTAGATAGAAGATGTCATTTTAGTTTAACAAAGCCCCTCTTGAATAGTAGGAAAGATCTCCAATTTCTATAAGTTTGGAAAGATTGAATTTATAAAGCCAATGAATTAATACAGAACGGCATTTAAGAATTAAACACAAATCTTGTACTACAGATTCTAAACACATTTTAGTGTTTATATATTTTTTACTATAATGTTCATTGTGTATTTTTTGTGCATCTAAATTATAGTATAAAACAATTGAAGACAAACATGTTTTTAAATCTGTATCACAGGATATATGTTTAGTTCTAAAACTTAGCGTTTCAGAGTCCAGACATTTTAAATTTGTGAACATTTTTAGGTTCTACTGTAAGAATTATACCCTATGCATACTGTATGTTAATATTGTACATATAGGGCTAAAAAGTAAGCAATAATGACTATTTACACAATTTTTTAAGTTATTTCCAATACTTACACCATCAGCAGAATAGCAGGGATAATCAGTCCTGGGTTGGCTACGTAGCTGAAGATATTTCCAACAAAGGCTGGAAAATCTAATTCAATTGTCTCCTTAATGATATCAAACATTTTTGATTTCCCACTGTTTACAAAGGAACCAATTAGTTAGCATTAGTGTTCAGAGTTCCATATTGAATTAGGGTAGCCAAACTTAAAAATTAATTTCTTATCCCATTAATGCCCAATTTTACATTACCCATGTAGAACATGTATAATACTATATTAAATGATACAGGTGTGGGTTATTGGTAAGTGTTTGCAGCATTTCAAATCTGAAAATAAATATTTATATACCCCAGAAATTCTTGGAGTGTGAATACTCTATAGGTGGTAATCTGCATGCCTCATGTGGTACAGAACATTTATGGTAATATCCTTACCTGAAGGGTCCACAGTCAAATGAAGGTGGTAAGGTCATGATGGTGTAGACTACCGGTAACAAACTTAGGAACAAGATCAGCAACAGGAGCCCCATGTAAAAATTATTGGACCTGGATGCTTTGAAAATGCGTTCATGAGGAACATTAGAACTCATTACAGCCCAGGACTGGTAGTACATGGAAGTCAGCAGACGCAGGACATTAATTCCAACTAGTCCTGGAGCATAGAAGGCACCCATCCTAAAATGCAGAGATTAAAATTAGGAATCAAGTACTTATCTTTTTTAAAAAGAAAATATATAGAATTGCCAATTGTTTATTTACTCCATTTTCTCCCCAATTTGAAATGACCAATTTTAAGCCTGCTCACCACTGCAACCCCCAGATGAGATGAAGACGAGCACACGCGTCCTCCAAAACATGTGCCATCAGCCATCCACTTCTTTTCACTCTATAGGCCTGCCATGCAGTTGCCTGCAGGCACCCTGGTCAGTCTATTGGGGTCGCTGGTGCGCGGTGAGTTGAGGACACCCTTTCTGACCTATTTAACACACCCCACAGTGGCGCACTGCCACCTATCCTCCAAAATATTGAACAATTAATAAAAATGAGCAGCTGAGACACGGCCTGTCATCCAGAGCAGTCATGGAAAGAGCCCAGCCTATCCAGCCCGACCACGTACCCGGCAGAACTAAATACGAACCACTCAGCTCTCAGGTAAGGAAAACCCCCCTACTTGCATATTTTTAATTTTTGATGTAGGGGGAGACTCAGGGAATCCGTGGCTGAGTTTTGGCCCGTTTTGGCCTCCCAGCGTGTGACTGAGAGGCCAAAACAAAAGTGGCATGGGAGAATAACACACAGAACCATTATGCGCTTGCTGATTGTTGGTAAGAGGCGGATTCTCCTTGCAGAAAAGTAACCAAGTTTAGAGTTCTTATACATTACTGTTTTTTGTTTATTCTGCTATTAATTGTGCATCAATTGCTCTTTTTATTTTTAAATTAAGTTTTCTATGATAGGACACAACAATTCATACCAGATCACTCCTTGATTGAAGACAAGTCCCAGCACATTACCACTTATATCAAACTCTGCATAAGATGGCTGTGCATAATAAAAAAAAAAAAAATATATGCATATAATGATTAGTGCTAATGCGGCAGTTAAAGTTGAGTTGACATTGCAGTTCTCTGGTACAACAATGGCAGCTACTGAATAATGGCTAATCATATTGATTACATACTGTTTAATAGTTTATTTTCACAAAAATGCAAGATCTTTTAAATCTAAAAGTTTAGGTGTAGGCTTAAAGTAATTTGTTTTTCTACTTCACTTGTTGCATCTTTTCATAGTGTTGGAGTTTATGTGAATGCTTTAAGATATGAATAACACACATCAGAGTTTTAAAAACATAGGTATTCTTACAAATCCAGATTCCAGGTCCCAACACCAGCAATAATTAAGAAATCGCACAATCACAGCTCGAAGGAAATCTCCAACCAAAATAGTAATATATGTAACTTGTATGTCAGAAACAGTAAGCTTCACAAACTCCTGCAAAACAATAACATAAAATGAAATTTAAAAACTGTATTAATATTACAATGATTTACTTTTTAGAAGTTGTTTAGTTTTAAGAAGTAGTAAAATCTGAAATTTAGTTATGTAGTTGTCATCGGTATTTCAATATATTGATGATCGCAGGACACAGAAAACATTAAGTTACTATCATAACCCTGGTTCCCTGAACTAGATGCAGTTGCAGTTCAAGTTACTTATTAAATGTTATAGCTAACGTGAAATATGCAATTTTTCAAGAGCTGAAAACAAGTAAACAGGTCTAATTAAGCAAATTATCGGTTCAATTAAGGGTCTAGTTAAGTCATTGAAAGCTCAGTTGGAACGAAAACCAGCAGCCAAAGGGGGTCCCCAGGACAGAGTTTGAAAAGCCGAGGACAAGTCTTCAGAAAGAAAGAAACTCCTTGAGGAGCAGTGGGGGGGGGGGGGGGACTTTAAAAAGTCCCATGCATTATTATTATTATTATTTATTATTATTATTATTATTATTATTATTATTATTTGGTATACAAGCACTTAATTAGAAACTGCAGAGCCCCCAATTAACCTGACAGGATTCAACTTTCCCTAAAAGTACATCTTTTCACATTATTTTTTATTCTAAGTTGGCTGTGTAAGTTACCTCTAGATTTGAAGAATGTTTGTTAAAAGTGAAACTTAACTGGCAGTTGGAGTTTGCTTAAGATCATGCTTTATGTTAATTATCCTTGAGGTTTTCCACCCATTGTTTAAATGGTGCCATTCAGTTTCCTGCAGGTAGTTTACATGTTAATAAAAAAACAAACAATGTAACCTTGGCAGCATTACTAATGACACATTGGAGAAAAAGGCAATGTATATAACAATAACAAGTGCAGAATTACAATTCCAACAGTGGTTTCCCAGCATGGTCCTCTGATTACATCTGCAGGGTCTATGGGTGGTGGGGTGGCAGATGTGTTCCCTGTGAAATTGGCGTAGTACATATTTGTTGCCCATATTGTGGCATTCTTTATAGACTCTTCCACTGCAAGCTGAAAGAAAACAAACAAACAAGCCACAAAAAAGTAATTATCTGTAAGACAATATGTGTATATGAATGTAATTTTGAAGAGGCCAACTAATCTATCTAATGGCAGACATTAATTGTCGTTTCTTACAGTAGTAAAAACTTAATCCAAAATTTTTCGTAATTTGAAATGAGTATTTCATCTACAAAATGTAACTTTCAAAGTACTTTAATTCTACCTAGGCATACCGTATATTTCAGGATGAGTGGAAAAAATGTTGGCAGTTTTTTCTACCAAATACATTGTTTCTTTACTTCCGTGAGACAAGACAAAGACAATTTCCACTTTACCTTTTGATTCACCTCATCAAACAGTGCAAAAAGGAACGTATATAAGTTTCCGAGGAACAAGGCAAAAATTCTCCCCAGCTGCCACTTTAGTGCGATACGTGGGTGGTATTCCTCTAGTTGAGCAATGCTCTCAAAGAGTGGAGGGCAGACCAGTCCTAGCAAGGACATCACAATCTCAACCTAGAGGGCAGCACATCAACAAACAAGTAAAGCAGCAGGTAATCCAAGAGAACAGAACAAATACTTCTCCCTTGAGCTTTTTCTTCCCAGTTGGTATGTTTTTCAACATTAATTTGTTTTAATGTAAACCATGTGGATATTTAGATGAAGATTGGGGGGGGTTTCAAACCTGGCCAACCTGTACAATTCTTGCCATGTGTCAAAGGTCACTGGGGGATTGTGGGATTGTGTTTAGATTTTTAAAAATCAATGGTAACACTGCGTTTATAACAAAGCAGCCTGAGCAATGGAAGCTCAAATAGAAAGAACGTTCATTGCTATTTTCATTATATACAATTTTGGACAGCCTTTTATAGATTCAATTGAACGAAGCTTCTGTGAAAAAGCTGGCTGGTGGCAACCCAGAGGAGAATGGACACAGACAGTCAGTACTGCAGGGTATGAAAGCATTGCTTGCGCATGTCTAATAATAAATAAACAAAACAAAAGGTTTGAACAAAACAGAACACTAATACAAAACAAAATAGCATAGTGGCCAAAACAAACAGACTAACAAACGGACGTGGAACAAACAAGTATCGTGCTTGTGTAAAACCAGCACATGTAGTAATTATTATGATTTACTGGAACTCTTTAACTTCACCTCCCGACTATCATTCAGCCTCTGAACACACTAGCCCTGTTCAGCCAAAGCTGTTTGTTTTTATATTGTGGCCGAGGGATTAACTGGATATCAATTACCTAGTGTATCCCTCTAACACATTCGACATGGGTTTTATCATCTCCTTGGTCACCAGCCAGTTTATCAATAAGCACTTGCTGTTGACCATGCATTCTCACAAATTTATCTGGATGGGGAATTTTAACCCCAACAAGGCTTTAAACAATAACAATAAAACGGCATGTGTTAACACACAAACAATACATTTTAAATAATAATTCAACAAATAATATAATACATAAACGGGTGGGGTGTACCCCATCACAGTTTCCAAATGAAGACAGATGGAAAGTGAATCTGATTATTCTGATTGAACCTGATTATCTACAGATAGCGACAATGATTTCATTTTTCCTTTTAGCTTTCAGTTTGTGTGTTCTCTTATAAAAATGAAGGCTTCACACTGCTAAATGTAAAACAATAATACACCATCAAGAAATACCTTAATAACCTATGCAGCTACTGGGGGGGGGGGGGGGGGGGGGGGGCTAATTTTGTGGACTTTTTAAATAACAAGTTCCACATGTTTCATCAAGGCTGTAAACAAAGAGCTTAAACACCTCCTGGCAACGTGATGATGCACCTCCTTTGTAGTCAGCTTGGCTACATTGAGTATCATACAAATCCTGACAAGATAGTCACGCTCAGCCGCTTGGGTAGTTGTAGTCAGGAACGCTATGCAGTAGAAATGGGGCATAAGTGTTTCTTGAGCTTAAGGGTTTTGCAGAAAGCAAGATAAAGGTAAATGTATCCATAAACTTAATATGCAACCAGCCCCTGGCTTTTCCCCTGGTCTACTGGTAAAATATATTTAACAGTTGACCACTCTCTCCCATTCCCTTTATCCTTTTTACTTTATAAAAATGTCAGTAAAAGACTACTAAAATAAAATGAAATTAGAAGATTTGTGTGACAAGAAAAAACATCTTACCTCATTTTTCTCATACCATCCCAGATTATCCCTAGTAGCAAAGTTCTGTGACCGTTTTACTACAAAGTAAATAAGATAACCACTTCCGCCTAAACTGCATATAATAAGGACATTTGCCAAGACACGAAGGAATCTTCTTAAATGGATGTTTTCATCCTTCTGGTTTTCCTCTTCATCCACAATAGATTCCTACCAAATTAAGTTCATTATCAAAATGGTTTAAATAGGGTTTCCAGACATGAAAATCCAAACATTTTAGCAGATTTATAAGAAACAACCACTTGAGATTATTACCTTAAAGCTGGTAGTAATGGAGGCAAATTTGTTGTCAGCTGTTTCTGAATTACCAATCAGGTAATCCCAACTTGTAAACATTTTCCAACTGAAATTGAAGTCGGAGTCTTCACCATCTCCTCCATTTTCATTGGCGTTTGCAGCCATTCTGAAAAACAGAACAACAGACTGTGGAAACAGTATGCATTATAAACCTCAAGAAGTACATTCCAAGTCACTACCACACAAAAGTTACTACAGAACATTCAACTCAAAATGAAAGGAAAATAAAACATTGAAAATTTAAATAAATCTGGAATATACATTTTTTTAAAAATATAACAATAAAGGCCATGTTCACTCATTTCTAAATGCAATAAAACCCTGATTATTAGGCATTATCTTGGTATTTGACCCTGTGGCTCAGCTATTTAAAACATTCACCACATGGTCTGCTAACTAATGTCCTGTAATCAGGGATATATTACTTAAAAATCAATGCTGTCATTAGAATGTGGTGATACATGGTTCAATTTGGGGCTTACGGCTCAAGCTTGCAAAAGTTCCCTTATAATACACTCAATCAATCAATTGTTGTTTTATTGCGGATCTGAGGTCAAGTCATTTCCCAGTCATCCCCTGTAAATTATATTGTATCCAATATTCAGGTATAATTATGGTAATGCTCCGTTTGAGAGAAAAGTAACTCTTAAAAACATCACTCACGTTCGTATAACAACCATCAGGCTGTACCCAAAAGTGCCAATCCCGACCATCAGGTATGCCAAAGGTAATCTGAATTTCAGTAAGCCAATTGTCCGTTGATCATTGTAATAGCCATAAAAGAGGACTGAGTACTTACAATAACCCTGTGGAAAAACAAGTATATATATATATATATATATAGACAACTTAAACCCTCAATCCTAATATAAGTAAAACTGAAGAAAAATCTAGCAACCTGTGCAATCAGTATAAACGGCAATGGCACCTGCATGACATTACATAACTTGCCATGCAATTCATGTGTAATAATATGCTTATATGCTGAGAATTTGTTGGTTGGGAGGAAATACACAAAGCCATTTACTCCAAAGTGTGGTTAGCACCATTTTAAATAAAAGGAGAAAAACACCAATTGAAGTTACAAATCTTTTATTTACTAAAATACAAATCCAAACTAAGAAAACATGAAGGTTCTAATTGCTTCAGTTATCTCCAAATTTCATTAGCTTTTCTATAGCTGAACTTACTTACATCAAAGTCCCAAAGTGTTGAGAAATCCATAGCTTTAGCCTGTTCAGCTCTTGGGACAGTTTTGCGGGGAATACTTCCATAAGGGAGCCCCATTAGAAGCTGGAATTAAAAACAAAGTTGTACATGAGTTAAACCAAATCTGTATTATAATTACTGTATTACATTTGCTAAATTACTCTAACTGTACCTCGGGTATTACAACCAGCCCAAATGTGAAGCCAAAAAGAACCAAATTCATTCCATACATCCATCTGAGAAATATGAAATAAGAGGCTACAGAGGATCCAAAGTGACCTGTGGATAAAATAAAAAGTATATAACTGCTTCACAAACCCTCTCAAAAGCATATTAGGACAGAGTATAGGCTGCTTGGGTATTACTTGGTCATGGTTCTATAGCAGCAGCCAATACTAATATTGATTTTGCAATAGATTTGTCATGGCTACTCAGAGAAATATATTATATAAATAGTGTATGTGTTACTACTAGTACTGTACCTTGTGTCAGGTAAAAAAAACAAAAAAACACAACTTATTTTTTCTGATATACCTGAATGCTGTAGTGCATATTTATGAATATATAATATGTAATATTAATACCTCAATATTCTAGGCCACACCCCCACTATGTTGGTAATATACAAACATATAAGTTAAGATTAATTTCAATACAATACAATACAAGATGACGCCTCCATTATATGATTAATATTTAAATATAAAAATAGTGTTGTATCCTTCACAAATTATATTCACACTTTCATTATTTAAAATTTTCAAATATAGCAAAAGAACTGTGAACTAAATAGAAAATAAATACGAAGTTGTAAAAAATATGCTTTTCAGTTTCAATATCACGACAGGTTAACCACTCAAATAATTAAGAGTCAATATACTAACATAAGACCACAAGAAAGGTTACAAACAAGAGGAGCCATCTTTCTCGTTTGGTTATTAATAGCTTATTGATCCCAGAATCTCATCAAGCAGCCTCTTGAAGGATACCAGGGTGTCAGCTTCAGCAACATTATTGGGGAGTTGGTTCCAGACATCCACAATGCTGTATAAAAAAGTGCCTCCTATTATCCGTTTTGAATGCACCTTTATCTAATCTCCATTTGTGACCCTTGGTCATTTTAAACCCAGAATAATTCCGGCCACTCTTCTTTGCCCTCTTTCTAGAGCAGCAATATCCTTTTTGTAGAGAGGTGACAGAACTGAGCAAAATATTCTAGATGGGGTCTTACTAATGCATTGTAAAGATTTAACATTACTTTCCTTGATTTAAATTCAACAATTGTTCAGTATATAGCAGCGTATTTTGTTGGCCTTTTTTTATAGCTTCACCGCATTGTCTATATGAAGACATTTTTCATAGATTCCTTCTTCAATTTCACTGTCTCCCATATGGTATTTATAACGGGCATTTGTATTGCCTGTGTGCCTTACACTTTTCTCTATTAAATATAATTTGCCATGTGTATGCCCAGTTCTGTCTAGATCATTTTGAATGACCTTTGCAGCTGCAACGGTGTTTACTACCCCTCCTATTTTTGTATCATCTGCAAATTTAACAAGTTTGCTTTCTATACCAGAATGTCACACACACACACACACCTTCAAACCCATTTACAACGTAACTGGGATATAACATAAACACTGATATAAAGAACCAGTATGATGGAACCAAATAAAATCGTATTGAATCCTGTTTAAATTCTCCTTTAACTACTCTGATAGTGCATACTTCCTGTTATTACGCGCACACCGCGATGGCACGCAGTGGTCTGCACTGTGCATATTGCAGGCTCGTAGGCCTTTTGCTTGCTATTTGAATTTGACCTTGCTTTCTATTACTGTATTTTATGCAGTATTATCATGGCCAGCTTTAAACGATCGACAGTTTCATTTAAGGACAAACTGTACATTATTGTAGAAATCTTAAAGGTATAAAAGCAGTCAGAATTATGTTGTCAAAGAGCCAAGTTTAAAAAGCTGCAGTCGCTGAGGCAGTCATCTAAGGCCCTTCCCACATTAGAGCAAAAAAATCAACAACCAAGTTCAAACGCTTCAAAATCGATGCTGGGTGAATCTGGTTCACCCATGCCAATAATTTTGGTGAGTTTAGTTTCGCCCAATACTAAAACATGGATGCTGGGCCAATCTAGTTTTGCCTATTCCAATTATTTGGGCAAGTCTAGTTTTGCATTTCTACACTCTCCCCTGTCAGCTTCCAAGTGCTTGCTAGGGTACCTGCCTCACCTCTACTTCTGACAACAATGTAGCGACTGTGTTCTGGGTTTCCAGAGGTGGTGCAGAAAAGGCAGGACACCAGGGCTGGTTTTAATAGAGATTAAAACCACTCTTTTTTATTAGCTGTCGCTCCCAAAAAGTTAAAAGTCAAAAAGTCTCAGTCCTCCATGCATGCAGGCAAATTCACCATACACAGGTGGGTAAAACTATCAATAATTCAATTAGTCGGTACCCAATAAAGCATTACAAGGGACTACTTTCATCTGGTCGAGGCCTCGAGTTGGTGCCCTTCCTGTGGGGAGGGGGGGCACTGTGTCACTAACTGCCCCCACACAGGAGAGGAAGAGAAGGGATGACTGGAGGGCAGCTGGGAGGCCTATCTCAGCTTGAACAGGTGCACTGCCTGCGGTGAGTGGGGCCACTTTGTGGTCCATTTCCCCATCCTCCAGGAAGAGGAGGAGAAGGAGGAGCACTGGTTTGCAGCATGAGAGGGAGAAGCCTCGTCGCTGTCTCCAGCACAGGAGAGAGAAGCTCCAGTGCAAGAAGGACAGCAGCACCAGATCCTTGAGAGCAAAGGAGAGGACTACCTGCTGCTCCCATCTTCACCACCAGAAGTCTACCCGCTGCTCCCACCTGGGACTGTCAAGCCTGCACCGCCTGGGGGAGCCAGTTCACCATCGCCTGGGGATACCTGTTCACCATCGTCTGGAGAAGCCTGTTCGCCATCACCTGGGGATGCCTGCATGTCATCACCCAGGGTGGTGTTCCGGAGCCGCCAGCTACAGAGCAAGAGTGAGAAGTGAAGCTCCCGCTGGCATCATCTTGGCCAGTGGCTCCCCTCCTAAATTCACCTCTGGAAGGTCCAGAGCTGTCGTTGTCCAATTGTCCGGAGCTGTCGCTGTCTCTCCCTTCTGTATTTCAGGAGGACCCAGAGTTGTCTCTGCCTGGGGGTCCAGAGCCACCCCTGTCTGGGGGTCCAAAACCATCACTGCTAGGGGGTTTAGAGCCGTTGCCTCCTGAGGGTCCACTCCAACCGTTGACTCCCGAGGAAATGCTTCTACCCTGTCCTGCGCCGTTAAGGGCTACTGAGTCTGCTTCGCCTGGGGTCACGTCCTCGGTGTCGTTTATGGTTGTCTGACACCTTCGCATGGGGTCGCCTGATACTGCCCAGAGTTGCGAGTTTGCCACTGCCCAGATTGCCACCAGTGGGCCCTTTGAAGCCTCCATTCTTTGCCCAAGACTTTGTAAGAGACTGTTGGGTTTTTAAGAGGGAGCTGGGGGGTGGGGGGGAGGCATATTTGACAGGGAGCCCCGCCCCTATGTATGATTTGTTATTGTATTATTATGATTTGTGTACTGTTTGATCAGATGAGCAAGACACCGTCGCCATTATTTGTTTACGTTTTAAATACCTCATGGGAATGCGTGACTGATCAGATACATAATATATAACTAGCTGACAGTCACGCATCCCTAGTAAATCTGTACGGGATATGACCAAGGGATAATATAATAATTGACAGCTAGTTAGTCCCTCAGTCACAAATATAAAAAGACCTGCAGTTTGGCTGCACAGTGAAGAGTGTGTTCGTGAGTGGAGAACGGGCAGAGAAAGAGGCAGAAAGAAATACAATAACAATTGTTACGTATGCTGGTTTTGCAACCAGCATCTACTTGTGACAATTTATTGTTTGTTTATTTGGCCAGCGTGCCCTTTTGTTTGTCTAGTTGTGTTTTGTTTTGTTTAAATCTTTTGTTTCATTATTTAATAAAAAGCTGAGCCCTGCCATCCCTTGTTGTGGTTTCTGTTTCTGTTCTGACATCATTCCTGCAGCCATCCTGTTCACACTTCTCCATTCTCCCACCTTGCCACAATATATAATTATACTATATATATATTATATATTTATTATATAATATATATATATATATATAGATATATACCACATATATATATATATATATATATATATATATATATATATATATACATATATAGATATATATTAGATATATAGATATTATATAGATATATATTATATATAGAATATAATAGTATATAGATCATAATCATATAGAAATAATAGTTATTATGTAATAAACATTTTTAAACAATACATTTTGTCATGTTTTGTCATATATATATAAAACAAACACAATGATCTATATATATATAATATATTTATATATATATATTAAATAATATAATTTACTTAAAAAATATATATATTTGTTGGTGTGGTACCTCTATATTAAAAGTCAGGTCTTCAGGTAATGTGTGTTACATTATCATGAAGTGGTGTCGGGTCTGACTGCTTGTTGAGGACAACTCAGAAATTGATGTACTAATTTATAATACATAAAATCAATTCACACTCTGCAAGCCACCAGCACTTTAAACACAGATATTACATCAGCTGTCAGTACATAGCTCAGTTTGTTTTTTCTGCTTTTTAAAATGGCTAATTTAGCTTGACCAATAAGAAAATTAGCCAATTTAACTCTATACTTATTCTCATTAGAAAAATTATATGAAAACAACATGAGAGAAATTCTTTCCTAAATGATTAAACAACTCATCTAGTAAATTTATCAGAGACTGCAGCCTTGAACAGAACAAAAGCAATGAAAAACAGTTTCTCTCTGCTGACAAAAAACACACTTATCTGCCTCTGATTGGATAATACTGAGAAACGAGTTCACAGCAACAATGGTGTGCAGAACTCTCCACTGGAGATCACCTACTCTTTTCTGGATTGTTGGTTTATACAGGTTATTCCAGGCAGGTTTAACAGAAACTTCAACAACCAATCTCTCCCTCCAGTGCGTATCTGGGACATCTTTTAAATTTTTAAAGTTCCTATTCTTAACACACAGCCTGTACAATGCTTTCTTTTCAATTGCTCCAAATTGCAGGCTGTAGAATGCTCGTAACTGTAAAAGGTGACTTGGGGAGTCAGCAATCTGATCGAAGCTTAAAAACATCTGGCTCTAAACCCTGAGAACTTTCCCCTTTGAGAAACTGACTCATAACCTTCATGCCCTCACTAGACAAGGCTGCCCACAGCTGTATTAAAAAACCCTTTATCATTCTCACAGGTCTCACTCCCAACTCAGATGCTAGGACCTCATGGCTTTTCCAAGCTCGCTCTTTAAGATCCACTAACTGCACAATTTTTATCAATCCTTTAGTAGCTAGTAAACACTTAAAACTATTTGACTCTAAAATTGGGCATTTCAAATTAGGATTATATACCAACAGCTTTTCTAAGAGCTAATATAACCCCACACACCTAAAATCTTATTGTACTCTGAATAGCATCCAGGCAAAAAAACACCTGTCTGTCTAAACCCAACTTCCCCACCTGTTGGAGGGAAAAAAAGTCACAGCTCTCCAGGGGATAGATTCAGGAGCATACAGCAATCTCTGTAGAGAAAACAGTCTAAAGGTTCCCACCCTACTCAACAGGCAACAACAGCACACTCTGCTTTATCCAGTGTAATCCATCCTAGAAATCTACTATCCCTCTTTGGATCTCTTTAATAACAACACTGGGGGGTCTACACATCTTACTCTGTGCCATAACATGCATGTTACTAAGTTGTTAATCACTAAAACTCTACCTTTATAGGATAGTTTAGTCAGGAGCCATCGTCAGCTCTGCATTTTACTTTTGACATTATCAAGGTTCTCTTTAGCCACCCCTTCCCCTCCCAAGAAGACTCCCAGGTAACTAAAAGCTGATTGACTCCACTGTAACCCTGGGGAGAGATCTGTAGGCCTACTACCTTCCCAATCACCTAATAAAAACACATTGTTTTTTGACCAGTTTGTCTTCGTAGAGGACACGTCTCCAAACAATGTCAAGCAATCATTTAATATATGTACCTCTTTTTTTCCCAAACAAAGACTATAACATCATCAGCATAGGCTATCACTTTTATAGGCTCCATCGGTACATTTGGAATGGACAAGCCAGATAACAAACGTCTTAATTTGTGGAGTAATGGTTCAATTGAAAGCGAATTTAACACCCCAGACATGGAACAACCCTGGAGAATTTCCCTCTGCAACTGAATAGGAGAGCTAGACACACCACTGATTTTAAGTGTACTAAAACATTACTGTAGAGTAACTAATTTTGCCCAAAAACTGGGACCAAAACCAAAAGTCTTAACTACATTAAATAAATACTTATGATCTACATGATCAAAAGCTTTCTCCTGATCTAAAGAAATGAGACCAGCTTTAAAACCCCAAAGCTAGGAGGCGTATTAGTTCACGAATCAGAAAGACATTATCAAACACTGATCTGCCAGGAACACCGTATGTTTGATCAAAATTCACCACACAATTCATCACTTACCCAACTTGTTCGCCAAAGGTTTTGATAAAATTTTGTAATCTGTACAAAGGAGACTTATTGGACAGCAGTTATTTATATTATATATAAGTCTCCATTCTTTGGTAGAAAAGTCAATACTGTGTGCCGACAGCTCAAAGGCAGTTCCTTTCCAACAATACTCTCAAGTACGACTTCAATCAGGTCTTTTCCGAATGTAGACCAGAAAATCTTATAGATTTCCACAGGTATACCATCAATCCCTGGTACTTTACCATTGTTCAGTCCCACAAGAGTATCAGAAAACTCCTGGAAAGTCAACTCTCTCTAACTGATCCTTCTCCTCTTCAGGAACCTGAACCTGACCTTCTAAGAACCAGACTCAGATAACACTTTCCCTCTCCCATCATTTGGAGCATAAAACATTTATAAAGACAAGAGTCTCACTGCTGACCCAGGAAATGAACTGTCAGGCCAGCCCATCCACAGACTTCTCTTTTTGCTACTTAGTACCTTCACAGGTCGGGAGGGAGATTTACAGCCAGAATTCATTGCATTTCTGTCACAGTCCCTCAAGCCCATAAGTGAAACATTTAGATAATTCTGCTGAGGCAAAGATTACGTAATCGGCACCATCAACACAAAACCTGAAAGCTACATTTAATTCATCGTTAGTATTATTTAGAAGTATATAGACCTGTCTCCTTATAGACATAACATGTTTTAATTCAGGTTCTTCACAGCCCAAAGAAATCATGGACATTCCTGACATTATCTGTCTGTGCCGGCTTAGTTCTTTTAATATCAGATCATTTTTTAAATAAGGGGGGACATTAGAAATAGTAACTTTTTTTAGCAGGGACCACAAGAGGCAAAACAGAAAAGAAAACCCACTAATTACTAATCCCTGCTGCACTACCTTTTGAACTAATTCCTCATTACTGAGGAAAACCACTACAGCTTTATTCATCCTTGAAGCCGACTTGATGTTTCCACACCCAACTACTTTTCTGAGTTCAAGAACACATTTTTGCACAAGTACTATAGCATCAATAATGATTTTAATGCCGTGCCTTCTTGTTAAATTTCCAAAATTGTCACTTGAACCCCTCCCTCCCCCTGGTTTGGTTATAACGGCCATCAGTTTATAGAACCCAACTCTCAATCCAATTTAATAACAGTATAACTTAATAAATAAAGAGAAAAACCACACACACACACACACACACACACACACACACACACACACACACATATATATATTGACTTTTTCACATTTTACTGTGCTACAACATGGAATCAAAGTGGATTTAATTAGGAGTTTTTGCCACTGATCAACACAAAAAAGTCCACAATGTCAAAGTGAAAAATAAAATCTACAAATTTTTCTAAATTAATTACAACTATAAAACAGAAAATAATTGATTGCATAAGTATTCACCCCCTTTGCTATGACACACCTAATTAAGCTCTGGTGCAACCAATTGTCTTTAGAAGTCACATAATTAGTTGAACAGAGTCCACCTGTGTGCAATTAAGGTGTTTCACATGATTTCAGGTTAAATACATCTGTCTCTGGGAGGTCCCACACTTGGTTAGTACATTTCCTAACAAAAACTACACCATGAAGAGGAAGGAACATTCAAAGCAAATCCGGAATAAGGTTCTTCAAAAGTACCAATCAGGGGTAGGAAATAAGAACGTTTCTGAGGCATTGAATATCCCCCAGAGCACAGAAAAGTCCATTATTAAGAAATGGAGAAAATATGGCACAAATGTGAATCTGTCTAGAACAGGCCGTCCTCAAAAACTGAGTACCTGGGGGAGAAGGGCACTAGTCAGGGAGGCCAACAAGAGGCCTATGGCAACTCCAAAGGAGTTACAGTCTTTCACGGCTGAGCTGGGAGACACTGCGCATACGGCAACAATAGCCCGAGTGGTTCACAAAACCGGCCTTTATGGGAGAGTGGCAAAAAGAAAGCCATTGTTGAAAAAAACACATTAAATATCAGCTAGAGTTTGCCAGAAGGCATGTGGGAGACTCTGTGACTAAGTGGAAGTAGATTCTATGGTCTGCTGAGTAGAGCATTTTGGCCTCAACGCTAAGTGCTATGTTTGGTGCAAGCATAACACCAAACATCATCCTGAGAACACCATCCCTACCGTGAAGCATGGTGGTGGCAATAAAATGTGAAAAAGTCCGGGGGGGAGTGAATACTTTTGAGAGCCATTGTAGATAGATAGGCTTATAAATCAATCACAAATGCTTACTTTAGTACTCACAACAGGCAAAAAGAAACTAAACATATGCAAATGAAAACTAAACATATACAAATGAAAACTAAACATATGCAAATGAAAACTAAACATATACAAATGAATAAATTTATTAAGGCTCACAAAAGTAAGAAGAATATAAAAGCTAGAAATCATGGTACCAGAATTAAAAGTATAGACACAAGTAGGAATAAAACATTTAAACAAACATTATTATAAGCAAGCAGGCTTTCGTATGGTTACGCACATGTGAACGCAGGATTTGGATAAGCAGCGTCTGTTGTGTTGGAATTAAGACTTCATTTTTGTTTTAACAAGTTCAGTTCTGAAGCAGTTTCAATTGCATTTAGTTTTATGTTTTAATCCAGAGTTACTTCAAAATTGTAGATAAACCCAATCAATGTTTAATAGCTCTGATATTCACAGTTGTTTTCAAATGCAGACAATATTAAAGTTAAAGACTTATCTTGTTTCAGTTGCTCATCAAAGTAGAATTATTTGTATTTTCAGTCTTAGCATTAAGCGTATTACTTCTGGTATGCATGTAGATATTTCTTATATAAACAAATTATATTTTACTTTAATCTTAAAGCCTTTGAAGCGTAATACTTGTTCTGGAGATGTGATCGATGTTGAAAAACAAAATTGGAATGCAGTTGGTCTTCTTCGGAACACTTAGAGTTACAGGATGTAGTAAAACCTGCCAGGTAAGCTAGCAAAGCAAGCCATTTAGCATCTACAAGCTTTTAGGTTTTTATTCTTTACTGCTGATCGGGTTCTTGTTGTCGGTACTCGATAGTCTTGCTTTAGTCCTGTTTCCAACACTTTTCTTCAGAAAACTGTCAATTTCTAGAAACAAACTTTTGGAACTCACTTCACAACAAAAATCACAGAGGCCTGTCTAAACACTACAGAAGTGCATTCTGCTGATTGGCTGACATGCAAGTTGGTTGCTAGGTAACCAGTTTAGAACATTCAGACAAAGGCAAGTAGAGCGAAGGAGTCATTGGAAATAAAATTTTGAGTAAAAAGTGTCAATAATAATAATAATAATAATAATATAATAATAATAATAATAATAATAATAATAATAAAGTACCTGTTTCTTAAACTAAAATAGTTTTTAAAATTGTGCAGGTATTTACAATCCCAGTAAAAGGCACTTGCAACTCCATTTGGGGTTGCAACCCACAGTTTGCGAACCACTGATCTGAACTATTCCGCAATTAAAATCTTTACGACCCTGTGCTACTAATATCTAGTCCTTTGAAGTAGGTCAACAGGAATGCTCTGGCGGAATATTGAGAGACACATTTAATTAACAGCATCTTTAGTCTCATCAGTACACAACCTAGTTTTCAAGATTTAAAATGTCATTTTAGAAAGTAATTCAATTACTACTATGAATTTCTCCTACAATGTAGTCTATAGACGGTAAATCAAAGACATGTTATCAGTTTGTCCACTGAAAAAAGATCTTTATCTACAAACTAATGCAATGGTAAAACAGTGAGAACAGGGAATAAAAAGTGCTTTAACCTCACTTTGCATACATACATGTACAGACATATTCTCCCTATGAGAGTGTTGTTTTTTAGGAAGGTGTTTTAATATTAGCAAACTAATATCCTACTTACTTTCAACTTCCTTTATCTTCCTCTCCCAAGGGATACAGGCAGTCTTAAAATTGTCAAAATCTCTTTGAAACTTGATCAATTTCTATTAAAAGAAAAGAAGAAGAATTGTAGCATAACAGTGTTATTATAGAATGAGTCTTAACTATATTGTATATTAGAAAATGGAGTGGAGATTTCCTTTAACCAGATTGGTAAATAGGGCCTTAATTTCTGATAAAAAGACCTTGAATGTTGTCGTTGAAACTGTTTAATTTCTGTTCCAAATCAATCCAGAAAACAAGTAAATAATAATAATAATAATCTTTAATAGAAATATATCGTCGAAAGTATGACCTGGTGGTAATGTTCACGAAATGAACTATACATATGAGACTAGGGTGTGTGAACTATACATCAGCTGCAAAGTCACTTCCAAGAACATCTCACCTGAAAGACAGAGCACAAGGAGATTAAGTGACTTGCTTGGGGTCACACAGTGAGTCAGTGGCTGAGCTAGAATTTGAACTAGGTACCCCCTGGTTACAAGCTTGTTTCTTTAACCACTGGACCACACAGCCTCCTGAATACAGTATTTATGTATGTAACTTTTGTCCTATACATTCAATGTATCTATCTAAATTTGGTAAAGCAAAGTAAAAAAAATAATAATAATTGAAAATAGTGTTTGCTGTCAGCGGGATATATAGTAACCAATAGCAACTAGTCTCTGGTTTGAATGACAAGTTAAAGAAATCAAACAACTGGATGCAACATTACTTCAGCATATCACAGTAACAACACAATAGGTGCTCTCTTCTAAACAAACAAAGACAGGAATGAACACATGAACACATGTAGATTACGATATATTTGTAATTGCACCATATACAGTGGCTCTCAAAAGTATTTGCCACCCTTGGACTTTTCCACATTTTATTGTGTTACAACATGGAATCACAGTCAGGCACTAGTCAGGGAGGCCAACAAGAGGCCTATGGCAACTCTAAAGGAGTTATAGTCTTCCACGGATGAGCTGGGAGACCCTGCGCATATGGCAACAATAGCCGGGTGCTTCACAAAACTGGCCTATGGGAGAGTGACAAAAAGAAAGCCATTGTTGAAAAAAAAACTCACATTAAATCTCATCTAGAGTTTGCCAGAAGGCATGTGGGAGACTCTGGGACCAAGTAGAAGAAGATTCTATGGTCTGATGAGACCAAAATAGAGCTTATTGGCCTCAATGCTAAGCGGTATGTTTGGTGCAAGCCTAACACCGCACATCATCCTGAGAACACCATCCCTACCGTGAAGCATGGTGGTGGCAGTATCATGCTATGGGGATGCTTCTCTGTGTCAGGGCCTGGAAAGCTCATAGAGATAGAGGGCACAATGGATGCAGCAAAGTACAGAGAAATCCTAAAGGAAAACCTGCTGAAGTCTACAAGAGACCTGGGACTTGGGAGCAGATTCATCTTCCACCAGGACAATTGTTGGAAAACATGGATCGAGAATTGATTAGGGGTTTGCTACGCATGTGGACTGGTAGAGCTATACTGGTGTTCTTTTCTGAAAAGAGACTAATATTGCAGATAGCAGACTGTTTGGTTCAAATTGCATGTACTGTAACCATTGATAGAGACGATGCGTCTACAAACTCTTGCCCAACAATGACTGCAAGCTAACGAGATAACAATGCTGTGGACTAGAAGGGAACAGGCTCTAAAGACTTCAGAGAGATCAAAAGAGATAATCCCACTGGCATCAACGGGGGTCGCAAGGAGATAACAAAAGGCAGATGTATGGACCGTTTGTCTCCAGGAGTGTGAAGAATGCACTGAGTTCAGAGGTTGTCACACTAGTCTACACACACAGACACACACACATTAACACTCACACAATAAATTAAATTACCTTGACCATTGGTTAAGTGTCAGAGAAAGGGGAGGTGGACCATCTATACAGAAGGGTATTTAATGTCATGCAAACATTGTAATGTTGAGTATTGTTTGTCCTGTACCTGGGACCAGACTCCCTGCATATTTCAATAAACCTGGCAACTGATTGAAGAAAAGGACTCTGTGCATTTTCTTGAATCTACTTACTCACCATCTATTTTTGTAAGTTACTTCAACAATGACCCCAAATTTACAGCCAAAGCCACACTGGAGCTGCTTAAAAACAAGTCAAAGCCCGGACCTCAATCCAATTGAAAATATGTGAAAAGAGTTGAAAATTGCAGTTCACCAAAGGTCCCCATCCAATTTGATGGAGCTTGAGCAATTTTGCAAAGAAGAATGGGCAAAAATTGTAGCGTCCAGATGTGCAAAGCTGGTAGAGACTTATCCAAATAAACTCATGGCTGTAATTGCTGCCTCTAGCAAATATTGACTCAAGGGGGTGAAAGTGTAATTAATTTAGAACAATTTGTAGAATTTATTTTTCTCTTTGACATTATGGACTTTTATTGCGTTGATCAGTGGCAAAAACTCCAAATTAAATCAATTTTGATTCCATGTTGTAACATAATAAAATGTGGAAAAGTCCAAGGCGTGAATACTTTTGAGAGCCACTGTACACTTGCAGGGAAAACATGGTGCCAAGACAAAGTGTTGCATTTATGCTGCTCTGCAGCTCTTGTATTTGTGTCACACGTACAGCAATCACAACAAGCTACTATTTATTATTATTATTATTATTATTATTATTATTAGTTATTATCAATACTTGACTTTGCTTGAAATGTCTTTTAAAAACACCAGATGTCGCTCACACATTTCCTCTAAAGAGCAGTGTTTTTCCAACAAATATGTGATACTCTTTCGGCATGTTCCATTTCTTAGGCAATGATTTGATGCTGTACGCACCAAATGAACCAAAAGAACACGGATAACAGCACAACCACATAACGTAAAATATTCTCCATGTTGGCCATGATGGAAAACATTTTTCCAGAGAGAACTTCCGATCTAGTAATCAGCAAGAGAGCCAATGTGCGTTTGGAAAAATGCAATGTGAAATCAATGTAACTTAACGAATTTGAATTCACTTTAAAAAATATTTGCTTGAATTTTTCTGGTATGAAACAAACTGATGCAAACCTGAAAAAAATGTATTCAAGTGAACAAGGTGTGAAAGTTCTTTCTCTTGGAATATTGAGGAAAATGTGTGTATTCATTAACAACAAAAATTAGTGCTGCATAAAATCACAACACAAAGAAACAGAAAAACTTCAGCTTGTGACATTTAATGGCACAAGACAGGCCTTACCAGATAGTAAAGCCCTCTTCTTTGGGTTCTATTGCTTAATAAGAAATGTGACATGATCAGAAATGACTTGCCTTCGTCATCATTATTTTATAGGCATACAGTCTTCTTCCTTTTCCTTTGCCCAAAGCTCCTTCAAACTTTTCCACAAAACCTTGAGCTTCTCTAAAGGGAAGATTGTGTAGAGAAATGAATCTTCAATAAAGGAACCAGTGAACAGAACACAATTTGTACTTACAATATATACTAGACCACTTACTACACACACAACCTCCTGAACACGAGCAACCAACAAATAAGCCAGGTCTGAGGTGTCCATTTTTGTTCAGTCAAATCGTCCAAAAACCAGGTTGCACCAAAGTAGACCCCTGTGCTTTTCGCAAAAATATGAAATAACACGAAATAAAATAAAATGCAACATAAAAATCATTATAAAGCAAACATAGAATAACATTTTTAAATTGGGATGTTTTTACGAAAAATAAATATTTGCAATCGTAGTTGTCAAGGCTCAGCCGTTACCATAGACACGGTCTAAAGAAAAACGGAAGCTCTGTCTAGCACTTGCGCAAATGTATAATTTGGAGCGAATTAAAATTGTGATGGAAGAGACATTTGTTTCTAAAATGCCTAAACCATACAAAACAATAAAACAACGCTGCAGAGAATTTGAGTATGAGAAGATGTATGACACAGTCGAAAGATACCATTGTTAAGCATTATCTGTTTATTCTGTTTGGGAAAATATGGTTTGCTTGTATTTTGCATTATGAAAGCATCAAGTGGTGCAAACTTTGCAGTGGAGCAAATGCTATTTTGGTTTTTAATTAATTTGAATGAATGAATGAATGAATGAATGAATGAATGAATCTGCTATGCTTAGTGTTTAAACACTGAGAAACCGCAAGCTTGCTGTATACTGGAGCCCTGCTTCAGTGCAATGGGATTGAAATACAATTCCTGTTGATTTTTTAATGGGTACATTGCTGTATGTGTAATTATTATGACAGCCCCACAATAGTAGAGCAGTATGAATATTTACTGTAAATAGGCAGTTAATTAAAAAGAGTGGGGAACTGTACGTTACAGTTACTGCCGTGAATGAGAAATTATGGTAACTAAATTATTTTTCTGTGCTATGTCAGTTTATGTCAAAATATGTTTTAAAAAGCATATAATGTTTAATAAAAAATATGTATATAGTTAAAACATAATGAATACTTTGTTTTATTTATATATTTGAGTTATTTTATTAATGTGTATCTGTAATAAAAACAAAATAAAACAATATTTACTGGATAAATCTAAATAAACCTAATTTTGTGAGAAAAAAACCCAAAAGATTATAAAAAATAAAAATAATTTCACGGGGCTCTACACCCAACTCACCCAAGGGCAGAATAAGTTGGAATAACGTTATTAATAAAGTTGGCCGCAGTGCAATCAGAATTAAACCCCATATTTTTAATGCGGTTTGACAGTGAAATGATTGTACAATACAGCAGATGTTTCCAGTTGTTTCCAATTGTTTCCAATTGTTTTAAAACAGATGATTACTGCAGTCATTTATTCAATTTGACTTTCGGCCGGTGTGACTTTTAATTTGATTTCGGCCAAGCTGGTTTTTGTGATTTGACCAGTCAATAATCATAAAACAGAACATTTGATCCCCAAGAAACCTGTGGCTTGTCAGCAGTCTGATTTTGTATCTAATGTAACAAATCGGTACATTTTCACTGAAAGGCCCATCTCTACAGTGGAATATTAATTATCTCTTTGGAAGTGAAAATTACTTTGTATTCTAACAGTAGATTGTGATAAATTGAATGAACATGTATTTCCATTCATACATCACAAGTATATAATTATCACTTTTATATGGTTTATAAATTGTAGTTTTTTTTAAAATTACTAGGCCAACCACAAGCAATAGTGTGTTACAGTCAAACAGTGGTTTCCTGTAAATGCATAGATGCAATTCCCCAGACATTCTGACTATATTACTTTAGTGCCACCAGCCGCCTCTTCATGCGCCAGGGCTTATTCCTTATGTTGGACACAAGTTTCTTCTTCTCTTCGACCTCCTCCATTAGCTTGGTCAATTCTTCCTCAGACATAGAGTCTTCATCTGAGGAGGAGGAAGTGGAGGAACTGTAACCAAGGAGATAAAACAGCCAGGTAACTAAACCTTTAGACAATTAAGGAAAAGCAATCGTGGTTGTTGTATTATCCATACCATCATCAATTTAAATGCCTCAGTGACAAACTTCACAAAAAAATGGGATAATAGGTTATGTGAAAGGGTGCCTTTACAGGGGTGATGTCAGAACCAGGAACAGAAACCAAAACATGCTTTTGCTGGCAGGTGAAAACTGAGCTGTGGTGCTCAGTTTATTTATTAAATAATAACAAAAGATTTAAACAAAACACACAACACTGAAAATAAAGGGCGCACTGGCCAAACAGACAGGCAGACAAAACAGACGTGGACGAACCCTAAACAAGTACTGCGTTGGCACTTCCAGCACGCTGTAGCAATTGTAATTATTTTAAATAAACTCTCCTCTGTCTCTCACCGGTTCTCCACTTCCCGAACACACAACACTGAGTGAGTGAAAGCATGCTGCTTTTATGCAGCTGTACTGAGACTCAATTGCTAATCAATCATTTAATTGGAGTCTCGGTACAACTGCACGTGAATTAATGAAGTGCAATTCACCGTGCTCACATATTATTGCATTTTACTGTGCAATTGCTGTGCAATCCTCGTGCCTAAATACAAATTACACTTTATAACACTCGTGCTCATAACCCATATTCATATCCTGTGTATTTTATACATAAAAGCCAACATTAACACACTACATACAACGCTCTGCCACATGCTGGTATATAAGTTATTAGTTTGCCCACAGTTGTGTTTTCAAAACCAAAAAGATCCAACTCCAAACCCTTACAAGGACTTTCAATGGAGGCATGTCTCTCATAATACATACCTACTGTCTTTCTTTTGTTTCTTCTTTTTATCCTTGCTGTCATCTTTATCTTTATCCTTCCTTTTATCCTTCTTATCAGCTTGTTTCTCTTTATTATTCGGCACTGCTTTCTGCTTTTGGTTTCCACCCTTTTTGTTGGTCTTCCTCTTTGGCTGCTCGTCCTCGCTCTCTTCATCACTGTCTTGTGCTTTAGCCGGCTTTTTCCTGTTCCCTCGTCTCGGTTTAGGGGCTTCATCCTCTTCTTCCTCCTCACTGTCACTTTCAACTGCAGTCCTTCTACCATTTCGAGCCTGAGGTTGGGACCTGTTGTTATTTCTGTTATTCCTGGCACTGGCAGGGGAGGGTTTATTGTTTTGTTGTCTGTTTATTTTTCCACGTCTCCCTGCATCATCTGTGTAGGAATAATACCAAGGAAATAAAGGAAAGCATATAGACTAAATAAATACTGGGTAAAGGTTATATAATTACTATATTCACTGGCTAAAACACTGAAACGTTGTGCAACAATGCAACACTGATATACTTCCCTAGAATCAGGCTTGATGAGCCTTTTCAGAAGCATGTTTTCTGGAACTATCGAAGCAGAAACCACGAATTGAGAGTCGTACAGAACACTCATAATAGGATATAAGAGGTAAGAAATTAAACAATGGGAAAGTAAAGATGATATAAAGAATGCCTTTAAAGGAGAAAGGCTGGAAACTGATGAAGTGTTACTGCAAGCCAAACAAATTAGACAACTGTGGGAAAAACTGCTTTCGACATGGAATACCTTTATAAGCCAATGGCAGGTTTAGTAGTTCATGCACCTGTAGTATAATTCAACATTATTTTGATTATTTACTTAATTTTAGTTGACACTTAGATTGTTTTTTATCAAGTATCAAGAACAGTGTATTATTTTACAGGTTATTTCCTTTCAACACATGACTGATCTCATTTGCAACTTACTCATATATATATATATATATATATATATATATATATATATATATATATATATATATATATATATATATAGTAAGTTGCAAATGAGATCAGTCATGTGTTGAAAGGAAATAACCTGTAAAATAATATACTGTTCTTGATACTTGATATTTTTCATATAACTGATGTATATCTTTAATTTGGAAGGAAAATGTAGAAAAGCATGTTAAACTACATGTAATTATGAATGTTTTAGAATGGAAATAACACACAATTGTACAGCATGTTGATACAGTTTTACATATTTAATTAATAATCACCCTCAAAAAGCTTTGCATTTTATTTACCATCACTGTCGATCTCCTGCCCATCAAACTCAACTCCCACTGTAAAGAAAAACCAGTTACTTAAAAAAATAGGTTATCTTACTGATGTTTTCAATTATGTTTTAATGTAGCAAATTATTAAACAATGTTTGCTTTGGATTTTAAACTTGCAATTAAATTAGATAATGCCCCTAGCAAATACATTTCAGAGGTAACTGAAAAGAAAATAATATTGTGCTAACTATGTAAACAATTAACCTATTTAAAAATGTTACGTTTCATATGTAAAATAAACACAAGCTACACCCAAGGACATTTCCTATTAGGAATTATCCTACCTTATTTTTAAAATGATAAATACCAAAACAATACATTTTGTATGTGTTAATAAAATACATTTAACATTTAGCAACATGTCAAATGTGGTCTTTTTTTAAAATATAAGTATACAACTTAGAATAATTTTTATATATTTATGGTAAAAAATTACTCATCATTACAACAATAAAAATGATGCATTTTTTTAATGAGTAGACGCTGGTTTGGATGCATGTACCCTTGTATCCTTGTGTAAAGTAAATAATTGACTGTACTTACCATCTTCCATTTTGATTTTTATCTGAGTTTTGTTGTGTCTTGTCATATTTGATCAACTTTGGGATAGAAAAGTCAGTTTGTTTTGGTTTCTATTCACTATGGCTTTCAAGCACTGGCAAATAACCACCTTTGGTACAGACAAAAGAGTCTGTTGTACGATCTGCCGTGTTACTGTTGCAGTCCATCTGTCTCCATGACAACTGCAAATGATATTCCACAACAGGTGACGTCCTAAGAGGGTGAAGTTCACGACTAAAAACAATACATAATACACAATCCAAATAAATCTAAATACATGTTTTTTACATGCCAGTCACTATGCATCTAGTTTGTTGTCAGTCTACTTAGTTATCTTCAGGTACTTCACAATCACCAGGATTTTTTTCAGTGGTTTGGAATATCAAGTTAATTTTCAGAACCTTTGTGACTCCCACAAATTGTTGTTTTTAGTTCCAAGGACCATTGTTTCAAAATTAGGTTAATCAACAATGTTTTTTTTAGCAAAACTTCCTTCTGTCACTTTATTTTTATAATTGCATTCCAAGTGAAAAGAATACAAAAAAAACATCACTGCTCTTTATAAGATGCTGCAGCTTTTTTCAATGCTTCTTTGTTGTCATTTTAATCATGATTTTTTTTTAATGTAATAACTGAAAATGCTGCATGCAGACTCTCAAAGATCAGTTTAAATGGACAAATCTGTGTTCACTCGACTTATTTTAATACACAGAGAATCCACTTAAACTGAAATACAACAGTCAACATAAGCATGTGGTTAATATTAATAGTAATAATTTTTAAATTGCACCTTTCATAGTGGACAAAGACAAAGCACTTTACAACAAAAGAAACTAGGGTGTGTGAACTGTGCATCAGTTGCAGAGTCGCTTACAACAACGTCTCACCCAAAAGGCAGAGCACAAGAACGTTAAGTGACTTGGTTGAGGTCACACAGTGAGTCAGTGGCTGAGGTGGGATTTGAACCTGTAACCTCCTGATGGTAAACCTGTTTGTTTAACCACTAGACCACACAGCCTCTTGTATGTGCAATCATCTGGGTCAAAAATAGAAGTGAAAGCCCATAAAACCCGGTCTCATTCCCAGGGTGTTATAACATGCCCCCCTGAAAAATAAACTTGTTGCTGACTCTTCTGCCACAAGACATTGGCATGCTGTCTGGGTGTTGACATACCCCTAATAACACTGTTTAAAAGATCCATCATAATTGATTTCATGCAAAGTGCAGCAACAAAAAGATACCACAAGGCTAATTTAACCATACCAAAATATTTCAGGGGAAAATGACTATCTTTACATTGATCTTGACACTTCTCTGTTTTAAATAATGGTTTGATGACTTTACATCAAATTTACCATTGAGTAAGAATTTAAGAAATTGAGGATTTAAGTTACCTTTTGTATAACAGCTAGCCTGTTTAAGACCAAATATAGACTAAGCTTATGTATCTTCCTAAAATTTATTAAATTCACCCAAAGGTGATCCTTGTTTAAAATCGATTGCCATAGTTATCATATACTGAGACAGGTGACAATATCATGACACCATTACGTGTTGGTTGGCCTAGGTCACAACATTGAATAAGAGAAAGGAATACATCTTGCCAGCATTCATATCAACAGCTGTATTGTTCTTGTTTCCTGGTATTTAAAAGGCATTGCATTTAAACTTTGATGCAATATTTTAATTGTTACCTTGAATTCCAACTCAAAACTCTGGGTTGCTTACACTGAGTGTACAAAACATTAGGAACACCTGCTCTTTCCATGAAATAGACTGACGAGGTTAATCCAGGTGAAAGCTATAATCCCTTATCAGTGTAGATGAAGGGGAGACAGGTTAAAGAAGGATTTTTAAGCCTTGACACAATTGAGGCATGGATTGTGTATGTGTGCCATTCAGAGGGTAAATGGGCAAGACAAAAGATTTAAGTGCCTTTGAATGGGGTATGGTAGTAGGTGCCAGGAGTGCTGGTTTGAATGTGTCAAGAACTGCAATGCTGCTGGTTTTTTCATGCTCAACAGTTTCCCGTGTGTATCAAGGATGGTCCACCACCCAAAGGACATCCAGCCAATGGCAGGCCGGTGGTCGAAAACGTCTCATTGATGAAAGAGGCCAATGGAGAGCAACAGACGGGCTACAGTTAGTCAACTGACAGTCCAGTACAACATTGGTGACGAAAGACCAATACAAGAATGCACAACTCGACACAAATGGGCTATGGCAACCGACGACCTAGCAGAGTTCCACTTCTTTCAGCAAAACACAAGAAACTGTGGTTGCAGTGGGCTAAGGAACGAAAACATTGGACGCTGAAGGATTGGAAAACCATTGCCTGGTCTGATGAATCCCGGGTCCTGCTGTTTCACGCTGATGGGAGGACTAGGGAATGGAGAAAACCACATGAGTACATGCATCCATCATGCCGCGTGTCAACATTGCAGGCTGGTGGTGGTGGTGTGATGGTGTGGGGTGTTTTCATGGCACACATTGGGCCCCTTGATAAAAGTGGAGTAAGGTTTGAATGCCACAGGATAGCTGAACATCATTGCCAATCAGGTGAATCCCTTTATGGCAGCAGTGTATCCATCTGCTAATGGATTTTTTCAGCAGGATGATGCCCCATGCCACAAGGTTAGGATTGTCCAGGAATGGTTCCACGAACATGACAGTGAATTCAGGCCTGCCCAGTCACCAGATCTCAATCCAATTGAGCAACTGTGGGATGTGATGGAACGAGCTATTCGGAGTAGTGATCCACGACCAGCCAACCTGACACAACTGTGGGAAGCATTGAAGTCAACATAGGCCAGCATCCCTGTGGAATGCTTTCGACACCTTGTAGAGTCCATGCCCCGACGAATTGAGGCTGTTCTGAGGCCAAAAGGAGGTGCAACTCAATATTAGCAAGGTGTTCCTAATGTTTTATACATTCAGTGTATAATGAAAACAGATACTTTGGAAAAATGCCCAATACTGGTAGTCTGTAAACTTTAGTATTTATTCAGTGAAAATAACCTCACATTTAAACAATAATAAAAATACATATAAAAATTCATATATAAGTTGCTTGCGCTTGCTATTTAAATACCATTAAAAATAGCAATTCGGTCTTCAAAACAGACAGAAGACCTTCCAACACATCAAAGATACAAATGGTTCCTGATTAATTACATGGGACTCATATTACGGAAAATAAATACTTAATGTGTACCATACATAAATTTCACATAGCTCATTTACTATTAATTGAACCAGCAGTGCTCAACATCCTGCACTATATAAATCGAAATACTATACCTGACAAATTGTTTGTTGTTGGGAGTACAGTACAGACATGCCTAGATAGTACACAGCAGTCCAGCTACGGTGGGGGTTGCAATTTTAGATTTTTGAAGTATGACACAAAAGGGCCTTGGCATCTGAACAACTTTTAAAGTGGGAGGGGGAGGAACAGAAAACAAACCAGAATACCGCAGTGAAAAGGCGCGCCGTTTATTAAACATAAAAATAAATAAAATATTTGAACAAAAATAAACACTGCTCACAGAATAAAATTAAAGGTTTTAAATAAAACAAATCAATAACACAAAATAATAACTAAAACTAAGGTCAGGCTGGGCAACTGCCTTCACTGATCCTTATTATTATTTAAAATTACTCTCTCCTCTCTCGCTCTCGTTCCGCTTCTCAAACACCTACCCCGAGTTCAGAGAGCTGCAGGTTTTTATACAGGTGACCATCTCCAGATTAGCAATAAATTAAATCGCTTAATTAACTCAGAAGATGGCCACCTTCTGCACAAGTTTTTTAATTTTAATTAATTATTCCTGGCAGAGGATGAGCTGGTACCTTGCCTCTGCTAGAACACGCTCAAACAAACAACAAAACACTGCGCTTCTCCGTCATAACAATAACAAATACAATAAATAAATCATAAAACAAATACAACACAACACAGGGACAGAGGGGGAGACCCTATTCTAAAAATAAACACTGTACAGGGCTGCTTGTCCTATTACACCCCTATATGATGGAAGCCATGCAAAGCCAAGCACCCCTAGTTCCAGGGCCCTTGCCAAGCAGCATGAAAATTATCCATACCATATGAACAGTACACTTGAATATCCATATCCATGAACAGTACACTTGAACTTTTCTAGTTTTAAATGTTGCATCATATCCCTGATCCAGTGAGCATGGCTGGGCGCGACAGATTGCTTCCAGTTCAAAAAAAACAAAATAAGTCACCTGGCTAACAGGGTGCTAAAAGCAAGGGTCTCAGATTGAAGTTTGGACACGGTCACATCTTGAGGTAAAATACCAAAGAGAGAGATCTCGGGAGAAGGTTTTAAGGTTTGTTGTAGGATATCAGTAAAGGTTTGAAAAATAGAACTCCAGAGAGCATGTAATCTTGTACATGTCCAAAACAGAGCCTGGTGGCATCGATCACAAGCTGGATCTATCTTAGGGCAGATTTTAGCCAATTTGGTTTCAGACAATGACTTGCATGTTCATGTTGAAATCTGGTTGATATTTCTTATCGAAATGTCGACATTTCAGTCTTGATATCCTGGCAAAATGAGAATCGAAAGGCTGCCAGTTCTTCTCGCAGCATCTGTAGAGTGAGCAATGCGGTAATATCCAAGGCTGCAGGCTGATTGGCCCTCGCTGTAGTAAATACATCGTCTTCCAACTGTTGAGGCTTTTTCTTCTTAAGTTTAGACATTCTGACCCGTGTCAGGTACGTTTTATAAACAAAATCTAAATGTGTAGCTAGTAAAAAAAAAAAAAAAAAAAAAAAATACTGGTTCTGCTGTAAAAAATAACTTCAAAGTGTGAGCTACTACACCACGCATCTAGCACATCCCTAATGGAACCGGAAGTCCTTCAACTGTGCGTCATTTAAAAAGTAATAATTTCTCATACTTTTTAAACAATGAGTATATGTATTTATTGTTCTAATACAGCTAAATAAAATGTTATTGGGGATATATTGTTTAATGTGTGTGCATAAACAAAATGTTCACATACTAGAACTAGTCCTTATATACCAATGTTATAGAAGGTAATGAATTTCTGTCAAATCAAAGACAAAATATCCTCCTTAATAAAGTGACCACTCTTTTTTATGTATATATAAATCTTTATTTATACAAGACATTGTACATTATCACTTTAACAGGTGCTACATATAAGAGATTTAAAATGCTATATTACAAGTATATATTGTTGAAGATAAGGACCCCAATGTAACTAATGTATGACTGAAGTAATTAAAGGAATTAGAATGCAATTATCATTCTGGAACTTCACTGCATTTGTTTTAGTCTTCATGGCACAGTATCCACAAAAATGATGATTGTCATGACTGCTTAGTACTGGATTGAATTACAAATAAACACTGGAGACAGTTTGCAGAGGAATAGTGGAAACTAGCTGAAAACAGTTTCAAATACTTTGGAATACTTTACATGCTCAGAAATGTATGTAATTCTTTACACTGTAGATAGGAACCCTACATATGCACATGGATGCATACAGATTTTGAATTGTAACACTGGCTGTTGAGATGTAACAAAGATTGATCCATTGTGCTTGTTTCCTAACAAAAACAAGAACAAATATTTAAAAAATGTGTTCAGTAAAAAGCAAACACTGACCCAATAAGAAAATCTATAGAAATAAGCAAAATTCAACTATCTAAAGATGCACTGTGAGGCTGGTGCTTCAAGGCAGATATACAGTACTGCACAATGTAATTTCCATCTGATGAATCAAGTACTGGAAATTACTTAATTTTCAGTAATTTCAATGATTCCCTGAACTGTTCTGTGGTCATATCTCGACATTGTCCAATTTGTGAAATGCCACAACCTGGCTTCGTGTCCATACATACTTTACAGGTTGTTTATCTATAAGGATTTGGACCCCTTGGCATCCTTGGTCCAGGGTGACGTGGGTTGCCAGGTAGATACCCAGGCATTCCGGGTCCTCTCGGCCCAGGGGGGCGAGTTACAGCTATCCGGGGAGGAGGCGGGCCTCCCGGGCGCATTCCTCTCCCACTGGGGGGGTACAGGTGTCCGTCATTCTGCCCAGGCTGGTTCCTCTCTGATTCTCTGCCCCCGGCTCTTCCAACTGCTTGAATGGATAGGGGGTTACAGATGTATTTTCTATACACGGATTATTTCTGATTATTATTCTATACATTTGTTATAGCGAAAGCATTGAATGTTTATTAGATTACAAAGATACTGTTTGAATCCTTGTTCTATCATCACTTCTACCTTTTGTGCTGTTGTCTTGTTTGAGAAGACTACTCTTAGCTTCTTGTAAATCAGCTGCAGTCTTTTCCGCTACCTTTTTGTTCTTCTTTTTACTCTCCTCTTTTTGCTAGGAAAAAGGTAAAATATTACAATAATTTTGAGGAAGATGGTAGAGTAGCTATCTGCTAATAATATTCATAATAAACTGCATCATTGCATTGTGTTGTGGAATCTGAATGCCAAGTATGCAATGACATTAATATGCAATAATCACTACAAATAATACAAATCTTGGGTGACAGTGTGGAGTAGGGCAGCCATTGCCTTTAGGATAATGCCTTATGTTCAGAAGGTAGAGTACCAGAACATTCTTGGAGTTTCTGAAATAAGACAACCATCAGTAGCTGTGGGATGGTCATCTGTGCTTCCTCATACACAGAGGCGGCCTCAGCTCACAGAAGCAAACTCACTGCCAGCATGCCACATGAAATGACACATTGGCAAAAATCCTAAGGCCTCTGTTCATATGCATATAGTAGGGGTATAGTGTTTTTATCAGGGCTAATTTAGTTTTTTACATTGTGTTAATTTGTTCCAACATATCTTGGCACATCGTCCACATCCACCTTCACAGAGAGGTACTTTTTCCTGGAAGGTCTGCTGTAGAAGCTACTAACATCAAACTCAAACTACTAAACAATGAGAATATTGGGTTCTTAAAGAACAATGCAATTCAATTTCAAAATAGAACAGTATACTCATTATGCTTACAATATTATATGAATATATAAAAAAACCACATTATTGAGTTTGTCATATTAACTTGGATTGAAATTTGAGCTTTTTGTTTCAATATGTATTTAATAGAAAGGAACTGAATGCATTGTATAACTTACATTTTGCAGTTTCTTCTTTAATTCAAGATTGGCAGTCTTGTATGACTTGGAGGTAGCATTCAGATAATAGATTGCTAAACTATAAGATATAATAAGAAACATGGTTTATAAATAGAACTGTAACTACAGTTCAAGGCATAAAATACAACATGCACTTCCAGAACACAGCAAATTGAACATAAACCAATTTGTGAATAAGCTGTTGCAAAAAAAAGTCTGAAAAAATATAATGGTTAACATGTTTTTACAACAAACCTCAAACAGCAATTTTCAAGAGTGCAGGTCAATTAGACCCTGAGTTATGACTGATAAAATGTGGATCAACCCAAAAATTACAGCAAAAGGAATGTGTACACAAAAGCATAACCATATTCTCGTGACTAGACACTTGAATTAACCTTGCTGCCTTTGTGCAAGATTGCAGTGCTGACCTATATTGCAAATTGCATGTTGAGCCACATTTTCATTATTCATTTCTCACAAAAATAATTTAGAGTGCCCAATTATTATACCGGACTGACACAAAGATGATCGGAGTGGGGGACATCTGACCAGAAACAGAAAAATAAACAAAGAGAGAGGTGGAGTTTGGTGGAGCTGAGCAAATGGTTTTGCTCTGCATTTAATGAATGAACAGACAGACAGAAAATAAATGGTTGTAACAAACAAAAACAGGACATGAATGGAGTCTTGCAGGGCTGGCGATTGTCCTCCAGAGGCCAGTAGCCGACATTCGGTTAGTGCTGCCTCACAGAAGTAGTAGGAATGTCACCAGTACTTTATTTATAGGAACAAAATCATACTTGCAGGCAATAAAAAGTTATCTGACTGGTATTTCAGCACACAAAGAACCTTTGTAGCACTTACACCATGAGCAATATAAAAGAAAGAATTAGTCCGGGATTGGAGGCATAGCCAAACACTTTTCCAAACCAGGCAGGGAAGTCATTATCCAGTGTCTCTTGGATGACATCAAACATCCTGTGTTTTCCACTGAAAATAAACAAAACAACTTCACAGTGTTTTCTTTTTTTGAAGTGAAAGCTGTTCCTTTTTATGTTGTTTTAGAACACCCTGCTCTTTAAACACATTACTAATAATACCATATAAATAGGAAAATACAGTAAAAATAGTATGCAGAAATTACAATTAGTCTCAATTTTATTTTTAATGTTGCTATGAGTGAATTATTTGCACTTTTCCACTTCAAATAGATTTTACTATAAAACTACAGTGCTACAAAATTACCAAGTAAAACAATGAATAAAAAAAGGAACTCTCAAGACACTTGTTTTGCTAATCTCCAGTTTTGAATTCCATGCCACTACAATATGTCTCACACACACTGCACTCTAGTGGACACATATCATATTGCAAGTGTGTCCTCAGTGGGCTAATTCACAGAGGTGGGCCTCTAGTCCGTATATGCATCCCATGCATGGGATATGTATCCACTGTATCAGATAATTATTGTGCAGTCTTAAAAAGTTTGGAGCCCTGAAGTTTTGCCTGTCTTCCACCAATTAAATAATCTCTACATCTATAGTTAAAGAAATGCATTTAAAAATATACTTATATTATCAGTAAGTACTGTTATTTCTGTGAGAGACAACATTTTTTTTCACGATTCAGTCTGTGTCAGGGAGTGTTGAGTGCTGTGTAATTAAACAGTCATGCATTTGGGATTAAATACTTTAAAATAGGTTACCTAAAGGGGCCACAGTCAAAAGAGGGTGGTATCGAGACAATGGTATACACTGCAGGTAATGTTGAAAGAAAGAGAATAACAAGCAGCATGGCTATATAGAAGTTATTGGATCCAGAGGCCTTGAACACCCTCGCATGAGGAACATTACAGCACATTACTGCCCAGCACTGCAGATACATGGATACATGAAGACGAATGACATTGATGGCTGGAAGGCACGGAGCATAAAAGGCACCCATCCTAAAGAATAAAGAAAAAAACGGGTAGTCAAAAACAAATCAGCATTCATTTTGTATACAGTAGGTCTGTCTACTGTTATTAATTGGTCATTTAGCAGATACTTCTATCCAAAGCAACTTACAGAGACTAGGGGGTGAACTATGCAACTATGCAGATCCAGTAGGATCTCGGTTTACATCTCATCTGAAGGCCGAGACATGTGTATAAATGCTGCCTGTTCAAAGTTGGGAGGTTATAGGATTTAGGAGGAAGGATCTATTTTTTCTACCCTAATTGAACCAAGTTACAGCAATAGAATTAATGTTAGATAAGGTTCAACCTTTTGTGAAGCTAATTCAAATAAACTAAGAGGAGATTTTAAAATCCAATGCACAATCCACAAGCTTACAGTTTAATAAATAAAAATTTTAAAAATAAAATTTAGACTAATGTTACCAACAGGAGGCTATAATGCCCGAAGCCACAGAAGATAACAATAATCTTCCCTAGGGGCATTTAATTTTCCACTATGAGCTGAGTCTGCAATACATATTTAATATATGAGTCAGTCAAAATAATCAGAGGCAAGGTTGGATAGTAAATCTGACTTAATATACTGTAAAGCCATACATATTTGCAAGCCTTTTATTATGAATTTTTTGTGTATGCAAAAATGCGTAAACATTTTTGGCACAAATATCTTAGTGCTGTACATATAATGAAGTAATATGCTACTACCAGTGCAATAGGTCACCAACATTTCTGGAGCAAAACAGGTTTTATGGGTGTGATTTGCCAAATATTTTGGTTGCAAATATTTATGGTTTACAGTATTTTGTATAAATACAGCTGATACAGCATAAATAACTGAACAACATAAATAAATAACAGAAAAAGTTTTTGAAGTTAACACTGCAAGTTGTTTTCTTTCTTTTATAGTATGTTTTGTAATTAATTTCTGTTACTTTCTCGGCATTCAGCAGTTTTTTCATTCAGCCATTTTATTTTGTGTGTGAAACATGCTTCCTACCAAATCATTCCTTGGTTGAAGATCAGTCCCAGCACATTTCCACTGATATCGAATTCTGCATAGGATGGCTAAAACAAAAAATATAATAATAATAATAATAATAATAATAATAATAATAATAATAATAATAATAATAATAATAATAATATTTTTCTTATTTAATGGTTGGAGTTTGTTTTAAAATGGATTTTTTTCTAATAATTGTTTCTCCTTTCTCGTATGTCCCTTGAGCCCACATTGTTGGGTTGATTGATCATTAATTAAACTAATCATCTAATCAACCCCAGCCAACTGAACACAATGAACCAAGGCAGGTAGGGGAATTTAACCCCATCCCTGCCAATTTCTAAAGAGCAGAGCTGTGCTCTGCCACATAGGATTATTCTGAAACACTGGATATAATTAATTGTATATTGCTGTAAAATACTTCCCGTTATTTCTCATTAATTGGTAAATACATTGATTTTTAAATTTGGGAATAACTAATTTAATATTGCTGTAAAGTATTTATTTGCCATTGATTTGCTAATTAAAATTGGCATTTAAATAACTATTTAAAATATTTAAATTATTTAAACTATTTGGGCTATTCTAAACTTGAATAAATTTAAATAAGTATCGAGGAAATGCGCTGTCTTGTAGTAATCATTGAATGTGGTTATTGTTAGTCCACTGTCCTAAACATTAAACTTTTGTTCCATATTTTATGCAGATAATTTTGGTAGTGTGCTCACTTTATACTGGACTGATTGCCTGGGCATGTACTGCTGCTGGACTTACAGTATAGGTACTATAGTAGATACTTACAAATCCATATTCCAAGTCCCAGCACCAGCAGTAGTTGAGAAATCGAACAAATACAGCCCGCAGGAAGTCTCCAACCAACAGTGTTATATATGTTGTCACTGTATCAGAAACAGTTAGCCGCACAAATTCCTGCGAACATGATTAAATTGGTGAATTCTGACAACAAAATAAAATAGAAGAAGCAGAAGGTTTGGTTTTATTAAGGTTGGAATTTATTAGTATAACAATGGTTGGTAGTGTAACACAATTGAACTATACAGTGGTGGATCGAAATACCACCAACTTTTAGATACATTTAAAATCAATCTGAATAGCTGTCATTTTCCTTCGAGAGTAAAACAGACACGCTGTTAGAGATGGTTATCACCAACTGATTCAAACACCGGCAGCATTAAGATCTGCCACCATTTTGATCAATTGAATAGACATATGTTTAATGTGTAGCCTAATATTTAACATTCTGATATTAGGCTACATCCATTAAAATATAAATAAATTAAGTAAATCAATTCCAGACAACATTAACAGAAGCAAATATAAGCAACAAGTCACCACAAGTTTTTTTTTTTTTTTGCTGCTTAGCCTTTTGTTTTCTACTTAATTGTTTGTTATCCTGCACAGTAAGGTTAATGGAAGGTTTTTATTTTCCCTCCTTTTTCCTTCCTGCATGATTAACCCTTACATCAAGTGGGGTCCTATAAATACTGTACCAAACATTTGGTATAGTTTGCCTGCGCGTATAAGTCAAAGGAGTGAAAGACAACATTTTAAAATTCATTTGTCACTCTAGAAATGTTATCATGGTTGCCCTTTTCTTCAGTTGGTTTATACTTTATAATTCTGTTTGGTATCTGCAAATTATTTCACAGACAATGCTAGAGATGTTCCTGCAACTTCCTGGTACCTACTGTAATCACTTCACCTATTGCAGTTCAAACTCACTCAAATGGTTTTCAAGCAATCAGATCATGTGACCTACAATTGCATACCCTGAACTAACATACAAAAAAACAACTGAAGAACCGAAATGAATTGGATTTAGTTGGTTACACTAGACAAAACCATATCTGTAGTACAACAATATACTATTACCTGTCCAACCATAGTCTCCCAGCATGGTCCTCTAGGCACAACAGCAGGGTCCACTTCTAGTGGGGGAGCCGTAGCATTTTCTGCCACAGTTCCATTGTAAAGGCTGGCCTCCCATATTGTCATATTGATCCTGACTATCGCCTCCTCTTCCAACTGCAACGAATAAGACAGGGTAGATCCACAATGAATTACAGAATAGATTTTGTGAGATTTAAACAACGCGTGTGAGAATACATTTTCATTGTCAAACCATCTTATTTGTGCTCAGCAAAAAATAACATATGTTATGCGCACCATAGCAAAAAAATAATGTGTTATGTGCTTGTGGCAGAGCAAAGCTCTGCCCTTTTTAAATTGGCAGGGACAGGGTTAATTTCCCCTACCTGCCTGGGTTTATTATGTTCAGGTGGCTGGGGTTGATTAGTTGATTAGATTAATTAATGATCAATCAGCGCCCAGTCACCTGACATAAAAGGAGGCCTCTGCTTCTCATTTGGGAGAAGAGAGCTGAGGAAGCAGGTTGGTGTTTGTGGTGTTTGTGGTGTTTGTGGTGTTTGTGGTGTTTGTGGTGTTTGTGGTGTTTGTGGTGTTTGTGGTGTTTGTGGTGTTTGTGGTGTTTGTGGTGTTTGTGGACCCAGTGAAGGCATTGCCCAGCCTGGAAATTGTTATTTTGTAAGTTTTGTTTTTTGTGTTGCTTTATTTGTGTTTAAATCTCTTTATTTTGCCCTTGTGCACTTTATTTTTGTATTTATTTATAATAAAAGTATATATTTTTTGAACTACAGACTGTCTCTGGGCCTCTCTCCACTCGCCAGCCTGCCACAGTGCCCTAAAAAAAAAAAAAAAAAAAAAAACTAACATTTTAAGCCCGATCGAGACCCTTACAATACAAACAGAAATCATCAAAATTAAAATAGGAGTAATTGAGTCAATTTGAGAATAACACCAAATGAACGAGGAATAGGAACCAGTAAACAATACAGCTGAGAAAGCAGACAGCACACAGTGAGGCGGAGCAACTAGACAAAGATGGAAATATCTATTTATTTATAATTTGGACCTGCAAATCCATCACTTCATACAAGACATTATGCCTTTTTATTCAACCGCTGCAGCTCAACTGATCTTGAAAAATATGCCATTCCCACAACCCCCGTCCCTGGGAAACAAAGAGGCAATGAAATGGAAATACAACCAATAGTAAGACATCGAGGTACCAATAGATCACTGCAGACTGTGGAAAGACACATCATAGTCCCAATTTATACTGAAGAAATAACAAAAAAATAAGAATACAAAAATAAATGCATATAGCTACTCGATAGAAGCGTTGTATAAATATAATAAGCCATGGCCCAACTGAAAATATTGAATTTATTTGTACTTTTTAGCCTGACATCTACTTAGGTGAAGAGGCCAAGACTAACTGGTAAAATAAATATGATATGTTCAGTTCCCTTATAATTCAAAGAGGGCCACCAAAGATCGTTTATGGGATATACGCCTGCCTATTGGTAGGTGTTACTGAGCTCTTACTATCAAAGCTGCTGATAGGACCCCTTCCCTCGATGACCTCCTCAGTCCCACTTACCGAGGGAATAAAACCTTCACGCAGGGAAGAATCGACCTCTTTTCACTTCTCAAGTTGGTAAGACCATCTGTGTTGCACTGAGCCCTTTTTATTACTTAAAAAGCACTGTGTTGAGCTTGCTGCTAGTTCCCTTGCACTTCAGAATCAGTAGCTCCTAAATCATAGCCCTTTTTATTCTTTCTTATACTGCCTTCAGCACCTGTTCATTTACGTTGCAGGCTGCTTTGTCTTTACTGTCTGTCATCTGTGAGTTGACTGCCTGTGCAGTATTGATTGAGTGTTTTTGTTGTTGTTATTGAAGGCTTCACCGGTGGAAGGTCTGCCCAAGGACCCTATGTGCCCGAACCTGCAATGCAGGATTATGGAGACACATGTCCGTAAGGTGTACTTAGCGGGGGCTCAGAGTACCCGTCTGACGAATACATCCAGTATGCTGGTCGCATATATGGATGGCATATTGTGTCACCAAGACGGTGCCCGTCCCCACAGCCCCGTTGGGTGACCTTAGGCATCGCCTACAGGCCTCACCACAGGCAAGAGGCAGGGTTTTCCCACAACGTGGAGGGCACGCAGGCTGTGGCCAGTGCACGCAGCCGCACCGTAGAAGGCGGTTCCAGGGCAATCGCCCTAGGCAGCCGCCTCAGTCAGCCCTTCTCAGCCTCAGCAGCTCCAGCAGGGCCACTGAAGGCTTGCTGCCTCGGACCAGGTTCACGGCACAACAGCTGCACTACTGGCGTGCTTGCACCTCAGATGCTTGGGTGCTCATGACTGTACAAGACGGTTACGCACTTCAGTTTCACTTGGAACCTCCTCCCTTTCACGTCGTCATGACTACGTTCATGACTGATCTGCTCCTGGCCTCCAGACTGAAGTGGCAGCCTTGCTGTGCAAGGGTGCCATTTGTCTCATAGACCCCACCTCTCACGGGGAGGGGTTATACTCGAGATACTTTCTGGACCTGCGGTTCCTCAACCGGTTTTTGAAACAGAGGAGGTTCATTGCATTTCATCTGCATCCCAAGTGCAACAGCACCATCAGCTGAGTGTGTCTTGTGTGCTCGGTGGCCCTACGCTGGTGGAGGATGACCTCTCACCTGTACTAGGGGGTCCGAATGGGAGTGGTTTCCAACATCCGGGTAGTGATGACAGACGCCTCCAACATAGGTTGGGGTGCAGTCTGCGAAGGCAGAGGAATCAGCGGGTCCTGGTCGGACCGCTGGACATCCCTCAATATCAATATGCTGGAGCTGCAGGCGGTTCTCCTTGCTCTCCAGCGCTTCCTATCTGTGGTGCGCAACAAGCACGTGTTGATCCGCGTGGACAACACATCAGTGGTGGCGTATGTCAACCATCAGGGTGGCCTTTGGTCCCCGAGGTTGCATCGCCTCGCCTTCATGCTTTTGACTTGAGCCCAAAGGAATTTGCTGTCCCTTCGGGTGATGCATGTTCCGGGCATGGACAATTGGGAGGCAGACCTCCTCTCGAGGAAGGGTCCACATCCGTCGAAGTGGCCCTCAGGTGGTGGAGCGCATTTCGGAATGGTTCAGGAAGGCGCAGGTCGATTTCTTCATCACATACTCATTGGGGTACTCACTGCACCGTTTTGGCAGTTCACTAGCTGTCGATGCCCTAGCCCACGTATGGCCCAGAGCACTCCTTTACACATTCCCGCCTCTGCCATTACTCCCGGCCTTTCTCGAAAAGGTCTGGTCAGAGAAGGCGTCAGTTCTCCTAGTGGCCCCCAGGTGGCCCAGGAGAATCTAGTTCTCTACCCTGTGCCAGCTATTGAACGGCCCACCCTGGGAGATCCCGCTTCGCTTTGATCTCCTCAGTCAGGCGAGAGGCACGCTTTGGTACCCGGAGCCAGACAGGCTCCAGCTGTGGGTCTAGCCCCTGAAAGGGGCTGCTGGTCAGCCGTAGGGCTGTCGCATGCAGTTGTGTGTACTTTGCAGAATGCTAGGGTGCATTCCATTAGGTTGCTATACGCCTATTTCCAGGATTGGTGCCAGACTAAAGGTCATGACCCAATCTCTTGTTCCATGCCTGTCATCTTGCAGTTTCTACAAGATCTGCTTGAGGCTGGTAGATCACCTTTCACACTGAAGGTATACTTAGCGGCTATTTCTGCTTGCCATGCCCCCATTGACTCAATGTCCCTGGGTGCATATTTTCTGGCTACCCGGTTTCTCCTAGGTGCTCGGCGGTTGCACCCTCCTAGGAGGGCTACTCTCCCCGAATGGAGCCTTGGGGTTGTACTGGAGGATCTCACGCAGGCCCCATTTCAGCCTATATACTCCATTGAGTTGAAGTATCTGTCTATGAAGATTGCCTTCCTCTTGGCTATCACCTCCGCAAAGTGGGCTAGTGTGCATATCTCCTGCATGCGTATTTGGGATGATGGTAGCAGAGTGTGACTGTGTGCTTTCCACATTGATCAGTCTGTGGAAATGAAGTCCTTTCATCCACCACCGTTTACCTTGGAGGAGGATAGGAAGTTGAATCTCCTCTGCCCCGTTCGGGCATTGAGATGCTACGTGGATAGGATGAGGGCATTGCTTCATTTTGACCAGCTCTTTATCTGCCAATGGACACGAACCCTGGGACAGCCCCTTTCGAAGCAGCGACTGTTGCATTGGATTGCGGCCACAGTCTCGACTGCGTATGATGGTGCTGGCTTACCCCCACCTGGGCGGGTAGCCGTACATTCCACGAAGGGGTGGCTACATCATGGTCCCTCTTTAGAGGTGTCTCCATAGCTGAGATTTGTAATATGGCTAGCTGGGCTATGCCGCATACTTTTTCCAGGTTCTATGGCCTTAATGTGATAGATCCCTCATTGTCTTCAATGGGCACAAGGGTCCTTGAGGTTGCACGCTCACACCACTGACCTTTGATCAGGAAGGGCTGAAACATTCCTCGTGTGCTGCTGTTCTTCCATCCCTCGCGTCGGCTCTGGTATTCATTTTCCCATAAACAATGTCTGGTGGCCATCTTCGAATTGAAAGGGAACCTGGTTCCCTGAAAGAGAAAATGGCCACCAACCGCAATGTCGCATCAGTCGTCATCACGGTTTCGTCGCGTAAAGAGGTCAATCCTTCCCTGCATGACGGTTTTATTCCCTTGGTAGGCGGGATTGAGGAGGTCATCGAGGGAAGCGGAGCCTATCGGCAGCTTTGATAGTAAGAGCTCAGTGTCAGCTGCCAATAGGCAGCCGCATATCCCATAAACGATGTTTGGTGACCATCTTCTCTTTCAGGGAACCAGGTTTATGGTAGGTAAACTAATGTTCATTCACATGGCATATATCCTATATATATATATATATATATATATATATATATATATATATATATATATATATATATATGGATAATAAACAGAAAAAATATTATGAAAAAGTTAGGTATAAAATAATTTTATTAAGTGCAAGTTCTACTGTACATAAAGCCAGTAAAGCAGGCTGACTCAAAGCTTTCCTGTAGTTTCGATACAGTATGCTAACTCTTACCTTCAGATTTATTTCATCAAGGAGAGCAATGATGAATGTGTACAGATTGCCCAGAAACAGAGCAAAGATGCGGCCCAGCTGCCACTGAAGAGCGATTCGAGGGTGATAGTTCTCCAACGCACTGATGACATCGAACAACATCGGACAGAACATTCCCAACAAGGACATCACCATGTTTACCTAGGAAATATTAAATAGATGTAGTAGTTTTTATAAAATAAACACAATAGTTTATTGTAAGGATGGAGATACATGAGCAATTTTTTTTTCTTGACAACTCAAATTGACAATAACAATTGACCGTGTTTCACATTTTTGATTGGCAGTCGAGTTGTTAAATAGACCACTGCTCTTATTTTCAACAATTCAGTTGATCATTTTTCTACATGCCTGTGTGTGTTCAGCTAATTTTCTAATAACCTGATTTTACTCTCCATTTTGCTGAATAGGAAGCATTGCTACAGACAAGTGGACACATGAGGATACTTTGTAATTTACCAATTTTTTCTATGTTAGACTGCAATAAAAAAGAAGAGGAATAAAGAAGAGGCGCATGTGCACTTCTTGATCTTGGAGATCTGTGTTCCATGTGTTACTGATTAAACGTTTTATTTTGTACGGTTCTCTTTGTCTTGGCTCACTTATTTCTGGACCCAAATACATAACATAAGGAAATAGCAAATCTTTTTGGGAAATCACCAGCAGAGTTAAAAGAACCTCCAAACTCAGTCTTTTGCCGGGAGAAGGAATATATCTGAAAAGAAATCGGGGAGCTCAACAGATGATTTTCCATTAGTGTTTTTTCAAAATGATTACAATTGCAGCTGCTGAAGCATGTTTACTGCAAACAGGTGCCATCTTAAATTGCTTTAAATAATTGTGAATTTCCCAGTGTGGCTCATTTAGCCACAGCAATTCAGTTGTCTTTTTTTTTTGTCAATAGCACTTTCAGGGTTGAAATTTGTGACAGGAAGACATTTTAAAAATACTTCTGGTTTTAGCCAGGTTGCATGCAGAATAATGAATAAGAATATGACATCCTCTAAAACAAATACAAACAGTGCTGCCAACTTTTTTCATTCCTGTCTTGTGGGAGAGAATGATGCCAGGCGGGTTTTATCAAAACACTGCTGTTTTTTTAACATAAAGAAACAGTGGTTTGTCAAATAAGAGAGGACCAACTGACACACTAAAACATAAAATCAGAATCAGAGTAAGACCACACAGAGATACAGCCCCGTCCCCCTGCCCTGTCAAGTAATGATGTGCATTTGAGGAGATTTTTGGAATTGGGTCCGAACCGGGTATCTGTCATTGGTACCATGTATTTTGAGTCTGATTCCGGTTCTCAAATTATTTAGAAAAACATGTTTGTATGTCAATATATATTTGGCATATATAATTATTAGTCTGTACCTTTGTATTTATATGTGAAAAATAACGAATGCTTCGGTCCTGTAATCTAACTGTAATCTAAATGGAATTTCCAACAAACCCCTTTAAATTCAGAAATTTGAGCATGAGCAGTATAGGCGATATCTACTTTTTTCACGTATAGTAATTTCCTGTGACACCGGTATATATGATGTTGAGCACATTATTATTATTATTATTATTATTATTATTATTATTATTATTATTATTATTATTATTATTATTATTATTACGATTGCGTATTGTCATTTAATTACACGATTATTGAGTTTAATGTCTTTTTATATATGTATACGCTGTGTGTGGTTTCTTTGTGTAAAGTTATTTGATATTCGTTTAAATTTGCACCTGTTTGATACAATTGAATAATTGGATGACCTGCCTCAGGTTAAAATCGCATTGTTATGTTTAATACGGGACTGACAAAAGCAGAGGCGGGGGGGAGAGAAAGGACAGGGAACTCAGGAATTACATGAAATGAAATGAGATGTATTTATTTTTGTGACTTTGTAGATATCCAATACGCTGGGATGTGTGGTTGCTTGAGACTTTTCCAGGCAGAGTTTTTCTGGGTTCAAACTATAAAGACTGACCGAAGCAGAGACAAGCGGACAGCTAGATCCGTTGAGCAGCTTGATCAATGGGACCGCAGAGCGAGGCTGAGTGTGCTGGCTGCCAGGAGACTGAGTCACAGTTTTTGCTATGTAAGGGGGGAGAGGGATTCGTTTACTCCCCTCTTCAAAGTTAAGTGTTGCCTTTTTATTTTTTTAAGTTTGAATTTTGTTTTTTTCTTTAATAGTTTATATTTATTTCATCACTGAAAGTACACGTTGATTCTTCATTTTTTTTTTGTGTTGTGTTTTTTTTTTTTTTTTTTATTATTAGATCTCTTGCTTTCGCCCTGCCCCCTCCCCATTCTGAACATCTGTTGTAGTTGTTTCTCATATACTCCACTGAATTGGACTATTGAAAGGATCGACTTCATAGACTGTAGAACCCTGGAAAAAGGGACTCAATTCACTTATGATTATCAGCTTATATAAGTACACGTATTGTGTAATGAAATATTAAGTGTTTATAGACAAGCTTATACAGTTAAAAGCATAGATAATCATGAAAAACCTGGTTTCAAGCAGGTGTACTCAAACTTTTGACTGGTAGTGTGTGTGTGTGTGTGTGTGTGTGTGTGTGTGTGTATATATATATATATATATATATATATATATATTACCTTGTTAGCTGAGTTTGGCTGTTCCTCACCCAGTTTTATTCCACCTACACAGCTGTTTCTGTTTCAGTTAATGATTGTGTTTCAACCTACATATTGAATTGATGATCATTAGCACCTGTTTGGTATAATTGTTTAATCATACACCTGACTATATGCCTACAAAATCCCTGACTTTGTGCAAGTGTACCTAGAAGAATTGATGCTGTTTTGAAGGCAAAGGGTGGTCACACCAAATATGGATTTGATTTAGATTTTTCTTCTGTTCACTCACTTTGCATTTAGATAATTGATAAATATAATCTATTAACATTTATTAATTGATAGATATAATCTATTAACATCTATTTTTGAAAGCATTCTTACTTTACAGCATTTCACACCTGCCTAAAACTTTTGCACAGCACTGTGTGTGTGTGTGTATATATATATATATATATATATATATATATATATATATATATATATATATATATATATAATATATAGTACCAAAAGTTTTGAGTACACCTGCTTGAAACCAGGTATACTTTCAATATACTCTCACCTCTTTTTTTTTTTTTATATTTTAACCAATTAATGTAGTATGAGATTGCTAATTGATTCATTTTAAAATTTGATTTGAACTGTTGGAATAATAAATGTTTTATAATTGAAGGCAACTTGTGGACCTCCCTTTGTGTGGTAGTTCAATTATATTGCTGCTTCCCTGAAATAAAACAAACCTGTTCTTTATCTAGTTATAGCTATAAAACAAATCAAATAGTTATCTCTTCTCTAACTAAGAGGATGGCATAGTTTGGCTACTTAGTCACCGTTTGTATAGTGTCTGATACCACAGCTGACACGATTTTGGCGTACAGTCGGAAGGATTTTGGGTTCAGCAGCATTTTGAATAGCCATGCAAGGAGAGGCAGTTGGACAACCACAGAGGGCAAAGATGATGATGCCATTTTTTTATGGGGAGCCCTTGGGGTCCAAAATTTAAAGGTACAGGGTCTGATGTTAAACTTATAGAATGGAAGTCCCAGTTACAGGCAATGTTTCGAATGCAAACTTTCTCTGATGAACAAAAAATGTATTTTGTCTTGGGTTCTTTGGAGGGAGATGATAAAAGAGAGATTTCAGTTTTGGCAGAACACGAACGTTTGCATCTTAGATTGACTACTTAGATCAATTACATGGGGATCGAACCCCAGCCTTTGTCTTGCAACCTTTATTTTTTAACTGTAGACAAGATTTTAAAGAAAATGTCAAAACTTAGTCTACGCTGAGTGAACAATTTTGTACACTATAGCAGAGAGATCCATGGGGCCTGGACGATCAAGATGTCTTGCGGAGGGATCAGTCTGTCATGGGACTGAGGGATGAGACCTTTGAAGCGAGATTTGCGCACCTAGATTCAACACACTGAAGCAATGACTTTTGCAGACATTAGACAAGAGGCTCTGTTTTTTGAGGAAGGAAATCACCCTGAATTCTTCAGAGAACCCCGTGGTCATGTTATAGGTGAGCCTATTCATGTTTCTTCTATATTGCAGGAGTCCGCTGATTGGAAGCAAACCTTGAGGGAGGAGCTGACCCAGGAGATGAGGACACAGAAGGCAGTCTTGATTAGGGAGGAGTTGTTTGCCCAAGAACAGATACCATATTGGGGCCATAGTTTGCAGCCAGCCATGTCTTATTCTAGGACTGTACCACCATACCTGTCCTCATCTTATTTTAGATCCGGGCCACTGCAACAACCCCCACTGAAACCTGATGCAGGGAATCGATTGGTGCCCCCTAGAGGACAAGAGCCACATCAAGCTCTGAGGGGTCAATGGGACTTGCAAGGTAGGCCAATCTGTCGCCGTTGCCAAGAACCCGGACATAAGGAGTGCCGCTGTCCCCTGCAGGTCCATCAGGATTTAAACTAGAAGAACTCATGGTTGATGGGCCAGCTACGGGTAAAGAAGGCGGCCCAAACCCTGATATGATATGATACCCTTAGTGGTAAATTACTGCCCTATAATTGAACTTTTAGTTAATGACATTAAAATAACATTTTGTCTAGATACAGGCTCGCAGGTTTCTCTAATGACCGAAAGCCTTTATAAAAAGCATTTTCTGACCCCTGGGGGTGACATGGGACATGATACTTCATGGCTTTCATTGAGGGCTGCAAATGGCCTGCAAATACCCTGTGTAGGATACACAAAGTTGGATTTCAAAGTGGGGGCTATGGAATTAAATAGGGGAGTTGTGATTGTTCGAGACCAATGTTTGGGATCAGGACAGGCAATTCTGGGAATGAATGTACTCTCCGCTTGCTGGGAAACTGTTTCATACAGATAACAATATATTTGTTTCAGAAAAACTCAGTTTCGGAAAGTCTGGGCCCAGGCTTTTCATGTGTGCCAGAAAGCTGAACAGTTCCAAGTGAGAGATGGCCGCATAGGGGTGGTGCGCCCAGCCTATCGGGCCCCCATTAAGATTCCAGCCCATTGTGAGAAGATAATCTGGGGAAGAGTGCCTAATGGAGTAGAAGGGAAGCCTTATTACTGTTTAGTTGAGCCAGCTCCAGGAGATGCCACCATAGAGGTCGCAAGGACCATTGCGGTGGCTCGCCATGGGAGAATACCAGTTAGAATGCGTAATCTGAGCACCTGGCCCCTCCTATTGCATCGATATCAAAAATTGGCTGAAGTTTATTTTGTTGGTGATGAGGATGGGGAAGGCCTACAATTGTTAGAGAAAGAACCTGGTATAATTGAAGTGAATTTGTGTCAACAGAAGCCCATTCAAGGTTCAACCTCTCCGAACACTATTTAATGTGTCCAGAGCCGAGCTGCTCTTGCCGAGGACCAGCAACAGCAATTGGAAGTCCTTCTGTTAAAGTGAAGCCATGTCTTTGCCACCAGTGAGGAAGAGGTGGGTAGAACAGATATCATACAACACCAGATCCCTACTGGCGATGCAGCTCCAATTAGAGAAAGGTACTGCCCCCTACCGCCTACTTTGTATCGAAGTTAAAGCCCTACTAAAGGGGATGCTAGACACACAGGTTATTTGAGAAAGCAACAGTCTGTGGGCTGCCCCCATTGTATTAGTGAAGAAGACGGTAGCTGCCATTTTTGTGTTGACTACAGAAAACTAAATGCTGACACATAAGGGTGCCTTTCCTCTGCCTCGGATTGAAGAGACCCTGACCAGTCTGAATAAAGCAGATTGGTTCTCCACTTTGGATTTAGCAAGTGGTTACTAGCAGGTGAGCATGGATCCAAAAGACTGGGAGAAGACAGCATTTACCACATCATTTGGTCTTTACGAATTCGAAAGGATGCCATTTGGATTGTGTAATGCTCCGACCGCTTCCCAACGTTTGATGCAACGCTGTCTCGGAGGTCAAGTATCTGAAACTTTACTAATCTATTTAGATGATGTGATTGTCTATTCCCCTCACTTCTCATCTCCTTTGGAACATTTAGATTTTGTGTTTGAGAAATTGAGTCACTATGGATTAAAATTGCAGCCAGATAAATGCCACATCTTTAAACCTGAAGTATCTTACTTGGGCCATGTGGTTAACAAGGGTGGCGTGGCCCCCCAACCCAGAGAAGACTGTTGTTGTCAGACTGGCCCCGCCCACATACAGTGACCCAGGTACGTTCTTTCTTTGGGTTTGTTGGGTACTATAGGTGGTTTGTCCCCAGATTTGCTGCATTAGCTGGACCCTTACATGTGCCGTTGGTGGGGAAGTCCCACTGGAAGAAGGGACAGAAGGAGGCTATTAGTTGGACAGAAGAGTGCAGTCAGGCATTTGAACAATTAAAGAGGTCTTTACTTGAAGCACCACTTCTTGCTTTTGCTGATTATACACTGCCATTTATTGTCTATACAGATGTCAGCAAGAAGGGATTGGGAGCTGTATTAGCCCAAAAACAGGGCGGTGTGGAGAAAGCGATCGCTTGTACTAGTAGGAGCTTGCACCCAACTGAGCAGAACGATGAGAATTAAGTTTAAATTGGAGCTGTTGGCATTAAAATGGGCAGTGGTAGACAAATTAAAAGATTACTTGGAGTTAATTTTACTATTTTTACTGATAGCAACCCCCTTGCTCACCTACAGACTGCTACGCTTGAAGCTGTTGAACAACGCTGGGCAGCACAGTTGGCTAATTATCAGTTTACCATCCAGTATCGGCAAGGGTAAGGAATACACTAATGCTGATGTACTTTCTATCTGCTGGACACCCCCCCGAGATGTTGGTATTGATGAAGGTTCCAGGGATGCAATAGAGGTACCCGGCTTTCAAACTGTGACTGCTAGCATTGTGCAAGCATGTTGTGGGGTAGCTACAGAAGAACAGCAAGAGGAGCCTTCAATGTGGGGGTGGAACCCCATGTTTTGGAGAGACTTGCAAGAAAACAATGTTGTGGTATGTGCTCAAGTATTTTATGACCCTAGGACATCTCTCTAAGGCTCAACGCTGTGAACTGGCTACTGATGCAAAACAAGCTTTCTGCCAGTGAGCCCGCTTAGAGTACCAGGAAGGAGTGTTGTGTCGCCAGATCTCTGACCCCACCACCAGTGAGGTACGCTTATAAGTTTTTGTTCCCTCTATAAAGTGAGAGTTCATTTGGAGAACTTGCCATGAAAAAACTGGACATTTGGGCCTAGAGAGAACTTTGTCTGTAGTTAGGAAGCGTTTTTACTGGCCAAACATGGAAAAGGATTTCAAAGGGTGGCACAAGAAATGTTCCCGCCGTGTACTGTACGAAACCAGATCCGAACCTAAGGCACCTGTTAATATTGGTGCAGGCACAAGCCCCTATGGAAAAAATCACCACAGATTTTTTGACGTTGGGAAGGCCAAATGACTTGTATCAAAATATTTTAGTGATGACTGATCTTTTTGTTTGGGCAGTACCGACACGGGACCAAACAGCAGCTACAACTGCCAGGGTATTGTGGCAGTATATAATCCAGCCTTTTGGGTGCCCGGAACAATTCCACTTGGATAAAGGCCCAAATTTTGAATCTCATCTTGTAGGGGAATTCTGCCGATATTATAGGATTGAGAAGAGCAGGACCACACCTTATCATCCACTGGACAATAGAACCTGTGAGATTCAATCAGACTAAGTATGCTGGGTACCCTAGAGGAGGAGAAACAAGCTAGATGGCCAGACTATCTGCCTGAGATGTTGCATGCTTACAATAATTCTGTACACCATTTCACAGGATTTGCCCCTTTTTTCTTGATGTTTGGCAGGCAGGTTAGAATGCCTGCAGACATGGTGCTGGGAGCTATGAGACAAGAAGCAGAGTTCTGGAGTCCTAAAGAATGGGTGAGGCGACATCATGAGAAGATGAGCTTTGCTTATGACAAAGCTAGGGAAAAGGCAAAGAAAACAGCTAGCCAGTACAAACAGAAGTTTGATAAACGTGCCAAAGATGCCCCTTTGTTGGCCGGAGAGTGTGTACTGGTGAGAAGTAAGAGGTCGTGAGGCAGAGGTAAGCTAGCTGATCGTTGGGAAAAGGATCCCTGGCTAGTAGTTTCCCAAGCAGAATCCACACTTCCAATATATTGTCTGTGTCCTGAGAGATGAGATGGCCCCATTCAAACCCTACATAGAAATATGTTGTGTCCCTGTTTATTAGATACTATAGAAACATTTGAGTTAAAGGAAATTGGTCCACAAGTTGCCCAGAATTTTGAACAATCTATGTCTGGGTGGTTTTACTGTTCGGAATACCCTCAAGAGCTTCCAGTTCCCCCAGTGCGGAGTTCTCAGCATTCAAATTTTAGGAGTGTTGCCTACTAGGTATAGAGTATAAAAGTTCTGTTTTTTAGAAAATGGTCACAAGGACATGCCCAGTGAAAAGCAAGGGAGATTGTCACAGGTGTGATTAATTGTTTTGATGTTGAGCACTTATTATGATTATTACGATTAATGGAGTATTGCAATTTAATTACATGATTATTGAGTTTAATGACTTTTTATATATGTGTATGCTGTGGATCCGTGGAGCAGCTTGATCAACTGGACCACAGAGCGAGGTTGAGTGAGCTGGCGGCTAGGAGACTGATTCAGAGTTTTTGCTATCTATAGGGCAGATGGTTTTGTTTACTTCCATCTTCAAAGTTAAGTGTTGCCTTTTTATTTTTTTGTTCAGTTTGGATTTTGTTTTGTTTTTCTTTTCTTTAATAGTTTATTTATTTAATCACTGAAAGTACACGTTAATTCTGCATTTTTTGGTGTTTTTTTTTTTTTTATTACTACATTGAACAAAAATATAAACGCAACATGTAAAGTGTTGGTCCCATGTTTCATGAGCTGAAATAAAAGATCCCAGAAATTTTCATTATGCACAATTTTCTCTCAAATTTTGTGCACAAATTTGTTTACATCCCTGTTAGTGAGCATTTCTCCTTTGCCAAGATAATCCATTGACCTAACAGGTGTGGCATATCAAGAAGCTGATTAAACAGCATGATCATTACACAGGTGCACCTTGCGCTGGGGACAATAAAAGGCCACTCTAAAATGTGCAGTTTTGTCAACACAACACAATGCCACAGATGTCTCAAGTTTTGAGGGAGCATGCAATTGGCATGCTGACTGCAGGAATGTCCACCAGAGCTGTTGCCAGAGAATTGAATGTTCATTTCTCTACCATAAGCCATCTTCAACGTCGTTTTAGAGAATTTGGCAGTACGTCCAACCAGCTTCACAACCGTAGACCACATGTAACCTCGCCAGCCCAGGATCTTCACATCCGGCTTCTTCACCTGCAGGATTGTCTGAGACCAGCCATACAGACAGCTGATGAAACTGGGTTTGCACAACCGAAGAATTTCTGCACAAACTATCAGTAACCGTCTCAGGGAAGCTCATCTGTGCACTCGTCATCCTCACCAGGGTCTTGACTGACTGCAGTTCGGCGTCGTAACCAACTTCAGTGAGCAAATGCTTAACTTCGATAGCCACTGGCACGCTGGAGAAGTGTGCTCTTCACGGATGAATCCCGGTTTCAACTGTACCGGGCAGATGGCAGACAGTGTGTATGGCATCGTGTGGGCGAACGGTTTACTGATGTCAATGTTGTGAACAGAGTGCCCGATGGTGGCAGTGGGGTTATAGTATAGGCAGGCATAAGCTATAGACAACGAACATTTCAACTGACTGCTTTCCTTATATGAACTGTAACTCAGTAAAATCTTTGAAATTGTTTCATGTTGCGTTTATATTTTTGTTCAATGTAGATTGTCTCCTGCTTTCGCCCTGCCCCCTCCCCCTTCCGAACATCTCTTGTAGTTGTTTCTCATACTCCACTGGATTGGACTATTTGAATGGATGGACTTTATAGACTGTTGAACCCTGGAAAGAGACTGCCTATTATCTGGACTCCCATTTATATATACCCTCTGTCTTTTTTCTATATTTTACCAAGTAATGTGGTATGAATCAATTAGCAATCTCATTTTAAAATTTGATTTTAATTGTTGGAATAATAAATGTTTTATAATTGATGGCAACTTGTGGAACTCCCTTTGTGTGGCTGTTCAATTATATTGCTGCTTCCCTGAAATAAAACAAACCTGTTCTTTAATCTAGTTATAGACATAAAACAAATCAAATAGAGTTATCTCTTCTCTAACTAATAGGTTGGCATAGTTTGGCTACTTAATCACCGTTTGTATAGTGTCTGATACCACGGCTGAGCTACAGCATTATAAACACACTGTAAGACAATATGTAATTGTAAAGAAAAAAATGCAATCTGGCACTTTACTGTATGATTCCCTCTATTGTTCTTTATCACTGGAGCTATCATTTCGTTTGATCAAGTGATAGTGATCCCAATACACACATCATAATGCTCTTCCCGAATTGGCTGATGAGAATACTACAGTCGGATTGATGTAGTATTGTGTATGAAGGTTTTCCTTTTTCATTGTTTTGGATGGAAAGGGGAATTGGTTGAGAGAGGGGGACCCACATACCAATCCTTTCCCAGGACTCAAGAAGGCTCTCAGCAGCCCTGGTTTTACCTTTAAAATGCAAATCCAAACTAATGTTCATTCAATATGGTTTTGTGGATTCCAGGGAGTGTCAAGTTTTATGGAGTACAGGCATAACAAAATGACAATTTGTTCACAGGTTATTGTGTATTTTGAAGTTGAAGAAAGCTGAAGCACAAATATTACAACGAGCCTTTGTCTTCCCTCTAATCTATTGTAAAACATCCATTTACTTTGAGTAAAATAAATTGTTGGGTCGTCGGTGATTTAGACTCACTTCATTTCTCTCCCACCAACCATAGTCATCCAACCCCTCCTGAGCAAACTTCTGAGACCTTCGCACTACAAAATAGATGAGGTACCCACTCCCACCAAGGCAGCAGAGTACTAGGAAGTTAGCAAGCACCCGCAGGAACCGGGTCAAATGAATGTTCTCTTCCTTCCGATTTTCCTGCTCTTCCACAATAGATTCCTGTCGGGTGAACATGAGCAACATTAAGGTTAGGGGTTACAGACTTCCTCTTTAGCATGTTTTTTTTTATTTTTTTTTTGTAAGCAGGTCTTAAACACAATGAAACGTGTTAATTACACAACAGTTGTCATCAAAACAAGTAGAGATTATTGTTTTGTAAAGAAACGCAGGAGTGGTAGACGGTTTGCAAAGCAATTTGTTTAAACCTACAAATATGTTGAAACATTTACCAAAAGAATATGGATGGACCTACCAAACAGTTCCATATTACATTTTATGTAAACATACAAATTACGTTACAACTATGAAAATAATATGACAATTTAATATAACGATAAAAACATTTGTTTTAATGACAATTCATATTTGTAAAGATTAAACATTTTTTAAGTTCCTAAATTTGAAAATCATTGTCATTCATTGGTACTTAGTAATTGTGTAGATGTGAGAAAACAAGGGAAAGCTTTGTTTCATGTTTTTAACCAACACACTTTTAAGAAGTTTTGTTCAGTTTCAATTAGTACCTAATAACTTAAAACATGTTAAAAAATTTGAGCACATGCACATCCTAGTTTAAAGTGTAATAACCTTGTCATACTAGAAATCAGCAGCACTGTAAGTTTTAGATTACCATTTTCTGTGATAAATTAATACTAAGAAAAATATATTTTATACCATGTTTCTATGAACCACAGAACTGGCGAACATGCTTGAGCTGGCCCTTTTCACTTAGCACGTTCACAAAGAAAAATGCAGCGCAGTTTTGCATTCAAATCAATGTTTGCTTAATGAAATCTGTCTGCTAAAACAGTATATCATTTACAGTAACTCGTTATACTAGCATGTTCAGTGTCACTGCAGCAACTTGTAGAACAACAAAGAAGGCTTTCTAATCGGTTAGACTAGCAACCACTGGTAAAATCAACTGAGTTTTATAAAGTGCAGAACTAATTCATTTTAACATTTTGTTTTGTTTATGGACTTTGCAATACTTGTATGGTGGGTGTCTTTAGTAATATCTACAATGTATCGACAATAGCAATCAACCACTCTGATACAAACTTTCTAACAAGTCTGGTATAAACAATTTTGGATTAAACCCTTGTAAAAATGTGAATGAATATCTAGATGGATGTATCTTTTAAATCACTGGTAATTTGGCTATAATGCTGTCTGCAGCAAATGCAAGTATTTCTTGCCCAACTCACGTAGAATAACTCGGGTAACTCTGAAAACCATGGTAATGCCTCATTTTTCACCAACTCGAGTTGTCCATCAACTCAAATTCTAGGAGAATTCAGACCAATTCAAGCACACTCGAGTTGGCTGTCCATGGAAACGAGGTATAAGTAACTTTGAACTTTTCATCAGCAGTAAACACTGAAACACAGTTACTGAACAGGTTTTAACTTTGATTTAGTACTTCCTAAGTTACATATTTTGTAGTGTCTACTGTACCTGCTTTTAAAATTATACTAACAAATACAATCCTACAAAAATACTATGATTTGTATTAACACAGTTACACATACACACATTTTATTAAGCAGTAGAACACATTTAGTCATGCTGGGTTAAAGACCTGATAATAATATCTAAGGTATTTTTAAAAACATTAAATCAAATTAAGCTAGAGTCTGGCATATATCAAATTAATACAGGTACTGTATTCACTCCTTCTTAAACAGTAGTTAATTTTAATATGTATTCGCACCACCAGACAGTACTGTACATGCTTGAAATCTAAAAGTGCATAACTGATGGAATGGTAAGATGAAGTTCCTGGAAAAATTGGTTGTATTTCTGGAACCAGCCACTAGTCAAAACATCATATCCAAGCGCCATAAAAACTCTGCGTGGCTTGCATTCAAGTCTTTAGAGCCTGAGGGAAGGGCTACCCTCAGCCATGGATTCCCTAATGTTTCCTCCTACCAGCGAGTCAGGCTTTTTTTACTTACCTGAGTGCCAAGTGGTTTGTATTTAGTTTCTGCAGCGTGTGTGGCAGGCTGAAGAGGTCGGGTTCTCCCTCAGTGCATTTCATGCGATGGGGGGGGTGGAGGGGGGGGGGGGGGGGGGGGGCCGTGTTTCAGCTGCTTACTTTTCATTCATCGTTTTCCTATTTTTTGTGGGTAGGTGGCATTGCGCCACTGCAGTTGTTGCATTAACCATTCATCATTTTCATTTTCCAGTCATGGTTTGGCTGCTTTGTCTTTTCAGAGGAGCCACTTCCTATCCCGACACTAGACTACATGATGTCATCGTGTATTCACTAGTCTGCCAATATTACGAATAGCTGTCAGCACCCACGGACAAGGTCTCCGGCCAAATTCATTATCATCATTAATTTGTCTGTTCAATTGAAATTTAAATAATCCACATTGCTGATTCTCCATAAAGATTTAAGCCAATCAAAATTCTTGGAGGCTAAACATTCTCCTATTTAAACACACACTTAGGAGATGCATTAACTCGACAGATACCTTAAAACTTGTGGTAATAGAAGCAAATTTGTTGTCAGCTGTTTCAGGATTCCCAATTAAGTAATCCCAGCTGGTGAACATTTTCCAGCTGAAGGTAAAGCTTGTGTCATCTCCACCACCCTCTTCATTTGCATTATTTGCCATTCTGTGAACAAAAAACAAAAACAATACAGGTCTGTTCTATCTAATAGAAAATTAAGAATGTGCTTAAACTTCAGAGGTTAAAAACTGGCGTGAGAGTGAATGGTCCCCTGTCATGTGACAGGCACTGTTTGGCAGGAACAGGGCTGTCCTGCAAGTGTGAGTGTGGTCAGGTTAAGCTGGATAATTAATTGCCTTTTCAACCTGGCCACCTGTATAAAAAGAGAAACTTAATGGCTCTGAAACCTAGAGCTGTTTTTGTTAAAGCCTATAACAGATCACTTTTGTTTACATTTGTTTACATTGATTTCTGTTTATTTTGTTAACAATAAAATATTTCAGTCTTTCATTTTCCTTTGCAATCATCTCACACCTGTTATAGTGAGTCTGTTATTCTGTCATTTTTGTGAGATCCAGTAAGAAATACTTACGTTCTTATAACCACCATGAAGCTATAGGCAATTGTTCCAACTCCTGTCATAAAGTAGGACAAAGGCATACGAAACTTAAGCCATCCAATAGCACGTTGGTTGTTGTAATAGCCATAGAACAGGACAGAGTACTGTGAAAAACCCTTAAAGACAAAAAAAATACACATTCTGTATCATTTAGCTGCTAACAATGATTTAAGTAAAAAAATGTTCTTTGGTGCACTTTCCTGCAAGAGTAATTGGAATTCCTGCCCAATTTTTGTGGACTCAAATACAGCAATAGGCATAAAAGTAGAAGCCTATCCCAGTACTGATCAGTTCTAACAAGCCCCGTTTACTCCTAGCTGCCCAGGTAATAATCCTGCCTAGCATGAAACCACGTACCCAGGTTGACCCGGGTCGGCAGTGACCCAGCTCAGGATGTGGGTCGACATGCTTTCACAATGGTCGAGCAAGACAAAATGCATGAAGTGGACAAAGTAACAAATGGCCACAACTGAGTGAAGGTTACACATTTCTTATTCTGTTTAATCATATTTGTTTTGACTGCAGCAGAGATGATGAAACATTTGCTCTAATCAACATTAGGGCAGACAATTTAATCCAGAGAAGTTTGGATGAAAGCGTCCGTAACAAACTGCTTCCAGGGCATTGCTACGCTCATTGTGTATTTACTTCTGTCACCCAGGTCAATTGCTTCTTCAAAAAGCAGTGTGAAATTGCTTAGCCAACCCACATGCAAGTGTGAAAGGGGCTCTGATCACTATAGAAGTACTGGATGTCTTCAAACAGGAATATTAAAATTATTGTATCATAGATTTGATTTTGCTTTAGTTCAGATCGCATGATGCAGTTTTTCTCATATTGTCCACATTTAATAATAATAATAATAATAATAATAATAATAATAATAATAATAATAATAATAATATAATACACCCAGATGTCTTTATTCTTAAGTTTAAAGACAATAAAACTGAATCTACTGTAGCACACCATATAAGGATAAGCAGTTACTCACCCCAAAATCCCATAAAATGGAAAAGTCCATAGCTGTGGCTTCTTCACTTTTAGGGACAGTTTTTCTTGGCATACTGCCATACGGTTTACCCATCAGTGCCTTCAATAGAAGAACATGAAACATGCAAGCAGTGGAAGTTCATACAAGGTGTATTTTTAATGGGCAGGAGGGGGGTTAAAATCAGTTTTCCTGAACAGGGTTCTTTTACAAGTAAATATTTAACTATCATCCACCTGGCCCACAAATAAACAACTGCAAAACAGACTCAAACCTTGTCATGCTGGGGGGAGATTACATGTTTATTGTTACCAAAGAAAATAACTATGCAATTAATACAGTTGCATAGTGTACTGCGGGCACCAAAATCTCTTGATTTAGTTTAAATCAATTAAATCATCAAGTATATATTTGTTTGAACAAACCCTTAAATATAATAAAAATAGTAATACAAAAAAAAAAACATCTCCCTACCTCAGGCACCATGACAAGGCCAAATGTTAAACCAAACAAAACCATATTGATTCCATACATCCACCTCAAGAAAATGAAATAGGAGGCAACTGAGGAACCAAAATGACCTAAGAGAAATACGGTTCACTATTAATCAACAAGGAGACCTGCATATTTTAGGTAATGCTTGACTAAAGGTTGAATACACCTGACTTTCTTCTACAGCCCATGGTGGTATAAAAAAAGCAAGTCCTTTGCCTCTTGCTTTTCAGTGCAGATTTGTTTGAAACCAAGAACAATATGTTTAAGGTTCCTGACATTGTTATTGTAGTAGAAATTAACAGGTTCTTTCTCTGTATTGGAAGGGGTGATAATTTGGCTCATGATACTTAATTTCTATACCTATTAACTTTTGGTAACGTGTACTTCCATTAATAACTTCAACATTTACTTCACTTAATTGTTTAGAATATTGGAAAATCTTGTGCACTGTGCATGCAGCTCATGCAGATAATAACTTGCTATTAATATTTAGATTTTTTGTTCTCTTACTTTCTATCTCCTTTATTTTCATTTCCCATGGTATGCAGGCTGTTCTGAAGTTCTCAAAATCACGCTGAAACTTCATCCATTTCTAAAACAAAGAAAAAACATTCTTCCATTAATACCAAGTGACTCAGTGAAAGTTATCAGTTTTAGATTTGTTTATTTAAAAATATGATTTAATCGGTGAGCTAAAACATTATATATTAAAAGGAAACAATGTAGTCAAAATATTGTACTGATAAAGTCCCAAAAGTAAACATTGCTGTTGTGTTTCATAGTTTGCCCACCAGATGGCGAGCTAAGGACAGACTATACAGTAATTGCTACAAACCCTCCACTATCTCCCCATCAGATCTGAGAAAGCTTACCTTTTGCATCATCACTTTGTATGCATAAAATTTTTTGCCTTTTCCCTTCCCAAGGGAACCTTCAAATTTATCCACAAATTCATGAGCTTCCCTAAAGAAAATGTCAGGATGAGAAAGTATATGAGATTCTCAGTGCAATAACTGTACTGTTTTTCGGAACAGTCAAAACTCAGGACTAGTTTAGAACATTCCAAAAATTGGTCCATAAAAATTCCATAAAAGTGGTCTTCATAATCAGATGGTCTTTGTACAGAGGTAGTTAAAGGGGTAATAACTAAGGTGGTAAACATTTTCTTACCTCTTATTAGTATCTGGCTGTATATTTCAGACTTTTTTTTTTTTTACTTTGCCTCAGGTAAGGCAGCATGCTGCCACTCCCTCCAATTGAGGTCCTTATACAATACATTGTGCACTACAAACAAACTGAATGTGTTGCAGCAGAACAAATGCACTTCATCCAAGTCAAAGTAAAAATAAAGTCTAATAAAGTATGGGAAACTCAATTAACAGCAAAATAAAAAAAGGAGAAGATTGCAACTGAAAGAAAAGACATTTTATTTAAATTCTTATACAATGAGCAATGAGACACCTATTAACTTTACAAAACTACAACCAAACAGGTAATATAATCCAAGTTCTCTTAAGCACTCTCAAGGTATCTATTTCTTATTTTGTAAAACTAAGATGATTTTTAAGTTAATTGAAGAATGGAGGAAACACTTTTAAAATGTGTCAGATAACTTTTTCATATGGTCCATTCATATGGTCTGTGGTTTTGAGTGACACAGATTATAAACGCATTAAGTATTAAATACATTACACTGTAATATATATTTTGATGATTCTTTGGGTTTTTTGTGCATCTAAAGTATAAAATAAAAACATTTGTTTATAATATGTTCTATGAAATGTATGTTAGTTCTTAAACATTTGGTTTGACAGTGTTGACAGGCAGATAGATAGATTCTCATTGCACAACAGACTTGAATCCCATACTTGAGAGTTGTCAGCTTGCGCTTCATTTGCCATGGTTGGTTTCTCAAGGTAGCAATCAATTTCTTTTTCTCCTCAACAGCTTCCTTTAGCTTAGCCACTTCCTCTTCAGTAAGGACTTCTTCTTCCTCAGAGGAATCACCTGAGTCAGAACTGAAACAAGAGACACAAGAGTCTTTTTAATGACAACAGGACATCTTAATATTGATCTTAATATAGACCTCACTCCACTGTATTTTCTCCATATTTAGGGATGTTAATGAGGGTGTTATGTAATCAGTACATATAGTAAAAAAAAAGTGTTTATAGTATAAAGTTACCATAAAGTTAGTTTGCATCACCATATAGAATTACCATATTTTGCTTCATAAAATCCAAAAATGTTACGCTTACACGGTGAATTACATACCTCTTTGCAGTTTTCCATATACTTAATGAAAAACTTGCGATCTCAATCCTAAAATTCTATTTGATGCAAAACATTTGGCCACAGTTGTACAATTACAGGCTTAAAGTGAGGCATATTTTCAAAACATTGGACTTAGTTTTACTGAGATCTGTTGTGAATATGACAACAATAGAACCAAATGATAAAGGTTTACTAATTTCACCGGATTGTGTGTTAACAAAGAGTACTCATAGTAACTTGAACCTAACTGGAAATTTTTTTTTTTTAAAATATATATATATATATATATATATATATATATATATATATATATATATATATATATATATATATATATATATATATATATATAACTATTGTGTATGGGTATATTTATTATCCTAATATAAATTTATAACCTAGAAAACTTTGTCTTTTTTTTCAACTTTTGTTAGGAAAGATTGTAAGAATCTTTAAAGTCCAAGTGTGACTAGAATCTCATTTCAAGGGGTCACACTCGGTGGCTTGGTGGACCCCAAAGTAATCACAATATATTTTATACCCAATGTGAAAAAAAACACACTTTCTAGTTTCTAGTTTATTGAAGCTTATTTCCTTAATTGAGTAGGAATTTTCGTAACACTTTTTCTTTTTTCAACCTGCAACAAAGGCTAAAACACAGAACACCAGGGCTATGATATACAATTTAAAAGCAGTGAAAACAGGAAGGTAATTAATATGATCAAACTGTTACCTTGAATCTGCTTTCTTCTTATTTTTATTATCATTTTTGTCATTCTTCCCATTTCCATTTTTGTCGTTCTTTCCACCTTTCTTGTTTTTTTTGTCATCACTGTCATCTTGTTTCTTTCCGTTTTGGGCTTTCTTCTTTTTCGTTGAATCTTTCTCCTCCTCTTCTTCCTCCTCCTCAGATTCTTGTTTTTTTCTGGATTTTTCGTTCCTCCTGTTCTTTTTATTTTTGTGCATTTCTACCTCAGGTTCATTGTCCTCATCTTTCTGAGGTTTTCTATTCCCACCTATTCCCATATTTCTCTTCCTGCTTCTCCCTTTTCCCTGGTCCTCTTCTGAATCTTGCTTCCCACCCCTTTTCCTTGGGTTTCCTCCAATCTGTTTGCTTGGCTTTTTCTCCTCTTCTTCTGAATCATTCTTAGCATCTTAAACATTAAAAATACAAAAAAAAAAATTAATTCAGAAAACCAGTTTAGAGTATGAAGTAAATTGTAAAATGGATTGCATAACTGACGTGCTTAGAGCTAATGCTTGACATCTGATGTGTTCTGAATTATTATGTGTGATCTTTTCATTTATATGTTTTGTTGATTGTATTTTACAATTTTATCTTGGATGTATTTCCCTTACAAATAAAAAGGTTTTAAAAACTGTTACATTACATTAAGGTTACCGGTATGTTATTGGCTTTTATAGGGTGTCTGGTTTCAGTTTAAAAATTATATATTATATAAACAATGTGTTTAATGTGATTCTAGTGTGCATGGGTGAAAACGTTCAACTTTGTAACCACAACACCTTCCTCTGGTTCGATCGCATTAATAGAGGCCAAGGAGCCATTGTGCTTTAACTTCAATGTTAATAGTCTACTTGGTCTCTCCCCCTGAAAATAATACTTTTGTTTAGTGCGGTGCCCTTTCCAACTCTAATATTTGCCCTTTTTAGATCATTAATATGTTTATTCCGAGTGGAGTTTAAATATGGAGAAGGAAATACAGTTACCTCTCAAAAAACATGTAGTAGCTTCCCACCACGTCTGCGGATTCTCAGAGGAATCAGAATTAAATTGCAAAATTTCCACTAATTTTGAATTAAATTGAACTATGAACTATGCATTTTGCAGCAGAGGAATTGAAATACCACCTAATAGCACACAAGACTTCATGAATGGGATAAAATTACAGAGCATGGGCTATAATTTAAATGGGTTGCAATCATAAAAAAAAAAAAAAAAAAAAAACACTTTGAAAACAGTGGACATCACAAAAGTTAAGCTGTGTTCAGTGGAAAAATGCTATAAATACTCATTTGCAATGCAAAAAGTGAAGACATTTTGTAAGTTTGATAGGATAATTCAATAACAGCACGTTCCAGGACCCAGTATTAATATCTGTCATTATGATGGCTGAAATGAGACAGCAAGAGACCTTTCCCCCATGAAGATACTCTAAAAAGCTAACTATAGCAAGGCACCTGGTTCTGACATAAAATGGTTCCATTCTGAATATCACAAAAGGTGCAAGCTCTGCAACACAAAACATTAAAAAACAACTAATACAAAACACAAAGTGCAGATGGATTTCAACATTGAAATCCCACATGGTTTGGAAAAACTCAAAACTCTTTTAAAGTCATGACTTTATAACAGTAATACATATCCAAGGTCAGACTTTGCACTTCACACAGTCAACCCCTGAGCCAACAGATAATAATTGGTCTGGTTTAACCAACTGTGATAAGGCAGCTGAGTGAATACAGGTGCAGATGTGATGCAGTGCAGGAATGAAACAGACAGAGACTGCAATCCGGTTTGGAAAAGATGTTTTTATTTTTATCCAGGTCTGGTGAACAAATAATAAACCCTGGCAATACACAACAATGTGTAGTGCACGGAGGAAACAATAACGGGTTGCAGTCCAAAAAATAAACACAAATTATACGTCCCACAATAATACTAACAGGGTACCAGACCTGGGTGCGTGCAGTAGTGCTCATGGTGGGTGATAACAGTTTATTTTGTGACTGTGGTGTAGTGTTGTTCTGGCTTTGTGCTGACCCAACGCAACAGCTCCAGATACGTGTTAGCCGTCTGGTGGTTCTCAAAAAAGACAATTACTAACAACACTAAAATAAACAAAACACTCACGATTCAATTTAAGTTTCACTGGGGTCTCTCACAGTCCTTCTAGGTTCAGAATACAAAACCAAAAGTGAAGGAACAGATTACGATTCTCCTTCCCCTTTTATGCTGTCACGCACGACCCCTTGATAAATGAGTGCAACCACTCTGCAATCTGCGGCTGCTATGTTGTTTCCCTTCTGGGTCAATATGTTCTTGCAACGGAGTCTCGCCTTCTTCCAGACTGACCGACTTCCAAACCCTGGGAAAGAACTGTCAGGCAAGCCCATCCAAAGAACTCTGTTTTCACTGCTTAGCACCCTCACAGTTCAACATTCATTGTATTTGTGTCACACCAACGTACGTATAATTTGATTTAGTCTTATGATGATAACCTTGGTTAACATTTTATAATCTACATTCAGTAGAGAAATTGGCTTGTAACTTCCACATTAGATAATGTCTCTTCCGGGTTTTGGTATAAATTATGTTATTGCACTATGCATGCTAGTGGGTAATATCCCTCTATCCCATGCTTCATTGTAAATCTCACACAGGACTGGGGTAAGAATGTCACGGAGCCACTTGTAAAATTCACTAGGCAGACCGTCTTCCCCTGGCACTGTCCCTGTTGATTTTATTGCCTTTGTAATCTCCCCTTCTGTTATTTTTTGTAAAAAAATATCTCTTTGTTCTACATTAAGTTTTGGTAATTCAATCTGGGAAAATAAATTATTATAATCTAGAGTTCCTGCTTGTAATTCTGATTGATATAATTAACCGATAGTGCCATCGATGATGGCTCTACCATGTGATAGTTGTTTGCGACTGGAGTTATGTGTCCTGAGCCGAAGGTGAGGGCGCTAACGAAATTCAAGGTCAACTATCACACAGTAGAGCCTCATCAAGGGGGCACTATCATGATTACAAAATTATTTTTATCATTGTTTTCTTTAAAAAAAAAAAAAAACAACACCTTAAAACCTAGATTTACCTTGAACTTGTAGTGATTCGTCAGGTACCTTTCCGCTGAGTAAAGATGTTTTAAGAAAATAGTCCTGAATATTTTTTAAATAAAAAACAAGAATTATATAAATATAAAGAGAAAAACAATTAGTTTATATTTAGTAAATCGATTTTTTTTTTTTTTTTTAATAATGTGTTAGGGTTTTATTTATTTATAATCTGGACATGCCTGAGAAATGAACAGATCAATTACTGAACAGCACGTGTATGATTGAGTGTGAATGGGCTGTTATTAGGAGCTCATTGTCCCCAGTTAAAGGGACCTCACTATCACTGTGAGTGTAGTGACAGGAACACACTGTTTGATTGGTTGGTTTTGAGTCCTGTTTAGCGGTATACCAGCCGAGCCGAATATAGTATTGTTGTACAATTGTTATGTTTTTGCAGAACATTAGCTGTTCAATAGCTGCGAATTGAGCTTTCATTACAGTCCTGTTACAGACATGATTTCTCTTGTCTCCAGACCAGTCAGCTAGAAGTTGAACAGCCTTTGCTCTCACACAGTGTACTTGTAATTTGTGTACTTTTTGGTGAGATTGGCTTTTTCACTGATGGTAGCCATTAAGTTTAGCTGTAAGCAGGAATGTAATTTAAAAAAAAAAAACTCGACATACACAGATTGATTCACAGTTGGTGCTGAGACGTTCCAGCTCTATTAGAGCCCGCTAGAGCTGGAAGCTGATGGTACTGAATCATTTTTTAATGTATGGAAGTATTCTTTTAAGGTGCTATTAATATATTTGGTGTCTGTATGTGGATGATTTTACCACTTTCACCGAGAGCTACTGATTATGTATCATTTTTAAATGCCATCTACAATATGTTATGATTAAGCTTTTTTTAAAGGATTTTGCTTTTAGATTACACATCATAAAAGGTCTATATAATAATCATTTTTCTAGTGACTTCTATTGAAGTTTTGGGGTGCTTTCAAATGGGAATGTAACATCTTGAATAGACAGTATTTAATTTATTTGCATCACGACAGAACCTTTCAAAAACAGCTATTTATATTTATCTTTGTATTCCAGCTATAGCTGTTTACTCGAACAGTTAGGTTAATCAACAGAATTAATACTTGTGGGGTTTCTTTGCTCTTGTCCAGATACTGAAAATCCTGGCTGATGTTTTTGTGTTGTTCAAGCTGTCGGAATCATCATTCAGTGATTGCTCAGGCTTAAGGTCCTTTCACACCAAGTGTGTCATGTAAGCATAACATTGTTTTTTTTCAGAATACTGTGCATGTAGGCTTTCACACCGGCTGCATAGCGTAAAACATGCTGCCTTTCAGAGTCTGATGGACCAGGTTTTACGCCCACATCATGAATATGCAGCAGAGTACATTGATGATGTGGTGATTTACAGCTCCACCTGGTGAGAGCATTTGGCTAGGGATACAGACATCCGGCTGACAGAAAACTTGAGAAAATGTGCATTTGCCAAGAGAGAAACTTAATATTTGGAATTTTTAAAGGAAATGGAAGGGTGCGACCAGTGGTCGATGTGGCGATCCCCAAAACCAAGACTCAGATGACGTCACTGCTGGGGTTAGCGGGTTATTATTGCCGCTTTATCCCCGCATATGCCACAGTGGTTAACCCTTTAGTAGACCTCACCAGAAAGAGTGCCCCAAATTTAATTAACTGGTCAGCTGAGTGTCAGGGGCCGTTTGATACTATTAAGTGTAAACTTTGCCATGCCCCCACCCTTAGCACACCTGATTTCACTAAGAGATTCATTTTATACACCGATGGTTGGGACTGCAATCCCATTATTGTTTATCCTGTGCAGTACACTTTGTTGTGTATTTCCGGTGGATTAATGTTTAGGTCACCAGCCCTGAAATATAAAATAAAGTTTCACTTTTCCAAACTGGATCACAAGGCTATCTGTTTAATTACAGCACTGCATCACTCCTGCACCAGTTTCCACTCAGCCACTTTGTCACAAGCCCTTAAAAAGATAATGTTGGCCACTTTGCACATCTCTGAGAGAAGCGAGATAGATGACAAATGATCTCAGTCCCTGTAATAGGACGAGGAGCCCTGTACATTATTTGTTTGTTTATTTTTAGAACATGGTCTCCCCCACCGCCCGTGTTATTTTGTGTTTATTGGTTATGATTTATTGTATTTATATATGATGGCGAGAGCCGTATGTTTTGTTTATTTGAATGTGTTCTGGCAGAGGCAAGGTTGGCAGCTCGCCTCTGCCTGTAGTTAATTACAAATAGATTAATTATAAATTGAATAATTACTAGCTACTTAAAACCCTCACCCACGGTATATAAACCTGTAGTTCTCTGCACTCAGGTGGGAGTTCGGAGGATTGCACAAGAGGGAGTGAGGTGAAAAGAAAATGAAACTAAAAACTTAAAGCTTAAAGCTTAAAAGGATCCGTGAAGGCTACTGCCCAGCCAGACCTTAAGGGTTGTTTTGCGTTCGCAATTTGTTTTATTTACAATCTTTATTTTCGCTCTATGAGCAGTGTTTTCTGTTTAAATATTTAATTTTATTAAGCGCCATTTGCTCCGTATCTGCAGTGCTTATGTTTCTTCCTGCATTCTGGCCTGACGTCAACCACACGTCTATCCTGTCACAGTCCTATCGCCAACATCTGCTTCCCAATTGCTGTAAATTCTCGTCTTTTGAGCAATTGCGTTGTTGTAGTCAGGGAAAACCAAGAAATCTATCTGTCCCATGGCATATGAGGGAATCCACTTTTGCCCCTTGCAGTATCAGTTGCCTGTTACTATATCTTAGCAGGTAAATATCAGTTTCCTATTAGAGTCATTACTGTTATACAATCTGTGCACTTTCTATTTCTATCTGTCGGCCTCTCAAAAAAGACACTAACTCTTCAGCTGTAGGTTGTTTCTTTGGCACCTGTCTTCCATCTCTGCGGCCTAGTTTTGTAATTGTTCAATTCATTGCTTGTAGAGTGTTAACTGGTGGTATACATCCCTATGTGTTCCTACAACTGTTACATATCTGTAATTTTTCTTTTCATTGTTAACAATCTAACAACTTTTTACACTTATAACTTTAAAGTTTGTTTTAAAGCTTTTTTCAAAATGTCAGCTCTAGTGCACAGGGGTTTGAGATCTATTCTCTAAATCACTGCAAGAATATCGATTAAAAAAAAAAAAAAAAGTGCTCTGGCTTTTCTGTTCCATACCACACCATGGATCGTTATTACTGTGTTATTTGTTTGACAATGTAGGCAATATCCCTTAGACTATTAGTGCACTACAGTGGCCATTTTGAAAAGAGCTTTGAAACAGACTTTAAAGTTATGTGTAAAACAATTGTCAGAATGTTAACAATGAAAATAACTATTACAGGTATGTTATTTGTAGCAACGCATGGGGGATGTGTAACATTATATTTTTCAGAACCCCGCTACTAACTCTATAAATGTTCTTTTAAAAAAAGAAAAAAAAAAGATGAGAAAGTCAATTAGGACAGCTTTTCCTTTTGGCTTGACAGGCGTATCAAGATGGGAAAATGGGGAAATGGAAGACTTGCAAAAGTTACCCGAGACTCTGCTTTGGCAACAGTCCAGAAGGTATAGTAGGTGACAAGTTGCAAGTTTCTTGCTTTGTGTCGAGATAAAGTTTCCCCTGTCGTTACATTATGTTCTCAATTGCAGTGATGAAGGAAAGTGATTCAAGGGGTTTTGGACATCAGATTTCAATGACAGCTATCTAATGGTCAGTAGTGCAAAAAAGATAGGGGTAAACCAGGAGCGTGGACTAGGTGGAATTAGGAGCTGTGAAAGGCACTAGGCCATTAGTTGTTTACGTTGCCTGTGTCATTTGTCTGGTACATATGCATAGAGGCAAAATAAGTAAAAAAATTCCAGCTATCAATCTAAATTACTAGTTACGTTTAGAATGTGTTTCGCTTCTCAATTCTTAAATGTTGGAAAAGATAAAGTGACACTGAAAATGAAAACAGAAATCTTAACATTTTCATTTTACTCTAGAATACTGGTGATTCCAATAGATGTTATTCACAACAAGTTAATTATAGCATGATCATTATTTGCTGTTACAGGCAGTCTTCGCACTTACGACACAATTGGTTTCGGAAAGTCGCGTTGTAAGTCAAAGCGCGAAGCACAATTTCTCATAGGAACAATGTTATAAATTTGAGTTACGTTCTTGACTCTGCAGCCAAATAATATAGTTTTACAAAAATGCCCCGTTATAGAGTAGTCATGCAAAAATGTATTTAACTCTTTACACTCAGCCCGGTGGTTACGCGCATATTAGTCAGACACCTACCTGGCTTGTTTAAAAGTACAGACTATGGGCTTTCCAATGACGTATTCTCTCTCTCTCTCTCTCTCTCTCTCTCTCTCTCTCTCTCTCTCTCTCTCTCTCTCTCTCTCTCTCTCTCTATCTGTGGGGGGGTGGGGTGGGGTGGGGTGGGGGTTACTCCTAGCAGGAAATACGATCGCCTGAAGTTAAGCCCCTCATCATGTGACAGAGTTCACAGCTTAGGTTTTGTTTTGACTGAATTGCTCTTATCAGACATTGTTAACGGCAAATAAATGAAAAAAAAACACGTTAGACTAAGTCGGGGCGACCACGGCAGGTACTGCAGTTCGGACACCGAGCATGCGCACATGACGCATGGCTCAGGTCTCGCCGTGTCATAAATGCCGTATCGATGTCGTAAAGTCAAACCAGGGTAATAATGCAAAAGAGTCGTAAGTGCCGTGCGTTGTAAGTGGAGGAGATGATTTACCGCTATACTGTGTAATTCAGCGGGTTCATACACTCTGTATTTGGTGCAGTAACAACTCTGAGAGTGCTTAAGCCCTTACTACCTCTAAACATGTATTTTTCTAAGTATATACAGATTCATTTGTAAGTGCAATTATATTTATAAAGAGTATGTTTGTTTTAATACACCACCCACTCAATATGTCGTGGGTGTCAGGGTCCAATATAAATCCGCTATACATCAAGATCCCCAATATGATGAGAGACCTATAGAATAACAAACAGGCTAATAACACATACTGTAAAACCACTCCCTTGCTTTATCTGGTGCATCAGGGCCCAGTAAAAATCCTCTACACAACCTGCTTTTTATCATTTTTCATCTTAGCGTGTGCTGTTCTTGCGCAGCCAAGCAACTGCTGAATCAACAGCTGTGTGTAGAGCATGGAGTCCACCGCGCAGTCCTCCACTATGTGAAGCATTGTCTGTTTCTGCCCACATGAGCAGAGTGGGCTGTCTTCGAGGCCCCAGTCATAAAGACACGCTGCACACCGACCGTGACCAGTACAATAGCGATTGAGTAAAGTCCAATCTTGGCATGGCAGGTCAAAGCCGGGCGGGCGGTCTATTGGGTCGGCAATGAGGAATTGGTTGTGAGTGTCGCTCTGGAACCACTCCTCTTGCCACTGGGTTGTTGAAGACCAATCAGGGTCAGAAAGTGACAGCCAGACTGGGTGTCTAGATTCCAGATGCACCTTTGGTGGATGGAGGATAAAGTCATGCAATGGTAGTGCCGGGTTATCCTGGATCTTGTTGACAATTTTGACCACTGCTTCCTTGCGCCGAATGTGTGGAGGTGTGATGTTGCTCAGCACCGGTAGCTGGACCGGAGTTGAGTGGAAAGTACCGGAGATGGTCCGCATTGCAGAGTTCAGTGTCAATTTTCTTTGCATGTGAACTGCGACACCAGACTGGGGCACAGTACTCAGCTATTGAGTAGCAGAGAGCAAGGGCTGTGGACCGGAGGACCAGTGTTCGTGCTCCCCATGATATGCCTGCCAACATACTCAGCAAGTTGTTTTGTGCGCGGACTTTCACAGCTGTCTTTATCAGGTGGTCGTGGAATGTCAGTGAACGATCGAGGGTAACACTGAGGTAAATTGGGCTGTGATCACGCTTAAGCCGTTTATCATCTAGGACTGCATTCAGTTCCCGTGAAGCACTTGCATTGTGCAGGTGAAAAACTGCTGAGACATTTTTTGTGACGCGGTTGGAGTCTCCACTTTTTGCAGTAGTCGGATAAGTTTGCCATATCAATGTTGAGACGATCTTCGAGTTCTTCAAAAGCTTGGGCTTGATTGGCACAGTAGACGTCGTCCGCGTACATGAACTTGCTGGATCTTGTACGAGGAAGGTCCGAGACATACATATTGAAGAGAGTGGGTGCGAGAACAGATCCTTGTGGGAGACCGTTCTGCTGAATCCGCCAGCTGCTCACTTCTTCACCCATGTGTACTAGTATCCTCCGGTCTCGCAGCAGGAACTCCACGACATCTGGAACCCAAGCTGGCAAGGAATTTTCAGATAAACAGCAGCACACCATTTTAATTCGTACAGCAAAGAGTAATTGCTTCTCATCAACTTGAGTCTCCAATTAATTTCATTAATTGTCTTCCTCTCCTTTCTCAAATGCACAAAACCGCTGCATTGAAATCCATTCCTAATAGGAGGCTTGTTGTTAGGAGCTGACGTCACTACCTTATGACTTTTGCTAATGTATTGCTGCCACACGTGAACACCTCATTCGCTAAAATAAAAACCACTTCAGCAAGTAGATATTTAATTTGCTTTGTGTTATTGTGCAATACGTGTGTATATGATAACAGGACAACATTAATGCTTTGTTTTTAATTATTTTGTATATTGTTGTTTGTGAGGTGCAGTACGAAATAAAACAAACAGTAATTCTAAGTGCCTATGTATATTGCAGCTGAGGCATACGCAGTTACACAGTAAAAATGGGGAGCCAACTCCAGGACCGCAATATATCCGAAACCGCAGTGTAGCAAGGGGTGATATAAAGAGGGGTGGGTGTATTTATAAAATGCTAAAACAGAGTTTATGTCATACAAGATATTCTTTTAAAACGCAAGACCTGCGTAAATGGTTGATTTACTTGCTTTCTTCTACATTGCAAATAAATAGGTAGGTACGCTAATTTAAACAACTGTGTTTTGTTTGCTTTCTGCTCATGTAAAGCCTGGTTGTAGTATATTTATTTAAATGCTTTACAAAATAAAACAAAAACGTTTTTTTTTTTCTTGACTTCCACCCACCATTCCTGAATTAGGCTTTTTGTTATTATTATTATTTATTTATTTATTTTCCAAATAAAAAACGGCATTTACAAGTGCAGTGTGTCTAACTGATATTCAGGACAGGATTAAAGGATGTGTGGGCCCTACGGTAACCCATATTTTGGGGGTTGTATGCATATTATGAGGAATGGTGTTATTGGCATATTGGTTAATCCAGCTCTGCCTTGGGAACAAGAGTGAGCAGGGTGAGACAATTGTATATGACGCAGGGGAGTGTGGAGCGAACATTTCCAGCCCACGCTTTCACACCATTGAGAAAAACTGAGCAGTTTTATTTTTCTTAAATATACGTTTGGATATTGAGTTTGCAGAGACAATTTAAAAAAGGTGACAAATACAGATGCAGTCATTTTACAGTGTTTTCCACCATGCCTGTGCCACTGTGCATGGCAACCAATAATTTTCCAGTTTCAAAAACAAAATTAGGCACTTTTATGTTTTGCAGATTTGAAAAATGCATTAAAAAAAAAAAAGTATTCAATGTGATTGGCGTTGCACTTTATAATTCATTACAGAAGGAAAATATACAGTTGTAGTCCAAAGTTTACATACCCAATGGAAATGTATAATTTCTAGAAATGTCTCAGAAACAAAGAATTTAGGAAAAATCTTTTGTAGCAAAAGTTTTGCTTTTGTGGATGAAGAAAGGAAGTTACAAGAAATAGATGTCTACATATTTGTTTCAGCAATTTTTTTTTTTTTTTGGCAAAAATGATCATTCAAAAGTAATCATACCCTTTGATGCTATGGTAGTCTTGTCTACTAGGTGCTAGAAATTTCAATATGATAATGCAGAATCTAATTCTAGAAAATTCTAGAAAATGTTGGATTGTAGGTGAACATTCTTAGAGAGGATTAGTCATAGGATGACTGCTGTCATTACCAATAAGTCAATATGGGAAAAAGTAAAGAGCTATCTGAAGACATCAGGCAGAAAATTATTTATTGTCATAAAGTTGGAGAACGATACAAGAAGATTTCCAAACATTTGAGTATCCCAATTTCAAATATTTTTTTTTTTTTTGTTACTAGAAGTACAAGACTAATGGTACTGTCACAACACTCCCTCGGTCTGGAAGAAAGAAAGTTTTTTCATCAAGAACAAGTAGAAATGTGAGGAAGTTTAATAACAATCCCAGATTGACTGCCAAAGATATTCAAAGTGAATTGGTTGCATCTTTTGCTTTAGATGGGTTCCAGGACTGGAAAATTGCTTTAGAGACAGGAAGGGGACGAGCAAAGTATAACAGCAGTCAGCAACATGCAGAAAATCTTCAAAAATGGAAACTTTTTTTGACATTAGAAATGCCCCTAGAGCAAGAGCTATCAGCACAATGAGCTCAACAACTAGAATTAAGAACAAAGGACTGGCAGAATAGGCATAAATCAGTAATAAGACTTCCAGACATCACTGCTGTCCCTTCCCGTTTAACACTGCCATATCGAGACAGTGATGAATCCAAGGTTTAAAATAACAAAGGGGTGTTTAGAGAGGTAGCAGCATTAGTTGCACGCTATGACCCAGTGCTTAAGGAACACCTAGATTCAGCACAGAGGAACCCTAAAGGTATTCCAAACTACCTCCCAGCACAAAGTCAGAGTGAGATATATGATCATGTGTGTTGTTGCTAGTCAGGTGAAGAATACAATCATTGAGGAACCAGGCTGTAGGCTTTTTCAGTTTGCTTAAACAAAACTCCTGATTCTGCCAGGAAAGATCAGTTATAATATGGTATGTTACCAAAGAAACAGAAATACAGGAGTCCCTGATTCATGTAGTTCAGGCAAAAATTACAACCTGTGTAGTGTTATTTTCAGGTACGCGGACAAAAAAGCCATTCAAATCTGTTTTCGGTTAGTTTCGTTATTTTTTTTTTAACTGAATTTATTATATTTTTCCACCATTAAGAAAATAGTAGGCAAATAGTTATCATATATAATACATTGGGACTTGTACATTTTTTTACTTCTGCAACTTTGCGGTGGACTTCTCATTTTGTCTTGTTTGCCGTGAATTGTTTTTTCTTTCTAGGGAAACTGATTGTCTGCTTCCAGTTTAAATTTGCCAAAAAAATATGTATAATTAATGGTAAATGTACTTCTGTTTGACAATAGGAAAACATCACATGCAATTGATTGCTCCTATACCAAAATCTCACAGCTGGTTTGGAAAATTATCTTTGTGAGACTCTGGATCACCATGGAGTCAACATCTGCAGTGTAAGAGGCCAAGGATACTTTGGCTGTGCAGATATGTCAGGCGCATACAAAGGTGTTCAGGCAGCAATCCGCAAGTCTTATGATAAAGCATATTTTGTACACTGCTGTGCACATAGATTAAATTTGGTTGTTGTTGACACATGCTGCAAGATTACTTGCATTTGTAACTTTTTAGAGTCATTTAACAGCTGTACAGATTTATAGAAAATTCTACCAAGAGACATGGCCTGTTTCTTGCAGTACAGGAAGATATTTTGAAAGACAGTGGCTCCCATTCCACCAAAACTCTAAAATCAATAAGCACAACAAGATGGTCATGCAGAATTAATAATTGCAAAGCTTTGTTCTCCACAATTGAGTCAGTGGTACAGACACTACAACAAATTCAGGTTGATAGTGCATTTTACAGAGACATGTCAGGTACAGCGCTAGGTTTCAGCAAAGCTACTGACTTTGATTTTAGTTTTTATCTGATAGCATTCAGTAGAATTCTAGCAGTGACAGATGTGGTGTCTAAATATCTTCAGACAAGTGGCATGGACATCAAATCAGCAGTAGAAATGATTGAGGACTGCAAATCTGAATTAGAGACTCCAAATCCCTTCTGGAATTTAACTAATAGATGCTAGGAATTAACGAAAAATACCATAGAATATTTACACATTTATGCAGAGCATTTAAATAAAGTACAATAAATACCCTGCAAATGTTTGCAGATGCACTAAATACACACCATTGATAACAAAAGTACTTGCTTTTTTTTTTTTTTTTCACTGCCTCCCCTTCAAAAAAAAAAAAAAAGAAATCACACCCCTACTCACTTACTTCAATCCCTATATGTACTTAGCAGGGTTTAGGACTCAGGGGACCCTTGTGACAGGCATGCATTCAGTAGTTGAACATCTGCATGTGCGGTAAGTGTCCGGTAAAAAAAAAAAAAAAAAAAACTTAAATATTGGTCCAGATGTCAAGCTTCTTGAACCACAACATAGTCTCACATAATCCTAAGCAACGTTGGGCCATGGGAACGAGAATAATGATGTGTGTGGCAAGCATGAGAGATCACAAAAACAACAAAAAGCCAGTGATGCTTAGAAAACCAGCGCTTTAACATCTCTCGTTGCCAAAGGAAAAACAGAGATCAAGATGCACAGACCTTTGCATATTGTGACTTCTTCAGTAAATGTGTAGAAGACATGTTCCTAGAATCATATATTGCAAAGAATTCTACAGGAAAGTCTAAAAGTCACACAAATAGTGAAAGATAAGCGTTTCCATTACAATTTTAGCATCAATATTGCTTTAGAAATGCAGATTGATTAATAGCATGTATTTATATAAAGCAATAGTGAGTTCATTTAAAATAGAAGATAGTTGACAATGAAATGTTACTGACAGTGGTATTATTGACCCTCCACCTATGTGCAGTGTAAGGAATAACATTGCAATACCACACTATTTAAAAAAAAAAAATATATATATATAAAAATAATATATATATATATATATATATATATATATATATATATATATATATATATATATATATCATATATACAGTACTGTGCAAAAGTTTTAGGCAGATGTGAAAAAATGCTGTAAAGTAAGAATGCTTTCAAAAATAGACATGTTAATAGATTATATTTATCAATTAACTAAATGCAAAGTGAGTGAACAGAAGAAAAATCTAAATCAAATCCATATTTGGTGTGACCACCCTTTGCCTTCAAAACAGCATCAATTCTTCTAGGTATACTTGCACAAAGTCAGGGATTTTGTAGGCATATAGTCAGGTGTATGATTAAACAATTATACCAAACAGGTGCTAATGATCATCAATTCAATATGTAGGTTGAAACACAATCATTAACTGAAACAGAAACAGCTGTGTATGAGGAATAAAACTGGGTGAGGAACAGCCAAACTCAGCTAACAAGGTGAGGTTGCTGAAGACAGTTTACTGTCAAAAGTCATACACCATGGCAAGACTGAGCACAGCAACAAGACACAAGGTAGTTATACTGCATCAGCAAGGTCTCTCCCAGGCAGAAATTTCAAGGCAGACAGGGGTTTCCAGATGTGCTGTCCAAGCTTTTTTGAAGAAGCACAAAGAAACGAGCAACGTTGAGGACCGTAGAAGCAGTGGTCAGCCAAGGAAACTTACTGCAGCAGATGAAGGACACATCATGCTTACTTCCCTTTGCAATCGGAAGATGTCCAGCAATGCCATCAGCTCAGAATTGGCAGGAACCAGTGGGACCCTGGTACACCCACCTACTGTCCGGAGAAGTCTGGTCAGAAGTGGCCTTCATGGAAGACTTGCGGCCAAAAAGCCATACCTCCGACGTGGAAACAAGGCCAAGCGACTCAACTATGCATGAAAACACAGGAACTGGGGTGCAGAAAAATGGCAGCAGGTGCTCTGGACTGATGAGTCAAAATTTTTGGCTGTAGCAGAAGGCAGTTTGTTCGCCGAAGGGCTGGAGAGTAGTACATGAATGAGTGTCTACAGACAACAGTGAAGCATGGTGGAGGTTCCTTGCAAGTTTGGAGCTGCAGTTCTGCAAAAGGAGTTGGGGATTTGGTCAGAATTAATGGTCTCCTCACTGCTGAAAAGTACAGGCAGATACTTATCCATCATGCAATACCATCAGGGAGGCATCTGATTGGCCCCAAATTTATTCTGCAGCATGACAACGACCCCAAACATACAGCGAAAGTCATTAAGAACTATCTTCAGCGTAAAGAAGAACAAGGAGTCCTGGAAGTGATGGTATGGACCCCACAGAGCCCTGATCTCAACGTCATCGAGTCTGTCTGGGATTACATGAAGAGAGAGAAGCAACTGACTCTGCCTAAATCCACAGAAGAACTGTGGTCAGTTCTCCAAGATGTTTGGGCCAACCTACCTGCCAAGTTCCTTCAAAAACTGTGTGCAAGTGTACCTAGAAGAATTGATGCTGTTTTGATGGCAAAGGGTGGTCACATCAAATATGGATCTGATTTAGATTTTTCTTCTGTTCACTCACTTTGCATTTAGTTAATTGATAAATATAAACTATTAACATGTCTATTTTTGAAAGCAATCTTACTTTACAGCATTTTTTCACACCTGCCTAAAACTTTTGCACAGTACTGTGTGTATATATATATATATATTTCTCTGATGGATTTATTGAATTTAGAGATTTATTTATTGTTATAAAGTAGATGCAATAGCTCGTCCTTTGATGACAAGGTCAATGTGAAGTACAAAACTCAGCCTTTAGGTTTGTTGTGTGATGAAAGTAACAACACCAACTGAACCTGTTTAGTGCATTAGCTACTGAAAAATCAACAGCCTTCAGCTATAGTACAATAAGAACCACAGGGGCCAAGAGAGAATGTGATTGAAAGGCATGTCATGGTTGTTTATCTGTTTGATATGTTTCCTTTTTAAAAGCAATTAGAAGGAAGTAATAAAGTAGAATAGGTGTATATCTTTGTCTTATGTATGTATTCACTTCAATTTAGACCACTATTTCAAATCCCTTATTTTGAAAACCCAGTGTTGACAGGTATGAACACCTGTTAAACTAAACCTTCTGTCAACTATCAATCACCTGCTAACCATGGGTTTGATGCTTAAGTACATGTCTAGTAGAATAATTAATATGAACATGCAACACAATTGTAATTAGTCCACATTCTCAGCTAGGCACGTCTTTTTACAGAGTCATGTTTCCAGGCAATGTATAGTGTATTACCTACTACCTATCAGTTGCATGTGTTAGTTACTTGAGCTGGACATTTGTTGAACTAGAAATAGTGTTTTAACAGGAAAGAAAAAACAATATGTGTGTTATCCAGTCAGATATGTTCACAGGATCATAAACATGTTAATGGGAGTTCATTTTTTAAGTTCGAGGGAAAAATCTGTTTGGGTGAACATGGCTGTACCAGTGGCAGAGGACCTTAGGGTTTGACATTCTCTTTCTGAATTCAACCAGTAACAAATACAAGCTTGTAGTTAATTCAAAAGAAAGCTGTTCACTTTCAGCATCTGCTGTAGTGCAATAGTGAACAAATTTCAGTTTGTGTTTGCATTTGAAAAACTCACAAAACCCTAACCTGTACTGTATACAGAAAAATATGTCTTGCTAGGAAACCAATTATAAGTGCACTGGCATTACTGGTAATCTCATTTAAAAAGCTGACATTTTAAAGATGAACACATCAGGGGTGAAGAAACGATACACGCAAAGTGATTTGTGAGTGCAAAACATCCGTATTGCTGCTGTATATCAGGTTTAGCAGCCGTAAAGTCTGCTGCATTTGTAAATAATGGTGTTCATCTGGCGTTCTGCACCCGCTATCAAATTTGCAATTTGCCATCATTAATCCATTAAAATTATATTGAAATACTTTCAAATGAAGAAAAGAGCATGGAATTGGGCAGGATAAGTAGGTGCAAACATTATAATGTGATGTAAGGATTTTGACTTACACTTAAACAATTGCTGACCCTCCAAAAACTTTACACCTGCTCTTACAAGTTGCAAACCATTGTAGAAGCGAGTAACTAAGTGCTGTATAAAAGCATACACCTGCATGATTTCCATTACATGAGAGTAGGTCTTGAACTTCATGCTGATTTGAACTCGGCTCTCACCAAGATAAGCAACAACTTAAAAGACGTAGCTTTGCAGAAAACTAATGTGATCCATATGCATCTCCATCCATATGAGTTGTCTTCAAGTGGGCACCTTCCATCCTCGGTGTTTCGTTGACTAGCCCACGACACCTCAAGAGGGCTCAGCAGTGATTCTGGCGTCTCAGCATCACCCCCCTCCATCCCCCATTCAGCTCAGCCCAGCTTACTTACCTGTACATCAGCGTTGCTTTCTTTCTATTGTGCTTGAGATCCCCATCCAGAATCTTTCCGCCTCAACCACAGCCAGTTGCTGCTTCTTTCTGCTGCTTCAGATAAGTTCTTCACTGTGCGACGCAACTCTTGGCCACTGAACCTAATGTCTCTGAGAAAACGGGTTGTGGAGTGTGCCACAAATCCTCGACAACCCACCTCCACTGGGTAAACTCGGACTGTCCATCCTTGCTGTTGCGCTTCAGCACCTAGTTGAGCATACCGAAGTTTCTTCCTCTCATACGTATCTTCCCATGGCACTGTTAACTCTACCAGATGAACAAGGCATGCTGATCCAGACCACAAGACAATGTCTGGTCGAAGGTTAGTGGTGGCAATCTCAAGTGGAAAAATAAGCCATTGACCAACATCTGCCAGCATCTTCCAGTCTCTAGCAGCTTCCAGTTGTCCTGGGCGAGGCTTGGTTTTAATACCTTTTCTTGGTGGTTGCCCTCCTGGATGGAGGAATATTGTCTTTTGTGTGTAATGCTTTGATGAAACTAGTGGCAACTTGTTGGTCAGGTTACACTTTCATTCGACTGACTTGACTGACTTCATAAGAAGTACTGATCAATGCGAGGCCCTTGTCCCTTCTCCGTCAAGCATTTCATTCTCCCTTGACGAATCTTCAAACCCCTGACTGTTGTCGACTTGCTCCAGCGGCAGACAAAAACCTGGAATTCCATGTCTTTCCTAACTGCAGATCTTGAACTAGTCTTTTGTGAAGTACTCTTCATTCTCATATCCGTTTCTGTTCCAAAATCATTAACCGTGTTGTCCAATGTTGAGTCATCTTCCACCACCGCTCTCATAGACCCTAGGGGTATTTTTCTCTTTAATTTCTTAGAAGCCTTGGGTGGGTGTCTCCAGCAACCTGTTTACCTTTGAAAACATAGAGCTGGATTCTGCCGACCAGGGTAGCTAAACCTTGACCAGCTCCAATGGGGTCTCTCCTCCTGTCAGCTGTCTCTCCATGCTGTCACAAGGTCTTTCCCTTGTTGCCAGCTGCACGATTCACAACAGTCACTGGATGCATACAGATCTTCACGATTTCCATTACATGAGAATAGATTTTGAACTTTATGCTGATTTGAACTTGGCTCGCGCCAAAATAAGCACCAACTAAGATGTAGCTTTGCATAAAACTAATGTGATCTATCTGCATCTCCATCCATATGCATTGTTTTCCATCTGATGATGCAGATATCCTTCTGTCTGGTGTTGATTGCTGAAGTGTAATGCAGGCTCCAGGGATCAGCTCATTTTGCCTCCCCAGCACATCAGCACACACAACAGTTGTGATGCTGGCTCCGGGGATCAACCCAGTGCAGTCTCCCCAGCGCATCAGCATGACAACCGTCTGGATTGAGCTAAGTAGGGTACAACTCTGGAGTCTTCAAGTGGGCACCTTCCATCCTCTGTGTTACGTTGACTAGCCCACAACACCTCAAGAGGGCTCAACAGTGATTCTTGCATCCCAGCATCACCCCCTCCATCCCCCATTCAGCTCAGCCCAGCTTACTTACCTGTACATCAGTGTTGCTTCGCTCTTGTTGAGAGGCAAGAATACGTTCAGAGGAGAAGGGCAAGACAAAAAAGACCCTGCATATTCAATCCCAGGGTTACTTTGTTTGGGATGCCAGAGGATGTTGTGCTAAAGCATTATAGTCTTACTCTGCAGGTCATCCTTGACCTAATGACTCAATTTAGGGGATGAGCTAGACCCCCATGTCAATCTAGGGATCGCTATCCCTGCACATGTGAAAGTGCTGTGTTCTCTGCACTACTTAGCCTCTGGTTCCTTTCAGACCACAGTTGGAATATCTGGAGGAATAGCCCATCCACCTTTTCCAGAGTGCTAGGCAAATTTCTGGAAGTCATGCTAAAAAGGGCAGGCCAACACATATCATTTCCTAAGGATACTAGCATAACTGATGTTGGTTTTTCCAAATGACTCAGTTTCATGCTGAGTGACCTCAGGCTTAAGCACTCCTCAGAAAACTTCTCTTTTCTTTTCCTTGCGCCTTTGCTGCCCTTCCTCAGACATTTATTTTGGTTTGTATTGTTGTGCTAATACCATGCAGTGACTACTGCTCTCTGTACTCCTAACTCTGTAAGTGCAGCTGCTAAATAGCCGATGTGCTCATTGAGGCCCTCAATATCATAACGGCAGATTATTATTTGTTTGTGTTGAGTAATTTGCATTGCTCTTAAGCTTACATAGGACGCAGTGCTAAATAATTGCCTGGCCGCAATGCAATTTGAATTTTGCATCCACAATTATTTGCATGGTGCCTATACATAAATCAACCCCATAAACAGGTACCAAAAATTATTATCAATTTCATTTTGATATAAAACATGTTTCTTCTTTAAAATGTCAAAATACATACCTATTGCAACAGGTGTGATGGGCCTGAAGCACTTTATTCAACACTCGAGACCCAGAACCTTTGTACTGGGCTCTCTTCCCCTTTTCAATTGGACACACACCATGGTGGCAGTCTGCTAAACGTGCCATTCTTTAAGCACCACAATAGAAAAGGTCTATTGAAAACAACCACCTGTTGTTTACATGCTACCCCATAGTTCATCAGAAGACATTTTTACAGTCTATTATACTACAGAAGAGCCAAAGACAAAACTGAGAAATATTTATAATGTCAAAATTCATACATACTTATCGGTGTTCTCCAAATACAATAGTATGGTTAACCAAGTATACAAGATCACTGTAGCCTTAAAAGTGTATATATATATATATATATATATATATATATATATATATATATATATATATATATATATATATATATATATATATATTACCTATGTCATCTTCATCTTCTTCATTGGAACTGTCTTCCTCATCATTGTCCATTTCAATGCTTACTGAAAATAAAAAAGTATAAATAAAAAAAAAAATCAGTTTATAAAGAAAAGGAAAAGGATCTTTAAGTGATTGCCAAGAATGGAATACAGAGGTTGTTTAACCTTTGGTAGAAGTACCATAGGGCATACTGGCATAAATTAACTTGCCATATACTTATTTTTGCCATTTGTATTGAATCATAAGTAGTCCCATTTTGTGTGTTTATAAGTAATATGTTTATAATGACTTGTAAACATCTTGTAAGTTATTAAATCTAAATAAAAAACAGATGAAAGATGATATTAACTTACATGATCTGTTTTGTAGACCATTAAGGTATAATTGTAATTGGTTTCAGTGGGGACATGACTTACTATACTTATTTTAAAGTCATTTTTCCTAAGGTGCATTCATTTTTTTAATATGAGTGTCTTCTTTAAACAATACCATCATTTCATATTTAATAAACAAGGATCACTCACACCTATCTGAAAATTCCCATCATACACTGTAGGACCATGTCCTTTGTAAATAACAATTAATCCAAGCAGTATCAACTCAAATTAATTTTGATTACATAATAGAGGTCTGTGATAGAGAAAGAAAGAATAGATGTTGCAAATCTCCCTCCTAACCAGAAAGGTCACCGTGTAAGGACAGTGGTACACTGCCTCCGAGATGGACCGCCTTTGATGGTAGGTGGAAACCAGAAGGTAACCATATTAGGAGGGGCGCGTAGTTGCAAGTACCCGGAACAACTCCATTGCAAGCAGCTGCGGGACGGCCCTCTATTGGAGAAACCATGGCGATGGGTTGTTTGCAGGGAGGAGGTCATGGGTACAAAGGGGAAGCAGCTACGTCGGTACGCTGCCTTGCGCTGAGAACGTAACCAGCGGCCGGAGTATTGCGGTTTCTTTTTGTTACGTGTTGTTTGTCTTTTTGTTGCAGAGGAGGAGTACGGAGTCAGCGGCTGCAGCAACTGAGCCAGCCCGCATCACCAGAGCACTACCTTCACCACACGACACCAGCACCACCCTGAGGATTAAAGCACACTTTCGTGCACGGGACCTTTGGAGTGGGGATTACTGACGTATTGTTTTTGTTTTAGTCTGCAAACCAGCCGTGTTCCCCCTTATACCTTTGATGGTAGAGGAGTGGTTCTTTTCTGTTCTATAATTAAAAACACAGACATTTTTGGGGAAAAGATTGTTTGGACATTGTTTTATTCATCACACCACTGTCAAAATTAACAGTAGGTGACCAGAAGTGGGATCTAGGATGAACACGGCCACATTGGGAGCGATGTTGGAGGCACAGGAGCGAAGACACCAGGAGGGGATGGCGACTATAATGGAAAGGATGCACGCCATGTTCCTGGAAGCCAATCAGGGGAGGGAACCAGTGACTGAACCAGCGGTGCCCTTTCCCAAGGTAAGGGTGATGAGGATGTCGCTGGAGGATGATCACACCACGCTGAACGCAGCGGTCAGATTGTCTGAAGGGTTCGAGGATGCCCTGCCCACCCCTCCAGTGGTTACTACATCTGTCCCTGCCTCCAACAAGCCTCGACTGGCGGAACCACCACAACGCCTCACCCCCACTATCCACAGACCAGCACTGCAATGTCACCACATGGGTGGCCTCCCTCCAACACAATGGAGATCGAGGGCGACCCACAGTGGGGTAAGAGCAGAGCACCCCTCCCCGCTGTCAACCCAGCAGCGGGACACGCAGGTTCCGTGGGTGCCCTTTTCCCCACTTGTTACCGGTGCCAGGAGGTCGGCCCCCTCTCCAGGAATTGCCCAGCGGGTGTGGAATGTGGTGTGACCTCCTATTATGTCCTGGCAGCACCAAGTAAGTCCAGGGGTAATGATTGGGAGGGGCCTCGTATTGTTACTGTACAGGTCGGTGATGCAAATACCCACGCATTAGTGGACTCAGGATGTGGGCAAACTTTAATTAAGAAAGCTCTATTGGCAAGGGTACCTTGGTGGTCATGCGGGGTTGTGGTCATTTCCTGTATCCATATGGATAACAAGGACTACCCAATCACTAAATTTAGATTTTACGATTGGATGTCATACCTGCCGCATAATCGTGGCTGTGGCTGAAAAGTTATTTCCATAAGCCATATCCAGTTATTTTGGGTCGAGACTGGCCATATTTTGATACTATGATTTAATAAAACGGTAAAGCCAGTCTCCGGTAAGACCTTAGGAGTAGCGGGGGAAACTACTGGGGATATTTTTCCGCTGCACACTGATTTGTTCCATTCCCGATTTCACCCAAGAAAAGCAAAAAGTGAGCGAACGGTTGAAAAATGGGAATGGAAAGGGGATTGGGACTCAATGTGACCTGCAGGGGCGGGTTACTGAAGCCCCCAGTGCTGAAGTTACTTTAGCTCCTCTCGATATCCCGAAATTCTGGGACCGAGATGTGGACCTAGCGTTGGGGAAAAAAAGAACGACCCTTTGTTGGCACACATCTGGGGGCAGGTTCGGTCTATCGAGGGGAAGGATGTAGAGGATAACCAGCCGCCAACATATCCTCATCACATTATTGTCTGGCAGTTACTGTATAGAGTATCCCAAGCCATGAGCACAAGTCAGATTGTAACACACTTGCTTGTTCCCCAGTCTTTTTGACGTGAGATCATGCGGTTGGCTCACAATGTCCCATGTTCGGGCCATTTAGTTGGCGATAAGGCTCGGGAATGAATATTGGCTCGGTTTTATTGGATGGGAGTTTTTGGTGAGGTGACTCGATATATAGCGGTGTCCGGAATGCCAGCAAGTAGCACCAGAGCGGGTTCACCCGGCCCCGCTGGATAACTCGGTGGTATCTGGTGATGCAACCCTTCCACTATACTATGAAACATCGTGCGGGTAAGGAGTATCAAAATGCAGATTTTTTTTTCAAGGGAGGGGGGACCATTAGGGAATGTAGAATTAGCCGAGTGTTCCTTCAGCATCAGTCTGAGGGGTGAGATATGTGATAGAGAGAGAAAGAATCGATGTTGCAAATCTCCCTCCCAAACAGAAAGGACATCGTGTAAGGACATTGGTACACTGCCTCCTAGATGGACCACCTTGATGGTAGGTGGAAAACAGAAGGTAACCATATTAGGAGGGGCGCGTAATTGCAAGTATCCGGAACGACTCCATTGCAAGCAGCTGCGGGACAGCCCTCTATTGGAGAGACCATGGCGACGGGTTGTTTGCAGGGAGGAGCGTATGGGTACAAAGGGGAAGCAGCTATGTCAATACATTGCCTTGCGCTGAGAACATAACCACCGGGAGGAGTATTGCGGTTTCTTTGTTACGTGTTGTTTGTCTTTTTGTTGCAGAGGAGGAGTATGGAGCCAGCGGCCGCAGCCACGGAGCCAGCCCACATCACCAGAGCACTACCCTCACCACATGACACCAGCACCACCCTACGGATTAGAGCACACTTTCGTGCACAGGACCTTTGGAGTAGGGATTACTGACATATTGTTTTTGTTTTGGTCTGCAAACCAGCCGTGTTCCCTCCGATACCATTGCTGGTAGAGAAGTGGTTCTTTTCTGTTCTATAATTAAAAACACAGACATTTTTGGGGAAAAGACTGTTTGGACATTGTTTTATTCATCACACCACTGGCACAGTTCACAAGGTCTCATAATAACCTGGTCCTGTGTAGGAAATCATCATTTGGGAGTTGTTTCAGTACAGAGTATCAGGTAACGCAAGATGCTTAAACAAATAACACGCTCCATGACCATATATTTAATTCATCACCGAATAATAATTGCCCATGGGCAATGTCAATATAGGGGAGGGAGTATCACTCATATGCCTGACTCTGACAGACACACACATATATATATATATATATATATATATATATTTTAGTGATATATATATATATATATATATATATATATATATATATATATATATATATATATATATATATATATATATATATATATATATATATATTTAAATTTTAAAAAATATATACATCATATGCCTGACTGACACACTACATGTTACTTTGCATTTAAGAACGTGGTAGTCAGTTTAGTTTGCTTCTGATAAATTAACACACTGCATAGAGCTGCACGATTTCTTTAAAATGTCTTCAATGAAAATAGCACCAGCTGCATCACAGATCGGAAATATTTTTGCTAAAGGTCACTCTGTCCAAAACAAGAAGGGGACATTTCATCTGTCTTTTGTTTTTACATTTATTCATGTTTGTATTTTATTTGATAATTCACTGATGGTGAGAGGATTTACAGTTTTCTTCAGGTAAGCATTTCAATATTTAGGAACATTTATTGTATAATTATTCTAGAGAAAATAATACATTTTGGATGTGATACCATTTTTTCTGCTTTAATAAATATTATGTTTAATCATGAAATATCCTGTAGCCATGAGTTCTGGGTTCGTTCTCCCTTTGTAGTTTCAGAAAATCTTTAAAAAAGACCCCTGTAATTTGACTTGAACAAAATGTAATGTCTGTTTATTAATATATCATCACCGTCTCCACCTGGCAGAAAGCAAACACGAATTCCAAACTGAAGAGAAGAAATGTAGGGGTGCACCCATGACTAAAACACTCCATGGTAGAATACATAGAATAAAAGAGGATATTCAGTTTGAACTATAACGCTGCTATCCTAACAACTATGATAAATATAACATATAATTTTGTTACCATCAAATAAATGCATGCAGTTATCATATTTTTATAGTAACAGTATTTGGTATTTTCTAAAAGCCTTTGTAAGAATAGCAGGGCCATAAAAAAAATGGCATCCCAGGGTTTACTGTACATATAGAACAGCGATTATTAAACCTCATTTGTGTCATACTTGATCTGAAGAACGCCCCTGCCAGTACAGCATACTGTGCCCTCATAAGCGGGTTGCCATTGTGTGAAGAGCATGGCAACAAAATAACATATTAAATAATGAATAGCTGTTTATAGAGTTAGCATTTGTTGCTTTGTGTAACTGGATCTGCATTTTACATGCATCATTACATGGAGAATGACATTTTACAAAGATAACAAAGGGGCCTTTTAATGAAGCACCTTTCAGTATCTTCATAAACCCTTTCTTGTATGAGTGGGGGGGGGGGGCATGGGAAGGAAATAGAAGAACCTTTGTTTCTCTTATTCACCTTTTCACTGTTAACCAGGGTCAGCTATTGGCAAGGGCCAGCTACAGTATAAGGAAAACAGTACGTTTGAGCCTGCTCATCATGTAGTTTCTGTATCACGTACATTCATTCACATACTGTATATATCCTAGATATGAAAAGATGTAAACTAAATTATTATTAATTGTTCTTTGTACTCAATCATAATCTGTTGCTCTGCATATGTTTTACTGGACAAATTGCATACAAAGTAGAAAGAAAAAACAAACACCCAATCATCATGCCTTTAAAATTATAGCTGCTGATAACAGTGAATCAGAGCAGTGTATAAATATCTGGGGTATTTGATTTAAATCTCACCCATCAAGAACCTAATTACCTGACTTGCAACCAAATGTGGAATAAAGATTGGTTCCCTTTCAAATGTAAGCATTACCTGATGGGTGATTACCTCCTAAAGACCCTGAAAGCTGAATAGATATATCAAAGCTGCTCCACCGAGTCTGTAATGCAGTCATGTCTGCCCCCAAGGGCATATAAGGACTACATGCAAAGATTTCAGCATCATTTTCCCTTTCAGAGAACTGAATCTATGCAGATAAGTACTTGTTGCTTTTATCTGCGCATATTACTCACTGTTCTTTATTACACTAATTAATGCGATAATTATTGACATTGTATTAGTTTTACTAATTACACATAAATTTTTTGCACACAGCCTTGTTATGTCCCGCAGTGGCCTTGTTCCCCGTGTGAAGCTAGCCACTTCTCGCCCCTTCCCGGGGACCAAGCAACTTGAGTCGGCTGGCTTTCTGAACTGTAATTGTTGTATTACTGTTTTCTGTGAGAAAATGTATTTCTTGTGTGTGTGTGTCTTTTCCAGAAAGATGAGCACAGCTGCTGGGCTCAGCAGCTCGGCATTGACCAAGATACACAATTCGGCTTGCAGTCTCTCCCACACTATCTCGTTGCCGTCTTGGTGACTACTTGCAGCACTACTGATTTCCAGTATCAGAGTGCTCAATTCATGTATTGACCAACCCTGTGGCTGTTTGAGCATACTGAGGCAGCTACTGTGCTTTACTGTACACTGCAATTGCTGCTTGCATCATGCCTGGGTTTTATCCCTGTGACATTTTCAAAGTCAGTCTGCCAGTGGGGCCAGAGCACACCAGACAAGCACTAATTAACCACAGTTTCTGTTAGTTTTATGCACATGCTGGAGAAACATGTGTCTGTCAGCTCTGCAGAACGCTCGGTCTCCATTACATGGTGCGCTTCCCCATCACCCTCTGTTAAGGAGGTGGCTGCACCCTCTCCATTTAGATCTGTGCCAAGAGAGAGCAGGCAATGTGCCTTGGGAAAAAAGCCCATATAGGAAGCCGTCTTCACGGTCTTCCTCATGCTCCTCTGCCAGAATTTTTTGCAGGAGGTTCAAGGGAGACATGTGTTTGTCCGTATGGACAACACTACAGTGGTGGCTTACATAAACCACCAGAGTGGCCTCAAGTCTCCCAGTCTCCATCATGTAGTCCTGGGCGCATGAGAACCCTCTCTCACTGCAGGCAGTGCACCTGTCTGGGGTGATAAATTGACTGGCAGACCTCCTCTCAATGGCAGTTCCCAGCGCCTCAGAATGGAGGCTTCACCCTATGGTGGTGAGTCTCATTTGGAAGAGATTTGGGAGAGCTAAGATAGATCTTTTTGCCTCCCAGGAATCAACCCACTGTCCCCTTTGGTTCTGCATAATAGGATCCTCAGTCAGGCAAGGGGGACTTTTTGGCATCCCGACCCTTTGAGCCTACAGCTCTGGGTCTGGCCCCTGAATGGCTGCATTTAAGCCGCCTGGGTCTGTCCAAGATATCTGAGTCTGTCCAAATGTTCCCAGTACAGGTACAAATGGGGTGTCTTTCAGACGTGGTGCTTGCCTTGCGGTGCTTACCCCACGACTTGCTTGCAATCACCCCCGCAAAGCAGGTAAGTGAGATGCAGGCATTTTCAATTGTGAAAGTCTGCTTAATTGTTGCAGAAACCAGGACAAAGGTTACACTTCATACCAATCCTGCCTTCAACCAGTCTGTGGAACTGGAGGCTTTCCATCCACTTTTGCAGTCTGACATGGAGCAGCTGCTCTATGCGGTCTGCCCTGTGCAGGCACTATTGTATTATGCTGACAGGATGAAAAACTGGAGGCAGTCTGAACAGTTTTTTGTCTGTTATGGGGCTAAGTCCCATGGTCAAGCCCTGTCTAGAGGCTGTTCACATGAATAACAGACACAATCATGACTGTCTATAAGCGAGCCAATTTGCCTCCTCCAAAAAGGCTCACTGCCCATTCCATCAGGAGCATGGTAACTTCATGGGCTTTATTCCAGGATACACCTATCAAAGACATTTGCAGTACAGTGGTGTAGACTACTCCCCATATCTTTACAAGGTTATATAGACTGAATGTCGTGGGTCCACAAAACCCTGACTTTGGAACTAGAGTATTAATGTCCTCCGGGTCTACCCTTACAACATAGATATAGAGGTCCGTTTCTCCAGGTGTTCTGAAATATTGCCTTGCGACAGCTTGGGTATAATCAAAAATGTAACCATTAACCCTTTGCGGTCCTATGTTGGACCAGGTCCAACATTACAATTTTCCCTTTCCAGTCCAATGTCGGACCCTGTCCGACATCATCAAAAAGACGTCAAGCACAGGTCTCTAGTCATTTTTTCTCCAGAAAAAGCAGAGAAAATCTTTCAATGGCCGAATGAGACCGATAGGAGCCAAGAGAAGCCAAAAAAAAAAAGGGGGGCGGATCTGAGCAATACACAGAGGCCCTGCATCATAGAGATAACACAGACATAAGCAAACAAGATAGCTGCCTCTGCATCCAGTGCTCAAAGAATATCACAGACATTTACAGAGCTTTTTGAGATGTTATAGTAATAAAATAATGACTTGGACTGCATTATTGAGGATTTTGGTGATAAAACAAGTGATCAGGAGAGGATTTATCAATGTGCACGACTATGAAGAGGTATGTGATAAATACAGCAAACAAGGGGTGGGCTTTGGCTGGAGATGAAATACCGAGTGTCGTTTTGATATGCAGTGCCTTTTAAACCTGTTTTACTGTGTAAAAAATACTTTTAAACAGCGCTTGTAAAATAAACAGAGAGTGTGAAAATAAATTGGACCTGAGGCGCCTGTCAGGCGCTGAATAAATGGGCCACTAAGGATTATCCTCCAAGGTCCCTGCTTCTGTGATTGCAGAAGGTTTGAAGGAAAAATGACGCTTCAGATCTGTGCGTGCAGTCCTTATATTCGCCACAGGCTCGGAGAAGCAGCTTTGACATATCTATTCACGTTTTGGGGTATTTAGGAGGTAAACACCCATTAGGTATTGGTTACATTTCTATTTCAGGCAACCAGGGTTATGATAATAACCTAATGTTCCGTTTCAAGTACGAAATGAATGAAAACAGTTAGTTCTGCAGACAGTATATATAATTTTACCCTAGTATGCAGAAATCTCTTTTATCACTGCTTAAGAAGTTCTGGAACCTATTTATGAAACTCGATGGTCTGTTTTAAGGAATTTTTTTTCACTCATGACTAATTTCTTTCATTTGGTATATACATTTGCTGGGTTTCATCAATAAATGTTCTGCCGTCTGTTATTAACCTATGACTCCACTCTTTGCCAGGTTCATGTCTGCAGTATTAATGTGTTCTATTGGATTTATGTTCTAAGTCTGGAAGAGGTTCATGTCTGCAGTATTAATGTGTTCTATTGGATTAGTGTTCTAAGTTTGGAAGAGGTTTATGTCTACAGTATTAATGTGTTCTATTGGATTCATGTTCTAAGTTTGGAAGAGGTTCATGTCTGCAGTATTAATGTGTTCTATTGGATTCGTGTTCTAAGTTTGGAAGAGGTTCATGTCTGCAGTATTAATGTGTTCTGGGTTGATGATGGGAGAATTTTCCATTCTGTATCTTATTCTGTATCTATGCATGCTTTACTGGGAATGAACTTGTGTGCAGAGGAACCATGAAATGAGTAGTTTGAGGAGATGTCTAATTTGCAAACATAGCCACAAGATCCTTTTTTCAGCATTGCAAGGTATATCATGTAGTTGTAATGGACACTTGGAGAGATAACAACTTTTGATTGGCCCAGGTCAAGGAGACAAAGGTTTCAGTTAATGCCGCCTTCAGTCTCATGATCACGCCACTAATTATCCGAGCCTTCTCTGAAATCAATTTGTGGGACCTGGTCTGCCAAGTCAATTGATTGTTGATTGCATCTATGATTTTAAAGACAGAAGGGTTGCTTTTATCAACCATTTTCCAAAATATAGGGATCTCAAAACTGTTTTATAATCAGGTTTTAATGTGGTATTATTTCTCTGGCAAATACCCTTTAAAACCTTTAGAATTTGAAACTTAAATTTCAAGCAGTGATCAAGTCCAAATAAAACCTCTCTTCATACACAAAACATGTGTTCGGTTTATAAAGGTTTTAATATCCTCTACAGTGGTCATTACCTATTGATAATTCACCTTGTTTTTCACTGAGTGCCCTTTCCTTCAGTTTAGGAAACCTAACTGTTGCTGCAGTCAATTATCTAGCAGGTAATGACCACTGAATGAGATAATCAAGCTTAAATATAGGGCTGTTTGATAATCAGATAATGAAGATCAGAAACATCTATCATTGCGTCTCTTTGGTGTATTCTTTTTGCAGGAATAAGTAAAATACCAGTGATGTCCTATTTAAATTAATTAATATTTACTATTCATCACCATTTGTATAGAACAGACTCCACAGCCATCATTATCAAAAAATTATAAGCCACAACTCAATCAAAAGTCTCCATGACCTAGGTTCTGCCCATACCCCTAAGTTTATTCACAATTGGATGGCAGCGTCTAGTGCAGAAACTAGAATAAAATACATGCATGCACCTTCACAATAATCACTTTGGGATATTAACCTTCTGTTAGCAATAACATTTAACTAAGTTACTAAGTTGAACACAGTTGAACTTTAGTGGAACAGTTCTTCCTATTGTGTTATGTCTTATATAACGTTAATAAGGCACTACTCTCAAATTACCAGATTAGCAGTCTCAAGTATATCACTTTTGATCAAACACTTAAAATTGACTACAGACACTGATTAACTAGACAATGGCTCAAAACTAATCTTGGTTTGGTTATATGATTTTAAAGCCACTGCCCAGATTTTTGTTTTCCATGTCTAAAGAAGTATGTCAGTGACAGCACAGCTATAAATACAACATTATTGCATGTTTGACATACATATAAACAGATGGATAGAAGGCTCCATATATCTTCAGAATATGAGTTGTGCTAAAAAAGATATTTAGCAAGTTTCATCACAATCTGATAAGCAGTTCTCTAGATATATGTAAAAAATATACGATGGCCGGATATACAATCAGACAGACTCAATGTATGCATATACAAAACATGAAGTGGTTAGGCATCTGGATTCATCATATCTTTGTCTTTGAAATATCTTTAAGAATAAAATAGAAGCGAGAACCAAATGACCAGCAACAGAATGAAAAAGGGTCAATTAGTTTTTCAACCATCATTAAGTCTATTGAACCAGCATTGATCAGTTGAAAACCAGCACAGACCAGGATGGACCTGTATTTCCTTTAAACACACACACACACATATATATATATATATATATATATATATATATATATATATATATATATATATATATAGATATATACATTTACATTGTAGACACACAAATTTATTTGAATTTTAGATTAATTTCAGAGCTCCTTTATCTCCAATTGAAATGATTTAGATATAACAAAAAATGAGAAAATCTTGTTAGAGAGAGAAAGAGCAAACAAACTGTTGTTGTATTTTGAACCACTGCATCAAGAGGTTTGGATCTCTGCCAGTGCTTCCAGATAAAAGCATAAGCAATGTATGTGATAGTACTGCAATTTAAATAACATAACCTCGGGTCAATAACAAAAAAAAGTGTTTTAAAGTTTCTGTCAGTTGGTTGCAAATGTTTCAAGAAAAACATGAAAGTGAAAAAATTCCAAAATAAATAAATAAATGTGTATCTTAGACTTTTCATCCTTTACTCAATACAATCCTTAAGGTTTGTCAGGAAGTTTTGTGACATCAGGTCTCTTGCCATAAACAAAACAACAGTTTATAAAATTGTGATTTTGTGAGCTTTCTAACAATTCTTAATCACATCAGGAATTACATATAAAACTTAAAAATGAAAGAAGTGAACTGATATAGTTACCATCGCTTTCAGTGGTGATGAGTTTCCTATGTCGTGGCATCTCTGCAGTTGAATGCGCTCTTCCCCTGGCTTGCTGCTTCACTTACTAATGCTGGCAGTATGGTTTGAGAGGATTCAAGTGCTTTTGGACAGATGATTAGCATTTCACTTGAGCTGTTTACTTTTACCTGCCATTCACTGATCTGATGCATGTCTGCGTGAAACATTAGAAGGAACTCATTTCACTACTGCTTAATCTTTCATGAAGGTTTAGCTTACTTTTTTGGTTTTAGAACCTAAGAGCAAAAGGATGATGTTTTGATGTCTTTGGAGTTAACACTTTCCTGTTCAACAAACAGGGAGCCATCAGGTTTCTTTTTTTTCTTCTTCCGTCCCCTAAGCAAGTTGATATACAACACAAGTACTGCAGTAAGATCATTTTGATGGTAGACATTTTCACAGTAAAGCATTTATTTAAATAGTTTGGACCCCCTGAATTCTAGTAATCCTACTGTTAGAAAATTCTGTAGGACCATTTTATTCCTTGTGGCTTTATTGTGACTCTTATTTCACAGGGGTAAAGAACCTATTTTAAATACTGAGAAACCAAGTCTTCTATCTACCAGGTTCAGTACAAAACAAACCGTAGGGCACAATTCAATTCAATAATAACATTATTATTGGTTTATAACATTGGTTTTGGGATGTTTCAGATGTAGTTATGTCCTTGTATCCCTGTGGGGAAAAAAAATGAAAAGAAAGTTGAAGCCATTATTGGCCTGTTGTGTATGGAATGGCTCATACATCAATCATTTTCTGATAGTTCAGCAAGTGTGAAGTTCTGGACTTTATTTTCTTAGGGAGAACTCCAACTACACAAATTGTTATGCTGGACTTATGAAAATACTGCCTGCATCGAGCTCTGGATTCTGCAACACTCCTGGTCCCCCCTGGTCACTATACTATCCTATAATTCTCTTAAAATAAACATTTTTAATCATGCAATCAATTAACAAGTTTAATCATGCAAAAACATATGCTAAATACACACATGATTCATATTTTCACTTTAATGTTAAATAACATTTCCAAATCTGATCTTGATATTTTAGTCTCCAAGATAAAAATCTTTATACCTTTTTACTTTCTTTTAAAAAAGTAGCATTTAACACTCATATATCGTTTGGATGATGAAAGATTATTAATTCATAGTCACAGTAGTGTCCCAATAGTAGCACTCAGAAGCTATACTGTTACTCTTTTATTTTTTTTCCACCAAATTCAGCACTATGCCTTGAAAGTATGTAAGAAAAAGCATTACAGCATCACATAATAGGAATATTTAAAAAGACCTGTGAAAACAATTGCTAAGCTCTATACTATTTCTGCCGGGATTCTGAGAAGACATTGAGATGGGAAAGTCAACAAACCAGGGTTTGCAAAGCTGGGAGGCTGCAAACCAGATATGGTCAATTTTCAAATAACTATGTAGATTGGGCTAAAAAACAAAATCTAAAAAAAGGTTCATCCATGAAATAAAAGGTTTTTTATTTCATCACCAGACTTGGATACAATAAAATCCTTTTCCAACTGGATTATAACTCTCTTTGTCTGTTTTATGATGCACTGCATCACTCCTGTATCCACTTTACCACTTTGCCACAGTCATTCATATAATGCAGAGCAACAAATAAGACTCTCTTTACATAGTCGTTATTTCACTACTATTTCAGGTTTACATAATGCATTTGCATACACAGACATAGTGTTAAACTTATATTAAATATACTGTTTTTCTGCTACATCACAACAATTTGTACAATAGCCTGCAGCTTGAAATGAATCAAACTGCTACGGAGTGGGAGTCTTATATGTTTACCTATTTGATTACATATAGGGCATAACCAAAAGGGAAGTCGAAGAGACTTCACAAACCAGCCTCCTGGCTATGCTATCAAATTGTTTCAGAAAAGAACTGGGAAGAGGGAAAGACATACATTTTGACCATTATCATTCTGTGCAAGATAATAAGATACTGATTTTATGGTTTCAGTGAAAAACAATATGAGTCATTACTTCTGAAATAAACTTTTTTTTTTTTGTTTAATTCTTGAAATAGCAAAATGTTGCATGTAGGTTAAGGCTGGTTTGTTGAACATGTTATAATGAATGCTGAAGTTTTGCTGACCTAAGTCAAATTGTCAGTTGCTCAGAATTAGCTTAAAATCTTGTGCAGAACAGTTCATTTCTTTAAAAAAAAAAGAATGGAGTAAAGTTTGTTCCCAAGTCTTCCCTCGGTGGTTTGAGGTAAAGAGACATCCACAATAAATTAGCTAATTAAATTGTCCAATTATGTTTTTTTGGTCTGTAAGCTGTTTGACAGCAAGGATCACTCAAGAGGCAGTGTAGTCGGCATCACACTAATCGTGTGGCCTACAGTAGGCAAGCAGTTGGCTCTACTCTCAAGCCTCTTTAACACTGCAAAGTATAAAGACACATTTGACTTACCATTGCTAGATATTATACTTTCTTGCCTTCAAACTTGAGAATTCCTTAATAATGTCTGTGAAGTCGAGTTGGCGAAGCAGGTCATGTTCAATCGACATGAGACTTAAATGATTGAGTATGTTGCCCCATCGTGGACGTAAGCCGGTGCTTAATAAGTGCCAACTTTGAAAACAATTGCTCACCCCCTTCGTTTGTGACCGGTAAGGTGAGGAAAATCCTCAGTGCAATGTCCACCTTTGGAAATACAAATTGCAGCTGTTTCTTCTGCAGCACTTAGAGCAAGTTCCTTGGAGATGTGTAACTTGTGTCCTTTCAGAAATTAACGAACTGGATCAATTTATCAAGTCCTCCTGTAGATCATTGTGATACCTCACTTGTAATTTGCAGGCAGCCCTGCCTAGTTCATCATTAGACAGAGACATTAGATTTGTCAAAAAAACTGAAGTGGGCGAATGTTTCTTTGTATGCGTCGTGCCTGTGTTTTAACTCGGTGTTCAATTTGTCAATCATTGCAAAAAACATCTCAACATGAAATTTGTCTCTTCCTGACAAAATGTGGTCTGGCTCCACTGACTCATCTGCTTGACGATTTCTCTGTATATGTCGACTCTTCTCACCCTTGATCTCTTGTGACACATTATCTGACATGTCCTTTGCTTTGTCCTCAAAGGTGTTAAACTACATACGCAGATCCTCAACAAAATCAATGAGAGCGCTAACTAAGTTGACTGGTGTTACCAGGACTAGATCTACAGTTCAGCTTGGAGGGCAAGGCTAGTGGACTGAAAGCGCTGAAGTACTGTATTCCAAAATATGCATAGAAAGGCCATTTGTAGCTTTGTCATTTTATTGAAAAGGGACTGAGCATCAGCGTGCATGCTAGAAATCTGCATTGTATCCTCTGAAAGGTTTTTCAAGGACTCCTAAATATTTGCGTAATTCAGGAAAAGGGCTTTGGTGGCCTGTGCATGAGCAGCCATGGTGTGTCAGACAGGTCTTTAAGTGTCTCCACACGCTTGTTTGTTTTCGTTTGGGTCAAGTCCATCTTTGATCAGTTTCCAGTGGCAGAGTGACGCAGAGCAGAAGTTGAAGAGTGATTGAATAACAAGGAAAAAATAGTTTGCCTCTGTGCAGCAATTCACGCTGCTCATTCCCACTAGGGAACCCAGTCTGCTAAAGGATTCACCTCTTGTATGCGCAATCTCAATCCTTTATATGTTCCGGACATGTTACTGGCATTGTCAAAACACTGTCCTCTACAGTTCTGAAAATCAATGTTCATGCTCTCTAAAACATTTGTGACTGACTGAAAAAGTGATTCACCCGTGTGACTAAGGATTGGTAGAAATTTCAGGAAACGTTCGTAAATCTGGACCTCCTGTGACACGTAGCGAATAACAAATGTCAACTGGTCAATGTGTGAAACATCAGGGGTAGAATCAACTACGATCGAAAAATACTTCGCCTTTTGCACCTGAAGTATTATTTCAGCTAGTACTCTCTGTCCCATTAAAGCAACGAATTCCTCACGGATAGTGGATGATAAATATGAAGGAGTCTCCCTTCCCTTATTCCCATACTTGCTCATGTGTTCAGCAAGAAAAGGTTCAAACTAGCTAAGTAATTCCAAAATTCCAAGATAATTACCATTATTGGGAGAACCGAAGAGTTCATTGTCTCCACTAAAGGCGAGGCCGTGCTCTGCCAGAAACTTGATCACAGATAAAACCTGTCTGAGTGCCTTACACCAGTATGCCTGTTCCTTTTGACACTATGTTTTAAGCACAGCATCTATAGCACTGATCTGAGTATGTGCAATCCATGTTAGCACCGCATTTAGGTGGGCGCTACTAGCCTCATGCTCCTCTACACGAGTGTTTGCATGTTTCCAATCACTGAACCCCGAGTCTATAAATGCTGATGAACGTGTCCCCTCTTGAAATAGACGACAAACGAAACAATACACATTGCTGGTGGAGGGTGAGTAAAGGAGCCACTCTCTCTGTTTTTGAGGGTTTGTGTGAATAAAGTTTTTGAGAGGCATCTGCGTTGAGTTTTGTAAATTCTCTCTGAGGCAGAAAAATTACTGTCTTTATTCTGGCAAATAAGGGGGCCCTTGCTCACTCAATGCGATCTCACCTCCTCCGTTATCACACCCCAACATGCTGTATAGGAACTAGCAATAGCATCGGTTTCTCCCGCCTTAAGTTCACAGTTTAACGGCTCGATCTCATTTTTCTCCTCTGCTGTTGTGCACTCAGAGCTAACCGACTCGCCGCTCTCTGCTTGCTCCTTTGACTCATGTGGCTCTTCCTCACTTTCAATTTTCTGATACTTTTAAAGAATTTAGTTTTGGGGTACTATTTATAACCTCCTCGGCTTTAGCTAAAGCAAGTTTATTGATTTTTCTTTTTTTCACACCGCTCTTGTATTTCCGTGACATGTTTGCCGCTAGCTACTCAGCTTAGCTTATTTTAGTTGAACGCCAGTGGTTATAGCTAGCATAAGATTTTTTAATTGCGTCAAATAACTATGACATGCCAAAAGGACACAAGATGTTTTAAAAAATAGGCAAATTGTTTAGCTTAGTCCATGCTTTTTTATTAGCCAACCATTATCAGCTTGACTTTACAGGGACGGCGGGGCCCCCCTGGGAGGCGGGGCCCTGATCTTCAGTCCACGTGCCCATTGGCTTAACACGGCCCTGTGTGCAAGCCGTTTGATTGACATCTTGCAAGGCAGTTGGCGTGGATTTTAATGTGCATTTTTAAAGTAAGTTAGTAGTAGTGTGGTGGTCAACATGGCAAAATAAATATGCACACACTATTAAGAGTTTAGTTTAGTAGAAAGGCTCGAGTGGATACGATTAAGACAGCTGACCAAATGCTGATAAATAGCATAAAATTACTGTCCTTTGAAGAGATATGTGTGATTTTCTGGAGTGTCATGACTATATAACGCTTTATCCTATGAAGGATGGAGCAGAGACGAGAGGATGCTAACTAGGCAATGGTAATCCAATTTCATTGGATTTAATATTTGCTTAAAATGTAATACTGTGTTCTAGCTGGTTTGGTGACGCTGCCTGTTTGACTTTTTAAGTGCATTCACTGTGAATACACGTAAGTACATTTATTTTCTGTCTGCTTAAAACATTTTAAATGGTTTACATGGGAGATATAGTAGTTGGGAGTGTTCCATCTATAGCCAGTTTTCCGACTTAAAAATATTTTGGGAACCATGAAAAATGAATGTGTGTTTGCTTTGTGTCCTGTAGTAATGGCGGGCATTGGCAAATCAAGAGCTGATTTCGTAAGCAAAAATTAAAAGTTTCTTACAATTTACTGTGAAAAAATAGATACATTTTATTTTCCTTACAGTATTTCACACTGTGAATTCATACTTTTATCAGCGCCATGCATTTGGTTACTATGGCAATGTGGTCAAACAAATACTGACTTCATGATGAGTATTCGAGTCATACTACAATGACCTTGCGAGTCAGTGCCATGTATCATGTTACAATTTATTAATAATTTGTCTATAAGGTTTGCCGTTAACTTTTCTCCCGTGTATAAGATTTATTTTAAAAGTAGCAAAATGTAGAAATTACAAAATCCTTTTCATTAGCGTGTCAACATAATTTTAAAAGGTTTACAAAACTTGAAAAATGTTGCTGAATTTGTCACTCAAAGCTGTTTTAAAAAAATCTATTTTTGTCTGCTTGTTACGTTTTTTGCAGCCAACGCAATATCTTTGTTTAACTGTAACTGAGAAAATGCAGTGAAAACGAAAGCAGCCATATTTAGCAGGAAGTAAGGTATTCTCAGCACAAATACGATTTTAATATTGGTTTGAAGGAAGCAGGAGCTTAGCCTGATTTTTTTTATTTTTGCTTGAGACGCCATTATGCAGGGCAACTTACAGAGGTAACAAGTTATTAGAATATAGCTAAGAGATTACAATACAGCTAAGAAAAAAAGCAATAGAGTTTTTTGTTATGGGATTTTTTTGTTTCTGTTTGCACTTTTTTGTCGATGAAACAGTTTTTGCAGTTATTGTGCACAGTGTGTTTGTTTCTGCAGGTTGTATGCATATGTGCTTTGTATTAATAGTGTATATGTGCAACTACTGTTATAAACTGCAAAACATGTTTTAATTGATTTAAATCATGTTTGTAATTGAAACTATTTCCTGTGATGTCAGAGCTTTCACCTCTTTCTTCAGTCATTTTAAGACTGGTGTCATGAGCCCAGATGGACAATTAATAATGATGAAGCTCTTCAGACACTATGCAAAAGCATTTCTTAAACAGCTTATCTTCTTGTGACAGAAATATAATGAGTTCTGGTTGTAAATCTCCCTCCTGACCTGTGAGGGCACTGAGTAGCAAAAGGGGAAGTCTTTGGATGGGCTGGCCTGACAGTTCATTTCCTGGGTCGGGAAGTCGGTCAGCCTAGAAGAAGGCGAGACTCTGTTGCAGGAAAGTATTGACCTGGAAGGTAAATGAGGTATCAGCTGCAGGCAATAGAGTCAGCTGCAATCTTTACCCAGGGGTCATGAGTAATAGCATAAAGGGGCCAGGGAATCGTAAATCTTTTCCTTCACTTGGTTTGTTTTATAAACTGGAAGGATCATGTGGGACGCAGAGAAAAGCGTACTAGAAATATTCGTGAATGTTTTTTTCTTTGTTCATGTCTGTTTAAGTAACTACTTGTGTTAATATATCACTAGACAGCTAAACACGAATCCGGAGCTGTCGCCACGGGCCAGCACAAAACCGGATCAACATTGCACTCCAGTCACTGATAAACTTGTTATCACACATCACGAGCACTACAGCATGCACCCGGATTTGGTGATCGTGTATTGCATGTTGTGGATGTACTAAATGTTTATTATTTAGGACTGCAACCCGTTATTATTAAACAGTGCAATACACGTTGCTGTGTATTGCCTGGGATTATTCTTTGAGGTAATCAGACCTGGATTTATGAAATAAAGCACCCCTTTTTCTAAACTGGATTACAATTGTCTGTCTGTGATTATTCCTGCATTGCATCACCTCTGCACCTGTTCATTGTCAGCAGTCACTTTGTTACATGTGATTTTAGAAGTGAGATCATGGATTGCAATGCACTGGCAAAGCTGCTGGAGGCGCTGGATAGCAGACGGGAGACAGAGGAGAGAAAGAGGGAGGAGCGCTACACTGCGCTCATTGAACAGTTAGGGCTGCCGTTTTCCACAGCACCAGCTCCTACAGGAACACAAGCAATGTCAGCACTGAAGGCTTGGGCAATGAAAATGTCAGCAAAGGATGACCCAGAGGCATATCTGGTCGTGTTTGAGCAGGTAGCCACCACCGCTTCATGGCCGCAGGAGTTCTGGGGGAGCCAGCTGGGACCCTGTCTGATCAGGGAAGCTCAGGCAGCCTACCAGGATATGAACAACCTCAACGCCGCCAGTTACAACCTGGTCAAGCTAGCCATTCTCCGTTGCCTCAACATCACAGCAGAGACTCACCGGGTATGGTTCAGGGAGTACCAAAGATCCCCAGAGACACGCCCCAGGGTGGTTGCGGAGCGGTTGTGTGACCACATGGTACACTGGTTGACCACCGAGAAGAAAACAAACCTGCAAATGGGGGAAGCAGTGGTTGTGGAGCCTATTCTGCTATGAGGTCGGCACCGATACCCAAGCCTAGATACAGTGCCACAACCCCCACAACCTGGAAGACGCTGTGAAACTCACCGAGGATTACGAGCACTCCATGGTCTCCGCCCGGACAGGGATACTGTTGGCGCCTGACTTCAGAGCAGCCGAGCCCCTCCTCTTTCTCCTCCACCACCACCACTACCGTCAACATTGGGATCTAGACCTCCTAGATCTCCAGCCCCTATGGGCAACTGTCACAAAGACAGCTGGAGTGGGGGATGTCCGACCAGAAATAGGAACCAGGAAATAAACAACAGAAAGGTGGAGTTTGGTGGAGCTGAGCGAATGGTCTCGCTCAGCATTTAATGAATTAACAGAACAGTAAATAAAAAGGTTGTAACAAACAAAAACACAGGACACAGCACATTCGCCAAAACAAAAGAGACAAACAAAACAGACTACACAGACAAACACGGTGAGCTTCTATTTTACTTATTATTACTATTAGTATTATTACCTCCATCCCCAATCCAGTTCTCCACTCACTGAACACACAACCCTGAGTGAGTGAAAACATGCTGCTTTTATACAACTGTACTAAGACTCGCTTGCTAACACTGTGTAACAATTCTTTTTTTTTTTTTTTTTGTTCCTGGGTAGTAAGTGTTATTTTCTAATTGCTTATGCCTCAAAAGTATAGAAAATGGTTATTATTCCTCCCAAACTTTGCTTTTGTGACCAGGACAGTGATATTTCAAAATATCACTATTTCCAATGGGAAAACGGGCAAATGTGTGTCTTTTTGTTCACATAAAGTCAGAAAAAAACAACATATGAATCCAAATGAACATGTATTTATACTAAAGTAATACAAAAATGACTACAAAAGATTGAGAAGTGAGTAGTTTTTCGAGATTTACGATTATACTGTAAATACAGTATAATGTGCTCCTACTAAGAGATGGCCTAGATTTGGTCGGTCGTTTGGCCCAGGACATCCTCAGATCGGCTCAGCACAGACAGCTGCAGCATTATAACAAAAATGTACTAATTTGAACCTTTCGACCAGGAGACAAGATAATGCTGCTACTTTCCTCATCAGAATCAAAATTGTGTGCTAAATGGCAGGATCCATATGAAGTGTAGGGAAGGTGAATTATGAAATTGGACAGCCCGATCGTTGTAAAATGAATGTGAAATTTATCATGTAAATCTATTAAAGCTCTGGCAGGCAAGGGAGGTCTTGTTTATAGCCCCAGACAATATAAAAGATGATTTAGGCCCCTGTTCAGAGACTCCTAGCACAAAAATAATTTTGATGGGGGAACAATTGGTTCCAGATCAGCTTGCCCGGCAGAACTAATTTGGTTGAATATGACATTATCTCTCCACCAGATGTCACCATGCAAAAGAGACTGTACCAGATCCCAGAAAGTCAAACGAAGTGGCGTTTGCAAGAGGTATGGGACATGCTGGAGCTTGGGGTGATTGAACCTTCCAGGAGAGAGTTGTGCAGTCCTGTTGTCATAGTGGCCAAGAAAGACGGCACCAACCGCTTCTGCGTAGATTTCAGGAAGGTAAACGCTATTGCCAAGTTCGATCCGTACCCTATGCCTCGGGTCAACGAGCTTTTAGATAGACTGGGAAAAGCGAGGTTTATCTCCACTCTGGACCTGACAAATTGATACTGACAGATACTAATACTGACACCTGTAGTTCTACAGAGAAAACCACATTTTCAACACCAGAGGGGCTGTTTCACTTTAAAACCATGCCGTTTGGGCTACATGGTGCGCCCGCCGCCTTTCAGAGACTGATGGACCAGGTTTTATGCCCACATCATCAATATGCAGGAGTGTATACTGATGATGTGGTGATTTACAGCTACACCTGGCGAGAGCATTTGGCTAGGATTGCAGCCATGCTTCAGTCTCTAAGGGTAGCCCGGCTGACCGCTAACTTGAGAAAATGTGCGTTTGTCAAGGCAGACTCAATATTTGGGATTTTTAATGGGGAATAGAAGGGTGAGACCCGCAGCCATCAAAATCCGAGCTTTGGTCGATGCGGCAATCCCCTTTATCCCCGAGTATGCCACAGTGGTTAACCCTTTAGTTGACCTCACCAAAAAGAGTGCTCCAAATTTAATTAAGTGGTCAGCTGAGTGTCAGGGCATTTGATACAATTAAGCATTGACTTTGCCAGGCCCCTACTCTTATCACACCAGCTTTCACCAAGAGATTCATCCTCCACACCGACCCATCTGATGTAGGTTTGGGTGCGGTCTTGTCTCAAAAGGTAGATGGAGTAGAACACTCGATACTGTATAGCAGTAAAAAGATGTTACCTCGGGAACGCAACTACTCTGTAGTCAAAAAGGAGTGTTTGGCCTTTAAATGGTCTACTCACTCTTTACGATACTACCTGCTGGGTCACTCATTTGATCTTGACACAGACCATGCCCCACTCAAGTGATTAAGCACAATGAAGGACAGCAATACCCGAATAACTCGGTGGTATCTGGCATTACAACCCTTCATGTACCACATGGTACATTGTGCGGGGAAAGACCATCAAAATAAAGAATAATTTTCCTGGGAGGGGGGAGTAATGGGAAAGATAGATTCAGCCGAGTGTTCCTTCGGCTCCACTCTGAACAGTGGGATATAATGAGTTCTGGTTGGAAATCTTCCTCCGGACCCGTGAGGGCTCTGAGTAGTGAAAGGGGAAGTCTTTGGACGGGCTGGCCTGACAGTTCATTTCCTGGGTCGGGAAATCGGTCAGCCTAGAAGAAGGCGAGACTCCGTTGCAGGAATGTATTGACCCGGAAGGTAAATGAAGTAGCAGCTGCAGGCAATAGAGTCAGCTGCAATCACTTACCAAGTGCTCATGCGTAATAGCATAAAGGGGCTGGAGAATCGTAAATCTTTTCCTTTGCTTGGTTTGTGTTATAAACTGGAAGGACCATGTGAGACGCAGAGAAAAGCGTACTAGAAATATTCGTGAGTGTTTTGTTTGTTTGTTCGTGTCTGCTTAAGTAACTGTCTGTGTTTGTATATCACTAGACAGGCCAGCACAAAACCGGATCAACACTGCACTCCAGTCACTGTTAAACTTGTTATCATGCACCACAAGCACTACAGCCAGCACCCATATTTGGTGATCATGTATTGTATGTTGTGGATATACTAACTGTATTTATTATTTTGGACTGCAACCCGTTGTTATTAAACAGTACAATACACATGCTGTGTATTGCCTGGGATTATTGTTTGAGGTAATCAGACCTGGATTTATAAAATAAAGCACCCTTTTTTCTAAACTGGATTACAATTGTCTGCCTGTGATTATTCCTGCACTGCATCACCTCTGCACCTGTTCATTGTCAGCAGCCACTTTGCACACTCCTACATTGACTACCATGTATGGCATGACACCTGTTTGTGTGATGCGCCAGAATTACAGCTTTGTTTTCTGTGGGGTTTTCTTTCAGTTGTTTCCTCATTCTGAACTGATTCTGAATATTGAATGTGTGAGTACACATATTTGCTGCTTCCTTATTTATAGGGGATATTAGTTCTTCCAGCTTTCCATGTGCTGTAGGCTTGAATGTTGTAGTCACAGGTTTGCATTCGTTCCTTTGATCTCCCTTTGTGTAGTCCATTCTTTCCAGTTTATTTCTGTCATTGTGAGGACTTCATTGCTAGGATTTGTTTCAATTTTCTTGTCCCCACATTGTTCACACTCTCTGTAACAGCACTGCTTATTTCCAGATGAACAAACTGCCTGTCTGCCAGTCTCGGTGAAGCAATCCAGAATGTTCTATAACACGCGAACTGAGCAGGTAACATGCTGACACTGGAATTTTCAGGAATAACCTTTTCAGTTGAGCAGAAAGAAGTCTCTTTCTCTTTCACTTTGCGCAAGGTGATAATATCTCTCTTGCCAGGCATCACCCGACTTACATTGTCACAGGAAAGAAATTTGATGACCAACTTCTGTTTCTGGCTAGCAGATAACTTCTGTTTTTTGTTTGAAATGTTGGTATTAGTAAGAGACCTGTGATCTTTCTAAAAGTAACCTGCTGCGTAATATAGCAGTTTGTATTTCTTGAAAATGGCATGAGTCAATTTCTCAATTTTTTTTTTTTTGCTTTTGTGCTTTGCTGAAATTTCCTCACATTTTTGCCCACTTTGCTATTTTAAAGGAATTTCTCTGAAGCTTTGTCAGAGGTTTTTTTTTGGTTTTTTGCATTTATCCTGTATATTTTCTTGTTGTATTTTGACACCTCTCTTTCCAGCTGTCTTATCTTTTCTTTTAGCAATTATGTTTCTTTTGCAGATTTTAAGACCTTTCTTTTGTTAGATACTGATGGGCTTTCTACACAACCATAATTCTTTGCTCTGTCAGGTGGCATAAATATGGTTGATTTATTTAGCTGCTCTTTGTTTTGTTTTTTTGGCAGAAGCCTTATTCCAGTTCTTTCTTCTATGTTTCTGTTCTCTATCTGACACTTCACTCACTGGCACATACTTCCTTTTGCTTCTTTCCCTTTCTTTTGCTAAACATGCACTGTTTCTCAGTATCATTGTTTCTCTTCTCTCTGTACCCTCTACACTTCTCTGCATTAATACCTTTAGTTTTCATGGCCTGTAAAATGGCAAAAATAGATTGTAATCTACCTAATAGAAACATGCTGCCCTTTGAATTATCATAACCACTAACATTGTATAATATAAATGATCAGATTTTATTACTAAATATAACTTGGTTCAATAACTTAATGAACATTAAAATTGGATTTGGAAACCACAAACAAACAAAAACATTGAATACCAAACAATTGGACTAAGGAGTGAAATAAATAAAATAATTTAAACAATAAAATCATAACCGACACCAGATTCTCATAACCAACATATTTTCTGCTTGCTGAAAAGTGTCAGCTATGAAATAAATTATAGTACTCAAAGAAATGAAAGAAGTTATTTACAAACCGCTAACCAAGATCATGCAGCAGTCTCTTGACACAGGGGTGGTACCGACAGACTGGAAAATTGCAAACGTAATACCGATCCACAAAAAGGGAAACAAAACTGAACCAGGTAACTGCAGATCAGTAAGCCTGACTTCTATTATATGCAAACTTATGGAAACTATAATAAGATCCAAAATGGAAAATTACCTATATGGTAACAGGGTCCTGGGAAACAGTCAACATGGTTTTAGGAAAGGGAGATCGTGTCCAACTAACTTGCTTGATTTTGTTGAGGATGCAACATCGATAATGGATGATTGCAAAGCATATGACGTGGTTTATTTAGATTTCCAGAAAGCTTTTGACAAAGTCCCGCACAAAAGATTAATTCTCAAACTGAACGCAGTTGGGATTTAAGGAAACGCATGTACATGGATTAGGGAGTGGTTAACATGTAGAAAACAAAAAGTACTGATTAGAGGAAAAACCTCAGAATGGAGTGTGGTAACCAGTGGTGTACCACAGGGATCAGTATTAGGTCCTCTGCTATTCCTAATCTATATTAATGATTTAGATTCTGGTATAGTAAGCAAACTTGTTAAATTTGCAGACGACACAAAAATAGGAGGAGTGGCAAATACTGTTGCAGCAGCAAAGGTGATTCAAAATGATCTAGACAAGATTCAGAACTGGGCAGACACATGGCAAATGACATTTAATAGAGAAAAGTGCAAAAGGTACTGCACGCAGGAAATAAAAATGTACATTATAAATATCATATGGGAGATACTGAAATTGGAGAAGGAATCTATGAAAAAGACTTAGGAGTTTTTGTTGACTCAGAAATGTCTTCATCTAGACAATATGGGGAAGCTATAAAAAAGGCTAACAAGATGCTCGGATACATTGTGAAAAGTGTTGAATTTAAATCAAGGGAAGTAATGTTAAAACTGTACAATGCACTAGTAAGACCTCATCTTGAATATTGTGTTCAGTTCTGGTCACCTTGCTATAAAAAAGATATTGCTGCTCTAGAAAGAGTGCAAAGAAGAGCGACCAGAATTATTCCGGGCTTAAAAGGCATGTCATATGCAGACAGGCTAAAAGAATTGAATCTGTTCAGTCTTGAACAAAAAAGACTACACGGAGACCAATTCAAGCATTCAAAATTCTAAAAGGTATTGACAATGTCGACCCAAGGGACTTTTTTGACCTGAAAAAAGAAACAAGGACCAGGGGTCACAAATGGAGATTAGACAAAGGGGCATTCAGAACAGAAAATAGGAGGCACTTTTTTACACAGAGAATTGTGAGGGTCTGGAATCAACTCTCCAGTAATGTTGTTGAAGCTGACACCCTGGGATCCTTCAAGAAGCTGCTTGATGAGATTCTGGGATCAATAAGCTACTAACAACCAAACGAGCAAGATGGGCCGAATGGCCTCCTTTCATTTGTAAACTTTCTTATGTTCTTATGTTCTAAATCTCAAGGTGTCAGTTATGAGAAATCCTACTTTCTTGTCCATTTTAACAAACATGGCAGCCATTGTTGTTCTTGTACAAACTAAATTAGTAGTGAGAACAAAGTCATTTTTCTGTTAAATACGTCCATATTCCTTTAATATTTATGTTTCAGTTTTTTGTTTTTTTTTTCTTTGGTGTTGGTTATGCGCTGTAACAGTGTGCCAAGTGACACAATATTTTTCCAAAAACATAAAGCAGTTTTTACATGTGTCTCTAGTGTTCATTGACATGAAGCCTTGACCTTTCACCTCATTTGAAAAACTTTATTTGTACTGTATGCTATGATTTCTAACAAAAATGCCTTTGGATGCCGGTAATGAGATTTTCTATGGAAAACACAGGAACACACTTGAGGGCTTAATGTGCTTATATGTTATTTCTTTGCATCAGCACACCTGGTTCCTTTTTTAGTTGCTTTTTCTTTCCATCTCCCCAAAAAGGGTATTTTCTTGTCATATCCATGTTTATGTTCTGTGGAATTATCATTTTGATCACTGTTCTTCTTGTTATTTACATTAAATATGTTCATTAAATATTTCATTTTGATAATGGTTCTTGGTGTTATTTTAATTAAAATGCTGTTACTAAGAGACCATTAAAAAAATTGTTAAAACATTGGTGTGAAGTGTGTTTTTGAGTGAGCATATACTGGAGTGGCATGTGGGAGTCCAAGGCCCCTTTCATAGCAATTGTATTTGTGTGTATGTGTGTGTGTGTATTTTATGATACCACTAGAGACTCCTGCTTGTACTCAACTAGGGAGGCTGCATATAAGTTTATTTAGAACATAAAAGGGGAGAAATGTACATTAGTTTATATGACAAATATGGAATTTGCCATAAGGGGGGGCCTCTTACCTCACCCAACTCACTAAAACAAATGGCACGTAAACTGTATTTCTTCATCTAAATTGTTTCATATGGAAATATGGAATGCATGTATTTTGCTAATATTTTTTTTTATACAATAGAACTATTCATGACAAGAATGTGAAGGTGTTTTTTTTTTTTTTTAAATCTTTTCCTAGATATTTGATTAAATAAAATATAAGGTGATGTCCTGTTTAAATCAATAGCTGCACGTATAAAGGCATTTTAATAGAGACTTAGGTAAGTATGAGAGTATTTTCTTTTCTTTAACAATAAGCTCTCACATGACTCGTATGACCTCCAGAAGAAAAAACTTATAATAAAGCATTTGCTTAAACTTTGTGGGACAAGCATAGCAAAATGTAGTAAATTCATATGAAATGCTTAGTGAATACATATAAAGCATGCTGAAGCACAAGCAAGCATTGTTAAATCAGATTGAGTATTCAACAAATGTGCTGTATAAATGCCTGGTTTACCATGATAAAACAAACTAAATTCATAAGTTACACATAAAGTAGGGTATAATGCAAAATTTATGTCTACATTTACTATTCTAAACATACTACCTGTAATAATTCTTCATTACAGTGCATTTACTAATTTATGCCCACAAGGGGGCAGCAAAATACATAAACATGGATACCAGCTCATTAGAGTATGTAATTGAATGAATGACATAATGCTGTACTGCCAGCATGATTCCTCTTGAAGCGGTTCATGGTTCAATACTGAGCTGCCTATAATCTCTTGTACAGTAACCAGTCTATGATATAAATAACTAACATCTCAGTTGTCGGTAAAACGTACAGTGTTTAAAGTTTAGGGCCCATTGAGGCTGCTGCTCATTTCTGAAACCATATGAAACTGTTTTAATTATATATAAATAAATGAATTATATCAGTCAATGTGTGCTTTACAGCAATTGTGTGTGTCTAAGGAGTGGATTTTCCATTTCCCCTTATTAAGTTGTGTTGTATATGCCTCTTTTAAGTTATTTACCGCTGCTTAAGGGTCATGAAAAGTAATGTATTTTAAGAGTAAAAGAAAAAAAACAGTTGTAATTGCAGATAGTGTTGTTATAGCACCATATTAAAATGTACTAATTTAGACAAGTCATGCCTTATCATTACAACACAGTGGAAAATATGGCCTCTATTACCTCTTCCATTCTGGGAACCCTCACATTCAGACATCAGTTTCAGTGCTGGTAAGTGAACTTGGATTCCTTCCCAGAATAAATATTTGCTGTAACTGTGAGGTTAAAAAGAAAAGAAGTGAGACTTATGACTTCCCTCACATCGAAATAAACAAAACCAGGACAGACACTTGAAAGCTGCATACAGCACATGGCTCATATCTGTCATCCACATTAACAGTGTATTTTTGTAATTGTCCTTTTTTTTCCCTTTGAGGGCCAATGCCGTAGTAGCAGATTGTGTGCATGTGCGCGTGTGTGTGTGTGTGTGTGTGATCACTGTTGATGGCTGGGGGCGAGGGGCTGTCATGCTTGCTGTCAGTAACATGATAAACTAGATGACCTACCATATAACATTTTTATTTTTATTTTTTTTGTACCAGAAAACATAATTTCTGCATTATCTGATTGATGCCTTCACTATATCCCCATCGACTGGGATATGTATATACTGCAAGGGATAATAACTTATTTTAGCAGTTGCCAATAGACAGACTTCAGCCATCCACTTTGTAGATTGCTTACTATACTAATAACCGATTAATACAAAATATTGGGCTCTTCGTCACACCAAACAAATACAACTCATGACAAATAGATTAATCACTTGTGATTAATTATTAGAGGCTGACAGTTCAAAGGGGTTAAAAAGTACATTTAAAGAGTATTAATTATGCCAGTCCTACATGCAAGGGAAACATTATAATATAAGTAATTCAAGTCTCTTGTAAGATCTTGAATATTCACCTTACAGAATGTATAACAGCCAACTCCCAGTAGTTTTAAACAGTGCACTATTACAAAAGGATAACTTATACACTGTGTTATTTATGAACGCATGTATTTATAGTATATCAGTTCCTTTGTAGAATTGAACATACTTAAATTGAACAGATTTAACGATATTGCAGCAAGTGGGGTTTTGTATATAATTAACATAGTTGAATTACAGACAAGAAGTAAGCCCTTTCTAGAAGCACAAGTCACTGACTGGGTGTCAGGCCATTAACTGTCTTGGGTTGTGAGAGCAACTGCACTTTACCAGGCAGTGAACATCAGTAGGCAATGTTTTAAGGTGGCACAAGGAGATGCTTTCTACAGGTAACCTACTGGGTAACATTCTGATAGCTTAATGAAAATATACTTTTCACAAATTCAAGAGGTTCAAGTTCCTTTAATAAACTAGAGAACTGAGTGGAGTGAGGGAGGGGTTTTTACCCTTCAAGATATTTTTTCTATTTTTGTACAGTGACCAATTAGGTTTAAACAAGCCTAGTCTGGAACCAGATTTGTTTGGAAGCAAAACGGGCAATACAATGTCCAGTGTTATACTTGTGAGCCCCCAGCTAAGATCAACACTTTTTTGGCCGTCCACTTTCTGGTAGGGTTGTCTCAGTGCCTACAACACCACTGTTGCTTTGAATAGGTTTTTATTTTGTACACATGTAACAACATATTTTCATTTCTGAAGCCGTGGGGTAACATATACCAAATGTTTGTCTTGCAGTGAGCAACATTTAATACATTATAGGTGAAACCACAGACCATGGGCCAGATTTATGAAGATATTGACACCAAAATGTAATTTGAACCATTTTTGTGAAAGAAACAGAAATCTATTAACAAGCAACGTAGGCAGAGTCCTTAAATTAACTTTAAATGTGGTTTAGTACTTATATTGTAAGATAAACATTTTTTAATGAATTAAATTGCATTTTTGGTGCTTTAACACTGCAAGACCTTTGATAAATCAGGCCAAATACCTGTAATTATATTGTCTAATAAGACCTATACCGGGATTGATTTTCCCTCATCTCATGTACCAGTAGGAGTTCCAGTAGTACCTATACCTGTATAAGAAGCAGTAACGATAACTATTTAATCCTCTGGGATTTACAATGTAAAACAATGGCAGTCACATGTAAAGCTGCATGGTTAGATTTACATTCATTTCTAAATATATCTCAACTGAATGAGTTGAATGCATTTAAACTGTAGTTGATCTGTTTGCCTTAATTGTCTTAAGTCTTACGTAACATTAGGGCTTCCAGTAACTGCTTTCAATTGATTACAATGGTCAGTTCCACACATATTTAAAGTTGACAACATTCATCTGGTAACAGAAAGTAGTCAAGCTTTTTTTTTTTTTTTTTTTTTTTACAGTTCAAATAACTACACTATCACTGGCCAGAAGGCAGTATCTATGTTATGGCAGAAGATTGGCATTATCTCTGAATTGTTCCTTAGAACCAAACCTCTCTTAACCACAAATGCAACCTTCAGTTTTTTGTTCTATACAACTAAGAAACATGTTGGTGGAGAAGGCTTCATTTGAGTTTTAAAAACATACATATCAGCTACTGATCAATGTTTTGTTGTATTCATATTAATTGCATACAGCAGTTAATGAGGTAAATACACATTTTAATGCTATGGACTTCTGATCATCTGAGTCAGATCATCAGACTTGTTTTCACTCAGTGTCAGAAGTGTACCTATGGTAATGTCATATAGAAACAAAATCTGAAAAATAATCTTTTTATGTGTGTCACAGAGACGGCCGAAGTGGGCGGCGTCAGAGCCAGGAAAAGTAATGAAATACACAAAACACAGGACGGATGAAATGAAGTGATGAAGACGCCTGTTGGCGCCGGTTTAATACAAAATAAAAGGTTTACCACAAATACGAAAAACACAGGACACGGCACTCTACGCCAAAATAAATAGACAAACGAAAACAGACTAAACTTAACAAAACGGTGCACGGACAGACACTGACAAACACGGTGAGCGGATACTTTCTCCTCTTATTACTGCTGCTGCTGCTGCTGCTGCTGCTGCTGCTGCTGCTTATTTCCTCCGTCTCCAATCCCGTTCTCCGCTCACCGAACACCCAACCCCAGTATGTGACAACGTGCATCTATATATACTATTGTGCTGGGATTCAATTACCAATTAATTATTCACTTGAATCCCAGCACGTGAATTAATAAAGTGCAATTCCCCGTGCTCACATATTACTACATTTTACTTGCACGTGAAGTGCTGTGCAATCCTCGTGCCTAAATACACATATACATTTTTAAACACTCGTGTTACACAGACCCGTTTATATCCCGTGTACCAATGTCTATACATCAACATTTAAACACACCACACGCAACACATAACAGATAATATACACAGGGGCGGGCACTTTGTTACAATGTGACACACTAATGGAGGAACATGCTGACCTCTTGTTTGTATATTAGCTTTAATGGTGATCCAGCAACAACAACAAATCACTGCTAGTGAAATTAGACTTATTTAAAGCAACTGTAGTATCACAACATAGTATTTAATGAATGATACAGATCTCCAGGAAGTTAAGATTTCTAGTTGGTTTTATCTTACTTTAACAATTGAAAAAACCTCTACAGTGCTTCCAAAAAAGCACTTCCTGTTGTGACTACTTTAAACACAGTTGCACAACCAAATTATTTCAAATTACTGAGCTGCTGACGAGGCTAAGGAAGGGTTTTCCCAGCTGGAATTGACGTCATAACACAGTCATTATTTATCAATAGACGCAGGTTTCTGCAAGTGAGGGCCAAGTAATACGCAAGGTGTTCCACTGTTGATAACAATCTCACAATGATAGAGAATTGTCTTGAATCTCACAGTAATAGATGAGTGTACTGTTTGTAACAGGGAGTATCTGGTGGTTATCACAGAAATAATTGCAAAATTCACTGGTATCCCCAAGTAAAATAAAAAAAAAGAAAGAAACACAAGAAAAGTGTAAACAGATATCCTTTTTCTTTGGTTTCCATTTCCTCCTAATTTGTACCACCTCTCACGCTTCACTTCCTCTGTGGTAAAGTAACAAAGGTAAAGGGAGGATTAAACATGGGGGAGAGTGGAAGTGAAGGAGACAGCCATGGGGGGGGGGGGGGGGGGGGGGTTTAGGGGGTTTAAGAGCTCTATGAACATGAAATCGACTGAGGCAATCCTATTTTTATGACTTATCCTTTATGACACAGGTTAGGTAAACGGATCAGATATATTATTTCACTTCTGTGTGTCACAAAAGACAAATTGGTCTAAATTAATTACAAATACAAAACAGAAAATAATTGATTGCATAAGTATTCACCTCCTTGAGTCAATATTTGGTAGAGGCACCTTTGGCAGCAATTACAGCCATGAATCTATTTGAATAAGTCTCTACCAGCTTTGCACATCTGAACACTACAATATTTGTCCATTCTTCTTTGTAAAATTGCTCAAGCTCTGTCAAGTTGGATGGGGACCATTGGTGAACAGCAATTTTCAACTCTTTCCACATATTCACAATTGGATTGAGGTCCGGGCTTTGACTGGGCCACTCCAGAACATTGGCCTTTTTGTTTTTAGCCACTCCAGTGTAGCTTTGGCTGTATGTTTGGGGTCATTGTCTTGCTGGAAGATGAATCTTCTCCTAAGTCCCAGGTCTCTTGAAGACTTCAGCAGGTTTTCCTCCAGGATTTCTCTGTACTCTGTATCTTCATGAGCTTTCCAGGCCCTGACACAGAGAAGCATCCTCATAGCATGATGCTGTCACCACCATGCTTCATGGTAGGGATGATGTTCTCAGGATGATGTGCGGTGTTAGGCTTGCGCCAAACATAACATTAAAGGTTGAGGCCAAAAAAGTTATATTTTGATCTCATCAGACCATAGAATCTTCTTCCACTTGGTCTCAGAGTCTCCCACATGCCTTCTGGCAAACTCTAGCCAAGATTTGATGTGATTTTTTTTCAACAATGGCTTTCTTTTTGCCACTCTCCCGGGCTATTGCCACAAACACTGTTCATCTTCATGCTGAACTGCACTAAGGTGACTTACTGTCATTCTTTTTTTTTTTCAGATTTCTGAATCTCAATCTCTGTATGCTACATTTACATAATTAATTTATCTACTTTATTTTATAATTGTGTTTCAGGAAGTATAATTCTAGCATCAGGAAGGTGACTCAGGAACATGGCTTTACCAGGAATGGATGACAGATTGATGAGACAAATTTCACATTTGCAGTAGACAAGCATTTCAACAAGGTGTCCTGTTCACTGTCTGAATCCAAACACGAAAAGGAAAAGACAGCATGTTCAGTTTCCAAGGTCTTCGTTGGAACTCTTAATCATTGGAATTGCTATATAAAGCATTAAAAAAAGAATGACCTTGATCCACATATATCCACTCACAGTCTTCTCCAGAAGGACACAAAGGAACATTACATAATTACTGTTACTGCCCATCATCATATAATCAATAGCTGCTGTAGCCTTTCATTTACCCAACAGTAAGATTAGGGCAGGGATTGAATCCCTTTGCCCTCAGTTGCGCATGCTTAGTACTGTTATTGCACTATCCACTGCTGATTACCAGAGTTGTAATCCAGTCATCCAATGTTCTACTGCAAGGTTCGTCCCATTTGGGTAGTTCTACATGATCTCAGGTTTCTACGTAAGCTGTCCTGTTCATGTTTTACACTACAAACACCACAGCTAGGCTGACCATATGGCTCCAGTTGGGACAGTTCAGGTGTTGTAACTCACATCATCATGCATGCTGGTTCTTGATTGTATTTTTGCACCTGTTAAAGGAAAAAACAGCTAAAAGGTGCACAAACAACATGCACTGTCTGTGTAAAATGGTATAAGTGTCTTACTTGTGTTTGTGTCCTGCCCCAGGCATAGGGAAATTCATTGGAATTCATTCAATTCCAAGACAAAACCCTTAATGCATTTAGAATAAGGTAAATAGTTCACTAAAAAAAATGAAAAAAATTGGTTGCTTAAACAAACAGTGTTTGTGGCAAACAAACTCAGAACAAAGAAAAAAAAAAAGAGAGTTAAAAAAATAAACCCTTCATCATCATTTTTATTTTGCTGATGCACAGGCTGGAGAATATCAGATTTGACACAAAGCTTCTTTCTCAAGTAATTTGCCCAGCCATGACAATAAGCATGTAATGTCCCCTGTCACAGCTGTATGTTAAATTTAGATCAATCAATAACATGAAATAAATCACCAAGACCTATATCCACTTATGCATGTGTAAAAATGCAATGTCATTCATGGCTTAATTGAAATAATACATAATAATTAAATGCCCCCCCCCCCCCCACACACACACACACACACACACACACACACGACCCCCTAACCTCTCATTTTTATAGTGCTAAATATAGAGTGAACAAGACTACTAAAGCTATTCTGTTATCTGTACTGAGAAAGCCTCCACTCTGGGGGTGGTATAAACTAAAAATATCCCAGTGCTTGATAAGAATAAATGAATCATATTGATCATGAGTCAGCATTATAGTGAAACCAAAATAGTTCTCTGTTTAGAAATCTTAAGTGCTTTCATTTTAACATGTGTTTGACATTATGTTCCTGCTTTAAACTGTGCTTGTCATATTTTTAAAGTTGTAGATGAGTGCTTGTTCATCTCATTTAGATGCTTTTATTTTTTTTAATGCCTCATATGATTAACTACAAAAGTGACAATTCATCACAACTGGTAAACATGTGTTTAATAGACTTTCACTGGCAAACTTTCTGAATATAACTGTGATCTATTTAATCTCAACCAGGTATGGGTTACTGAATATTTAATTTATTACCAGTTTACTATCCAATTACATGTTTTGTTTAATTCACAATTGATGTTTCTGCTTAAATCTAATTCTGACATGCACAGTAACCTGTATAACAATTGCAAGAAGATAAAGATATAGAAGAGTGATATTAAACAGGTAAGATGTGTTTATTTTAAATTTTTATTATTTTATTTTATTTATAATTTATATGTTTTGCTTATACATTGGTCTGTCGCTGACAGAGCTGAACCATGTAGACAGACATATGTACTATGCCATACCTAAAAGGCTGTCTTCTCTCTCTAAGAAACCTAAAAAAAAAAATCTGATTGTTTATTTTTCTATTTTGGCTTGACAGAAACAAACCTAACCATCTTAATTTGGAAATAATCTATTTCTCATATGACTGTAAGCCAGTGAAACACAGTGTGTCCAGAAAGGGGGTGGAGTCACAATACCAGAAGTCATCCCTTTAATGAGTTAGGCGTTGTGTCAGTCATGGATTGGAGGATACGTGATTGGACTCGCTACCAAAGGGGGCGTGACTCAAGGTATATCAGGGGATGTGGCGAAGCAATCTATTTCTCTGTTATGGTTATGAATGGACCAGTCAAAGAATACGGTGTTATAAAGAACCTGTGAGTTTTTGTGTGTTGTTTTGTTTCTCTATTAAACTGTTTATAGAAGGCTAATATCCCAGAGCTGTAGTTAAACAGCCAGCAATTAAACCTGGACTACACTTCACCATTGTGCACGTATAAACTTGTAAATCACTTTCACTAGAGCACTCATGCTGGACATGTGATCGTGTTGTGTTTCTGTGTGTCTTGTTTAGTGTCTGTTATTATTTCAGGACTGAACCCCGTGGTTGATCTCCGCAATACACATTGTTGTGTAAAGCAAGGTATTATTATTCCTGGTTGCATAACAAGCAACCCAGCCAAATAAAGAGCTGTTTAACTGTGAACTGTGTTGTTTCAAATCATTCCTGAGCACTGCATCACCTCCACACCTGCTCACTGCAAACCACTTTGCCACATTATCTTACAAAGATTTTAAGTTATAACTTCTTAATTTGGTTGACACTAGACATTACTGTATAGTTACAGTACCCATCTATTCAAATTCTAAACATACAACTTTTTTTAATTCCATCCTCAATGAAACTTCCATGTGAAAGTTCTGTATGGTTTGTTATTGCAGTTGTTCTAACTCTTGTGTTAGTTGGTAACCATTTGGCCACACTTGCTAGGGCATCAGCCACTTCAAAGGCAAGTGATTTGCATCTGCTGAATGATAATTGTAACACAGCGTTAACATTTACACAACACAGAAACAAATAGCAAACCAAATATCAGTCATTGCATTGCTACTTTTTAAGATGCTGAGCCAAGCATGAGAAAAAAATGACAAACAGAGGCTACAGTACTAGTACAGTGAAGATGACTGTACCAACAAGCCCAGTATTTAAACAACAGGTCAGTCAAAACACTACACTCAGACTTTCAACCAGAATAACTACAACCATGTGGGAAGGCAAATAGGCCATAGGTCACAGCTGTCAAGTTGCAAGTGTGGACAGAAGTCAGAAATCCAGAGTCTCACAAAATATACTCGTTCAGTATTGCAACAGTGCTTACCTGGGCCATGGAAGGTATTTATTATTGGAACGGTGTCTCTTTTAATGTAGCATAGCATACATTATATAAAAGTAGCTACCACAATGTGTTTATTTATTTATATTAAGGAGGACCTTGCTGAAATGAAAGTATCCTAGGAGTGACAGCAACAGCACAGAACAATTAGGCATATTGTTTAGTAGGCTAGTGTTTGCCCACTCCCAAAGACCCCATCGGTTATGCAACTTGTTTTTCATTTTCATTTATTTGGGAAACGTAATCTGAATTCCATCCTCAATATCCCTCAGTTGGACTACACAGGTCTACAAGGGTGTTGTCTTCTTGTGGTTTTAATGCTTCGGTATAAGTTTTCAATTAAGGACTATTTTTAAGTGGCCTGATATATTTTATATCAATAGAATAACTGGCCTGCCCAGAAGTTTCTAGCTTAACTGGTTTAACAGTGTTGTAAGACATAGTAATTATTTAGGTACAACCTATAAATTGGCTTTCCTTTTTATTGTGACAAAAATATGAAAAGAAACCAGTTAATTACACATCAGCATTTGCTGGTTTTGTGACAATATGATCGTGTTGTAGGGGAACAATTATCTACTCAGCAGTACCATGAAGTTTAGTAAACAGGGTGTGACTGTTATTAAAAGGGCAACAGATGACCCCTAGTTGTTAATCATTCCTAAAAATTGAATAACATCTTGGGGCACCTTTGGTCTTGTGAGATGGTTTTCTCATTACAGTCATTAACATATAAGTGATACTGGCGGCCTATTGGTAAAACAGGCGATGTCCATCCTCCCCCAGCACCACAAACCAACAGGGGTGTCCCAATAATTCTGAGCATCACTAATGTATACACAGGTGTTTTTATCAGAGATCTGTTGATACATGGTAAGCGGTTTCTAACTGAAACCAAAGCATGATCCCATTATATGTTTACATGTGGTAGAAAACAATGAAATACACAGTAGGAAATATATATATCATCTATATATATCTATATTATATATATTTATATATATATATATATATATATATATATATATATATATATATATAATGTTATTTAATGTTGTTATTTAATGTTTTCTCAGTACAAAGGTGGCAAAAATAAAGCAAAATGTGTGCGCTGCAACAGCGCCAAACTGCAGTATTTTTAAAAAGCACTTGTTCCTTAGCTTGACCTACAAACTAAACAACTGTTTTTTGTAATTGTATTTGTTAGAACATGTATTTGTGGCCTTTAGTACGTTATGTGATGTAGGCTCCTAGCACTGTATTTCACAATCACCAAGGATTATTGCTCAGTATCAGTATGTGCATTTGTGCACACTGGTTTCTTGAGATGGTGACGATGACTGTTCTGCTCAAACCCATTTTCCTTTGCCCTGCCCTGTACTTGATGACTGTACTGTACTCTTTGCGGAACATCTCCCCTCATCCAATCAGAGGATAGCTTTGAGTTTCGGTGACGTCAGCGCCACTCCTCTTACTAAAGAAGGAAACAAACAGAAAGAGACCAAGGCAGACGCTGAATCATTATTATAGGAACCAGTGGCACAGAAGAGCACGAAGCATTGAAAAGGGATTGCTTACAAATAAGTGGAAGTAAGCAGCAACCACATACCGAATACAGACTACTGACGTTAATTGAACAGGTAAGATGAAGAAAAAAAAAAAAAACTTTTTTTTTTTTTTTTTTTTTTTTTTTTTGTATCCCGAGTTAACAAAACGTGTTGTGCACAGAAGAAAGCGATGGTGAAAAGAGAGAATTCAGTAAATATACGTGTATTCCAGTGGGGGAAGCTATGGATTATGTCTTCATGAAAAAAAAAAGGAATACAATCAAGATTTATCACGTTTTCATAGTGTGAACACGAACAAGCCGAAAAAGAAGGTAAAACTAAAAGTGAAACAGAAAACAATGGAAAAGGATAGGACCTGAAACAGGCTACCGTATTGAAAAGTCCTAATACCGGTGTATGTCCTTTTTTGTCCCAGTAGCACAGGGGTATAGTGTTCTGGCATATGGTATGGTTAAACAAAGAAAGAAGATGTGTTCCCTTAGCAATAGTGGCTATGTAATAGCTTGGGAAATTATACCAGTAAAAAATATAGTTTTTTAACATGATGAATCATCGGGAATTAGTAAACTAGTTTAGTTACTGGGAAACGTGATAAGAGATTCTCTCAAGAAGAAACTAGAATTGGCCAGACCGGTATGTGTGTTGCACTGTGTCAAAACAGGAAGAGACAGAAACAAAGAAAATATGGACAAAGCACGGAGATCCTCGCGTGTAACAAAATTGTGATTGAATGTATAACTTAAAAGTAGCAAGTGTTGTGGCCACAATTGCATTTAGACGGTATATTGTTATTTTAAGATTTTTATTCAATCCAGTATTTGTAATTTTGGTGTAAATTTAACCTATTAACGTTGCTTAGCATCCATGACTCAGTGATTTTGAAGGATACATTGCGGCCTGGCTGTTTTTTTTGTTTTTTTTTCACATTACTGGACAAAACAAAGTAGTACTGTATTCGATTTTTTTGTTTTGTTTGCTCTTCTGCGTTACGTTAGCTAGCCATTAAGTATTTAAAAAGCTTTACTGTATTTGTTTTCTTTGTAAAGTTCTCGACTGTATCAGGTTATGCCAGATCAGCAAAAAGACAAATTTTAGTTGAAGCCAGATTTTATTTATTTATTTATTTATTTTTTAATTTTTGTTTTCTAGGGTCTTGACTTTGTTTTATAAAAATAAATAAATAACTTAGCTCGGTTCGTTTTTATTACAGTATGACCCAGACTAGTCGAACAGTGAAACGGCTATGACCGTTTTTTAGGGATAAAGAATTGGCATCAGACAGCGAGTACATGTTTGATGCAAGTACCATTTATTTACAGTTCATTGGCGTCTTGATTTCTTTAGTTTTATTCAAATTAATGTATTGTGGTTATTTACATAACACCAGTGGACAGTGTATTGCAATGCAGTACTGACTCGTGACGCTGGTCAAGGCAAGTGTTTAAGTACAGTGAAGTTTGTTCCAGTCATTGCCAGATTTAGCCGTTCGTTTTCAATATTTTTGACGAGTGGCTGTGGCAAGTGACATTGTGTCTGTTTACAACTAAGTTATTGTGCTTTTTTAAAATTAGGCTCAGTAAATTCCACAATATTCTTAAACACCATACCGTGTGGAGTGATATTTAAGATGCCCACAGAAAGTACTCCCGGGAGTACTATCTGAGAAGATCTGTGGTGTGAACAATAATAATGAGTTTAGGTGTGGCTTGTGGGGGATTACCAGTCGCAGCTTTGTTCTGATTTTTTTTCTCCCGTTTCTGACTGAAGTCGGGGGCTTCGGTGGTTTTGACTTTTCCATGAGGATGTGCGCTGCTAACATATAGTTCCCACAGCAATCTAAGAAGCTGCAGCGCAGAGTAGTCTGCCCTTTTAATGTGCACGTCGGTGATTAACGCAAAAGAGACTCGTACTGCACTTGAAGGCTGTGGTTCTCTGTAGGAACTGTCTGACATGCAGCCTCTGAGATAAAAATAGCTGCTGATTTCAGAAGCTCATGTTGGTAGGGTTTTGTGTATCTGAGCCTCCAGATCATCGCGTCACATTGACGCCTTGTGACAGGCGGAAGCTAAGGTCGCGCCCATGTGACAGTGAGAGCTGCAGAGAGATTTTGCAATCAGCAGGCCGGTCAGACACGTAATGGAGGTTAGGCTTTAAGCGACACCGCCGGACAATCTTGAGGGGACGAGCAACAGAGTGAGAATTTAAGACTGGTTATCTGGCTCTTCGCGAGAAGCAACATGAAATCAACTGGGGATAATCCAGAGTTATGTACAATTTGTTCGCTTGAGCTGTGCCTGTAACAGTACCCCGTGTTATGGTTAGGACTGTAAGGAGGGGTACATTTTGACTTTCTAAGTTTTAAACCTAATTTGCATAATGTACTGGTGACATCACCATAGCTTGTAGTTTATAGTTGATTGAAAGCCCTATTTTAGAGGTAATCCATATACATGGTTTAAAACATTCACGTGTAGTTTAAAAATGTGTTATATAGAACTGTAGTCATGTTTTTGTAATTTAAATAAATACACGTTGTTTATGTATAAGTAATTGCTGCTGCTTGACACACACACAGTAAGCTTGCATTGCAGCAGCACCTTATTGCTGCAAATTAAAAGAACTGCAGCTGACTTAGGCAAAACAAAGCTTTATTTAACAGTTACTGTTCCAAGCAGGTTATCAGTCACAGTTTACTACTTCATGTTACTGCTAATTAATAATTATAATACACACATACATACATACATACATACATACATACATACATACATACATACATACATACATACATACATACGTAAGAACTTATAACAGACCCCATAGGACAATGCAAATCAGTACTTTATAAACGAAGTACGTAGAAACGCAATTCAAAATGCTAAATGTAACTGCGAACATAAGTACCTTAAATAAACATTACAAGACAGATTAACTGCCAAAGAATGGGAGTTTATTTGTTCCAAACACACCCCTGTAGGCCTTACAAATTAGTACCACTTTACAAATTTATATTTTGATAAACGTAATTAAAATTGTATCTGTTACACATTTAAACTGTACAATGGTTGTGCAAACAAACATAAAAGTAAACAGCAGCTGTTTTTTTTTCCAGTGTGATGTCACAAATGCCGTCTTGACTCATTTAATTCCCTGTGGAATAGGAATACTGCATCTATTAAATGGTTTACGAAATTGATGTTATTAGTGTTCGTGTTTCATACTTAGCACTTTGCTTACAATGTATTGTACATTAGGTATTTAGTACATATTTTATTGAAGCAATACAATATCTATTGGTATACCCCCCTCCCCCCGTGCTTTGGTATAATATACCCTGTTTTAATGCACGGCAGCTGCGCCATATAGAGTTGCTACGATAACGATTTGGTAATGGCTTTTAATACAACAAATTTTGTTTTAGTAATGTGCATTATACAAATCAAAAGATTAAGTTTAGTCAATCAATATTGTTATGTCATTTTGCATAATGGCTTACTTTGCATTGTTGTATTGTGACGTGATGTTGATCAAATATTTATACCGTGTAAATAACAGACTTACAGCTGTGTGGGGCATAAAGGTTGTGGTGTAAAATTCCTGTGTTTTGTTGCACGCAAAGGAGCAGCAAACTGTTTGTTGTTGGTTAAGTTTTAACTAACTTGGTCATCAGACTATGTTGTAAACAACAATGGGAAAAAAAAAAAAAAACTGTTCAAACATGGCTGAATAGCCTCATGAGGAAGAATGAAAGACTTTGATCATCAGTAGCTCTAGGGGGAAAAGACAAGTAACTGAATGGTTTCTTTCAGACATGTGCTTTTTTATGTAATTGCCGTGCTTGTGTAGCCCACTGTTATCAGACATGAGGACTGTTGCTGTAAATCATTTGGTTGTCTTTCATTTTATGGAGCTCCAGCTTGTACAGGGTAACAGGCAAATTCTTAGTCAATGAATTACACGGTTTATTTACTTATCTAATTTGTTTACCCCCTGTTAATCAATGCATACAATAAAAAGTGGTGTTGGTTAAAAAGACCCCACTTACAGAAAATGCAATCAGAAATAGTGATAGGTGTGATTTCCATAATTAAGTACATTTCTCAAACTTTACGTTTGATCACAAATATCATCTTTTTGAGAAAACAGAAATCTTCATCTGCTTTCTGCAGAGATTTGGAAGAGGGGTGTAGCTAGACCCACACTGCTTTTGATTGACAAAGGAGATGACAAGGCTTGGATTTAGAGTAAATAAAAAAGAAAACATGTTTGAGAATATACTAGTATTTTAAATGTCCTTAACAAGCAAGCATGACACACACACACACACACACACACACACACACACACACACACACACGATTACTTGCATTGACATACATGTGCACGTGCAAAAATAAAAGTAAGCATTACAGGAACTGAAACAAAATTGCAGTGAGTATTTTGACTGTCCAAAATAGACAACAAGGACAGAAAATACCAGATGAAGCAGTTTTCTTCTAGGTCACATTTTAATATTTAATAACGAAATATCTTTTGTTTCAAAAGACTTTCAGTGCAATCTCTGTTGTTTTTACTTCTGAGATTTTCACACAAAGGACTTTTCAAGAAACTATATTGGTCCGCTTCCCTGCTAAGAACCTAATTATTATTGCCTAATCATTTTCATAGTGTGCAAAATTACTTGCAGCATTGGTTTTAAAAAAAAAAAAAAGAAGATGATACTAAGAACTTGTTTTACAAAGTCATTTGATTCTGGATACGCTCAAGCTTCTAATGGCCTTTTCTTTTTTTATTATTATTATTATATATAGCATCTACAGCATACAGATATGGCCCAGGAGACAAACCAGAGCCCAGTGTTGTGCGCTATGGGCTGCGGCTTTTATGGGAATCCTAGGACAAGTGGGATGTGCTCGGTATGCTACAAGGAGCACCTGCAGAGGCAGCAAAGCAGTGGCAGAATGAGCCCAATGGGTAAGATTAACTACAACATCCACACATTTAGGTGAACGTGAAGGTGTATTGTACTGAATTCTAATTATTTTCATTTGTTCATAGATCTAGGCCCTATACATTTTTATCTGTGAGACATTCAGTACGTTTACATGAGAAAGCATTTTACGAAAACTTATGTTTTCGGAAAACTGATTTTCTTAAAACGTCACTTTTCTGTGTTTGCATGATTTAACGATAGGAAATCTAAGTAGAATTCAACTATATACATAGATTGAAGTTTTCAGAAAACACAGGATGTTTTCGCATGCAAAGTACTGTTGTAGCCTAAGTACGATTTGAACAGACCGGACATTTCTGAGACAGAACGAAGACCAATCCAGTAACTCAAGTGCTTTATCGAAGTGTCCAGTCTTAAATACAAAGATTACTATACTATACCTCTATTCAGATTCCCCACAATGTGCAGTCAGCCTTTCCAACAGTTCATCCTGTTCTATATTACCAGTTTCTTTTGCAGATATTAAATTATCACGTAACTGGAAAACGTTTGCTGCTTCACTATGGGCTATTAACAAACACATGCAGACTTTATCAAATGTATTACTTTATCCCTAACTATAGAAATGAATGCACGTAGACTGACTACAGTATTATTATTATTTTCTCTTTTCTAAAACCAAGTGCAGAAGGGTCAAAGTGTGCACATGTGCAGTATGCTATTTCAAAAACGATCAAGCTAGTCATGCCTCTCATAACACCATCTACTGTACTGCTACAGGGTGAAAAGGGTAAGACTGTCTTCCCTGTGATGGAGTTTTTCTGTACAAAACCCCTTTTAACAAGTCTGCCTTTCACCAAACACCTCATTTTCTATGGTTACATTGTCAGTACAGTACTCAGTAAGCTTTGTCTAGCATCAAGTGACCCCAAACTGTTTTAAGTCAGGTTTACCATGTTGTTGCAGAAAGATCACTTTGTACATTTGCTCAATCGTAGAACAATTTCAAAATACTCATCTGCCTGTGTAGTTGTTTATCCTGTACTTTTTAACGAAACAATGCAGGGCATAATGGAGGTGGCACAGTAATAAACCAGCAGGGTTGTATGGCCTAAACTAGGGTGTTAGCTTTTTGGGTAATCATTGCTACAGTTGATGTGCCATTCCTGTGTTTGAGTTGATAAGTGGATTATTGATTTAAGTGTGTTTATGACTTGAATAGCATTTGTGTTTTTGTGTTCATTGGCTTGTGAAGAGGAGGTTTGTTACAACCTAAAATTTCAATATATTCTTGTCTAAATGTTTTAAGTAACTAAGTTTTTTTTTTTTTTTTTTTTTTTTTTTTTTTTGTAGTACAGCTAATGGTGTTAGCTGTTTTAAATGTGGCATTGTTATTGACAGGAATGCTTCTTAATCTCTTTGCTAATATTACCTTAATGTAGGTGTTAGTTTAAGGTTGTATAGAATTAAACTAGAATGGAAGTGTGTTTCCTTTGTGTTACAGTAAAGTGAGTTTTTGTGGTTGTGCCAGTTCACCTGTTCTACGAAAGGACAATGAAACTTCTATTTTAATTAAAATATTTCTGAGAATTTGTTGATAAACTGAGATTGTACATTACAAACAAGCTGAATGTCAGAACTAAAGCAACTCCATTTGGGTTTTGTTGTGACAGATGTTTTAATTAAAAGCAATTGCAGTATGATTGCTTCTAGAATAATGTTCTACACAAGTTTTTATGTATATTTATATTTTTCTATTAAAGGTCAATTTTGTTTGCTCCAGGTACTAGCAGTGTTTCCAATAGTCCTACCTCGGAAGCTTCTGCTATCCAGAGAATAGAAGCTAGTTTGATTAACTCGGAAGCCACTTCTGCCAGCATGGCTGACACAACAAGGTGAGTCCAGGAGTTTATCGTGACATTTTCATCATGAGGGTCTATATCCAAAGGTGGTGGGATGTAAAGAAAACTTTTCACCAAGACTAGTGTCAGTAGTCTGAAAGATAATTTTTAGTAAATGCTCTATCATTACTCGGCTACAAAATTCTTAAAAGTAATAACGGTTAAGCTGACAGATGTACTTTTCTAGAACAGCTTGTTTTGTAAAGAACAGTTTCTTCCAGTTAATGTGTATGTGATTTTGAATTTGTTACTTTGAGTCTAGGGATACAACAATTTGAATAACCTCAGGTGTTTACTTGTATGTGGGTATAAGTATAGAGAAATGCCATCTGAAAGATGCTGCATTGAAGTAACTACTGAACTCTTCTGTACTTGTCAGAGGTATGCCAGCAGCTTCCTTGCCTGTAACGCAACAAATGACAGAAATGAGCATTTCCAGGGAGGAAAAAGTCACGACGCCAAAAGCTGAGGCAGCAGAACCAGGTATGGTTTGTTTGAATTTAAAATCGCTATTCTATAAGGTTTTAAAAAGTATCGGGGTTCTGAAAAATAGTCTCCACGTGTTGCTACAACTGTTTAAATGTGCCTGTAATTTATTTTCATTGTTCACGTCCTGACAACTTTACACTTTTAACTTTGATCTTTTGAAATATTTTTTTTTCAAAATGGCCTCCTCGATTTCAAAGTGAAAAAAAGATACATACACACATACATATATGCATATTAGTCTCCGGCTGAATGAACAGCCCTTAGGAAGCAAGTGTTCTAAAACAGAGTTGACCAGCAATATGAGTCAATAAATAAATAAATATGTCTTGCTTGTCATGACGCATGTGCATCAAAATATGAAATGAACAGAATATGTAAGAGAAAAGCAATAAGAAAGTGTATGTTAATAAGCTATAATAATAAAGTAGACAAACTGTCAAACGAAATTGACATTGCACTCCTGTACACATTAAAATAAATGCAGCAGCTGCTCTAGATTAATTATGAATACATTTAAATATGGAATATTTAAGACATGCACAACCTTATTTAACAGAATGGTGAAGCAACTCACTAGAATGGGAAACACCAAATTGCTCAGTGACTTGTCTGATTCAAGTTTTTTTCAACAGCCCAAACAATTTCCAACTTGCAGCAAGAGAAACAGTGGCGAGTTTCGCCATTTGTTTACATGCTATTTTGTAGTAAGGTTCACTTGTGGAAATCGGAATACAAAACGAGCCAGTGATATGATGCCGGCTTTGGAAAGATTTGAATAAGCCAATCTGTGTGCCTCAAGACAGTCTTGATGAAAATCCGTTTTGAAAAGATTGAATAAACCATTTGAGTTTGTCTTACGATGTTTTGTAACCTGATGAGTATCAGTGATTCTTGTTTACCTGAAAAACCCATGTCGCTTGTTATTTTCTACACTCTTTTTTTTTTTTTCTCATCTTTGGGAAAGTGATAAATGCTTTTTTTTTTCTTTCTTGATCTTAATCTAGTAATTTGAATAGAAAAAAAAAACATATATTGTCCTGTTTTCATGGGTATATTATGACCATATCTCGGATGGGGGTACGCAGTAGACTAGATTATTTGGAAAGGGGTACAGGCCCTAAAAAGTTTGAAAACCACTGACGTAGTCTGGTCCCTGATTTTAATTGGAGAAGCAACTCAAACCCTCCTACCCACTACTGAAGTGACCAGAAAAAGAAAAAAGTCTATCATAACTGTAGAAAACCTTATATACATCGGTACTTCGGAAACAATAAAGACTTGTCTCCTTTTTTTCCCCCAACACTATTTAGTATTTCATTGTTATTGTTTTTTAAACGTGAAGTATTTTTATTATGTATTCTGCTTATTGTTTTCAAAGTGATACATGGATAGAAACGTGTTCTTCTATGACCTGCGGGACCTTGCAATACTTACTAAAAGTTTTGTTGAACTTTTACAAGGCATTGTTTCACATGAGGTGATTTAAAAATAAATAAATAAATAAATAGCTGACCTGCCTTTTTATATCTACTTTTAGTATTGCAGACTTCAAAATTGTATTTTTTTTTGGTTCAGCACACCAGTATACACTACTTCAGGAAATATAAATAAATACTTTTACAGATTTCTTTTCACCTGAGATTTTACAAATTTAGAGCCTTTTTAACACAACACATGGTTTATAACTGAAACATTTATTTAAAAAATAAATAATAGTGAGTACACCTGCATTGTATAAACTGGGCCTTCTGATTCACCAGTTTGTCTGCCAGCAATGATCCAATAGTCTTGCCATCTTGAAATGAAATTCTATACCGTGAAAATACCATAAAAAATGTTTTTTCTCAGGATCTTTATAAGCAATAACGGTGCCCGCTCTTGATTGGATACAACAAAGTGGGAGGAGGGGGGGCTACAAAACTGAGCCTCTTTAAAGGTTGTAACCTTATTTTTTTATTCATATAACCCTTTCATTCACAGTTGTAACTCAGCCTACTGCATCAGCTTCCCACCCCAGTGCACCAGGAAGTGATGAAGCAAAAGCCCCAGAACTGCCCAAAACAAGGAAGAACAGGTGTTTCATGTGTAGAAAGAAGGTTGGCCTAACAGGTGAGATGGCAGCAAGATATATATGCAATAAGGCCTAAGAGGGTGTCCGTATACATCGAATATTCAGTGTATACGAACACCCTGAAGGGCCTTATTGCATTTATAATCCAGGTAAAACAGTGGATTTGATGAAGAAAAAAAAGGATGTGTCATGTTTGGGGCAAATAATAATGAGTTTTTTATTAAGTATCCTTACACCAATATAGTATTCCCATTTATAACTCTGAACTACACACCAAGTTAAGCTGAGTTAATTAATTTAATTAAAATGTAAAAGAAATAACATCTTTATTTTTGATACTGTGCACATTGCCATTGAAAATATACACCAGGAGGCGGAGTTGAGACGGCACAGAGTTTTTTTTTTTTTTTTCCCTCTCACTGTTTGAGCAGAACAGATAGGAGGAATAAAATATATATTTAACAAGGTCTTGGATTTCAGTAATTTTTCATGTCTATGTCAGAGGGGAGGATAATCTGCAGAAGTGGCTTTGTTTTTCTGTAACATTTACAAACTGCTAAATAAGTTATTTGAAGTGACAGTCAGGGTGAGTGAGTATAGAGACTTTGTTTGTTTGTTTGTTTTTTTTCCTCACTGTTTTTCTCTTCCAGTTAATTTAATTGTTCTTCATCCAAATTGACATGTCTACTTACTCTTTTGAGGGTTTTATGCTGGCAATGGTCACTCAGTTTTATAGCTTTACTGTAGGTCTATAACTGTAAACAAGATGGCTGCTGTTATTTTAAATTCTGTGAGGCAGTTCATTGATTTAGAATATGTGACAAGGCTCCAACTGTGCGTATTCATCCAATAAACGGACAGCTGGAACCTTGCTCGACCAATCACATTGCTTGTTTCATGTTCCATTGCCAGCCCTGGATTTTTTATATAATTGGGGCCATTTTTGAATGCTCAACTTATACAGCTATTTTATTTTATTTTATTAAATAAATGTTGGTATTTGATTTAAGTACCTAATAGTAATAGGCGAGATGAGATTAGGAAAATTATAGCAATTTGCTCTCTCAAATTCGAATTTTGCAACAATGGAACAGAAAGATAAATAATCTTTCTACAGAGTTTAATTAAGAAAAAAAAAACATGAAAAGACAACTACAAAGCATTGACACCCTTTTTTACTTCTTTTGTGTTAGGTTTCGGTTGTCGCTGTGGAAATTTGTTCTGTGGACTTCACCGTTACTCTGACCAGCACAACTGTCCATATGATTACAAAGCAGAAGCCGCAGAAAAGATCAGGAAAGAAAACCCTGTTGTTGTAGCTGACAAGATCCAGAGAATATAAGGTGTAAAACCTTGTGCTAAACAGTGTGGATAAAGGACTTTCTTTCTTTTTTTATGATTCCGATCTTGAAAATCCTATACAGAGCAGATGCATGATTGTTTGTTTTAGTTTTTTTTTTTTTACTTTTAAATGTTCTTTTGTTTTTTTGTTTGTGGTGTATATTTATCTTACTGGATTTAAAAAACAAAACAAAAAAAAACACAACCTGCAGCCCCGGGCATCGTTTCAGGAGATCTACATTTTTTTGTGCCCTCAAACTCAACTAGCTCTCCTCTTGCCTTCATCGTGCCAAAAGTGGGATTGGATATTCATCATATTCATATTCACGGTTTTGCTTCTTTTTGCAAAGCTATGAAAATGTTTTTGCTGTTTGATTGGATAGCTGTCTAAATACCAACTTTATTACTGCTAGTTACAGAGACAGACCTGAGAGATACAATGCATGTTCTATTCATCGTTTTACAATTATGTTCTGACAAAGGAAAAGCAAATCTAAACACACATAATCCATCTTTGATGTCCTTGGCATCATTAATGACATATTCAACCAAGCAACATTTTTAATGTCACTCTGTTGCTTTCTGAGTTGTCTAACTGTAGCTGAACAAGTAGTTAAACATACCTTAGTTTATGTTGTGCCATATGTCATCACTGGTCAATTTGAAGCGCTACTACCGCTGACCGTGTACAATAAAATGAGTAGGCTAGTGACTATATAAGATTGCTACATATAACTTATTGTAGTTTATTAATTTTGCGATGGATATTTGATACCTGAAAGAATGCCCAGTAGTCTGTCTTTTACTTAGGTTTGGGAGTTGGGTATTATTGGGTGTATTGCATGGGTTGCATAGCTACAACAGTGTAAAATATCTGACGTGTAGAAATGGCAATATACTTCACTAATGCGTGTTAAATATTTTCATATTTGTTTAACATTATTTTATTTAAATTTTTGTGATGTCCAGAGGTTGTGCTGATACGTGTCTAATGTTTATGTGTGTATAATGGGTATGTGAGATGCACTGTCTCTCACTCACTCACGCACACACACATTTATTTGTATACAGTGGGTACAATGACAGTAGCTAAAGACCATTTTCTTTGGTTTTCCTTACTCTGGGGTGTCCGTTAAGATTAATAACCAAGGTTTTTAAAAACGTGTTCTCACTTCATTAGCATAATGTTTTCATTAGACCCATCTTGTTGTTCATGGTACTTTGACCAGGATGAAGTTCATTAGGCTCAACACCAAACGATTAATTTCCTGAATTCCCAGTAATATGAACTCCCTGTTCCTGTGTATTTTTTCGTGTGCCGCAAGAGTCGCTTGCGGCACACAAATTGTTGTAGGATCCTATTGCACGTAACAAAGCAAGGGAACTTTTTAGTGTTTTGACAGGGTTAATGCGCAAGGAGGCAGGAAGAAATAACAGGTGAAAATGAAGTCTTGACATTTTTTATTTTTTGAATAGAGAGAAACTGCAAAATTCGTGTTGCTAATGACAGGATAATATGTATTTTAAGCCTTGGTTATTACACATTTAAATTCCCTGAGTGTACTCTGAATAAAATGTTTACAAAGCTTCAGCAACACTAGAAGTGGACATTTTAAAATGAATACCATTCTAAAGAATTGTATTAGTTGTAGAGGTTTATTTTATTTTAATTCTTCGTTTTTCAGAGTCCACTTTAGATGTCTGATGGGGCATGTACCTTTCCTTGTCAAAACCCAGCTGGTTGCAATATGAAAGTCTTGGATTTGACCCCTGTATACATGTATACCTATATAGTTCAAATTATCAATGTGGTAACATATTCTTGTCGAATTTATATATATATATATATATATATATATATATATATATATATATATATATATATATATATATATATATACATAAATATAATATAAATTTGGCTGCCTGGCATCTGTTTGTTTCTAATATAGGAATGTGAGATTTTGCTTTTAATATTTTGTTTTTATTTTCACTTTTAGTCATGCAAATTTGTAAAAAGTGTGTTCCTATTTATGTATTACATATAATCTTGCTATCCGGCATTAATGCTAAAATGTATTATGTAAATAAAATGTACAGTGAGATGTTATGTTTGACGTTCTGTGTACACCAATTTTTATAAAAGGAAATCTGCATGTGTTCTCTCCTCCATCTTTATGGAACATTGTCTTGTACGAAGAAAATACGGTAATTCTAAAAGGTAAATTTATTAGTAAGATTCACGTACCAGGATAATGTACTATAGAATGAGGTTTGTAAACCCAAGATAAGTAGCAAAATTCTTCCTGATGATACTGCCCTTTTTAAGAAGGGCAACAGCACTACAGTGTGACAATGTTAAATCACAAAAGCTAGTCCTTTTCAGTAATTTGACACCAACTACATCTTGTTTAAGTCTAGTAATTGAATATTTTTACAGTGTCCTGTCTTGGTTTTCATAATCAGCTGTAAGAAATTGCAAGGTAGGTTTAAAAATGTTTGAGGTTTGGCTGTGCGTTCGGATTTTATTTCTGGTGTACGTTGTGTCACTATGCAGGGCATGCTCTTGGCAAGAAGAGATGGAACAACTGCATCATGTCCCCACAATTTTTTAAAAAGCACTGACCGCAGAAAAAGACCGACTGATAAGGCGTGTTGGGTTATGAGTGAAAGGTTTGTTGAACAAGCATAAACTGCCTGATTTCTGTGTCAGTGTGAGAGGTATAGGAGCCTGGGTTGTTAAATATAAAGTTTTATGAACTCGAGCAATGCAATGCAAGTCATTAGGTTTCAATACATTCAGTGTTCCAGTACATTTAAGACTCCCAGTGAAGTCATTATAAATGAGTCTGGTATGCAGTCCCATTCCCAAAGTTTTGGGAGGATTCAAAATAAACACATGATACATTTCTGTGAAATCTTATATAAAATAAAAACAAATACATAGGTAAGCTTATACATGCATTGAGTTGACAGTTTACAGAATGATTTCAAGTAAATTAAGCCGTGTTGCTCAGTGACAAGTGTAGTTAATGTACAATATAAAGGAGTAGGTATTCTCTTTTATTCCCTGCCCTTTGTTAGATGAAGGCCTGTTCCCAGCTCTGTGGCATGATCTGGCTTTGACTTTTAACAGGTGCAAGCATCACGTTTCATGTTTTCCTCAGCAAGAGGCAAGCACAAGCCTTCTCATCACTCTAGAAGGGGTGGTCCTTGGTTCATTCTCACAAATTTGATTCACCGCCCTATAGCACTATTGATGTTTTAACCTCTATAAAGTTAGTCAACAACACAGAGACTCTGGCTTCAGAGTCCCTGCAGTTATTACATATTCTCAATATATAATCAGATTAAAAGTAACCAACCCACCTAAGAGCTATCTTTTTAAGTTTTAAAAGGATTGAAAGTCAGATGGCATTACATGTACCCATTAATACTGTACAACAAAAAGTTTGTAATTGGAAATCCTATTACTGTGTTTTCAGTTGCTTTGTTGTTATTTTGTCCAGTTTAAATGTATTTAGTTAGCAAAGTAATTGTGAGTTATTTTTATGTATCCAGTGTTCTATAGATTTAACTAGCCCTTACAGAAATTAAATACATTGAATTTTAGAATTGAGACATAGGGGCACATGTAAGTATAAGCGTAGTGCAAATAATTGTGGAAGCAAAATTCAAATTGCATTGCGGCCAGGCTATTATTTTGCACTGTGCCCTATGTAACCTTAAGAGCAATGCAAATTACTCAACACACACAAATAATGATCCACAGTTATGATAATGAGGGTCTCAATGAGAACATCGGTCTATATAGCGGTTGCACTTGCAGAGTTAGGAGTACAGAGATCAGTAGGCGCTGTATGACATTTGTGGAGCACTAAAATACAATCCAAAAAAAAATTAAAAATCAGTATGACATCCAAAAATTTGTTAGCACTCTGGAAAAGGTGGATTGGGCTATCCCTCCAGACATTCCAACTGTGGTCTGAAAGGAACCAGAGGCTATAGTGCAGAGAACACAGCACTTTCACATGTGCAGGGATAGCGGTCTCTAGCTCCTCCCTCAATTCAGCTATTAGGTCTAGGATGACCTGCAGAGTGAGACTACAACGCTTTAGCACAGCATCCTCCGGCATCCCAAACAAAGTGACCCTAGGCTTGAATATGCAGGGTCTGGCTAAGTATCACTGCATCAGGAAGTGTACCACAGCAGCCACCCTGAAGCCAGTGACAGGTTTCTGCAGGTGTGTGCTTTTATACTGGCTTTTACCATGGCAATGGAAGTAATTATAAGCGCATCAAAATGGGTAGTGGGAGGAGAGCGCTTGGCTTCTGGAATGCGACTATCACCAATTCGAGCATACATGGATGACGTGACAACAATGACTACAGCAGTAGCCTGCACTAATCGGTTATTGGGCAAATTAACCAATAACATTGAATGGGCACGAATGTAATTCAAGCCCATGAAATCAAGGAGCATCTCCATAATTAAAGTAGCAGATAAAAGGTTCTACATCAATGGTGAGACAATACCAACAGTGTCCGAGAAGCCAGTGAAAAGTCTAGGGAGATGGTAAGACGGGGATCTAAAGGACACAGTTCGTGTGGGAGAAGTTAGACAACAAGCAGTGGAAGGGTTGAAAAACATAGACAGCAGTGCTTTACCAGGCAAACTGAAACTCTGGTGCTTTCAGTTTGGTCTACTGCCAAGACTGCTGTGGCCACTGACTGTGTACAAGGTTTCCTCAGCTTTAATCAGTTCATACGTCAGGAAATGGTTGGGAGTTCCACGCTGCCTCAGCAGAGTGGGACTTTATGGTAAAGGAATACTGCAGCGACCAATCTCTGCTCTAATCAAGGAGTTTAAGTGTGCCAAAGTCTGACTGGAAATGACATTAGTAGATTGACGTGACAAATGCGTAAGGGAGGCAGTTCCTGTGTTGAAAACTGGAAGAAAATGGACGGCCTGTGGAAGATGCTAAGGCTGCCCTTCGAATCGGAGATATTATGGGGCAAGTTCAGCAAGGAAAAGGAGGTTCTGGTCTCAGTTCAGCTCCTCCTACATGGCACAAGGCAACCCCAGCTCAACGGGGGAAGCTGGCAGTCAATGAGGTGCAAAAGCAGGAGGAGAGGATCAGGTGTGCAAAGGCCATTTCCCAGGCCAAGCAGGGAGAATGGATGAGGTGGGTGAGTGTGGAACAATGCAAGATCGGCTGGCAAGACCTATGGATAAAGGAACAGAGCAGGATCAGTTTCCTCATCAGATCAGCATATGATGTTCTCCCATCACCACGGAACCTAAACCTCTAGGTGGGTGAGGATCCCTCATGTCCTTTGTGTTCATTACCAGCAACTTTAAGACACATTTTGACAGGATGTAAGGTGGGTCTTAGCCAAGGATGGTTTACTTGGCGCCATGACCAGGTGCTGCGATGTTTGGCCTTAGCATTGGAAGACAAGAGTAACCTGACCATTAAGTTGCCACCAGTTCCATCAAAGCATTACACACAAAAGACAATATTCCTCCATCCAGGAGAGCAACCACCAAGAAAAGGTGTTAAAACCAAGCCTCGCTCAGGACAACTGGAAGCCGCTAGAGACTGGAAGATGCTGGCAGATGTTGGTCAACAGCTAATATTTCCACCTGAGGTTGCCACCACTAACCTTCGACCAGACATTGTCTTGTGGTCTGGATCAGCTCGCCTTGTTTATCTGGTAGAGATAACAGTGCCATGGGAAGATGCTGTGGATGAAGTTGATCCCCGGAGCCAGCATTGCAGCCGTTGTGAGTGCTGATGCGCTGGGGAGGCAAAATGAGCTGATCCCTGGAGCCAGTATCACACTTCAGTAATCAACACCAGACAGAAGTATACCTAAAAAAACAGATGGAAAACAACGCAAATGGATGGAGATGCAGATGGATCACACTAGTTTACTGCAAAGCTAAGTCTTAGTTGGTGCTTATCTTGGCGAGAGCCGAGTTCAAATCAGCATGAAGTTCAACATCTACTCTTATGTAATGGAAATCAATCTTACAGCTCTTAATTACTCACTTCTGCAATTGTTTGCACTTTATAAGAAGAGGTGTACATTTTTTGGAGGGTCAGTAATTGCCTAAGTGTAAGGCAAAATCCTTACATCACATTATAATGTTAATGCCAGCTTAGTATCCAGATCCTGCTCAATTCCATGCTCTTTGAATGCATTTCAATATAACTTTAATGGATTCATGATGGGAAAGTGCAAATTTGATAGCAGGTGCAGAACACCGGGTGAACACCATTCTTTACATAACATTTTTGTCAGTTTTGGAAAACTGCAAAACTGTATGTAATTTAATATGTTATCATTATTCAGCAGGTTTCATTTAACTTTATGAAGCAAAATGTGTTAATTCTGTTGGGTGATGCAAGCTTTTGGCCTTAGCTGTCCTATACTGTATTTTAAAGAGTAAGTAACGGGGTTATGAAAAATATAGTGTTACACATCCCCACCCGGAATTATTATTATTATTATTTGTGTATTTAGCACACGCCTTTATTCAAGGTGACTTACAGAGACTAGGGTGTGTGAACTGTGCATCAGCTGCAGAGCCACTTACAACAACGTCTCATCTAAAAGACAGAGCACAAGGAGGTTAAATGACTTTCTCAAGGTCAAACAGTGAGTCAATGATTGAGCTGGGATTTGAACTGGGGACCTCTTGGTTACAAGGCCTTTTCTTTAACCCCAGGACCACCTCAAATGTTGGTTATACAGTTATAGGAGTTATATATATAGTTCAGAAAATATAGCATTATACATCCCCTCCACAGCTGCTACAACTATTCTAATAACTTACCTGTACTTTATCTTTTCAGTGTTAACATCCTGACAACTTTTTAGATATAACTTTAAATAATTTTATAAAACTCTTTTCAAAATGTGCACTCTAGTGGACAGACAGTGTAAGGATTATTGCTCACATTGTCAAACAGGTAACATAGGTAACAACGATCTATGATGTGGTACAGAACAGAAAAGCCAGAGCACTTGTTATGCTTTGTTTGTTTTTTAAATCGCTCTTTCTGCAGTGATTTAGAGCAGTGGTTTTCAACCTGTGGTACACGTATCATTACTGATATGCGACAGGCATTCCACTGGTACGCTCCGACAGCTTTTTTAGGATATGATTCCTCAAAAAACAATGCTCCCTCAGTCACACCATAGTAATGTATTAATCAGTTTGTAACACTGAATCCTAGAGAAATTAAAAAGAATGATAAACAGCTCCAGAACGCAACTAAAATGGTTACAAATGCAAAAGCAATTAAAAAAACATTTTGACAGCTGTTTTTTAAGGGTTAGGCACAAAAATGCTGCATCTCCCTTTAAGTGCCAATATTTACCAATGACATCAGTCTGTATAAAAACAAAAAACACATATCACATGTTTAAATAAACCGAAGTTTGAGAAGGATGGTAACAGTTTGATCGAATACAAATGCTTTTAAGTACAGAGAAGCTGCATTAACACCAGCAGATTATGGGAACCCCAGCTGCTTGCAGCTTTTTTAGGGGTTAGGCACAAAAATGCTGCACTCCCTTTAAGTGCCAATATTTACCAATGACATCAGTCTGTATAAAAACAAAAAACACATATCACATGTTTAAATAAACCGAAGTTTGAGAAGGATGGTAACAGTTTGATCGAATACAAATGCTTTTAAGTACAGAGAAGCTGCATTAACACCAGCAGATTATGGGAACCCCAGCTGCTTGCAAAAAGTTTTGATGCTGACCAAACCTGTGTGAGTACTGCTGTGTAAAAATGTAGCTTAAAATGAACAGCTGCATTTAAGAAATGTAGTACAAGAACAGCAACAAATACAAATACACTTAAAGTTTGTCTATTGCACACGTGCCATTAAAAAATGCCCTGGAAACTTAAAGAAAATAATTAATGAAGGGCTGTATGCAGCAAAAAGTGCAAGAATGAAAAAATCAAGGAAGTGAAAAGGTTACCGTACCAAGCTGAAAAAAGTTATCTTTGTGAACTCCAAGAAAACTGCATTATCTTTCACCAGTCAAATCGTAGAGCTTCAACGCGAGTGGATTTTTTTTGTCTGTTGCGTCTTTCATCCCAGATATAACAGATTCAGTTCCCTTTCAATTTGAAGATGACCACCAATGACATTATGTATGGGATATGCCTGCCCATTGGGTAGGTATCTCTAAGCTCTATATCAGAGCCCCTTCCTGGGATGACGAACTCGATCCTGCCCACCGAGGAATTAAAACCATCATAATGAGGAAGCCATTTCTCCTTTTCTTTCTCAAGATGGTATGGTAAGGACCTCTGTGTTCAGCTGAACATGTTGATAGAAAAGAGCTTCTTGAGTCGAATCAAGTTGATTGTATTTTGCTTGCATTCGTGCTGAAAGCTGGCTCGCCGCTTTCCCAGAATCAACAACTCTGAAAAAGATAGAGCCCTTTGCCTTTCTGTCTTTCAGCGGCCTCCTCGCTTGCGTTGTAGGCCGCTCTTTGTTCTTGGTCTGTCGTGTGTGAGCAACTGCCTGTGCAGCCACCCTCGCGAGTGGTTGTCTAGTTCTTCTTGGGAGAGCACAGTTCCTCCACAGGGCTAGGCCTTGCCGCATTCCAGCTGTCGAGTGACCCTTCCAGCCATGTGTTTCCTCCATGGTGCTAGGCCTTGCTGCATCCCTGCTGTCGAGTAGACCTTGCCGACATAGGCCCGTCCACCTTGGTGAGTCAGGCCTTGTAAACAAACAGTGTGCTTTGCCTATTTATATATTTCTACTGTGTTTTTTATTGCTGTCTGCTTCAACTCGCCCGCTGCGGCTTCAGCCCTTGTGCCTCCCTGGTTTATGTTACGCGCTGACCAGGTGTGTGACCATGCGGTTAGGATAGACACCATTGCATCGCAACCCCACCTCCCCTCCCTCCCCCCCAGTGCTTTGGTACCACGGTGCTCGCATAGCCCTAGGTACTTGGCATGAAGGGTACAAAACCACTTCATAGACATTGAACATCCCTCGGAGCTCAGTGCAGTCCATAGTACAGAAGTGGGAAAAATACGAAACTACCACCATACTGCCTAGATCAGGCCGCCCCTCTAAACTTAGTTGCCAGACAAGAAGGACACTTCTTAGTGAAGCTACTATGAGGCCAACTGTGACTCTGAATGAGTTAGAGAAGTCAATGGCTGAGATGGACGATGATGTTCATGTATCAACAATCTCTAAGGCATTCCACAAAAAGGGCCTTTATGGGAGAGTGGCAAGGAAGAAGCCCTGGCTGAAAAAAAGAGTTCGCAAAAAGTCACCTAGAAGATACTGCAGTTATGTGGCAGAACATCTTGATGAGACTAAAGTGGAACTTTTTGGCCTGAATGCTAAGCAGTATGTGTGGCGCAAATCAAACACTGCACACCAGCCAGATAACACCATCCCCACCGTAACGTATGGTGGTGGTAGCATCATGTTATGGGGATGCTTTTCAGCAGCAGGGACTGGCAATATTGTCAGGATTGATGGGAGGATGAATAGCGCACAATACAGAGAAATCCTGGATAAAAACCTGCTCCCCTCTGCCAAAAAACTCAAACTGCAGAAGAAGTTTGTCTTTCAACAGGACAATGATCCAAAGCACACTGCTAGAGCAACACTGGAGTGGCTTAAAATGAAGAAAATAGATGTCCTTGAGTGGCCTAGTCAGAGTCCTGACCTTAGTCCCATCGAAAATCTGTGGCAAGACCTCAAAATTGCTGTCCATCACCGTTCCCCATCTAACTTGACACAGCTTGAGCAATTTTTCAAGGAGGAATGGACAAATATTGCTCCATCATGGTGTGCAAAGTTAGTAGAGACTTATCCGAAAAGACTACTGGCTGTAATAGCTGCCAGAGGTGGTTCAACCAAGTATTGACCCAGGGGGATGAATACTTAAAAAATGATGGCATTTCAGTTTTTTAATTTTTATTATTTTATTCTTTACTATTTTCTTTCTTTTTTTTTTGGGGGGGGGGGGGGGGGGCTCTGAAGACGAATGTGTGACTCAAATAAAAATTCCAATCTAATGCATCAAAATCCCAGGCTGTGAGACTCTTAAATGTGAAAAAAGGGATGGGGGCTGAATACTTTTTCAAAGCATTGTTTTTTGAAATGCACAAATGATAATTATTGTTGATAAAAAATATATTGTCAAAATACATTTTTAAAAATATAAGTATTTCACAATATGCATATATACATGTATTAAACTGTTATAAAATCCTTAAAACACCATTAAGTGGCATGTTATACTTTGCACTGTAGATTTATAGTTTTTTTAGACAGTTAATAGTTTTTCAAACATACTGTACCCCTGTATATTTTTCAATATATTGCAATATATTTAATTTCCATAAGGGCTAAACAGGTTTTAATGATTTGGTGAAAGAGAAAACCACACTACATAATGATGCACATCTGTACACATGTTTTACATTGAACTTAATATCTGAACCATGTATTTATACACAAGTGCTCGACACAAGGAAACATGGACAGAAATGTTTCATCCAGGGAACTTGGTTGATTAAGTCTTCTTTACAAGGGGACATGAAAGAAGGAAACAGAGCTCTCCATTATGAAACATAACGACAGATACTGATTGCTTTTTAATAAACCTCCTGGGGTACAACTGAAGCATGTTCTTAAGTAAAGCTATGATCTACTGTAGGACAGTCGTAATCTCAGAGCAGTTCACAGAGACAATCAGTGGTGTAGTTGAGGGTATACGCAGGTAAACGACATTTACCCACATTGAATTTGGGGAATATATATCTTTTACGCACTTGTCATACAAGGGATTGAGACAGAAGCCCAATGAACCTTGGTTGTAAATCTCCCTCCCGACCTATGAGGGTACTAAGCGAGGGCAGAGTTCTTTGGATGGGCTGGCTTGACAGTTATTTCCCCGGGTCGGGAAGTCGGTCAGTCTGAAAAAAGGCGAGACTCTGTTACAAGAACATATTGACTTAGAAGGGAAACAATGTAGCAGCTGCAAATTGTAAAGGCAGCTGCATTCGTTTACCAAGGGGTCATGCGTGATTATATATAAGGAGGACAGAGAACTATAATCTGTTCTTTTGCATTTGGTTGGTAGTGAGTAAAAGCCAGAAGTACAGTAAAAGTGTATTGTTGCCAGAAATCATGAATGTTGTGTTTTTGTTTGTTTGTAATTGTCTCATTTTGTCTTGTACGTTAACAGACATTTAACACAGTTCCGAAGATGTTGCCAGGGGCCAGCACGAAACCGGACAACACTGCACCTGTGTCACAAATAAAACTGTATCTGCACCAATAGCACTAATTCACTCAATATCAGACTTGTGTATGTGTTTTGTGTTTTGGGTGGGTGTATAATAAAAACAAGATTATTATTTGCGGGGCAACACAGGGATTATAAATTAATTAATACACGCTGCTGTATTACTCACCTCCATTATTATTTACTGTTTGTTTTGCCGTTAAAAATAAATAAAACAAACCTTTTCACCTGGCTTACAATTGTCTGTCTGTTCTTTAATCACCTGCACTTGCACACTATCAACCACTTTGCCAAACACCCATAAGCAAAAAATCAATTTACTGATATTACACACCTAAATGTAGATTTCATTTATCTAAGCTAGGGAGGTATGCTTAAAATGTGGTCATTCCTCAAGGATTTTTTACAGACTTTTTTTTTTTAACATGCAACACAAAAGAAAAATTATTTAGATGTTGTTTTTATTGCTGTTGGGTTACAGTAAGCTGCAGGCTGGTAATAATAGTAATTATTTATAACTGAAAAATGTAGGTGGGAAGCCAAACCTTTTATCATAGCAGATTTTTTTAATAAATCAGTTGTTTTTCACATAAACAATTGTTCTTCCTCTCTTTTCTTCCCACTCTTTCTAGAAATATATGTGAAATGCATTCATAATTGAAACAAGTTTTATGTTAAATTCCATGTGGATGTCAAACGGGTCCCTTCCTGTAATTCCACCAGGACCTGGATGAATGTAGGCTTGCGAGCACATCTTATTAAAGGGGTAATAACCAAGACTTTCAAAACCCTTCTCTTACCATTTTGCTGAACTTTAGATAAAGCTAATATCCTACTATTGGGTTGACTCTGTAAGTCATGGTTTATTAATGAATTGAATATTTGAAGTCTTGTCCCAGCTTAATAGTTTAAACAAATGAGGACAGTTTAATTAAGTTTATGTCAGATCTTTCTGTCTACCAGTGATTTTCTGAAATTTAAACAATTACTTGTATGTAATTTACTCAACCATTCAAAATTAATGGCTTTGTTCCATTTGCCTTTCAGTTTTTTTACATTTTATCTGAAACTCATTTTACCACTGAAAACATTGAGAAATGCTTTGTCAAAATGTCAAAAAGAATTTACTCAGTTATTTTTAGCCTTATTATGTTTCACTGACACTGATCCTCCCTGGCTCCCTTTCAAGTAGTACCGGACCAAACAACTAAGGAACAACTTGAAATGGACATTCATCAGATATTTAATTTTAGATATATAGGCGACTCTTTTGAAAGTTTTAATCACACATCATGAGTCATAAATCAACTGGGCAACACATTTCTCAGCATGTACGCTGGAGTGTTCGACAGGACAAAATAAATGTAATCTAAGGATCGCAGGGTATCCAGATCACGCTCTCTCCTGCAACAACGCTGGTTCCCACAATACACCACTCATTTCAATCAGAGACAGCATTGTTGCGGAAGGGAGCATGAACAGGATGCACTGCAATGTTTAAAAGAACATTTATTTCCCCAAGTAAAAGTTGAAAAAAATATAATTCCCTCGTTCATGTGTGAATATCAAAATATAAATACCATCAGTAATATGTTAAAAAAAAAAAAAATGACTGCAATCTGGACAACACAGAATACATTAACGGTGATGTGTTTCCTGTAAACACTGCAGGGGATTCTGTAACTCTTTGAATCTGCCTTTATTTTCCACCTCAAAAACAAAGAAAAATGAAAACCTTTTGAAACTGCACAATTTTAATATCGACCCACGGACTCTGCGATCACTAAGTGCGTTAATTAAATGCTTTCATACATCAAGGTTAAGGAGCCACAGGGTGATAGTACAGTCAAATCACCTTTACCCTTTACTTCCCAAATGAATAAAACAAATTATAAAAGCTTGACTCAAACCGTTCATTCAGCTTTCACGTACACTAGGTCACAAATGCTTAAAGTAAAAGTAGATGCTTTTCTGGAAAAACTAGAGTGATTTGACATAATTACACATAAAGGTAAGTAGCCCTTGACACATGATGTCATATGATTTATGAGAGATTGTGAAAAGAAAGGGGACATCACCCACAACAATAACATTCAGCAGTATTCCCAGGGAAAGTTCCTGGCGCGTTGCCTTTTGCCTATGACATCAATTACTGGCACCCTGTGAGAGCAGTGCTGTACTTATGTAGAGTATCAGTTGCTTAGTATATCAAGCACTGTTTACTCACATTAGCGTTATCTTAGTATCCCTCTAAATTGGCACAAGCAGTGCCCTTGCTCTTTAATTTAGGAGAAAGTGCCAGTATTATTATTATTATTATTATTATTATTATTATTATTATTATTATTATTAGCGGTAGTAGCAGTTGTAGTATTAGTAGTATCATTATATCACAGTTTTGTATTGTGGTAACAAATACATGCTTACCTGTATATAGCTTTTTTTTATTATCATTATTCTGATATCTTGTGGTGATGACAGGAAGGACTTTATATCAGAATTTGAATTCATTTCCAGATAAATAATTTCACGTGTGACGTACAGTGTACAATACACTCTACCAGTATATTACTCTTTTTTCTTTCATAACAAGGGATCAGCATATTTCACATGAATTCAATGGATATGTTGACACATAAGGTTAATGTTAGTTTTAGGTAAATCAATGTAAATCACCTGGAGATACAGTAAAAACCAGTCTTTATAAAGACCCCAGAGTGGGTGATATAAGCATATTTGCATTATATGTATATAAATTAGATTTTAAGGATGAAGATGCCTTCTTGAGGCTACGTAAGTAATTGATTAAATCTATTTATCAAGCAGTGATACATCTTAATATATCTTTCACTAGCTTCATTGAGTCTATATATATATATATATAAACTGGTTTCCAGTGTCATGTATTGTTGGTTGTGTTTTTAGGAACTCTTTTTAACACCCAGCTTTGTGTACTGAAGCAACATGTTCCTGTATGCATTCTGGATTGCAGTTGCATAATGATTTGTGCATGTGTCAATGAGGTATGTGCTATGTACCCTATAAGTGATCAAGCTTACACATGGCCTGGTACTTGTAGGGACAAAAATAGATTTGTTTTTAGTCATGGCTGTACTTTTTAAAATAGCAAATTCAACATTTCAATGCAAATTATGCAGTAACCATGGATGCTATATTTGAGAAAAGGCTGAAATGCTGATCACAGAGACTTGACAAGAACAATTAGCTGTTATGCAACACAGTTATTCGATTCTAATTGTCTTTCATCGGATCCAGAACGTTAAATGAGTCCTTCACTAAATTTAGAAGACATATACAGAAAGACCAAATAAATAATTGATGACAATTTGAAAGAGAGTTATGAGGTAGCATTAATAAGTGGAGTTGGTCCATGTAGAAAAACATCATAGCTCCAATATATATATATATATAGTGTGTGTGTGTGTGTGTGTGTGTGTGTGTGTGTGTGTGTGTTTATATATATATATATATATATATATATATATATATATATATATATATATATCTTATGTTATTTTTTGCTCTAAAGAACCAACTTACCAACGTTTTGTTATGTTTAACAAACCTTTGTCAAGAGAAAGTGTGTTTGTAAACAATAGTAGTGGTATGAATAGGCTTTTTTATGTCACGGTAACCACAAGCACTTATTTCTATTTAAATCTGTGTTTGTAATGTAATTTACTACATCGTTAATGATGTAATGATCCACAATTCATTTCTATTTAAACCTTCAGGCATCGTGGTATCAAGTCTATTTATCCATTTACTCTTTCTTTATTATCTTTGTATTGTACATTATTTAATTGTATTTCTTCTAAAACTACAAAATGTTCCAACTGTTGATATTGTTTCATTAACTTTTTTTTATTTTTTATGTTTGATAGGTGATTCTGTATTATTCTTTTTAATGCCATACCTGTCTCTCCTAAAGATTTTATTTTGTAAATTTTTTGGCAAAATATACCATAAAACAAGGTTGCTAGTTTTGCACATCTATTTTCTCTATTCTTGATTACACTTTTATCTTTACAAATATATTTGCATACTTTAGAACCTGTAAGAGCACATGTAATGTCCTTTAATGTGTCTATGATCCGTTTGTGTTTTTACTGCAGAACAAAATGTCAGCTACTGCCACTTTTGAAAATATGTTTTCCATTTTTTTATTCAGTATACGTAAATGCTTCCAAACTATGTAATCAAGAATAGAGAAAATAGATGTGCAAAACTAGCAACCTTGTTTTATGGTATATTTTGCCAACAAATTTTCAAAATAAAATCTGTAGGAGAGACAGGTATGGCATTAAAAAGAATAATACAGAATCACCTATCAAACAGAAAAAATAAAAAAATTAATGAAACAATATCAACAATTGGAACATTTTGTGTCATCTATTTTGTAACATGCCCCTCGGGATCTCACATATATCATGACATAAAATTGTTGTTGTGCAATACCCACTTTCAACTTTTCACCTTGGAAAAGAGAGCAGCAGAAAATGTTTAGTACATTACTATATATCCAAGCCATACAGTAACAAAAGAATGCCCTTTATTTGTTGAATAAAATAAAATTAAACATTTTTTTTTTTCTGTATAATATTTATTTAAAGGGAAAACAAGCTGCTCATCGACAAGGAATTTACATGAGGGGTGTCAGCTGTCTTTCTCCATGCACTGTGAAACAGCTGAGATTGCATAACCAATGCTCTGTAAGAAAGATTTAGAACAGAGTTACACAAGTTGATGTTGTCTGGAAAATGTTATCCAGATCATCCCGCTGTAACTGGTTTATTCTACATATTGCTGGTAGTGTACCAGCACTCTGTGAGATAGCTGTTGTACTTAGTATAATTTGTTAAGTATTTCAAGCTCTGTTTTTGACCTCACCTTTGGCTTGGGGCGCATAACGCCAGTTGCAGTCAACTCCCACACAGTAGAGCCTTCATCAACAGGCAGTATCACTTGAGTTGTCTCTATTTCTTTCATGTGTGAAACGTCTTAACAAAGGGGAACATTTTAATGTGTGGTGTGGATAGTCAATGGGATGTGACTGCCTGATTTAACAGAGAACATCCTAATCGGCACAATAGATAATATTGCCTATGATGTCTGACATGGGTATTTCTGTAGTGGAGGGAATTTAAAAGGAAATTCAACATTATCTCTTTGCAGTTTCAAAAACATTCACTCTCCTTTGCTACAGTTTGCTATGCTTTCTTCATAACATTCTGCTGTCAGATTTTTTATGAAGATGGACCTCTGGTTATTCCACAAGACATGTATGTGTTCTTTCACAGATAGATTCCTATTGGCCTGTCTGAGTTTAGACAAATTATTCTCAAAGAAACAGTTTTCTCAAATGGACACCTACGCCAATTTTCAGCACAATTGGATGGCTCTAGATGCATACTGTAATAAGCTTCTGTAAAATATCCCTTTTGATAAAAAGTGTCATGAAAAGATTGCGCCATTTCTCGTCATGGGTAATCCTTCTAGGTACTGCTGGGAGTGAAGCCGATAACAATTTCTTAGCTTTACTCAGCACTTGGTTAATTCCAACAAAGGTCTACACTTGTATGCTTGAGACTCTATTGGTTCTCAGATGAGGCTGCATTTGAGTTCATCACCATACCCAGTAATATAACATAGTTAGTGAAAATCTACTTTGTGAACTTGCAATTCAGTTTTTTTTTTTCAACTCCAGTTTACCACTACTTGTCAGTTTCTCAAGGTCGGAATCATGAAAAGTTGCACCATTTCTCCACTGGCCTTCACCTCGGCAATGGAAGTCATTATTAGAGCCTCAAAATGGGTAGTGGGAGGAGAAAGGCTGGCTTCTGGCATGTGGCTGCCACTACTTACGAGCATGCATTGACGACATGACCACCATGACAACTGTAGATAGCACCCGTAGTGAGAACTGGGATAAAGTGGGCAGCAAAGGAGGTGGAAGATACATATCTGTGATATCATGTGGCAAGTTGGTAGTTACTAAATTCAAAAACAGGAGGAGAGGATGTGTGTCAGGGCGGTGTTCTAGGTTCAGCAAGGAGAATGAATGAGATGAGAGAACGTGGAATCAGGTCCATATATGGTGTTCTTCCATCACCGCAGAACCTGAATGTGTGGGTAGGAGAGAACCATGCATGTTCTTTGTGTTAATCACCTTCTACTCTGAAGCACGTTCTTACAGGATGTAAGGAGACCCTGATCCTCGGATCGCTTCACTTGGTGTCATGACCAGGTACTGCGATGATTGGCATTAGCACTGGAAGAATGTCAAAATAAGATTAGCAGCTTGCTGACAATATAATCAATAGCTGCACACAGAGAACAACATTCCTCCATCCAGGAGAGCAACCAACTGGAAAGGTTATTAGAACTAAAATTCACCTGGGACAATTGAAGACTGCTAGAGATTGGAGATTGCAGGCAGATGCTAACAGTGCCATGGGAGGATTCCTGTAGTGTCTACATATAGCCTGTGTAAAGACTAATTGATAGACAACTGAAAAACAATATTAGTGAAGTCAAAACTATGTTTATTGCTATAATACAAGAATATAACTATTTGAAGAAAGCACAGTGGATGAAATCTGTGCCACAGAAAATGGCTTTAATCACTTTTGAATAACATAGGACACACCCCTATAATGACATCATTTAAGACCCCTCCCCACTATACCTGGGTATGTGGCAAATTTCCAATCCTCATAAACATTCCTTTGCATCTGTTATCTCTGAGATTCTCCCATCTCCCCATGCAACCAAGCAGAGCAGTACCAAGGACCCCCTTCACCAATGCCCATAAATGGTCATATTTGCTCTCCCTCTAGTCAATCTACAATTTATTGAATTTATTCCAAAATACCCCACCTAAACTCTGTACTCAATATCTCTCCAAATATTCTAACAATATGAATATGAACTATCACATTTCCTTACAGTCGTGAACTCAAAAACCCTAAATACCACTCCCGGCTTCTTTGTTCAATTTGTAACAGAAAATAACAAAAGAATAATCAGTTCTAATACAAAAACTATTACAACATTCCTTACACCTGACTTGGTTTTCCAGGTGGAATTTCTTATTCAAGGATCCCATCTATCACTTGTATACTAGCCTGTACCTGTTGTTTGGCAGAACTATAAAGTACCCCTTTATAAACCCCTGATGCAGGACATGTTTGTAATTAGAGATCAGTACTGTTAAAACGATTCACTGACTATTGAGCAACACTTTTAACTTATAAGTTCCCAGTGTGACTTTTGCTACCTTTAAGAACAGGAACACATTTATTTGTTTATCTCGAATTCTATCTTACAGCACCTGATTTAGTCTGTAAGGTGTGGCTGGACTTACAGCTAAACAGTGCCAGACGTGGTAGAGAGGTGGTGGAACTAGATGAAAACAGGCTATAATATGTGACTAGTATAAAATGAAGCCACAAAAAATCACAAAAGCCACGTGGAGATAAACAAAGAGCAGCACAAATGTTTTATATATGCTTTACCAGAAAACTCCATACTTCATCCTTTAAAAAATGCTGCCAAAGCTACATTTCAACACTCCTGCTTTTTATCTACACTCCAGCGTCTAAGGAAAACAGGAAGTCCTGGAGAGCGTCGTCCTCTCCGGTGCATCGACTCAAGAAAAAAAAAAAGGAAGAGACTCAAAACAAGCTGCACCACTGAGCAAACTAGTCCACCTACTGGACAATCTGTAAAATTGTGCAACCAGCCATTTGTTTTAGTGAAATGAGCATTTAATGGCACAGTTCAATTAATCAATTAATGAATTACTGGAAATTATTATTTTTTTATTTATTTATTTAATTTATTAAGACTATTTTTCAGTTTAGTAATAGTTACATTGGAACTGTTTTTTGCAATGTAGTAATATATTGAAAAAATAAGTATATTTAATTTGAAATTAAAAAAATGTGTGTAGGGCCTATATCTTTATTTGAAAAAAATAGTAACCCATTTTATAAGTGCAGTAAGGCACTCCTGCGGCAGCCTTGTGCTTCACCCCTGGGTATGCAGTTATCTCAACACAACCAACACCAACTCGTGTCTTATTGCTCACGTAATCCTTGCCGGCACTGTGTAGGTCAGCGGTCTCCAATCCTGGTCCCGGAGGGCCAGTGTCCCTCTTGGTTTTTGTTTCAACTGTACCCTAAATTACTTAATTGGACTAATTGAATGCTTATTAGAAGCTTAATTGGTCCAATTAATTAATTTGTGTACAGTTAGAACAAAAACCAGGACAACGGTCTATAGTCTTTGTAGCCATTTACATCTTGATAAATGCCTACCAGATTCCCAGTGAAATTCAGCATCCTACACGTGAGGCTTAAGGTCTGTTATATTTACCAAATCTTACTCCTACACTTATTGTGGAAACAAAACATGACTTAAAAAAGGAGCAAAGCTTTAAATTTCTCCAGTATATCACATTTCAGGCCTCTGTCAGTAGTTCCATTGTAATAACTTCTAACATTTGTTTTTATTCTTTTTTTATTTTTAAAAAGTGAGGGTCAACACATTAGGCCTTTGGGAGTAGAGAAAAATGTATTGTACTGTCATTAATAGTTTGTTGAGGAATATGGTAATTGCAAAAGTTTTTTTTTTTTAGGAAAACCTGTACCAATGGGGTGCTTGAATGAGGAATGAAACCTAAATCTGGGTGTGTAGAGAAGGGTCCTGTTAGCTTTTTTTGTCCAGGCCCCCAAGGAAGCTCTTGGAAGTTCTTAAAATATATTTAAAGCTGCATAAATTCTGTGTTTAACTGCTGGCCCTTTTTTTCATGGGTTACAATCCCTTCAGGACCTAAACAGACTGCTGGCACTCATATAGATCATTACATTGTAAGACGGTGTGTAATTAAATACTGTGCATTGAGCTAAAGAGCCTGTTTCTGCCACAAGACCTTTACTGTACAGAAAAAAAAACTTAAGCTTTTTGTGGTCAGAACTAATCAATGTGAATAGGATTCACATGCACATTAAGTGAGCTTGGTGATAGTTAATTTAGCATTATTAACGATGTGATAACATGTATTGATCAAAATTCAGATTCTTCCGGTTTGTACTAATGCTTAGCACTGCTGGAGATAAAATGTCATTCTGCCTGCTTATAGTGCAATAGGCTATATGAAAATCTTAATACTGTATATTCCCTGGATATTCTTTAGACAAAAGCCTGCAAAGCAGTGCAGTACATTAGACACTCACAAAGGTGTTCAATGCACAGTCAGGAAAAATCATGTGATAGAGAATATATATTAAAGCTTAAAGAACAAATACTATTTTATATTATTTATTTTTTAGCAGATGCCCTTATATGTCTTTTCATTAAATCTTTGGCCTTGCCCTTCAATGTAACCCTCCCCAATTTAGTTTGCTGATAGTGGAGATTGAATGAGGTACTAGCCATTTGACTGCCGAATGTTCTGGTAATGAGTGTCTAACATGCTTGATGTTTACGATCTTAAATTATGGATTATACCGCCACCATGTGGATATTATGTATATAATTTGCAGTATGATCAGGGGACCGGCTGATTATCAGTCATTTAGATATACTTTCAGGAAGTGTCCTATTGCTTGTGCTTTGCATTTATTACCAGTGTTGTAATAAAAAAAAGATGACATAAATAACATAATGGATGCTCGGGATTAAGGGCACTGAAGACAGATGTCATCTACTTATGCAAATAGCATGTATAGCAGAAAGAGGCAGTGTAAGCAATCCCCATTGTGCCTTGTGTGTAGTAAAATTATGAATTGAGATTATGTAAATACTGTATTTATCTTTAGCCATGAATATGTCATGATGCAGTATTGGGCATTATTTTACTAATGATTACCGGTACATGGACTTCAGAACCTGGGACGCCAGTTTATATGATTTACATTTTCCTAATGTTTAATTTCTTCCTTGTTCATAGCCGATTGTGAGGCAGTAATGATACACAGTAGCATTGTTTGAGGCAACATTAACACTGGTAAGGTGATTCTTTCTAGTTTCCTTAATTATTTGTTTATTCTGCAGACATCTTTATCAAGGCGACTTACAGAGATTAGGTTGTGTGAACTATGCATCAGCTGCAGAGTCACTTACAACAACGTTTCACCTGAAAGCACAAGCTTAAATGACTTGCTCAGGGTCACACAATGAGTCTGATTTGAACCAAGGACCTCCTGGTTACAAGCCCTTTTCTTTAACCACACAGACTACTTACATTGGTGGAAAACATACTTTATTGGAACAAAAAGTAAGGCAATCTGGAGCACAAAACAAACTGAACAAGTGCATTGTATTATATTTCTAATAATTAGAGCTTTGTCTGTAAAAATGCAGCAGTAAGATTATAAAAGATAAACAGAAGAGCCCTTAAAAGCAGTTTAAAATATTAATCAGCACATGATAAAATACAGTTTATACTTGTAATGAAGGTTTTTATATAGCAAGTTTCATGTACAGTGAGTCAAAAGGACTCGTCACTCCTTAAAAGGAACCACCTTCTTGCCAGCAACATAAACTTCCACCATATTCCGGTCATCGCCTAAAAAAAAAAATATATATATATATATATATATATATATATATATATATATATATATATATATATATATATATATATGAGAAGTGAATGTAAATAATTTCACAATAGAGGGGGTTACTAAAATAATGACAGCATAGACAAAACAGATTTCTTTATTTCACAGGCTTTGGGATTTTATATTAATAAGAGTATAATAGTTTGTAAAATAGTGATGATTACTTGATACACAATTAATAAATAATTTCTAAGATTACATTTGAGTTTCCACAACTCGCCACAAGTATAATGTATCCTACTGTAGTTAATTATACACAAGCACAATATTTTTTTCCAGAGAAAAGAACAAATTGATCAAGGCAAAGTTAAGATGTGCTTCTAAAACACATGTATACTGTATTTTGCAACAAAATATCCTTTCACAAATTCAGATGACTCAGCAGAGAATTCATACAGCAGGTCAATGACTGCCAAAATTACTGTTGATCTTTCTGTCAGCATGTTAGCCAAATATATATTTCTGGGAATGATACACCCAAAAGAATATAGAGAAGTTGACTGTTTCTTATAAAAAGAGCTATATATTAATTCTGAAACAATGCATTAAACTCTATATTTCTTAAAATATTAATATCTCTGAAGTAACTCTTTCAATACTAAGTAACTTTGCAAACAGACAACTCTACAATAACTAATGAAACAGATTATTATATAGAAAGAAGCCTATAAAAAGTATACAAGTGCATACCCAAGACTGAAGTTGGATGACTGGTCTTATGTGTTTTGTGGTTTATTTTTTCTGAACTGAACTAGCAGTAGTCCTAGAACTTGGAATTCAGCAGCATTTAAAAAAGTTACCTGCAGTGACCCTATGGGCACAAAGTGAATAAATGAGAAAAATGTGTGCGCCAATCTTAGGAATTAAATCATACTCACCCAAGTTTAAGAACTTTTCAACAACAACCTGAAAGGTAAACACATTGCAATTAATCAATAGTAGACACACATTTGCCTCTATATATATATATATATATATATATATATATATATATATATATATATATATATATATATATATATATATATATACATACAGTGCCTTGCAAAAGTATTCAGACCCCTGACCAATTCTCTCATATTACCAAATTACAAATGGTACATTGAAATTTCGTTCTGTTTGATATTTTATTTTTAAACACTGAAACTCAGAATCAATTATTGTAAGGTGACACTGGTTTTATGCTGGGAAATATTTTTAAGAAAAATAAAAAACTGAAATATCTTGCTTGCATAAGTATTCAACCCCTGTGCTGTGGAAGCTCCCAGTTTGCACCGATGAAAGAAATTGCCCTAACAAGGACACAATTGCCTTACCATTGGCCTCCACCTGTGAACCATTAAAGTTGCTGTCACATTTTCTGGATAAAAACCACACTGTTGAAGGATCATTGGTAAGGCTGTGAATCTGAAGGAAAATGAAGACCAAAGAGCATTCTACAGAAGTTAGAGATAAAGTAATGCAAATGAATAGATTAGGGAAAGGGTACAAAATAATATCCAAGTGTATGGATATCCCAGTGAGCACAGTTGGATCAATAATTAGGAAGTGGAAGTTGCATCACACCACCCAGGCACTGCCAAGAAAAGGCAGTCTCTCAAAACTCAGCGCTCAAACAAGAAGGAGACTTGTGAGAGAAGCCACAGAGAGGCCAACAATCACTTTGAAGGAGCTACAGAGTTCAGTGGCTGGGAGTGGAGTAATGGTGACCCGGTCAACATTATCAAGAGCTCTGCATAACAATGGCATGTATGGGAGGGTGGCAAGAAAGAAGCCATTACTCAAAAAGTACCATCTGAAAGCACGTCTGGAGTTTGCCAGAAAGCATGAGAGTGACCCAGCTGCGATGTGGGAAAAGGTTTTGTGGTCAGATGAGACCAAGATAGAGGTTTTTGGCCAAAACTCAAAGCGCTGTGTGTGGCGCAAACCTAACACTGCCCATGCTTCAAGACACAGCATCCTTACAGTGAAGTATGGTAGTGGCAGCATCATGCTGTGGGGATGCTTCTCATCAGCAGGGACTGGGCATCTTGTTACAATTGAAGGAATAATGGATGGCGCAAAATACAGGAAAATACTGCAAGAGAATCTGCTTCAGTCTGCTAAAAAACTGAAGCTTGGGAGGAAATTCACCTTTCAGCAGGACAATGATCCCAAGCACAAGGCCAAAGCAACATAGGAGTGGCTCAAGAACAAAAAGGTGAATGTCCTACAGTAGCCCAGTCAAAGTATTGATCTCAATCCCATTGAGAATCTGTAGCACTATTTGAAAATTGCGGTCCACAAGCGTCGTCCAACCAACCTGAACAACCTGGAGCAAATCTGCTAAGAAGAATAGGCCAAAATCACTCCATCACTGTGTGCAAAGCTGGTACATACTTACCCCAAAAGACTTAAAGCTGTTATTGCAGCGAAAGGTGGCTCTACCAAATATTAATGTGTGGGGGTCGATACTTATGCAAACAAGATATTTCAGTTTTTTATTTTTCTTAAAAATATTTCCCAACATAAAACCAATGTCACCTTACAATAATTGATTCTGAGTTTAATTATTTTAAAATAAAATATTGAAAGGAACGAAATTTCTATGTACCATTTGTAATTCAGTAATATGAGAGAATTGGTCAGGGGTCTGAATACTTTTGCAAGGCACTGTGTGTATGTATATATATATATATATATATATATATATATATATATATATATATACACACACACACACACACACACACACACTGTGCAAAAGTTTTAGGCAGGTGTGAAAAAATGCTGTAAAGTAAGAATGCTTTCAAAAATAGACATGTTAATAGTTTAGATTTATCAATTAACAAAATGCAAAGAGAGTGAACAGAAGAAAAATCTACAACAAATCAATATTTGGTGTGACCACCCTTTGCCTTCAAAACAGCATCAATTCTTCTAGGTACACTTGCACACAGTTTTTGAAGGAACTCAGCAGGTAGGTTGGCCCAAACATCTTGGAGAACTAACCACAGTTCTTCTGTGGATTTAGGCATCCTCAGTTGCTTCTCTCTCTTCATGTAATCCCAGACAGATTCGATGATATTGAGATCAGGGCTCTGTGGGGGCCATACCATCACTTCCAGGACTCCTTGTTCTTCTTTATGCTGAAGATAGTTCTTAATGACTTTCGCTGTATGTTTGGCTCGTTGTCATGCTGCAGAATAAATTTGGGGCCAATCAGATGCCTCCCTGATGGTATTGCATGATGGATAAGTATCAGCCTGTACTTCTCAGCACTGAGGAGACCAGTAATTCTGACCAAATCCCCAACTCCATTTGCAGAAATGCAGCCCCAAACTTGCAAGGAACCTCCACCATGCTTCACTGTTGCCTGCAGACACTCATTCGTGTACCGCTCTCCAGCCCTTCGGCGAACAAACTGTCTTCTGCTACAGCCAAATATTTCAAATTTTGACTCATCAGTCCAGAGCACCTGCTGCCATTTTTCTGCACCCCAGTTCCTGTGTTTTTGTGCATAGTTGAGTCTCTTGGCCTTGTTTCCACGTCGGAGGTATGGCTTTTTGGCCACAAGTCTTCCATGAAGGCCACTTCTGACCAGGCTTCTCCGGACAGTAGATGGGTGTACCAGGGTCCCACTGTTTTCTGCCAATTCTGAGCTGATGGCATTGCTGGACATCTTCCGATTGTGAAGGAAAGTAAGCATGATGTGTCTTTCATCAGCTGCATTAAGTTTCCTTGGCCGACCACTGCGTCTACGGACCTTGCTGATGCAGTATAACTACCTTGTATCTTGTTGCTGTGCTCAGTCTTGCCATGGTGTATGACTTTTGACAGTAAACTGTCTTCAGCAACCTCACCTTGTTAACTGAATTTGGCCTTCTTCACCCAGTTTTATTCCTCCTACACAGCTATTTCTGTTTCAGTTAGTAATTGTGTTTCAGCCTACATATTGAATTGATGATCATTAGCACCTGTTTGGTATAATTGTTTAATCATACACCTGACAATATGCCTACAAAATCCCTGACTTTGTGCAAGTGTACCTAGAAGAATTGATGCTGTTTTGAAGGCAAAGGATGGTCACACCAAATATGGATTTGATTTAAATTTTTCTTCTGTTGACTCACTTTGCATTTAGTTAATTGATAAATATAATCTATTAACATGTTTGTTTTTGAAAACATTCTTACTTTACAGCATTTTTTTTTTTCACACCTGCCTGAAACTTTTGCACAGTACTGCAAACTGTAAGGCCATTTTTACCACTTTACACATCCCTTTTGACACCATGGTACAAATGTGTAGGGATAGATTATATATATATATATATATATCTAATATATATATATATATTGATAATATTATATATATATATATATTATTATAACTTTTTACTTTAAAGATACATTTCTATGTAACATTAAGTATTATATCTCTTAACCAGTCCCCAGGACTCTGAAAACGTTCCGTGACATATATGCCATACGTATCAATATATATATATATATATATATATATATATATATATATATATATATATATATATTAATTGTACTGTAGAAGAAGCTGCCAAATTCAGCTAACAAGGTGAGGTTGCTGAAGACAGTTTACTGTCAAAAGTCATACACCATGGCAAGACTGAGCACAACAACATTAGGACCTAATAACCTACAGCAGAAACAGCAATTCAGTTATGTTGCTTGATAAATAGCAATGGATTGTTTGACTGTTAATCAATGTGAATAGATGTAAATGATTGATCAATCAATAAATACCTCAAAAGGTTCACCAGCAAAAACATCAAAAGGCCCATCTGGGATTGAAGGATTTACAAGCACTGCATCAAAGTCCTTGCCCACTTCAAAGTTTCCAATGGTGTCTTCCAAAGCCAATGCTGTTAAAACACATATTCTGTATTTAATGCATTAATTTCAGCAAAATGTGTTCTTAATCAAGGATACACATTAATCCCTATTATGAGTTATAGGAAAGGTCATTAAAAGGTTACATTTGATTATTTTATTTTTTATGCAAGGCTTGGTTTAGCAATATTTTTTACTTCGAAAAATTAACTGTTTCACCTTCTAGAATACTGTACATTCTTTTGGGGGAGGTCAACTAAAAATGTTAACCACTGTGGCATACTCAGCAATAAAGCATTGATAATAACTTGCTAATCCCAGTAGCGACCTCAATCTTGGTTTTGGGTATCGCTGTGTCTACCAAATCCGTTTTCACCAAAGATTTAGGTGACAATGGATTTCACCCTTCCATTCTCCATAAAAAAATCCCAAATATTGAGTCTCTGATTTGGCAAACACACATTTTCGCAAGTTAGCGGTCGACCAGGCTACCCTTAGAGACTGAAGGACGGCTGTAACCCTAGCCAAATACTCTTGCCAGGTGGAGCTGTAAATCACCAACCACATCATCAATATACGCTGCTGCATAGTCATGATGTGGGTGTAAAACCTAGTCCGTCAGTCTCTGAAAGGCAGCGGGTGCATCATGTAGCCCAAATGGCATGGTTTTGAAGTGAAACAGTCTTTCTGGTGTTGAAAATGCAGTTTTCTCTCTAGAGCTGCAGTTAAGGGGTTCTGAGATAAACTTTGCCTTTCCCAGTCTAACTAGAAGTTCGTTGACCCGAGGCATAGGGTGCGCATTGAACTTGGCAATAACGTTTACTTTCCGGAAGTCTACACAGAAGCGATTGGTGCCTTCTTTCTTGGACAATATGACAGTTGGACTGCACAGGCTCAATCATCCCAAGTTCAAGCATGTCCCATACCTCTTTGTGAACGCCACTTCGTCGACTTTCTGGGATCTGGTTATTTAAAATGATCACTAAACTATGAGATTTTAATTATATTATCACTTGCACGCTATGTTTGTTGTATGGTACAAGGCAATAAAGGCCTGCACAGTTTAACAAGCCTCCAACCAATGAAAACACGTACAAGTTGGAAATGGTTCTTTATTGGCTGATCTCTACAGATCAACAAAAATTATGTGGGAGGGAGCATGGAGCATGATGGAGGGAGTTTCAGAGGAGGGCGCACATGACGACTCCTTTTTGCCTGATGTACAAAGACGTCCTAATATGGACACCATATCAATGGAACTTTCACTGACTGCACCTGACTCTTCATTGCTGGTAGATTCTGTGCTTGCTTAAATGACCTAAGAAATCATTGATTTTGCTACTTTTCCGTTCATGTCATAACTTTCATTTGCTTGAAATGTAATTGTGAGGCGAGAGTGTATTAAATGGAATGTCCAGACAGTAATTTATGTGTACAGAAATAAAATAATTTATTTTTATTATCTATACACAACAAAATAATTAAATAACAAAAGAAAACAAAATGGTGTGAGGGAAGGAGTGCAGGGGTGAAATCCAAAACAGACCGTGATAACACGTCTTTAATCATCTTCGTGGCGAACCATACATAAACAAAAAAAGACAAAAGAAATGTTAGTGTTTTTTTTAAAAAATCCCGCCGCACCAACCTAGTCTCTCTCTCCACCCGTTACTCCTCCTATTTGACTTTCGGCCCAACCCCGAACACAGTAGTACGTTCCCTTTAGTATGTAATGTTCCGCCTCTGTAGTCAGTGGAACACCAATCCCCAACTGACAAGTGTCCTTATCCTTGACTTGACTCCAGTGGCTGGAATTTACATACTCGTACTTCCGCCCCTCACCAAGGTGCCGCCCCTCAAAAGATGACCTTTGCCATGGTCACGAGATCTTGGTAAGGGAAGTCCCGAGTTGGTTTGATGCCATCTACTGTCGGGAGGCTGAATCACAGACCGAAATCCCTTTGACTCATCACAGTAATGTTTAACATTAAAATGAACTACATGGAAGTAAATTTATAAAAAAGTAAATTATGTAATTTAATATAAAATGTGATTAATACAACTTAATTTAATATAAAATCTCATAAAACTAACCAAAAATATTTAACTTAAACCTCTACTGCTGATGAAGTACATAAAAGAAAAACTTAACAACTTGAAATACATAATTATTTTTCAGCTGGAGGATTTAATGATCAACAGTTTTGGTTGCTTCCTCTCTACTTCTGCCCTTTTATTTGGTGCTTTGCGCTTCCAAGCACCTGACGGGCATAAGTGACCACTCATTGTACACCTTTCTAGCCAAATACCAGAGAGCAGACAGACAGAGAATAAAGACATATGAGACACATTATAATAATCATGCACTTCTCAAAACATTATAATTTGCAATGCATTTGAATCAACAGTTGATCCACTAAATGTAACAGACATTTGAAAGTTAAAGAACTCCATACAGATTCAGGGACTCTTTCCTAAAGGGACCTCTATTGCAATAACTATTTGATTCATCTTACCAATTTTTCAGAAAGTTTTATGAACTTAATAACTATTTGTGTTAAATAAGATGTTGCATTGTATACAATGTTTTAAAGTCACTGCTGCAATATTTTGGACAGTTAGTATTATTGATCTAATATAATCGCAGTCTCCAATCTCTAAGCTAAACACTTACTGCCAAGTTCGCAAAACACATCATAAACACCTGAACAGAATTATTAGTGAAACGTACCTTTCTTTTCAGCTTTTTTAATACAAAGTACTGTTACCTGCTACCATTAATTTTGAACTGCAACAAATGCAAATTATTGTGACAACTTGAGAGAAGCTGAACAATTTAAAAAACATAGTAGCACTGTTGCTTTTGACAAAAAAAAAAAGAGAATGTTTCATTCAACAATGTTATAGGTCAGGCTAGTCGCTGCACTTTTGATGTCCCGAAGCAGGAATACTTTCTTTTAAGCCTTTCAACTTCTCACAGAAACTGGCGTTTTGGACCTTGCCCCCACACACACAAATGAAGGTGGTTGAAGTCACGACACCTACTCCAAAAAACCTGCGACTCTCAACCAAATCAAACCCAATTCTGCTTATTATAAAAATAATCTAAAATATTCACTAAAAACTACATCTCCCAGAATAACATGTCGTCAGTTAGTTTTATTCAACGGTTGCTCTAACGGTTAGCCTCTGTGCTCACTGAACTGTTGTTAAAGTCAATAGGTGGAGCTCAACTAATGAAAGGTTACGGACGTAACCCTGGTTCCCTGAAAGAGAAGATGACCGCCAAAATGATACTTTTGGGATATGTATGCTTGGCATCAAAGCTGCCGCTAGGCCCCTCAGTGGAGTGATTTCCTCGGTCCATCTGTCATCACCACTTAATGGTAATCACACTCATCCTTACACCTTCACTCAAGTGAGGGGCTTGCCTCCACCAGCTTAATGTTTTCCAGCATAAGCGAGACACTGTCAGCCAATGGTGTCTGTTGTGCTTAGGGTGTAGCCAAAAGGTACTGAGCCACACTTGAAGCGGGCACATAGGAAGTAACCCCAGTTGGATGGCTGATGACGCTGCAGCCATCAGACCCAGTAACTTTTGGCACAACGCGAATTGTACTATGGACCCTTGATCAACAGGGACAGACAAGTGCGAATGGCAGCTACTCTATCGTCTGACAGGTAGGCTTGCATCATAAGGGAATCCAGCCGGAGACCTGAGTAGATTGTACTTTGCACCGGTATTAACTGGCATTTTGCATCGTGTTTGGTGAGACCCGGCCTCAACAGATGTTCCGTCACAATCGCTGTGTGGACCACTGCTCCTTCCTGGGATGGTAAGAAATCAACCAGTCATCCAAGTAAACAAAATTGTATCATGGTCCTCATCAGCAATGCTGACATCCGGTTCTGTAACATCTGGGGCAACCACCAAGGCAGGCGGGGTCAGATCCGTGGCCGGCGTTTTTGGCTGAGCTGGGGCCAGGGTAAGGGCTTGAACCTGCTGCCTGGCCAGGGGCACACAATGCAGCGTATGGTTCAGCCATGCTTGCAGGAGACATTGTGCACATAAGAACATAAGAAAGGTTACAAACGAGAGGAGGCCATTCGGGCCATCTTGCTCGTTTGGTTGTCAGTAGTTTATTGATCCCAGACTCTCATCAAGCAGCTTCTTAAAGGATCCCAGGGTGTCGGCTTCAACAACATTACTGGAGAGTTGATTCCAGACCCTCACGATTCTCTGTGTAAAAAAGTGCCTCCTATTTTCTGTTCTGATTGCCTCTTTGTCTATTCTCCATTTATGACCCCTGGTCCTTGTTTCTTTTTTCTGGTTGAAAAAGTCCCTTGGGTCGACATTGTCAGTACCTTTTAAAATTTTGAATGCTTGAATTAGGTCGCCGCGTAGTCTTCTTTGTTCAAGACTGAATAGATTCAGTTCTTTTAGCCTGTCTGCATATGACATGCCTTTTAAACCCAGAATAATTCAGGTCGCTCTTCTTTGCTCTCTTTCTAGAGCAGCAATATCCTTTTCGTAGCGAGGTGACCAGAACTGAACACAATATTCAAGATGAGGTTATACTTACTAATGCATTGTACAGTTTTAACATTACTTCCCTTGATTTAAATTCAACACTTTTCACAACGTATCCGAGCACCTTGTTGGCCTTTTTTTATAGCTTCCCCACATTGCCTAGATGAAGACATTTCTGAGTCAACAAAAACTCCTAGGTCTTTTTCATAGAGTCTTTCTTTAATTTTAGTATCTCCCATATGATATTTATAAAGCACATTTTTATTTCCAGCATGCAGTACCTTACACTTTTCTCTATTAAATGCTATTTGCCATGTGTCTGCCCAGTTCTGAATCTTGTCTAGATCATTTTGAATGACGTTTGCTGCTGAAAAAGTGTTTGCCACTCCTCCTATTTTTGTGTTGTCTGCGAATTTAACAAGTTTGCTTACTATACCAGAATCTACGTCATTAATGTAGATTAGGAATAGCAGAGGACCTAATACTGATCCCTGTGGTACTCCACTGGTTACCACACTCCATTCTGAGGTTTCTCCTCTAATCAGTACTTTCTGTTTTTACATGATAACCACTCCCTAATCCATGTACATGAGTTTCCTTGAATCCCTACTGAGTTCAGTTTGAGAATTAATCTTTTATGCAGGACTGTCAAAAGCTTTCTGGAAATCTAAATAAACCATGTCATATGCTTTGCAATTATCCATTATCGATGTTGCATCCTCAAAAAAATCAAGCAGGTTAGTTAGACATGATCTCCTTTTCCTAAAACCATGTTGACTGTCTCCCAGGATACTGTTACCATATAGGTAATTTTCCATTTTGGATCTTATTATAGTTTCCATAAGTTTTCATATAATAGAAGTCAGGCTTATTGGTCTGTAGTTACCTGGTATGGGGCATGACATATAAACATGGAATTTAGCCATGCTTGATGTCTGCACAGCCCCAAGGGTGTTGTTAAAATACCGGAGGGTGTAGAGTAGACCTGTGTAGTGGGGCACTCAGGCACCAAGGGTGCAGAAGCACCGAGGACACTGAGGCCCAGATTTATAAAAGGATTGCACATGTTTTACATTCGTAAAACGGACGCTGAGGGTCCTGAATTCTTGGATGGGATTTATAAAACACACGCAATGGCATAAATATTTAATATGTGATTTGCAGGGCCAATGTCTATGTGTCAATGGCTATGTGCTTTAGCCCTTTATGCATATGCAATTCTGTATATGCATATGTAAATCTGGGGCGTTTCTGAACAAAACCGTTAAAATTGGGAGGGGATTCTGCAAATGAGGTTGGATTAAATATTGATTTTAAGAAGGCATTAATTTGCTGCAGTCAAACCGTAGGCTATTTAAAAGGCAAGGTGATGTGGGAGACGTGTCTGCAGCAAAAAGAAGACATCGTTTTCAAGTACAAAAACATTTGATAACATTTTGCAAAGAGCTCATTTTTTAACCCTTCTGATCAAGTCAATTTGTAAATTATGTTTTACAATACCGGTCTGGTATTGTTTTGCAAACTCCAATTTTTAAAACATGTTTCATAGCTTACATGACAAAACAAAAAGTCTGCAAATAGGGAATATATAATCTATGTAAAAAAAAAAGGTTCTTAGAAGCACCTAAAAGGGTGTCCCCACAGTGGCAATTAAAAGAATGGCGGAGGAGATTAAGAAAAGATGATATTCCGAGGTGCATGAAAAAAAAAAGAGGATACAATGAGGATCCTCCACTATTTTTTCTGGTCCAGGCAGTATTGTTAATTTTCGAGTTGGAAAGAAGGTGGTAAAGAAAAAAAAAAGGACAGAGGGCAGATGACGCAGTTAGTTTATAGCTAGAGGAAGTACAGTTTTTCAACCATATATAATATACACAGAGTAAGAAATACAGACAAACATATGAAATAGGAGAGTTGTAACTGCACTACACTAAGAAGGTATAAGTTGTAGTTAAACTGAAGACTGTTTGTACGCAGCTGTATTGTTGCTGAACATATTGCTGTACAACAATGAAAGGATTATCCATCTGTTTGACTGCCATGGATGTAAATAAATAAAACTTATTGTTTCTGAAGTTTGAAAAGTCTATATCCCTGGAATTACTCTACACAAAATAAGAAAATGAACAAATATACGAAGCACAATAACTAGATGATGTGTCTTAATGTATAAGCAACCTACTACAAACTCTGAAATGGTTCATTTGTCCTGGTGATGTATTACGAGCTTGTAACAAATCTTCATGTGTTACAAGTACTGCTTATACAAAAATCTCCAATTCCATACTGATAAATTTTAGTTTTCACTTCTGAGCATCCTCATCACCATGGCTAGTAACAGGCTGAGATATTTGTGTGCCATTCATTTTCTTTTGGAATGTGTAGCCTACACACACAGGATAGACCCAAACCTGCTATTTACTGTAAGAGGTGTGTAATTCTCCATTGATAATTGCGGGGAGAGGTATTTAAATTGGTTGATTGCGGAATCACCTTCTTTACCTAATTAGTCTTATAAAATAGGTCGTAATTTGGCGATGAGTGAGGCAGTACTGAACACGCACAGTATGTGGCTTTGCGGTCAGTTTTTTCCTTTTATAACTTTGGGCCTGAGTGAGGTAGAATACAGTACTGGTGCGCCGAAGAATCGGGGCACCGAGTGCAGGTGTTATTGACATGCTGTGGTGCTAAGCACTGAGGGCACCGAAGCACCGAGGTCTTGACCACTTGAAATCAACACAACCCGGGGTAGTGCATATCATATATTGGGGTGGACACGAGTGGCTGTGGTAGGCAATCAGGAGAGCAGTACAGGGGAACGCATAGTGTTGCATGGCGATAACCTGGCACTGGACCACATGCAGTCACACAACAGGGCAGAGCGAAGTTTATGTCGGAGTAGAGCACAGGCTCAAGGAGTTGTGGTGTGTTAGACAAAAAGTATTTATTTATTTATTTTACTGCAAAAGGCAAGAGGAAAAAATAGAGGCTTACACACGCAGCAATTCAGCTATGGGAGAAATACATTCACCATGCCAGGTGGGTGACCAAGCTTGCCGAGTACAGGGGGCTGAAACAAGCCGGCTGACTCAACTCAACAGTGGGTCCCGGTGGAGGAATCACGCTTGTATTATTCTTTATTTATTTATTTAAATTGCATGGCAATAAAGAAAAAAATACATTCACACCACATCAAGCTGTGAGGGTAAAAATATAGTCACCATGGCAACACTGGTAACTGATTTTGTTTGGTTTGTTTTTATCAGCCTGGTAAGTAGACGGGCTGAAACAATCCAGCGGATTCACCTCAACAGGGGGGCACAGCAGAGCTGGGTCCCGGTGGAAGAATCACACCGTTATTATTTTTATTTTTATTTTTATTTTTTAAAACTGCAAGGCAGTAAAAGAAAACACATACACGCACACAATAGCAAAGCAGTGAGGGTAAATAGAACAGTCACGACGCCGGGTGAACTGAATTTCTAAGTGCACTGAGAGGACTGGCCAAGACAATCCAGCAGAGTCAATTGATTCCAGGGAAATGGCAAGCCGTCTTCCAGTAATAAAATTGCAGGGGAACTCCAGAAAACTCGAGAGAGATTTTAAACAGGCTAGCTCCCAGCAACTGGACAAGGGTGTCTAGCCTGGACTGCGTGCCGTCACACAAAGGGGACAGCACAAAGCCTACTGCGGAGTGGAGCACTGTCTACAGGCAGAGGGTATCAAGGTGCCGGGGTATTGGCAAGGGTGCCTAGTCTGGATCACATGCAGTCACATGACCGGGGCAGCGCGTAGCTTGCAATGATGTGGGGCAATGCCCACAGATAGGCAGCAGTGAGGGCACCGATGCAGTGTGTTTAAGCATTGAAGGATAGGCACCAAGGCTCTGAGGCTTCAGGAGCATCAAAAGAGGATGCCAAATCACCGAGGCAATGGAGCACCGTGGGGCACGAAGGCCACCGATGCAGGGGAGCACTTGAGCAGCTAGGCTGTAGGTCACCGAGGACTTAAGGGTACCAAGGGCAACGAGGCAGAGACATTGGGGTGCCGAAGCACTGAGCACCAAGTACTGAGGGCTTCAAGCACCGAGAGTACTGAGCTGTGTGTCTAGTCTGTGGCTTATGCAAATCACACAACCAGAACAGTGCGTAGCATGCAAAGTTGTGGTGCCTACAGACAGTGCAGTGCATGCAGTCACACAGCCGGTGCACTGATGTTTGATAGTGATTTTTATTTTTTATTTTTTAAACTACAAGGCAGTAGCACGCAGACACTCAACAGCAAGCTGGAGTGTAAGGGTCTTCTTTTTTCTGTAAGCAGTAATGAAAAAACAATAGTAACAAATAAACAACCTGTCGGGGCTCTAGGCCGCACACAGTGAGTGGGAGTGCCGAGGTCTCCCACAGTCTTCCAGTCCACAGCGGTGCGCAGCCAAGCTGGGTCTCGCTGGAGGATAACATTCTCCTTTCTCAATTTTACTTTCAAAACAGCTAACAGGAAAAGATAGAAACACATGCAGCAAGCTGCAAGGTTGCAACAGACTTCAAATAGCCAAGCAATGTAGGCCGTTAAATTGTCAACCTACCAAATTCCATTAATTTAGGAACTTTTCAGCCTTTAAATTAAGTATTCAAATTATACAGTAAAGAAGTTAAGTTGATGCTATTTTTATGATCTTATTTAATACAATGAAAATATTCATATTCATTCATATTTAAAAAAAAAAAAAAAAAACACAATGCGTGCACACACACACTAGACTATGAATTCCGAGCTTTGTTTATTTTTTCAACAGATACCAGTACTGCAGTATAAGAACTATATTATTATATAGTGTTTTTTATGTAAAACATCTCAGAGCCCTTCACATAACTAAATATTGTACATAAATACGTAAAAAAAAACTAAAATAAATTACATTTGAGCAATTCTAGTACTATCGCCATATTTAATGTCACCAAACTGTTTTAATCCAACCACCGGTGGATGTACTTCCAGTTCACCGATAAATCTGCAGCAATGAATAAAACAACGCGCCCTTACTAAGCAATAGTACATGAGAAAACTCCACCTAACAAACCTTTATCCAGTCTATGATTTGCCTTGTTATCTTACAGACAATCAGAGTAAGAATTAACATTTGAAAGCTAGGCTGCGTTGTTTTATTTATCAGTGCACTGAATCGCTGAATTGGATTTGACATCACTTGGTGCTCATCGGTGTGGGGGACTTAACAACAGTTTGGTGAAGCAACATGGCTGATATTGCTGCCTCTGCTGCTTGCAATGCTGTAGTTGACTTGTATGAGGATGATCCCATGCTATTAGACTATAGGGAAGGTGATGATGGAGTTGATATGCCAAATGACAAAGTATATTGAAATTAAATTGTGCAAGAAATCGAAAGGCCTAATCATTTTTACAGCAGACAGGAGGAAAGAGACCCCATTGGGGCTGGCAAGGGTTAGCTACCCTAGTCGGCAGTATCCAGCTCTATGTTTTCAAAGGTAAACAGGATGCTGGAGCCACCCACCCAAGGCTTTTAAGAATTTAAAGAGAAAAACACCCCTAGAGTCTTAAGATGACTCAATGTTGGACAACACGATTAACGACTTAGGAACAGAAACGGATATGAGAATGGAGAGTACTTCACAAAAGACTAGTTCAAGATCTGTAGTTAGCAAAGACTTGGAACTCCAGGTTTGTGTCTGTGGCTGGAGCAAGGAGACAACAGTCAGGGGGTTGAAGATTCCTCAAGGGAGAATGAAATGCTTGAGGGAGAAGGGACAACAGCCTCGAATTGATCAGTACATCTTACGAAGTCAGTCAAATGAAATTCAGTGACAGGAAGCAAAACACAGTTCGCAGGATGTAAGAAAGAAAAGAACCTCAACGGGCACAAGCCTGGAGTTAAATGGCCAAGAGCTTGTGAGAAAACTGTGTGGAACACAGTAAACACATATTTTTGTTTTGCATTGGAAAGGTTAAGTGGAACAGTTGAAAAGAAGCTGGATAAATTTGGGTACATCATCTATGCTTATGGAAGTGAGAGATTTGGAGTTGAAAAAAAGAAAGAAAAAGTACAAACTATTCCTGGAAAGTCTAGATGGCAGCAGGAGATTGAATGCTTAGTTAGAGAAAGGAGGCAGCTGAGGAAGCAATAGAGCAGAGCAGAAGAAAGTGAGGAGGGACTCAGAACTGAACACCTAGAAACACTACAAAAAGGAGTGTGCGAGAACTAACTTTTATAAAGATCTACTGCTATTCAAAAGCAATGGCTTCATCATCTCCAGGGCCTAATGGAGTTTCGTACAGAGTCTACAAGAGTGCTCCTGGAGTTCTACTAATCTTGTGGAAATTGATGAAAGTGGCATGGGGGAAAAACAGGTTGTACCAAAAGCATGGCGCCGAGCAGGTGGAGTCTTTATATCAAAAGAAAGATTGTACAAGCATCAGTCTGTTTTCCCCTATTTCCCTATTAAACGTAGAAGGTAAGATTTTCTTAAGTACTATTGCTCAGAGATTGTCAACTCACCTATTAAAGAACTGCTTCATTCATTCTGGCAATAAATTCAATCAGCAAAAAAGGAGAGGAAGGGAGCTCCATGTGACATTCCTGGATTTGGCTAATGCATATGGTTCAGTGCCACATGAACTTCTTTGGGCAGCATTCAATTTTTTCAGTGTACCGATAACAACAACAAATTTAGTGAAAGCCTAATTTGGAGATTTACAATTTTGTTTTTCAACTTCAGAATTCACCACTACATGGCAATGCCTAGAGGTTGGAATAAATGAGAAGTCAGCGAAAATATTTAAGAGATGGTACAACAGAGATATAAAGGACACAGTTTGTGTGGGAGAAGTTAGACAACAAACAGTGGAAGGATTGAAGAGCATAGACAGCAGAGTTTTACAGGGCAAACTGAAAGTGCTTTCAGTTTGGTCTACTGCCAAGGCTGCTGTGGCCACTGACTGTGTACAAGGTTTCTTTGACAACAGTTGAGAAGCTGGAAGCTTAATCAGTTCATACGTCAGGAAATCGTTGGAGCCGTTGTGTGTTAATGAGCTGGGGAGGCAAAATAAGCTGATACCTGGAGCCAGCATTGGACTTCAGCCATCAACACCAGGCAGAAGGATAATTACTTCCTCAGATGGAAAGAAATTAAAATGGATGGAAATGCTATATATTAGTTGGTGCTTATCTAGACGAGAGCCGAGTTCAAATCAGCATGAAGTTTTAACATCTACTCATGTAATGGAAATCATTTTATACTGTTTTTAATTGTTTGTAAAAATGCCTGTGAAATGTTATGTGTTATTAATAAATGCTTGCAAAAATAGCATTAATGTGTTACTTTTTTGGTACCACTCATCCTTAACCCTTATACTGGCTCATCAATTGACAGACCACTGCTCTCTAACTGACCTGGCTCACTTGATGTGCTGCTCTTTCTGCAGCTGCTTGTGCAAAATATCTATGTGAAGTAAATCATTGTTAATGTGTAAATCTAGTTTCTTTAAAAAAAAAAAGTGTCATTTTTTCTACATTTCCGCGACCGACTTATACCCAGCACCAGGGGCAACAGCGTTGGAGACACAGAGCTGCTGCTTCACAGACCATTGTGTGCACTGTCCTGGTGGCTGCTCCACCTGGGCCAAGCAGGCAGTAACCCCGCAACCGACCCTCGGCAGCAATGGGCAGTACCTGGCAGAGATCCCAGCAGCAAGAAGTAAACAGTCTGTTTTGTAATGGATGCATAAATTTAAAACTGTAAATAAATATAAAGTTATGGTCACATGCTGTAGTATTTTTATTATGTTAAAGATAGGACTGTTAAATGCTTATTCTCATAGTTTTTCTATCTCTGCACAGTTATTTTTTTTAATTATTATTATTAATTTAATTATTATTATAAATATTACAATTACTATTAAAATAAAACATGACATAGACTACCTCGAATGTTACTCGCTCCATCCGAAAATGAGCTTAAATGCAACATCAGTCTAGTAGGCTATATCACAACATTCTCATCGTAATTTTCTAACCTCAACAGACTATTTGAGTTCTCTGATGTCACAGCCACTAACACTGCAATATTCGTTGCTGAATATACTGTCATGTAGGCATGATGCTGTCTATCTTCCAGAAACTCCTGCAAAACTAACCTCAAAGCAACTTTGTCAACCATTTTTAAAACATTCGCTAACATGCCATTCTCTTTCAATCTCGAAATGTCAACCATTACGAGTTGGGAAATGACCTTCATGTCACATGACCTGAGCACATATTTTAAAAGCTGCCCAATAGGCACGGTGTGGCCACGTGTCTGGTACCCCATGCCCTATGCATTACCTGGTGCATAGCTCCGGTACACTCAGCACCCCTGTGCATTCTACTACTGTACATAGCACCCTCGGTACCCCGTGCACATACCTGGATTAACCCTGTGCACAGCTCCTCCGTGCATAGCCCCAGTACACATAGCACTCCCGTGCATCCCTGTGCACTTCCACAGTATCCCGTGCCCGGTACACCTCGGTACTTAGCACCCCCATGCATAGCACCAGTGTCTTACCCTGTGCTCGGTACAGCAATGTCTTTTCACGATTGTGTGAGATGTGGGGCCAGCCTCCCCCCAGAGGATGGCCATAATTTCTGTGTCCAATGCCTGGGTGCCGATCATGCCCGGCGAGCGCTGGCAGAACCCATCTTTTGTGCTGTGTGCACCAGATTTTAAAAGCGGTCCAGGGCTAAGAGGGCAGACCGTGCTGAAGATCATTTCACCTCCTCTAGCTAGCCGTGGATTTTGCTGACACTCTCGAGGAGCCCCTCGCATGAACCATCTGCAAACCGCAGTGCTCAGTCTGTGTCTCGTTCTACGGAACACAAGACCAAGAAAGCTAAGAAGTGCAGTCACTCACCCAATGAAGATGTGTCAGCCTTACGGGCACAAATGATGCAGCTAGCAAGCACTGTTGCAAATCTCCTGCAGTCTCAGTTGATTGAGGAGGAGAAGGACGATGTTTTGTCCCTGGTCGCCTCTATGGAAGAAGGCAAATTCGAAGGGGGAAAGGAGGACCCCTCCTGTTTAGAGGGCTCCCCGTCTGAGACATATATGGCTCCTAGCGGTTCACTGGTGGACCAGCTAGCAGCCCTTGTGAGCAGAGCTACTGCCTGGGTAATGATCCCTTGGACTCGTGAGACCCAGGTCCGCCGATTGGTTTGGAAGCTGGGGCTCCAGCATTTCCCACCTGTTGATTCTGCTGTGGCTGCCTTAGTGCAGACACTGGCTATTTCAATGCTCTCCCGTGAATTCTCCTGCCCAAATAAACAGTGTAGGGTCACGGAGCCGCACTTAAAAAGGTCATACTGCGTGGGGGAACTGGCAGCAAGACTAGCAAACATCACGGGTCTGCTGACTGTGTACCAATCGCAGCTGTTGCTCAGCCTTCTCCTCATATTAATGAGCTGAAGCTGGTGAATGACCAGCTGCTCCGTATAGCTCGGCACAGTGGTCAAGCTATCGGAGGTAACCTGGGAGCCCTTGTGTTAGCGTGACGCCAGGGTCCTGGACGCGGACAAAGCATCCCTGCTCAATGTGCCAATCTACACCTTCTGGCCAGCCGTGGAAGAGATGCTGCAACGGTCTCACCGCGTGAGGGAGTCAAAGCAGCTCAGAGCTGCTTCCATGACCCACTCATACCCAGCACCAGGGACAACAGCAATGGACACCCAGAGCTGGTGCTCCACAGACCATTGTGCACACTGTCCTGGTGGCTACTCCACCTGGGCCAAGCAGACAGTACCCCCGCAACCAACCCTCAGCAATAGCGTTCAGTGCCCGGCAGAGACCCCAGCAGTGCCCTCACCAGAGGCAGCGCCAGCCGAACACAGTCCGGCAGGCTCAGCAGAAGCAGCAGCAACCCTGATGTGCTCCGGGCCCTGGCCCTACACCCATTCAGCCAGCACCACCTTCTAACATGGAGGCAATACACCACTGACATGTGGGTGCTTGCAACTGTCCACACCGGGCTACTCAATCTAGTTTCGAGCCAGACCTCCTCCCTTCCAAGGGCTCATGAAGGACCCCACACAGGCTTCTGTTCTCACGCAAGAATTGAACGCTTTACTCACAAAGCATGCAATTCACCTTGTAGAACCCCCCATGTCAACAGGAGGGTATTTTCTGGTACCAAAGCAGGACGGCAGACTCAGTTCCATTTTGAATCTCATAGGCCTAAACTTATTCCTGAAGGAGATGGAAGTAAATGCTAACTACCCGTCACATTCTCCAGTCTGTCAGGCCGAGCGACTGGTTTGCGACCGTGGACGTCCTCGCCACAGAAAGTACCTCTGCTTTGCCTTTCAGGGCATGTACAAGTTCTGTGTTCTGCCATTCGGTCTGTCTCTTGCTCCCAGGACTTTCTCAAAGTGCATGGAGGCAGTTCTGGCACCCCTGTAGCTGCAGGGGGTCAGGGTCCTCAATTACTTAGATGACTGGCTCATCTGTGGCCATTCGGGGAAGCAAGCCGTGTCTCACACGGCTTTAGTGACGGAGCATCTTACCCGGCTCGGGCTCACACTCAATCTGGAGAAGAGCTCCCTGCTGCTGGCGCAAGTGATGGTTTTCCTGGGGACCTGGCTAGATTCCTGCTCCATGCTCGCTTCCCTGTCGGCCGACAGGGTAAGCACATTGCAAGCCTGTCTGTCCCTTTTCCATCTCAGACAGTCACTGCAGCTGGTGCTGTGCCAACGGTTGCTAGGTCTGTTGGCCGCAGCCTCCTCTGTCCTCCCTCTCAGTCTCCTCCATATGCGCCCCTTGCAGGCATGGCTCCTTCACCCAGCTCGAGACAGACAATGCCGGCTGGCAGTGTCTCAGTCAAACTGGTGGAAGAATCCTTGCCACCTCAGCGAGGGAGTAGCTATGGATGTAATATACGGAAGAGAGGTGCTGACCACGGACACTTCCAGCCTCGGTTGGGGGGCAATTTGGAATGGCAGGGGGCTGTCCACCCACATCAATGCTCTGAAATTGAGCGCAGTGCATCTAGCTCTGCTTCATTTTCAATCAGTGCTGCAGGGCAGGCATGTACTACTGAGCACGGACAATATCACTGTCATGGCATATGCCCAGTTGCTTACCTGGGCACAACAGCTTTTTCTGTCCCTCAGGGCAGTCCACATGCCGGGGGTTTCGAACCAGGCAGCAGACCTGCTGTCAAGGGGGGTTCATCAACACAGTGAGTGGCACCTGCATCCCCAAGTGGTAGTCATGATTTGGCACAAGTTCGGCAGCGCGACAGCCGACCTCTTTGCCTCAGAGGAGTCCACACATTTCCCCCTGTGGTTCTCGAAGCAGGGACCCTCTGGCCTCAGGGCTTGCTGTATGCATTACCCCCGCTAGAGCTGATCCCATCCTTCTTGGAGAAAGTACAGAACGAGGGCACTAGGGTCCTCCTCGTTGCGTCGTACTGGCCCAGGAGGATATGGTTTACCGCTCTGAGCCAGCTCATTCATGGACAGTCGTGGCGGATCCCACTGCACAGGGACCTTCTCAGTCAGGCTCAGAGCTGTCTGTGGCACCCGGACCCCGGGTCAGTCCAGCTGTGGGTCTGGCCCCTGAACAGGAGCATCTGAGTGCCCTCGGACTCTCAGACGCCGTTATAGCCACAGTACAGAATGCTAGAGCCTTTTCAATGAGGTCTCAGTATTCTTATAGGATTTTCCAAGAGTGGTGCTTGGAGAGAGACCATGACCCCACCTCCTGCCCTGTGTCGGTTATTTTACAGTTTCTGCAGGACCTCCTAGAGGAGGGTAAATCCCCCTCTACGCTGAAGGTGTACCTGGCTGTTATATCTGTGTGCCATGTCAAAATTGTCTCTGTGTCTCCCGGAGCTCATTTTTTGGCAGTGCAGTTTTTAAAAGGGGCTAATCAGCTCCACCCTTCCCTTAGACCAATGGTTCCTTACATGTGTCTGGACTTAGTTCTAGAGGCTCTTACGAAGGCTCCCTTCGAGCCTTTGCGTTAGTGGATCCTAAATACTTGTCTTTTAAGACAGCCTTTCTTCTGGCTGTCACATCAGCCAAATGTGTCAGTGAGTTACAGGTCCATTCCATAGAGGGTTCCTGTTTGTGCTTTGCCAGCAGAGGTGATAACATTACTTTACACACTAACACGGCTTTCCTGCCTAAGGTTGTTTCAGTTTCACCTGAACCAGTTGTTGAATTGAGGCGTTCCACCCACCCCCCTTCTCTTCTGAAGCAGATCAAAGACTTAAAACACTCTGCCCTGTAAGGGCGCTGAGGTGTTACATTGATAGGTCTCAATCATGGCATCAAATAACCCAGTTTTTGGTGTGTTATGTGTCACGTACTAAAGGTCAGGCACTTTCCAAGCAGCGTTTTTAGCATTGGATAGTGGATACGATCTAGCTGGTTTATGAGCTGGCTAACCTACCCTTTTCAAGTGATGTGACGGCTCACTCCACTTGGGCAGTGTTTCATGGGGCATCCCTACCTGACATGTAACGCTGCGGCATGGACCACGCCGCATATGTTTATAAGGTTTTACCGACTGAATGTGGCTACTTCAGCGGCGCCTTCTGTGGGATCAACAGTCCGTGATGCAGCTTGCCCTCTTGCACAGCAGCTTTCCAGTTAGGCTCATGGCAGGGCAAGGCTTGTTGCTGCTTTGCCTCACTGCGACAGCTTGGGTACTCATTTCCCAACTCATAATGGTTGACATTTCGAGATTGAAAGGGAACGTTAGGTTACTTACCGTAATCCTGGTTCCCTGAAAATGAAATGTCAACCATTAAATTTGCGAGGGTCGCTAGCTCGCCTTCATTGCCATACGGAATCAAATGGCGAAGGTTGCTGTGTGAGGTAACGTCTTGTTCCAGAATGCAACAGAGACATGGTCACACTGGGCCTATCAGGCAGCTTTTTAAATATGTGCTCAGGTCATGTGACACGAGGGTCATTTCCCAACTCGTAATGTGACACCAGGGTTACGGTAAGTAACCTAACACTCAATAAGACCTAACTTTCGCAATAAGACCTAAGCACAACAAAAAACCACTCTACTTATTGAACGCAGCCCTGGTGAATTTAACAATGGCTTGGTGAATCTGCTTTACATCGGTGCATGCAGCAGTGAATAAAACAACGCGGCCCTATTCGCATTGTCAGTGCTGACAGCATTTAGTTTAACTAGCTCAAAGACTTGTTTGAGAAGCAAATGAAACTGGACCCATGACCCGTACCTACTGCAATAAGAAAGGTGCCTATACTATTAAACTAAACTGTGTTATAAGATATATATTTTCGAATTTATGCATTTCCTTATTTTATTTCGCTGTATTGTGAACTTGTAATCTATATGTTGTACATTTAAACAGGTTAACTGACATGAAGAATGAAATGTTAAATACAGGACCCACGTAACGTAATTTCCAGAGTCGGTGTCAAACCTCAAAAATGTACCGCCGAGCTGATAAAGAACCTTGTGCTGAACACACACACACACACGGTTGAAAGGAGCCCAGCTGCTTTATGTGGTTTGTATTAATGCTTATGAATGTATGCAAGGAAAAGAGGCTGATAAAAAAAATGCTGAAGATGATATACCAGTATAAAGGTAAATATTTATTAAATTTGTCTAGTTTCGTTTCCAATGCAGAGACCAAACTTTCTCCTTTAACATAGGACAGCATGTTACTGTGTGACGGTTAACGAAGAGCACATGTTCTCTATTGCTTGGAAATAAGTAAACATGTTAATTGAAAAAAAAAAAAGAATGCTATTTGAAAAACAATAAACAGATGAATGTATTGTCTTGGAAAACTGCATTGCTGTAATGTGCACGCAGAGTTTGAAAACTATTTGTTCGATGTGTTTCTGGTGAGTATTGAGTTACTGGAGATGAAACGGCACCTGGATTCATGGTATTTAGACACTTACATTGCATTCAAATGTAACACTGTCACGATAATACAATGTTCCCTATGATTTACATGTAAATAACACTGTAGTTTTTAAACAAGCCTTACCCTTTACTTCTTTTTTCAGGCACTGTAGAAACAGATTTATTGAAGTGTGCATTTTGGCAAAATATGTCATTTGGTTTTGCTGAGCCCCCTGAAATGTATTTGCATGTAGACTTTAGAATACTGTACATGTCAAATGTTCAGGCTAAGTTTTGAAAGGAGGGTATGTTAAATAATAAAAAATAAAAATAAAAAAGACAAACTTTAAAAGACTAATAAATGCAGGCTAATTCAGTTTAATATTTAAAACAATTGTTCATATAAATAGATTTAACTTAAAGAGCTATGGCTTGCCCATTCTTGACAATGTGGATGCCCCTTGAGTGCGTTTAAAAGAAAGGCATGGATGGATAATGTTCTATTTCAGACTGCAGTGTTTTTAGAGACGTTCTGGTTATCTGTAAGGTGAAACTATTTTAAAAGTGTATTTCATTGCATTGATTAGATTTTATTGTACACATTACAGTAAGTAATAGAGCTAGGTAGGGCTGCAAGTGACGGGTACATTTTGACCTTCGATGGTACTAATTTGCATAATTTACTGCTGACGTCGTCATAGCTACTTATTTACATTTGATTGAAAAGCCTACTTTACAGGTAAACATTGTTATGTAATTTAAAAATATGTTATATAGAACAGTAATCATGTTTATCATTTAAATAAATACACGCAATTTGCATGTAATTGATGCTGCTTGCGAGTCAGCTTGCATTGTAGCAGCACTAACTGCAGCAGACTTGGGCAAAAAAAGTTAATTTAACAGTCACCGTTCCAAGCAGGTATCAGTCACAGTTACATTTTACTACTACTATCACTACGACTACTACGACTAATATTAATAATAATAATATAATAATAATAATAATAATAATAATAATAATAATAATAATAATAATATGAACTTACGATTGTAAAGTGACCACAGATGTGCCTCAACGATACATCAACAAATGCTTACATAGTTTGCATTCAACTTTTTATTTTGGTTGCCTGGGCATTTCACAAAAAAAAAAAAAAACAGCTAGCAGAGGGGTTTCGACACATTTCTTTCAATACAGCTTACTCTATACAGCGCTTTGCTGTCGAGATGGTCAATGAAGAAATTTGCCTCTGGTTAACACGAGCTGTTAGTGTTAGCGTATATTTTGTATGTTTCAAAAATATTCTACCATAGCACTTCTCTTACACTGTCTTGAACACTAGGTTCAATACATATTTTACTAAAGCACTACAACCACTATAGGTACCCCCCACCCTACCCCATCAAAAGATTGAATGTTGCATGCGAGACATTTAACGTGTGATTTATAGTATTCTCACATTGTCAAACGGTTTCTGCTGAGAAAAAAACAAAAAAAACATACAGTCCGTGAATGGGGAAGGACGAACCTAAAAACAGCACTTAAAACAATCTTCCAATTTCCGGTGAACAAACCTAATACAGCCCTAGAGCTACATATCATACAGAAATATGTTTGTCTAGTAAACATCCAGGCGACATTTCATCCCTGAAGATGTATTTCATTATATTGTGTATGTGACAGTCTCCCTGTGTGTGTGCTGGATTAGGGTTAATTAAAAAAAAAAAAATTCCAAAAACACACACAGCCCCCCACGCTGGTCTGTCTGCCACTAATTATGGTTTGAAACAAACAAATTTAATGGTTACCATGCACAGTGGCACAGGCATGATGGAAAATACTGTAAAGTGACTGCATCTGTATTTGTCGCCTTCTCTTTTTGAATTGTCTGTGCAAACTACATGGACGGACATGTTTAATAAAACAATGCTCAGTTCTTCTCAGTGCTGTAAAAGAGCGGGCTAGAAATGTCTGCTCTGCTCCAGCAACTACCTCGCTCCGCTCCCCTGCTCCATGTACTGTTGGCTCGCCCTGCTCACTCTGTCCCCGACCATTCGCCATAATATGCATAGAGCCCCCCAAATATAGGTTACCGTAGGGCCCCCACATCCTTTAATCCTGCCCTGAAAAGGGTAGTACTGCAAAAACAACTTTCCGTAGAATACGGAACTGGTGAAGAGACTGTTAGTGATTTAAATAAAGAAACTATAAAGTAAGTACAGTATGCCATATATGTTTTTTTTATAGGTTTTGCATTATCCATGTTTTTGTTTTATCCAGGGCACCCCTCTCTTCCATTACCCCAGATAAAACTGAGAGTTGACTGTATCTGCTTTTTGTGTTCACTTATATTGTCCCCAATTTTCTTACCAACTTTACACCCAGGAACTAGTGAGCAGATGTCGGTGAGCCGAGAATTCCAGTTTAGGTGGATATTAATTGTTGTTTCCTCAGACTGCAAGGTTTGGTACTGTTTAAATACCCACCTTGGCTTCCTCCGAGGGTAGCTAAGCGGAAGACTTCCTTGTAGGTCAGCGTCTCATACCCGGAGTTTTGAATAGTAAGAGCCTTGGAGGTGTCCAGAGCTCTCCTCATAGCATCAAGCATGGAAGGAGAATACCCACCAGCAACATCTAGCCAAAAAAAACCCCAAAAAACACTTTAGCAAATATTTCATGTTCACATTTTAACCGAATTTAAACAAAAATATGTTATATTTTCAATTACAAAGGCTTATTTTCTGGGTGGAATTAAATAATGAAATGGTATAATGCTAACAACAAACAGCTTGCTTGCAGGAGTGAGTGGTTTTGTGCAAGCAAAAAACGCCTTTGTACTTGTTTCAGACCAACATGGGTTTCTACATGTTTCTCATATTTAAAGTATAAGAAAGAATCAAAGAAGATTTTAATAGTCACACTAGTTTTTTTTTTTTTGTTTGTTTGTTTTTTTAAAGACCAAAACTGAATTTTTGAATGCAACTGAAAAGTAGCAGAATTATTATACCACTTTCATAAACAAAACTCACCTGTGCCCAGCCCAATTTTCACTTTGTGCTTTAAAACATTACGTACATCCAGCAACCCACTGCAAAGCCTAAATAAACCAGAATATACAAGTAAAGATCTTTTTGGGAAAAAAAAAAAAAAAAAAACAGCAAAAAACTATGAACTCCAAATGCAGGTTTTCAGAGAATCATGACAAGGAGTAATATGGGCTTTAAATATTATCACAGAGGCTTGTGTTGTAATGGATATTGAACTGTAGAAGTCATACTGTACTTTATATACTGAGAAAGTGACACCACAAAAACGACACCACAATATGTAAAATGATGTACAGCCAAAACAGGGCCAGTGGTGACAACACTCACTGATGGGGTTTTCATGGAAAAAAAAAAAGAAAGTCTTACCTTTTTCTCATGGTATTTTTGGTATGGTATGGTACAGTTCATGTAATTTGGCTTTCTATGTAGTTTTCTTATAGGAAGAAAGATACCCCTTCCGAATGTAAATAACCTAATTCATACTAAAATATGGGAGGGTGTATTTAAATGTTTCTGTGCGAGTTCCAGTTTCGCTCGACTATTAATAATTCTGCACCTTTCTTAAACTGGGTTTTCACAAACATTTTAGTTTGTGTTGAAGCACTGCAAGTGCAGACAGTTTCATGTGACCACCAAAAAAATATTTAAAAAAAAAGCGCAGGAAAACAAAAACCCAGGACATGGCATTACACACATAAAAAACAAATTCCATAAGAAAGCGTTGTGTACTATCTTGTATTATTTGCTAAACATCTGACTGTAGTCATTGTGGTAGTGAGGGGTAAAATAATCGATAGAAGGTACGTTAGCTCAGGAGTTCAGCAAGGCATGTTTCTCTTGAAATCTGGGTAGAGGGAAATTTAGTCCTGATTTTAAACTGGGGGTACATCATTTCCCATCAGGCATTACGCAGACTCTGGGCTGTTCAATTACCAGCACCTGTATACACTTAGCCTCTGTATAAAAGGAAGGGAAACCCTGCACACAAGTGGGTTGTTGGAGAACATGAATTAACCATTAAATAAGTATTGTGTAGCAGTTTTCTATGCGTCTGGACTGGCAGAGCTGTACTCGTGTAATTTTCTGAAAAGCGATTGACAGAGTATGGTAAACTGTTAGTTCAGTAGGAGATAGCAATACTACTAGACTAGCAGGACCCCAAGTAGGGAAAAGAATGACAGATGATTCACTTTACAGTGATAACAGAGCTTGGGCCAGAAGGAGACAAGGCTACAGCAGGCAGTAAAAGGATAACAGGGCCCCCATTACTTTACAGACAACTGAATAAGAGGCCTGTCTAAAACCATAATTTATGTAGACTGACCAGTCAAAAAAGTTATTGTGAGTTCAGAGTTAGACGCACACAAACTTTGGTACCCAGTAACGAGGCATAGCCACAGGACGTTGTCTCTTTATCATTGATTACGTGCCAGAAATAGGGGAGGGAAACTACTTTAAGAGGTATTTAACATCTTGTAAAGTTGTAAGAACTTTGGAAAATCTGTCTGTTCTGTAGTTGGGACTGGATATACCCCTGCATTTATTTTAACAAACAGTTAATGATTGAAGAAAAGGACTTTGTGCATTTTCTTGAATCTACATACTCACTGACGAACATTCTTAAAAAAAAAAAAACAACAAAAAAAAACACTACATCAGGTGAGCCAACGAAACCTGAAGGTACTCGACAACTTTAACCTTGTACTTTGTGGTGGATTGGTAAACAGCTTAGCCACCCGACTATTAGCTTGGACTAATTATTGTTTAGTTTAGTGTAGTTAATGCTCAAGAGTGAGCTAGGTTTTTGTTTTGTGTTTTGATTTGTTGACAAGGTGTATAGGCACCTTCCTATTTTCAAACCCCTGCAAAGCTATTGTCTACACTAAAAGACAGTAATCAGACCTCGGTAAAAGTGAGGAGTGCCATAAAAACACCACACACTCTATATTTATCATAACCCTATTATACTGTGGCACCTGCCGCATAAATTAAATTAAATATTTTATATGGTGTAATAACCATGTGTTGTTGCTTAATTGGACAGCACTAAAACCTGGCCAGGTTTCCGTTTCCTATTTTTCTATTCATCCGTTCTCAATAATTCAGATAATTATTCCGCATCTCTTCAATTGGAGATTTCGTTTGTTTCTTCCTATAAATGGTTGCGCCAGAAAGGGAGCTCATTACTTTTTTCCATGGCGTTTCCGCAGGCTCTTTGACGAGCTACACACCCGTGCACTCTATGGTCTTTGTGAGCATTTGTTATGCTGTGAGCGTAACAGAGAGGGAGACCTTGCTCAAATTAGTAAAACTTATTCTTTTTTGTTCTGTTTTGCTAAAGTCAGGATGTTTATCACCAGCACCAATCTGTTGGCTCATTTTACTACCAAACTCAATGCATTCGAATGAATGCAAATGTTTGGATGTGATTGAATAAATGGTCTGACAAAAGTTTCGGGTATCATTCTCACGCACCTCGGGATCAAGGATCTACAAGCAAACGGGTACCCAGGAATAGTGAAATCGTTTCAATTTATTCTTATTTTTTATTTTTATTTTATTTGTTACCTTATTTTGAAGCAGAGGTTTTGTTTATTTGTGCTTTCACTCTGTTCAGGACATGGCCTTACTGGCTGAATTTGTATGTTTATTTTGACTGGGACTGAAGCGCTCATTGTCTGTGTGGACATACTTTTTGTGCATTTGCATATGAAGAATCAGTAAATTTATTGTCTGGTTTAAATAATTGGTGCATCTCTCTACTATTTTTTCAGTAATTATAACTTAAAAAGGATCCTGCGTCTTTCCCCCTTTATTAAATGTTTTTATGCAATTGGTTGAGGGAGGTAACACTTCTTTAGAGTTTGGCGTTTCCACTAAAGGTGGTTGTTATAATACACGTTATGGCAAAGTGGGCATGCTTTGCCACTTTCAGGACCTTCATCACTGTCATCACAAAAGAAAAGTCTAACTCAACCAAGAAGCATTATTTAAACTTTTACATTGTAACTAATAATCGGACGTCTAAGCCGTTTACAAAACACTTGCATACAGTACAATACCAAACCAGAGGCAGACAGACCTCAACCCACATTTCAGACCTGTTTCTATCTGCCTGCTTAATTACAGGCAGGTACATCTCATTATATTAGAGCCAGGTGATTCTGCTACTGGCTATAATTCCAACCCAAACTATTCTATCTCCAGGACTATATTTCCATTTGCCTCCCCCTACTCTGTCACAGCGTACATATTATATATACAAATTTTCCTACAGAACCATAGCTTGAGCTGTTCTGATTCTCATGGAGCTGAAATACCAGTACTTTAGATTATTGATATATGCAGAGGTGGAGTTTATTCAGGAACAAGAAAACAAAGGACATTTCAACTTTGCAATGAATGTTTATAAAAACAAACAATAATAATACTTCTAAAGCTTTACAACATTTGTGTTGTGTGCGGTCAATTACAACTCTCCATATATAATAAAGAATTAAATATAGTTTTGTGTGTGTAATCAAGCCTGCAAGGGGTTCTTGGGGTTCTGATGGCCTGCACCCCCTCAAAGCACTTACACATACCTATAGTTAATACTCTATTATAATAAATGAATCTGAATTTCACAGGGCCAGTGCAAGGCTCTTGCCAGAAACAGTCTATAGTTTCTTTTACGGGATTGTAACTCTACAAAAGTTAATTTTGTATACTAAAAATATTTTTTGTAGTCTTAGTTAAAACATGCCACTGTTAAACACACGACTTAAAGAACATAAGAACTGAAATATATTTCTTGCATAAGTATTCAACCCCTGTGGAAGCTTTACAAAAATTGCCCTAGAGGAGGCCATTCGGCCATTCGGCCCATCTTGCTCGTTTGGTTGTTAGTAGCTTATTGATCCCAAAATCTCATCAAGCAGCTTCTTGAAGGATCCCAGGGTGTCAGCTTCAACAACATTACTGGGGAGTTGATTCCAGACCCTCACAATTCTCTGTGTAAAAAAGTGTCTCCTATTTTCTGTTCTGAATGCCCCTTTTTCTAAACTCCATTTGTGACCCCTGGTCCTTGTTTCTTTTTTCAGGCTGAAAAAGTCCCTTGGGTCGACACTGTCAATACCTTTTAGAATTTTGAATGCTTGAATTAGGTCGCCACGTAGTCTTCTTTGTTCAAGACTGAACAGATTCAATTCTTTTAGCCTGTCTGCATATGACATGCCTTTTAAGCCCGGAATAATTCTGGTCGCTCTTCTTTGCACTCTTTCTAGAGCAGCAATATCTTTTTTATAGCGAGGTGACCAGAACTGCACACAATATTCAAGATGAGGTCTTACAAGTGCATTGTACAGTTTTAACATTACTTCCCTTGATTTAAATTCAACACTTTTCACAATGTATCCGAGTATCTTGTTAGCCTTTTTTATAGCTTCCCCACATTGCCTAGATGAAGACATTTCTGAGTCAACAAAAACTCCTAGGTCTTTTTCATAGATTCCTTCTCCAATTTCAATATCTCCCATATGATATTTATAATGTACATTTTTATTTCCTGCGTGCAGTACCTTACACTTTTCTCTATTAAATGTCATTTGCCATGTATCTGCCCAGTTCTGAATCTTGTCTAGATCATTTTGAATGACCTTTGCTGCTGCAACAGTGTTACCATTGGCCTCTACCTGTGAACCATTAAAGCTGCTGTCATATTTTCTGGATAAAAACCCCACTGTTGAAGGATCATTGGTAAGGCTGTGAATCTGAAGGAAAATGAAGACCAAAGAGCATTCTACAGAAGTTAGAGATAAAGCAATACAAATGCATAGATTAGGGAAAGGGTACAAAATAATATCTAAGTGTTTAGATATCCCAGTGAGCACAGTTGGATCAATAATCAGGAAGTGGAAGGTGCATCACACCACCCAGGCACTGTCAAGGAAAGGCCGTCCCTCAAAACTCAACGCTCAAACATGAAGGAGACTTGTGAGAGAAGCCACAGAGGTCAACAATCACTTTGAAGGAACTACAGAGTTTAGTGGCTATGAGTGGAGTAATGGTGCACCAGTCAACCATATCAAGAGCTCTGCATAACACTGGCCTGTATGGGAGGGTGGCAAGAAAGAAGCCGTTACTCAAAAAGTATCATCTGAAAGCACGTCTGGAGTTTGCCAGAAAGCATGAGAGCGACCCAGCTGCAATGTGGGAAAAGGTTTTGTGGTCAGATGAGACCAAGATAGAGCTTTTTGGTCAAAACTCAAAGCGCTATGTGCGGCGCAAACCTAACATTGCCCATGCCTCAAGACACAGCATCCCTACAGAGAAGTATGGTGGTGGCAGCATGATGCTGTGGGGATGCTTCTCATCAGTATGTGAACCTTTAGATTCAGTAACTGGTGGCACCCGCTGAGCAGCAATGACTTCAACTAAGCATTTCCTATAACTGTTGGTCAGTCTCTCACATCAGTTTTGAGGAATTTTGGCCCATTCCTCCTTACAGAAATGCTTCAACTCGGTGACAGTTGAGGTTTCCTTGAATGGCTACCTCGGTTCAGGTCCTGCCACAACATTTCAATGGGGTTTAGGTCCGGACTTTGACTAGGCCATTCTAAAATGCGAAATTTCCTCTTCTGCAGCCATTCTTTTGTAGCTCTGCTTGTATGTTTAGGATCATTGTTTGGCTGCATGACCCACTTACGGTTCAGCTTCAGCTCACAGACAGATGGTCTTACATTCTCCTCTAGAATCTTCTGATACAATGCAGAATTCATGGTTGTGTCAGTGGTGGCAAGCCATCCAGGTCATGAGGCAGTAAAGCAGCCCCAAACCATTACACTCCCACCACCATGCTTGACGGTTGGGATGAAGTTCTTCTGTTCGAACGCAGTGTTTGGTTTTTGCCAAATACAACGTTTCTCATCGAGGCCAAAAGGTGCTACTTTTGAGTCATCGGTCCAGAGAACATTGTTCCAGAAGTCTTGTGGATCATTTATGTGCTCTTTGGCGAACTTGTGATGGGCAGCAATGTTCTTTTTAGAGAGCAGTGGTTTCCTCATAGCTATCCTTCCATGAACACCATTCTTGTTCAGTCTTTTTCTGAAAGTTGATTCATGAACACTCACATTAGCCGAGACGTGAGTGGCCTGCAGATCCTTGGATGTTACTCGGGGGTTCTTTGTGACTTCCTTGATGATTTTCCGGTTTGTTCTTGGACTATCTGTCTAACAGTGGATTGGTGAAGCCACAAATCTTTATAAATGGTTTTGTAACCCTTTTTAGACTGATGAGCATCAATAATTGTTTTTTCTGCGGTCCTCAGAGATTTCTTTTGATCACTGCATTATGTGTTTCCACACACCTGTATGGTGAAGACCAAACTCAAAAAGTTTCTGATCTTTATATAGGGTGTGGCCTCCCCAAATCACCCTAATTACCTAATTATTTAAACACCTGAATCTAATTGTCCCCTTAACTGGGCTGATAAAACCAGGCATTCACTTACTTTTTTACCTACCCTGAATCTTAATTACTCATTGTTTGTGTGATTCATACATCATTTTGTTTCAAAACACACGGAATTGGTTAATATAAATATTTTGATTCAAGAAGGCTATCATGGTAAAGCTATGGAATTTCCAGAATTATCATTGGGGTTCACAGACTTTCCCAGCACTGTATAACCAATGCAGGTGATTAAGGAAAAAAAGTGGTTGTGTTAACGCAAAATTGTGTCCTAGGCACAAAATTAATTAATTGGAAGGAAAAACATTTTGTCTTGCGATCACAAGATGCATAAAATGGGAAAGGGATGCAGACATGGATATAACCAATCCAAGTGATTAAGAAAAAAAAAAACACAGAAAAACAAAATATATAAAAGTTGATTTTCAAAAAAAAAAAACTCCAGTAGCAGAAAAAAAGAGTAAATTGTTTTGATCTCATGAGCTTTCAGGAAACGATACAGCAGCAAAATCAACCTGGTTTGGAAATGTCCGTCCAACAAATAATCCATATTATGGACATACAAATGGACATAAAGACTTCAATAAATCTCTATTAATTTGCTGAAGCAAAGTTTAAACTCAGCTAAAGAAGTTAATTGTAGCACTGATTCCGCTTTTTGATATAAACTTTTTCCTAAGTGTTTTTTTTTTTATTCTTCAAAAGTAGTAGTTAGAAAACACTTTTTCTAACAAATACAGGCAGCCACCACACCCTTCTCTCTCCCCTCTACACAAAAACTGACTCCCTCTTAACCAGGTGCCTGAAATAAAGAAATTGCCAAGTGGCTTAGTGAGACAAAGATAATCAATTAAAGTTGAACCAGGCCATGGCTATAATGACACTTAAAAACAATTAACTAGATAAATAGGAGAACTGATGCAGGGATAATAATTAATATGTTATATATGGAAAACAGAATATATGAAGATTTCAATAACTTTCAACATTTACCAGGAAACCTCTGAAAAAAATACATTTGTGGTTTTAATATATACATTTTTATAAGCTTTCATTACATTTTGATAATCTGGCCAGGTTTTCTGCCATCCAATTAAGTAGAGCAGGTAGCAAACTGCTTATTGGTGCATGAATTAGGATAGTAAGTTTTAAATTACAAATTAGCATTTGTTACAATAAGTAAATTGAAAACACAAATTGAAAAATTAAAAATGAGGAGGGTAACATTTCAGGCATGGATGTTATGGGAACAAGAGGTTACACAATCGATCTCAGAGCTAGAATGATCTACAAAGATTTCAACTCTGCAGCAGCAGAGTGAGTTGGGTGCATCAGCTGAAAGACAGAAGCAGCAACAGAGTAACAAGTACTTCTGATGTGGTTTAGAATATACACGTTGGTGTCAGATCCCTTGGAACATTAGGATACAAGACGTTTTATATTTATCACAGTTAATGTTTTACGGAGTTTCTTGTGAGTTTGTTTTTCAGCCGGTCAAATACAGTATCTGCATACATAACAGAGGTGATGCCAACTAGATAGATGTGACGATTGAACCATAAATAAGATTGGAAATGAAATAGGTGTTAGTGCAAGGGACTAACAGGGCAATACAGAATAGACGCTGAGTTAATGGCAACACCAGGGCGGTAAGTCAAAGGGTGGCCAAAGTGGGGCCAAGCAATGCTCTAATTATGGTTGTAGAGGACATGCAAAAGGAACTTGCTGGACTAAGGGAGGCGATGCTGCGGGAAAAATAATTTTAAGATATTAAATGTTGTAAGATGTTGGTTTTTATGCTGCAGTAATGAGTTCTTTTGTAGCAAAATGTGTTGAAGGGTAGGATAATTTCATTTACCAGTGTATTGCAGTACCTCCTTTTGCAAGAGCTGCATACCGCAGAGAAAGAGACAATGCTTATTGTCACTGATTGGCTACTGGCACATCAGGAGTTACTTTTATTAATCTAATATAACATATTCTGCTTTCAATATGATTAAGTGTTTTTTATAAAACTAAAATATCTTTGTAAACTTCAGGTTGATATTATGTCTAGATACAAATGACAGTTATGACTTGAATAACGTTGACTGATCATGCTTGTTAATATCATAAGGGTATAATGCTTTTGCTAATTTGTCTTTGTACAATGCTATGCTAAGCTATAACCAGGCTGTGAAAGTAGGAGTGCATGAGCAGATTTGGTTCCTCTCCCTGTACTGTGGGTGTATATCCTTTCAGGGTCGGGGTGAGCAGAATTCTGCTTAACGTGCAAAATTATGACATGGACACAGAATGGTACAGTGTTTTATAACCATGAGGTAAGCAACTCATTTATGGCTGTTTGCCAAAGGGTGCGGTCTTTCTTTATTGGATATTAACCCTTTGCGGTGCTGTGTTGGAACAGGTTCGACATTACAATTTTCCCTTTCCAGTCCAATGTCAGACCTTGTCCGACATCATCAAAAAGACATAACGCACAGGTCTCTAGTTGTTTTTTCTCTGGAAAAAAGCTGAGAAAACCTTTCAATGGCCGAGTGAGACCTATAGGAGCCGAATGAAACCGAAAAAAAGGGCGTATCTCATAGCCCCAATACTTTCTCCAGTTCTTGAGCATAGAGTTTTGCAGCGGTAGGGTAACATGGTTTAAGATGAGATACATGTACGGTCCTTGAGTCTTCATCTGTCTTTTCCATAACAACTTGATAATTTACTGTATAGGTCCCATCTGCTGCACAATGTGACATGGGTCTGTGACAGACAGAATGATTCTTGATGATAAATCTTCCTGCCGGTCGGTGAGGTTGCAGTATAAAGAGAACAGAGTGCCCTGGACTGGATGGCCCGGCAAATCATTCGCAGGTTTAGGTGGAAGTAGGCCATCTAGAAAGGGGGCACAACCTTGGTACATTAAGTCATTTCCCCAGAGGGAAAGCGATGTGGCAACTGTGGATTGGAGGCGAAACGATTGCACTTGCTAACCAAGGGGGCGTGACTGAAGGTACAAATAGTGGATGTGGCTAGATGATCTGTTCCCTTGTTTATGGTTAAGAGAACGCTAAAGAATGAGCAAAATATAACTGAGTGTTTAGTGCTTGTTTTGTCGAGTATAATTGTACTGTTTGTTATTTATTAAGGAGGCTAACACAATCCGAAGCTGTCGCTTAAGACGGCGCAAACCCAGACAACTCTGCATCAATGTTCACAAATTCATTGCATATTCACCACTTGCACCTTAGCACTCACTGTAACCTTGTGATCATGTGTCTTTTATGTGTTTAATAACTGTGTTTATTATTTTGGGACTTTAACCCGTAGATAAAGCTGTATTGCTTCTTATCAAGAAGAATGTGTATCGCCTTGTTGGGTTGAACTTTTCCCTCTTCATAAAGCTACTGCAAAAGTCATTTCTCATCTTTTAACCTGTTAAACCCCCAGACTTCCACAGGCAATTTCCGCCAGGAGGGCTATGGCCTTAAATAAATCACATTATCTTCCAAAGTATAGACAGCACAGGCATGGTTCAGGGTTTTAATTCAAAGTAACACCCTGGACTACTTATATCAAATCTGAGGTTTTAGTCCTAATGAGAACAGTAATTGTAAGTGCCTATGTATATAGCAGCTAAGGCATATGCAGTTAAACAGTAAAAATGGGGAGACAACTCCACGACCGCAATATATCCGAATCCGCAGCATATCGAGGAGCGAAATAATGAGGGGTGTGTCTATTACTATTGTATAAACTGTACTCCTTTATGCTGAATTGGATTAAGACATCAGGCAAATACATTAAAAATAATGATAATAAAACATAACGTTCACTAATGTTGGTGTTGATTAATCAATAAATTAATGTTTGTTGTATGAAAATTTATTTAAAATGAATTTGGAATATTTAGTCACTTATGTCCATTTCTATTTAGTTCTGGTGGTGGAAGTATTCACATTTGAATTTAGTTTTTCAATAAAAAGCAAAAAATGATTTGAATGTTCATCTATTAAACAGTAATAATGTTAACTTCTTAAACAGTTTGTTAGTTACCCCAGAAATAGATTCACTGAAACTGATTTTCCAGTCATTTTTTTTAAGGGTTTTGTTTAGGTATAGTAAAAAGTTGCATGGGGTTGCATTGCAAACAGGATCTTCACTGTTGAAATCTCTGGAACATAAGATACGGCTTTCAGACATATTTCCATGCAAAAAAAACAAGACAGATGAAATTGAAATGGTGGAAATGAAAAATGACTGCTTCCTAACACAATTTGTCAAGGCACCGACTAGAGGGGAGGCATGCCTTGATTTAGTCTTTTCAAATAATGAAGACAGAATAACTAAAACAGAGGTCAGAGAACCACTAGCAAACTCAAACCACAACATTGGCTCATTTGAAGTGTTTTTTAAAACCCCAAAAGTAAGGACTAAAGCTAAGGTTTACAATTTTAGAAAAGCAAACTATGAAGGTATGAAACTATAATATTGGAAAATATTGGAGTAAAATAGAGAAAGCATCCACAGAAAAAGGATGGCTGTTCTTCAAAAATGTAGTACTAGAGGCGCAAAACAATTACATCCCTAAAGTAGACAAATCTAAATGTAAAACTAAATTGCCAAAATGGTTTAATAGATAAATTAAAAAAAAAATATTCAGCGAGAAAAGGCACTTTACAGAGCATTAAAAAGGGACCAAAAAGAAAGTACACAGAAAGAGTTCATGGAACTGCAAACGCAAATCAAAAAGGAAGTTAGAAAGGCCAAGAGAGAAATAGAAATGAACATTGCTAAGGGGTCTAAAACCAATTCCAAAATGTTTTTCCAACACTACAACAGCAAGAGAACATTCAAAGAGGAGGTTAAATGTTTAAGAGATACAAATGGCAAAATCGTAGATGAAGAAAAAAAAAAAAAAAGCAAATATATTAAATGATTACTTTTCACAAGTTTTTACAAAGGAAGATACGGACAACATGCCCCACATGTCATCCAGTTCCTATCCAGTTTTAAATAACTTTAGCATAACTGAGGCAGAAGTGTTAAAGGGACTAGGAGCTCTTAAAATAAATAAATCCCCTGGGCCGGATGAGATCCTCCCAATAGTACTCAAAGAAATGAAAGAAGTTATTTACAAACCACTAACCAAGATCATGCAGCAGTCTCTTGACACAGGGGTGGTACCGACAGACTGGAAAATTGCAAACGTAATACCGATCCACAAAAAGGGAAACAAAACTGAACCAGGTAACTACAGACCAGTAAGCCTGACTTCTATTATATGCAAACTTATGGAAACTATAATAAGATCCAAAATGGAAAATTACCTATATGGTAACAGGGTCCTGGGAAACAGTCAACATGGTTTTAGGAAAGGGAGATCGTGTCTAACTAACTTGCTTGATTTTTTTGAGGATGCAACATCGATAATGGATAATTGCAAAGCATATGACATGGTTTATGCAGATTTCCGGAAAGCTTTTGTGTCCCGCACAAAAGATTAATTCTCAAACTGAACGCAGTTGGGATTCAAGGAAACACATGTACATGGATTAGGGAGTGGTTAACAGGTAGAAAACAGAAAGTACTGATTAGAGGAAAAACCTCAGAATGGAGTGTGGTAACCAGTGGTGTACCACAGGGATCAGTATTAGGTCCTCTGCTATTCCTAATCTACATTAATGATTTAGATTCTGGTATAGTAAGCAAACTTGTTAAATTTGCAGACGACACAAAAGTAGGAGGAGTGGCAAACACTGTTGCAGCAGCAAAGGTCATTCAAAATGATCTAGACAAGATTCAGAACTGGGCAGACACATGGAAAATGACATTTAATAGAGAAAAATGTAAGGTACTGCACGCAGGAAATAAAAATGTACATTATAAATATCAAATGGGAGATACTGAAATTGGAGAAGGAATCTATGAAAAAGACCTAGGAGTTTTTGTTGACTCAGAAATGTCTTCATCTAGACAATGTGGGGAAGCTATAAAAAAGGCTAACAAGATGCTCAGCTACATTGTGAAAAGTGTTGAATTTATATCAAGGGAAGTAATGTTAAAACTGTACAATGCACTAGTAAGACCTCATCTTGAATATTGTGTTCAGTTCTGGTCACCTCGCTATAAAAAAGATATTGCTGCTCTAGAAAGAGTGCAAAGAAGAGCGACCAGAATTATTCCGGGCTTAAAAGGCATGTCATATGCAGACAGGCTAAAAGAATTGAATCTGTTCAGTTTTGAACAAAGAAGACTACGCGGCGACCTAATTCAAGCATTCAAATTCTAAAAAGTATTGACAATGTCGACCCAAGGGGCTTTTTCGACCTGAAAAAAGAAACAAGGACCAGGGGTCACAAATGGAGATTAGAGAAAGGGGCATTCAGAACAGAAAATAGGAGGCACTTTTTTACACAGAGAATTGTGAGGGTCTGGAATCAACTTCCCAGTAATGTTGTTGAAACTGACACCCTGGGATCCTTCAAGAAGCTGCTTGATGAGATTCTGGGATCAATAAGCTACTAACAATCAAACGAGCAAGATGGGCCGAATGGCCTCCTCTCGTTTGTAAACTTTCTTATGTTCTTATGTTCTTATTAAAGGCTATTTGTTAGCACAGGTATAACGATGATTGTTCTCTTGTGATTGACACAAACCTGCCCAAAGAGATTCTTTCACAGAATTCCAACATGATGTAACAGGTTTAAATTACCAATAACAGCTATACTCACGAGAGGTTTGAATTAGGGCAGTGAGAGATTGCAGCACCTCTCTGATTGAAAATGTCCAGTTCTTTATCAGTGAGATGGCAACCATGTGCCATCACAGTCTGTAAAAAATATATTGATATTTAGAAAAGATACAGTACTGGAAAAAAAAAAAAAAAATTGAATCAACAAATGATTTCCAACTATGGTTAGGGATTTTAATGCCCATTTCCTTCTTACTCAGACCTTTACATTAGACAGAATAATTAACTTTATTTGTATTATTAAAAAGCTTAATCATTTATTTAAAAACTCAACAGAGCTACATTTTTTTGAAACTGTTACCTGTTTAATAAGGACATTGAGAGCTGGTTACATAGAGCCATATTAGCACTAATCTTTAACCAAAGTAATATTGCAACTAGGACTACATTAACCAAGCTAAAATTACATAGTTGAAGATTAGTGATAATAGGTGTCAAGTAAAACCAGCCATCACTTACAACAAACTCAAAATGTGCAGAACAGGGAGAGAGAAAGGGAAGCACATTTTAGATAGTGCTTTAGTCTGCTTACCTTGTTAGTCAGAAGGTTGCATTTGTTATATACATCTGTGTAAGACTTGCAGTCGGGAAACATTTCCTTTACAAGTTGCACCTCCTCTGTGTTTTCACTTATGTGGCTCTAAGTAAAATACAATCAAACATCATATTTAAAATTCATATGTTTAGAAAATTGCACTACAGTTTCTATACAGCGTTCTTTATTAAACACATTGGGGGTTCAATGGTGGTAGGGGCCGTTACCATCACGATGCACTTTTTTCCTATTCATAAATAGGGTTTACTGTCATGGTAGTTACATTATCATGACGGAAGGCAGTACCGTCAAAACCGCCCCTTTTCCTCATTTGCATACACTTAAACTGATTCATAAAACAATTTGATGATGGTAAATGGCTTTTACTGGCATGAAAAATACCACACACTCAATTGCTGGCAATAACAATAGAGGCTTATCAATGGGAAAAGTTTAATGTTTTATTCTGTTTTCATTTGCTTGATGTTCTGGTGTCTGACATGATAATTTTGTTTATCAATGTTCATTTAATCTGAAACAAAAGCACATTGGAAATGTGAAAAAACGGTAAGTTATCAATAATGCCCAGCCATTTAAATTAGAGATATCAAAAACACCTTGCCCAGCACAAAGCAAATAGACACAACTGTCAAAGTAGTGGGGGCCAAGGTTGCCCCAATTGTTTCTTGAAACTTGGCTTATGTCTTTCAGGCACAATAAAAGTGGATCAAACTTGCATCAAAAACACAAGCCAAGTTAGTAGAAACAATTGGGGACCCCCATCAGTTTTACAGTTGTGCCTATTTGCTTTGTGTTGGGCAAGGTTGCCCTAATGTTTTCTTGAAACTTGGTTTGTGTTTTTGATATCTCTACTTCAAGTGATTGGGTACTTTTGATAACTTTTTTTCACATTTTCAATGTGTTTTTGTTTCAGATATCACTTCTTTTTTCACATAATACATGATTTTGACTTTGGTTCAAAAGTATAAAAGCATAGCAATGGGATAAAAAGAATGTACATTTCCCAAAATATTTATTTATATACCTGGCTACAAACTTATGGAGTCAATCATCCATATGCACAACAATCATAAAGTGAATGACATGAACATGTCAATGCTAGAAATTATGTATTTTTTTCCTTTTAATCTTCTGATTTTCTCAACTTACTCCAATGTACTCCAATCGTAAATCATTAGATCTGTTGATAAAAGGCCACATACACAACCTTTGCATTTTTTGGCCATGGTTTCAGTTCAATAAGAGTGTCATTTGCATGCACCCATTTTGTAGTGTCAGGCACTGAGAGGACACACACGTATCGTGAACAGACATCTGGATAGCCAATAAACAGCGAAAAACACCAGAAAAACTATGGAAATGGATAATCAATTCACATTGCCGTTACCCTTTTTCCATTAAAAAATAAACCTACTACAAAAATAATAATAAATACATTTCCTGGTGCTGCTAGGCAATGTCCCGCCTTCCTGACTTGCATCTATCATTGATTCGTTCTGAATATTTTAAACCCGCCCCAACTACTGAGTGACAGCACATTCCTACATTTCTATTGGAGACTCAACTTGCGAGATTTAAAATGAAATTACAATCAGGATTTAAAGCTGTATTACAGTTAAGATATAGAAGATTTAAAATAGAATTGTGGCGAAATGTACAAAAATGCATACACACAAAAACCCCAGAAGAATGTGCCCTTGACCATAGAGATTTTGTTGTGGAAGACAGCAAAGAAAAGAAAGTACCACTTAACACTAGCACCACCACAGCCGCTTTTTGAATGGCTTTTGCAGCGAAGAATGTTGTGGATATACGGGATCAAATGGCACAGCTGTATTCTGTCAAAGGTGATACTTGCAGGTGGCCTCGGAGGGACTTCATTTTGCAGCTAGCTCTGGAGCTACGGCAGAAACATTTTAATAAGAGAAACGAAAGCCGGCTAGCAAATGTCCCTCAACCTTCAGCTAGCACTGCACCCACTGGCACAAGGAATAAAAGACAATACCAGGTTGCTAAATGCAATAAAAACAGAACTTTTGATGTCTGCGCCCGTTGTGAGAAGGCAGTCTGTGGCAAATTCACTGGTACAGTTAAAAAGCGTGTTTTCTGCATCGATTGTACTAGGAAAGCTGTGATAGAACTCTGAACAGACAGACAGAGCCTTTGAACTTCACTCAAAGCGCTTTCACGTTGCATAAGGTATATGTTTGTTTTATGCTATTTTTATATTAGTTATTTACGTTTTACAATTTTATATGTGCATACAGCTTTCTACACCTGTTTACACAGAGGTTTATTGTGTATTATTTTATTACTAGTTTTTCATGTTTATGTATTTGTGCTTGTTTTGTAAAAAGTTTGATTTTCAATTTAAATATGGTGTTTTTGCTCTGAAAATGTTATGTATGATGTTCATAAATAAAAATACTAAGTTGTATGTGATTGTTTGTTTTTCATTTTTATATCAAAGCCGTTTTAAAATGGAGCCACACATTTTGTGGGTGTGGCTATTCTATGTAGTCCGAAATCTCAGCAGTTCTAGTGTAAATGTGTAAGTACTGTAAAGTTAAAAATAAGCACCGAAAATTACAATTAATAAAACCTGAAAAACAGAAGCCCTAGTTATATGCAACAGTAAGTTATCGCTTTCAGCACCTGACTGTAAATTTACTTGTATTAAATTATAGTTGATCTTAAATGCAACAGAGTCACTTCCAATGGGACCTTTTTTTTTTTTTTTTTTTTAAATAAATTTAGTAGTCAGCAATTGATTTTACCCGTTTTACTCCCAATTTGAAATAGCCAATTGTATTTTAGGCTCAGCTCACTGCTATCACCCCCTCGCTAACTCGGGAGCGACAAAGACAAACACACAATGTCGTCTGAAACGTGTGCCGTCAGCTGACCGCTTCTTTTCACTCTTCAGGCCTGTCACGCAGCTAACCCAGAGCTACAGCGTCAGAGGACAACGCAGCTCTGGGCAGTTTATAGGCAAGCCCGCAGGCACCCGGCCAGTCTACACATGTTGGTGGTGCACGGTGAACCGAGGACTCCCTAGCCGACCTAAGCCCTCCCCCTGGGTGGTGCTCGGCCAATTGTGCACCGCCCCGAACTGCCGACCTCCAGGCTATAGGGTGCCACCCTGCACTCCAGATGGATTGCCTTTACCGGATACACCACCTGGGAGCAGAACTTCATTTGTTTTATGTCTCATCCAAAGGACAGAGCACAAGGAGGTTCAATGAGTTGCTGAGCTGCACCAACTATACATAAGTTCATTCCTAAGTTAGAACGTAAAGTATCTACTCAGTATTTAGTTGTTACTAATTACTTTATAACTAAGCATCTCTTATACACTATGTGTATGTGTGTGTCTTTTTGTCTGTCTGCGTGTGTGTGTGGCTTATCTTTCTCATTATCAGTGACACTGTGTGTGTGTGTGTGTGTGTGTGTGTCATGACAGTCAAGCTGACAAAACAGCCATGACAGTTCACATCAGATTAGAAATTATTCCTATAAGATTTTTATTATCGTATTAAATCCTATAAGAAAGTTTAGAATCTAATATGATTTAAAAGGATGTCCTATAATTAGCAAGAGGTATGTGGCCCTGAAGGATTCGATGACAACGAAAACTATGAACAAAATCATCTTCAAAGAGAAGCTCACGTAGCAAATGTTGTCGTTTCCCCTTGTATTTTATTCTATGAAGAGTTTACACCTCCCTAAAGGTATGAGTAAATTTTAAGCAACAACTAGTCTTACCTTATAACTGTCATAGTTGGTGTAACTTGTGAAAAGGTAGTAATGTGTAAAATCAACATTAAAGACTTACGTTTTAACTAAGCTATAAGTATAACAATAAGTGTAACAATTTACACACAGCTGGTGCAACGTGACCCTGGAGCACATACAATGTGGCTGAGCCGGGCTCCTGGTATAAAGCCCCTTTCTTTAAGCACTGTCCCTCGATGTTACAGAATGTTTAACAAAATGTTTTATAAAATGACATTGCCATAACAGATTAGAATGCAGCAAAGTAAAAAGTTATGATTAATTGTACAAAGTACAAAGAGAGAAGGGACTTAATAAACAATGTGAAATGAAGAAGCAATGGGCTGTTCTAACACGTTACTGATAACACTGTGTAACAAATATATATATATTTTTTTTGTTCCTGGGTAGTAAGTGTTATTTCCTAATTGCTTATGCCTCAAAAGTATAGAAAAATGGCTATTATTCCCCACAAACTTTGTTTTTTCAAAATATCACTGTTTCCAATGAGAAAACGGGCGAATTTGTGTCTTTTCGTTCACATAAAGTCAGAAAAAAACAACATATGAATCCAAATTAACATGTATTTATACTAAAGTAATACAAAAATGACTACAAAAGATTTAGAAGTCAGTAGTTTTTCGAGATTTACGATTATGTAAATGTAATATATTATATATATATATATATATATATATATATATATATATATATATATATATATACTGTGCAAAAGTTTTAGGCAGGTGTGAAAAAATGCTATAAAGTAAGAATGCTTTATATATATAGACATGTTAATAGTTTATATTTATCAATTAACTAAATGCAAAGTGAGTGAACAGAAGAAAAATCTAAATCAAATCCATATTTGGTGTGACCACCCTTTGCCTTCAAAACAGCATCAATTCTTCTAGGTACACTTGCACAAAGTCAGGGATTTTGTAGGCATATAGTCAGGTGTATGATTAAACAATTATACCAAACAGGTGCTAATGATCATCAATTCAATATGTAGGTTGAAACACAATCATTAACTGAAACAGAAACAGCTGTGTAGGAGGAATAAAACTGGGTGAGGAACAGCCAAACTCAGCTAACAAGGTGAGGTTGCTGAAGACAGTTTACTGTCAAAAGTCATACACCATGGCAAGACTGAGCACAGCAACAAGACACAAGGTAGTTATACTGCATCAGCAAGGTCTCTCCCAGGAAGAAATTTCAAGGCAGACAGGGGTTTCCAGATGTGCTGTCCAAGCTCTTTTGAAGAAGCACAAAGAAACGGGCAACGTTGAGGACCGTAGACGCAGTGGTCGGCCAAGGAAACTTAATGCAGCAGATGAAAGACACATCATGCTTACTTCCCTTCGCAATCGGAAGATTTCCAGCAATGCCATCAGCTCAGAATTGGCAGAAAACAGTGGGACCCTGGTACACCCATCTACTGTCCGGAGAAGTCTGGTCAGAAGTGGCCTTCATGGAAGACTTGCGGCCAAAAAGCCATACCTCCGACGTGGAAACAAGGCCAAGAGACTCAACTATGCACAAAAACACAGGAACTGGGGTGCAGAAAAATGGCACCAGGTGCTCTGGACTGATGAGTCAAAATTTGAAATATTTGGCTGTAGCAGAAGACAGTTTGTTCGCCGAAGGGCTGGAGAGCGGTACACAAATGAGTGTCTGCAGGCAACAGTGAAGCATGGTGGAGGTTCCTTGCAAGTTTGGGGCTGCATTTCTGCAAATGGAGTTGGGGATTTGGTCAGAATTAATGGTCTCCTCAATGCTGAGAAGTACAGGCAGATACTTATCCATCATGCAATACCATCAGGGAGGCATCTGATTGGCCCCAAATTTATTCTGCAGCATGACAATGAGCCAAACATACAGCGAAAGTCATTAAGAACTATCTTCAGCGTAAAGAACAACAAGGAGTCCTGGAAGTGATGGTATGGCCCCCACAGAGCCCTGATCTCAATATCATCGAGTCTGTCTGGGATTACATGAAGAGAGAGAAGCAACTGAGGCTGCCTAAATCCACAGAAGAACTGTGGTTAGTTCTCTAAGATGTTTGGGCCAACCTACCTGCCGAGTTCCTTCAAAAACTGTGTGCAAGTGTACCTAGAAGAATTGATGCTGTTTTGAAGGCAAAGGGTGGTCACACCAGATACTGATTTGATGTAGATTTTTCTTCTGTTCACTCACTTTGCATTTTGTTAATTGATAAATCTAAACTATTAACATGTCTATTTTTGAAAGCATACTTACTTTACAGCATTTTTTCACACCTGCCTAAAACTTTTGCACAGTACTTACTCTGCTGGAGCCACTGCTCGCTTCCCTCACTGCTGCTGCTGTGAGGGGAGGGGGGCATGGAGCATTGGGGAGCGTTCTCCTGGTTCACTCTGACTGTCAGCTAAGATCAGCCCGAGCGTTGTTGTTCACTCTATTTGCTAAAAAAAAATAGCTTTCTATTTTGGAAGTTGCACGTTTGGATTCTTACCAACGCTACACTCAGGTTTCGTTTCTGTCTGTAATATTATGCAATATACATATAATACCTGCAAAACTTGTATATTAAATCTATGTTTTCTTTTTCTTTCAGGATGCAATCCTAGCAATCCTAAAAACAGTGAGTAAATATTGTTTATATTGTACAACGCAGTCGTTTTAATGTGTGTTTTATTTGAAGTGTTTATTCAAGTTAAAAACCAATGCTATTACTTTACAAAAAAGCATCTAAGACCACTTTGTTTATTGCCAAGACAATGGCAGTGATTATTAAAAAAATTAAATTAAAGTGTTTTTGCTTGGAATACACACACAATTTAACTACTGTATTGCTTTTTTTGTTTTGTAGTTAATTCACGAGAGTAAAGTAAGGCCCCTCTTAATTCTGGAATATATATATATATATATATATATATATATATATATATATATATATATATATATATATATATATATAGATATATATATATAATGGCTTTGATAACGTTTTTAAAACTAATATCCAAACAAAATATAAATAGATACTGATCCATTTTTTTTTTTAGAGCAAAGATAAAGGCAAAGAACTTTAGTGACTGCTACTACTGCTCCTGATACCTGGAATCTTTGCTTGAACCAGCACAACAACATCTGGATCAAATAACTGGTCTGGAAATACTTGTTTGTCTGTTTTCATGAATAACGCCTATAGTGGTGTTTTTAATCCAAAAACACAGCACAGGAACAGCACATGAGCTTCTGACGCTTTTGCTAATTCAGTGTCTTTCTATGTCTTCAAGTTTGATTGAATGGCACCATAATAAAGGGAAGTATAGCGTAAGGTCGTAAGTGCTGTATTTTTATTTATTTTTGTCTTTCCCATAGTAAGAAATAAATTAAACTCTACAGCTTAAGACCATTAACATGTATATCACAGAGCTAAACCACTTAAAACATATGTAATTACATTTGCTATTTTATAACAGTATTGTTATTAAATAAATATTATATATATATATATATAATAATATATATATCTATATATCTATATATATAATATATATATAGTAATAAAATTTCAGAACTTCTTATCTCAAGATGTCTTAAAGCTGCTAAATACACTTAAGCTTTAGTCCCCCTGTACAACAAAATATAAAGATAATAAGATGGTCATGCCCATAATAAAGAATAAGGGTAGTAATTACAATGTGTAATAATGTACATAGCTAGGTAGCTGTAAGGAGACAAAACTAAGGTAATAAAACAAAAACATTGTCGTCAGTTAAGGAATCTACTTCACATACCTGAATGTGCAGATCATTCTTTTTTGCAATAAAACCTAGCTCTTTTAACAGCTTCTCAGAGCAGGACAGCACAAATCGTGGTGTTATGATGGGTTTTACCTGCGGATACTGAAAAGGGAATCAATGAGCAGCTGTTGTTACAGGCTAACATGCAATTATTGCAAACATTTTATTTAACTGTAATTATAGATATACCATACGTGTATAGTAACAATGTAATTACTTTTTAGTTACACATTAATTTACAAAATGACATTTTTTAAAGTTGTTAATGCTTCTTGTAATTGAAAATGTAATTACTAATATAGTTATGTAACTTATTACACCCACATTCAGTTTACAACCAGTGATGTAGTCGCGCCGGTAAACCGTTCCGGTACTTATCTCTATAGGCAGAACCTTGAATTAAGAATTAACTTAAGAATCTTTACCAGTTTATTATAAAATTGCTTATATGGCACCTGGCCGCTCTATTTTCGGTCCCTGGGCACCAACATCTCTTTTCAGTCTTTCTGCGCAATAACTGTTATACATTTCTTTAAAAAAAAAACACAGGTAAGTAACAATGTTATAAACTATTAATTTATTTCTCTGCTTTTCTTGGTTTTTTTAATTCTCACAATTAACATTACCAGAACCACTGTTTCTTGTCTGATGAGCTCAATGCTTTCTAAACAAGACAAATTTGCTGGAAAAAACGCTAATCTGGCAGCACTGATCAAAGGGGAGTAGCCTAAAAGCTGCATGCGAAATGCATGAATGGACTATTGAATGTTACCTTAAGTTCAGTGTACAAATATAATGCAAATTCATATAATTTGTTTAAGAAAAATCAATATTTTAATTGCCGTTCCCATACTTTCATATTTAGGACTACACCACTGTTTGCAACATCTAATACCTTTCCTGTCCAACTGTACATTTAAGGTTTTTAAAATCTCTCATTAACAGTCTGTTGAAGATATTTTGGTTCTTTCCCTGTTTTTTTTTTTTTTCATGTAATTTAAATAATTTTTTATTATTCATTAAAACTTCTTTGTAATTTTGTTTTAGGATTCTGTCAGAAATTGTTCATCAAAATGACACACTGGAACTAAAATAAAAAAGTGATTTCTGTTTCCAGTTTTATTTGGAAAGCATGTGTTTCTAACGTTGGAAACCTACCTTTCTTTGTAAAAGTGTTGAAATAAACCTGCAAGTGGAACATAGTCACAATAAGTCACAATAAGATATAAGGCTGTCAATTGCTTTTTTTTATATCAGTTGAACAGATGAGCTGTGCAAAATAAACAAGGTTATAGATAAATTGGCCAGTGTCACGGATTTAATTGAAACACAGACATCAATATGTCCCTGTACATTGTTGTTAAATTATGTACTAAATTATGCAACAGGCACATTCAAGAAACAAAATCAGCTATGTAGAAACTTTGTTGAAACAGTCTTGGAAACAGTGGTGTCATGGCTCCCCAAGGTTGCTCTATTGATGGTGTTATGGCTAATTTGTTGTCCAACGTGTGTACATATAATACTTACAGTACTTACAGTCTCTCCCTCTTGCCTAAAATGATGGAAGAAGGTTTCCTGCTGCAGCAGGTCCTAGTTATACCTTTTAGTTTCCTTAATAGATTCCTCTGTGGTTTCTTTGTACTTCTCTATAGCATCATTCATATCCATACACACTTTTCCAACCAAAGCCCGCTGTCCAATCTTATCTGAAAAAATGACACCTACAATTACTCCTTAATGCTGAGTCTTTCACACTAAGTCCTGTCAAAGTCTGTGCTGTTTGAGATTAACTTTGAGTCAAGATTAAATGGTCTTATAGTAAAAATATTAATTTAGCATCAAATACATATTTAAGTATAGCATAGTAATTGAATAAGACACGCCATGTGTAATTTATTTGATTTTTGCTTGTAGTATCTTCTCTACTGATCTCAAAACTGCCTCGAAAAATGTGTCAGCACCACGTGGCACAAAGTTTTTAGTTGCTACCCTTATTCAAGCTCCATATCTAGCTGTCTTTGTCTACTTTCATTTATGGCTAGTAATAAAAAGCAAAAGTCCAAGCTTGCTGCCTGTGTAGGCCCTAGTACGTAGGACATAGAAAGGGGGTAAAACGCATTTCCTTCCTTTACTCTGAGATTTCAAAATCTAAACCAATTAGGGCCGATGGAAGCATAAAGTCTGCCTGGTAGAAAAAAGTAGCTGAATTTGGTTTTATAGCTACATTTTACATGATTAAAACACATTTTTGGGCATTTTGATTTCACATATGTTTAAGTCTGGTAAAAACTAAATGTAATAATCTATTTTGTAGTTTGTTTCTTGAAATCAAAGATGTTGTTTGACCGCCCTACCTGTAGGGAATTAGAACAAAGTTAGTGCTACACAGCAGACACCACAGAATGCTAGACTGCAGAAGAACACAGTAAACAGACTAACACAGTATTTGACACTGCAGCTACCTACCTGCAATTTCTCCAAGTAACAAAGTAGAATCTGTGTGAATCGTTGCAAAGTAGCATGCAGTAGTTGTGCCATTTTTTAATGTTCTTTTCTAAATTTAAGAAAAGTTGTTAGTTCATTATGTATTATAATTAAATTCACCACATTGATAAAGGAGACCAAGGCTTTTATAATGCAGGTTGTTGTCACAAGTTTTCTATATAAAAAGGTATTGAAACAGCAGGAAAATACAGCAATTGTTTAAGTACATGAGATGAGTGGGTGTTGCCTACAAACACTTGTGTCAGAGAGACACGAGTGGTATAATTGTTACATACAATATACACATCATAGGTACACACTGTGACAACCTGACTCAGTACTGCTTGTGAATAAAAACATCCTGTTAATGGAAATATTGAGCCAAGCAAGTCTATTGTTAACATGTCACACTAATTCTGTACAAAATGAATCAACTATCTGGTGACACAAAGAAACAGATTTCAAAAATACAAAAAGGCTGGTATTTTGGTATAAAATCTGCAGCGTGCTTTTTGATTGTTACACTTGACATAACCTTTTCTAAATGGATATACTTAATGAAGTATTCATCTTGTAACCATTATGCAATATTACTGAAACAAAATGTTAATGAGGACAAGTCACAAAATGTAGTTTAATTGTTTCTTTACAAGTTTTGTAGGGGCTTTTCTACTTTTCTGGTAAAAATGCTTACCACAACTTTGTTGTAGACCTCTTCCGCAAACTCAGTTTTTTTGTACTTCAGTTCAGCTGGGAATGTGTATGTGTTTAACCACTGTAGAAGGGACATATCAAGACCTGTTCCCATATAGCTGTACTGGGATGCATGGATATGAGTATCAACCATACCCGGGATGAAAAATTCCCTGCAAGAAAGAATACATACTGTACAGTCCACCTTGGTTAACTCAACTGGTGGATAACTCGACGCCTTCGCTAAATTCGACAGCCAGTCTTGGTCCCGAATTTGCTCCATATAAAATATATGCATCCTGCCTCTTTCAATTCAACACCATGCTTTACTCGTAACTTGACACTTATTACCAGTACCGAAGGGATAAAAACTGTTAAAAAGATTAGTGGATAACTGAACACTGTCATTTCATGTGACTGACTGGAAATGGATCATTCATTCATTCGCAACTACCAAGTGCAGCTGGTTACAGTATCAGTTCAAAACAAGTGGGAAGTGAAAAAAAAAAGATTGTTCAGTTGGCTTTAAAGCTCAGGTTATCTGGGGTAACAGGTTTGTCAGGAGAACTTTCAAAGCGCATGTTTTTGAGTACGAAACAATCGACAATACTTGATTTCTCTGTGAAACTGTAAGTTGATTATTATTGTTTCTGTTTACAGAGTTAATTCTATATAATGTAAATTTGTTAACTTTTGCTATTTATGGCAAGCTGTCAAATTAGACACTACAAGCCAATAACTAAAAGTACAGTCAACTGTTTGTGCACAGTTTGTGGTTGGATTGTTTTCGTAAAAATAACACAGTAGTTATTTTATTAATTCTTATTTCAATCAAACTATATGAGTTGTACTGAGTTTGTACAGTACTGTATACTGTAATTGATTCATTCACTGCAGTTCTTTCAACCGTTTTCATAAGAACAATTAACTAAATAAACATGTAAATACTGTAATACTGTGACCGTGTGAGTTCTGTTACTTACATGCATGTTAATGTCATGGCTCATGTGCACCCGTGGTTAACTCGACACCTTGGATAAATCGACTCTAAATGGCATCCCCTTGGGTTATCGAGTTAACCAAGGTTGAATCAAAATGTATTTTAACATGCAAATTAAGCTGAACTGAAAATAATTACTGACCAGTCTTTCAGGTGTCTGATGTCTGTATTTCTGAATCCCCACATCTTGGCAAGATTCTCCTGCTCATGAGCATCTTCAATAAACACAATCTGAAAACAGAGTGAACAGAACAATAAAGACTAGAACAAGCAATGTGCTGGATTGTTTCAAGGCACTGACAGAAATGTCCTATATGAAGACTCCACATCCAATAAATGATCCATTTAGAATAAGTGTCCAATAACTAGCAAAACAACCCATTCGTCCTTCAATTATAAGATTGTGCTGTATTGCATTTCTTGATTTTGCTGTATACACAGCAAACGGAATTTCAATGGGAGACTGCAGGTTGGTTTCTATGACAATAGCTTAAATTAATTTCTATTTTGCCACTCTATATAGAACAAGATATTATATTTAAAATATGTTACTCATAGGGCTGTCAATGAGTTCCAGTATCACACACAAGTACATCTAGTGTGCTGCGTGATGAACGCGCCTTCACTTCTCAAAATACACCAGCAGCTCTTCCACTACAGATAACACCAATACAATAACAAATGAAACCCATCAGTTTAGACGAAAATTCAGGATTGCCACAAGCCCATAAATCAAGCTAAATAAAATAATATAAGGCCAGGGGCATACCCAGTTGGCACACAGGCCCACCCAAATCTGTGCCTATGTGATTGCCAAGTTTAAGTAAATTTACATATTTATTATTATTATTATTATTATTATTATTATTATTATTATTATTATTATTATTATTATTATTATTTAAACTGTGCACCACAAAGGCGGGAGCTCAAGTTTAGGACAAAAAGACATTTTAAAATGTCACAAGCTTTAGCCAATCAAAGAAAAGTAGTCATTGTGATGCTATGTTTATGTGGGATCTTCCTCTCAAACAACGAATTATGTGCAATACGCATTTCATTGACAGTTTGTGAGGCAGATGGAGCAAATCTTTTGAAAGTCCCAGACGCTTACATATTCCAACTTGTTTTACAGCGATGGAGGAAAACACAGCTCTGAGGAGCTTACAGGCAAGCCCGCAGGCACCCATTTTGAAACAAAATGTTAATGAGGACAATTCACAAAATGTAGTTTAATTGTTTCTTTACAAGTTTTTTGGGGGCATACACCTTCACTACTTTAAGACACAAATTAGAAACAGTTAACAAACAGCCCTTCCATGTGGTCTCCCCTCTCCCAGGCAATTTCCTCCCAATGGAGCTGTGTAGCTCCCTTATATACCCCAATTTCCTCCCAATGGAGCTGTGTAGCTCATATGGCCAGGGTTGATTGACAATGAATCATTCAGTCAACACCTGGACACATTTTCACATGTATCTGGCAGGGGCTCCTCCCCTTCTGGCTGTGAAGGCGGCAGGGGCTCCTCCCCTTCTGGCTGTGAGGCAGCAGGGGCTCCTCCCCTTCTGGCTGTGAGGCAGCAGGGGCTCCTCCCCTTCTGGCTGCGAAGGCAGCTGGGCCTCCTCCTCAGTGGCTGGAGACTGGTGCAGCGCACCATTTGTCGCAATCAACGCCTCGCCACATTTTCACATATATCTGGCAGGGATTGGAATTAACCTCATCCCTACCAACCACCACCACAAACACACCCAAAACAATATTATTTACAGGCAGGGGCCTGCACTGCCACACCCTTATACAAGCTGAACCTACATTTGCACAGTAAGTTTACAGTTTATCGCCCCTTTCCCATGATTATACTATGCATTTACAATGCTTTATTTTTTGCCGATTGACAATGTGGCTTTACCATGCTTCTCTGTTTACCATGCTTCTCAGTTTACCGTGCTTTCCTTTGCATTACCATGCTTCTTTGTTTACCGTGCTTCTCTATTTACTCTGCTTTCCTTTGCGTTACCATGCTTCTCTTTATCATGCTTCTTTTTACCATGCTTCTCTGTTTACCATGCTTCTCTTTTTACCATGCTTCTGTTTACTATGCTTCTGTTACCGTGCTTCTGTTTACCATGCTTCTCTGTTTACCATGCTTCCCTGCTTACCATGCTTCTGTTTACCATGCTTCTGTTTACCATGCTTCTCTGCTTACCATGCTTCTGTGTTTACCATGCTTCTCTGCTTACCATGCTTCTCTGTTTACCATGCTTCTGTTTACCATGCTTCTTTGTTTACCATGCTTCTGTTTACCAAGCTTCTGTTTTTACCATGCTTCTGTTTACCATACTATTCTGTTTACCATCCTTCTGTTTACCATGCTTCTGTTTACCATGCTTCTGTTTACCATGCTTCTCTGCTTACCATGCTTCTCTGTTTACCATGCTTCTGTTTACCATGCTTCTGTGTTTACCATGATTCTGTTTACCATGCTTCTGTTTAGCAATCTTCTCTGTTTACCGTGATTCTGTTTACCGTGCTTCTCTGTTTACCATGCTTCTCTGTTTACCAAGCTTCTCTTTTTACCGTGCTTTCCTTTGATTTACCATGCTTCTCTTTGCTTTAGCATGATTTTCTGTGCTTTTACTAATGCTTCGCCACACTTTTTCATACAACAAAGTTGTTGATCTTTGAAGTTTCCACATGTATGGGCATTTACTAAACATGACTATTGTGACCCTGTCATGCCACTATCCAGTTTTAAATAACTTTAGCATAACTGAGGCAGAAGTGTTAAAGGGACTAGGAGCTCTTAAAATAAACAAATCCCCTGGGCCGGATGTGATCCTCCCAGTAGTACTCAAAGAAATGAAAGAAGTAATTTACAAACTGCTAACCAAGATCATGCAGCAGTCTCATGACATAGGGGTGGTACCAACAGACTGGAAAATTGCAAACGTAATACCAATCCACAAAAAGGACAACAAAACTGAACCAGGTAACTACAGACCAGTAAGCCTGACTTCTATTATATGCAAACTTATGGAAACTATAATAAGATCCAAAATGGAAAATTACCTATATGGTAACAGGGTCCTGGGAGACAGTCAACATGGTTTTAGGAAAGGGAGATCGTGTCTAACTAACTTGCTTGATTTATTTGAGGATGCAACATCGATAATGGATAATTGCAAAGCATATGACATGGTTTATTTAGATTTCCAGAAAGCTTTTGACAAAGCCCCGCACAAAAGATTAATTCTCAAACTGAACGCAGTTGGGATTCAAGGAAACACATGTACATGGATTAGGGAGTGGTTAACAGGTAGAAAACAGAAAGTACTGATTAGAGGAAAAACCTCAGAATGGAGTGTGGTAACCAATGGTGTACCACAGGGATCAGTATTAGGTCCTCTGCTATTCCTAATCTACATTAATGATTTAGATTCTGGTATAGTAAGCAAACTTGTTAAATTTGCAGACGACACAAAAGTAGGAGGAGTGGCAAACACTGTTGCAGCAGCAAAGGTCATTCAAAATGATCTAGACAAGATTCAGAACTGGGCAGACACATGGCAAATGACATTTAATAGAGAAAAGTGTAAGGTACTGCATGCAGAAAATAAAAATGTAAATTATAAATATCATATGGGAGATACTGAAATTGGAGAAGGAATCTATGAAAAAGACCTAGGAGTTTTTGTTGACTCAGAAATGTCTTCATCTAGACAATGTGGGGAAGCTATAAAAAAGGCTAACAAGATGCTCGGATACATTGTGAAAAGTGTTGAATTTAAATCAAGGGAAGTAATGTTAAAACTGTACAATGCACTAGTAAGACCTCATCTTGAATATTGTGTGCAGTTCTGGTCACCTTGCTATAAAAAAGATATTGCTGCTCTAGAAAGAGTGCAAAGAAGAGCGACCAGAATTATTCCGGGCTTAAAAGGCATGTCATATGCAGACAGGCTAAAAGAATTGAATCTGTTCAGTCTTGAACAAAAAAGACTACACGGAGACCTAATTCAAGCATTCAAAATTCTAAAAGGTATTGACAATGTCGACCCAAGAGACTTTTTTGACCTGAAAAAAGAAACAAGGACCAGGGGTCACAAATGGAGATTAGACAAAGGGGCATTCAGAACAGAAAATAGGAGGCACTTTTTTACACAGAGAATTGTGAGGGTCTGGAATCAACTCTCCAGTAATGTTGTTGAAGCTGACACCCTGGGATCCTTCAAGAAGCTGCTTGATGAGATTTTGGGATCAATAAGCTACTAACAACCAAACGAGCAAGATGGGCCGAATGGCCTCCTCTCGTTTGTAAACTTTCTTATGTTCTTATGTTCTTATAAAAAATATAAAATGTAGAATAACGTTATTATCCTTATGAAAATATAACGTGGTACATGCATACATTGCTTGTCATTTTATCACTGTCTTCGCCTCACAAAGCTAATATAATTCATACCATGAAGGTCCTTACATATAGCTAGAAACTAGATAAGCTCAACAAACGTTTTTACTCGGCTTCTTTGGTGTATGAAAAAGACAAAAGTGGAATTTTATTTATTTTTTGTTTGTCTTTTTATCATGGGACTGTTGAAAGCTATACAATTTCTTTACACATTTTACTAGAAATTCTGTAACTGTACATCACTGCAGTTAGGTGTTTGTTTTTGTACTTTATAAAATTGTATCATTGATTGATTACCATATTGTACATCCCTGCAGTTGTACTTTATAAAATAAAATGTGTTATTGATTATGATAATTACCATATTGTACATCAGTGTAGTTGTTGTTGTATAAAATGTAATGTATTATTATTGATGATTGTTATTTCACACCTGTCTATAACTGTTTCCCTTTGTTGTACAGCTGGAATTTGCAGTGCACAGTCAGGTATCTCATGGAAGAAGAGGTAGAGGTCGTGGTAGGGCAAGTAAGAGAGGGAGAGTTGCATCCTCCAACTCCCGCGTAGTGTTGTACATGACACCTGGTGCTCCGATGAAAAGCAGCCCTATGCGTTCCCATTCACTGGTGTTCCTGCATCAATAAGAGAACAAGGCAGGATGCTATGGAACTGGAATGTTTAAAGCTGTTTCTGACCGATGATGTTATGGATAACATTCAGAAAAAGACAAATACATTTTCCCAGGAGCAAATAGAGAAAATACCAGCTGCCAAACCCCAAGCAAGAATGAGGAGCTGGAAAAATGTCACTTTAGATGGCCTGTGGCAGCTTTGGGGGCTTTCATTTTTGGTGGGGATAGTGAAAAAGCCATGTGTGAGGCGAGAGTGTATTAATGGAATGTCCAGACAGTAATTTGTGTGTAAAGAAATAAATTGATTTATTATTATTTTCTCTACACAAATAAAACAAATAACAAAGAAAACAAAACAGCATGAGGGAGGCGGTGCTAGAGTAATAATCCCAAAGAAAGGTAGTGAAAACGTCCTAAATCGTCTTCTCGGCGTCCCCCGGACATAAACCAAAGAAAGACAAAAAATATTAGTAAAAATTTCACTTCCTATCTCCACACTAATTCAAAAACCCCGCTGCTAAAATCTCGTCTCTCCCTCCGCCCGTTACTCTGCCTATTTTACCTTCGGACCAACCCCAAACACAGTAGTATGTTCCCTTTAGTATGTAACGTCCCACATCTGTAGTCAGTGGAACACCAATCCCCAACCGACAAGTGTCCTTATCCTTCACTTGACTCCAATGGCTGGAATTTACATACTCGTACTTCCGCCCGTAATAAAGATGACTTTCGTCATGGTCACGAGATCTTGGTAAGGGAAGTCCCGAGTTGGTTTGATGCCATCTACTGTCGGGAGGCTGAATCACAGACCGAAACCCCTTTGACTCATCACACCATGTCTCAACAGTTACTGGTCTGGGGACCTGTCACAGAGACGGCCGAAGTGGGCGGCGTCAGAACCAGGAAAGGTAATGCAATACACAAAACACAGGACGGATGAAATGAAGTGATGAAGACGCCTGTTGGCGCCGGTTTAATACCAAATAAAAGGTTTACACAAACACGAAAAACACAGGACACGGCACTCTACGCCAAAATAAATAGACAAACGAAAACAGACTAAACTTAACAAAACGGTGCACGCACAGACACTGACAAACACGGTGAGCGGATACTTTCTCCTCTTATCATTACTACTACTACTACTGCTGCTTATTTCCTCCGTCTCCAATCCCGTTCTCCGCTCACCGAACACCCAACCCCAGTATGTGACAACGTGCATCTATATATACTATTGTGCTGGGATTCAATTACCAATTAATTATTCACTTGAATCCCAGCACGTGAATTAATAAAGTGCAATTCCCCGTGCTCACATATTACTACATTTTACTTGCACGTGAAGTGCTGTGCAATCCTCGTGCCTAAATACACATATACATTTTTTAAACACTCGTGTTACACAGACCCGTTTATATCCCGTGTACCAATGTCTATACACCAACATTTAAACACACCACACGCAACACATAACAGATAATATACACAGGGGTGGGCACTTTGTTACAGGACCCCACCATCAACACTCCCTTCTTTGGTAGCATCATGATGCGTAATCGCTACATGCAGATTCTTCAGACACTGCACTTCCAGGACAACAAAGCTGGCAGGACTGAAAATGATCGCCTTTGGAGAATCCGCCCTTTTTGACATTTTTTTCTGCAACTCTGTACTATTTTACAGTTGACATTTTGACGTTCTGAATACTATAAATAATTTGAAAATAATTTTCTTCATATTCTAAGCTTTTAAATTATATATTGGATTTCATGGTAATTTAACAAGATTTGAATGAATTAAACAAGTATAGTGAATTTTCTTTCAGAATTCCAAAAATAAATCTGGCTCAGATTCCAGCTAGAAGTCTAAACTCGGCTAGTCATATGAAGAAAAAAATACTACTGTATCTCTTGTGAGGACATTCCTTTATTTGTAGGATCATGTTTTGGGACCTCAAACACTGGAATGGGGCTGTAGGATGATACAATGTTATTGGGTAAACTGGGTAAAAAAAAAAGATAACCTTTTTTAACCTTTTTTCTGCCAATCTGTACCATCTTACATTTTAAAAACAGTACAGACTGGCAGAATTCTTGTTCTGAATTCTGTAAATAGTTTGAAATATTATTATTCATGTTTTAAGCTTTTAAATTATATATGATTTTATGGTAATTTAATAACAATTACTATTTCGAGACCAACCAGTGGATTACAATAAAGCAATACACTCCATCTGTATTGCTTGTTACCATTATTATTTACTGTGTTTGTGTGTCATCAGACCATTGGATTAAAAAAAAAAATAACATTGCACCTGAATTATCGTTCTGTTCATTGATCACTGCTGCATTCCTGCACCTGTACACTGTTAACCACTTTGCCACAGTCAGTTACTGACTTTCATTTTATTTAATAATTGCATAAAAATGTAATATTAGTGTGTTAAGTAAATTTATTTTTTGTATACTGCAAACATTTTAAATGGATTTACAGAGGAAATATTTGAAGTTTTCAGGGTTTTGATTGATTTCAATCCATTTTAAATGTAAACTATTTCCTATGACGTCAGACCTTTGGTCATTGTCCGTCCAATTTATATTGGGACCCACCCAAATTTCCAAGCCTGGTTATGCCACTGGAGTAGGCTGCGTTCCATCTTTTTTTTTTCTTTTTTTTTTTTTTTGCGCGTAGTATGGAAAGCCTACCAATTTTTCTTGTTAGTTTGCAATTTTTGGATATGATGACAAACTTTTTTATGTTATCTTCACAATTAACAGTTCATTTAATAGAACTGCACACTGTAGCTGCATAGAAGTCATGCTCAAAAGCAATTCATCCCACTGTTTTGTACCATATGACAGTATAAGTTCTCTGGTCTAAAAATACACCACTTCCAACTGTCCCTGTCGACAACAGATGTCACTGGCCCCAGGAAGCTAAACATTTTATTTTATTATTAATGTATGACTTTTTTGGCTGTATAAGTACAAGTGTCTGTCTGTGCCCTGCACCGGGTCACTCTTGTAATAAATAAACAAAAAGCTGATTTTGATCTTTAGTCCTGACAACGTCTTTGTGGGGTTTTGTAGTGGCAGTAGAATTTGTACTGGTACCATGTGACAGAAATACAGTAAGTTTTGGTTGTAAATCTCCCTCTTAACCTTTTAGTAGTTTAAAAAAGAGGGGAGGGAGAGAATGGAGTTACTAACACCATGGCAAGTGTAGGTTATTTAAAAATAGCTCTTTTGTTTGTTTCTTGAAGATAGTTGGCAACAATTTGTCTGATAATTATACAGGCAGAAGGAGAAAGTCTTTGAGATTATTTTTTTTACTTTTCAAGCTCTGTGTAAAAGATGGAAGTCAAATATTACTGAAGCAGCAATTCTTAAACTTCTTCACAAGAATGTTAATCCTTTGCTGTCCATGTATTCCGCGCTCGTCAAGCATGTCAGGTCCAATTTATTTTCACATGCACTGTTTATTTTACACATGCTGTTTAAAATATTTTTTTACGGAGTAAAACAGGTTCAAAAGGCACTGAATCACAAAAAAACACGTAGTACTGTATCTACAGCCAAGCCCCACCCCTTGTCCACTGTATTTTTAGATGAGATGTTTAAAAGTAATTTTTTTCACAGTAAAACAGGTTTAAAAGGCACTACATATCACCAGGACATGCAGTACTGCATTTCCAGCCCCACCACACCCTTGTTTGCTGTATTTATCACATACCTCTTTATAGATGTGCATACTGATAAATCCTCTCCTGATCACTCGTTTTATCACCAAACTCCTCAATCCAATGTGATCCAAGTCATTATTTTATTACTATAACATCTCAAAAAGCTCTGCAAATGTCTATGATATTCTCTGAGTGCTGGATGCAGAAGCAGCTACCTACATTGTTATATCCGTGTGTCATTCGGCTCCTATCGGTCTCACTCGGCTATTGAATGGTTTTCTCGGCTTTTCCCATAGAAAAAACGACTAGAGACCTGTGCTTTACGTCTTTTTGATGATGTCAGACAGGGGTCGACATCGGACTGGAAAGGGATAATTGTAATGTCGGACCTGGTCTGACATAGGACTGCAAAGGGTTAATCCCCATCTGACCAGCCCACTGAGAAGCAGAGTGAACACAATTGATGAAATGGTGAGCCTTGGAAGGCAACTTGAAAATGTTAACAAAAGCACCATTAAAGGGTCCAGACGCTGGAATGGGTCCTCATTCAAGTATGCCAGCAGGGAAGTAGAATATATCTTTCTTTAAACGTAACTTTGATGTATTTTGTTGGAGGTGTAATGGAACACATCCACCTCAATCATGTCCACAGTACAGAGGGCCGTCAAAAAATGTGCACCAAGGACCATATAGTTCAACCCAAGGTGCCGTTGCAAGCAAGGCAGATGAAAGAGTCAATGTAAGAACTAAAGAAGAGAACATTGTCACAGTTGTTTCTAGTAATCTTTCCCAAGGTAAAACAGAAACTGTACCTGACTCTGATAGTAATAGATCTTTACAGCGAATAAAATCAACTGAATTTGCTCTTCGGCAATTGGTTGTACCAGTCAGTATCAGATATTACACTGGAAAAGCAATAGTAGACACTGGATCAACACTTACTTTGATTCATGAGCACTTATGGAATATGATCAAAGTCCACAAGGAAAAGCTGACACCTTGGACTGGTGAACCCCTCTATCTTGCAAATGGATTTATCCAATGGTAATGGTGAACCTTGAGTTGAGGTTGCACGGTCAAAGATGGGAGATCGTTACTGTGGTATTACCATCTGATAAATTAGCATTTGCATTAGTTCTTGGACTTGACTTCATATTTTAAGTTTTTCAACCAGGAGCTGTGCATGTAGCATCAAGGACTTCCGAACAACTGAATACACAAGATGAAATGTAAAATGGTGCTTCCTTGTACAGATCAGTTTCCCCAATAACAACTGCCAAATGGTTGATGTTACTGTAGAACAGAAAAGAAGGGATGTGATTGGAAAAGCTGTTGAGGAAAGGAGTTTACCTGCAAGTCCAGAGGATACTCTGCAAGCCTTGTTGGAAAACAACACTGAGGTCTGTACACCAGATATAGGGCGCACATCTATTTTGAGGCACAAGATCATAACTTGTAATGCGATTCCAATAAAACAAAGGCCATATAGAATGTCTTTTCATAAGCAACATATCATGAAGGAACAAATTGAAGAAATGTTGAGACATAGTGTAATTGAACCATTGCATTCTCCATAGTGAGTGTTCCTAAAAAGGATGGCACACAGATATTCTGTGTTGACTATTGAAGACTCAGTGCCTTGACTGAGAGTGATGCTTATCCATTGCCAACAACTGGTGAGATACTTGCATCAGTCTTAACAACTTTAGACCTCAACAGTGGATATTGGCAGGGTGAAACAGAAAAAACAAGCAAGAAGAAAACTGCTTCTCTTTCACCTTTTAGTTTGTACAATTTTAATGTCATGCCTCTTGGACAAAAAAATGCACCACCTACATTCCAGAGATTAATGGAGATCTGTGACAGAGAGCAAATGAATCCAAGTGAACAATCTCACTTCCGATTGTATAACAGGAACAGTGTGCCCCGTAGTGGACTGTTTGGCAGATCATTCCAGGGTCAGTCGGAAGCCGGCCATCCAGCAAGGGGATGGTCACAATACCAGAAGTCATCACCCCAATGCAGTACGTGATGTGTCAGTCATGGATTGGAGGATACGTGATTGAACTGGCTATCACAGGGGGTGTGACTAAGGGTATTTCAGGGGATGTGACAAGGCAATCTGTTCCTTTTGTTATGGTTATTGAAAGGACCCATAAGGAAACTGAAGTAAAAACAGATCGTGAGTGTTTAGTGTTTTGTTTGTTTGTCTGTCGAACTGTTACTGTTTACTCTTGTTAGGCAGCTAATACGTACTGGGATCTGTCGCTACAGGCCAGCACTAAGCCTAGACTACACTGCACTGCTGCACCACTATTGTTGTCTTTCACCACACCTGCACAAGAGCACACACTGTCTGGCGACGTGGCTGTGTCCATGTTGTGTGTAAAGCCAGTATTATTATTTAACGGTGCCAACCAGTGTTATGGAAAATTAAAGAACTGTTTGGACCGATAACTTTGATGTCTGCATCTCCTACACAGTTCAACAAGAAAGAGACTTTATGATGAAATCTTGGGTGCTGTAGAATGAACTGGCCATTGACTCTCCAGTTTTGTGATTTTGGAGGACAAAGTTTAGAAAGGTTAAATTATCAGGAGAAGGCTACAAATACCAGGTTTTTATGTTGTTTTTATGATGTTTTGTTAGCATATCACAATAACAATGATGTCTACCTAGGAGTTCAATGGGAAATACTCAAATTTTAGTTGTTGTAGACTACCTCACAAAATGGGTAGAACTATTCCTCCTTCATTTGGCTAAAGCTAAGACCATTGCTCGTATTTTGAAGAGAGAAGTTTTTACAAGATGGGGGTACTCCCGAATTCATTTTAACAGATCATGGACCTCAGTTTGTTTCTGAACTCATACAGCAAGTACTGTATGTCGGCAATGGCAGGTAGTGAGAAAACTGAAAACAGCTTCCACAGAATTATCAACAGACTAATTTTACAGAAAGAATCAATAAGATTCTGAAACCCTTGATTACTTCCTATCTTGCTGACCAACATTGGGATAAATATTTGTTAGAGTTCAACTCAGCCAAACAATAGTCCTTAGGACTTACTCCAGCCGAGCTCAATTTGGGGCATCTGTTAAGACTGCCTATGAAACAGTGACCCAGTTGAAAGACATGCAGGTGAAAATACAGGAAAATCTGGGAAAGCAAGAACACATCAACAAAGCAATTACAACAAAAATCATAGAGAAGTAGCACACCAGCTAAAAGACTGAGTGTGGGTGAGAACACACCCTTTATTCAAAAGTCAAGAGTGCTATACAGCCAAATTTGCCACATGCTGGAATGGACCATACAGGAATGTGAAGCAACTTAGTCCCCTGAATTACCACATTGTCTTGGAAGAAACAGGCCAATCATTCATGTGGCAAATTTGAAGCCATTTCTTCCTACAGCCTCTGAACTTGATAGCTATGAAAGAAAAAAAGTACTGGATTTTATTCAGGATGATGGATCTGATGAAAATTGCAAAGTGTAAACCTCTGTACTGTCTGTAGTGTATTGCACTGTAAACAATCGAGAAAGTATATTTGTAGGTGCAGTTTTGCTTTCATTCAATTGCATATTGTATTCCCACCTGTCAACATTCCATCCATTTTTTTAATTGAAAGAAAACTTCCTTCTGGTGGCAGAGGATGCCTCTTCACAGAACAACAGGAGACTGCAATTGTAGACATGGGCATTGCAAACAATGCCGTCCATCTAAAAGACATTCAGAGCAGAATCATTCAGGACATTTCCAAATATTAACCGTGTTTGTTTGGCCAAAACAACAGGGCCACAATTGGGAGAAGCCAGCATCCTGGAGCATGTGGTCGTTGCCGAGACCCAAGGATGGATACGACGCCAAAATCCAGCCACCCTGGGAGGCCATCGTCAAACTGGCAGAGGATTTTGAGGACGCCCAGGTATCCATAAAGATCGGACTGCTGACACGTCTCGTCACACCAGCCAACCGCAGACCAGTGCCACCACCTCTCCACATGGGAACTAGACATCCTAGATCACTGACCCCAATGGGCCGGCCCACCTCCTTACCATGGAGGCAGCAGATGGCCCCCAGCTGGAGTAGATTTACTACCCCCAACCCGCTGCTTTATTGTCTGTTTTAGGTGCCAAGAACCTGGATACATCGCCCACTTGTGCCGCTCAGCAATGGAGTGTAACGTGGTGATGTGCAATCTGGCACCTAAGGCAGGTAAGCAATGAGGAAATGGTCGGGAGAGGCCTTGAATCATTGATGTAGTGGTTGGTAATGTGAGTACCCAGGTTGTAGTGGAGTCAGGGTGTGCCCTGGCTTTAATTCGATCAGCTCTCTTAGGCAGTGTGTCATGGCAACCACAAGGCAAGGTGGCGATCTCCTGTATCCACTGAGATACAGCGACATACCCCACACTGAAAGCATACATGTCAATAAATCAGACACAGCGCACAGTGGGGGGTGATAGAAAGGCTGCCGCACCCTGTAATTCCGGGCCGGGACTGACCACAGTATTGGCAATTAATACAAAAGGCAGTCCTGACCGCACACATAACCATGACAGACAGAGCAGGGGAAATAATTAGTGAGATCTCCCCCCTGCAAGCTGACCTATTTTCATCCCTTTTTTGTCCTAAGAAAACAAAGAGAGACGGATCGAAAAATGGGAAGGTGTATCACTGAAACGAGGCTGTGGACTGGTGGGAGAGTGTGGATGGTATCAAACGCCACTCAAAGGGAGTCGTTATGCAGTGTGACCGAGAGGGCGAGGTTACTGGGCCATCCAGGGCAGATGTCACTACGGCCCCTCTAGTGGGCCCTTTGCTACCTTCTGATTCCGGGTATATGCATATATTATTAGTGGTGGATTAAGCAACGCGATACCCAGAGGCAGGTCCATTGAGGTCCACTAGTGCCACTGCAATAGCCAAAGAACTAGTGCAGATTATGTTGAGAGTAGGGATCCTCAAAGAAATACTGACTGATCATGGGACAAACTTTCTGTCTCAAACGCTACAGCAGGTGTATGAAATATTAAAACAAAAACATCCCACCCAGACATCTATTTATCATCCACGAGCATTCAAGAGCAGAAACATTGGGCAGTGCTCCTTCCCTACCCTTTTGCAGTGATAGAGGTGCCGCAGAGTTCAACAGGGTTCTCCCCCTTTGAACTCTTATACGTCCAATAGCGTCACGGCATCCTCAATCTGTTGAGAGAGGGGTAGGAAGAGCATAAAGTCTCGTCCAAAAATATAGTGCAGCGTGTGCTCCTACTCCATGATTGCCTGGATTTGGTCGATTGTTTGGCCCAGGACAATCTAAAATCAGCTCAGCACTGGCAACAGCAGCATTACAACCAAAATGCACGAATTCTGACCTTTCGACCAGGAGACAAGGTAATGATACTTCTTCCCACATCGGAATCCAAGCTATATGCTAAATGGCAGGGGCTGTATGAGGTGAGTAGGGCTATAGGGAAAGTTAATTATGAAATTCTGCAGCCCTATCACCGCAATGAATTGGAAATTTACCATATCAATTTATTAAAGCCCTGGCAGGCAAGGTAGAGGATGACTTTGGACCCTGTATAGAGGCCCCTAGCATACAGAACATTCCGATGTGGGAACAGTTACTCAAAGATCAGCAGAGAGATCTGCACAAGGTAATTGAGGAGTTCAAGGCTGTTTTTTTCTGAAGTGCCCGGCAAAACTAATCTTGTTGAATATGACAATATCTCTCCCCCAGGTATCACAGTTCGGGGTGATTGAGCCTTCCAGGAATGAGTGGTGTAGTCCTATTTTGATAGTCACCAAAAAGGATGGCACCAACAGCTTCTTCATTGATTTCCGCAGTGTAAATGCTATTGCCAAGTTTAATGCATATCCCATAACTTGGGTCGGCAAGCTTCTCGACAGACTGGGAATGGCGAGGTTCATCTCAACTTTGGACCTGACAATGGGGTACTGGAAGATCCCATTAACCTGCAGATCACCTGAGAAAACTGCATTTTCTACCCCTGATGGTCTGTTTCACAATCATGCCATTTGGGCTACATGGTGCGCCCGCTGCCTTTCAGAGACTAATGGACCAGGTTTTATGCCCACATCATGAATATGCAGCAGCTTATATTGATGATGTGGTTATCTACAGCTCCAACTGGCGAGAGCATTTGGCTAGGGTCACAGCCGACTTGCAGCCTCTGAGGGTAGCCCGGCTGACAGCCAACTTTGGTAAATGTGCATCTGTCAAAGAAGAAACCCAATATTTAGGATTTATTATGGGACATGGGCAGGTGAAACCCGTCGCCACCAGAATCCAGGCTTTGTCCCAGTCCCAGATGAGGTCTCTCTTGGGGTTGGCCGGTTATTACTGCAATTCATCCCCGGGTACGCCACAGTGGTCAACCCTCTAGTGAACCTCACTAAAAAAAGCACACCAAATGCAATTTAATGGACAGGAGAATGTCAGGGGGCGTTTGATTCCATTAAGCAACGGCTCTGCCGTGCCCTCGCCCTGATCAAACCAGATTTTGCTAAGAAATTCCTCCTTCACATGATGCTTTGGATGTTGGTCTGGGGGTGGTCTTGTCCCAGCAGGTCAATGGAGTAGAGTACCCTATCCTGTATATAAGCAAGAAAATGCCCCCTCAGGAGCGCAACTACTAGAAAAGGCCATTAAATGAGCAGCTCAGACCTTACGCTACTACCTCTTGGGACATTCATTCATTCTCGTCACTGACCACACCCCACTCAGAAGGTTAAGCATGATGAAGGATAGCAACTCCCGGATAACTAGGTGGTATCTGGTGCTGCAACTCTTCATGTATTTCATGACACACCGTGTAGGGAAAGATCACCAAAATTCTGATTACTTTTCCCGGGAGGAGGTATAATGAATAAGGTAGATTCAGCTGAATGTTCCTTCGGCTCCACTCTGAGCAGTGGGATATGTGACAGAGAGCGAATGAATCCACAATCAACAATCATCCTCTTGATCTGTGAGGGCACTGTCAACAGGACCTGTGTGCCTCGTACTGAATGGTTAGGCAACTCATTTCAGTGTCAGTTGGAAGCCAGCCATTCAGGAAGGGGGTGGCGTCATGGTACCAGGAGTCCTCGCCCTAGTACGGTGAGCGAAGTTTCAGCCATGAATTGGAGATGTGATTGAACTAGCTATCGGAGGGGGCAGGGCTTAGGGTACTTTAGGGGGGGCGTGATGTCGTAATCGGTTCCTTTGTTATAGTAAATGGGAGGAAGCAAGGACGATTAAACTGTGAGTGAAGTGTCGCTTATTCTAAAACTGTGTGTGTTTATCTCCACCAGATGGCTAAATATGGATCTGGGAGCTGCCGCTTTACGCCAGTGATAGACCCAGACTGCACTGCTCCTGAACACACAGCAGCACCACTGTTTCCAGCACCGCACCTCACCTGCACTGAAAGCACACACTGTCCGGAGACGTGTCTGTGTTTGTGCTTCGTATCTGTGTTTGCTATTATTATTTTGGGACTGCAACCCCTTGGTTTTGACGCTGGCAATACATATACAGTGCTTATAGAAAGTCTACAACCCCTTGAACTTTTTTCACATTTTGTTGTGTCAGTGCCTCAGAATTTCATGCATTAAAATGAGGGGTTTTCTATACTTGTCTACACACCATACTCCACACTGTTAAAAGTTTTTATTGAGAAAAAAATTATATATTAAAAAAACTGAAAACAAAACTGAAAGATCATAATTGGATAAGTCTCTATGTCCAATTACAGTTGTAAGTCTGTGGGGCTAGGTCTCTACCAACTTTGAACATTTGGCAATATTTGACCATTCTTCTTTACAAAACTGTTTAAGCTCTGTCAAGTTCCTTGGGGAGCGTTGATGGACAGCAATGTTCAAGTCATGCCACAAATTTTCAATTGGATTTAGGTCGGACCTCTGACTGGGCCACTCAAAGACATTTACCTTTTTGTTCCTTAGCCACTCCAGTGTAGCTTTGGCTGTGTGCTTTGGCTCGTTCTCATGCTAAAGGATGAACTTCCGTCCTAGTTTCAGCTTTCTTGCAGAGGGCAGCAGGTTTTCCTCAATGACTTCTCTGTAATTTGCTCCATTCACTAACCCTTCTATCCTGACAAGTGCCCCAGTCCCTGCCAATGAGAAACATCCCCATAACATAATGCTGCCAACACCATGCTTTACAGTAGGGATGGTGTTCTTTGGGTGATGCACTGTGTTGGGTTTGCGCCAAACATAATGCTTTGCATTTCGGCCAAAATGTTCCATTTTAGTTTTGTCAGACCACAAAACTTTTTGCCACATGGCTACAGAATCACCTGGGTGTTTTTTTGCATAATTCAAATGGGAATCAAGGTGGACTTTCTTGAGTAATGGCTTCCTTCTTGCCACCCTACCGTACCGGCCAGATTTGTGGAGTATTTGGGATATTCTTGTACATTGCACAGTTTGATCAATCTTGGCCATAAAAGCCTGTAGCTCTTGTAAAGTTGCCATTGGCCTCTTGGTAGCCTGTCTGATAAGTCTACTTCTTGCTCAGTCATCCAGTTTGGAGGGACAGCCTGATACTGATGAGCTGATGAGGGTCTTTGGTGCCATACACCTTCCACTTCTTAACAATCGTCTTGACTGTGCTCAAGGGATATTCAAGGCCTTTGATATTTTTTTATACCCATCCCCTGATCTGTACCTTTCAACAACTTTGTCCCAGAATTCTTTTGAAAGCGCCTTGGTGTGCATGGTTGAGTCTTTGCTTTGAAATGCCCAGCAGAGGGAACCTACAAGAACTGCTGAATTTATCCTGAAATCATGTGAATCACTACAATTTAACACAGGTGGAGGCCACTTAACTTGGTGTGTGATTTTGAAGGTGATTGGTTACACCTGAGCAAATTTAGGATTGCTATTACAAGGGGGGTGGACACTTATCCAACTAATTAATTTTCTACAAATTTCGATAATATTTTTTTCACTTGGAAGTTGTGCAGTAGGATGTGTAGACAAATGAAAAAACTATTTTAATGCATTTTAATTCCAAGCTATAAGGCAATAAAAGGTGAACATTTTGAAAGGAGGTGTAGACTTTCTGTAGGCACTGCATTTGGGTATTTAAACGGTCAAGGAGACCCAAAAAGAAAATAAAAGAACTTCAACTGTGAACTTGCCATTGTCTGGAGCACCTGAATCACCCTTTCACCTACGCAGTGCAACCCACACGTTCACATGTATATATTAGGGTAAGCTAGAAATTCACAGACATCGAAGCCAGATTTTTTTGAGCTACAAAAAAACAAGTCAAATGTTGTCCAACTAAAATAGTAGTTTTTAACCTCTAGTATTACTATAAACAAACTTGTTTATGGTAAACATGATACTTTCCGTTGCGATACCAATTATAACACTGACAGAAATATACCACGGCCAACCAACTTATAACACTAGTAGTACACTACTCTTTCAAATAAACTTGTTATGATTTTGAATGTGAGGTTCTTAAGAACAGTATTGTCACATTTCTACCCCTGCACCTCTCTCTGTGCAAACTAAGAACTGCTAAATTTCATACATTTTTATTAAATTATAGCTTTGCAGGACAAATTCAATTTTATGCATGCCTATTATAAAAAAAAAAAAAAAAAAAAAAGTAAAAAAGATATTTATGTTTAAAACATAAAAAAGGCCTGGAACAGAAAGATGGTTCAACAGATGTAATACTAATAGTCTTCTTGATGCACTTTGCAATACAGAATTATCATAAAATGCAGGAGACTCTGCTTGCACTGGCATAAAGTTCAGTTAATGGCTGCTTTTACAGCAGAACAAATAGCCATACCTTCATCTCGATGCCATATCTTTATGTTTTCTATAATACAATAAGGTACTATCATGAATAAACTACAGTACCTATTTTGTTTTAAAAAATGTAATGCAGTATTTCTACGGATAAATGAATACAATATAACAAATATGTCAAATATTTAGGTTATATATTTATAGTCTACTGGTCATTTAAAGTTTGCAACTACAATAACAACACTCTATGACTAGAGTCGACTACTGCAAACTGCGACTGCAAAGCATTTGTGAAAATGATGTTATCAGCGTTGGGTTTGTTTAGTACATTTCACACTACACTTCCGACTGGTTTGCATGTGGTTTAAATTGCAAAAAAAAAAAAAAGCTTTCATATTCAATGTGATTGCCGTTGCGCTTTATAATTCATTATGAAGGGAAAAATATTTATTCTACCAATTATGGAGCTGCCATATAAAAGTGTGAGACACATCATAAAGCTCATTTCATACCAATCATATGCAACGTTTGAAATAGTTGAGTCACAGAAATATGTTAATTGAACGATTTCCAAAAAGGATCAAAGGAGGAATTTGTAAAGAAACACAATTCACACACACACACCCACACTGAAACTTTAATTAAACCCCCTGGCTTTTATTTACACTATTTGCCAGTAGCAACTGCGCCTAGGAGACCAGCGACTATTTAAGGCTTGGTGTTTATTATGTAAAATCACTAATATATGCAGATACTTGAATCAAAATCAAAAAGCTGCCTGAACACAACCTTATATAAGAGACATAACGATACTTTCCAGCAACGTCCTTAAAGGTTGTGCCAGTGGTAATCACAGTTTGTATTGTACCACCAAGTATAAACGAAGGTCCATCATTGTTAATAATAATAATAATAATAATAATAATAATAATAATAATAATAATAATAATAATAATAACAGTAAAATCCACTAAAGACAACCTGTAAATATCAGAACACAAGTGTGTATTAAGGTAGGCTTCCAGCACAAAAAAAAGAAAAAAAACCAAAAAAAAAAAAACATGGTTTTAAAATTAATAAAAGCAATAAGTAGCATGTCTATTAACACATATTGTATTTATTGTTCACCCTCAAAACGTGTACATTTGAAAGTAAAAGATTCAACTCTGAATCACCACGAGTCACTGCATTCCTTTTCAATATGATATTAGATTAAACATTGCCAAAGTGAAAATAAAAACATGATACCTTCCCCATAGCTTGTTATTATATAGCTTCCCTATATATAGTTATTCGCAATATCGCCATACTGTCCAAGTTAAGAGACTTAAAAACCGGGTCACCATACTCATAGACATGTCTTCTTTTCTTTTTTTTCTTTTTTTCAAGCATGTCATTTGTGGCTTACTATTTTTTTTTAAACCATTCAGGTACGTATTTTTTTTTTTTTTTTTTTAATTAACTTGGTTACAGTATTTAAAACTAAAATTGATTCTTATCAATAAATTATTATGATACAGATGTGCTTCTGTAACTCGCAATCTCCAAAATCTTTTCTTAATATACTGTCCTACTCTTTTTATTTTCTTTTACCGTTAGATTTATAAGAGCTGAATCTCTAGGAATATATAAAACAATACATTTAAAATAAAATCCATTACTGCATTATCTCAAAGCTGACGGCAGGTTTGCTGTTATTTAAAAAGCAGTTATTCGGTTGCGTAATTTAATTTCTGTAAAACGTGGCAGAACATTTACGCCTGGTTTCACAAACCAATATGATCACTAATCTAGATTACTTTACCTAAAGTAACATGTACTGCTAACACTGTGTAACAATTATTTGGTTTTGTTCCTGGGTAGTAAGTGTTATTTCTTAATTGCTTATGCCTCAAAAGTACAGAACATGGCTATTATTCCCCACAGACTTTGCTTTTGTGACCAGGACAGTGATATTTCAAAATATCACTATTTCCAATGGGAAAATGGGCAAATGTGTGTCTTTTCGTTCACATAAAGCCAGAAAAAAACAACATATGAATCCAAATTAACATGTATTTATACTAAAGTAATACAAAGATGACTACAAAAGATTTAGAAGTGAGTAGTTTTTCGAGATTTACAATTATACTGTAAATACTACCCAGGAACTACCCAGGAACAAAAATTGTGTTACATAGTGTAATCAGTGTCTGTGAAGCAGCCATTAAAACGTCAAGTAAATAGGTAATTAATATATTTAGAAGAATAATTACTTCAACACTGAAACTCACCTTTCCAGCTTCACTAACTCCCAAAATAAAATTTTCCAAAATTTCCAGCGGGGAAGTGTGTGTGGAGTGAATAAATGCACCCTTAAACACGCTGGTCACACGTATAATAGACTCGTTGCAGCTTGTCATCTTGAAAGCAGTCTGACAATATTGTGGAGGAAATAAATCCTTTATACCAAGCTGCAACTCAGGAAAGCAAGGTATTCTCCTTTTGCGTGTGGACGACGACAGCCTTAGTTTTCCACAAGAGGACGTTGGGCTGCACCAGCCTAATGAGTTCTACCCAATGGTACTGCACTGTTACACAAACGAGGTTAGATTTTCGCAATTCAAATTTCAAAATGACAATGTGGAAGTGACACCAAAGTCTGTGGATTAAATATTAATCTAACAATGTTATACAGTAGTTGTTTATTGTTAGCTATCACATCACTATATTGTAAATCATTTCTTCTGTCGATCTCTAGTTTATAATAAACTAGTTTATAATAACAGATGGAATTTTTCTTAAACTGTTTTATTTGGGCATTTTTTTAAGGTAACTGTGAATCAAACCATATTTTATTTGTCCATAAACTTTTGTCATCTGTTGATCAATCTTTACAGAGCATAGGTTTAATATTTATGTTGGGTCAGTTGTGCAGTGGTATGAAATGGTTTACAAGCAATATCATACAATAACTAACTTTATTGTGGAAACAGCAGGCAGGGGAATGTTAGTTTACCTACCATAAACCTGGTTCCCTGAAAGAGAAGATGGCCACCAAAACATTGTTATGGGATACACTCCCGCTATTGGTAGGTGTCACTGATCTCTTTCTATCAAAGCTGCCGATAGGCCCTCTCCGCTCGGTGACCCCCTCGGTCCCACCTCCCGAGGGTACTTAACCGTCACGCAGGGGAGATTAATTCTCTTTCGCGACAAAAGCGACCTTACGGTTGGTGGCCATCTTCTCTTTCAGGCAACCAGGCTTACGGTAGGTAAACTAATGTTCCCTTTTAATTCGAAGATGGCCACCAAAACATCGTTATGGGAAACGTGTACCAGAGCCGTCGCAAGGGAGGGAAGAATGGCAGCATATGAGGGACGCTAAGTCATGCCTGACCAAGGTCAGCGGCATAAGTGTGCAACCTCGAGGACCCTAGTGCCCACAGAGGGCAATGAGGTATCTACCACATTCAGGTGATAGAACCTGTAAAAGGTATGCAGGGTAGCCCAGCTAGCCGAATCACTAATCTCAGCCATGGAAGCACCTCGAAAGAGGGCCCATGATGTAGTCACACCTCTCGTGGAATGTGCGGCCACCCGCACCAGCAGGGGTAAGCCAGCACCATCATATGCAGTCAAGATTGTGTCAGCAATCCAATGTGACAGTCGCTGCTTCAAAACGGGCTCTCCCAGGGTCCATGGCAGACTAAGAGCTGGTCAGATTGACGCAGCGCTCTTGTCCTATCCACATAACATCTCAATGCCCGTATCGGGCAGAGAAGGTTCAACTTCTTATCCTTCTTTGTGGCAAATGGTGGAGGAGGAAAGGACTCCAATTCCACAGACTTTCAAGTGGAAAGCTATAACCACCTTGGGGAGAAAAGCTGGGTTTGCACGCAGTGACACTCTGCTAATATGCATACAGGAGCTATGCACAGACAGCGCCTGCAGCTCACTAACCCGCTTCTCGGAGGTGATAGCCAAGAGGAAGGCTGTCTTCATGGACAGGTGCTTCAACTCGATGGAGTATGTAGGCTCAAATGGGGCCAGCATGAGAGCCTCCAGTACAATCTCAAGGCTCCATTCGGGGAGAGTGGCCCTCCTAGGAGAGCGCAATCGCCGAGCGCCTCGGAGAAACCAGGTAGCTAAAAAATGCGACGATAACCTGGTCCTGGACCACGTGCAGTCACACCACATGGCAGTGCATAGCATATGCCAGAGTGGAGCTGCGGAGTGTTATGCAGGAACAAAGTGACACATTCCCCATGCGGGTGACCAAGCATGTCAGTAGGCGGGCTAAAATAAGCCTGCTGATTCAACTCAACAGCAGGACCCTGGAGAGCTGGGTCCCGTTAGAGGAATCACGTTGCTACTACTTTTTCTTTTCAAACTGCAAGGCAGTAAAGAAAAACACATATACACACACAATAGCAGTTGTGAGGGTAAAATAACATTCACCAGAGTAGCACGTCGAGTAGGTGTGCTTAAACAAGCTGGCGGATTCAACTCAACAGCGGGAACACAGCAGAGCTGGGTCCCAGTAGAGGAGTCACGCTGCTACTTTTTCTTTCAAACTGCAAGGCAGTAAAGAAAAAGACATATACCCAACAACAATTGAGAGTGTAAAATAACAGTCACCATGGCAGCGCATGCAACTGTTTTGTTTTTATAACCAGCATGCCAAGGAGGCAGGCTGAAAACAAGCTGATGGATTCAAATCAAGAGCAAGACACAGCAGAGCTGAGTCCCCATGGAGGAATCACACTTTTTATTACCTATTTCTAACTGTATTCAACACAACAACGGGGCACAGCAGAGCTGGATCCCAGTAGAAATCATACAACATTTTCTCTTTAAACTGCAAGGCAGTAAAGAAAACACATATACACACCCAATTAAAAACGGCGCACCAAGTAGGCTGCTGAGGCAGTCCAGCAGAGTCAACTCTACAGCGGAGCACAGCAGAGCCGGGGTCCAATGGAGGATGACGCGTCTCTTTCTTTTAAACTGCAATAGCAGAGGAAAACACAAAACAGCGAGCACTGTAAAGTTTAAGCAAACTGCAATAGCAAAGCGATGCAGGCAAGTCAAGTATTCACTGAGCATTTTATATCAAAGATGTTGATAGGCCCCTCCGCGGAATGACGTCCTCGTACCTGCCTCACCGATGTAATAACAGACAGGTAGGTAAGATTGACTCTTTTAGAGTTTTTTTGGAGTTCCCTTGCAGTTATTTGTTGGAAATAGGCTTGCCAACTTCCCTGAAATCAGAAACTTTTTGTTTATATATATATATATATATATATATATATATATATATATATATATATATATATATATATATATATATATATATATATACTCTTTCTTCAAGAGCCTACATCACGTAGCATTTGTAGTCTGCTTACTAACCTCTGCAACTTGCTGCATGTTCTTTCTATAATTTTCCTCTGCTTTTTGCAGCTGTAAAAAAAAAAAGAGAGAAGGAATGTGTGACTGCACTACAACTGTCTGCAGGCTACGCTCCACACCGTTGCAAGCTATGCGCTGGTTGTATGACTGTAAGCAGCCCAGACACAGACACGCAGTCCACTTGCTTTGCCCTCTGTGCTTCGGCGTCCTCATGTCTAGGCCTCGACTCCCACGGTACCCTCGGGTCCTCAGTGCCTCAGTGCTTCGATGCCCTTGGTGCACTAAAGCCTTAACGTCTCGTTTCCTCACTTCCCTCAGTGATCAAGCTCTTCCCGACATCAGTGGCTTCGTGCCTAGGCGCGCCATAGCATCAGTGCCTTGGTGCTTCAACATCCTTGATGCCTAGAGAGCTACACACCTTGGCACTTCGACACCTCAAGGCCTTACGAGCCATGTGCAGTGGTGCCTTTGGTGCCACGCTGCCCCACAGTCTCAGTACTTTCGTGTCTCGACACCCACTGTGCCTCGAGGATCATAAGCCTCAGCTCTTCGACGCTTCAAGGCTTTTAAGCCTTGTGCCCCTCTATCCTCGAGACCCTTGGGTCCCTGGTACACCATAGCCTCAGTACCCCAGTGCTTCAACACCCTCGGTGCCACGAGAACTCCTCGCCTCAGTGCTTCGACACCTGCAGCGTTTCACCCAGCACACTCGATCCCCTCAGGGCTTTTCGTTGCCTCCGTGATCTATAGCCTCGGTGCTTCGGCCCGGTCAACTCTCTCCACCTCGATTGAGGATGTCTAACTTCCATTCGCACATGTCCTGCAGGCGGAAATTACCTCTGCAGGATAAACACACCCTGTGTGTGAAGTGTTTGGGCATTGAGCACGCCTCTGCTGCCTTGGCAGACAGGTCGTCCTGCCCTATTTGTGGCGGGTCCAAGGAGAAGACCCAGAAAAGCAGGATGACGCACTTCTCAGATGAGACCCTTACAGCCAGCCTGGGAGAAACATCATCGGTCTTGGGATCCCAGAACTCCCCTACCCGCCCTTTGATCATGGAAGCCCATCTTAACCCTTTGCCATCGGACTGTTTTAAGTGCATTTTTGACATGCCCTGTGTTCTGTGATGTCTCACAGCAATAATAAGCTGTGTGGTAATCAAACCAGTCTTTCTGAAACTTGTTATTGAGTAAACCTAGGCTCTAGAAACAAAAACCCATGTTTCCCTCTGTGTATTTTTAATGATACACTTCAAGAAAGTCGTGTACAGAAAATGCGATCGGCAGCGCCGACTTTGAAACCGAGTTACATAGAAAGTTCGAGATATGCCATGTAAACACAGCATGAAGACAACGCAGACATCACATCTACGACTGTTTTTGAAGGTAATTATCTTATGAACTCACTGACTGCAATAACTTTATTGCATTTTAAATGCGAAATTGATTTGTATTTACTTTGTATTACATGTATTGCTTTATCATCACAGAGTTATTTTTTTCTATCAACTGTGTTTTTTTATCTGCTGAATATATACGTTTTCTTTATTTTCACAACATGTTGGCTGTGTTATTCTGCTTTACATAAATAGCTTGTTTTCATACTTGTTTTTACTATTTGTGGTTGTATTGCTCTTTTTTTCTATAACGTTTGTATATAATAATATAGTAATACGATTAGTGTTTGCTGCATGCTTATTTATTTTAGTGTATGCTGAAAATAAAAGGAATGTGTTTATCGTGGATTTTAGGAAATATAAGAAAATTAATAATTATAATAAAAATAAAAAAAACAACTGCATTTTCACTTGTCTGTATTTGTATATTTTCAGTGTAAAAGGTTTTGCAAAAGACTTGCAAAGTACTTATGATATTTTGTTTAGTTCGGCCAACTTCCATTGTACTATGTACGTGGCTTACATATTAATTTTTTTATATTCCACTAGTTAACAAATTATATCATTGGAAACAGCTACTTCAGACCTTTCTAGTAATATATTGGGTTTTAAATTCTGATTTAAGGTTACCAAACAACAAGCAATAAAACACAACATGTTCATGTGCATGTCCAAATATGGAAATTCTGATTAGGTGGCAAAGGGTTAAGAAGTCTTACATGGCTGAAGCACAGTTAACATGGCTGGTGAACACAGGAGGCCTCTTAACAGCCTACCTCGATGGAATGTTGCGCTCCGTAACCCTCCCCAAGCCGCCAGCATCAGAACTACGCGCGGTCTTGAGCACTCAATTACAGATCTCAGGTTTCCAAGGGCAAGCCCTGGACAGAAGCCTGGCAGGCTTGGTGGTGGCACCCAGACAGCTGTGGCCGTCTCAAGCAAGTGTCCTGCATGCGGACAAGTCCGCATTACTAGAAGCACCTATCTTCCCTGGCCATACCTTTGGAGCAGAAGTAGAGGAAATCTTGTAACGCTATCACAGAGAGTGAGAGGTGTCACAGCTGATAGCTGCGATGTTCCCCTCCCATGCCTCAGCACAAGGAATGGGGAGGCAATGGCACCACCTCCAGGCCTCCGTGGCAAGGAGCCAACAACAAGGATGGGGGAATGCTGGTTGTGGGGCCCCTGCGCACCAGTACCCAGGGAGACAGTTCCAGCAGAACCACCGCAGGCAGCCTCCAAGGAAGCCTCCACCCTAGCCTCAGCAGCCCCAACAGGGGCCCTGAAAGCTTGCCCACCCATCTGCAATACTGGCACAATTGCACTTCAGACTCCTGGGTGCTCGCCACCATACACACCAGCTACACACTGCAATTCCACTCGGGACCTCCTCCCTTTCAAGGGATCACAGTCACATCTGTAAATGACCCTCTCAAGGTCTTGGCTGTCAAACAAGAGGTAGAAACACTACTTCAAAAACAAGCCATCCATTTCATAGAACACACTTCTCAAAAAGAGGGGTTCTACTCAAGATACTTTTCTTGGTGCCAAAAAAGGATGGCAGCCTTCGCTCCATCCTAGACCTGAGACACCTCAACGTGTTTTTGAGGGAGAGGAGAGTCCAGATGAGCACATCTCCACGTCCTCTAGTCTGTCCGGACAGGCGACTGGTTTACAACAGTGGACCTGAAGAATGTATATTTTCACGTTCCGATCCATCCAGTGCACAGGAAATATCTCCGCTTTGCCTTTCAGAGAAGAGTCTTCGAGTTCTCCGTGCTGCCATGCACATTTTCAAAGTGCATGGACGCCATCCTAGCTCCCTTGCAGCTGCAAGGAATCAGGGTTATGAACTTCCTGGATGACTGGTTGATTTGTTCACAGTCCCAGAAGGGGGCAGTGACCCACACAGTGATTGTGACAGAGCATCTGTCGAGGCTGGGTCTCACCAATTAACACCAGTGCAGAGTATGGTCTACTTGGGTCTCCAGCTGGATTCCCTCATGATCCGAGCCTACCTGTCGGATGACAGAGGAGATGCCATTCGCAATTGTCTGGCCCTGTTTCAACAAGGGTCCACAGTACAATTGGGGTTGTGCCAAAAATGACTGGATCTGATGGCCGCAGCTTCCTTACTTTTGGCTACACCCCAAGCGTGACAGACACCATCGACTGACAGTGTCTCACCTATGTTGAAAAGCGCTACTTTGGTGGAGGCAAGCCCCTCACCTGAGCGAAGGCATAAGGATGGGAGTGATTTACAACCATCAAGTGGTGACGACAGACACATCCACCTCCAGTTGGGGGGCGGTCTGGGAAGGCAGAGGAGCCTGGTCGGGTCACTGGACATCCCTGCACATAAACGTGCAAGAGCTGAAAGTGGTTCATCTTGCACTACAACATTTTCTCCCTGTGCTCTGCAACCAGCATGTCCTTGTCCGCACGGACAATGTGTCAGTAGTTGCATATGTGAAGCACCAGGGAGGGCTTCGGTACCCTCTGACACCCAGAACTCGGCAGACTGCAGCTGTGCGGCTTAGAGCTCTCAGACGTTGTAGTCAGTACAGCGCAGAACGCTAGGCCTTCTTCCACAAGAGCAATGAATGCCTACAAGTGAAAATGTTTTCAAAATTGGTGCATGGCCAGAGGCCATGATCCCGTCTATTGCCCTATAGCAGTTATTTTAAAGTTTGTGCAAGATTAAATCCTCCTCTATGTTGAAAGTCTACCTAGCAGCCTTATCTGTTTGCCATGTTCCCATCGACTCAGTATCCCCTGGCGCTCATATACTGGCAACCCATTTTCTAAAGGGTCCTCGGCGGGTACGTTCTCCTATAAAGGACGTCCTCCCCGAATGCAGTCTAGACGTGATACTTGAGGCTCTCACTGAGGCCCCTTTTGAACCCATACATTCCATAGAGCTGAAGTGTCTCTCTACGAAGACAGCCTTTCTATTAGCTATCACCTCCACTAAGCGTGTCAGTGAGCTACAGGCACTGTCAGTGCACAGTTCCTGTATGCATATTTGGGACATTGGAAACAGAGGGTCATTGCCTGCAAACCCTGCTTTCCTCCCTAAGGTGATTACAGCTTTTCACTTGAATCAGTCTGTGGAACTGGAGACTTTCCACCCCCCTCCCTTAGTGGAGGAGATGGATAGGAGAAACTCCTTCTGCCCGGTTCAGACATTGAGATGCTATGTGGATAGGACGAGAGCACTGCATCAGTCTGACCAGCTCTTTGTTTGCCATGGAGAACGAACCCGTGGTCAAGCCCTCTCTAAGCAGCAACTGTCCCATTGGATTGTGGACATGGTTTCGACTGCGTATGATAATGCCGGCCTACCCCCACCTGAGAGGGTGGCCACGCACTCTACCAGAGGTGTGGCTATGTCATGGGCCCTCTTTAGAGTGGGCCCACGTCACCTTTGGAAATGGTGTGGGGCCCACTTGAGTGGGACAGCACGTGCCCCCTACCGAATTCCCAGCATACCTGTCAGTAACCAACCACCGTACATTCGGTGGAGTTGGGCTCCAGTCCCCCCAGAAGCAGCTGACAATGCTGCATCATACTGCGCAGTGCCGCTGCAAAAGTTATTTCTAGCTAGGGGAGCCCGACAGTACAGATGGGGGAGTGTGCTTCTGGGCTGGTGACGTTCAACCCCCTGATCGACACAGGGTCAAACATCACCCTGGTAAGCGCCTACAACAGGCCGCCCAGGGACCCATCCAGCTGATGTCAGTGACAGTGCAGCTGCAGACTGTGACTGGGTAGCTGGCGCCGATGCAAGGGTGTGGAACAATGGTCATCCAGGTGAGTGATCAGATCTTCCACCATCCTGTATGGGTTGCCCCCATCCAGGACTCCTTTATCCTGTGCCTGGATTTCCTGTGCAGCACCGCCAGTCAGCTTAACCTTCAAAGGAGGCTCCTTTGCTTCCATGGGGGATCGGCTCTTGACATGGCCCAACCAGGAAAACCTGCTAGCCCTCCAGGGTAGTCTGGCAGGAGTCAGAACCACCTTGCTAGGTGACTACAACCAAGTACAGCTTTTGTGGGGAACTAGCTCACCCACTGGAATGACTCTGAAAGGGCCGACGGACTCCTCCGACCAGCTGCTTCTCCAGACCAGCTCAGCCCAAATCCAGGTATTAGCCAGCACCGCCCATGGTCCAGCCAGTCCAGCTCAGGCTGAACAGTGGACAGTCTATAGCCCCAGCCAAGCCTCAGTCACCTGCCAGTGAAGCTGCCCTGGCACTACTGTTTTGCCACTCAACCCAAGAAAGTGGGCACACACACCTGGTGCAACATGATATTGACACAGGGGAGGCAGTGCCAGTCAAGCTGAGTACCCGTTAATTGCCTCTGGCCAGACAGAAGGCGGCTGAACGGATATCGAAGGAAATGAGGGAAGCGGAACAAATCGATCCATCAGACAACCCCTGGGCATCGCAGTAGTGATGGTCCCAAAGAAGGATGGGGAGTGGCAGTTCTGTAGCTGGCTCCTCCTGGTTCTCCTCCCTCGACCTCAAGAGTGGATATTGGCAGGTGGCCCTCACTCCTGCAGACCGACCCAAGACTGCCTCTGTCCATTCAAGGTGATGTCCTTTGGACTGTGCAATGCTCTGGCCACCTTTGCGTGGCTCATGGGGAAGTTCCTGGGCAGCATTCCCCCGCAGAGCTGCCTTGTCTACTTGGATGACCTCCTTGTCCATTGGCCGACGTTCCAGATGGCCTCCTCAACTCGCTGCGTTACAGCGACTGGCGATTGCTGGGCTCATGCTGCACCCTGGCAAGTGCCTTTGCTACTGAGGGAGGTCACCTTTCTGGGGCATCGGGTTGGCAGAGAGGGAATCAGCACCAAGCTGGCAAAGATCAACACGGTTCGGGACTGGCCTGACCCCACTGACCAACGGCAGCGAAGAGGTTTCCTGGGGCTCGCCTCATACTACTGCTGGTTAGTGTCCAACTTCACCAGTATAGCAGCCCCCCTGCGCCAGTTGCTGCACAAGGGAGAGCTGTTCAACTGGACTCCGGAGTGTCAGACCACCTTCGAAAAGCTGCAGGGAGCACTGACTCAGTCCCCAGTGCTCTCCCCACCTGATGTCAACCTCCCGCTCATTCTTCACCCGCTCTTTCAACAAGGTGGAGCCACTGCTACTACGTTACCCGGAGGGAGCTGCTGGCAGTAGTAGCGGCAGTCCACCACATCCATCACTACCTTTGGGCTCCCATCACCGTCTGGACCGACCATGCTGCTCTGCAGTGGTTGCTAACATTCCGAGAGCTGGAGGGACAGATGATTTACCTTCAGGTCTTGTTGTTTTATAGTTACGTTCTCTCTAACCTCAGCAACAGCTGGGCTGCATGTACCATACACATATATAGAACTAGACTGCCAATCAGATGACTTCACAGTGCAGTCGAGTGAGACTTCCATCTGCCATCTTGGGTGATAATAATACAGCCACTGAGAGTGCTGTAAATATGAAGATACATGCAGCATTTTCAGGGTTTAATTTATTTAGCTTCAATAAAAGGGTATTGTTAAAGTTTGATAATATACTATAAAATTACTGTCCAACTCTTGATCTGTCTAGTTAAGGCAGTGAGGCGGTATGGTCCAGTGATTAAAGTCCAGGGCTTGTAACCAGAAGGTCAAAAGTTTAGATCCCATCTGACTCATTATGTGACCCTGAGCAAGTCACTTAACCTCCTTGTTCTCCATCCTGCGGATGAAATGTTAAATCAATGTCCTATTAGGCGCATTTACACTGCCATTTCTAATTCGGATCAAATGTATCGTGCATTTTTTTCAAGATCAGTGGTGTTGCGTTACACAGCCATTTGAGCAGGATCAACTTCCATGCAGCCTGAGCGCTTTACATGCACACTTAGGCCGTAAGAGTTTAAGATATTTTACCTGTATTATGTATAGTTCATTGGGGGAAAAAAAATATTTTTTTGGGGGGTAGCTGCAAAGTTCTGTAGGTAGTGTGACAGAGGCAGAATGATTCTTGGTGATAAATCTCCCTCCCGACCTGTGATGGCACTGTGTAAAGGGAACAGTGTGCCCTGAATTGGATAGCCAGACAATTCATTCCCATGGTTAGGTGGAAGTCGACCATCTAGACAGGGTGCGGAGGTACGATACACCAAGTCATCGATCTGGAAGGAAAACGATGTGGCAGCCGCGGATTGGAGGAGTGGTTACAATCATTAACCAAGGGGGCAGGATCGACAGTACATAAGGGGATGTAAAGAGGTGATCTGTTCCTTTGTATGGTTAACGCTGAACCGGAAGGAAAACCGTATTGTTATCATGAGTTTTTCGTTTGTTTTGTCGTGTCTAAAATCTACTTGTTTGTTCTTATTAAATGGCTAACACGATCCGGAGCTGTAGCTACAGGCCAGCACTAAACCCAGACAACACTGCACATGTTCATGGTTAATTGTATTTTCACCACGAGCACTCGCTTTGGACTTGTGACTATATTTGTGTTTATTGTGTGTGTTTGTGTATATTATTTCTGGACAGTACCAGTGGATTTAATCTGAGCAATATACATTGTGGTGTATTGCCTGATCTCTTTATTGTTTACTGTTGTCATCAGACTTTGGCTTATAAATAAACCATAATTTCACCAGTGCTTTGTTGTTTGTCCTTGTCTTGAGCACTGCATCACTGCTACACATGCACACTATAAAACACTTTGCCGCAGTAGTTATTCAAATTGTTGCAATTGTGTTGGCAGGATAATAAAACAAAAACGAGGTCCAGGAAAACTGAAAGATATGAAAGTATATGTTTTAAAAATACACAAACAAAACAATTACTCCCTGTGACAGAAATAAAATGATTCTTGGGCACTAAGCAGCAAGAACAGAGTTCCTTGCACGGGCTGGCCTGACAGTTCTTTCCCAGGGTTCAAGGGAAGTCGGTCAACCAGGAAGGGGGCGAGACTCCATTGCAATAACGCATTGACCTGGAAGGGAAACAACATAGCAGCCGTAGATTGGAGAGGTGGTTGCATTCGTTTACCAAGGGGTCATGTGGAAAAGCATAAAACGGGACAGAGAATTGTAATCTGTTCCTTCACTTTGTTTTGTGTAAATAAATTATGAAGGACTGTGAGAGACATTGCATGTAAAAAGTATGAATGTTTTGTTTGTTTGTGTTGTAATTGTCTTGTCTTGTTTTGTGGATTACTAGACGGCTAACACAGATCCAGAGCTGTCGCTAAGGGCCAGCACTAAACCGGACAGCACTTCACCATTGTCACAAATATAAACTGGTGTTATCACCACAATGCACTGTTATTGCTACCCCATGCAGTACACATTAGTGTGTATTGCCAGGGAATTATTGTTTGGTCACCAGACCTGAAAAATACAATAAAAACTTTTCCAAACCGGATTACAATTATCTCTGTCTGCTTCTTTCAATCACTGCATCACTCCTGCACCTGTTTCCACTCATCCACTTAGTCACACGTGGTGTTACAGTGGATCACAATGCACTGGAAGAGTTGCTGGAGGACCTGGACAGCAGACTGGTCACAGAGGAGAGAGGGAGGGAGGAGCGCTACAGTGCACTCATTGAACGGGTAAGGCTGGCAATTTCCACAGCACCAGCCCCTACAGGAACACCAGCCATGTCGGCACCGGAGGCTTGGGCGATGAAGATGTCAGCAGAGGATGTGGAGCAATTCTGGGTGAGCCAGCTGGGACCCTGCCTGGTCGGGGAGGCTCAGGCAGCCTACCAAGCTATGAGGGCCGCTGATGGTCAAGCTGGCCATCCTTCCTCGCCTAAACATTATGGCAGAGACTCACCGGGTACGGTTCAGGGAGTACCGAAGATCCCAGGAGACACGCAAAACCCTTGGTGACTACATGGTACACTGGCTGACTCCCAAGAAGAAAACCAACCTGCAAATGGGGGAGGCAAATGGTTGTGGAGCAATTCTGCCATGTGTTCGGGGCTGATACCCAAGCATGGATAAGGCGCCACAATCCCAAAACCCTGGGAGACGCCATTAAACTGGCCCAGAATTATGAGTACTCCAAATCTCTGCGGGAAATCAGTGTACTTGGTGATGCCAGAACATGCCGAGACTTGCCGGACCCCCCCCCCAAACTGCCCTTAAGAACAGCCGGCCCCTACCTCTCTCTCCTCCACACCACCACCACCATCAGTCCCGGGACCCAGACCTCCGAGACCGCCGACCCCAATGGGCCCCCTTGCCTCCCCTTCATGGAGACCAAGGTTGGCCCCCAGCTGGGGTAGAGGTGCTGCCCCTGCCCCATTGCCATACCAGCAGCGGGACAGATTTTTAACCTATGTTCCCTCTGTCCCCCCTGTCTGTTTTAGGTGCAACCAACCGGGACATATGGCCAGGTCATGCCCCGCTGCCATGGAGTGTGATGTGGCCGCATGTAATTCACATACCTTTAACTAATGAGTTAAAATGCTTAAAAAAACATAAAAAAAAAACCATCACCCCACAGTACACAGTTTAAAGGAAAAAATAAGTCTTCTTTTTAAATAAAAAAGTAGAAATTGTCAGTTCAAACAAATCCCAATGTTTTAAGAAATGTTTGTGAAATTATTGGCATTTAAATACACACTCTCCATGTCAATTCCTCTCATCTTGTCTTCCAGCCTTTGCTTTGTTGTGTGTCAATTATGACAAATTTCCACTGTGAACATAACGGTAAATTAAGAAGAAAAAAAAAAAAGATTAGAAAATCAACCCAACAAAACACAGTTAATTCGGAGAGAACCACTTGGTAGCCACGGTTTTGAAAAACTTTTAGTTGGGTGACATAACGCACTGTCAAAACTTTTGATTTTTAATGGTAACAAAAACGTCATCTCTCATTAAGGTAGAGAGTTTTATTTCTTTTTTTACATTTGCTGTTGGTAATACTCTCTTTTTTTTTTGTTATTTGCTTTATGAATTATGTGGCCCAGCTTCTGCTAGTGAAAGCAGCAGTCCCTTCCAGTGTGCCACGGCTGCAGAGATGCATTTCACTTTTTGCTGTCATATTTTAATAAAAACTTTACATGACTTTGCATAGCCACTTAGATTTGCATTATCTTCAGTGAATACAACTATATCCCAGAAGATCCTTCCCAGCATCATGTTCTCTCGTGGTTGCTGACGCTTTTGCAGGGGTACATGTCATCTCTCGTGGATTCTGGTGGGGCCTTAAAACTGAGAGCGGGAGGGTAGGATGGGGTGCTGCGGGATGGTTCGGGAATACAACTCTTTTTCCAGTGTAATGGCCGGGGCTGCAATCTCAATCATTTTCTAAGATTAGCGGATCAGCTCCCAGAGACTCTGAACCTGCGGTTCGATGAGGTTCAATCAACTCGGATTGATAGACCATTGGAAGATCAAGATGAGACCAATCATACTTATTTAAATTGCAAGCACCCCATCTAAAAGGTAAGGTGGTGACATTTCTTGTTATGCCAATTGACAGCTTGCGTTGCTACCCTAGAACTTCCTCTTTCTAGCCTAGTCAGAACCTTTCCATCCCTTACACCTGTCCTTCAGCAAGAAAGAGGAAGTATGTTCACAACAACTATCGATAATAACAATTATTATTATATTATACCTAAATCTTATAAACCTGCATAAACAGTCCATTAACATCAAAGTCAGATCAAATTATTCAATAAACACACATAACTGATACCCAAGCATGGATCCTAAGGACCGTGACAATCCTTAATTCACCTATGGAAAAACTGTTTATTTGTTGTATTCTAACCTGCAACTTAAATCCAGTAGATCCTTCCCAGATCATGTCTCTTCTCGTGGTTGACTGACAGGCTCTTGGCAGGGTAATGCTCACTCTCTCTGTCTGGCTCTTGAAACTGGGTCCATTAAACTGAGTGGCGGTAGGATGGTGTGCTGCGGGATGGTTCGGGAATACAACTCTAGTGCCTCATCGGGTGGCAAGCAAGGAGTCGTGGGTAGCGCAGTTCTGGGGGTTCTATATGTACAAGAATGCAGTGCGATGTGGGGAAAGCAGCATACGCTCTTACCTGAAGCAGTTGATGTCAGTCCAGCAAGAGGGATCCACGTGCGGTTTCTGGAGCACCAAACGCCTCTTCAAAGCCCTGGAGTAGCAGCCAGCTCTCTCCTCAGGTCAACATTCCAGCTGAAGGATCTTAGGTAAAGCGAACCATCTGTCAAGATCTTTATCTAGAATGGTCACCTGCCCTGACAGAGCTAAGTTGACAGCAGGATTGAACTGTTCTGGGTCAACTGGCAATGATCAAGCCCTTTAGACCGTCTACCAACCCAGCTTCACCGCGGATCAAATTTGGCTCCCAGCGAGCCCCCTAGGTTCGATAAACTTATGTAAGCGCACTATTCCTGGGGTCTTAGATCACCTAGGTGCAAGCCACGACAGAGGAAGTTGTTCACAAACAACTGGACAATTCTGGTGGAAGTTATTTGGACTTTAAACTTCCAGTGGGAAGATATCGAGATGCGTAGAACGACAAAGATTCGAGTAATAAGAGCCATCCAGTGCAAGGCGATTTAAAGACACTGCAGTTCGACAATGACAGGGTCCTTCAAAAGAAGATTTTCAGACCAGTACCTCGCATACCTTATAACCACAGTTATTATGAGCAATCACAGAACTTAAACTCATTATTATCGGCTACAACTTGAAGCCAATCATAACAATTTATGTGCAGCGACTTGTCTTAAGAAAGGCCATGGAAGCCGCTGCGGTTGCTAAAGAAATACAATGGTGCTAGTGTCCGTACACTCATAAGGGCCATAGAGGACTGCAGAATGGAATAGAGATGGCCGCACAAAACAACTACGAGTAGGCGGACAAAGTTGCCCCGTTTCAGGCTGGAGATGACTCATTAAGCCTACAAGGACATGGATAATAAAAACTGGGAAAGGAGCTGATCGGTCATAAACGGACTACAGAGGTTGTGAGCTAACTGTCACAGTTTCGGTCCCCCTGAAACATGAACCACTTCACAATGTCACCTGGGAGGCTGTCATGATGAGTAGATCCTTTAATCAGTTATGTTTGATCTATTATTGCACTTGAGAGGAAATGGAAACGGTCTGAACATAGGTCTGCAACCAGCAGTGGGTGGCGAGCACATCCCGCTTGTCCTAAAGGACCATTATAGCAACTTCGGGAGTCTTGTCCAAGAGGTCCGATGCAATGGGTGGGGCAGAAGTGAGGAGGTCTTTCTGCCGAACAGTCACTGGTCCCAGCTTATCACAGTCGAGAGGGGAATGCTGAGGTAATCACTGACCGTACCACATAGGGTTGGTACCCAGTCTGACAACGTAGTTTTTTGCAGTCTCGTGAAAGACGAGTGGGTAAGTAAGTCTTTCGGTCGAGGTATAAAAGTCAGAGTCTCCATGCAGCGACATTAAGACACCTTATGATTAAGACCTCAGGACAAGGCCAGGAACGGGGACAGTCCGACCTCGAGTGGGCATCAAATTGTTCTCGGCTGGAGATGACCTCAGAAAGCCACTCACAGGACATTAATACAAACTGGCAGTCACTTCGAGTAAGTGAGGGCGAATGTTCCTTTAAAGTGGACCTAACGAGCCCCACCCTCCTCGTACCATGTTGTAATTACTACACAGGAAAAGTGACAAACCTGGAAGAAAATGAAAGCACAAGATAATGTGGAAGCAATTCTCAAACCAATGAAAGGACTGACAAAAACTTTAAAATGTGAGTTTTTATACCTTTGTAAACAGAAAAAAATTGGGTTTGACCAAAGAGGTCCGATGTCCAATGAATTGCAGGGTTTCTGCCAATGCTGGTCATTGCTCAGGTACTGTAGTGAAAAAGATTAAGCTGACAAATGTTTTTTGATTCAAAAACACTTTATATACAAGAAAGGTATACCTCCAATACAATCATATAAGCACAGGTCGTTCTTTTAAACTGACTTCCAGACAAGGCCTCAGTACAGCTCAGTGCATATGTTTGTATCAGAAAGCACTGATATCCATGGAGTCAATTCGAAAGAGATGAAAAGACTGACAAAACTTTACAGGTATTTTGGATATTTATACCTTTGTAAACAGCTGTTGACTCCACTCCCATTTGTTTTACTTCTGTCCAATGATAGGGGTTTCCACTCTATCATTGCACATTCCATCTGCGGGGGAAAAAGTGGGGGCACGTTGTTCACCTAGCAGGTCTTATCCCTACTTTATGGTTTAAAGAGGGGTGGTTATTGCGTTAACTGACTTGGGGTGGGAGGGGTGGTGGGATCGGAACAGTTATTAGTTCTCAATACAACCCTTTAATGGACTGTCAATGTATTGAATTTAGTGTACATGGCCAATCTTAGGATGGGCATCTGGGGATAGTCAAAACCTGAGAATGAGTGATACAGTGGTTCTCTCCTTTTGAGTTAATTTATGGTAGGCACCCCAGGGGGATATTAGAAGAGATGTTGGCTGCAAGGGTGATTGAAGATTCTAAGAGCGAGTGGTCCAGACCCATAGTTATGGTCTCCAAACCGGATGGGTCATGGAGATTGTGTAAAGACTTCCGGAGAGTTAATGAAGTCTCAAAGTTCAGGTGGAAATTAGAAAAATTAGATACATTTCCACCCTAGATCTAGCCAAAGGTTACTGGCAGATTCCCTTAACTAAATGGGCCCAGGAAAAGACAGCTTTTGCCACCCCTGATGGCCTATTCCATACTCTGATGCCATTTGGGCTACACGGGGCCCCGGCCATGTTCCAGCAGTTAATGGATCAGATATTGAGGCCACATCGAGAGTACACAGCAGCCTATTTAGATGATGTTGTTGTTTATAGTGCTGACTGGGAGTCCCACTTAACCCTGGTGCAAGCTGTATTGGATGTGATAGACAGAGCAGGATTGACAGCCAATCCTGCAAAATGTCAGTTGGGACTAGATTAGGGTAAATATCTGGGATATGATGTGGAAAGATGGGTGGTGAAACCCCAGGTCTCCAAGGTAGAGGCTATCAGAGAATGGCCAAAACCCATTAACAAGAAATAGGTGAGGGCCTTTTTTGGGTTTAACATGATATTATCGGAGGTTCATTCCGAATTATGACGCCGATATGACAAAGGCCCAAGGCCATGTTATGGTGAAATGGGATGACACAGCGAACCAGGCCTTCAAAGCACTACAGGAAGCACTGTGTAATAATCCAGTACTGATAGTATCGGATTTCGATAAAGAATTTGTTGTCCAAACCAATGCATTACAGGTGGGCTTGGGAGCAGTACTATCACAGAAGGTAGAAGAACTGAACACCCAGTCCTATTTTTAAGTAGGAAGTTGGAAACCCGAGAAGTCAATTACTCTGTAGCCAAGAAAGAGGTTCTGGCAGTGAAATGGTCCCTAGAAAGCCTATGGTATTATCTACAGGGACGCCACTTCACTCTAATGACCCTGCTCAACTGACATGGATGCATAGAACCAAAGATAAAAATGCTAGGGTAATGAGGTGGTTCTTGAGCCTACAACCTTTTCATTTTGATCTGAAACATAGAGCTGGAAATACATGGGGAACTGTAACAGGATGGCGTGTATGGTGACATCAGACCCGGAAGAAATACTCAGTATTGCCGGGAGAAATGTGAATTGCGCTGTTGCACAGTTTAATCAATAAACAGCAAATAAAAGGTTGAACAAACGAAAAGCACTTTGTAAAATAAAACGGCATAGTAGCCAAAATGAACAGACAAACAAAACGTACTAACACTAAACATACAGACTAATGAGTGGACAAACAGACAAACATGGTGAGTTTAAATCAATTATTTACTTTAGGTTTTACTTTCTCCTTCTCCACACCCGTTCTCCACTCACCGAACACACAACTCCGAGTGAGTAAAAACATGCCGCTTTTATACAGCTGTACCGAGACTTGATTGCTAATCAATCATTCATTTGGAGTCTCAGTACAACTGCACGTTAATTAATAAAAGTGCAATTCCCTGTGCTCATATATTATTACATTTTACCTGCACGAGAAGTGCTGTGCAATCCTTGTGCCTAAATACAAATATACATTTTAAACACCCGTGTTACAAAGACCCATTTATATCCCATGTACCAATGACTATACACCAGCATTAACACACTACACGTAACATACAACACAAATAAATAGCCCAGGGGTGGGGCACTTTGCCACAGGAACGCAGATGGTTTATCACAAGTTCACGTTATTTTTCAGTGGTCGCTGGTGACCAATAACAGTAATAATAAACAATAATGGGTTTGCAGACCCAAACAATAACAATAACCCACACATATCCACCCCACAATTATACATACATGGTCACAAGTCCTGGGTGAGTGCAGTAGTGCTCGTGGTGGATGATACAGGTTATATTAGTGACAGTAGTGCAGTGGTGTTCCAGCTTTAGTGCTGGCCCATGGCAACAGCTCTGGAATCGTGTTAGCCTTCTAGTGTAGTGATACAAAGAAGACGATTACACACAGACAAACAAACAAAAAACACTCAGGATGCTGCTTTTTTTTTGTTAACAGGTCTCTCATGGTCCTTATCAGTTTCAATACAAAACCAAATGCGAAGGAACAGATTACGATTCTCTGTCCCCTTTTATGCTGTCACACATGACCCCCTGGTAAATGAGTGCAACCGCCTCTCCAACCTGCGGCTGCTACATTGTTTCCCTTCTGGGTCAATGTGTTATTGCAACACCCTTCCAGGCTGGCTGACTTCCCTTGAACCCAGGGAAAGAACTGTCAGACCAGCCTGTCCATGGAACTCACAGGTCAGGAGGGGGATTTACAACCAAGAATCATTGTATTTCTATCACAAGGGTTAAAGTCTATCTGCTTTGGAAAGCAACATTTTTCATGGGGCGAGAGCCCGGCTGAAGTGAAAGGTTGTTACTTGGAGAGATAGTTTGAGGAATGGACTCGGGGGATAGGATAGGAAATGAAAGAGGTTCCCGACCGGCGGGCGCCTTCTTGGCCAGAGGAGAGAGAGTGGTCTTGAAGGCAGGCTATTCAGCAGCCTCAGGCACCAGAAAACGTACAGTAAGATAGATTGGCTCGGCAGAGCCCACGATAGCCTCTGTGGAGCAGCAATCGTGAAGGAGGTGAAAACCTGAAGAACCGGGAAAAGGAATGATAGAATAGGGAGCTGTAAGTAGAGCCCAGTGTCAATTTGAATAAGATAAAGAGCAGGAGCTGCAAAAGGATAGAGTGTGTGGCTGGGGGTCTCCTCTGACTCATGCAGTGAGAATGCCCCCCCCCCCCTCGGCAGGTGCAGATGTTGGCGGTAATATAGGTTGGGGAAGTGAGCCTCACCCCCAAAGGTTGGACCGCCGGCTCCCTGCATAACCCCACACCCCTGGGACAAACAATAGATCACGTGCTAATGATAACATTAGGAGGAGGAAAAATGACCTATTAAACAAAAAAGATGAAAAGGGATTTTTTTGTTTGTTTAGTTTTTTTGTTTGAACAAAAGAATGGGTAGAGTGAAATTATCTGTTTACCTGCCGCACTGTGGAGAGGAAACAAACCCCATCCTATTAGGAGGGAAAACCTCTGGTGGACCCGGCTAATCAGGAAGCCCCCACTCCAGGCATGCTAATAATGTTTTGGTGAGCTGCAGCTACATCAGAAACAGATGTGTGTATGCAGATGTATCTAGACATGACGGTGTAGGGACATAATGGAGAATCTTCGACAGCAGTATAAATTGACTGACGAAGTTGATCTGTCTTAGAGATGCAGAGCATAATTAGGAAATGAGGATCTAGAACTAAAGAGATGATGTTTAAATGGATAAAGAGAAGGGAAGCTGGAAAGGGATGGGATCATCTGAGGAATCCAAAGAAATCAGTTAAGCACATGACTTCCATGAGGAGATCGAAGGGGGTAAAACAGCCTTTTCGCAGGATTGATATGAGCTACTGTAGAATATTTGAAGATATAGGAAGTCGAGATGGGGAAGTAGGAGGGGGGGCTGTTAGATATGCCATGGAGCATCAGGCGGATTGCTGGAATGGCCAGAAGAATCGGAGAGGACACTGACTGACGGAGATGTAAGATTTGATTGTAGAAGCGGAGAGGTGTAGAATGTCTTGTGCGTGGATGATGAAGGCTAGGATCCAGTCTTGATTAAATGGAACTGACTAAATTGTTTTTTTTGTTTTATTTGTGCAGAAGGAGGAGAAAGAAAACCAGCCTGTAGAGTAACTTGGAGAGGTGCGGGAGATGCTGTGGAAACCAACTGCTGAAATCTGGCAATCTGCAGGCGAGAAAGCATCAGCTTCATTATGTGAACCGGGAATGTTGCAAGCTTGAATGAAGAAATTAAAAGACACTGAAATCCAAATGAGGCAATGTAGTAACTGCATTATAAGGAGGAAGGAAGATCTTCCTTTATTGATGATATGGACTGTAGACTTATTGTCAATAAAGAACGTGATAGATTTTATTGGTCATCGGTGGCCCCAGATGTGAGTAGCTGTGACAATGGGATACAGTTCCAGAAGAGCAGTAACTTTGAGATGGAAAGAGCGATTCTGAATTTCAGGAGGTCATTCGCTAGAGAACCATTCAGTCCCTAGGTAACCCCCAAATCCTAAGAGTGAAGCATCACTAAAGAGATGAAGAACTGAAATCAGGTGTCGATAGAATAAGGACAGGTAGTTCCAATGACGAATTAAAGTAGCCCACATCTTAGTATCCTTTCTTGCTTCGTTGACAGCAGAGATCAGCTGAAGGAGTGATCTGTAACAGTGCGGTGGACTACCGCCAGTAGTGTGCAGTGGCCTGCTATAGAGAGCAGAAATCTGCTAAAGTGGAGATTGTAACAGTGTGCAGTGGATCGCTGTCAGTAGTGGGCAGTGGCCTGCTGTAGGGAGCAGAAATCTGCTGAAGTGAATGAAAAGAAACTCATTGTGAGGTATGAGCAAATTTAAGCTGCATGAAGTGCCTCCTTGGGATTGCAGGAGGTTGTTGCACAATTGTCTTCCAATCAGAATTTTGACAGGATGTCAAAGTTGGTCTTTAAGTGTTAATGTTTAGATGGAGTCCTGCTTTCAGGAGAGATGTAGAATGCATTGCTGTGAGATCACTGCAAAACCTACTGAATTGGTCAGGTGCAGTCTATGAGTGTATTGTCCATTGCAAGGTAGGAGGCTGTTTTAACTGAAACGCTGATAAATTGAAGGATATGGTTTCCGTACCTAACTGGCAGCTCACATCGAATTAAATATTAACCTGATTTGTAAATACATGACTTTTGCAGTGAAAGGACTAGATAAAATATAGAACTTGTGGTATTACACTGCCATTTGGACGCTATGAATAATAATAAAAACAAAAAAACTGTTGGCTTTAGAAAATACTGCAGGGTAGAATAGATTTGATTATTTTGATCAATAGTCCACGTGATTGAAATGTTTATCTTAAATGCTCTGATGCTATATCATGCCAACACCTGAAATCTGGCGATCTTCAATAATATTGCAGCCAATCTGTGTAGAAAGAGAATGACGGTGGATTGTATTTTGGACAGAGGAAAGTAGAATGGGCTGTGGATATGTAGTGTCCACAGGCGTTGACTCACAAACACTGAAAACACTGTTAAAAAAGGTTTAAATCAGGATAAGACTGATTGACAAAATGGTTATCTGCTGATTCGTATGCTTTATGGTGCTCATAGAACATAGTACCCCCGTATCTAACTGAGTGCTCCACGATGTAGAATTAAGTATCGCTCCAGCTCTTGATGTGGAAGTTAATGTCACGTGACTTGAGTGTAACATTGATATCTTTATCTTCAATTATTCAGTTTCTGATGCTAGGAGAATGAGAGTGACGCCTGATAGAAGGGACTGTTGAAATCACAGGCGGCTCGACAGCACAAGCAAGTGAGTCATGGCCTGCTGAGCGTCATCTATCTGACTATCTATGATGACATTTAGCATATTATTTATATATATATATATACACACACACACACACACACTACCGGTCAAAAGTTTTAGAACACCCCCATATATATATACGAGACACGCCTGCAGTTGATTTAAATCTCACGAATTCTCTCGTTGTGAAAACGCAGCGGCAGGAAGCTGGAAGATTGCAATACTGAGGCACAGAACTCACAGGCCTCATGAAACAGCCTAGTTACCATGGAAATGTAACACTCCCAGTAGTAGCTCAATGAGGGAGTTGCCATGGTAACCATGGCCTGTGAGGCACCAGTGGAAAGTTGCAACGCAGCAGTGTTGTTGTTTATGCTTTTTTTTTTTTTTTTTGCAATAGTTTGTTTTGAAAGGGATGTTATGCGAGTAGGCTTAACGGAATACATTAGAAAGCACAAAACTGGAACGAGAACAAAGCTGAGGCTCCAACGTTGAACTGGGAATTGAAACAAAATTAATATGCTTACCTGTCATGTTGTTTTTTTTTTTTTTGCGTAAATAGCAGTGAATTGCTAAACCAGGAACCCGCGTGGGGAACAGACGATGATTGACAGATCTTCTGTGGAGGCGGGAGTTGAGGGAGCAGAGACTGGCGTCTAGACAAGAGTGTAACAGAATTGTGCAATTCTGTTATCGAATGCCCAGGTGGGGAGGGAGAATACTGCTGGTTTAACATTGAACTGCTATGGAGTAGAAAATACCTTTACAAAAATAGTTTTCAAAATCTTGTTGATGTACGAATTATTAAAGAAAAGTCAGGGAGGGGCACCTGCTTGTAGTTGTTCACAGCTTTACAACCACATTTCAAAACTACGTGCAGAATATCACATAAAATTTACACTCAAAACCATAAACACTTTCACCTCTAACAGCATTGACAAAGATTAGCACATTTGACAAGCTTTCCTTATCTTCCATTGTCTATCTCGTGGGAAATCAGTCAAGAATACATTGCCTCTCCTTACTCTAAATTTTAACTGTCTAACTGTTCAAATAATTCAAACATATCATCTACCTCCTCCTTCACATAAACTTCAAAGCAGACAATATTTCACAGACAGGCAGCAATTCGGTGTAGCTAGAAACCCCAGGCATTTAAGAGGACTGTATAGCTAAGAGTGTGAAGACAGAGTATTAGGGATATGGGGTTCCTGCTAAAGTGTCCTCATGCAAAGAAAATCTCGAAAACAGGGTCAGGATAAGAAAGTTTAAAAATTATAATTCTCAACATTTCTCCCATAGACAGAAGGCAGAGGAATTTAGAGACTACGATTCTCAAAATTCCCTAACTAGTAAGAAGGAAAAGGATCTGATTGACTCCCAGACTGGTATAAAAAGGGACCAGTATTTCAGAGATGGGCTGGGTGTAGAGATGAGAAATGCAAACCAAACCAATGCAAGCATATGTAGAGAAGTGCAACATGAAAAGAAGACAGTGTTGCTTATGAATCTTTACAAACAAAGGAATCGATGTGTGTGTGTGGAACCTACTTACCAGAACAAAAGAACAGTGAGGCTCCTGCTGAAGTAGCTGAGAAAACACTACAGCCAAACAGTGAAAACACCTACGCTTGTGCTTTGTTTACTTGGTGTATTAAAGCTAGTGCATTAACTGAAAGAATGTTAATACTGCAGTGGATACTGTGCTTTATGATTACATGAGCTGTATTATTGATTACATGAGCTGTATTATTAATACTCAGTAGCATTCAGACCTGAAAGAACACGCGCTGGGATAAACAAACAGGCCTAGTTCTCTTTTAAACTGCACTTTTGTTATTGGTTATACTGGGAGGAAATAACATGTTTAATGCACGGTTAATACTTTGTGCGCATTCAATCGTGAATAATGAGTGAAGAAGGATTCACTTTGTTACTGTGATGTAAATTGATAAACCCAGCTCTGCAAGAACAGTGTACTGCCCTATAAAGGACTGTTATTACTGTGTTATTTTAAAAAGGGGACACTACAGCCAAAATACAAAAGAACGCTCTATTAACTAATATAATATGCACAAATAAGGCGAGGTAAATGATTCATTTGCCAGTCATCATAGCACACGAAATGCTGCACACGCTACACACCCTTTATTTTAGTATATGGGCACTCCAAACGACAGGTAGACCCGCTCTCACTTTGTCAAAATGACAGTGACCAAGGAGGCACCAGCCTGCACCAGCTACATCTTCAGTGGGTTTCCGTAGGATGAGGGGAGGCAGCCTTGTGTTATGCAGATATGCATCGCCATAGTATTCTGTATCCCCTTAGATTTGACGCCTGTGTAGATGAAGATTGCTATACATGTAATAAAATTAAAAAGAAAAAGAAAAATACAGTTTTATAAGGTTACTTTTAATCAAGAGTTTCGTGTATTGAGAAATGCAGGAGGCTGCACGTACTGTAGAAAATCAGTGGTGTTAAATGTGCTGTTTTATTTTGCTACAGAATTAGTTTGGTCATTTTCAATATTTGTCGCAAACTGCAGCAGAACTCAATGGCAGTGCTTGAGAACACAGCAGGACTCGGGCACAGGAATATCGCGCATCCACTTCTAGCTTTGAAAAACTGCATCTGTACAGGCATTGAATCATACGGGGGTACAGAATTCTGCGTAACACCTGGAATGTCTTGCTTTGAGACAGAATGCAGAGAAACAGAAAATAATTAATGAAAAACAAATATTTGTTTGTTCACCATTACCTCCCTCTGGTTTATTTTGAAGGTACTCCAGTACCAAAACATTGGCTAAATATAAATGTTTTTCTTTTCAGAAACTTTAACCTTCCAGCTACTTATTCGACGATTTTGACGTGCTGCACAGGCTAGTCACAATTTGTGCAGTATTCACTGACTTTTCCATGACAAAAATGCTAATATTTTCAGGGCCAAAATAATTCAGTATAATTCATGTGTTAAAAGAGCACAACTGTCTCTTGACATTTTCGGCAGTACAACGTCATAATGGAAAAAAATACAGTACACCATGGGATTTTATACAGCACTGTCTGTTCCTGCAAGGCATCTTGCATTGAGAAAGCAACATGATTGGAATCAGAATAAAGGAAATGATTATGTAATACAGTTCACGCACAGTCATCTTTTGGTAAGTTGTCTTTTCAGAATCATATCATTATGTACTGTATTGCAACAACATATGTTAAAATATTGTCCTCTTAATCCACAAAACCAACTAAATACATCCTATGTAGCCTTATGTTGACATTTTATGTGTAGTGTTCTGTGGAACACGGGCACTCATTTATCCTCGAAAAAATGAAATACAGTTTATCATGTTTCCCACACAGCACTACTTGTGGTCTGCTCTATTTATATTGCGATTTAGACAGACGCACCTTGTTTCAATAAGAGGTAAACTAACACACCCTGAGACACTAGGTAAGTTAGCACATTTAAGTAAATATGGTTTTTATATTAAGTCCCTCCCTTGCGGTATTAGGGAGAAAATTTGAAAAAGTTTCCATGGATTTCCATTATTAATTGTATGTAAATGACTCTCACGCGGTATCTTTTTCCACGCGATGCATTTCGTGTGCAAAGTCATTTGCCACTGGTTAGTGAATATAGCAGGTGTACAAAGCACACAGTATAACAGGCTTACTGTGTTGTAAACTGGTTACCGCTGTTCAGTGCATGAGGCCCTTTGAAGGGCTGTAGGGCCTAAGGACCAGAGGCCGCTGTCCTGTAAGTAAAGAAAATAGTAATTAGGAAAACGTGGAAAATAAATACTATTGTGCAGTAGTTAGTGATTCTTTCCTTGTGTGTGAGTGCATCCTCTTCAGGTCCTCTGGATCCGCTGTGTGGGAAACCCTAGTGGCCAACTCGGGAAACAGCAAAAGGCAATACCTGTGGAAAAAGAAAATCAAGCACCTGAGATGAGAACGGATCCCTGGAGAATACTTACCTGGAGAAGCATACTTGACCTCATCGCTCCAAAGAAGCTCAGGACTGAGATTCACTTGACTTCACCATAGAAATTCCCATTACCAGTCACCCTCACCCTACTGTTTGTCGTGTGTTGGACTTCTTTTTACCTGGTGAAGGATAGCTTTAGCAGAGGTAGACAGGGAAAAAGAAGAACAGTTTAGTTTAGTGCCCAGTGAGCTTTTGTTTTGATTTATTATTTTCAATTGCCAAACTGAACTGAACAGGATAACCAGGGTCAGCAAAGGCAAATTTATTTCCTTAACATGCCCAATAATGAGGTTAAAAAAGATTCAGGCTGGAAAAAGCAGCAAACTGTACCAGTACTGATGTCTCTTGCAATGGGTTCATGCTTCACTATTGGTTTAGTGCGTCGTTTTCACCTTAATCCATAATTTCTGAATCGACTTTGCTCCCTTTTTCTTCAGTTCTCCTCTCTCGTAGGCGGTCCATAGGTAACCACTATTTTAATTTATGCATGGAAATCCGACAGAAAAGGCTTTATGACTGTCCTATTTTCGAACTGCAAGTTTGATGAATTGTTCATGATTTCAGGAAATGGTGTAAACAAGGAATTGTCAGAAAAGATTTCTAAACAAGTTCTAAACACCGACACTTGATGAACAGAGCCCATTGTTTGTGACAGTTTTTGCAGCCTGCTTGTTACACGTATGGGAAACCTATTACAACACAAGCACTGACAAGAGACTCTGGGTGGTGTTGGAAGGGGTATTATGATTGCAAATGCAAAGCTATAAAACAGAGTGGTTTTAGCAGCTCAGAGATGATTTTTGACACGCAGCAGCAGCTAAAAACACTCTGAGGCAATAGAGAATAGTGCGCAAGATTTGTTTGTTTGACTGTTTTATACAAGTGTTTTCTGTTTACCCTTCTATTTTGTGCCTGAGTTCAGCTCTGTTAGCTATTCAATGGTAATTCCCATCTCCAGTTTTGCAATAGTTGGTTTGGTACACTCCCAGCTAACACAAAACATTTTCCTAACATTCCTGGAAGGTTCCCATTTGGTTGTGACAAACAACGCCGCTACAACGTTCTTAGAATGTTTCTGGTTAGGCGAAAAGTTGTAGGAACGTTAGTTAAGTGAAAGGGAAACGTTCTGTACATGTTGCATCTCAACCAACACACAACGTTGCTGCAAGGTTCTGGTTTGGTTGTGTTTTACACAACATTGTGGCACTGTTCTAAAAACGTGATATTTTTAAAGGTCAGAAGTATTGGTGAAATTATTTTCCAAATTGGGGTGAATGTTTTTAAAAAGCTTGTAAAGTTATTTAATTAAAAAAATCGGATAAATTCTTACCGTCTGTGGCACCTCTTTCTGTACGCATAGCACCTGAAAAACAGTCAACTTCATATGGGGGGATGGGTTGTGGGGAGGGGGGGGGTCTCCTATTAATGCGCTGCAAACTCAGAGCAGCACACTCAAGATTTCCTCCTAATTAAATAAATAAATAAATAAATAATCTACGGTAACGTTGTTTGTGACGTAATATGTTCGAGGAACACTGGGGTAACTGAAAGTGCTAAATAGATTAAATATATGATTAGATTAATTATAAATAGATTAAATATGATTGCCATCACTTTGTCAGACAGGAGGGGTGTATGATATCGATTTTTATTATTATTATTTTGTTATATATTTCCAATATTACAACAGCAAGCAAACATTCAAAGAGGAGATTAAATGTTTAAGAGATACAAATGGCAAAATCGTAGATGAAGAAAAAAATAGCAAATATATTAAATGATTACTTGTGATTCACAAGTTTTTACAAAGGAAGATACTGACAAGTATGATACTGACAACATGCCCCACATGTCATCCAGTTCCTATCCAGTTTTAAATAACTTTAGCATAACTGAGGCAGAAGTGTTAAAGGGACTAGGAGCTCTTAAAATAAACAAATCCCCTGGGCCAGATGAGATCCTCCCAGTAGTACTCAAAGAAATGGAAGAAGTAATTTACAAACCGCTAACCAAGATCATGCAGCAGTCTCTTGACACAGGGGTGGTACCGACAGACTGGAAAATTGCAAACGTAATACCGATCCACAAAAAGGACAACAAAACTGAACCAGGTAACTACAGACCAGTAAGCCTGACTTCTATTATATGCAAACTTATGGAAACTATAATAAGATCCAAAATGGAAAATTACCTATATGGTAACAGGGTCCTGGGAGACAGTCAACATGGTTTTAGGAAAGGGAGATCGTGTCTAACTAACTTGCTTGATTTATTTGAGGATGCAACATCGATAATGGATAATTGCAAAGCATATGACATGGTTTATTTAGATTTCCAGAAAGCTTTTGACAAAGTCCCGCACAAAAGATTAATTCTCAAACTGAACGCAGTTGGGATTCAAGGAAACACATGTACATGGATTAGGGAGTGGTTAACATGTAGAAAATAGAAAGTACTGATTAGAGGAAAAACCTCAGAATGGAGTGTGGTAACCAATGGTGTACCACAGGGATCAGTATTAGGTCCTCTGCTATTCCTAATCTACATTAATGATTTAGATTCTGGTATAGTAAGCAAACTTGTTAAATTTGCAGACGACACAAAAGTAGGAGGAGTGGCAAACACTGTTGCAGCAGCAAAGGTCATTCAAAATGATCTAGACAAGATTCAGAACTGGGCAGACACATGGCAAATGACATTTAATAGAGAAAAGTGTAAGGTACTGCACGCAGGAAATAAAAATGTAAATTATAAATATCATATGGGAGATACTGAAATTGGAGAAGGAATCTATGAAAAAGACCTAGGAGTTTTTGTTGACTCAGAAATGTCTTCATCTAGACAATGTGGGGAAGCTATAAAAAAGGCTAACAAGATGCTCGGATACATTGTGAAAAGTGTTGAATTTAAATCAAGGGAAGTAATGTTAAAACTGTACAATGCACTAGTAAGACCTCATCTTGAATATTGTGTGCAGTTCTGGTCACCTCGTTATAAAAAAGATATTGCTGCTCTAGAAAGAGTGCAAAGAAGAGCGACCAGAATTATTCCGGGCTTAAAAGGCATGTCATATGCAGACAGGCTAAAAGAATTGAATCTGTTCAGTCTTGAACAAAGAAGACTACGTGGCGACCTAATTCAAGCATTCAAAATTCTAAAAGGTATTGACAATGTCGACCCAAGGGACTTTTTCAGCCTGAAAAAAGAAACAAGGACCAGGGGTCACAAATGGAGATTAGACAAAGGGGCATTCAGAACAGAAAATAGGAGGCACTTTTTTACACAGAGAATTGTGAGGGTCTGGAATCAACTCCCCAGTAATGTTGTTGAAGCTGACACCCTGGGATCCTTCAAGAAGCTGCTTGATGAGATTTTGGGATCAATAAGCTACTAACAACCAAACGAGCAAGATGGGCCGAATGGCCTCCTCTCGTTTGTAAACTTTCTTATGTTCTTATGTTCTTATGTGACTATTAAGGTATTTTACAACTGTGCGTTGTGCTGTCAGAAATATAATTATTGTAACGGTGAGGCAATCATGGACAATATGTGGGACTCTGTGGCAAGGTGTTGGCGGGCAATGCTTGTTACAAATCTAGTGGATTGTTTGGAATGAATGCGTACCGAATGTGTGTGTGACTGCGGAGTACATCACTTTGGTGCTTTCCTACTGTTTTATTTCAATCGCTTTCTCTGGTGCCCTCTCCCTGGCTCTGTGTGTCGATTTCCCGTTTCGCTTTCAAGTGATTCGCTCCCGCTCGCTCTCTCGCTCTCAGTGTGTGAGGCTTTTTCTCAAAAGAGAATAGCAAGTGCAGCCTGTAGTTCATCTAGCCAATGAGACAACAAATTAATAATATCCACTGTTCTGTAGACAAAGTGGACTGGGCGTTCATGTGTCAGAGCTACCAGCTCAGTCTTAGCAAAAATCTTCTATGTAAATAGGATCTTTGGCCTTAGCCAATGAGACATTCATGGGTTTTCCATGCAAATTTTCTTTAACTCGAGACATTTACACAATGTCGTTCTGCTTTGAAATCAAAGTGAAACAAAATAATATTGAGACAATTTAAAGCCTATTTAGTAGTTTCACAGAAAAAAGTGGAAAATCAGAAGCCTGTTTAGTATGACTTGAGCTGTTGTTATCAGTAGCTAATTTTATTTTGGATACTTTATTTTCTTTGTTAATTTTATTGCTATGTGAGAATTAAATACGTTTTTCGTTACTTACGCTGACTATTCATTTGTCTCACATCCATTTACTGCAAAATTGTACTGTTCGTATTATCGGGTAACTCAATTGTGAACTGTAAACAACGTATTAATTTGCAACCATCTTGTGTAGTTTTTTTTTTTTTAATTTTTTGTTACTCTACTGTGTTTTAATCAGGGGCACCAATTGGGGGGTGGGCAACTGCCCCCCAAGCCTCAAAACATTAAAAAAATTAATCCAGGGGAGTTATTTACGAGCTTTTCTTTAGTATTTTTATTCTGCTGTCGGTTCACAAAACTAACAGTATCACTTCTTTCTTGAAACAACATATCAACCGTTTGTTTAGAACTCTGGTCAAAACCAACACAAAGAATAACAAGGGGGTGTTCCAGGACATTTCTGTCATTTTCTATTGGATGTTACATGCATTAATATGAAATGTAGATGTCTGCAACATTATGCACTTACACTTGTGAATTCTTAAAACCGTTTATTAACTACCTATGAGTCTATGTCTAAATTGGTGCTTGTGGATTTTATTTAAGAATACAGAATTGGATCAGATTTATTTTTGTTCATTTTATTAAACATTGGTGTTAGTGTGGTGTGGGGGGGAGTTGTTGTTACTGTTTTGTTATTCGCGTGTCATGTCTGAAGTGTTTACCGCATGTAGGTGCTTAAGATGAGCACAACATGAGTTGTTAGCACTGATTTCATTTCCAGACCGGTTTCATGACAATGAACACCAGTGATTAATTAACACTAGAACCGCCACGGTAGTCATTTCACTTTTAAAATTTGAATTGCTCTGCATGTGTTAAAGATCCGTGGTTGTCTGTTCTTGACTTTTCCTAAATACATGTATTAAATACCCTGATGGCGTTTGAAAGTCAAAGTTATAAGCACTTCTACCTAAAACTGCCAAAAGTACTCATTTCGATGACTTGTTACAATACATGCTTTTATTGTCAATATAACCTACAATATGCTATTCATTTTTTTAAGTCGTGGTAAGCAGGCTAATGTGAAAAAAAGCCTTTTGTGTTAGTTTTGTAAACAATTACTTTGTTTTTGCAATGTTGTATGTACACTGAACAAAAATATAAACGCAACATGTAAAGTGTTGGTCCCATGTTTCATGAGCTGAAATAAAAGATCCCAGAGATTTTCAATATGCACAAAAAGCTTATTTCTCTCAAATTTTGTGTACAAATTTGTTTACATCCCTGTTAGTGAGCATTTCTCCTTTGCCAAGATAATCCATTCACCTGACAGGTGTGGCATATCAAGATTAAACTGATTAAACAGCATTATCTGATTAAACAGCATGATCATTACACAGGTGCACCTTGTGCTGGGGACAATAAAAGGTCACTCTAAAATGTGCAGTTTTGTCACACAACACAATGCCACAGATGTCTCAAGTTTTGAGGGAGCGTGCAGTTGGCATGCTGACTGCAGGAATGACCACAAGAGCTGTTGCCAGAGAATTGAATGTTCATTTCTCTACCAAAAGCCACCTCCAACGCCGTTTTAGTGAATTTGGCAGTACGTCCAACCGGCCTCACAACCGCAGACCACGTGTAACCACGCCAGCCCAGGACCTTCGGGATGTCCTCACCAGTTCGGCGTCGTAACTGACTTCAGTGGGCAAATGCTCACCTTCGATGGCCACTGGCACGCTGGAGAAGTGTGCTCTTCATGGATGAATCCCAGTTTCAGCTGTGCTGGGCAGATGGCAGACAACACGTATGGCGTCGTGTGGGTGAGCGGTTTGCTGATGTCAAAGTTGTGAACAGAGTGCCCCATGGTCGCAGTGGGGTTATGGTATGGGCAGGCATAAGCTACGGACAATGAACACAATAGCATTTTATCGATGGCAATTTGAATGCACAGAGATACCATAATGAGATCCTGAGGCCCATTGTCATGCCATTCATCTGCCGCCATCACCTCATGTTTCAGCATGATAATGCACGGCCCCATGTCGCAAGGATCTGTACACAATCCCTGGAAGCTGAAAATGTCCCAGTGCTTCCTGCATACTCACCAGACATGTCACCCATTGAGCATGTTTGGGATGCTCTGGATCGACATGTACGACAGCACATTCCAGTTCCCCCCAATATCCAGCAACAACATTCCACAGGCCACAATCAACAGCCTGATCAACTCTATGCGAAGGAGATGTGTCACGCTGCATGACGCAAATGTTGGTCACACCAGACACTGACTGGTTTTCTGATCTACGCCCCTACCTTTTTTTTTTTTGAGGTATTTGTGACCAACAGATGCATATCTCTATTCCCAGTCATGTGAAATCCATAGATTAGGGCCTAATGAATTTATTACAATTGACTGATTTCCTTATATGAACAGTAACTCAGTAAAATCTTGTTGCATGTTGCATATATATTTTGTTGAGTGTACATATAACAGTTTACATCTGCTTACACAATATCTTCTTTTGAAATGTTTATTTTGTTAGTTTTTCATTTTCTTACGTCATGCATTATATGCGATTTTGAAAATAAAGCCTTTTGTTTCTTTTTTCATTTAAATAGTGTTTCTGCTATGCAAATGTTAGATATGATGTTCATAAATAAATCTTTTCAGTTGTATCTGACAGTTTGCGTTTCACTTTCATATCAAGACTGTTTAAAATGTACCCATCAACATGACTACCATTGGCTGTTCTAGTAGCATGATTTCCATCTCCAGATTGCAGTCAAGAGTCTAACTATACATTGTATTTTCAGCCAGGAACATGGGGGATGGCTGAGACCTGTGGCCTATTACAGTCGAAAGAAGACCCCTACAGAACTTGGCTATCCCACGTGGGAGACATTTTTGGGAGCTGTATGTTGGGCGATTGACATCACAGAACCACTGGTAGGATTCACACCATTAATTATACATACTAATCACACACCACTGAAGATGATGGTCCAAGGTATGCTAAGGGGGGTGGAACCAGTCACACAAGCTCGATGGAATCTAATACTGCAAAGAGACATCACGGTGGTAAGGGATAATCAGGTCTCTATGACTGATACAATGCCTGAAAATGGGGAGGAACATAAGTGTCAAGCGGGAGAAGAACAGAAGGGGTTAATACTGGAGACTTGTAGCCCCGGGGATATCCCTATTTACGTTGATGGCTCTCGGTATTGGAAGGACGGAGCGTTTGTTATAGGGTGGGCCACCTGGTCACCCACAGAAGGATCTAATGGGATTCTGTTAACAGGGAAATTGGATGGAAGGTGTTCAGTACAAGAGGCAGAGCTAATAGCTCTCCTTATGGCTCTACACCAAAACCAAGTCCAGAATGTGTGTCTTTACACTGACAGTAGGTATGCTTTCGGAGTAGCTCTTGATAGCATGGCTACATGGGCTCGCAGAGGATTTATAACCATTACTGGAAGCAATATAAAACATCAACACATTATTGAAGCTATCTGGGAACACGTTAACCGGAGACAGAAGGGGGTTAACAACAGCCATTCTGAAAGTAAAAGCATATCAAAAGAATGAGTGCAGTTTAGAGGAGGAGAATAATAACAAGTGTATGCTGCCGCAAAAGACGGGGAAATACACGAGAAGGAATGGGAAATGCACACAGTGGCCTGTGTAACCATAACCACGGTCGAGGGGGAGATAAAGGTGGAGCGGATCCAAAGGGAGATCTTGGACAACCCAGAACTAAAGACCCGATATGAAGGGTTTGGGTGTGTTGTTAATGAAGAGGGGGTCTATATGCATGGGGACCAATAGGTGGTGCCCCCGGCTTACGAAACAGAAGTAATCCGGATTTACCACAAATCAATGCATGCTGGGTACAAACCCACATTGAGATTGATTAAACAGATGGCCTGGCAGCCGGCGATGGCCTAGGCAATATATCAGTTTTGTACTAACTGTCTCCAATGTGCACAGGTGACTGTCGGAAGACCGGGAAAGTTGCGGTTGCACCGGCCGAGACCCCGAAGGGACCCTGCAAGAATCTACAAATTGATTTCATAGGTCCACTGCCTCCATCACAAGGTCTGGTAATGATAGACATTTTTACTAAATGGATCGAAATCTTCCTATTAAGAATTGCAGTGCACTAACGGTAGCCAAGATATTGGTTGAGAGGGTCCTCCCTCTCTGGGGAACCCCTTCCTGGATCAACTCTGATCAAGGAACACGCTTTACAGGAAAAGTGATTAAGGAAACTTTTAAGTTGCTAGGAGTACGACAGTGGTTTCACATCCCTTATCGCCCCCAATCATCAGGGATCATGGAAAGGGCTAACCAGACAATCAAAGAGGGCATCACCACAAAACTAACAGAACAGAGCCGAAACTGGATAGCAACCATACCATGGGTGTTGCTGAAAATGAGAGCAACCCCGCCTAGGGCTACAGGTGTCTCTCCTTAAGAACTTATGACAGGGAGAAGGATGAGGCTTCCCATGGACCCAATATTCATGAACGATGCAGCCATGACAATGGCTCGAGATGCAAAAATGAAGTTCCTCAGAGAACTAGGGCAGTGAAACTTCTGCAGGGGAAGGTGGTCTCCTGGCCTCTCCCCCCTTTATAGCCGGTAGCTCCCTCTGGGTGGACTCCAGCCCCCAGAACTCCTGCAGCGAAATTGCTGCATGGAAAAGTGGTCTCCTGACCTCTCCCCCCTTTTCATAGCCGGCAGCAACCTCTGGTGGGGCTCCAGCCACACTGACCCCTGCGGCCAAGCAGAGCTGACTGCTACCCCTGGCGAAGCAGTTCCAGCGACCCCAGGCGATGCGGAGTGGCTGGCAACCCCAGGCTATGCGGAGCGGCTAGCAACCCCAGGCGATGCGGAGCAACAGGCAACCCCAGGCGATGCGGAGCACCAGGCAACCCCAGGCAATGCGGAGCAGAAGGCAACCCCAGGCGATATGGAGCGGCAGGCAACCCCAGGTGAAGCGAGGCAGGCATCCTTGGGCGAAGCGAGGCAGGCATCCTTGGGCGAAGCGAGGCAGGCATCTTTGGGTGAAGCCAGGCAGGCATCCTTGGGTGAAGCGAGGCAGGCATCCTTGGGCAAAGCGAGGCAGGGAATCAGGACAAGCTGGGGTATGGGTGTTTGTCCTCTTCTCGGCCACTGCGGCCAGGCGTTTTTTCCCCATGCTTCCCTCAGCAGCCTATATAAGGGCTACTGAGGACTGTCAGCATCTATTTCTGGTCCTTCTGGTGCAGGGAGAGGCAGCTCCTGCTCTTCTCCCCCTGATGGTGATAGAGGCAGAGGCAGCTCCAGCTTCTCTCCTCGTGATAGTGGGGGAAGTGATACCAGCAGGCATTCTTCCTCTGCTGGTGAGGGAAGTGATACCAGCAGGCATTCATCCTCTGCTGGTGGACGGGGACCCAGCAGACATTCACCCTTTGCCGGTGGACGGGGACCCAGCAGGCATTCACCCTCTGCTGGTGGAGGTGGCGGAGGCAGAGGCAGCTCCTGCTGTTCTGCTCCTGCTGATGGAGGTGGTGGAGGCATGTTGTCTCCTGCCGGTGAAGGTGGCAGAGCCAGAGGTAGCTCCTGCTGCTCTGCTCCTGCCGATGGAGGTAGCGGACACGTGTAGTCTCCTGGCGACGGAGGTGGGAGCGGCGTGTAGTCTGCTGATGGTGGAGGTGGAAGCGCCGTGTAGTCTCCTGGCGGCGGAGGTGGCAGTGGTGTGTAGTCTACCCTTATTACAGGGGACTGTTGTGGCTCTCCCTCACTTGCAGGGGACTGGTGCGGCTCTCCCTCACTTGCAGGGTACTGGTGCGGCTCTCTCTCACTTGGAGAGGACTGGTGCGGCTCTCCTTCACTTGCAGGGGACTGGTGTGGCTCTCCTTCACTTGCAGGGGAAGGTGATGGAGGCAGAGGAAGCAACTGCTCCTCTCCTCCAGGGTGTGATGTTAGGGGAAGTGATACAAGCAGGCACTCACCCTCTGCTGGTGGAAGTGGGAACAGCTCCCTCTCGGGCTTTGGATCCCCACGGTCCCCCCCGTCTGGGCGCTGGACTCTCGCGGTCCCCCCTCCTGGGCACTGGAGACCCTGCTACCTGGGCTGCTGTTCTATTTATAGCTGCCTCCAGGTAGCAGAGGACAAACTCCACCCCTTCCTCCAGGGAGTTTGGGGTGTGTTCCCTCTTGTACGCCTCCCAGGAACCAGGAAATAAACAAAGAGAGGTGGAGTTTGGTGGAGCTGAGCGAATGGTCTCGCTCAGCATTTAATAGTGCACAGACAGACAGAAAATAAAAGGTTGCAAGACAAACAAAACACAGGACACGGCACTGGTAGCCAAAACAAAGAGATGAAACAAAATGGAGTAACACTAAACAAACACAGTGAGCTTCTATTTGAACTATTACTATTATTATTATTACAATTATTATTACCTCCGTCTCCAATCCCGTTCTCCACTCACCAAACACACAACCCCGGGTGAGTGAAAACATGCAGCTTTTATGCAGCTGTACTGAGACTTGATTGCTAATCAATCATTCAATTGGAGTTGCGATACAACTGCACATGAATTAATAAAGTGCAATTCCCTGTGCTCATATATTATTACTTTTTACTTGCAAGTGAAGTGATGTGCAATCCTTGTGCCTAAATACAAATATACATTTTAAACACTTGTGTTACACAGACCACTTTATATCCCGTGTACCAATGACTATACACCAACATTAACACACAACATACAATACAAAATACACACAAGGGCAGGCACTTTGCCACAGTGCACAAGACATAGACAAAGCTGTATCAAAATAAACAGGTACAATGTGCCAAATTGTCCCCTTTGACAAAAGGGGTGTGTGTATTGAAAGTAGTCAGAATGACACCACATGCACACCTACCCACTAGGGGATCAGAGCTGGCTGTGCGATATGACTTATATAGTGCATTCGCATATGAAGTTCCAGAAGGTGGTAGGCAAAAGGTGTTAACTGATCTCCAGGTAAGGGTACCCACGGGTGGGTACTATGCACGCATAGTGCCACGGTCAGGATTAGCCTCCAATCATGGAATCCAGATAGGGGCAGGAGTGGTGGATGAAGATTACACTGGTATCATTTGGGTAATTCTTTTTAACATGGGGAGTGAGGTTTTCTCCATTAAAGAAGGGGATAGGATTGCACAGCTAATATGCGAAAAGATTGGTCTTCCACAGGTGGAGGAAGTTGACGCGTTGGATCCAACTGAGTGCGGAAGTGGAGTAAACGGGTCAACAGGCTGTGGGGAAACAGGTAATTAATGCACTTACGTTTCTCTACACAGGACAATACAGGAGGAGGTGGAACCAATTCTACAATGGATTGGGATGTCCCGAGAATATCCATACGATAAAGACTGTACTAACACCCCCCTCAATGTTACTAACGAATCTCATAGCATGGCTGATGTTACTAACCACACATTGTTTGTGATGCGTTGTCTCTATTCGGAATGTCAGGGGGATGGGCGCAACATGAGCAAGTATGGGGGACTTACCCTATTTATACAAGCCAATTAGGTACCTATACAGTTACCAGTTCCTCAGATCCCAAATGCTTAGAGAATGTTGAGAAGCACAGAACCAAATGTCCATTTAGGAATGCCACATTGATGGGGCTAGCGGTATGGGGAAGGTGGAAGCATCGTCTTCGTCGGTGCTACTCATGTCCATATACACAAGCACCACCTGCTCATGGTCTAATTGAAGTAGGAGAACCATTAGGGCTAATAGAATATGTTGTATGGCACCATGTAACAGTACTATGTGATTACTCCTTAAGATTGTTCTTAACAAACTGCTCATTTCCCTCTCTATAGCCATTTTTCAGAAACAAATGGGGTCAGTATTAAAGAAGTATGTGCAACACAGCACCCCGCTAGTGGATGATCCCCCCACGAGGCGAAAAGGAGAAATACTATCCAAAGCCACGAGGTGGTTTGGTGCAGCTCATTCTACTATGAATAATATTAACAGTGAGTTTCAGCAGCAACAGAATGATGCTACAAACTGGTACAATGCCCAAGGTATCATGCACTATGCTACAGGGGTACATTATAATGCAAAGCCTATTCAATTGGTTGTAAAGTCGTTAAGGGTGATGATATTGGCTAGTATGACAGATGTAAATATTACTCAAAATGAGGAAAGATGTTATCGAATGGGAACTGCTATGGTATATCATTTTGAACGAGATATTAATGATTTTGTGTCGAACAGACTGCCTGTTTCGCATCACAAATCGTTACTGTTGGAAAACATGGATCGAGAATTGATTAGGGGTTTGCTACGCATGTGGACTGGCAGAGCTATACTGGTGTTCTTTTCTGAAAAGAGACTAATATTGCAGATAGCAGACTGTTTGGTTCAAATTGCATGTACTGCTTACAATTGATAGAGACGTTGCGTCTACAAGCTCTTGCCCAACATTGACTGCAAGCTAACGAGATAACAATGCTGTGGACTAGAAGGGAACAGGCTCTAAAGACTTCAGAGAGATCAAAAGAGATAATCCCACTGGCATCAAAGGGGGTCGCAAGGAGATAACAAAAGGCAGATGTATGGACCTTTTGTCTCCAGGAGTGTGAAGAATGCACTGAGTTCAGAGGTTGTCACACTAGACTACACACACAGACACACACACACACACACTCACACAATAAATTAAATTACCTGGACCATTGGTTAAGTGTCAGAGAAAGGGGAGGTGGACCATCTATACAGAAGGGTATTTAATGTCATGCAAACATTGTAATGTTGAGTATTGTGTTTGTCCTGTACCTGGGACCAGACTCCCTGCATATCTCAATAAACCTGGCAACTGATTGAAGAAAAGGACTCTGTGCATTTTCTTGAATCTACTTACTCACCATCTATTTTTTGTAAGTTACTTCATTGGCGAGCCACCTGCGGACTGTTTCTTGATACTTTTTTTTCCAAATACCGGGGGGTTGATACTTGATTACGGAGAAACCTTTTTTGCAAGCCTGTATCCCATGAAGAGGACCAGGACAAAGCAGACAGAAGGAGACTGTTTCTACTTTCAGCTCAGACGGTGTGGAGAATCTTTGAATCAGGACTTCAGATCGAACATATAACCACGTACATTGGTGAGTAGTTACTGGTTTTTTGTTTTATATGCAGTTTTTAGAATGTAGTGAGAATCAAGGGTAAAGTATGAAAGAGGACTTTTGACTACTTGATAATTCATGTACATTGAGGACACAATTAGTTAAGACTGCTTAATTAAAAGTGTATTGACTATTAGGACTTTAGGTATGAAAGAGAACCTCTGGAATCCTAAAAAAAAGTCATGAGTAAATCGTGTAGTGCTATGACGTGCCAGTAGAGTTTATTGGACTAGTTACACGGACTTGTATTGCTCAACAGGTATGGGCATACTCGGATTTATGTTTTATGTTTGTTTTTGAGAAGATTTGTTACACTTGTTTTGTCTTTGTTTGTACTGTTTGGTTTATAAGTCACGATAAGGGGGCAATAGGATAAGCCTCTTATTTAACTGTCCACATTAGGTGGTACAAATAAGGAACAATCAGACAATAAGTTCCAGTTAAGCCCAATAGCACATACAAAAGTGTAAATTAAATGTGCAATAAACCAAAATAAAATTTTGTGCATAGCTTTAAACACGGAACATTGGTAACAACAAGACAAAACTAAAAACTACGTACTAAGAACCAGCACGAATACTTATTGTCTTGCCTCGATCATAAGAGGGTTTGTTAAGGGAAAGAGATCCAGGTTAATTGATGAATTGTTTGACTGCAAAAGAATGGCTAACCTTTGGACTGAAACAGTAACACAAATATACAAAGGAACAATGAAAAAGTTTGTGTTGGATTATATTGATATACACAGAGCTTTTTGTTTTTCTAAGGGTTAACTAGAAAAGAAAGTGCAGAGAGGGAGCGAGAGAGAGATAATGTAGAGATTGCTGCTACATTGACTGCTTGAAAAAACACTTAGGAAGAAAACAAATGTTTTTGGAGATCAATAAATCTGAAACTAATTAAGTAAATCAACCTTGAAATATTTTATTAAAAATATTTTCATGAAGCAAGTTAAGTGTTTGTTTGTTTGTTTGTTTGTTTGTGAATTTTATGTTTAAGACACGGGTGAATTTTATGAATCACCTATGAATACATATTTGAAACCACAGATCACATGAGAATGAAATAGGAATGTTGGCGCAAGGGATTTTACAGTGCAGTATAGGACTGTAGGCTTGGTGGATGGTGGTACTGGATAATCAGCAGTACTGAATATGGAAAGTTTTTAGAAACTTATTTTTCAAGAATTAACAGATTTATTTGTAAATTCTTGAAAATGCATGGTGTGATATTAATCAAACTAACACGTTTTTGAAAAGGATTTTATAACTTGATTTAAAAAACAATAAAAACAGAGAAAGCAATCTGTTTGCTACAGGCACATAAACTAACACAGAGAGACTAAATAACTTACCTAATAGGCTACTGTTTTATCAGCTGCAAGAGGGTGGGTTATTAAATTGAAAATTGAATAAGCCAATACCAATAATTTTTTTTTTTTTTTTTTTTTTTTTTTTTTTTATTACAAATACAAGATATCACTGAGGGATAATGTATACTAAATGGACCAGCAACTAAGTGTAAAATCTTTGGTTGACATTAGGCTGTCTGTGTTAGTATACTATCACCCTACAGGGGTTTCTCTGTCAATTATAAGCACAAATCGAAGTAGTGCACAATTAGCATAGGACTAAGCCCCTACCTAAAGGGTTACAATTTCAAATTGGGGAACAAATGTTGCTTATGAAAAAAAAAAAATGGGGGATGGCTAGGGTGCCAATTGGGAAAGTTCCATATGAAACTATGGACAAACTTGTGCAAATCAATAAAGATTGTATAAAAGATATTAATTTGAAGTTTTTTTTGATTCTGGGTGATGTGCTCAGAAATAGCTGTTTTGTGATAAGACAAAAATAAAAAGACTTTGCACTTAAACACCAGTAGAGATCTTGTAAATAAATAAGCTTACAAAGGCTTAAACAGATCACTGGATTTAAGAAGCGAGTATTATATTTCTCTGTTACAAACTGCTTTAATAGCCTATACATTCCCAGATGAAATAAAGAAAATTCAAGGAGAGAATAACCCCATTGAAGGTTTAAATGAAATCAGATGTTATCAAAAGAATTAATATTGCACTTGATTTTTCTTCTAGGTTTGGAAAATAAATAATTCTGATGGAGATTCAAGTATTGGGACACAGGTGGAGACAACGGTGAAACAACTGATCATACAGCAGGGGCTGTGAATGGGATGAGACCATTGAAAACTCCTGTGCTACTGAAGAATATTGTCAGCTATACTGGACATTCATTTTCAAAAGAACGTGACATTTGAATGATTCAGTGTTGTATATGTCTAAAATGAATGAAGGGAAATTCATGTTAACATTATTTGTAATAGGTTAGCAGTAGAAGTGTTGTGCAAAATGATTATATTTGTGGGGGTATTGTATAGAGAATATCACAAGATATAATTAAGGTTTTTTATAACTATGAGAAAAGAAACACTTACCTACTAATGTGTTACATATCGATAGTTAAGCATTCACACGTTATTTTAGTACTTGTTCAATGTATAGTGATCATTTTTAAATCATAGTTTTAGTTTGTAATCAATCTTACGTGCATTTTAAGATTGAGATGGTCGAGCTAGAATATTGGATTCTAGAATGATGGAATGTTACATATGCAAGTTAAGAATAACAATGATTCACCTAAGTTTGTGAGGTCAGAGCAACATACCAATATCCAGAATTGGCTTCAAAGAGAAATAGGTAGTACAATAAAAGATTACAAAGAGACGAAGGCAAGGTAGATACCTACACATAATGGAGAGACTTAGAATGAAGGAACATACTTCACTATAATATATTATACAAACACATTACTTGATGTGACTACTCAGAACCAGCGAAGAGGACATCTGAGAGCTCGGGATCACGTGAGCAACTTATATTCTAAAAGTAGGATATGTTGGAAAACATGGATTGAGAATTGATTAGCAGTTTGCTACGCATGTGGACTGGCAGAGCTATACTGGTGTTTTTTTCTGAAAAGAGACTATTGCAGATAGCAGACTATTTGGTTCAAATTGCATGTACTGCTTACAATTGATAGAGACATTGCGTCTACAAGCTCTTGCCCAACATTGACTGCAAGCTAAAAAGATAACAATGCTGTGGACCAGAAGGGGTCAGGCTGTAAGACTTTGGAATGTAAAGCATAAAGGGGCTAAAAGGCTCCCAGGGATTGGCATTGGACCCAGAGGTTCTCAGAGAGATCGAAAGAGATCGTGCCACTGGGATCAAAGGGGCAGATTTATGGACCTTTTTTCTCCAGGAGTGTGAAGAATGCACTGAGTTCAGAAGTTGTCACACTAGACTACACACACACACACACACACACACACATACATACAGACACAGACAGACACACACACACACACACACACACTAAATTAACAGAATAATGTGTTGTACCTTGACCATTGGTTAAGTGTCGGAGAAAGGGGAGGTGGACCATCTATACAGAAGGGTATTTAATGTCATGCAAACATTCTAATGATGAGTATTCTGTTTGTCCTGTACCTGGGACCAGACTCCCTGCATATTTCAATAAACCTGGCAACTGATTGAAGAAAAGGACTCTGTGCATTTTCTTGAATCTACTTAATCACCGTCATTTTTTTTGTAAGTTACTTCAGTTACAAAAGACTCAGGTGGGGGATCTTGGCATTCAATGGGCTGCTGATGTATGGGACGTTGTACTCGCCCGCCCCTTCAGAAGTCTAGGACACACCACCAGTGTCACATACCAAACGTCACATACCTGTGGTGCCTTCTGCGGTACGACAGGTCAAGGCCTTAGGTATACCAAAAGGTAATCACGTATATACATTGAACAACATAGGCTGAGTGGGAAATGGCAGTCTGTTCTCTATTGATTGTTGTACACAGGTTAGAGGTGTTGTTGTATGTACATGTAATGCAAAAATGAATCTTGCTAATCTGTATCTTAGAGCTGTAGTTAGGCCTCTTATAGTCTTTGAGCAAATAGTGCAGCAGAATCAAACCCATTGGTGTGTGACATCTGATCAGAGTCACCTGTCTATGGGGGCCTGTCTTTGTCTACAAGTACCTCTTATTGCTTGTATGTAAATCACACTGTAACCTTAGGAAGTCGCACCATACATGTCCTTCCCCCGCTGTTTATTACACCAGAAACCCCTGAGGTAGCGTTCATGGAAACTGTGGACCTCGGTCCTTTACTGCAAACATTACAGAAGGCCAAACATGACGCAGTATTGGTTGAAGTCCACGCGATGATGGCTAAGGACATGGCAACGATTGTGAAATCTCAATCTTCTGAGAAAAGTTGGGCTTTCGGACCAAAGACCGATTGGTTTGGATGGTGGAACATTTCTGGTCATATCGCCTCACTGGGATCGTTCGTATGTTTGATCATGGTATTATTTATGTTTTGTCGAATAAGACGAAGCCTCAGACGGCAAAGACAAGGCCGTTGGATGACTCAGACTGCTTACACAGCCCTCCGGATTTAAAGAATAGGATGCCTACAGTCAAGTGCTGGAAACCTCTAACTTAGGGGTATAGAAGAGGATTCAAGGTCATGGACCATAAGGGGTGATTATTATACTAACTGATTTGGAATTTCTTAAGGAGTCTAATATATGATCTGTGTAATATAATCCAACATGGCTTAGAGTATGGAGGCAAAACACTAAGGATCCAACTGAGATGCATTATTTGCGATGCTCCTGCCAAGGCAATGGTGAAATCCATTAAACAATACTCAGGGTGTTATGGATGCGACAAATGCACACAAAAAGGTGTGTGGCTAAATAGAATTACTCATCAAGAGGTGGACAACCTAACGTTGAGAATGGATCAATCGTTCCAAAGCCAAATGCAGGAAGTCTGCAATTTATCGATTTACATGGTCATGCAATTCCCAACCGATTACATGCACCACAGTTGCCTGGGTGTCATGAAAAGACTAATACTTTTATGGCTGCGAGGAAACAGACAAACAAGAATGTCAGCTAGACAAATCAGTGAAGTCAGTCAGAAGCTACTTCAGCTGAAGACTTCACTGCCAAACTGTTTTGCACGCAAGCCAAGAGGATTGGACGAAATTGATCGCTGGAAAGTTACAGAACTGAGACAATTTGCGATCTACACAGGGAAGGTGGTTCTTAAGGGGGATACTTCAAGGTGATCTTTATGATCATTTCATGACCTTCAGTGTTGCCTTGTCTCTTTGTCCGCCCAGGACTTGCTCAAGACATTCTTTGTGGAACAAGGATGCAATTTGTATGGGCAAGAATTCTTAGTTTATAATGTGCATTCCATGGTCCATCTTGCATCTGATGCAGATGAGTATGGTAGCCTTGATAATTGCAGCGGTTTCCCATTTGAGAACTATCTACAGCAGCTGAAACGTCTGGTTCGCTCAGGGAAAAATCCTCTTGCACAAATTGTAAAAAGACTTGAAGAGCTTGTGAGTTTTCAAACTGTACAACCACAACACAAGCAAAAAATCCAAATTAAAAGGCCAAGCAATGCCTATGTCCTCAGCGACACTGCCTGCTGCGAAGTAACTGCTATTGCGCATGAAAAAGACGATGCTACAACGATGCTCTTATGTAGAGTCTTTGAAAGCTGTGTTACAAAGCTCATGTGAGAGATGCTCACATGAAGATTTGTTCTGCCAAAAGTTTTGTTAAAAGGCAATGATGATTGAAGAGGAGCAGGAGTCTCAAGTTGTTTTCTTTGCAATTCTTCATGCATTTTGATTACTAGTAAGTGTTTCAACATATGTTTTTCTGCATGTGTTTCATAATCACTGTAGCAGTTTTCAACTTAAGAGTAAATATTAAAGATAAATGTAATTTAAACACAAAAAAAAACTACATAATACAATCTAAATCATTATTTAATATGTTGTATTACTCCTTTAAGATGGCTGATTGCCGCGACGCAGTTGTTGGATTTCTTGAGGAGAATACAATGGAAGTGGTACAATTAACACGGTTGAAGAGGACCAAAGGTAATCTTTATCTAGCCCCAGGGGTGGCCAACCGGCATCTCCTGAGCCGCATTGCAGCTCTTTTTTGGTCAAAATGCGACTCTTCCAACTTCCCATATATTTAATTATACAATGAATAAGTTATTTTCTTTTTTTTATTATTTTTTTTTATATGTGCATTATTTGTACAATAAGTCTCCAAGTTTTTTTATTTATTTTTTTCATCACAAGCCAATCCATTTCTGACCTTAGCCAATCAGCAGCTTGGCAGCAACACTTTTTTGTTACATAGTAACTAACTAGCAAATCATATCCACCCATAATTTACTGTGCATTTGGGACTCGAGTTGCAGAAGCTTGGAAACCGTAAACTTTACTTTGAACAGGACCGGCTTCTGTTTTGTTCATAATGGCAGAAACAAATAGCGAAAAAGAAAATCTGAAGATGAATATCAAACTTTCTTACCAGAGTGGAAGAGTAATGTATTTTTTGTTGAATGCAATGGAAAACTTCTGTGCCTTATTTGCCTGTGCCCGGTTGCATAAAGCATCTCATTATTAAGTATTTCACTTAAGTGTGCCACTTAAGTGTATTTTTCACTTAGCTAAGGGAAAAACTTAAGGGTGTTGCACAAAACATCTTAACCGCTCTCCTTAGCTAAGGGAAAACACTTAATTATGCATGGACTAAAATTTCAACCAGCAGGTGAGTAGCTTACTGTACTCTGTAAATCCTGTCTCCACGGCAACATTTGGGCAGTTAAGGAAAACTACAGTATGGCTGATAAAATAAAGAAACCCAAACTTGACAGAGGAGGAAAACATAATACTTATGGAGGAATATAATAAAAGAAAGCAAATAATAACAGGCAAACTATGTCCGAATTTGACAAATGTCATGAAGTAGAAGAAATTGTCATTAACCATTAATCTCACTTAAGAGCTTATGCAACCGGCAAAATGTGTTTTTTTTTTTAAATATACATTTTTATAGTAATAAAAAGCCACCAGTTGTGAAAAAATGAAATGCTACCGCTGTATTTGAAGAACAGGGAGCAATGCGTGATTTCTTCTTGTTTGGGGTTGTTAATCTGCTTCCAGCATTATACAGACATTTAAAAGACAGTATTGTCAAATCAATAGTTTATTATTAATTGCTTGTCATCCATTATATCCAAAGGATTTTCTCTCTGCAGATCCTTCTGCTAAGTGTGGCTCTGGCCTCTTCAATTTCCAATAATGCTGCCATACCATTTTTTCGATTTAAGGGTCCTCAATAGGACATTTACGTATTTTCACTTAGCTATACCCTAAAGTCGTTTTGTGCAATGGTTAACTAACTAAGGGAAATACTTAAATACAAATATTACTTAAGTAGAACATTTTGGAAAACTAAGGGGGAAGCTTCACTTAAGGTGTTATGGAACTGGACACTTGACTTTATGTCTCAGTTCAGATCTTCAAATCTGCAGAATTATTTCACTACAAACCATGCCTGTATTGACAATAAATTTCCAAAAGATTCTGAACTTCTGTCTTTAAAAGTTAACGCTAGAACCGCCACGACAGTCATGCTTTATATGTGCTAATTTCCATTTAAATATGGTGTTTCTGCTGTGCAAATGTTAGATATTATGTTTGTGAATACATCTTTTGAGTTTTATCTGAAATTTATCTGTATTTCATTTTCATATCGGAGCTGATTAAACTGTACCGGTCAAAATGACTGCTGTCGGTAAAAAGCAAAAGGGTAAACAGACGCAAATGTTGACCAAATTTGCCAAACTATCTGAGGCCGTGACTTTAGCCTACTCCTAACAAGTGGCCTGGAACATTGCCCGTGCAAAAAAAAACCTACTCCGAAGGTGAGTTTGTGAAGATTTTGGGAAGTTATTGCTATCCTATGTCCAAACAACAATCAACTGCAAAAGCAAATTTCAGACCTGCAGCTCTCACATCACACGGTAGAACGTATCCATCTCAGGTCTAAATAGTGACATTGAACTACAGCTGCATTCAGATCAATGTGCGTAGTAAAAGAATGCCAAAGGTCACACTAAGTACAGATCCTCTCTGTATGTGATATAAGAAAATAAACAATAGTTAGCTACTCACCCAAATAAGAAACAAAAACAAAACTATGCTTGCAGGAACATATTGACCTGGAAGGTAAACTAGGTAGCAGCTGCAAGCAATACAAGCAGCTGCAATCGTTTATCAAGGGGTCATTCGTGCATAAAGGTGCTGGAGAATCATTTAATCTTTTCCTTCGTTTGATTTGAGATATGAGGAACTGGAAGGACCGGGAGATTGTCCCAAAATAAATATATAAAAGAGAAAGAGTTTGTGAGTGGTTTGTTTGTTTTTGTGTGTTAGTAACTGTGTCTTTTGTGATCACTAGGCAGATAGCACGTATCCAGAGCTGTCGCTGTGGATCAACACCAAACCGGATCATTACTGCACTTCACTCACTCTCTGTAATTATTATCACTCACCATGAGCACTGCAGCATACGCCCGGACTGGTTATTGTGGGGCTGTGGCAAAGTGGCTGGTGAAGGGGAACAGGTGTAGCAGTGATGTGGTGCAGGAGTGACAGGCAGACAATTATAATCCAGTGAAAAGTGCTTTATTTATATTCCAGGTCTGATGACTGTAAAATAATAAATCCCCGGCAATACACAACAATGTGTAAAGCGCGGGGATAACAAAACAGGGCACAGTCCCGAACAAAAAACAAACACACGCTCACCAGTCCTGGGTGAGTGCTGTTGTGCTGGTGCTCAGTGCAAACACAGGTACTTTTGTGACTGTAGTGCAGTGGTGATCCGGATCGTGCTGACCCTCGGAGACAGCTCCGGATGTGTGCTTTAACTATCTGGTGATGCAAAAACACGGACAATTACAACACAGACAAAACACAACATAAAACACGTAACACGTCTTCCTTTTTTTTAATTGAGAGCTCCTCTCTCAGTCCTTCTCTCCACCGAGCTTTACCCAAACGAAGGAAAAGATCAGCGTTACTCTGGCCCCTATATGTAATCCCCCATGATATCTTGGTAAACGGTTGCCTTATTACTTGCAGCTGCTCCTCGTTTACCTTTCAGGTCAATACGGTCTTACAACAGAGTCTCGCTTCTTTCCAGGCTGACCGACTTCCCGGTCCCGAAAACGAACTATCAGGCCAGCCCTTCCAGATACTTCTGTTATTTAGCGCCCTCACAGGTCGGGAGGGAGATTTATCACCAGAGCTCATTATCTTTCTGTCACAGGGGCAGATAAAAGAACGTGTATTATTATTAGGTTGTGCAGAACCATTTATAAAATTCCCTCTGTGCTTTACACATAAGTGTGTATTGCAGGAGGTTTATTGTTTGGTCGCCAGACAGAGAGTACAAAAAAATAAAGCCCTTTTCCTAACTGGATTATAATTGCCCGCCTATGGTTATTTCTGCACTGCATCACCTCTGCACCTGTACACAATCAGCAGCCACTCTGCCACACATACATTAGCTGCTTAAACAATGTCCACTATCTTATTAGAAACATACTACCAGATAGCAGACTGATAGATTCAATGTTGAAAAAAGGTTATCAACATCGTCAGTCATCGCCACTGTTGATACAGTGTTGAACCAATGTCGCTTTTTCAATGTATTGCTGCTCTACATCTGAGTTGTGAGGCAAAGGTAGTTTTAACATTGATTCAATGTCTTTTATAAGTATGTTTTTATATATTGTGCAAACCATAAACTTTGCCAATGCCAGGAGAATTACGACCACAAAGCGGCAGTCGGTTATTGTTACAAATAATACTAATATTGATCATGTCTCTTGTAAGTAATGTCAATGCATTTCCACAAATTTGCTGTAATCTTAACAAATTCCCTGTTCCTCTAAAAAAAATCATTTAAAGTTGAAAATGTAGTAACATTAAGGGTTGGCTGTCCAAGACCCAATGCCGGAAGTGTTCCGGAGGCACAACCGGATTTTGATGTGTGGCTGCTGTTGCTGGTCCAGTATTGTAAAGTTGATCCTGGATGAACATCCCCTTAACCAATCACTTTTCAGTTTACTGAGACCATGGTTATATGATGTCACTCAATACTCCCGCCTCCTTTATTGTTTAAAAAAGAGTGCCCGAGAAAGACGAACGAACACTGCTGGAGTTTTCAGATCGGAGGTAAACTAATTCGCATATTTCACCTGTAACAATTGTGAAATGTTTAAAAAAAGAGGGGGAAAAAATGCGATCCTTGCTTGCTGAATGAATATACATATAAAGTATTTACATTTGCAAACTCAACTGACGTTTACTCCAGAATGCTTTAATATAAGTTCACGGGGCGTGAGCTGGGTATGTAGGGATAGGACAGAGGATGCAGAAAGAGCTGTTATGGGTGTGACAGAAATACAATGAGTTCTGGTTATAAATATCCCTCTCGACCTGTGAGGGTGCTAAATAGCAAAAGGAAAAGTATCTGGACGGGCTGGCCTGACAGTTCGTTTCCAAGGTCGGGAAGTCGGTCAACCTGGATAGAAGTGAGACTGTTGCAGGAACGTATTGACCCGGAAAGTAAACGAGGTAGCAGCTGCAAGCTATAGATGCAGCTGAAATCGTTTACCAAGGGATCATGCAGGGTAGCATAATCTTTTCCTTCGCTTGGGGTTTTACATTGTGAAACTGGAAGGACTGAGAGAGCTGCAGTAGTGACCGCCGGAAAAAGAATAGAGAAATATTCGTGAGTTTTGTGTTTGTTTGTCTTGTCTGTTTAGTAACTGTCTGTGTTTATTAAACCACCAGACAGCTAACACGCATCCGGAGCTGTCGCCTTGGGCCAGCACAAGCCGGAGCATCACTGCACCAATACAGTCACGAAATATCATTGTTTATCACTCACCACGAGCACGACCACTAGCACCCAGGACTGGTGACAGTATGCCATATTATTGTCTGGGACTGTAACCCTGTTGTATTCTCCATGCAATACACATCGTTGTGTATTGCCATGGTTTATTATTTTGGTCGCCAGACCTGGATTATAATTAAAATACTTTTCCACTGGATTACAATTGTTGGTGATTCCTTTTGCACCGCATCAGCTCTACACCCGTTTCATAATCACCGGTCAAATTGTCACAGTGGGACACAGTGCCTCTGAAGGAACAGATTTAGTAGATTTACCCACGCTTAGTAGCTGGCCGATGATCCAGACTGGAAATTAGGATAGAAAGGTGGTTGCTGACTGAGAGTGGCATAGCCAACACATTCCAATGGCGAAGCCCAGCTACCGAAAAACACATACGTGGGTAAATACTTGAAGAGTCGACTCCAGGAAGAGGAAATCGGTCCTGGTCGCCAGGACACAAAATGGAAGTACGAGGGAGTCGCCCCTCGGGAGAGTATGGTACCCAGCATCTGAGGCTTCTGTGATTGACTGGATAAGACTCTGCAGCATGGGATCTGAAATAAAGAGAAAGCATGCAGGTTAGTATGGGACTCGAGCACTGGAAGCATAAAGCAGCCACGTCCAAAAGAGAGAAATAGATAGAACAGAGCCTCACTAGGTGAGGTAAGATAAGCACATTAGCTGTGATACGATAGAGTGTGGCTGGGGGTCCTCTCTGACTCATGGAGGAAGGTAGGTGGATGCCTGAACCTGAAGTCTGGGAAGTGAGATCACTTGCCCCCCAGAGTAAGGACCCCCGGCTCTCCGTGAAACACCTGCATCATGAGACAAAACAAAGAACACATGCCGACACATAAGTTATACAGAAGACTAGAGGGACAAACATGATGAACAAAGGTGGTTAGGAATTATTATTAGGTGTGACTATATGAATACCTGCCGCTCAGTGGAGAGAAAAAAAAACCCTTGAGGCCGATTAGGGGAAAACCGCTAATGGACCCAGTGGACAGGAAGCCCCCTCTCCAGGCATACTAGCAATTTTAGAATGGGTTGCAACTATATCAGAGGAGGATAAATGACTGTAAGACTCCACAGCAGAAGAGGACCAGCTCCCCATATTCTTTATCAGGTTGTGACTGATTCTGGCCCTTGCGGCGGAGGTGGCTGCACCTATAGTAGTTTGCAGAATTATTCACCCCTTGCAAAGTTTTCACATTTTGTTGGCACCTGAGCGTACTACACAAGGCTTTCAAATTAGACTTTACATGTAAAATCTACACAAACTACTCCACATTGATAAAGCTAAAAAATGCATATAGAATATAAATAAGATTTACAGAGAAAAACAGATTATTCCCAGTTGCATAAGTATTCAACCCCATTGCTACTGCAGCCCTAAATCAGCACAGGTGCTAATGATTTGTTTGAAAGATCACAAAATTAGTGAAATGGTTTCAGCCTGTGTGTACTCAAAGTGGTTTAATGTGTAGATAATTTCCCTCAGGTATATAAAGATTTTCAAGCTGCATCTCACATAGTGATCCAACAAATTAACCAGGAAGGCCAAGGAGCATTTCGAAAGAAGTCAGGGATAAAGTGGTAGAGAAGCACAGAGCAGGAGAAGGGCACAAATTGTCCCTCTCAGCACAGTGAAGTCTATCACTAAGAAGTGGAAAACGCATCATACTACCCAGACACTACCTAGATCAGGTCTCCCTCCCAAACTGAGCAGCAGGACAAGCAGGAAACTGGTTCCGGATGTCACTCTGAAGCCAACAATGACCTTGAGAGATCTGCAAAGTTCTGTGTCTGAGATGGGAATCAATGTTCACACATCAACAATAAGCCGGTCCATACACAAAGCTGGCGCATAGGGGTGAATACTTCTGCAAATCAATGTATACAGAATGAATGGGGGTATAGAGCTGAGGAGGGAGGGCTGCTCTGGAGATGAGGGTGGAGAGGTGGATGAAGGGAATCAATGAACAGAGGGACTCTGGGGGAGGGTTTCCTGCTGGGGAGATACCTTGTTGTTGAAAAGAAAGGGGATAGGGGAGTTGATATAGGCAGCAATAGGATGAGGCAGAGGGAATGCTCATAAGAATCCAACGGAGGTTCAGACGAACTGCTGGTATGGAGAAAATGGAAGGAGAAGGCATATACATGATACATTAGTGAAATTGGATCCCTAAAATGTAAGATTTAATATATACAGAGGCGAGATGGAGAGAATCCCTAGCGTGGATGTTGAAACCCAGGATCCAATGAATTCGGTTCTGGCCGTGGAAAGTTGAAGATGCTGACCAGGCTGTAGAATAGGAAGCTCTTGAAGAAGGTGTGAGGGCTGCAGACATGTAACGCTGAGAAGATTGAAGGAGGTTGCTGAGAGTAGGATTCAGTTGAATAGTAGATGATGAAACTGGGGAGTCTGGAATGGGGGGAGGGGGGATGGAGCAGGCGGGAATTTTTTTAATACCTCTGCAATGACGCTCTCATTTGATGATGTACTTTTATACGCATGTGCTGCTTTTTCCTTATTCTTTTTAGTTTTGTTCTTAGCTAACAATAAAACTTGACAGATTTAGAAAGAGGAATCCCTTCCAGAAAGCACCACAGCACTGCTCATAGTCTGTTATATGACCAACAAGGGCATCCAAGAAGACCCCCACTCAACATGGCAAGATGCTTAGATTGTTCCGTTTAACTGTTGGCTCTAATTCCATCGAGGTCTGTTTCTCTGCAGTACACAGGCACTCCTGTCAATATCAAAGACTGTCAGACCTACTATCTTGCCCATTGTGACTGAAACTGTTGAAAAATAGAGAGATGCAGACTTTATGTACTGCAGAACACATCATGACAGTTCATGGGGCGGAAGCAGCCGGGACAAGCTGACGTAACTTAGATACTGAAAGTAGAGGCAGGGAAACTGGAACTGAGAACTGATGTGGAACTGGAGCTGAACAAATATAAGAATCAACTGCTGAGGAAGCTCAGTGCCCTTTGCATCCCATTCTGGAAACGGGAGATGAGATGCCGACCATCCTATGTGTTAGTTAATACGGGATCGATCAGCGATTATGCTACTATCATGTCTGCTTTGAATTGAAAAGGTGAACTCACATTAGGAGATTTGGGTTTCACAACTCCAGTCATTCTCCTAATAGTAAAACTTCTTAACTCATAATCAAGACAGATTTCTAGTCTTGTACCACGTCTTCCATCATGTATTAATGCTTATAGTATCTCAGAGGATGAGCGGACATATGACTAAATTGCTGATGAAGTCAAGCTCCCCCTATTTTTTTAGATAGAGGTTAGTAGGGCTAGTGTTTTCTGCCAATGAATATAGAGTAATTTCAGATTTCCAAAGCTTTAAATTTCTGAAATTTCAGAAATATATTTTATTAATGCAAACAGTAGATGTATCGACATGAAAACTTTACAACACCTAAAACGCGGTACATCACAAAGTTAGCAAACACAATAATATTTTAAAAATGAACTTGTCCGTTTTAGAACATAAAAAACAGTACGCCTATATATGATTATAACACCACAAAATTCTTGCAGCGCAAAATTACAATTAAAAGCTATTGTTTTATTGCACCAAACTAACAGTACAGGGAAATCCAGAATATTGGATTTTCTTCAGGTGAACTAGAATTTTCTCATATTACTGAATTACAAATGGTACATTGAAATTTCGTTCCGTTTGATATTTTATTTTTAAACACTGAAACTCAGAATCAATTATGGTAAGGTGACACTGGTTTTATGTTGGGAAATATAAATATAAAATAAAAAACAGAAATATCTTGCTTGCATAAGTATTCAACCCCTGTGCTGTGGAAGCTCCCAGTTTGCACCAATGAAAGAAATTGCCCTAATGAGGACACAATTACCTTACCATTGGCCTCCACCTGTGAACCATTAAAGTTGCTGTCACATTTTCTGGATAAAAACCCTACCGTTGAAGGATCATTGGTAAGGCTGTAAATCTGAAGGAAAATGAAGACCAAAGATCAATCTACAGAAGTTAGAGATAAAGTAATACAAATGCATAGATTAGGGAAAGGGTACAAAATAATATCCAAGTGTTTGGATATCCCAGTGAGCACAGTTGGATCAATAATCAGGAAGAGGAAGCTACATCACACCACCCAGACACTGCCAAGAAAAGGCCGTCCCTCAAAACTCAGCGCTCAAACAAGAAGGAGACTTGTGAGAGAAGCCACAGAGAGGCCAACAATCACTTTGAAGGAGCTACAGAGTTCAGTGGCTGGGAGTGGAGTAATGGTGCACCAGTCAACCATATCAAGAGCTCTGCATAACACTGGCCTGTATGGGAGGGTGGCAAGAATGAAGCCGTTACTCAAAAAGTACCATCTGAAAGCACGTCTGGGGTTTGCCAGAAAGCATGAGAGTGACCAAGCTGCGATGTGGGAAAAAGTTTTCTGGTCAGATGAGACCAAGATAGAGCTTTTTGGCCAAAACTCAAAGCGCTATGTGTGGCGCAAACCTAACACTGCCCATGCCTCGAGACACACCATCCCTATAGTGAAGTATGGTGGTGGCAGCAACATGCTTTGGGGATGCATCTCATCAGCAAGGACTGGGCATCTTGTTACAATTGAAGGAAGAATGGATGGAGCAAAATACTGGAAAATACTGCAAGAGAATCTACTTCAGTCCACTAAAAAACTGAAGCTTGGGAGGAAATTTACCTTTCAGCAGGACAAGGATCCCAAGCACAAGACCAAAGCAACAATGGAGTGGCTCAAGAACAAAAAGGTGAATGTCCTACAGTGGCCCAGTCAAAGTCCTGATCTCAATTCCATTGAGAATCTGTGGTACTATTTTAAAATTGTGATCCACAAGCGTCGTCCAACCAACCTGAAGAACCTGGAGCAAATCTGCCAAGAAGAATGGGCCGAAATCATTCCGACACTCTGTGCAAAGCTGGTACATACTTACCGCAAAAGACTTAAAGCTGTTATTGCAGCAAAAGGTGGCTCTATCAAATATTAATGTGTGGGGGTTGAATACTTATGCAAGCAAGATATTTCAGTTTTTTATTTTTCTTAAAAATATTTCCCAACATAAAACCAATGTCACCTTATAATAATTGATTTTGAGTTTAAGTGTTTTGAAATAAAATATCGAACAGAACGAAATTTCAGTGTACCATTTGTAACTTAGTAATATGATAGAATTGATCAGGGGTCTGAATACTTTTGCACCATATGTGCTTTTGCCAGACAAAGAGAAGACGAAATATATATATATATATATATATATATATATATATATATATATATATATATATATATATATATATATATATATATATATAAACAATGGTGCAATTATGGTCGAATTGAATTCCTTGATGGTTGAATTCCTTGACTGAAGCATAGAGGTTACACAAAGTTGTTGGCAAGCAGATGGGAGGTACTATTGACCAGAATATAGTTCTTCCCAATTAAAAAAGACTGTGAAGAGGTGTGACCCTACTGAACAGGAGTGGAAAAGTTACGAGCCAGTAAAGATATTGGAAGTGATCCCTTGCATTCATGATTCTCTAAATGAATTGTAATTTTTATTTTACACTCAGTGATTTGTCATGCTGCTGCCTAAGTATAAATAACTTCAAATTTTATAACTCTAGGAAATTGTAGTTATTTAGACAATAATTATTATTATTATCTTGATAATTTATAGCCAATAATTGATAATTGAAAATGTCATTATCGCCGATCCTTAGTTGATGATAATGTTATATCAATTTGAATTCTGCACTAATGATAGAAAAAAAACTGAACATATATATTTTTTCTTAATAACAAAATTATGTAAATACTGTGGTTTTTTTTTTTTTTTTTTTTTTAATTAAATAATGGGATTATATCCCATGTCAGTCAACTAGCTATGTATACTAACAAATGTATTTTTCTTAAACAGACTCCATAGAAAAGGTTCACTATCATCTGAGAAAATCAGTTGACCCTAATGTGAGCTCTTCTGAGCTTTTAACAGAAGATGAAAAACTTAACAAAAAAAGGAAAAAAAAAGGTCATTAGAACTAGATGAACTGTGATGGACTGGCATCTTGTCCAGGGTGTAGTCCTGCAATTGTGCTGTACATCAATACGGCAATAACAATGCAGGCCACTTCTCCTATGCAACTTGAGGTGGGGTTTACTCTAATCCCACAATACAATAATGTGTCTTTTAAAATATTAGGTATACAAAAGTTAATAGATTTCACTGCATACGCATTTTAATAAGCCAGCATTGTTACTATTGACAATTCAAATTTGAAAAATAAATACATAAAAAAAATAGCTAGCACTCACTGAATAAGTAATAAACATACAAGGTCTGGTAGATAACTTCCAGCGACTAATCACAAACAAGACTGACATAAGAACATAAGAACATAAGAAAGTTTACAAACGAGAGGCCATTCGGCCCATCTTGCTCGTTTGGTTGTTAGTAGCTTATTGATCCCAAAATCTCATCAAGCAGCTTCTTGAAGGATCCCAGGGTGTCAGCTTCAACAACATTACTGGGGAGTTGATTCCAGACCCTCACAATTCTCTGTGTAAAAAAGTGTCTCCTATTTTCTGTTCTGAATGCCCCTTTTTCTAAACTCCATTTGTGACCCCTGGTCCTTGTTTCTTTTTTCAGGCTGAAAAAGTCCCTTGGGTCGACACTGTCAATACCTTTTAGAATTTTGAATGCTTGAATTAGGTCGCCACGTAGTCTTCTTTGTTCAAGACTGAACAGATTCAATTCTTTTAGCCTGTCTGCATATGACATGCCTTTTAAGCCCGGAATAATTCTGGTCGCTCTTCTTTGCACTCTTTCTAGAGCAGCAATATCTTTTTTATAGCGAGGTGACCAGAACTGCACACAATATTCAAGATGAGGTCTTACAAGTGCATTGTACAGTTTTAACATTACTTCCCTTGATTTAAATTCAACACTTTTCACAATGTATCCGAGTATCTTGTTAGCCTTTTTTATAGCTTCCCCACATTGCCTAGATGAAGACATTTCTGAGTCAACAAAAACTCCTAGGTCTTTTTCATAGATTCCTTCTCCAATTTCAATATCTCCCATATGATATTTATAATGTACATTTTTATTTCCTGCGTGCAGTACCTTACACTTTTCTCTATTAAATGTCATTTGCCATGTGTCTGCCCAGTTCTGAATCTTGTCTAGATCATTTTGAATGACCTTTGCTGCTGCAACAGTGTTTGCCACTCCTCCTACTTTTGTGTCGTCTGCAAATTTAACAAGTTTGCTTACTATACCAGAATCTAAATCATTAATGTAGATTAGGAATAGCAGAGGACCTAATACTGATCCCTGTGGTACACCGCTGGTTACCACACTCCATTCTGAGGTTTTTCCTCTAATCAGTACTTTCTGTTTTCTACAAGTTAACCACTCCCTAATCCATGTACATGTGTTTCCTTGAATCCCAACTGCGTTCAGTTTGAGAATTAATCTTTTGTGCGGGACTTTGTCAAAAGCTTTCTGGAAATCTAAATAAACCATGTCATATGCTTTGCAATTATCCATTATCGATGTTGCATCCTCAAAAAAATCAAGCAAGTTAGTTAGGCACGATCTCCCTTTCCTAAAACCATGTTGACTGTCTCCCAGGACCCTGTTACCATATAGGTAATTTTCCATTTTGGATCTTATTATAGTTTCCATAAGTTTGCATATAATAGAAGTCAGGCTTACTGGTCTGTAGTTACCTGGTTCAGTTTTGTTTCCCTTTTTGTGGATCGGTATTACGTTTGCAATTTTCCAGTCTGTCGGTACCACCCCTGTGTCAAGAGACTGCTGCATGATCTTGGTTAGCGGTTTGTAAATTACTTCTTTCATTTCTTTGAGTACTACTGGGAGGATCTCATCCGGCCCAGGGGATTTGTTTATTTTAAGAGCTCCTAGTCCCTTTAACACTTCTGCCTCAGTTATGCTAAAGTTATTTAAAACTGGATAGGAACTGGATGACATGTGGGGCATGTTGTCAGTATCTTCCTTTGTAAAAACTTGTGAAAAGTAATCATTTAACATATTTGCTATTTTTTTTTCTTCCTCTACGATTTTGCCATTTGTATCTCTTAAACATTTAATCTCCTCTTTGAATGTTCTCTTGCTGTTGTAATATTGGAAAAACATTTTGGAATTGGTTTTAGCTCCCTTAGCAATGTTCATTTCTATTTCTCTCTTGGCCTTTCTAACTTCCTTTTTGACTTGCATTTGCAGTTCTGTGTACTCTTTCTGTGTACTTTCTTTTTGGTCCTTTTTTAATGCTCTGTAAAGTGCCTTTTTTCGCTGAATATTTTTTTTAATTGATCTATTAAACCATTTTGGCAATTTAGTTTTACATTTAGATTTGTCTACTTTAGGGATATAATTGTTTTGCGCCTCTAGTACTACGTTTTTGAAGAACAACCATCCTTCTTCTGTGGGTGTTTTCTCTATTTTACTCCAATCTACTTCTGTTAGTCTCTGTTTCATACCTTCATAGTTTGCTTTTCTAAAATTGTAAACCTTAGCTTTAGTCTTTACTTTTGAGGATTTAAAAAACACTTCAAATGAGACCATGTTGTGGTCTGAGTTTGCCAGTGGTTCTCTGACCTCTGTTTTAGTTATTCTATCTTCGTTATTTGAAAAGACTAAATCAAGGCATGCCTCCCCTCTAGTCGGTGCCTTGACAAATTGTGTTAGGAAGCAGTCATTTGTCATTTCCACCATTTCTATTTCATCCTTCGCGCTACCCACCGGGTTTTCCCATTTTATTTGGGGGAAGTTGAAATCCCCCATTAGTATGGCTTCTCCTTTGCTACACACATTTCTAATGTCATTGTATAACAGATTATTGTGCTCACCGTCTGAATCTGGCGGTCTATAGCATGCTCCTATTATTATGCCCTTTGAATTTTTGTCTGTTATTCTGACCCATATTGATTCGGTTTTATTTTCTTTGTCCAGGTTTAACACCTGGGCTTCAAGACTGTTTCTTATGTATAGCGCTACCCCTCCTCCTCTTCTGTCCTGCCTGTCTTTCCTATACAGTGTATACCCACAAATATTATATTCGTCCCCATCACTCTCAGATAACCACGTTTCTGTAACACCTATCACATCATAGTTACCTGTTAGTGCAGTAGCTTCAAGTTCTAGAATTTTGTTTCTGATACTTCTAGCATTTAGATAAATACATTTAATGGTTGTCTTACCTGAGTTGTTGTTCTTGTTTTGATGCGGTCTCCCTTCTGTTTTTTTGTTGATTTCTCCCCCCTTCCTTTCTAGTTTAAATGCTTCCGAACCTGCTCGAGGATCTTTTCTCCAAGTAGACTAGTTCCCTTGTTATTTAAATGCAGTCCATCCCGTCTATACAGATAGTCCTCGTTGTAGAAAGTGGTCCAATGATCAAGATAGGTGAAGCCTTCCCGTGTGCACCACGTCTTCAACCATTGGTTTTGATTTATTATTTCCAGCTGTCCATATGGTCCTTTGCAAGGTGCGGGTAGTATACCAGAAAATACCACAGTTTTGGTTTTCTCTTTTAATTTCCTTCCTAGCTCTCTGAATTTGTTTTGCAGGGATTTTGGTCTGTCTCTTCCAATGTTGTTTGTACCGATGTGGACGACTACTACCGGGTCGTCTCCTGTTCGTTCTAGGAGCCTGTCCACGTTCTCAGTGATGTGCTTGACCGAGGCTCCCGGAAGGCAGCACACTGTTGTAGTAAGGGGGTCCAAACTGCGAACTGAACTTGCTGTGTTTCTCAATATGGAGTCCCCAACAATCATGACCTCCCTTCTTTTTGCTGTCTGGTCACCACTGTCAATGGGGTCCTGGATGTTGTTCCTTTCATTCTCTTGTTGTTGGTTCTGCTCATCACAATTCTGAAGTGACTCAAATCTGTTGGTTGTTTTGATTTCTGGTGGTTGTGTTTGACGAAGTTTCTTTTTTTCCCTTCTTCTGCCTACCTGAACCCAGCTGTTCTGACCTTCTATCTCCCTGGTGGCTTTCAGTCTGTTAGGGGTGATGCAGACTTCCATGAATTGTGGGTGTGCCAGTTCCTCAAGATCCTGTTGCTGTCTCACTTCTTCCAGCTCCATTTCTAGCATGCTTACTAGTTTATGCAAATCCTGGATCGCGCTGCACTTTACGCACACTTGGTTTAGCTCCGCTGGGTTTTCTCGGATTTCCCACATCAAGCAGGTGTCACAGATTACTGGCTTGAAGACCATGTTGAGGGTTTTTTTTTTTTTGAAGTTTAGTTTCTTCTGCAGCCGTCAACCTGCTTTCAAACTGCTTCGAAACTGCTCTGTACTTTTCCACGCTGTACTTCTCCCACTCGCTGTCGCTGGGAAGGCTGCCTCGTTTAACTGCGTTGTTCTGCTGTGCTGTCGGCTCCTCCCCTCGCCCGTGTCTCAAAACGGCGCTGAATTTGAATCAGCTGCTCCGAGTTTCAGCTTGTTTGTTATCAGAAAAACACACGCGGCTGTGTTTCCCCAATGTCCTCTGTTTTCTGACATGCATTTCGTGCCACCGGTTAGGTAACCATGGCAACACTACAGCAGAAAACCAATGAACGTCAGATACTAAATGTGCCAAGAAAATGTATAACCTTAATGGGGATTAAAAAAAGGTATTTGCAGGGCAAATGGCTTACTTGTATTTTGATAAATTGTTTATCTACAGACCCAAGGTATGTTATTAAAGCTAAAACTATTTTCTTTTTTGTAGTTTTTTCTAATAACCAGCAGGCAGAATGTCGTTCTTCATCTAGAAATAGACTGCCTGAATTTACCACGGAGCAAAACCCCATCACCGATTCTAGAATTATTCCCTTTTGCTCGATGAATGGCAAATCTTTTTTAATCTCTTGTCAATTTTAAGGCCTACTAAAGTAGTTGTGCTTATTTTGCATGAATTCTACAAAAGACCAACCTGGCTACCTGTGCAGAAGCATTCCATAGAGCTACTGACATTCTAAATATCATTTTTAGGTCCTCATAATCATTCCAAAATTAGATGTATTTCAAGGATGACTACCCAGTCCTACAAAAGGACTGGGTAGTCTCAGCAAATCTTCATCATTGTTAAATTTTTGGCCTGGTTTCATACCTGACCTGTATCTTCCACTCCACAATCTAAATTTTGAAGGAAATCTCGTGGGAAGCTGTTTGATTCAACACAGAGTGACCCTATAGTGTAACAGAGTGAAATCCCTCCCTTATTAATTACAGTAACAGACTTTTAAATTTCTGATTTCTAAGCAAATGTAATCTACAATGTAAGTAAACATAATACGGAAATGTAATACAAATATATTTACCATTGTTGCTAGTTTTTTTTTTTTTACAAACTTTGTGCCAATTTTCATCCAAATCTGAGATGTATGAATGACATTGACTGGTTGAATTGACACAGAATGCCCCCAAAAGAAAATTAATAATGTGATGCACACACTATTTCCATTTAATGTGGGGGAGAACACATTTTCATGGTCACATCCATGAACAATCTCTCCAGGTCTTGGCCCTCAAACAAGAGGTAGAAACACTACTTCAAAAACAAACACAGTACAAATGGCGTTGTGCCAAAAATGACTGGATCTGATGGCCGCAGCTTGTGGTAGGGGTCGTCGGGAGTACCAGAGAGCCCTGGAGACACGCCCCAGGGTGGTTGCAGAGCGGTTGTGCGACCACATGGTGCATTGGCTGACCCCCGGGAAGAGGACCTCCCAGCAGATGGGGGAGGCCATTGTGATAGAGCAATTCTGCCATGTGGTCAGCGCCGAAACCCAGGCGTGGATACGGCGCCACAACCCCAACACCCTGGAGGAGGCTGTCAAACTGGTAGAAGACTTCGAGGACTCCTTGACTTCTGCCCGGGTCGGAATCCTGTCCGCCCCTGCACTTCGGAGCAGCCGACCTCTCCCTCCCTCTCCTCTAACACCACCACCCCCCTCATTCCCGGGATCCAGACCTCTAGAGCACCGACCCCATTGGGCCCCCTTGCCTTCCCCCCATGGAGACCAAGGTTGGCCCCCAGCTGGGGTAGAGGTGCTGCTCCTGCCCCATTGCCATACCAGCAGCGGGACAGATTTTTTGACCTATGCCTCCTCTGTCCCTCTTATCTGTTTCAGGTGCAACCAGCCGGGACATCGGGCCAGGTCATGCCCCGCTGCCATGGAGTGTGACGTGGCCGCATGCAATTGGGCACCTGAAGCGGGTAAGCGTGGGGAAAATGGTCGGGAGGGGCCTTGTCTGATTGACGTTGTTTTGGGAAATGTCAAAACCCACGCGTTAGTGGACACAGGGTGTGAGCAAACCTTGATTAGGACAGCTCTCCTGGGCGGTGTGTCGTGGCGGCCACAAGGTCAGGTGGCCATCTCCTGTATCCATGAAGAAACGGCAGCATACCCTACACTAAAAGTATATTTATCGGTAGGACCGATAAAAAGTCACCTTGTAGTCAGGGTGGCGGAAAGGTTGCCACTCCCAGTTATTCTGGGCCGAGACTGGCCAAAATTCAAAGAAGCCACACACGTAAACGTGGCAGAAAATAAAAAAGGTACAGATTAGTGATGTGTTTCCTTTTCACCCTGAAATGTTTTCCCCTCTTTTCCATCCTAGAAAAAAAAAATAAGGAGAGACGGACCATGAAATGGGAGGGAGGGTCTTTTAGACAAGGCTGGGGTCTGGTGGAAGAGTGCTGCAATGGTAACAAACGCTAGTCGAAGGGAGTGGGAACGCAGTGTGACCGAGAGTTTACTGGACTGACTAGGGCAAAGGTTATTCCAGCCCCTCTCAATGTACCGGACCCGTGGTACTCAAGTGCGGACCTAGTGTGGGGACAACAGAACGACCTGTCACTGGTGCACGCTTGGGGGCAGGTCCGGTCCATTGAAGGTAAGGATGTTGATGGCGATGGGGCACTAGTATATCCACATTTCAGTATAAAGGGGCAATTACTATATAGAGTAAACCTAGCCGCGGGCACAGGACAGCCTGTAACACAATTGTTGGTTCCCCCGTCTTGTCGGACCGAGGTCATGAGGCTGGCGCACGATATCCCTTTTGCGGGGAGACGAGGGAACGAATATTGGCTCGATTCTATTGGCTCGGTCTTCATACTGATGTGTCGAAATATGTAGCCACATGCCCAGACTGCCAGCGAGTAGCGCCGGGTCGAGTGCGCCCCGCCCCTTTGGTCCCACTGCCCATTAATTCCATTCCTTTCGAGCTTATTGCAATGGACATAATGGGCCCTTTGCTACCTTCTGGCTCTGGGTATACGAACTGTGGCAGAGCAGGGCTCTGCCCTTGGAAATACTGGCAGGGATGGAGTTAAATTAAGTTAAGTTTTGTTTTCTTTGTTTAGGTATTTGTGTTTAAACATCTTTGTTTTGTCCTTCTGCACGTTTATTTTGCGTTAATTTATAATAAAAGTATATATTTTTTGAACTGCAGTCTGTCTCTGGGCCTCTGTCCACTCGCCAGCCTGCCACATTTGGTGTCAGAGTGGGATAGCGCCACCTAGAGGCTCAGAGCAGTATTTTTTTTTTTTTTTTTTGAATTTTTGGGAGAATTATTAATTTATTTTTGGATTATGGGAAAGAAGAGCAGACAGTGGCAAAGGCAGGAAAAGCAGCAGCAGCTGAAGAAATGTAAGCTGCTGCAGCCACCGCTGGAGGACCCGGCCAGCCTCTTCCCCTGGTGTTCCTGGTGCGGGAAGGAGGACCATCGTTGGCTGTCCTGCCCAAACGTGCCACCGGCAAACTGGTGTGGCCGGTGTGAGGAGGATGGCCACAACTGGGCAAGATGCCTCTACAACCAGGCCCAAGAAGAGGTGCAGTGTTCACCCCGGGCATCAGGGGCCACCCCACTACCTCCAGCACCACCACCTTCACCACCATCCCAGGAGATCTGAGACTGGTTGATGCACCCTGAGGCAGACCTCATCCACGATCTCCCCATAGTTATCAACACGCTGTGGCGTCGAGATGGGGAGAGGTGGGAACAGTGGGAGGAACAACACCACCCAGCGTCCTTCCCAGAGGTTGCCCTCATGGTGGTTAATTACCTGGCGGTAGACATGGGAGATGCCCCGGTCACTCCAATAAAGAGGGGTGAGCCGCCTTCCCAGAGCCAGAGAGGGAGGAGGAGCTGCCGTCGTTCCCAGAGCCAGAGAGGGAGGAGGAGCTGCCGTCGCTCCCAGAGCCAGAGAGGGAGGAGGAGCTGCCGTCGCTCCCAGAGCCAGAGAGGGAGGAGGAGCTGCCGTCACTCCCAGAGCCCGAGAGGGAGGAGCTGCCGCAGTCCCCAGAGCCCGAGATGGAGGAGCCACCATCCCCAGAGCCCAGAGGGGAGAAGCTGCCGCTCCCTGAGCCCAGAGGGGAGGAGCCGCCGCTCCCGGAGCCCAGAGGGGAGGAGGAGCTGCCGTCGCTCCCAGAGCCAGAGAGGGAGGAGGAGCTGCCGTCGCTCCCAGAGCCAGAGAGGGAGGAGGAGCTGCCGTCGCTCCCAGAGCCAGAGAGGGAGGAAGAGCTGCCGTCGCTCCCAGAGCCCGAGAGGGAGGAGGAGCTGCCGCAGTCCCCAGAGCCCGAGATGGAGGAGCCACCGTCCCCAGATCCCAGAGAGGGAAGAGCCGCCGCTCCATGAGCCCAGAGAGGGAGGAGCCGCCGCTCCCGGAGCCCAGAGGGGAGGAGCCGCTGCTCCCGGAGCGCAGAGGGGAGGAGCCGCCGCTCCCGGAGCCCAGAGGGGAGGAGCCGCCGCTCTCGGAGCCCAGAGGGGAGGAGCTATGGCCCAAGGATGCCTGCCTTGCACCGCTTAGGGATGCCACGCCCGCTCCGCTCAGGGGTGATGTATTTGGATCGCCTGGGGTTGCCTGCTGCTCCGCATCGCCTGGGGCTGCTGGTGTCTCCTTTTTGTTTTTTAGGCCTCCCGAGGGTCCGCTGCTGCCGTCGCCTACCGAGGGTCCGCTGCCGCCTTCTCCACTAGAGGGAGCCAGGCCGCCGTCGCCGCCTCCGCCACCAGAGGGAGCCGGGCCGCTGTCGCCATACTACCTTGGAGATTCGGGGCCCCCTCAACCAAAGAAAGCTTGGGGGCCAATCGCCGAAACGAACGTGAAATTTATCATGTCAATTTGTTAAAGCCCTGGCACTCAAAGGAGGTCTTATTTATAGCCCCAGGCAATATGGAGGATGATTTAGGTCCCTGTCCAGAGACCCCGAGCACAAGAGCGATTTCTATGGGGGAACAATTGGTTCCGGATCAGCAAAGAGAGCTGCGTAAGCTTATTGAGGAGTTCAGCGATGTTTTTTCTGACGTGCCCAGCAGGACAAACTTAGTTGAATATGACATTATCTCTCCACCAGGTGTCACAGTGCGAGAGAGACCGTACCGGATCCCGGAAAGTTGACGAAGTGGCGTTCGTAAAGAGGTATGGGATATGCTCGAGCTTGGGGTGATTGAACCTTCCAGGAGCGAGTGGTGCAGTCCGATCGTCATAGTGGCTAAGACAGACGGCACCAACCGCTTCTGCGTGGATTTCAGAAAGGTGAACGCTATTGCTAAGTTCGATGCATATCCCATGTCTCGGGTCAACGAACTTTTAGACAGACTGGGAAAAGCGAGGTTTATTTCCACTCTGGACCTGACGAAGGGATACTGGCAAATCCCTTTAACCTGCAGCTCCAGAGAGAAAACCACATTTTCAACACCAGAAGGGCTGTTTCACTTTAAAACCATGCCATTTGGGCTACATGGTGCTCCCGCTGCCTTTCAGAGACTGATGGACCAGGTCTTATGCCCACATCATGAATATGCAGCAGCGTATATTGATGACGTGGTGATTTACAGCTCCACCTGGCGAGAGCATTTGGCTAGGGTTACAGCCGTTCTTCAGTCTCTCAGGGCAGCCCGGCTGACAGCTAACTTGAGGAAATGTGCGTTTGCCAAAACAGAGACTCAATATTTGGGATTTTTAATGAGGAATGGAAGGGTGAGAACTGTGGTCACCAAAATCCAGGCTTTGGTTGATGCAGCGATCCCCAAAACCAAGACTCAGGTGAGGTCACTACTGGGCTTAGCCGGTTATTACCGCTGCTTCATCCCCAAGTACACCACAGTGTTTAACCCGTTAGTCGACCTCACCAAAAAGAGAGCTCCAAATTTAATTAAATGGTCAGCTGAGTGTCAGGGGATGTTTGATACTATTAAGCGTACACTTTGCCAGGCTCCCATTCTTATCACACCGAATTTCACCAAGAGATTCATCCTCCACACCTACGCATCGGATGTAGGTTTGGGTGCAGTCTTGTCCCAAAAGTAGCTGGAGTAGAACACCCGATATTATACCTGAGTAAACGGGAACGTACTACTCCGTAGTCGAAAAAGAGTGTTTGGCCATTAAATGGGCTACTCACTCTTTACGATACTACCTGCTGGGACACTCATTTGATCTGGTCACAGACCACGCTCCACTCAAGTGGTTAAGCACAATGAAGGACAGCAATGCCCAGATAACTCGCTGGTATCTGGCATTGCAGCCCTTCATGTACCACATGGTACACCATGCGGGGAAAGACCACCAAAATGCGGATTATTTTTCCCGGGAGGGGGAAGTAATGGGGAAGGTAGATTTAGCCGAGTGTTCTTTCGGCTCCACTCTGAGCGGTGGGATATGTGATGGAAACATGAGTTCCGGTGATGAATCTTCCTCCCGACCTGTGAGGGTGCTAAAGAATGAGAGGAGAAGTATCTGGACGGGCTGGCCTGACAGTTCGTTTCCGGGTCAGGGAAGTGAGTCAGCCTGGAAAGAAGCGAGACTCTGTTGTAAGACCGTATTGATTTGATAGGTAAACGAGAGGCAGCTGCAACCGTTTACCTAGATATCATGCGGGATTACATATAGGGGCCAGGGTAACGCTGATCTTTTCCTTCGTTTGGGTAAACGTTTGGAGGGAGAAGGAGCGTGTGAGGCGCTCTCTGTAATTAAAAGGAAAATACGTGTTGTGTGTGTATTGTTAACTGTTTGTGTTTTGTCACTGTAGACAGTTAAAGCACTTCTCCAGAGCTGTCGGAAAAGGGTCAGCACTATCCGGAGCACCACTGCACAGAGCACCTGCATGTTTGAATATCACCCAGGACTGGTGACCGTGCTTTTGTTTCTGTTAGAGGCTGTACTGTGTTCTTCACCATCCCCGCGCATTACACATCGTTGTGTACTGCCGGGGATTTATTACTTGACGGTCGCCAGACCTGGAAACAACACAAATAAACACTTGTTCACTGGGTTACCGTTGTCTGTTCATCACTCCTGCACCGCATCACCACTACACATGTTCCCCTTACCAACCACTTTGCCACAGCCTATAGCAATTATTTTACAGTTTCTGCAAGATCTGCTAGAGGCGGGTAAATCCCCCTTTACCTTGAAAGTGTACCTAGCAGCCATATCTGCTTGCCATGTTCCCATCGACTCAGTATCCCCAGGTGCTCATATACTACTGTTTTTTTAAATGGTGCTCGTGGTTATGTCCTCAGCGAATGGAGTCTAAATGTGGTACTGGAAGCTTTCACGAGGGCCCTGTTTGAGCCCATACATTCCATAGAGCTGAAATGTCTCTCTATGAAGACAGCCTTTTTATTGTGTCAGTCTGACCAGCTTTTCATTTGTCATGTTGAACAGACCCGAGGTCAAGCCCTCTAAGTAGCGGCTGTCCCATTGGATTGGTGACACAGTTTCGACATTTACATTTACCAGGTTTCATAGATCCCTCTATGTCTTCAATAGAGACCAGGGTCCTTGCACGCTTACACAACCAAAACTAGATGGCGGTAGTGAGATGTCCCTCATATGCTGTCCGCTCATTCTCCATTGTGACGGCTTTAATATACTTCCCCAAAAGTTGTTTTGGAGGTCATCTTTGAATTCAAAGGGAACGATGAAAGAGAAAATGACCACCAACCTTACAAGGTCGCATCAATGCAAAAAGAGACTAAGTGGCTGTTTTTTTACCTTGGGGGCGAGACCGAGGAAATCACTTCACGGAGGGGCCTATCGACAGCTTTGATATAAAATGCTCAGTAAATACCTGACAAGCAGGGAACCGGGGTTACATCCGCAACTCATCGTTCTCTTGTTGAAGTCCTATATCTCGCAGCTGTTTCTCTTTTGACAGCATTGCCAGTGCGTTGATTTGATCCTGGTTCATGTGTCTCTTAAAAACGTTTTTATCCTCTTTAGAGTTCCAGGATTAAATCAGGCTGATGAGGTCCTAATCTTTTCACCTGAAGTTCATCTTCAAAAGTCAGTCCCAAGAATGGTTTCACGAGTAACTGTTCAACTGTAGTCATCTTGTCTACTGGTAGAAATGAGTGCCAATTATCGTTTCCTAGGTAACGACCACAGCACAGAGAGTTAGGGCGGTGAATCCAGCTCCCCAGATCCCATTAAAAACTGTGGCTTAACTTCCTATTAAGAGACCTTGGAAATCACACTGTGCAGGTGCAACAAGGGTGGTGAAGGACGTCCTGCTATGTTAGTGATTTATTTTTAGTGACTACACAAATACATACACTCTCTCTCTCTCTCTCTCTCTCTCTCTCTCTCTCTCTCTCTCTCTCTCTCCTCCTCTCTGTGTGTGTGGTGTGTGTTATACTATATATATATATACTTCAGTTTGGAGCTGCATCATTTATTTTATATTGATCAAAATGACTACGGCCTTTAAACAAGGGCGGAGATTATACTAGGGCTGCCTTTATTAATAATACTATGCTTTACAAAGGCTGCAATATTTTATTACATTACTTAATGGATTTTAGAAGAGGCAACGTGAGAGATTATGATCTGCAGTACTATACTTGTGTTTTTGGGGCTTGAATACAGTACATTTACTGACAGTTAATGAAAGCCTATTAGGTGGGAGTTGAGAGGTCAAGGGAGTACTATACCAGCAAATCAGCAGTGTGTATTGGTTGCTATGGGGCAGGACAAGAAGAGGAGACAGAACGGTAGTTGGGTGTGATGCAGTTGTTTTTCTTAATGAAAAATATTACCTCTGAATATCAGTTTGATTTCTGTTAAAACTAAAAGATATCCTACTTGGTTATTATTATTAGGTTTTCACTGTAATTTATCTGCTTGTTTGTAATTCATCTGTAAGATAAACCGAAACTAAATCTTCTCATAGATAGTAAGCAAGTTTTTTTTTTTTTTTTTTTTTTTTTTTTTTTTTTTTAATAATTCTAATTGTACAGGACTGAGTAATATTCCAATTGAATAAAAAAACAAACAACTATACCCCCTACAAAAAGATATCTTCGGCCAGCTTTCGGATATCGCTTAAGAGTGACTGACAAAGCTCTAATGCCCTGTTCACACTAATATTTTTATACCGGTATAGTTGTGGAACCGTACCAAAACAGTACCAAAATATCTATCCAAACTGGAGTTCTTATTGGTGTTGAATGCCTTGGTCCATTGGCTGGATGAGGCATGTGACGTTTGGTGGCAAAACAAACACTGAATGCTTCTGTCTTCCATCACTACATTTTCAATGGCAGGGAGGGATGGTGCATTATCCATCAGTAGCACAGCTCACAGGTAAACATTTAGACCAAAGGTAGTTTTTTACAAGTGGAACTAACTGCTAAAAAACCAGTTGGAGAAAATACCTTTATTCATCCATGCATTGCACTGGCTGTAGTAATGGGCAGATAGAGCTGTCATTCTAATGTTTGCAAAGCAACAAGGTTTTGCACTCTTGTGTATGAACACCAAAGGGAGATGTAAATCTCTGCTCATGTTAGCAGTAGCCATTAACGTGACTCGATCTTTGCTGGATTTGAAATTCTTTGCCTGTTTTTCCTAACTATCTGCCAGTCTTACTTGGAAGCAGGTGCCAGTACAAGCCTGTCTTGTCGCAGTTAAACACTTGGTCTCAGGAAAATGCGTGCTGTTCAATAAATTATTTCAAAGAGTTTTTAAACTCACCGAGGCATTAGAGTCAGCTGACTGGGATGCTCCTTGCATACTCAACTGATGATTCTATGCCAATTTTTGAACTGACAGAACCACCCTGGGCTTTCTTTAAAATGGTCCTCTTCCATCACTGGATACATCTCTCTGAAGAGTAACTCTGCCTTTTCCATAACCGTCACACCATGTATTGGAGTGCCAATTGATCAGTCCTGTGTAAACCATAGATGCATCGCCTTATAAAAATCAGTAGCAGCAGATTTGCATACAATCCACCTGCTTTTAACTGCTCCACTGTCTTTGGCTTCTTTTGCAAACCGTTTTATTTTTTCCTGGCGTTTCCTAATATCGGTGGCAGTTGATTTCCCAATACCATATTGCAGGGCTATATTGCTAAGGCTATTTGTATGCAATACCATCGAGAAGTCTGTATATTCAACGAATACGGACGCCCTGAAGGGCCTTACTGCATTTATAATCCAGGTCAAATAGATTTGAAGAAGAAAAAGGCATAAATCATGGTTTTTTTTTTGGTTTTTTTTTATATTCTTACGCCAATAAAGTAGTCCCATTTATAACTTTGAACTACACACTAAGTTAAGCCGAGTAAATTAATTTAATTGGAACATGCAAAAGAAAGTACTGTACTAGCAAAACTAGTATCTATATTTTGGATTTTGTGGACATTGCCATTGAAAAGATTAAGATTGAAAAGGGTTAAGACGACACTGAGACTGCACGGAGGAATAAAAATAAATGCAACAATGTCTCAGATTTCAGTAATTTTTCAAAGTATGTGTCTGAGAGGAGTGGATAATGTCTCTGTGTTTTTCTATAGCGTTTACAAACCTCTAAAAATATATTATTTTAAGTGACAAAGTCGGCGTGACTGAGGAAAGAGTGATTTATTTTTGTTTTTTGCTATCTTCCAGTTCATTTAATTGTTCTTCATCCAAATCGGCATGTTTACTTACTATTTTGGGATTTTTTGCAGGTAATTGGTCTCTCAGTTTCATAGTTACAGCTGTACATCTGTAACTGTAAAAGCAAGATGGCTACTGTCCGATACTTTAAATTCTGTGAGGCAGTGCAGTGATTTAGAATATGTGACAAGCCTCAAACTGTCCGTATCCATCCAATATACGAATAGCTGGAACCTTGCTCGACCAATCACGGTTTATTTCACATGCCATTGCCAGCGCAGAATTATTTCCCAGTATATTAAGTGTTATAAATATTGTTTGATACACTATACTTGAACAGCAATGATGCCTCTTGTGAGTGTGTTGAACATTCATTCATCTTACCAAGCGGTAGTTAAATATCTCATGAATTAAGTATTTATTACAGGGAAAATGTTAAGTTTAAAAGTGAGACAATTTAATGCAAAGCTGTGACCAGATTTAATAACTTACTGTAGGGTACCCCTCAGCTCTGCTTGCCTGAGTAAAGCAATATTAGACATTCATAGTTGGTTTGCTGCTTGGCTGTGCTCCCATTCAAGGCCCTTGGCTATGTAACTCTTATATTTTACTAAGAAGCAGCATGAGCGAGGCAGCATTAGGAATTTTGGCATCAAAGCGAAACTTGACTGGTTAGACAGTGTTTACAATTCAAGATTCCTTTGCTGTTTACAATCTTTTATATTAACTAATGGAAGGTCCTTTATGGTACAAGAAATTATAGTGATCCTCTCCTGCTGAGAGTGTGTAGGGTGAGATGGCCTCTGTCTGTTTGATATCATCTTATAGTCCACTAGCAGCATTTATTTTATTTGCATTGTTCAATCCTGTTAATCACCTTTGAGGAAAACATTACACAACTGTTAATTAAAAAAATAAACTCTCCTTATTAATTTGTACTTCTTCTAGCAGTAGGCCTATCTGTAAGCTAGCTCTACTAATGTTTTGTTTTTGTTGCTGTTTCAGCAGATGCCTTTACTGCTTTTCCTGTCTGGTTTGTCTCCTAACACAACCCACAACTCCTTCATAATTAGGCTCATTATATTTAGTTTTTTAATTGCGTCACATGTGTTCTAACATATGGCATAATCATTATGTTCCAACAATAAATGTTGTGAAACTTCTGCAGCTTTATAATATGGGTATTTTAAACTGATTGGTCAAAAGAGGTCACATGGGATGTTGGTATTACAGCATATCACCATGGGTCAGCACTTCCTTTCAAAAAGGGGAATATCACTGACAGATATCCATACGCCACTAGAATTTTAAGAAAAAAATGACAGCCATTTTATCACAATAAAAATAACTAACCAGGTTTATGTAAATGTGAACTTTTGGGAAACCGAAGTGTAGGTGAGATTTTGAATGAGTCTGAATTGAACATCATTGACGTAGTCAAGTAGTGAAAAAAAGCAAGTGTTCAAATGAATTCAAAACTCCCTATTCTGATCGCTCTCTGAACTTAACAAGAAACTACAGCGTTTCCCTGTCCCATTCTGAAAACGAAGTTTCAAAAAAAATATCTTTGAACGTTCAGCTTTTTAAAAAAAGATTTGGGTGGCCTTTAGTGGTTAAATGGATGTTCTGTTGTCCCTGGTCTACTGTATTCTGTACTCCTCCTTCGGTCGGTTGCATCACCTGCCGAGCCTGCGCAGCTGTGTGATCTGTGATACAGACAGGGTTACCAAAAATGCCGACCTATCCCTATTGCCTTACCCTGCAACATATACTGCTTAATACTAATAATACATCTAATAGTAAATCATATAATGGTAATAAAAAATATATAGTGTACCCACTTTATTTTTTAAGGTGTAAAATTGAATTTTTTATATTGCCATTTTTTCATAATATTAGTGTACAGAAATTTGACAACTGGGGTATTTAAAATATACAGCTGAAAGTTCTACAGCGTGTGAAATGCACTCTATTACAACTAATCACAATTAATACTAAATCAACATTTATAAATTACTAATTGTTATCCTACAAAAAACCACACACTATAATTTGACGTTTTCCAATTAACAAAATGTTCGTATGATATCTTATTCTGCTGTAAACACTGGAAGCCTTAAAGTTGCTTGCAACTTCTAGTTTGATTTGTTATACTTCTTGGTTTGTTCATTACATTTAAAGTAAAATATTACTGGCCATTTTCAACATGACACAGCACAAAAGAGACCTAGACCCTTTCTCACAAGACCTACAATAGTATCAGATGACAGTACTGTTTTTTTTTTTTTTTTTGTTTTTTTTTATATAAATCATCCTTTGTTATCCGAGGAAGTGACAGAGGAGGTATCCACATGAGACTTTTAAACTATTTATTTTCAGAATGGAATAGGGAAACACTGTAGTTCAGAGAGAAGCAGAGAGTTCAGAATGGTGAGTTTCGAATTGATCTGAATACTTACTTTTACCTTTTTTCACTACTTTAATGTTGTATAACTGTTGTCATATATCTCATGTTCACTTCGGTTTCCCAAAAAGTCAACATCTAAATCTTGTCAGGCATGTTTATTGCTACAAATTCCAATGTCTGCCATTTTTTCCCCCTCAAAATTCTACTGGCGTATAGATATCTATCAGTGATTTGCCCATTTGAAAAGATGTGCCGAACCATGGTGATATACTGTAATATCAACACCCCCATGTGACTGGTTTTGACCAATCAGGATAGAGTATTTAAATTACCCGTTTTATAACATAATATATTGACAATACCAAGGTCAATGTTTAATGGAAAAGAAAGCTACTTCAAGAGATCTTTAAGATTGTCTGAAACTAAATTACTACCAGGTAATATTAAGTATGGCTTGAAACACTGGCCCGATAAATCTCTGTCTCCTTTCCTATTTTGCTAACATATCTGAGATAAAGTCTTATTTTCACTTTTCAGATTGTGAATGTATACACTGTATACATGAGAAAAGCTGTCTGTCTCAGTTTAAAGCCTTTTAAGTAACTTTATTCCATTTTAATTTATTAACGCCGTACATTTACTCCAATGACAGACTTTGCGAACAAAGTCACCTCACAGGTCATCCCCCCTTGTGTTATGATCCAGACTGCAAGGGGCAATCTAACGGCGTGGCACCTGCAAAGCAAGCATCCGGCAAAAAAATTTGACTTAATAATGGACTAGGGATAGAGTTGGGAAATTGCTGTATTAGTGTGATGATTGTGTGCTGTTGTGTTTCATTCCAAACTGTTGTGAATGTGTTTTGCCAGCTAATCATTCTCTCTCTTTCCTCGAGTAGCCTGCCTGCCTGTCAGTTTGTTTGTATGAATGCAAGGGGATACTGACGGGCCAATGGGTGATGAGTGGGCAGAGTCAATGTCCATGAAAAGGAATGCTGCGCGCCAATTGAGGAGAGTTGATTTGGGAGTATGGCATGTGAGAGAGCAAGAGAAAACACGGTAAGAAAAAAAACGTGAAAGCCATTGAGAAAAAGGAGCTAAATAAAATAGCAGTTTTTACTGCTTTGACCACCACCACCCCCGCATATAGCAGGGCAATTAACAAGGTACTTTTTCAAAGAAATAGCTTTCAGCTTTAACCCTTTATAAACTATAGCTCCTCCCCTTAACTCTCAAAAACACCTTGGAGACTTAATTTTTTTTTTCTTTCACAAAGCATACACACACAAACCCCCCCCCCCCCCCCCAAAAAAAAACAACAATTAACAAATTCAATCTCTGAGGAGCACGGCCATTCCGAATGTGATTTCTCACTCTAATGCCCACAGTAGGTGACACTGGCACAGTATCACTGTTGCTTCTTACCTGTTCAATCTTCTGTTTTCTCCTTCATAGGATGAATACCTGCAGAGTCAATTACATGTCCTAAGTAAGACACACTATCCTGAAAAAAAGACATTTGTCTTTTCTGACTTTTAGCTTGTACTTCTGTAGCCTAGTTAGAACTGCTTTGAGATTTTTTAAGTGCTCTTCAGTAGGGTTAAGGTTAGGGTTACCTGGCAGGTGTGCTAGCTACTCCATAAGGTAAACCTATTACACCTAAATAAGCCCTTGTGTGTGTGTTGATGGTGAGATAGTGTTTTGAGCTTTCCTCTAGCTCCACCTGCTGGTATGCTTGCGATAAACCAAGCCAGACAATTTAGTAAATAAGTCCTGTGTTCTTGGAATCGGGTACTGATCAGCCTCAAGTCATGGATTTATTGTGACTTTGTAATCCAAGCAGATTCTTATATTACCATCTGATTTAGGTACACACACAATCAGAGCGCCTCATTCACTGTAATCAGCAGGAGAGAGAATGCTACCAACACCACTTTCTTTAATTGCTGTTCTACCTTCTCTAATTGCATACCGCATGGTTCTAGGTTTCGTTCACATATAATTTAATTATTTAGTTTGCACACCTTGTGTATGGAAGAACATTTAATGAAATTCAATGAAATAACTAAGCAATCTACCTCATAGTTGAATTGATGAAAAAAAATCCTTAATCTATATACCATTAGTAATCTTAAATGGGATATATTCTAAGGTGTCTGCACCATTTCAGTTTAGGTTGTGTGTGTGGGTGTATATTAGCAAGCTACTAGATACTTCATAGCCTGAGTGCTGCAAGTGTGTGTGTTTGAATGCGCAAGCCATATCAGATTTCACTGGCCTGCCAGCTGCTTAGCACAGTATGAAAGCTTGGACTTGTGTTTCTGTTCATAGAGACTAAGAGATTTACGTTTAATATTTATGTACATAATAAAATACTACTATTAAGTAAACATTCCTTGTGTCCAGCGTGTTCATAGTAATTCCTTAATCTTGTAACATGTCAATTAAATATTTTTATAAGAGAACTAATCAACTTAGATAAATTCTAAATTATGGAATTGTTCTTACAGCACCAACCTTTCTATATATAATTTGTGGTGAGACTACGTATTTGGCTGGATGTTCCTTTCCATGAAAAGTTGAACTCTTAGAACTCTATGTACTTGATGTATACACATCTCCCCAGATGGATAAGACAATTACAGCATTTGCAGTCACTGAGGTTTGACTTTAAGGGGTGCAACATACTAAAATAATTTTAAAAAAATAAAAGATTTATAATAGTTTTATATCATAAGTCTAAACATTTATTTGCAATAGTTTCAGCAATGTTCTATACAGTACATACTTTACAGAACTTTACCTATTGAATGGATTGAGCTGATGTGTACTTCCTCCTTCAAATGTGTGCAATACAGACATTCATTTTCTGGATAACATTCCACTCACTTTGCATTTTAGTTACATAAAGTGTATACTGTAAAAAAGCACAGTACTCTCATCATCTCTGTTACTGCTTTGTAGGGTTCAGTATTTTAACTGAAGAGATGTCAGGGAGATCTCCATTCCCTGTTTCTGATAGTCGTTCTTCCTGCTCTTCCAAATCACTGTCAGAATCATCAGGCTCACTGTCGAAATCAAAGTCCTCTTCACAATCATCTTTTCTTTTTCTGTGGCTCCCTTTGTGACCAGATTCCTCAGAACATTCCTCTCCTACCTTTGGTTCAGTGTTCAGACTAAGAAAGAGGAAAGAACATTTTAAATGTTGAGATAGATACATACATACATAAATAAATCTTAAAGCTGAATATTAAGATTTAAGGTTAGTATATTGGATTTATTCATATGAAATATCTATGTTCCCTTTATTTTAATCTCCCATTATTATACTAAAGAAAAAAAAGCAAAACAAATTAAATTTTCCACTGTGTGCTGTACTTCCTTATGTCACCTGGCTTCTTGACAAAGAAACAATCAAATCAATCAGTCAAGGCAGAGTCCTGCACGTGGCCGATTTTTACAACCTGCTTCCGACCCAGAACTAAACCCGCAACTCGCTGCAGCACCATCTTCTTACCCACGATCCAACACGCTTTCATAAGACCTGCAACTCAGCCCAAACCCACAGCCGTTTGTCCTTTACCTATGGCTTGTGTCGACTGGCTCACTCACATTCACACGCACATATCTCTGCCATCCTCCACAGACCGAGTTTATACAATAGGCTGTACAGCGTGGTAGCTTTCTCCAGTGGTCTGGATATATTTTAACATTAGCTTTCTCTAGTGGTCTGGATATATTTTAACATTAACTATCTCTACTTTACTATAAAATACCTGTCTACTCTTTTCTTGCCACCAGTTGAAAGGGAGCTACACCTGTGCTTTCGTAGGGATGATGTACCAGTTTTGTACTCAAAAACAATGACAGGTTTTACAAGCAAAGAATCCCACATTCATTTTTTTCATTCACTATGATTTAAAAAGAATTCCGCACTTGTGATTGACCCTCTCGCAGTATTATCCACCGCGTGATATAAACCTGCGCTATTTTTTGTTTAACCTCGTCCACATACATTTTTAATATCACCAAGCAGACGTTACAAAAGAATCTTGCGACGTATCAAACAAGCTGCAATACAAACAGAGAACACCGCTTAGTCAGCTGACTCCTTAAATCGCCTCCTGCTTTAGTGCAGGAAATATCAGTACATTTACCTTTTAATACATTGTTTGGGAAAGGGTTACAGACGAGTACGCTGAAAGGACATTTGGCGATTCAAATTCAGACCCGAACCTGACCCAAAAGTTACATTTTTTGAACTGCACCCAAACTGCAAACTGCAAAAAAGTTCACATTCCGACCCAAACTCGATCTGCTTTGCGATTCACCAGCGGACACCTGCCGGTTCCGGCCCAACTCTAAATCAAGCACTGCAGATAAAGCGAAGAGGAGAAGCTGTTAAATGGAATGGAGTTTCTTTAAAACATTTATTTATTAACAGAACGAATACGTAACTCTACAGAAGTATGTTTTTCCATTGATTGTACAAACTTTGTAAATAAAATATGAGGACTACTAGCTGTTCGTGCAACGTACCATGTTATTGCACTTTTGTGTTGGATCAAAATAATCTTGCATGTATATATGTTTCAAGTTTTAGATTATTGCAGTGGCCACTTTTGTATATCTCCATATACCCTGGGCCAACACTAAGGCAAAGTGAGTGAGGCAGTCGCCTAGGGCAATGGTTCTCAACCTGGGGTATGTGATCGTCTACTAGAGGGGTACTATAGCTAATTTACATATTTGTCAAGTTCAGCATATAAAATATTGAGTATCAAAAACTAAAAACTTTCACAAAACATTTGCCGCTTCTGTTAAGTTGATCTGTATATACGGTATTTTAGGGTAACATACCTTACCGTTTACGTAGTTGCATTTGTAACCACGGTAACTAGTTTATCACATGTACGTGTTTCCAATTGTGCTTTTGCATACTTGAAGCTAATTAGGATGGATACATTTTTAAAACGCAGTGCTGGGAGCAGTAGCAGTGAAACCAATACATCGGATTTGGAAAACCCCCAAAAAGGAAACAAAACACCATCAGTTTCGTGAGGATTACATCAGATTTGGATTTACCTCCACAATTGCCGTTCCACCTCATCCGTTATGTTTCTTCTGTGGAGAAATTTTGTCAAACTGCAGCCAGTGCATTTACAACGACATCTGAACACAAAACACCCTGCACATGTCGGTTAGCCAGCAGTTTATTTATTTATTTATTTATTTATTTTTAAAGAAAACTTTCTGGAGTTCAAGACTTGCCAGTTTACAATGCACAAAGCTTCAGTTACCTCAGCCAAAGCACTTGAGGCGTCATATGCGGTCTTGCTGCTTGTAGTAAAATCAAAGGCGGCATACACAATTGCAGAAGAATTAATTTTTCCAGCTGCTGTGGCCCTAGCAGAAAACATGCTTGATAAAAAAGCATCAGACACTCAAGAAAGTACCCTTGTCAAATGACACCATTTGTTGTAGGATCGACGACAAGGCCGAGGACATTGTCTCACAAGCTGTAGAAAACTAAATTTGCCCTCCAACTTGATGAATCTATAGATGTTAGTGGGGAAGCAATACAAGACAATACAAATTTAAAAGCAAAAGTGACCGGAGAGGACATTTTTAACCCGATTAATGATCTTTTCTCTGAACACAGTCCAAATTGGGATTCGTTGAAATATGTCTGCTCTGATGGAGCCGCAGAAATGACAGGGAGAGTGAACGGAGTCATAGCTTGGTTAGGAAAGAAAATCCTTCTGTGCAGTGGTTGCACTGCGTTATACACAGAGAAGTGCTGGCTTCTAAAAGATGAGTACTGAGCTTCACAAAGTGTTAAATGACACCATAAAAATAATCAAATTTCATCAAGTTGTGATGTTGCTCCATACAAAGGTGCGCTGGCTTTCCAGAGGGAAGGTATTGCAAAGGCTGTTTGAATTGCGAGCTGAAGTGAACACCTTCCTATCAGAACATTTATTCTCTCTTGCCTCTGTGTTTGAAAACACTGAGTGGTTAGCGCGACTCGCCTATCTTGCCGATGCATTTAGCAAGTTGAATGACCTGAACCTGTCCTTGCAAGGCACCAACATCCTGAATCTGTATAACAAAATGTGTGGTTTGATCAAGAAAATTGAATTCTGGAAGACAAAATGTTGAGGGGGGGATTTTAGCTGTTTTCCTCAGCCTGGTGCTTCTCTGCGACGGGGAAATCGAGAGAGCAAAAATTAAACCAATTGTAGTAGGACACTTGGCCCAAGTGACTTGTGAGTTCAGTCACACTTTCCTGACATTGAGAAAAAATCTGCCTAAATGGACTGGGTCCAAAACCCCTTATCTGCCAGCCTGCAGGAAAAACTTTTGGAGCTGTCCTCAGACCGTGGCCAGAAAGAATACCCTGACCTGGGAAAGCATGCTTTGGATTAACTGCTACCATCTGGATCAACTTACTTGTGTGAAGTGTCATTTTCTGCAATGTCCCAAATCAAAACAAAACACAGGAACAGACTAAATTTTGAAAAAAAAAAGCTTAACTGCTACTGCCTCATTGCACTCCAGGATGGCAAAGCTCATCAGCAAAAGACAGGGTCAAGTTTCGCACTGAACTGTAAGCATATTGACTATTTTTCAAACATAGATCAGGGACTATATGAAAAACAATGTTAGTATTAATATGTTGCTGTACTTGCTTGTGCATCTGTTCACATTAGCAAGTTGTTTTGTGTATGTGGTAATTTAGGGGTACTCAAGATAAACCAGACAAAAGAAAAGGGTACAGTAATCAGAAAAAGTTGAGAACCACTGGCCTAGGTCCTCCACCCTTCTGGGGGCCCCGTGCTCAACCGGACTGCTGTGAGATTTAGTGTGTTTGTTAGGTGTGCGCAAAATGCTCACCTTATATAACACCAGCAGCATTAAATTCTGGTGCCAGTAAACATGTTTACATTTTCTATTGATGTTTTATTCCTTGGCAACCATAGGCAACGATAGCTTCTCATTGGGTCTGGACTACTCACATGACCACTGCACTCATCCACATACATAGGAGAGAAGGTTTGTATCATGTGGTAAAGTGGTAGCAAACATGTTGCATCACACTTTTACACAGTTATCAATTAAATCTTTTTTCAGCAAGTCAAAAAGGTACGGACAATTAGACTTAACAGGTAACAATACATTGTAAAATAATGTTTTGTGTTCGTAAGCCTCTTCATTTTACCACAAAGGTTAAGGTTTCTAGTTTATAAACATATTTAGTTGATTAAAAAAATACCAATACTAACTAGGGATGCACCGAATCCAAGTTTTTGGGATTCGGCTGAATACCGAATCTACAAAAACTGTTGCATGAAAAACACACTGCCAGCTATTAACAAGGGACGCGCATAATTTATAGTTTTGAGCCTTTTAGTTAACAGTATTTTTATTACCGAATGGAACCTCTGGGCGTGCAGTCATATTCCCAGTACCTGTACTTAAAAATCTCATAAAATGCTTTCTTTTGAAATTCTCAACACAGTTGGATCAACTCTGCAAGTTCTTGCGTACGCGCTAAAGAGACAGTCCGCTACCACATTTGTAGCCTACTTTTAAATTATTTTACGATTTCAACTTGACTGCCTTTAAGTAAGATGACACTGGCTGCAACTCTATTGTTTTTTATGCACAAAAACAAGCTTACTTGATTTGAAAAACGTCATGAACGATACAAGCAACGTCTTACACTACTAGGTTTGATTAAATGAGTAGTACACAACAAAATATGAAAGCTGACTAATTTCACCAAAACGACAACAACTCTAATGAAAAAAAAAAAAAGATCAAGGTTAATTTTGTTTATTTCTTGTACATACTATTGTAACAGGGTGGTTGGTGCAGAGGACAACAAGAACTCATGACACGTGAGGATTGGGATTGTTAAGCACTTCTCTTGTGCAATTTTATTGTGTACTGCGTTTTGCAACTCCCTTCATCCACAAAAGCTCCCTCCCCAATTATATCTGACTCAGGTAATTAAATAATTATTGTACCTTCAATTATCAAGTCCTGAGTCAGACTTACCATGGAGATTTGCATGTTAAGAACTCCCGCCCTGACAACAAAAACTATACAAAAAAAAGGAGGTAGTCGTCTCACTCCCCCAGCTGTAGTTATGCTCCCCCCGCTACAATTTAGTTTTTGCCAAAAACAGAAGTCTGTCAAGTACGTCAGGTTTTAGGTTTGTACGTTTGTAAGTAACAATGTTACCACAGGTACTGAAAACTCTCTCAGATGGAGAACTTGTTGTTGGTATGCACAAATAATTCTGTGCAAGTTCGCTGAGTCTAGGTAAGTTAATGTGTTGAGCTTTCCACCAGATCAATTGATCAGATTCACTGTCAGCCAAAGCAGTATGCATGTAATGATTTACTTCAAGTAATATTTTGTCTTTTTCAAGAACTACACACATTAGTAGCTCCTGATATGCTGGACTTAAAAAAGCTGCCCAAGGTCTTAAGTTTTTTAGCCGGTGCCCCTTTATTTGCTGCTTCTCCTACTCCGAGATTCGGTTTCAGTGTTACTAGCTGTGCCAGTGAAGCTCTTTTCCTGCTTTAGCAGAGATTCAACCTCCAAAACCACGCCTGCTATGATTGATGCAACCCTGTCCTCACTGATGTACTGCACATTGAATCTAGGGTCGATAAAAGACGAGACATCAAGCAGATCTTGGGCGTGTGAGTCGGAATACTTCATTCCAGTAACTCAAAATCTTCTCTTCGATTGACTACGAGTTCAGTCTCATCTTCCTCTATGGTCAAAATCTTGTTGTTAAGCAGATACAAAACAGGTTTGAGGTAGGAGACTGACGTAGTTTTCACCTGACAGAACATCTGTGAAATCCACCAATGTTCCCAAAGACTTAATCAATGAATCAAGCACAATGTACCAGTTTTTTCTGTCAGCAGTTAGGACTTATGTGATTGCCTTTTCCTGTTCCAGCACCCTTTGAATCACTTGCAGCCGTGATCCCCAGCGAGCAGGTGTTTGCGTTATCATCTGGTGCTGATGTAGACTGAGCTCAGCTTGTGCTAAATTCAGCGCTTTTCTTTTCTTCCAGCTGTAAGAGAAAGCGCTCACCTCTTGCACACATCAATGGCACAGTCAATGCGCTTATCCCCTTGAATTCTGTTTTCCATAAAAAATTTAAAAAAAAAACACAATGTAAGGAATAATTTATATAAAAATATAAACGCTGTAATCTTGCCAAGTTTGAATTAGTCACCAGAAAGCATGTTGCTGTATACAAGAGAATGATAACAACCAGCTAGTACAGTACTACATAACAGTTTTTAAAATTGCCATTTTGATATCCATTTATGTAAAATAATAATAGACATACAATTCCTTCCTGCATTTAATTTTTACTCATGCCAAAAGGACTTTGTAAAGGACTGTAATAGTTAAAAGTCATTATCCAAATTACTATATATTTTTTTTTAATTTTGCAAATTTATGCAAAACTGTACCTTTTTGCTGTATAGTTATTTTTAACCTAATAAATGTCTAATAGCCTGATGCAGAACCAGACTGTCAAAGCAGAAGCACTTTTAAAAGCTGCTTTTATATAATACGATCCCAAACTCTCCAAACTGTGTATGTTTCAATAGTTTACAAAACATATCATGCTTTCCTTTCTATGGGTTTTCACACATTAAGGCCACAAACAGACTGAGAAAGACTATCACATTGCCATTGATACAAAAGGTATATTTACTAATATAAAACAAAAACGTTGGGTATAAAAATAGTTTAATATTCAATATTAAAAGTAAATTGACTAAATAACACCAAGGCAGGTACACTGTTGATATAAATAAAAGACTTACCGATAGCAAGGTGAAGCCTTTGTCCAAAACACTGAAATCTAATCCACGCATTTAGTTCTGCAGCTTTGATGACGTTTGATCCACCAATTGTAATAATGCAGATCTGCTGCGATTGCTTCACCAGTGTGGTCTTCGTGAAAGTACATTGTTTGCAAGCACTTGCTGCATAAATTCCAATCAGAATCAATCAATGTAGTGTACAGTTAGGCTAATGTATGTAATGAGTCGTCCGGCTTGACCACAGGTTAGTGTATTTCTTGTCGATCGTTTTCAAGAACTTTCAAGTCCTCTTTTTCTACAGTGTAGACAATAACCATATCTTTCGCAACGCGATATGTTACTGCCTCTGTAATTTGTTTCCATTGTTTACTGTCTGGTTCATAGGACACAACATTTGAAAATGATTCGGAGATAGAGGTTTGTTTTCGATGGCTGGTTTAGTAGGCTATCATGCAGAGCATACAGAAAGTACACCCCCTTGAACTTTTTCCAGATTTTGTTGCGTCAGTGCCTCAGAGTTTCATGCATTTAAATTAGGCTTTTTTTTCCCCCACTTATCTACACACCACATTCCACAGTATTAAGGGGAAAAGTTTTTGAGAAAAAAGATATTAAATACAAAACTGAAATATCATAATTGGATAAGACTCCACCCCTGATTAATACTTGGTGGAAGCACCGTTGGCAGCAATTACAACTAGGTTGCTACCAACTTTGCATGCCTAGATTTGGCAATATTTGACCATTCTTCTTTACAAAGCTGTTCAAGCTCCGTCAAAATTTCTTCGGGAGTGTCGATGGACAGCAATATTCAAGTCATGCCATAAATTTTCGATTGGGTTGGGGCTCTGACTGGGCCACTCAAGGACATTTACCTTTTTGTTCCTTAGCCACTCCAGTGTAGCTTTGGTTGTCATGCTGAAAAGTGAACTTCCGTTCCAGTTTCAGCTTTCTTGCAGAGGGCAGCAGGTTTTCCTCAAGGACTTCTCTGTACTTTGCTCCATTCATTTTCCCTTGTATCCTGACAAGTGCCCCAGTCCCTGCCGATGAGACACATCTCCATAACATGCTTCCACCACCATGTTTCACAGTAGGGATGCCCTGTGTTGGGTTTGTGCCAAACGACGCTTTGCATTTAGGGCAAAAAGTTCCATTTTAGTTTTGTCAGACCACAAAACTTTTTGCCACATGACTACAGAATCTCCAGTTTTTTGGTTTTTTTTCTTTCTTTCTCCATACATCAAAATGGGATTCAAGGAGTGCTTTATTGAGTAATGGCTTCCTTCTTGCCATCCTATCAGACAGGCCAGATTTGTGGAGTGCTTGGGATATTGTTGTCACATACACACTTTGACCAGTCTTAGCCATAAAACCTGTAGCTCTTGCAAAGTTGCCATTGGCCTCTTGGTAGTCTTTCTGATCAGTCTCCTTCTTGCTTGGTCATCCAGTTTGGAGGGACGGCCTGATCTAGGCAGGGTCTTGGTGGTGCCATACACCTTCCACTTCTTAATTGTCTTGGCCTTGCTCCAAGGGGTATTTAAGGACTTTGATATTTTTTTTTTACGCATCCCCAGATCTTTCAACAACTTTGTCCCGGAGTTCTTTTGAAAGCACCTTGGTTGAGTCTTTGCTTTGAAATGCACTACCCAGCAGAGGGAACCTACAGGAACTGCTGAATTTAGCCTGAAATTTTTTTCACTTTGAAGTTGTGGGGTAGGATGTGTAGATAAATGGAAAAAAAATATATATATTTTAATGCATTTTAAAATTCCAGGCTATAAGGCAACAAAATGTTAATATTTTGAAAGGGGGTATAGTCTTTCTATAGGCACTGTATATATGAACTGGAGAGGAAGGCTATCGTGGAAAATTATTGGCCTTCCGAGGGGTATTTAATTTTCCACTATGAGCTGATTGTGCAGTACATACTTAATACATGAATCAGTCAAGAAAATAAGTGGGGCAAGGTTGGATAGTAAATATGACTATATAGTGTGTTTAAATATAGCTTATACAGCAATAGTAAATTAAAGAACATGGTATAGTTCTGTATAGAGCATAGTTACCAAAGTTTTTTGGCGTACAGCTCTCCATCTGGCTTGCTGAGTACTGCATAATACAGTTTAGATCCCTGCCGTTATATTTGTTTACATCATCGAGTTGAATTTCAGAAAGTCAGAAAACAGTGACATTTTAAATCACCATTTTAGTATTTGGAACATCTTTCTTTTGTAGTATGTTTCGTAATTCATTCTGTTAAGTCACAGAATCGCTCTACAGCAGTTTCTTCACATTCAGCCATTTTCTCTTGTTGGGAGGAGTGCACAGGACGGGTGGTATGTTCCTTTGAAAAGGGGCAGGACTGACAGTGATGTGAACCAATCAGATGTCAAAGGGAGACTATTGCCCGGTGGTGGAGGGCTGTTTGGGCAATAGTTCAATCTATTTTTGCGCCTATGATGAGGTTTTAACCAATCATAGGCCAGAATTTCCAAGGACCGATTAATTGATTCATTCACATCTGTTTACTATTTATTATTAACAGTATACTTTAATAAATTATATTGTTTACAGACAGTACAATTACTGTAGGGTTTCATGTAATTATTTAATTACCCAGTTTTCAACCAGATCTAATCCTGTAAGCATGGGCACAGATATCTACATTTTCAGATAAACAATGCTGTCTTTTAACATGTCATTCTTTACTAGCACGAAGTGTGAAAAACAAAACAAACTTACGGAATCACAATTTCTTCTTTTTTTCCACATTTAGCACAGAGATCCAGTTTGAGAGCACATGCTTTACACATAATGTAATAGGCATCTCTCACAGTCTTCTGGAGGCATTTAACACTGTAATGAAATAAAGATATTAGAGAAGTCTCAGTTCAAGGAATGCTGAAGATCAAAATGTTGCACTTCAATTTTAAAATTTACTTAAAACACTCCTGTTGGAACTAAAATTGATTATTGCCCATTTAGTTAAGTATTCTAGTTTAGAGTGAGTGTGTACATTTATTACAAATTTCTGCATTTGGAAAATTTAAAGCCCAGAAAATGGATGACACTATTCGACTTAAATACTGTATAACATTTCTCTTCAACAAAATGTGAGTCTAAATATTTCTGTAATTGTTTTTGCAAGTGAAAGGCCATTATAAACCCAATACAGTAACACCTTATCTGATATCTAGAGCAGATATACCCAGGTGGTAATTGATTAAATTCCAGCCCAGTTAATTTCAATTTAGTTGAATTAGGTGTGAAACTGCAGAAATTCTCATTCACAGTAAATGTATTATAGACATTACTTAAAATTTATATATCCGAGTTCAAAGGAATATCAATTACCATGGAAACAGGCAAAGTTAAAATAAGACTGACCTAATGTTAACCTTATTGTTGCTTAAATGGTTCTCCAGCCTGTTTCAATTTTAGAATAGATTTTAAAAAAAATAATAAGTTATTTATAGTAAAGAGTAGGCTCATAATTGCGTAGACCATCAAGAACAGTTGAACAAAATGTCCTTGCCTAGCAGTGTGTTGGTAACTGCACAGAATGCAGGTTACATGCCCATTATCTTAGTAACCAACAATCACACCACAATCCGGTGATGTCATTTAGTTGCACAGACATGGTTTAGGGCTCCATAATTTCAATGAAAGCTGCCTTTGAGACAAGAAGATCAATCATTATTAATTATTCAAGAGTATTGATTTGTTCCGTACAGAATCTGGAGTCTACAGTTGCAGTCAATTGTTTGATGGCAACACCTTTATAAAAAAAGCAGACTGGAAAAGCCTGCTATTTAATCAAAATGCAGACCGGCTTTGGGAAGTTTAAGGTAGTGTTTGATGCTGGGTGTTAAAAATAAAACACACACCAAAAATCTTAAACTTTACAGCTGGTACATCCAATCCAGGGATGACGAGATACACAACTACATTTTCACTCTAATCAATGAGTTTCTTAAAATGATAACAATTTGCATCCAACATCCTCATGGCCCAAATGCAAATACTGGATTTAACAAAAAAAAAAAAAAAAAAAAAAAAAAAAAAACACAAAACTAAAAAACTACAGAATATGAAAATAATTCGGAATATTCATTAACTTACCATTTTTTTGACTGATCAAGTGCTTTGTATTTATTAAATTTTATTTTCCACTCCAATACATCTTTGCAGCGCTGACAAACACCTTCATGGACCTTAGCATTTGCTTTCTATAAAATAGTAACAAAATATTAAAACGTGTATCACATTAAAGATATAACATGTTACAAAATTAACAATGAAAAAAAAAAATTGCTAAAGTAGGTTTCCCTGTACACATTTTGTTCAGAGGATGGTATTCACTTTTGGTTTATAATTCAGCATCATTTACTTTCACACTTGAGCAATAGGATTCAGAGGAAAGTATAAGGCATGTTTGGTGCTATACAGTTTTTTTTTTTTTTTTTTTTTTTAATTCAACTTACTGTAATCTTGTATTTTTTTTTCCACGTTTGTTTTACATGCAGGATATACAAATATTTCCAATGTGTTACACATAAACGGCTACATCCTGGTTCCTCTGCTACACTGCAGTTCACATGGTCTGACTGCTGTAAGACATTGGATCAAGACTGAACTACAACTAAAGGGACTTAATACCACGAAGCACAAGCACATTTTCACCTGATATCGGCTTAGGTCAGTTTGCTCTGATCACAGCCATTCAGCCATTAATATTGCTGGCAATTGGTGGAGAGGATTGTGATGGCAAATGAGTTGTTCAAATGTATCCTGAACAATCTCAATTGCATTGAGATCCAGGGATTGTGGTGGCTATGAAAAACACTGTCATGCTCCTCAAATCAATCAGACACAATTGTGGCATTGGCAGACGGCAGCATTATTGTCTTGAAAGTAGCCATCATCAGGGTACAAATGCCACAGGGTTTGAGCTGCAACAATTATTAAGTAAACTATGGCACTCATTCAAGTAAAATTCAAGTTCTTAAACTATGGGTCTCGGCTCAAAAGAGGGTCGCGAGCACCTTTAAGGAGTCACAGAGCGGGAATATGAATGCCACCTCTCTCACTTATTTCACTGTCAGCATTTTTCCGCGTCTGCACCAACCCGAGGACGTCTTCTTACGACTACTACCATTATACAGTGATCCAAGAACTTGAAAGCAGGTAATTATTACGATAAACGAAAATACAGATATTTTTTTAAATTTTGAATTTGTAAAAGCTTTTCGGAATACTGGAGTGGCCACAATGCGGGCTTTCTGGGGAGGTTTTACCAAATGAAAGCCTTAAGCCAAATAAACTAAGTCAACATTTAAAAAAAAAAAAAAGTGTTTCGACAGTGGAAAAGTACATTCAAATTGACTAAATTTGTATTGATTGACATTACATGTTGTGGCGCCTTGTGTTTTTACACTGAACCCTTGCATCTCATAAATCAATGGAAATGAAATGGGGGGGGAACAGCTTTCTTTTTGTTTATTATTAAACAAGATTAATTTCAGAAATTTTAAAAAAATACAATGAATAGATAGAGTTACATTGTTTTGTAAATTATCTTGCAAACAATATTTGAGTACTCGCAAAATGCACCGTGTGCTCAATCATTTAATTTTACTACAACTTTGGGGATAAAAAGTCAATTTAATTGAATCCCTACAACACAATAAGAGAATAAGTTAACTATTGTAATAATGAAAAAAAATAAAAAATAAAATCAATACGTTCCAGCTCCCCCCCCCACAAAAAAAACAAACACTTGCAGTCAGTACTGTATTGATTTTCTTTCTCTCATCACAGTATGTGTTCCTTTTAAAAGCAGTAACGTTCTACTCCTGTTAAGGAATAATGCCAAGATGCAATGGCAGGAGCTGGACTGGTATACATTTATTGTGCTATATTACTTAATCTGTTTCAGGCATTCCAAGGAAATTGGGTTGTCTTAGAAGCATCTTTCCAAGTTAGCCTGTGGACACAAAGAAGAAACCCCACACTACAGGAGAGAAAGTCTTTTAGGTGAAGAAGTAGCCAAGAAAGTGGATTTGATCCATTTCTCATGATACGATTGCAAAAAGGATTCCGGACATGTCTTTCAATATTCAGAAAGCTTTTGTAGCGCAAATCTGAGACTACAAAAAAATTCCTCTGCAGTTGGATGAATCAACAGATGTGTCTGGACTGCTTCAGCTAATGGTGTTTGTTAGGTTTGTGAGTGATGGAGATATTCAAGAGGAATTTCTTTTTTGTGACCACTTAGAGAAGGACATTTTCAAGATTGAAGGACTTGCAGTTGAAACAGGGCGATTGTGTAGCGATCTGTACAAATGGTGCTAAGGGTAAGAGGAGTTATAAATCAGGTTTTATTGCATGTTACAAAACTTGTACCTGATGATACAGTGACACATTGTACTTTGCACAGAGAGGCCCTGGCATCCAAGTCAATGCAATTAAATCTGGGAAGAGTTGTCAAAATAATAAACGTGTGACATCCAACACAATCCACGTTGTTCAGTGCTCTTTGTAAGACGACAGGGGCTGCCCATGGACATTTGCTGTTCGATCCAGAGGTCAGATAGTTGTCCAGGGGGAGGGTACTGGATAGATTGTGGGAGAAAGAATTATGACTTTTCTGCCCTCTTTCTTGATACCAGCAGGTTGTCAATGTGGCATATTTAGTGAACATTCAGAAAACTGAATTACTTGAACTTGGATCTTCAAGGCAGGGAGTCCAACATTCTGATTCTCCAAGACTTCATTCAAGGGTTTATGGCACACCTAAAATTGTGGCATTCTAGACTGGTACTTGGAGAATATGGCATGTTCCCTATACTTTCTGCCTTTCTTGAAAGGAATAGGAATTTCCTTACAGAAAATTAACAACATGACATACTGGAGCGCATGACATGCCTGCAGGAGATATTTTATAATTATTACCATATTAGTGGGTAAGGTTCCCCTTGCTGACTACTACACCCTCGGACTTGGGTTTAACTGTGGCTGAGATGAAAGCATGAATATCAATGCAAGCGAATGGAAGCAGCAAAGTGCTTTTTGAAGCAAAAGACAAAATCACAGAATTCTGGATTTCCCATCAGCAGCAGGAAAACTTTTTAAACTTGGTTGTTTGGAACCACCTACCTGTGTGAATCTGGATCAACGTTGTCATACCTGAAGAACAAGTACAGGAACCGGCTGAAGTTGGAGCATGATCTGAACCAAGAACTGACATGCTGGTAGCAAATTTCCCAAAAACCTCACTGCTCCCAGTAAATGCCCCTTAATAGGTTTCACTACCTGGGGTTGAAATTATTTTATTTTATTTTATTTTTTCAGTAGTACATTTTAAAAAAAGTTTTATTTGCATTATCAAATATGAGATGCATACATGGATGACATGACAACAATGACCACAACAGTAGTCTGCACTAATAGGTTATTGGGCAAATTAACTAATAACATTGAATGGGCACAAATGCAATTCAAGCCCACTAAATCCAGGAGCATCTCTATAATTAAAAAAAGGTAAAGTAGTAGATAAAAGGTTCTACATTAATGGTGAGACAATACCAACAGTGTCCGAGAAGCCAGTGAAAAGTCTAGGGAGATGGTACGACGGGGATCTAAAGGACACAGTTTATGTGGGAGAAGTTAGACAACAAGCAGTGGAAGGGTTGAAGAGCATAGACAGCAGTGCTTTACCGAGCAAACTGAAAATCTGGTGCTTTCAGTCTGGTCTACTGCCAAGACTGCTGTGGCCACTGACTGTACAAGGTTTCTTTGACAACAGTTGAGAAGCTGGAAGGTTTAATCAGTTCATACATCAGAAAATGGTTGGGAGTTCCATGCTGCCTCAGCAGAGTGGGACTTTATGGTAAAGGAATACTGCAGCTACCAGTCTCTGCTCTAACCGAAGAGTTTAAGTGCGCCAAAGTCCGACCGGAAATGACATTAGTAGATTCATGTGACAAATGCATAAGGGAGGCAGCACCTGTGTTAAAAACTGGAAGAAAATGGGCAGCAAAGAAAGCTCTGGAAGATGCTAAGGCTTCCCTTCAAATCAGTGATATTACAGTTCAGCATGGAAGAGGGGGTCTTGGTCTCAGTTCAGCTCCTCCTACATGGCACAAGGCAACCTCAGCTCAACAAAGGAAGCTGGTAGTCAATAAGGTGCAAAAGCAGGGGGAGAGGATCAGATGTGTAAAGGCCGTTTCCCAGGCAAAGCAGGAGAATGGATAAACGGGAGTGTGGAACAACACAAGATCGACTGGCAAGACCTATGGACAATGGAACAGAGCAGGATCAGTTTCCTCATCAGATCACCACATAACCTAAACCTCTGGGTGGGTGAGGATCCCTCATGTCCTTTGTGTTCATTACCAGCAACTTTAAGGCATATTTTGACAGGATGCAAGGTGGGTCTTAGCCAAGGATGGTTTACTTGACCAAGAGCTGCGATGTTTGGCCTTAGCATTGGAAGACAAGTGTAACCGGACCAATAAGTTGCCACCAGTTCCATTAAAGCATTACACACAAGACAATATGAGGCATATGAGAAGAAGAAACTTTGGTATGCTAGCTGCTGAAATGGAACAGCAAGGATGGAGAGTCCGAGTTTACCCAGTGGGTTGTTGAGGATTTGTGACACACTCTACAGCCCAGTTTCTCAAAGATGTTGGTTTCAGTGGCCAAGAGTTGAGTAGCAGTGAAGAACTCAACTGAAGCAGCAGCAGAAAGAAGCATCAACTGGCTGTGGTTAAGACAGAAAGATTTTGGATGGAGATCTCAAGCACAACAGAAAGAAAGCAATGCTAATGTACAGGTAAGTAAGCCAGGCTGAATTGAGTTGGGGACGGAGGGGGTGATGCTGGGACACCAGAATCACCGTTAAGCCCTAGTCGTGGGCTAGTCGACGAAACAGAGGACTGAAGATGCCCAGCTGAAGACCCCAGAGATGTACCCTACTTAGCTCAATCCAGACGGTTGTCATGCTGATGCGCTGGGGAGACCGCACTGTGGTTGATCCCCGGAGCCAGCATCACAGCCGTTGTGTGTGCTGATGCGCTGGGGAGGTAAAATATGCTGATCCCTGGACCCAGCATTACACTTCAGCCATCAACACCAGGCAGGAGATCAACATCAACAGATGGAAAGAAACGCAAATGGATGGAAATGCAGATGGATCACATTAGTTTACTGTAAAGCAACTTCTTAGTTGGTGCTTATCATGGTGACAGCAGAGTTCAAATCAGCATGAAGTTCAACATTTACTCTGTAATGGAAATCATGATGGGTCCCAAGAAGGCAGTGATCCATAGGTTTTGGGTGCTTAGGTAGTAAAGTTTAAGTGAGGGTACTCAACTCTGGCCCTTGAGATCCATTCCAGTACTAGTCGTTATTACAACCAAATCCTAAATTAGTTAATTGCCCATTAGTAGCTTCAATTAACTACATTAGAACCTGCTTTGAATAAAAACGTGGAGTTGATTGGATCTCAAGGACCAGAGTTGAGTACCACTGCTTTAGAGTATTCAACAGATAAGTTTGTGGGGGGTGGGGGGGAACACAATATATCTGGTTTGAAGAACCTGACATTAAAATATTGATTTTAAATAGATCACACACATTTAAGAAGCGACAATTTGTAATTTCTGCATAATATGAGAAACACCTAAACAAACCTACCAATCAAAAAAAAAAAAGTTGTGATCCCACCCCTCCCCCCAAAGATTATAGATAATTGGGGTCTGTGAAACCAGCAATAGATACTGTAAATGTTTGCCTTTGCTGAAGATAAATTAATAGTTAACTTCTACAAATTGAACTACAAGTATTGCAGTTATATTTATCGCAGTTACTTCTTGTACTTTATTTTTCAAATATGAATGTTTGAATTAATGTAAAATAATTAAAAAAAAAAAAAAAAATACAGGGACAGAAAGAGGACTCCTGAGGCAGAGAATAAATGGTTGTGCCAGATATTGTTACATTCAGACTTCTAAATAATTTTATTAAAACCACAAGCAGTAAACAGTTATGTAAATCCATGTACTGTGCTTATTCAAAGTGTACAAGAAAACATCTCTCTGAAACAAACTGGCACTCATTTCAAAACACCATTGAACTTTTTTGGTTTCTTGAACTGTTAATGAAACAGCATTTCTTCTCTAAAGGTGTGAATCAGGCTGTTTGGCAGTTTACCTATAATCATGTGTTATACAGTTGTTTTAGAAATTACCTGTTGCTAAGTTACAGGAGAGATGTGTAGAGGAATGCATTCATTGCTACCAAGAAAGCCTTCACATGGAGGCACAAACGCTAATTTACTGCATGCAGGCAGGGACATTATAATGCTGCTTCCAAAGTTCAGTCTTATAAAATGGGCAACCCCATGATAAAGTGACCATGGCCATAGAGAAAAAAAAAAAAAAAAGTTGCATTTATCAAAAACATATCTTCCTCTATTTTTGCTAAAGGTTGTATATTATGCAGGATGTATTATTTTTGTTCAGTCTGTGCCTTTTTACTTTACAGCCATTTAAAGTTACTGTTAAAGAAGAAAAAGGCAACATTTTCATAAGTCTGACTTCCATACATTTTCGGTATCAATGGCTGAATAAATGTTTGTTACATTTGTAAACACAGAATTTCACATTTTGACTCCATGGGTATGTAATATCAAGTTACTAATATTACATTTTCTTGGGATAAAGGAACATATTTTACAGCAATTCAAAATAATGGTGTTATTAAAACAAAATTGTCACAGGAATGGCTGAGTGGTGACATCAGGCTAGATGTAGGAACAAACAGAGGCAAGTGCTGCAGGGCAAAATGCGCTGCGGCGCAGTTTACTTACACTCAAAACAAAAAGGTTTGAACAAAAATAAAAAACACACAGAGTAACAACAAATAGTCAAACAAAACAAAATCACAAACACTAAGCAATACAAGTCAGGCTGGGCAGTAGCTTTCACTGATCCTTGATTTCTTAGTGTCTTTCATTTTCAGAGGCCTTCTCTCACTCTCTCCACAACAAGTGCAGAAAACTGCAGGCTACTTATACAGTGACCATCTCCTGATTAGTAACAATTAATCAATGAATTAACTCTGAGATGGTCACATTCTGCACAAGGTCTTTTATTATGGGGCTTTTAACCCCATCCATGCTGCCAAACAATAAATCATAATACAATAAATATTAACGCCGCACATATACTATATACAGGCGGGCACTTTGCCACACACATTGGTAACATTTTCTTGGTAATGTTTTTATAAAAGTTGTATGCTACATTATATTTTTTCAATCTTTCTCTGCAAAGCTAATTTTTTTTAAATAGACATTATGGAATACAAATGTAGACCCTTTCTTAAAGGTGCAAATTTGCGTTATGGACGTGACATAGTAAGCTTGATGAGATTGCAAAGAAATCACACGTCTTATGCACAAGCAAAAGATTTGTGCAATCACAAAACAGCACCACAGCACATTGTTATGAGACTATATAAACAGATGGCAATACCAAAAAAATCATGTCGTTATTTTAATGGGGATTCAAATGTTTTCTTTCGTCTGCTGACCTTACATTTTCTGTTCATGTTAATGCTCCTCAAGTAAAATGTCTAACACTATGCAGTGCCGCTAGTTAAATTGACAAAGTTAGTGACAATGTGCTAAAAACAATTGTGTACTACAAGCAAGTAGGGCTGCAACAAAGGGTACATTTTGAGCTTCAAAGGTTCAGAACACATTACCTGAAGGAAGGCTGAAACCTTTGATGGTAATAATTAGCATAATTTACTGGTGACGTCACCATACTTGTTTACTTGATAAAAATCCTACTTTACAGGTAATCCATATAAAATGAAATAAAACAATCACATGTAGTTTAAAAACAAATTAGAGAACAGTAATCACATTTTTATAATTTAAATAAAAATACTGCACACATTCATATACACATAATTTATGCTGCTTGTTTGCACTGCAGCAACACCAACTGCAGTGAACTTAGGCAAAAGAAAGCATTATTTAACAGTCACCTTTCCAAACAGGTTACAGTCACAATCATATTTCACTACTTCTAAACTAAATAATAGAGGTATGACACAGGCCCGGTTTTTGGGATGGAACCGCATAACATTCTCGCATTTTGATTGGTCCACGTCTGTCTCATAAGTATGTCGTCACACGAGTGGAAAAGCTCGCAGGCATTTTTAACACTTTGATCAGAGAGAAAGAGCTAGAGATCTGCTTTTCACAACCTTTCAATTAAAATGTAATGTGGTATTTTGCTGTACTAATATAACAAACTATGGCTTATTACTTTATAGGAGTTATGTTATGCACGAATGTAAGAATTTTTTTTTTTCTGTAGTGGTGTACTTTTTTCTTTCAAATAGCATATCTATAATCGTTTGCGCGATGTATTTTAATATCAAATATATACACTACTACAGTTTTGTTGCAGGGTACATTAGCTTATCTCAAATGTAATCACAATTTTAAATATAGACTGCTAGTTTTCATTTACGTCCCAAATTCTGGGCCGCTTTGCCTAATGTCCCAAATTCTGGGCCGCTTTGGTTTGCAGATAACGTTATTTCCACAACCTTTCAATTAAAATATAATGTGGTATTTTGCTGTACTAATATAACAAACTATGGCTTATTACTTTGTGAATTATTATGCACGAATGTAAGAATTATTATTATTTTTTTTTTTCTGTAGTGGTACTTTTCTCTCTCAAACAGTTTGTCATCTGTCTAGAAGATCTTATTTAAAATGAACCACATCACACCCCCCCCCCCCCCCCCCCCCGTTTATTTAATAAATAATTTAATGTCAGAACAGTCTGGGTGACAAACTGCTGGTTTGGGACAGAATAACAAACTGTAGCCTTAAATTCTTAAAACTTTTAATGACAAGTATTTGGATACACGGAATTAAAAAGACAAGTTCTTTGGTCCTACTGTCATCCCACAAGTCCACAAATCCTGGGCCAACAAACTCGGTAGTACTCTCTTTAGATGCACAACAGATTTAACTAAAGAAATTGGGTTCCTTCGAGTTCGGACGACCAACAAACGCCATTTGCCGAGCCTTACCCTGATGGTTTTTTTATAATGGGATTTGCCATAGGGGGTGGTCTCATCATACCTCATATCTCCACAACCCCTGGGAGAGGGAACTAGGGAGCACTCTATTCATGTGCACATGACTCTCAACTAAAGAAAATCACATGGGTTCGTACGCCACTCCGCCGCCAGATGACGGGCGTTGCCCCAAAGGTGTTTTATAATGGGATTTCCCATAGACATTTTTCAGGGTGCTATATGTCGGGTTTCGGGGGTCACCGAGACTTGAAAATCGTTACCGGGGTCCACCTTGGGGGCCCCTGTCGATCCCTCCAAGCAATGTGTCCCCAGCTGGAAAAGACCTCAGTTCAGACTTTTTGCACCTGGAGCTCAAAAGCTATTGGAAATCCAACCTTGATATGCCATCATGCTGAAAATGTAGCATTTCAAAACAGATGGCTCCCTGTGAAAGAGGGGCCCCAGATATGACCCTAGGAAATTCAACCCGGGTTATAGGCCCCGGGGTCACTGAGATATTACTCCGAAGGGTTGTTTTTGGACATTTTTGATGGGGTGTATCTTGGGTTCTGTGGAGGTTAGGAACTTGATTTTTTTTTTTTTTCAGCAGGGCCCCATGTGGCCCCTGCACAAGGAGTCACCGTTTTCACGGTTCTAGGTGCCAGGATTCCGCGGCAATTTTTTTTTCGTCACGACTCGAGTTTTTGGGTGAACCACTGCGCCATTTTCGGAGGTGGTTTGGGGTGCTCCTGAGTCTTTCACTTTCAATGGTGGTTCTACATGCTCGGGTTCAAGAGATATGCATGAAAATGTGTTTTTTAACCCTGCCATAGACATGAATGAGGCTGAACACCCCGAAAATATTTTTCAGAATTTGTGACGTAAATGAAAACGGGGCAGTCTATATTTAAAACTGTGATTACATTAGAGAAACTAATGTATCCTGTAACAAAACTGGAATAGTGTATATATTTGATATTAAAATACATCGCACAAACGATTATAGATATATGCTATATAAAGAAAAAAGTACACTACTACAGAAAAAAACGATTCTTACATTCATCCATAACATGATAACTCATATAAAGTAATAACCCATAGTTTGTTATATTAGTACAGCAAAATACCACATTCTATTTTAATTGAAAGGTTGTGGAAAGCAGATTTCTCGCTCTCTTTCTCTGATTGCAATGTTAAAAATGCCTGTAACCTTTACCACTCATGTGACGACAAATTTATGTGACAGACCCGGACCAATCAAAATGCGAGACTTATGCAGCTCCATCCCAAAAACGGGGCCTGTGTCATACCTCAAATAATAATAAATAACATCAATTTAGGAGATTAGTTGTGCCTCCATGATACATCAGCAGTCGCATGCAAAGTTTGCATTCAACTTTTTTTTTTGGTCTCCGGGCATTTAACAAAAAAAAAAAAACCCGAAGAGCAGAAGGGTCCTGAGACATTTCTTTCAACACAGTTTACGCTATACAATGCTTTGCTGTCAAGATGGCTAATGAAGGAAGAAAAAGGTCTGCCGCTGGATAACACGAGCTGGAGTGGGGAGGGGCAGACAGTGCTCAGTATTATGTTTAAAAACACTCTGTCAGGACATCCCTGATAAACTAGTGGGGAAAATAAAAGCACAACGTTAAATTAGGCGACTGCAAAAATGAAATGCGAGTTAGTTTAATTATGAAACAAAATCAGCTACTTTTGTTTAAAGAGACGTTCTCTAATTAAAAATAAAACTCAAACTTCGAGCCCTACTTGTGTATGTTCGCATTTACCTTTAATTAACCAAGCTATTTTAATAGTAATAGTGTGCGTGCGCTTTAAGCCTAACTAAACATGAAATGGTACTTCAGTGTGGACACTTTGAGCTGGACTAATTAAAACATTTTGAGTAAGGTTCTCGAGATCGGTTACGTAGTGTGGACAGGGCTTAAAAGTAAATATCCTTAAATCAGGGTTCTCACAGCGTGGTGGTGGGAGGAGTGGGGGGCTAGGGGCTAGGGGCTCGCAACCCCCTGCAGACGAGGCAGGACAAGCTATCACATGCTTACGCTTTGTGGAAGTAGTTGTCATAATATATAATATTCTATATCTACAGCTGTCAGGAGGAAGATGTAGAGTCTCCGTCATAGGGTGACGTACTCCCTAGCAACACATAGATGCCATTCCACGGAGGGCAAACGAGACTTTTGCCAGTGTTACCGTTTCTGTCCGACTGAGAAACCTGTTTTTACCTTTCAAAACATTAAGAATGGCCTATGATTATGTCTATGATTAGTGCTGTTTTTATTCTCTCAAAAACAGCATAAATACTAGGTTTTCTAAACATTTTTTTTTTAATCACTACTACTCCACAAACGTTGTTTGGCGGGAGGACAGAGCCTTGAATTGGAAACATTCAGCGGACGGCGCTGCATGTTAAAAAAAAAAAAAAAAAAAAAAAAAAACAAACACATGGCATCCAAACGGAAAGCAAATACCAGAATCATGTTCCAAAAGATGTAGCCCAGGGAATATCAGAGAACTAAAACATGACCATGATACTAGTCACAGGGAGGTGAAGCAGTCACGGTTGCAAACATACCCTCTGGTCCCAAAAGCACATATTCACATATGGCAAGCCAGAAACACGCAACTTCAGGATCACAGATAAGCCCCCCCTCCTGCCCCCGTCCCATTGTTTGCTATCTCTTTAATATGTGTTGAAATATATTTTGGAAATACTAACAAAGTGGATTCGAAAGAGGAATAATTTAATAAAATAGAAGGATTCGTCACTATGATTTATTGAGTTTTAATGTCAGAATAGGTGCAATATTTCTGTCAGTAGTCACAGGTGAAAACACGGTTAAAAAACTTTTTTTGCTTGTTTGTTTTAAAGAGTAGTGGCTGTACAATCCTACTAACAGTATTAATCTCATTAGTACAATCTGTGTAACAGAGCTGCGGTTGGTCAGGGAGACATTAATATTAACATGCGCTTAATAGCACCATCTGCTATCTACATGAATATCTCTGCAAACCTAATCAATTTAGGGAATTTGTAATGACGTTTTTTCACGTGGGACTAAGTTTGGCATTTATTAAATGGGTTATAGTGCAATTTAAATATAATATTTATGTGTATTGTAAATGGTAGTGTCTGGCATTTGTATCTACGTGTTGTCAAATAAAATACACGTCTTTTTGCCTTGCTGAAACAATATGTTTATAACTTACTTATAGTACTGGTAGAGGCTAAAGTTTTTCCAGTGCGGCTAAAAAGTGCTGTTACTTTAGCCACATTAGGTAACTAAATGGAAGTCTTAGAGAGAACGTAGTTATGGTAAATGTTGGTTGTTATAGAGCTGTATATCAGCGTCTCACCCGTCAACAGGGGGGAATGTGCTAATAAAGTTCAATCTTGTCTCCGTGTCGCACACATTACACGCACCAGTGAACATGCTGGCACAACCAACCCATTAAGAGTATTGACAGCTGAAACAAGTATTTTAAAGTAAACCAATTTCTGACACAAAGAAAATATCAACAACGTTTCACAGGATTATTATTATTTTTTGGCTGTTACGCAAACTGAAAGCACAGCGTAACGGCCTGAATACAGCGCCGTTTTTCCAGGTAACAACGTAATGACCCGTTACACTCAACAGCACTGGAGACAACCCTGTTAATATTGCTGTGCAAGCCAATTAGAAGGCTCATTGCTGCCACCTACAGGATTAGTGTGTACCTTAATCAATGCTGTTATTTATTATTTATTTATTTATTTATTTATAACTAGCAAGTATTTTACAATAATTTTGCTGCGGTGTAATAGAATACAGCGACTATTCATGTTTGCGTCCCTTTCCCATTCTGTGTGTCCCGTGAATGCAAGACAAAATATTTTTCCGTCCAATGGATTTATTTTGCAAAATTTTATGTTAACGCAACCTCTGTTAAAATGCCCATGATTTTCACTGATTTAAAGCTCACCCAAACACACCTTTAAACTGAAGTGACATCAGGGTGTTAGTTCAGCCACTTCATTCAATGCACTTGGATTTAAGTTTTAATTTTGCATTGCATTATTATAACAATTCAGGACACACTTCAATATATATATACAGTGCCAAGACAAAGTTTGTTAACCCCAATGATAATTATGGAAATTCCATAGTTTTACCATGATAGCCTTCTTGAATCAAAACCAGACATTTCTTAAATATCTAGTAGGGTTTATATTAACCAATTCTATGTCTTTTGAAACAAAATGATGAATGAATTAGACAAACAATAAGTAATTAAGATTCAGGGTATGTGAGAAAGTAAGTGAACCCCAAGTTTTATCAGCTCAATTAAGGGGATAATTAAAATCAGGTATTTAAATAATTAGGTAGATCTTCAGGGGTGAGTTTGGGAGTCCCCACCCTATATAAAGATCAGAAATTTAAGTTTGGCCTTCACCATGCAGGTGTGTGGAAACACGTCATGCCACGATCAAAAGAAATCTCTGAGGACCTTAGAAAAAGTTATTGATACGCATCAGTCTAGAAAGGGTTACAAAACCATTTCTAAGGATTTGGGGCTCCACCAATCCACTGTCTGACAGATAGTATACAAATGGAGAAAGTTCAAGACCAGTCACTCTACCCAGGAGCGGTCGCCCTACCAAAATCTCTCCAAGAACAAACCGGAAAATCAACAAGGAAGTCAAAAAGAACCCCAGAGTAACATCCAAGGATCTGCAGGCCACTCTTGCCTTGGCTAATGTGAGTTCATGACTCAACTATCAGAAAAAGACTGAATAAGAATGGTGTTCATGGAAGGATAGCCAGGAGGAAACCACAACTCTCTAAAATGAATATTGCTGTCCTTCTTTTTTACCAAAAAGAGCAAATAGATGATCCACGAGACTTCTGGGGCAATGTTCTCTGGACAGACGAGTCAAAGGTAGAACTTTTTGGCCTCAATGAAAACCAAACACTGCGTTCGAACAGAAGAACCTCATCCCAACCATCAAGCATGGTGATGGGAGTGTGATGGTTTGGGGCTGCTGCTGCCTCAGGTCCTGGACTGTTTGCCATCATTGGCACATCATTGCCCTATTGTGTTCTGTCTGTGGTGTTGATTTAAAACGACTCTGAAGTACTGTTAACACTCCTTGCTTTTGAAATGAAATGCTGGTTTAATCATTTAAAGTTAAATGCAGTGTTTGGGCTGCCAGAGCAGCAACACAGAACTTTGTCAGGTTACCTGGAAACAATTATAACATCGCAAAGTAGTAGCTATTTTTTTTTTTTTTTTTTTAAAACAAAATTCCCCCCCCCCCCCCCCCAAAAAAAAAAATAAATCGGTGGATTACCAATAAACACCAGCAAAACTGGAAATGGTTAATCAATTCACGTTGACTTTTCCCATTAAAAAAAATAATGATATGGCTCTTGTGCTTTCGTCACAAACACTTTCTTGGATATTGTTGCTACGCAGTTCTAAACAATATGGTGCTCACTGTTTTCTGCATAGACTAAAAAAACGAATTATAAATGGAGAAAGCTTTCAAATCAGGATTAACAATCATTCGTGTATGATGGTACACTTGGTGTCTTGAAAGTTTCTGAATGATGGTTGCAGTCTGCAACACAACATTATATCGTGCCGTTTACTCTATATAAAAATGACCTTTTAATTTACAGGATGCCTTTTGCCATTGACTCGCCTGCTTGTTTAGCGCCACATACCAGCGACATAGATGTGACGTCACCCTAAAGCAGCGCATATTTCCCTGTGCTGCTGGGCAATATCCCGCCTTTCTGACTTGTATCTGTCACTGATTCGTTGTGAATACTTTGAACCCGCCCCAACCACTGAGAGACAGCACATTCCTACATTTCTATTGGAGACTCCGCTTGGGAGATTTAAAACGAGACTACAAATGAGGAGTGGATGCTTGTTGTTGGGATTTAAAGACATATTACACTTACAATACAGAGGATTTAAAACATATGTGACGAAATGTACAGAAATGCCTACATACAAAAAAAAAAACAGAATAATGTGCCCGAGATCATAGGGATTTCGTTGTAAGTACAGAAACAACGCACAACTTAAATGTGCACATACTGTCGAGTTACTACCATACATATTTTCTGACACACACAAAGAAAGCTCAAGCATTTTGGAAAGTAACTGAAAACACTAATTTCATACAGTATATCAAAAACAAACGCGCAAAAAAATCCCAACGATTTACATAAATCCCGAAAATGGCTAAAATTATGACAAGTGAAATTCAACATGCACTGAAAGTGTAACATATGTCAACGTTCATTTGTTTATCTATAGAATAACTAAACAAGTTACCAAACATCTTACTATTAACAGACAACTACACAGCACATTTCTACAGTAGTATCTCGTAGTCTGTATCATATCCGTTATTCTAATTTAATATTGCTGTACTACGACTACTATCACTTTACAGCAAGTTAACGGAGTAGAATCAGCACTCACCTTTAATTGTACAGTTGCACCGTATTTGTTATTTCTAAACACCGTAGCGTTTTGATGCTTTTGAGGTCGTGAGCGAGACACGTTACCTCTCTGAGAACTCATATTTACTGAAGAAAAATAACTACTTTATGAAATGCGCTTAAATCAGCGTAGACGCTACAACCACATGCAAGTTTGCCAGGCAACCCGGAAGAAAACCCTGTCGTGCTAATTATTTCACCTAGTAACACCATAGTTTTTCATTGGTTCCCTCAGTATAATTGTTTGTCAACGGTTAAATTGATCCGAGTTTTGAGCATTACGTCACTGCATTAAAAAGATTCGCCTTACTTGAAAGCGATTGGTCTATACTCCTACATAGTAATTTCCTATTTGATACTTTCTGTGTCACTCTAGAAATGTCTCAAAGACGACATCTTTCTGCAGTTGTCAACCCTGCTTCCTTTCTGTTGGTATTCATTTTCATTGGAGCTTTTTTCCCTTTTCCTTTCTATTGGTTGAAATCACTTTCAATCTGCTCCATACCCTCGCCTCCTGTCGCCCACTGCATACATAAGGTAGTATAATAAGAATACGGTACAAAAGGTTATTGTCTGCTGCAGGTTCAAGGGATAGAACGGGTTTGACTGAAGGGGTCGGGGTTTAGGTTACCAGGATTAAAGGCTGTTTGTCACTTTTCGATTTTTTTTTTTAGCCAAGACTCAGCACAACTGCCGCACATGTTCACGCGATTATTTAATATAGCGGGACAGAGCCGAGTTAAGGTTTTTCTCAGATCGAGCGAAAGAACAGTGTGGTTTGAGAACGCCGGGGGTGGCTCCAGACATCGTGTGTTATTGTGATTATTGTTATTTGCACCACTTCAACTGCTGCTGGACTTCCAGGTTCGTACAACTTTCTTTACTCTTATATTACTTTATTGCTCTATTAGCAAAGCAAGGGGAATACGATATATGGTATTCACATTATTCTCAGTACAGTAACTGAAAATAATTAAGACAATTGGCTACCCTCATTTTCTTTTTTTCTTTTTTTGTATTATTTGAACAAAAAAACACAGCAGAAAAGATACAATACACACATACAAACAAAAAATAAATCAAGTAGAGTAAATAACCTAATGTGTGTAAGTATGACAAGAAACAGCAGATTCTCATCTACCCTGCTGATTCACCCATACAATAACTTTTCTTCACCTTTCATTCTCCCATCATGAGACAATATTTTAAATTTTTTTTTTTTTTTTTAAATGGGGGAGCAACTGTACAATATGAATTACCCCATGCAGTAAGCGGGCGATAAAGAAAAACATGATAGACTAGGAAGAGCTGAATGTGAGCAGAAAAAGGAAAGAAAGAGAAAAAATATACACGCGCATTATTTATATTATTGTTGTTGTGCAATCACACAGTCACATATGACTAGATTGCGGTTTTGGGGTTTCAGTCTTACCTAGTGTCTCTTTATAGCTGATGGTCTTGGACGATTTCTGAGTCCTATGGAGGTATATATAGAGTGCAATACCGGTACCTTTTGAAAATGAAATACAAGCTTTAAAAATTTTGTATGACTAGGTTACCATAAATTATTGACGCATTGTGGACACAAAAATTGAAATGTCGTCACTTAAATATACCATTCTTTAGCACTGCATATTAGATTACTGTCGTGGAGACGTGTGACCCGAACACTCGATTTGTATTTTACAGTCAGAGGTAAATTGTTTTAATGGAGATAAATCATTGCAGTGGCAGTGTTGCTCAAAAGCAGCGTTTCTGTCAACACTTTTGCATTTGCTGCATTTGTTTAAGTTTCCATGAGAAAACGCCAGCATATTTTTGTGTGTGTATGTGTGTTATATATAATTACACACACGCACACACTGGGCCTTTTGTGGCCATGCGACCAAGATAAATTACCACACATACATCAGCGTATTTGGAAATTGCACTGATTTTGAAAGAATGCAGTGTATGGGTTTTGTATTTAAACAAATAAGTAGTGCTACCTTACATTATAGCCCTTGGTAGTAACAAAATATAAATGTGTGATCAATCATTACTCATCACCGCATGGACCTGAGTAATGGTGCCCAGGGCCCCCTTATATTAGGCCTGGTTACAATACAAAGCTGAAGCATTTTGGCCCTCTGTCATTGCACATGAACTTTACAGTGCACTAGAATTTAAAGGCATTAAATACATACTCATTCATCACAAAAAGTTGACTTATTCATTAAGAAGAAAATGTATCAGATTTATAGCATTTGCATTATTGCCATTCACTAAGCGATAAAGTGCTGCGTATTACATTTTTGTAAGTAGGGGGTGTTGCGACTGTGTGCTTTTATTTGAATAAATGAACACATTTGGTAATCAAACAACTAGTTTTTATACATTCACTGCCATTCTTCCTTTTATTGCATTGTCATTTATTTTTTTATTTATTGATTGTGGTTTAGGTCTAGAAGTGTTGAGTGTTACAGTACTACAACTATATATATATATATAACATATTTTTTTTTTTTTTTCACAAAATTGATTAAAATTTGAAATGTGAAACATTTAGGCAGCATTCACACTTGGTCGGTTTAAAATAGTGCTGAGACAAGTAACCGTAAATGTCAGGGGTGGACAAATCACTACAGTGTGTGGTAGACTGATGGGCTACCAAAAGGTAAACTATGCTAGCCCACTACAAATTTTGGCAGCCCACATTTGAGTAGATAAACATTTCATTTTTAACACTACACACCATTTAAAAAAAATGTAGACAGATACAATTGTAATGTAGTAAGGTTCAGAAAAGAAATCCGACATCACTTCTGAGGGGCCACTAACAACATGTTTTTTTTTTTTTTACCATATATAACCAGATACTGCCAAAGTTTGCTAACAACCTACAGGTAGTGGACAAAAAAATGGAAACACATGGGTAAATGAGGGACACCAAATATATTGAAAGCAAGGGCTTCCATACAGGTGTCTCATGCTTTAATTAAGCAGATAACATCCCAGCATACTTAGGGTCATGTGTAAAAATGCTGGACAGGCCTGGTTGCCTATAATTTTGGCTAGCATGGCTGCAAGAGGAGACCTCAGTGACTTTGAAAGAGGGGTGATTGTTGGGGTGCGTTTGGCAGGAGCTTCAGTGACCAAGACAGCTCAACTTGCTGATGTTTCACGAGGAATAGTGTCTAAGGTGATGTCGGCGTGGAACGGCAAGTGAAAGACATCATTAGCAAAGGGCAACAATGGGCGGAAGCGCATACTTCAGGATTGTGATATCCGTACATTAATTCAAGTGCAACGCAAAACAGGTGAGCAACTGCAGATAATTTGACTGCAAATTTCAACCTAGAGCACAACCAGCCAGTTTCATCAAAAACACAGAGCGGGATACCATAGTCGGGTTGCAGTGCACAAACCGCTCATCACACCTGGCAGTGCACATTTGCGAGTCCAGTGGTGCAAAGAGCACAGGCAATGGACTACCAGGCCGTGGAGACATGTGATATTGTCAGATGAATCATCCTTCACCATGTTCTCGACAAATGGACGCATGCATATGTGGTGCCAACCTAAAGAACTCTACAGCCCTGAGTGCTTGGTTCCAACAGTGAAGGGTTCTGATGGTTCTGTAATGTTGTGGGGTGCATTTTCCTGGCATGGTTTGGGTGTACTCATTCCCTTAGAAGGCAAGGTCAATGCTAATCTCTACTTAATGGAGTGATCATTTTCACCCCATGTTGCAGCATTTCTTTTCTGCCGGAGGGGGGTGTCTTCCAGGATGACAATGCCCCCCATCCGCAGAGCACATGTGGTCGTCCAATGGTTTGAGGAGCATGCCACTGATGTTATCCATATGTCATGGCCTTCTCAGTCACCAGCTCTGAACCCAATCGAGCATTTGTGGGATATTCTGAAACGATGTCTGAGACAGCGTTTTCCACCACCAGGCGTGAGTTGATTGACTTTCTCGTGGAAGAATGGTGCTGCATCCCTCCTGCAGAATTCCAGAGGCTGGTAGAATGCCACGGCACATACTGGCCATACTGGCCGCATGTGGTGGCCCAACGCCCTATTAAGTGATTTTACATTGGTGTTTCCATTTTTTTTGTCCACTGCCTGTAGTTTCTGTTGCTATGTCTGCCACACAATAACAAGCTAATAATAGTTTCCTTATATAAAATGTAGGGAATTATGTTTGACTGCATCATTTGCATTATGTTCCAAGACTTTATTAGTCTTAAAGACTCAGTCGCAGGTCTTTTTGAGTCAGTGAGGCCTGGGAGGTTTACCTTGGATATCGTATCTGAGAGTTTTTTTGCTTTCAAAATGAATCTTTCTTTGTGAAGTTGTTTGTAGGCTTCTGATCCGTGGTTAAAGACATTGAGTAGACGTACTTTGACGCTTTCATCAACACACTGTGTTGTGAAGACGGATGTGCTCGGTAACCTCAGAGGGATTTTCCTTCTTCATGAACCGGAGACTTCTTGTGACACTGGTGTCTCCCTGTGATCCATTACCTTTGCGTTTGTCAGCTCACGGAAGACAGTACTAAGTACGAGGACTTCATGGTGGACAAGCTGCCATTCGGCAATATAGTCACTCCTCCTTGTTTGGCCAGTGATGCCTTTTGAGCTTTTCTGGGACCTTTGGATTGTCTGCTCCACGTCTGGAGCAACAGGGTTGAACTTGCTGTCCTTCTCTCGTATGACAAGTGGTTCTGGATGAACGTCAGGTAGAGGAATGGGTTGTCCACTTCAAGCTTTTTGATTCTTTCCAGGTACCAGGAGCCGTACTGCAGGTAGCTGATGGAGGAACACTGATCAGTGACTCGACTGTTTGCATGTGCAACTCCCAATTTCCTTCACTGTCAGATGACATCGGATTTTTCACGAAACCCACGAGATGCAAGCAGACACTCCAGTACTCGCACAACCCCACAAACTTTTGTTTGAGCCTAATTAGTGTATCATAATTAGTGACTGGGGGTGGAATCACTGGGAGGAATCCTACTTGCTTGAGTGGGACGGGGCTGTGATAGAGCAAGGCGTGGAACCCTCCCCACGGAAGCTGTTGACCTTTATCTCCTCATGGCAGTCTGCATCTCATTAGAGTGATGAAAAATTCTGTGTCAGCTGCAACCATCAAATGGTTGCAGCCCGACATCTTCGGCTGCTTTGAATTTTTCAGGCAGGCTTGGCTCATTGACTGTCTTACGATGATGGCCCACACATTGGCAAGGCAGCTCAGATGTTTGCTTGCATCTCCGCTTTTTCAATTTTGTGACTGAAACATTTGGTTTCCTGGGTGGAGCGTCACCCGAACAATCTTGAAATAGCACCATCACTGTCGTGTGCCAGCCATGCCAAACAATGACGAGCCATCCTCAAAGTTATCAAGAGCACCAATGGTGAATCCTGTGCTGTTGAAGTGACTTGGAATTGGTGTACTATTGGTTTCACATGTCTGTACAGCAGACAGCAAATTTCAGCATCTCCGCAAATCTGCATAGCTGGTGGATACGCCGATTCGGTTCATAGATGTAATCAACTCTGCTTTTGCACTTGTCGTAAATGCTGTGAGCGGTCCTCCTCTGTAGTGGAGTTTTCTTTGAGCCATTATGAAGTTCATAGAACATAATTTGGAGAAGACAATAAAGCTGCATTGCCTGACGTTTAACACCACCGTTCGTTTCAGAGCTGGTTTTGTCATTCAAGTCACACAGGTTGTCATGTTCATTTCCAAGCTGCAACATTTCGACTTGCAACATACGTGACTTGCTGATGTTGAACAAAGATGAAAAAAATATCAGGTGCACAGCAGACCTCCCACGACTGACAAGGTTTATTAACATCACAAAATCTGTCCTGAAGTTTGAAATCAACTTTTTGCATTTCTTGCTTCAAGATAGCTCCTTCTCTCTAAACACTTTGGTGTTACGTCCAAACAATATCTATATTGACACGCTATGTTCCTCCTTCCTGCTCTTACATTATAGTCAAAAAATCAACCGCGCCATGCACAGTGTGAATTATAAATGAAATAACAATACAACACTAACAACACTTAACATTAGGATACTTTTTCCATTACAGATAGGTCCATTTTTTAAATGAGTGGCCTATTTCTGTTCCACTGCAAAAATAGTTTTACAATTTACAATTTAGAATATAGTATGTCACTAAAATGTAAAACTTAGCTAACAATTTTACGTTGTTACATTGCATTGCCACAACGTTACAGCCCACTTTGTTTGTGACAAGGTTTTGATTAAATAAATGTGTGGATTCCAGAAAATGTTGTCTCACTTACATATACATACCTACCTACCTCACTCGCTCAGGAGCTCCACACTGAAGTCAATACCCTAGTTAAGGGGAAATATATCCTTATGTGTTATGCTTAAACTTAATACTTAAGGTGTTTTCTACCTACAGATAGAGTAACGAATGGAGTCACTATTTGGCTGTGAAAGAACTGGGCACAGTAGATACTAAATTGTGTCACTTTGCCATATAGTGTCACATCGTTACTTAGATCTACAGTAACTGCCTGTGTTGAGTAAACAAAACATTAAACCATAATTTTTTTTCAGAGGATCATTTTTGTAGACTTTCCTTGTATAGTAGACAAGGCAACTACCACATAAATGAGTCGTTGTTTATTATTATTATTATTATTATTATTATTATTATATTATTATTATTATTATTAATAATATAATAATAATACACAAAAAATCCTACTGACTAAGCAGCAGGGCAGAGGAAGTTGAAGTTGTTTGTTTGTTTGGTTGCTGGTTTGCTATTGAATGTACTACATACTTTCTTTGTCTCTGTTTCCCCGATACAACAGCGAATAATAACAACGACGACAACAAAAAACACAGCTGAAACACCCCGTGCGTGTCTGGTCTAGCCGGGCACCTCTGGTTCCCTCTGGGCTTTAGGTGAACGTAGGCAACTGGAGGCGCATTGGACTATATTTGAACGACAGTAAAGGCGCTCCGTGTGGGGTGCAGGATGGAGATCGAAGGTTCGAATCTAGCCTATGTCATTGCCGTTCGTGACCGGGGGTTCCTAGGGGGCGGACCACAATTGGTCGAGCACCGCCTGTGTAGGAAGGGCTTAGGTCAGCGGGGCAATCCATGGTTCACTTGAATAACCTGAAATGGTACAAAGGTAAGCGGTAAACTGCCAGAGGTTAAAAAAAAAAGTTTAGGTTACCAAAAACTGAAAAATAATGTACATTTCAGAGTTATACAAAAAGGCCTTTTTCAGGGAACAAGTAATGGGTTTAAAACTTACAGCTGTTCTGTAGCAATGGAAGTAAATTAAGCCTTGAAAATTGATGCTAACAATTCCTACAGGTGTCCCAACTTTTGTTGATTTACTTACAAACCCTCTGTCTGTATAAAATCATTGTTACTGACTGTTACTACACCCTCTTAAGCATTATTTGGACAGTATTGTACTGCAGGAAGTAGTATATTGCTATCGTAATGGCGAGAAAAAGGTAATTAACAAAGGAAGACAGACAGACCATTATAACCCTTAAAAGTGTAGGTCTTTCCTTTAGAGAAATTGCAAAGAAAGCCAAGGTGTCAGTGAGTACAGTTTCCTACACCATCAAAAGGCACTTGGAAACTGGAGGAAACTCTGACAGGAAGAAGTCTGGCAGACCCAAAGCCACAACAGAATCAGAAGACAAGTTTCTAAGAGTCAACAGATTGCATGATAGGCGGCTCACAGGACAACAGCTTCAAGCACAGCATTACACTGGTCGAAGTAAGCAAGTCTCAATTTCAACTGTGAAGAGGAGAATTCGAGCTGCAGCTTTGACAGGTTGAGTGGCAGTAAGAAAGCAATTGCTAAGATGACAAAATAAGAAAAAGAGGCTTGCCTGGGCCATGAAGCACTGTCAGTGGACTACTGAAGACTGGAAGAAGGTCTTATGGACCAATGAATCAAAATTTGAAATCTTCGGTTCATCACGCAGGTTTTTGTACGCCGTTGAGTAGGCGAAAGGATGGTTCCTTGGTGTGTGAACCAATTGTCAAACATGGAGGAGGAAGCGTGATGGTCTGGGGCTCTTTTGCTGGATCCAGAGTTGGTGACTTGCACAGAGTGAGTGGTACCCTGAACCAAAACAGCTACCACAGCATTTTGCAGCGCTGTGCAATACCCTCTGGTATACACCTAGTTGGTCAGGGGTTCATCCTACAGCAAGATAATGACCCAAAACATATCTCCAGGCTATGTCTGAACTACCTTAGAAGAAAAGAACAAGACGGTAAGCTTCAAATCATGGAATGGCCAGCACAGTCTCCAGACTTAAACCCATCGAGCTGGTTTAGGATGAACTGGACAGAAGGGTGAAAGCAAAGCAACCTACAAGTACAACACATTTGTGGGAACTTCTGCAACAGTGTTGAGAAGAACTTTCCAAACAATATTTGATTTCCATTGTAGAAAGAATGCCACGAGTGTGTTCGGCTGTTATATCTGCAAAAGGTGACTACTTTGAGTCAAAAATTTAGATTAAATTTTGTTAAACAATATATATATATAGCTCAAAGAGCCAGCTGCCCTATATATATTGTTGCGACTTTGTTATGCGGAATGTAATAAACGAGAAGCAAAACTGTGAGTTTTTTTCACCTTCATTTTACAACACCATTTTTACGTTTGTTTGAAGTGTTTTAAAGTTTTAAGTTTCCGTTTTTGTTTGCTTGTTCAACTACAGAAAGGCACAAGTGAACCCTGTGCTGTTATTAGTTTATGAAAACATGTCTATGGCCACTGTTTACTGTGAAGAAACAGCAATGTACTGTTTTGTAGGTAATTCACTGGGGTAAAGTAAGTCCTGAACAATTTATTCTTTACTCCTGGGGTGTTTTTTCTATTTTAACATGTTACATATTGTAAGGCCCTGCTTTAAAATAACAGCTCCCTGCCCCTGCTGTTGTGCTGTCTCTGGCTGTGTTCAGAGTAATATAATGACTTTTATTACTGTTTGAAAAATGAATGAATATCTGAACGAATATTTAAGTTGAGTGACTATCCAAAAATGAAAATCCTGTGTTCCTCCCAGCACTAGTTTCAGACGGTCTCGATGTGGTTTGTTTTGTTTTAAACATTGTGTCAATGTGCTTGCTGTTCACACTTGTCTGCAAGCAAAGGGGGAGTTTGTTTGGATGCCAGCTAAAGTTCGTTTTTTGGGTGTTTTTGTTTTCATTTATTTTATTTTTTTTCCCAAGACTGAGTTCGCTTGTGTTCACAATGCGGTTTGCAAGTTCCCTCTGTGTGAACCAGATGTTTACAATATCCTGCAACGTATATTGAAAGATGGCTGCTGTTGATGCGTCATGTTGTAGATTCTTACATATTACTGTAGAAAAAAAAAGCACTGGGGGAGCTAATTTAATGAACACATTTCTTGAATGCCTATATTTTGGAGAATGCAGTTTACACGAGTATGCGGTTAAATTGAGAAAAGACTATTTTATGATTTATGTGAGTTTTGTACAGTTCGGCTTAGATTTTGGTGCCTAATCAAATTTTCTGTCAGCGTTTCACTTTCATGTAGTTTATGATTACCAGACTTCCACAGTGAAAAACTGGGGCTTTTTTTTTTTTTTTTCCTCAATTCCCTGACGCCGTAGCAACTCTTAAGCTGTTAATAAAAATAACAGTATATAAAATAACACAATAATAATTTAAAAATTAAACATCAGGTACATTTTATTGCAGATCATAACGCAGTATTTTCTTTATATTGTCATCTAGTTAAAACATGTTAAATGTACAAAAATAGATTAGCTATTACCATTTAAACATGGTATACACATAATCAGAATGATTTAAACAAAAAAATTTTATTTCACACAACCTAATACATTACTCAGCTATTTAAAAATAAATAAATAAAATACAATTGCAAAACTGGGATGGTTAGCCTAACAATTTTTACTGTTTCCAACTGGGATAAAAAACAAAACAAAAAAAAAAGGCTGAAAAAATCACCCTCAGAACAATTTTCCCAAGATGTGTGGTAACCCCAGTATAGTTCCCCCCGGAAACATTTTTTGGTTTGTTTTTTGCTGTACTTGTTTCCACAGAATATGAACTAAACCGTGAAATGTGGGTCAGTTTGTATAGTTTGTTTCCTGTGTGCAAAAGAACAGAGTCCAGCTGCTGTTCATACTGAGGTTTAGCAAGCAAACCACCTCTCAGTCCACAATGTCATGTGAGAGTAATCATACAGTACTCCACATATTACGTTTAGCATTTTACTGGCATTATAATAATAACCAGGATAAAATATGTAACACTGATAAAGGTGTGTTGACTGACTCATTGCTCTAAAACAGGTTCACAACTATGTATTACCTGATTGTTATTTAAATAACACCCCTTTTAATGTAAAGGCATAATTTAATCCTGTCAATTGTTTCTTTCCTAATTCTGCAGTGTTATTTGCAAGATTTAAAGAGGCGTATCTCCAGACAGAATGTGTTTTTGAAACTAACAGTGTGTAGTGTAGTGACTACATCCTTTACACAGTAAAGTGATCGATTTCCTTTAAGGATTGTATAGCTAGAAAAGTAGTTTTGAGCTAATTTCTCAGTCGTCAGTAAATATAATTCAATTACGAAACATGGCCATGGTTTAAACTTGCTAATTATAGCTCCATTAAAGGTAGATAGCGTGGAAAGAAATAAACTAAACAAATAATGAAATATTCAATTAATTTAGCTTACTTACAAAGAACTGCCTTTCCCTTTGAAGCCATGTGTCAATATTTATGAATGCACAATGACGTCGGTCTGTAAGGGGAAACGCACATTTTAATAAACTGAAATGCGAGAAGGATGGTAACAAATACACTAATAATAATAACAATTTAATCAAATACAGTTGCTTGTAAGCACAGATAGGTGCTGTTTCAACACCAGCAGAATGCACTAACCCAAGTTTCATGCAGCAGTTGTGACGGTGACCAAATATGTTCGCGCGTTGTGTTAACATTTTGTATTTAATATCGTAAATAGCAGAACCAACTCGCTGCAATTTAAACATGTTTGTACTGAAAATTAAACAGTCAACATGTAATCATAAGAGCTGTAATCATAACAGCTCTCTGTGTTACATGCTGTCAAGTCAGGACTTCACTAACACTGAGCACTGGAGCTGCAGCTGCACTGCACCATGCTGTTTCCCATCTTATTATAACTGGACACAGTTAGAGGGGCTGTCACAAATTTACAACACAGCACTTGGAAAAATATGAACATGCAGAGTTCATTGCAGTCATTAGCTGCATAGATTAACCATTCAGCAGAGAGGCAACAAACGAGTGAGTACAGACAATAAGTTGCTGTTAGTATGACTTTAGTGCCTTAACAGGTTGTTGTAGTTTAAGGGGTTGAATATGATAGCAACCAACTTGCTCCATTGGCTCCTAAGGCAACAACTGTGTCTAGAGTCCTGATTTTGTATTTTTTTCTTTCTTTTAAAGAAATGTATTTTAAAGAATCAACAGGAAACAAAAGCAAAACATGTCATGAAGCTCATTTGACCAAAAGTGCTTTACCAGTGTTATTACAAAAACTTGCACAAGCAAATCAGACAATTGTGTGATTTTTATGTTTTGTGATGCGTATCGTGACCCTCATATCGTAATACATATCGTGTCGTTAAGACACTGCCGATACCCAGCCCAGAAGCTTAGTTGATCCAATTAATTAATTTAGGGTACAGTTGGATCAAAAACCAGGAGGGACACCGACCCTCCAGGACCAGGATTGAACACTCCTGCTCAAAACGGACACAGCCTTATTCTACCAACAAACATTCAGGCCAGTATTGTACTTTTCTATGGTCATGATGTGGGACTTTGCTAAACTCACTTGTGCATGTAGTTCTGTGGGACATTTAAAAAGGGTGAGAGAGAGTGCTTAATTTCTGTAATGTACAGCTGTTTGATAATGCTGAATGACACATGCACACGTAGTTACTGCCTTTGCTGTATTGTGTACATTAATTGGGGCTTTTATAAGCTTCAGCAACACAGCTTATGGGGCTGTCTGATAATGTCATTTAATATTACTAGAGGTTTTTATAGAAGATTGACTTTTTCTTATTTTTTGTATTGCAGAACACAAAATGAATAACCTTTCCTTTAGTGAGCTGTGTTGCCTGTTTTGCTGCCCTCCGTGTCCTAGCAAGATTGCCTCAAAACTTGCTTTCCTACCCCCCAACCCCACATACACCCTGATATGTGATGAGAGCGGCAGCCGGTGGACTCTGCACCTCTCGGAACGAGCAGACTGGCAGTACTCGGCCAGGGAAAAGGATGCCATTGAGTGCTTCATGACCAGGACCAGTCGAGGAAACAGAGTAGCCTGTATGTTTGTTCGCTGTTCCCCAAATGCCAAGTTTACCCTGCTCTTCTCTCACGGGAATGCTGTGGACTTGGGCCAGATGAGCAGCTTTTACATTGGATTGGGCTCTCGAATAAACTGCAATATCTTCTCCTACGATTATTCTGGGTATGGAGCAAGTTCTGGGAAGCCATCAGAGAAAAACCTCTATGCAGACGTTGATGCTGCCTGGCAGGCACTCCGGACACGGTAAGGAGACGTTTCAGTCTGTCTGATAGTAACCTGACCCTATGTTCATTGCTCAGAAGGAATTTAGTAATTGACTTTTCCAGTCCCCACATCCCCCCCCCCCCCCCCCCCCCCATTTCAGTCCTATAGAGTTGCATTTCCTATTACTGCAATTGTTTCCTGGCAGTGCCATTTGGTCATGTGCTTCATTGGTATATATCCAGTATATATTTTTAGTAATCTTTTACTTTTTCATGGGAAATTACTGTGTGGTATAACCAAACACATTTTCAGTAGTTTATACACAATAACTTACACACTTAACTGCTGAAAAGCAGAAGTACCCCAGTCTTCTGTGACTTCAAAATATAATTTTCTATTGTACTCTCTCTCTCTCTCTCTCTCTCTCTCTCTCTCTCTCTCTCTCTCTCTCTCTCTCTCTCTCTCTCTCTCTATATCTATATATATATATATATATATATATATATATATATATATATATATATATATATATATATATATATGAATATATGATGAATATATGAGAGATATTAAAAAAAAAAAAAAAAAAAAACGTTGTAAGTGACTGCATCTCATGATAGTTCACTGTAGTCTCTGTAAGTCGCCTTGGATAAAGACATCTGCTGGGAAATAATAATATAGAATAATAATTTTACATAATAATAATAATAATAATCGATATACTTAATTACTAAAACTTTGACACATTTTGATCTATTAAACAAATACAAGAATATGCACTGAAATAGTAATAAAAAAAATGTAAAAGTCAGGTGTACTTTTATTCTTTAATGTGTTTTACAAACAGTTCACACAAGTCATGTTCGCTTTTCTGTACAAGGTTCCTGAATTGAAGAACACCTTCATGTACAGTAACTAACAAAAACTACTGTTGCATAAAACCAGGAAAAAAACTAACAGAAGAACTATAATTGTTTGTTTGTTTTTTAACGTACCCGTTTGCTAATGGCAATAGAACCCTCCATAGAGGGCTTTAACATTTTTTGTTATATTTAATACCCTGGCCTCCGGCTCAGGACATTCAACAACACAAGGCAGGCCTTACCAGACGATGACAGGCCTGTTTTTACTTTGCACGAGACTTTCACAGTTTTTTTTATTTTTATTTTTTTTATTTACATTTTTTTTTTTTTCAAGTTAGTTTTTAGGTTGATGTATTAAAAGCCATGGAAGATATTATTTACAGTACAGACGTACTTCATTCAACAATTTATAAGACCAATATTAAATTTTTTTCACAAAATAATAAGTAAACTAAATTTATGTAGAGTTCAGTCCAGTTTATAACTGAGCAACTGAGTGAAAGCATTGTGAGCTGGGTAATCCCTAATTTTAACTGATCATGGCCACAATTACAACACCCTTCACTTCCTGTAAATGCACAGTGCTGCAAAGTACTTAATACAATAGAATAGTTTAACCCTTTGTGCTGCACGTAAATGGATCGGTTTGGGCCTCATTTACGAAAGGGCGCTGAAGTTTATGGTGCACGATAATTGCAATTACTGTGCACGTTAATGATTTCCGTATCTATTGCAATTTTATTAATTATCGCATGAAATAGTGGGCAAATTATGGTGCACGCTAATGTTATTGTGTCATACTATGGTAATCAGAATGAATATGTGATTTGTATGGTAGTGCATGATAATGTATTTAAATGAGCATCCAGCTCAGAATAATGAGGTGATCTGTATTCACATGGCATTTACTGAAGGATATTAACTTTAGTGCACACATTAAAGTGATCATGTATTAGTGCGTATGGAAACCAGGCTTTAACCACCAATAGGCATGCTATTTTTCAGGCCTGAAAACTAGTGATGTGCAGTTTGATTCTTTTTACTGACTCAGTTTGTTTGATTCATTCAGTTTAGTGAATCAATTCATCAGATTTGTTTGTTTGGTTCACTAACGTGAAATAAATACATGTTGCTGATTTACGTGGTTATGAAAATAAGTTTGAACTGCAAAATCTGACAGCAAGGGCCATTTAATGTAAGACTGTTCACTTGGTGGGCCGCACTGTAAAAAATACATATATATGTATATGTGTGTGTGTCTATATAAATTGCATGTAGGCCAATATACTCAAAACACATTACTCCCACTGCACGATTCCTAGTCATCAATAAGTATGCAGCCACGGTTTCAATCACTTAATCAACATACTGCTTAATGTATTTTATAGTACAGGTAGATATAACTAGAAGCAACTTTTCTAGAACACTGACAAAAAACTCAATATCAGAAATGTAATATAATGGGAAATAGAGTATTTTATTTCATTGGTAATCTTAAACAACAAAAAATGAAAAAAAAAAGATGTTGCATATATAATGTGAAGTCTCAATATTTCACTTATATTCCAAAATATAACATTTTTGACAGCAATGAGAAAAGAGATCTTGATAAGATGTGAAAATGCTAAATAGTAAACAGTACCACTATGAAATGCACCTTTTTATGACTTCTGTCCCGGCACTTCTTTTCTGCACACTTGATAACAATGCTCATTACATGTTCTAATTCTGCAACTTTTCCAAACAATACCTGTTGATGCAGAATGCAGTGTAAGAAAACTTGAACTTCTGCATTTCTTTCTTTTAATTTTTTCCAGCACTCTGTTAGCCAGTCCACTCTTTTGCCCAGTCATATATGGTGCCCCATCTGTTGTAATTCCAGTTAGTTTCTTCCAAAGTAATTCTGCACTTTTTCCATGGCTTCTTGAAGTAAAAAACAAAACAAAACAAAAAAACAACAAAACACATCCTTTCCTGCGGTTGTGTTGTTCATGGCATCCAGAGCACTTTTCAGAAAAACATTTAGTTGATTCCTTAGCTTCTTTAATTTCCAGTAAACTCAAAGTACGTTGCTTTGTGCAGCATGTCGTAGTGACTTTGTGTGATATAATCTTTCATAACTGCAGCCATTGCACTGCAAATCAGACATATTGCCTTGCTGCCATAATTATTCGTCTCCTAACGATTTTGGAATCTTAAGTGTTCCGCCTCCACCTTTCGCTTCTGTGACATCTCCAACAACTTTTTGGCCACAAAGTAAAATAAACAGTTTAAACAAGCCTTCGCTTCACTATCCTGATCAAAATTATGTGTGCTGTGTGTTTGAGGAAACCGATTCTGTGTGCTATTTGATTGGCTGTTTTACTACCTCTGTGAGCTGTAATTGGCTTAATGGGAATGTCAGTCATGCAATGAAGACTGCACTTGTTGAATATACGTGTTATATTAGAGGCAGGAATTCCAAAATGTACATGTGAACAGGCTGCCTGGTGGTTTCTGTGGCCAGGAAAGGACACAGAAAGGTGAGTGAATGAATGTGCTGTTGCACCGGTTTATTGCAAAATAAAAGGTTTAGACAAATGCAAAACACTTGAACAGAACAAAACGGCACAGGGGCCAAAACAAACAGACATAGAACAAAACAAGTATTGTGCTAGTCTAAAACTAGCAGGCGTAGCAGTTGTTTTTCTCTTATTTAATTATCCTCCTGACGCTTGTTCTGACCTCACCGAACACACCAACCCTGAGTGAGTGATTTGTACATCTATATATACAGCTGTGCCAGGATTCAATCATTAATTAATCATTCACTTGAATCCCAGCATGTGAACTAATTTGTACAGTCCCTGTGCCCACACACTGATACACATTTTATCTGCATGTGACGTGATTGTGCAATATATATATTATATATATATATATATATATATATATATATATATATATATATATATATATATATATATATATATAAAATTTTAAATCAGTCTGATACACAGCCCAATTTATACCCCATGCACCAATATATACACGCCACATAGAACATAAAACACAAAATACACACAGGGCCGGGGCACCCCACCACAGTACAGTACATCAATGCAATTTTACTACACTAATGGGCATTAAGGGGAAAGGCTTTTTTTTTTACATAAAAACAAGGAATACATGTTAAAATTAAAAAGTAAGTAGTGCAGTTTCCAGTTGCCTCTACCTGCTGTGTTTGTTTATGACTCATTTTTTTGTCAATGTAAGCCACCCCCACCTTTCACAATAAGCTACTGACCAAAAGATACGCCTGCACTGCTGGGGCTTTTGATATCATATTGGCCATGGGCAGCAGGTTTTCCTCAAGGACTTCTGTGTACTTTCCTCCCATTCATTTTCCCTTCTATCCTGACAAGTGCCCCAGTCCCTGCCGATGAGAAACATCCCCATAACATGATGCTGCCACCACCATGCTTCGCAGTAGGGATGATGTTCTTTGGGTGTTGGGTTTGCACCAAACATAACGCTATGGATTTAGGCCAAAAAGTTCCATTTTAGTTTTTTCAGGCCACCCACATGGCTACAGAATCACCTGTGTTTTTGCTTACTTAAAACATGATTCAAGATGTGCTTTCTTGAGTAATGGCTTCCTTCTTGCCACCATACCATATAGGCCAGATTTGTAGAGTGTTTGGGATATTGTTGTCTTGCAAAGTTGGCATTGGCCGCCTTGTTTTGTCATCCAGTTTGGAGGATCTAAGCAGGGTCTTGGTGGTGCCATACACCTTTCACTTCTTAATAACCATCTTGACCGTGCTCCAAGGGATATTCAGGGCCTTGCATATTTTTTTTTATTTTTATACCCATCCCCTGATCTGTGCCTTTTGACAACTTTTTCTTTTGAAAGCGCCTTGGTGCTCATGGTTGAGACTTTGCTTTGAAATGCACTATCCAGCAGAGGGACCCTACAGGAACTGCTGAATTTATCCTGAAATCATGTGAATCAGTGCAATGTAACACAGGTGGAGGCCACTTAACTTGGTGTGTGATTTTTGAAGGCGATTTGGTTACACCTGAGCTAATTTAGGATTATTACAAAGGGGGTGGACACTTATCCAACCAAGCCATTTCAATTTTTATTTCTAATTAATTTTCTGTAAATTTCTAGAATATTTTTTTCACTTGGAAGTTGTGGGGTAGGATGTGTAGATAAATGAAAAAAAAAAAAAAAAAAAAAAAAAAAAAAAAACTATTTTAATGCATTTTAATTCCAGGCTGTAAGGCAACAAAATGTGAAAGGGGGTGTAGACTTTCTATAAGCACTGTGTAAGCAATATGTGCATAACATATTCTCAAGTAAAATGTGTGCAGGATGCAATATTCACTGCAATTTATGTAAAAGCACTTAAAATTGTTGGACTAGACCCAGACACCATATACACACAAAGTGGTATTGTGCACATCCGTCATGAAGTACTGCACAGTTGCTGTGTGCCGTTCCAGTAAAGATTTTAGGCGCCTTCCTGCTTTTATATTCCACAAGGTTGGCAGCTGTGCATTTTAAACAGAATTGACTGTTGCTATCTAAAGTCAGCGATCCGTCCTGTTGGCAGGGGGCTTGGGAATTCTATGCACTGTAGTGGCAATCAATTGATTTTTATTTATTTACAAGCTGTCCTTGTGAGTGAAATATAATATCTGCTCTGCTGCCTTGTCAGCAGCCACAGAGGGTTCAGAAGCTAGTTTTAAAACTGATCTAATTGAATGAGTAATCAGCAACCATGTTCCCTTTATCTGACCACATCAAGGGCCAAAACTTGTGACTCTAACCCTGTGGACTTTTTACTGTCGATGGAGAAAAGTGTTTATTGCTGATGTGAACACCAATAGGGAGTTGCTTAATATTCGTCTTTTGCTTCTGAGCAGGTCATCTTCTCCTGAGATCTGTATTTTGAACATATGAGGGGATGCTAGAGGTGGGTGTGGGTAAGGATCTCCATATACGGAGGGAGATTTATCACCAGAACTCATTGTATTTCTGTCACAAGGAACTATGTAGTAGAACACATTTATTTATAAATGGGTAATAAATAAATCCAAATATATAATGTACGTACAGTAAATTATACAATTATACTTTGTAAATTGTATAATGTATGTAATCCTGTGGCGTAATAATCCAAAAATCTTTTTTTCGGAATACTCATAGTTGGAATACTGCTGATTTGATTACAGATATGCTATATTTATTAGTACTTATTTGGAGGTATTGAACTGGAAGGTAAAGAAGTAGCAGAAGCTGAAATCGTTTACCAAGGGGTCAAGCAGTATAGCATAAAAGGGTCCAGAGAAACGCTAATCTTTTCCTTCGTTTGGTTGAGATACAGGGAACTGGAAGGACCAGGAGATTGTCCCTTCGTGAAACTGAAAGTATTCATGAGTGTTAACTGTTTGTTAAACCACCAGACAGCTAACACGAATCCGGAGCTGTTGCTTGGGGCCAGTACCAAACCGGATCATCACTACACTTGCACTCACTGTTTGTAAATATTATCACCCACCACGAGCACTACAGCACACACCCGGACTGGTGACCGTGTTTTGTATTATTGCAGGGCGGATAAAAGAATGTATTATTTGGTTGTGCAGAACCAGTTGTGTTTTCCCTCCTTGCTTTACACACAGGTGTGTATTGCCGGAGGTTTATCGTTTGGTCACCGAAACAGGATTATAAATAAAACCCTTCCTAAACTGGATTACAAGTGCCGCCTGTGGTTATTTCTATTTTTATTTTTTATATGAATTTCCTCCCCAGTTTCAGAGTCTTGGCTGACTCAAACAGGTTTTCCTCAAGAATTCGCCTGTACTTTGCACCATGCATTCTCCCCTCTATCTTGATAAGCTTGGGACGGTGTTGACTGGGTGATATGCAGTGTTGAACTTGCGCCAGACGTAACGCTTGGAATTTAGACCGAAAAGTTCAGTTTTTGTCTAGTCTGTCAACAAAACCTTTTTCCACATGTCTGCAGTATCATCCTCATGCTTTTTCGCAAACTCCATATGTGGTTTAAGAAAACTTTTTGAGTAATGGCTTCTTTACTCCCATCTTAGACACAGAACTTTGCATATCTCTCAAGGTCATTGTTAGCTTCAGAGTGACATCCCAACCCAGTTTCCTGCTTGTCCGGCTGCTCAGTTTGGGAGGGAGACCTGATCTAGGTAGTGTCTGGGTGGTATGATGCGTCTTCCACTTCTTAATGATAGACTTGACTGTGCTGAAAGGGATAATTGGTGCCTTTGAAATGTTCTTGTACCTTTCTTCTGCTCTGTGCTTCTCTACCACTTTATCCCTGACTTGTTTCGAAAGCTCCTTGGTCTGCCTGGTTGCTTTGTTGGCTCACTGTGTGAGTTGCAGCTTGAAAGTCTTTATATACCTGAGAGAAATTATCTACAAGTTAAACCACTTTGAGTACACACAGGCTGAAACCATTTCACTAACAAATCATTACAAATCATTTGCACCTGAACTGATTTAGGGCTGTAGTAGCTAATGGGGTTGAATACTTATGCAACTGAGATTTTAACTTTATCATTGTGGAGTAGTTTGTGTAGATTCTACATGTAAAGTGTTGTGGATTAGGCTCAGGTGGCATGTGAAAACTTTGTAGGGGGGTGAATACTTCTGCAAACCGCTGTATGTGTGTGTGTGTGTGTGTGTGTGTGTGTGTGTGTGTGTGTGTGTGTGTGTGTGTGTGTATATATATATATATATATATATATATATATATATATATATATATATATATATATATATATATATATATATATATATATATATATATATATGGGTTTCAGTGAGTTACAGGAAAATCAGGGTTTCTGTGACATTATAAGACCGGGTTCATACAGTATTAAATGGCAGCATTTATTTGTATCTGATTGTGAAAAATGAATATCAGGATAGATCAAAAAAAAAAAAAAAAAAAAAAAACAAGTATGATTTATGTATTTTTATTTCTTTCAATATTTATTAATGTATTATTTATGGTTTACTTTAGCCAAATATATAGGCTATTCTTCAGCATAGCTAATTCTCAGAAATGAACATTCCTTTTTGTCCACTGTCCAGTAACTTGGCACAAGGAACTACTGTTCCTCTCAATTAAAATAGTTTGGTTACAGTTCCTAATAGCGCAATGGACTGTGGGATTTAATATGACATTATCCCACCATGCACTGTATTTTATGTTTATACCCTGGCAAATATGGAGCCCGAGCCCACAGAATACACAGCGCTTCTTAGCATGAACGTTGTGGCTTTGTTTCTTAAAAACACAAGATACATTTTATCATGTTTCATTTAACTCCTGAAGTTCTCCTTGACCTATTTCATCGCTCCAGATGTCAATTTGCCTTGATTTCGGTATCTGATCCCGTCGCTCCACGATCCACCACTTTACAACAAGTCTATGAAATTGTATACTGTACAGCAGCATTGTTCTCAACTCCTTCAGTCACCTGTTCTAATTTATTGTATTTGTAATGTCCACTTGCCAAAAAGCATTTTTGGATACTGGAGGATACACAAAAAATGTAGTTTGGTATTACAGCGTCCACACTTCTGCCAAACCGCACTACCAGATGCGATCTTATTTAGAACTGAACTAGAGACTACCCCTGAGGTGGTCTGGAGTACGGTATTAAACTCTGTGTAGTGTAGATGCTAACCATATTTAGCACTTTTAGGCCGGTTTAAAGGCAACTAATACGGATTAAAGACACAGTGTGGACAGTGCCTTTAAAGACCATACAGTAAAAGAGAAAAGTAAACTTTGGTAAAGATCGGGGTAGCAATCTGAAAGATGTTTCAGTAAATTGGTGGTGTTTCCTCATTGCATTTTCCCAGAACGCACAGGCTAGTTGATCACTTCTACTAGGCAGAAATGAGTAAGTTCATATTTTAAAGTACACAATTACAGAGTTTTGTTTTAAAAGCAAAAAAAAAAAAAAAAAAAAAAAAAAAAACACAGTACTTGGATATTTTTCTTTTACCCTGATATTAAGTATCATAGGATTTTGGTATCACCATATATTGTGGGCATTAGTATACCATGAGACACTGCTTTATAACACTTTTAATACTCACCTTGTTTGTGAGCAGTTTTCTTGCATTAGGATATAGGTTAGTAAAAGGCTGTGTTTTGAATAAAGAACTGCAACAACACCACAAAAACTGTATTGTGTGGGTCATTGTAATAGAAAAGGATATTTCTATTTTCTGTTTGTTTATGATTATTCCTCAAAGTATTAACATTAATTATGTTCCCTATCCCAGTTCTAAATAGAATCGAGTACTGCAGAGTCCCAACGTGGTCTCCCAGGTGGTAGTGCCCTCTCATAAATGCTATATTGCTTAAATAAAGAAGGTGTTCTACTTTAGCTATGGTAGATATGTGCAGTTAGTTTGGAATTTTCTTGGGGGCGGATGAGTAGTGTGCGTGTTTGCCAATGGGGTGGTATTTCTACAGGATGTAACCTTTGTTGAAAATAGGGAGTGCCATTCTATAGTGAGTGAGTCATAGGTATTGTGGCCTTCATGCTTTTGTTTTACTGTAGCAACACGCATTATTTTGAATTCAGGAGCAAAATAGCAACATGAAACAGAAGTAAGTTTAATAGAATTATAAAAGGTGTACCATTTAAATACATCTTTCATGTTCTTAATTAACAGTTCTATTCCAATATAATGAACTTTTTGTTTATTTTGTGTACATTTAAATAGTATCTCCTCTTACATCTGATGTGGTCTGTACAGTCGTTAAGTCTCCAAGTACACTCTGTGTGCTTGTATGTATAGTATACAGTAGTACGAGTATTGCAGTCTTTTTCTTAAGATCCTGAATTGTAATAAAGTCAGTTATTTGTGTTCAGCCAAATCATTCAGCTAGGTGACAGTCGACAATTGACCCTTTTTACATTATTGAGGGACTCTGATTTGAAATGATACGTAGATTTCACTGGGTTCACTTTCTAGTTAACATAAATAATGTCATTTAAATGATATTTTAAATTGGAACAAATTTAATGGGTTTCCAATTAATGGCATGTTCTAACCAACAACCTCAAAAATGTCTGTTCATGCAAAAGCTCTCGCTGAATGTTTGTTTAGAGCAGCTCAATGGTAACGCCCTTGTACAACCCTGTGGTGGAGTCTCCAGCCCCTGTGTATATTTGTGTGCTGTTATTATGATTTATGTAAAATATATGAGGGTGAAAAGCCTATATTATTATTATTTGTGGCACAGATAAAAAGTTGCCACCATTATTTATTATTGTTTTGTATTTTAATTACCTCGTGAGACTGCGTGGCTGTCAGCTACTGATTATTTAACTGCTGACAGTCACACAGACTCAATAAATCTGTGCAGAATGTGACCGAGGGATAATATAATAATTGATAGCTAGTTAGTCCCTCAGTCACAAATATAAAAGATCTGCAGTTTGGCAGCATGGGGAAGGGTGTTCGAGAGTGGAGAACGGGTGTGGAGTTAGGAGGTAATTTAAAGACAACAATTGCTATGTAGGCTGGTTTCGCAATCGGCATATTACTTGTTACTGTTTATTGTTTGGTTGGTTGTTTTGGCGAACTTGCCTTTTTGTGGTGTTTTGTTTAAATCTTTTGTTTCATTTAATAAAAGCACTGAGCCCCGTAGTGTCTCAGTTAGCCCTGCCATTCCTTGTTTTGGTTTTATTTCCCTGGTCTGATGTCGCCCTTGGAGCTATCCAGATCACAAACCCCAATGTGTAAAACACCCCTAAATGTGAAACTCCCCCTAAATTTAAAAAACCCTTAATATAAAAAAAAAAATGACCCCAAAATGTAAAAAAAGACCCCTAAATGTAAAACTCCCATTAAATGTAAAACACCCCTAAATGAAAAATCATCTGCCCCTAAAAGTGAAACCATTAAAAACTATAAACATCTCTCAACTTAAACACTAACTGCTGTACCAAAAAAAAAAAAACACTTTTTACATGTAGGAGTAATTCTTTTTTTTTTATTTTTTATTTTTTTTATTTTTTTACATATAGGAGTAACGTTTTACATATATGGTGAGGGTTTTTTTACATATAGGGGTAATATGTTATATATGGCAGAGGTGTTTTAGATGTAGCAGTTGAAGTTTTACCTTGAAGGTATATAAACTTTGTTAGGCTAACATTAAAACTTGCTTTTTTACTTGATTTTTTTTTTTTTTTTTTTTTTTTTTCCCAAAAAATATTTATTTATTTTATTTGGTGTGCCAGTATTATAATAAAAACATTTATCATGTGAAAATATGCATTTTTTTCTTTTAATGTATGCAGTTATGATGTAGATTAGAGTTCAATGTTGATGTAATTATTGTTAATGATAAATTAGTAGTGTGTTTTATTAATTAAACAGAATGTAGAAGCCAGTAATAGAAAACAGAATAGTGGATCTCTTGGTATCAGTAAATAGATTACTTGGTAGCAAAAAGGAACAGTGGGGTTCTTTTGAGTTTAATGGTGTGTTTACACTGGCCATTTTTAGGATGGCTTTGGGTCGTCTCAGGTGTTTCTCACAACCAACTCTCAGCTGTCCTGAAATGGCCAACTAAAGACGTGGCTCAGCGCCAGCTTAGGTCAGTCCGAAAGGCAGTGTAAACTCACCTGACCTTTAGGACGGCTCGCACACAATGTGAGTGCTGCTTGGCTCCTCCCCCATGGAATCTAAACAGGAAGAAGCTGCAATGCTATGATGTAGATTAGAGTTCAATGTTGATGTAATTATTGTTAATGATAAATTAGTAGTGTGTTTTATTAATTAAACAGAATGTAGAAGCCAGTAATAGAAAACAGAATAGTGGATCTCTTGGTATCAGTAAATAGATTACTTGGTAGCAAAAAGGAACAGTGGGGTTCTTTTGAGTTTAATGGTGTGTTTACACTGGCCATTTTTAGGATGGCTTTGGGTCGTCTCAGGTGTTTCTCACAACCAACTCTCAGCTGTCCTGAAATGGCCAACTAAAGACGTGGCTCAGCGCCAGCTTAGGTCAGTCCGAAAGGCAGTGTAAACTCACCTGACCTTTAGGACGGCTCGCACACAATGTGAGTGCTGCTTGGCTCCTCCCCCATGGAATCTAAACAGGAAGAAGCTGCAATGCCGTTGCAGCGTCACAAAAAGAGAACAACTTGATACACAAGCGTCTTGAATATTTGAATTTATTAACTGTTTATATTGAGGAATATTTGTAAATATCTTTGTTTTATTGTTAAGTTGTCGTCAAAAGTGCACATACCCCAAATATCCACACATAGGGCTATGTAAACTTTTGACGATAATGTTTTTTTGCTTTGTTAAACAGGTGCAGACGCCTGTGGACATCAAAGAAACAAAAGTGTAATATTTGAGTAAATCAGAGAGAATTCTTTTTAAAAATTGCTATCAAATAATTTTATACAAAAACTGTCCAGTTATTTTATTGTAAACAACTTAGTTACTGGTTTAGTTTCAAATACGCTTTAACACACTGTCTTTTTTTTTGTTTGTTTTTAATGTTATTTAAGTAAATATTTGGATTGTATAAATGATTATCTTAAACATGGAATCGTGTTAATTTAAAAAAAAAAAAAAAAAAAAATTACAAAAATGTGTTTTTTTTTTTTTTTTTTTTTTTTTTTTTTCTCACAACCGCGGCATGAACTGGGGAGAGCAAGAAAAAGATCTGTCATAGCGCTGTGGGTCGAGACTCAAACCCAGAGTGCACTCTAAGAGGAAACACAAAATAAATACATATTCCGAGAAATAGCAGCAGGTCTGGAGAAAGATCTGTGCAAAAACCTCTGCACTTTTTGATTATAGTTGATCTGTTAACACAATTGCTTTTTAAATAAAGATTGTTTTAATAATTTGTGGTCCCTGTCATTTCGTTTTTTAAAAAAGGAACAAAATGTTTGGAATAATTACAAACAGTTTAGAGAGTGTACTTCTTCTTCTTGTTATTTTTTCATTTGCAGTAGTAGTATTTATAACAAGGCTAATTTGGGAAAAATTACATTTGTTAACTGCAATTGTATACAGTAAATGTTGTTTTCTTCGGTATTCCTGTAGCTGCTTAACCTATTTTAACTAAAAATAAAGGACTTATGCATCATACAATTATGTATATAGTACCAGTCAAAAGTACACCTGCTTGAAACCAGGTTTTTCATGATTATCTATGCTTTTAACTGTATAAACTTGTCTATAAACACTTAATATTTCATTATATGATACGTGTACTTATATGATAATCATAAGTGAATTGCATTCAAAAATGTAATTTTTTAAATGAAAATGTAAATCTTGTCAATTTCAGTGAAATGGTCACCCAAAGCAAGGGGATTTCAGTCTGAAGCCCAAGTCAGTTAAAAGTCCAAAATGTGTATAACACTGTGTTAGAACACTGGCCTAAGTATAAAAGTGTCTTTGTTAGATGTTCTCTGAGTTAACTAGCATGTTACCTAATTAACCTTTTGTCACCAATTATGGTTAACAGATGAGGGTCCATGATTACTATAAATACAGGTAGCATAGGCACAAGTTTGTCATTCCTGAATGTAAGGGAGCAGAAAATGGCAAAATACGCTCAGTTAAGGAAAGAGAAAAGACAGTCTGTAATTACTTTAAGAAATGAAGGTCAATCTTTAAGACAAATCACAAGAACTTTGCGAGTGTCTGTAACTGCTGTGGCCAAGACAATCAAACGATTTGAAGAAACTGGCACATGAGGACCGAACAAGGTCAGGCAGGCCAAGGGTGACCTCGGAATCAGAGAACAAGTTCATTCGAGTCACAAGTCTGCGGAACCGGCGATTAACTGCCCCTGAAATACAAGCTCAGCTAAATGCTACTAGAAGTACAGGTGTTTCAGCATCAGCTGTTCAGAGGAGATTGCGTGAAGCTGGCCTAACTGGAAGAATTACTGCAAAGAAACCATTGTTAAGAGTGCAGAATAAGAGGAAGAGACTTGCCTGGGCCAAAAAACACAGAAACTGGACGTTTGAGGAGTGGAAGTCGGTCTTATGGAACTATGAGTCAAAATTTGAAATATGTTTCCAACCGTCAAGTATTTGTAAGACGCAGAGAGGGTGAGCGCATGAGTTCTGCATGTGTGGTTCCCACTTTCATGCATGGAGGAGGCAGTGTCATGATCTGGGGTTGCTTTGCTGGTGAGAGAGTTGGTGATCTTTACCAAGTCCATGGCAAGCTCAACCAGCATGGCTATCATAGCATACTTCAGAGGCATGCCATTCCATCAGGATTACAGCTAGTTGGGCACTCCTTCATTATTCAGAAAGACAATGACCCGAAACACCCCTCAAAGTTGTGCAAGAACTATCTGGCTAAGAAGGAAAGTGAAGGACAACTCAATCTAATGACCTGGCCCACAAGTGCCCTACATGTCTGGTGATTTCCTGCTGAAACTTGTTAACCAAATGCGTTGTGTTTGAGAGGCTGTTATTAAGTCAAGGGGGTGGCTATTTTGAGGAATCCAAGATTTAGAGACCATTTTCAATTTTCTTGAACATTGCTTTGATACTCCTTATGTTTTGTATATTGTAATATGTGTTTTCTTTTTCAAGTATTTACAGAAACGTATACAAAGTAAAACATTGGCAGTTATGAAAAAAACCTAATTTCCAGCAAGTGTACTCAAACTTTTGACTGGTACTGTATATACAAGGTGAGATAATATTGGTGAAGAAACAGAATAGAGTTCTTTTGAAGACAAAAGGGCCTTTATTGTTAGAGTAATAAACTGCAAAAATACTTCAAGAGCTGAAAACCAAGTAAAAAGGTCTAATTAAGCAAATTATCAGTTCAATTAAGGATATAGTTAAGTAATTGAGAGCTGGGTTGGACTGAAAACAGGGGGTTCCCAGGACCGAGTTTGAGAAGCCCTGGTCATCAAATTAGTCATCCATTCAGTGGTTGTTATGACGTCGCCGAACACGTTGTAATTTAGATGGTATGCACGCGCATTCGGACCTAAGCCGGCTCAGGGCACAACCGCAGTGTAAACACTACGTGAAAAATGATATGAATCTCCGCCATCAGTTGGACCTGTCGGCTTAGGTCTGAGGTGGCAGTGTAAATGCAGCATGTGCGTGCATTAAAACCCCCAGTGTGGTGCAGGGCGTGTATTAAAACACCCAGTGTGGTGCAGGGCGTGTATTAAAACACCCAGTGTGGTGCAGGACATGGCTGCAGTGGAGGAGGAAGCAGAATCTCAGTCCTGGTTGGTACAGCATCAGTTGTGTGTTTTGGAGGATTTAATGGGCTTATCAAGTGTGACTGACCAAGTATAACTGCATTTTAGTAGGTTTTTTACACTAAGGGTGATTTTACATATTTAGGTTGTATAAAAAGTGCTGCTATGTGTAAAACATCTATCCCTATATGTAATAACCTCCCCCTAATGGCAACTAGTGTTTAAGTTGAAAGTTGTTCATAGTTTTGAATGGTTTTACATTTAGGGGGGAGATATTTTACATTTAGGGACAAATGTATAATTTTTACATTTAGGAGGAAGCAAGATTGTACATTTAGGGGTGATTTTACATATCTGGTTGTACATTTACCATTTGAGTAGTACAGTAAACAGAAGAGTTTTGGTAATACTACTGAATAGGATTATGTTTCACAGTTGTTTGTTTTTTTGTTTTTTTACCTGCCAATTTCAAATAAGTTTAACAGGTTTACAGTATCAGTAATGCAGCAAGTGGGGAAAGTCAACACCTCAAATACTGGTCTAAATATCCCCAGGTGGATGGAGCATTTTAAGTTTAAGTATTTTTTTGGTTAGCTTTTTGGACAGCACGTATCACTTGAAAAATCCCTTTAAAGAATAGTCTAAAAAAATGCAGATCTGCAAAAAACAAATTTTCCACGTGTCTTTCTAGATCAGTGCTTGTCTTTCTCATCTGGTTTAGTTTTAACTGAACTCCTTACCAACATTTTGTTTTTTTAACTTAGTTAACTGATAAATTACTGTTTTATGAGGATCGGTGTAATTGAATGCTGACTGTGGGCTGTCATGTTAAAAATAAGTAAATGCAAAAGCAAACTATAAAGATGCCATGTTGTTCTATGGAAAGTGTTCAAAAATAAAAATGTGATATACAAGACAAACAATTTGTTGTTTGTCTTGTCAGAAAATACCAGTCTTTGTGAGTGAAAGCCGCCTTCACTACCATCATTTTAATTTGACTTGGAACGGTTCCAAAAAAATAATACTCAAATATTGATTTGTTGCCAGGATACGGAGGCAAAGTCAACCAAGAGACTACAGTAACAAAGACAATATTGTCAGCTTGGTCTACAGTTTTTTTAGCACTCTACCAAAAATATACAGTAGTACAAAAAATTATAATGAATACAAATATGGATTATTCATTAAGCTTTATTATTATTATTATTATTATTATTTATTATTATTATTATTATTGTGAACAAGTAGGATTTTAAAACTCCTTACGAAAAAAAAAAAATTTTTTTTATATATATTATAATAATAAAAAAAAAAACAACGCAGCCAATAAAGGTCTTTTATAGAGTAATCATTATCCTACTGTGCGTGGTGTCTAAACTTCAGCATTGTGACTGTCTTACTGTACCCTTTCATGTTATCCTGTGCAGGAAAAGTATAAAAGTTTTGGGCATAAATAAAAAAGATTGATTCACAAAAACAAAAGGTTTATTTAGCATTTATTCGTCCCACAGCATTTAGATGAACAATGAAGAAATGAAGAAAGAGAATAAGTGACTTGTATTGATGTTAATACAGTTCTGACTAGTGACTGTAATAGTGTATCCATCTTAAACATATCTCTAATAACATTTTATTAAAGATTAGTCGCTTATTTAAATGTTGCACCATTGCCGCTGTCCCAGCTGCACTGTATCCTGGTAGAACTTGCAGCACGCGCAATGCTACAATATTGTAAGGATTTTAAAACTCTTGGTTGCCTGACCCTTTAACGCTTTAGCTTTGGCACGTGGCCCGAATACACCCATGTTGGAGTGACCGCTTAATAAGCTGTTTTAAGCCCATGTACAAACCAGGCAAAGTGGCTGTCACCGCCTGGCTGAAAAAACCCGATCCGCCTGTCTTGCAGATGCTACAGTGCTATTGATTTTGCTTCTAGTAGACTAGATCAGTTGCACATTTCTGGGTAAAAAAAAAAAAAAAAAAAAAAAAAAAATCTTGGAACCACATGACAGCTGTGTTACGTCTTGACACAACATTTAACCAATCAGAGAATTGAAGGGGCGGGTTTACTGTCTTAAGCACTTTGAGAGGCTAAAACATTAAATGACAAACCAATTATTTTCAAAGCAAAAATAGTGACAATGAATGCAGAGGCTCAAAATAAGCCGGTCGATCGTCACAATCTACCTTCCTAATACTATATTTGCGCTGGCTACTTTATTAAAAAAAATATTAAGATTATTTTCGGGTATTCTCATTCAGTCCATTTTTTGTTGTATTATTGTACTGTAAGGTAATATATAGTACATAATAGCTATACATATGCACCAAAAAAAAAAGTGTATTTATTTTGTTGTGATATTGTAACAATATGTTCCCAGGTGCTTATGAGAAATATTGCTTAAGTGCAGCGTTGCTGGGTTATTACACTGCGGTTTCTTGCAACAGTTATGATGGTGACCAAAAGTATGCAATTACTGATGTGTTAAAAAAAAAAAAAAAAAAAAAAAAAAAAAAAAAAATGGTTAAACTGAACAGTTGCATTCAAAAAATGTAGAACAGCAATAAACAAAAAGACTTACAAAGAAAGCCGTTTAAATGAAGCAATAAGCTCAGTAGTTAAGCTGAAAAGGAAGTGAAAAGGTTTTTTTGTGAACTCCACTAACCCTACGTTATCTTTCCCCAGTCAAATCGCAGAGTGCCTAAGTATGCACGGTAACTTACCATAATAAAAAACAGCAATAAAAAGAAAATGTAGAACATAAACAAGCACGACCTGATGCAGTCAAAGACAAACAACACATTGTTCATATTCTTTAGCGTATTATATGTTTAAGGTAAGGCAAGTTTATTTTTCTATTAAAAGTGCTCCCAACTAAAATGTTCTACCGCACGGTTGTACAGAATTCCTGGGGAGATCCCTGCAAACGATAATCAAACTAATTAAAACTGGTTCTAAAACCACTGTCTTTTGTTAAAAGTGACATGCTAGAACTTTAAGTGTCACACAATGCATAATAACACACTATTGGAACACGTAGGCTTTTTCTTTCACACGCACCTTGCGTGGGGCAGTGTACATATTGTTCCAGTTAAATGGTACAAGCTCTTATTGTTTCATCAGCCTTTGTTCCTTTCAGTTATACAACCCGTTACTTATGCTTCCCATTTAAATGATGAAGGAAGTGAGAAAGCATTGAAACTGTAAACATTGTGTGATTTTCCTGTGCATAATGTTAGCTTTGCATCCACACAGGGTTAATAAACTCTTAAAATTAAGCTGTAAATAGTTTGTGCACATCACCAGTTTGCAATCACCAGCCTTATCATTCAACCTTGTGATGCATGGGTATAGTGCTATGCTGCCTATGAGAATGGAGCAAAACTCATAGCATTGTTCTTAAATGTAAGTTATCTGGGTTTCTGCTGACATTGGTAACGTGAAGAAGAAACACAAATGTTAACTTTAAATGTGCTTTGTCTCACACCGTGCATCATGCTAGGGAAATAAGACCAAATTTGGTGAAGGAAATTACATAAGCTAGCTGTATGTCTGTGCTGTACGAAGTAATTTAACATCTCTGGGCCATGCCAGCTCAGAAAAAAAAGCCAACATCTCTGATGCCATGAAAATGTTGGTTGCCAGTCTGTCCGGGTTCACCAATCCTGGACATGCTTTTTTACCCCCAGAATACTGGCAGGAGATTGAGGTCTGAATGGCATGCCCAGGATTGGTGAAGGTGGGTGAAGGGCGCAGTTTAATGCAAAGAGATAAATAGGAGTGCGTTTCTGAGTTCAGTTGTGCGAGTGACAGAGGTTGTCTCAGTGAGTAGTAGACTGGAATTTAGCACGAGAGAGATTTTAATTATTTTGTTTTGCTTTGGCGTGGTCCATAATTGTTTATTTGTCCTGTGTTAATAAACCGCAGAATTCAAGCACAAAGCTACTGCCTGTGTGGAGCCTGCTTTCATTTTACATGTGACATTACAAGATGTTATTTTGAAAATTGAAGATGAAAATCATATTTTTCTAAATATATTGTACTGTTTACTGGGGGGGGGGGGACTCAGCAAAAAAGAAAAATCTCTGAAGGGGGCACAGCAAAAACAGACAGGTCAACCTGTATCTGAGTCGACAGCGGTTCAAAAACAGCTGTTGCAGTCAATCAGGCCAGGTGACTGGTTCACCACGGTGGACCTCAAGGACGCATATTTCCATATCCCCATCAGACCAGGGCACAGGAGGTACCTGCGGTTTGCTTTTCAAGTAACCGCGTATGAGTTCCATGTACTGCTATTTGGCCTCGCTCCCCATGCCTTTTCGAAGTGAAGGAAGCTATCCTGGCCCCATTGAGACTTAGAGTCATTAGAGTTCTCAATTATCTGGACGACTAGCTTGTTTGTGCTAAGTCTCCAGCACTGGCAGAAGCCTACAAGGAACTGATCACTGGCCACCTTCAACAGTTAGGCCTTACAGCCTCACGCCTTCTCTGACAGCCTCCTATCTTGGAGTGTGAAGAGAATAGCCACCTGTTTTGGAGCTCTTTCAGCTCAACAGAGTGCTCATGGTAATGGCGTTCCAGAAACTTTTGGGCTTGATGGCAGCAGCTTCCCAGACCCTTCCTATGGATCTCCTGCACATGCGCTGTCTGCAGGCCTGTTTCAGCAGCATGGTTTATCAACCCACATTGAACCATGGACTGCCTGCTGATAGTGTCTCATCACTGTCTGAAGGCACTCTCTTGATGTTAACAGCTGGCCCATCTACGCCTCGGCGTAGTGCTGAGCAATGTCACCAGAAGGGAAGTCGATACCAACGACACATCCAGCTTGAGCTGGGACACTGTGTGGATTGGCAGGGGTGCGCAAGGTGTGTGGAACCCCCCTTGGCAGAACCCCCACTCCACATCAGTGTTTTAGAGCTGCAGGCAGTTTACCTGGCCTTGCAGCTTTTATTTGCAGGTGGGCCGAGGGAGACACGTGCTTGTCCATACGAACAACACAACAGTGGTTGCTTACGTCAACCACCAAGGCGGCCCAGTCTACATCACTTGGCCCACAAGCTTTTGCTCTGGGCACATGAGAATCTCTTCTCCCTGCAGGAAGTCATCTGCCTGGGCTGACATACTAAGCGGCGGACTTCCGAGGTGGTGAGCCTCATTTGGGAGAGGTTCGGGAGAGCAGAGATAGATCTCTTTGCCTCCCAGGAATCAACCCCTCTGGTTCTCCATAATAGGAAGCGGGGACCTGCTGGTGATAGTTATACACCTTTCTATGCTCCCGCTGTGTCTGGAGAAAATCAGGCAGGACTGGGCCAAGGTGTTAGTATTGGCCCAGGAGGCTCTGGTTTTCAACCTTGATGCAACTCCTGAGCAGCTAGCCGTGGAGATTGTCCAGACACCATGACCTGCTCTGTCAGGCACAGGGGACCTTTTGGCACCCCAGCCTATTGAGCCTGCAGCTCTGGGGCTGGCCCCTGAACGGCTTCGTTTGAGCCATCTGGGGCTTTCTAATAGGGCTAGACACCCTGCAGAATGCCAGAGCACTGTCCATGCATTCCCAGTATGGCTGCAAGTGGTATGTTTTTCAGATGTGGTGTCTGCCTCGTGGGTTCGACCACTTCCTAGCGGGGCAATTTTTGAAAGGGGCTCGGCAGCTTCGGCCGCTTACGAAGGACATTGTTCCTTGCTGGAGGCTAAACGTGGTGCTTAATGAACTCATGAAGCCTCCATTTGAGCAGCGTGGAGTGCAGGATGCACCCTATAGCCTGGAAACAGTCTTTTCTGTGCATTTTAGTACAGCACCAGAAAAAGTAAATGTTACATGCAAGTTCTCAGAACACTGAAAAGCAGGGTTACTGTAGATAATTCACATTTTATTACTGGCATGAAAGATTTAGGCAATGTGATTTTTTGCATATAAAATATAAATCTGAAAATTAAATATACATCTTTCTTACTGTGATTACACAGAATTTGATTAAATCAACATCATAAACTTATCACTTTTCAAAGACCCTTCTTTCCAGAATTTGTATCAGTATCTAGCATTTTGTGGGTTCCTGTGCAGCTTCAAGTGCAGTCTTCAATTGCTGTTGATCACCGGGGCTGTGGCTCAAAGTGAAGCAGCACAACAGCCAGTGCTAACAAAGAACTCAAAGCTACTGCTTCTTTCTTAATTTCCCTCTACCTCCTCTTTGTGAGGCCCAAAGGGATGGTGGCTGGAAAAGCTGCAGAGTCGAACAATGCTGCAGCCAAGAGGAATCCTTTGGCATATACTGTAGCTACGTACACTACAGCAGAAGTCACAATATTACCCATTACACCAGCAAAGGGTAGAAAGAAAAACTAAATTTCAAAAACATTTTTAATTGACAATGATTCTTTTCAATACAAGCAATGCAACATCAGCTCAGTCTTTTAAGGTAAAGTAAAAGTATGCACATCAGTATGCACCGAATCCTCTGAAATATTTCATAATAAGTAACAGAAAGGTTTAAAGTGTGTTTAACTTGCAATACCGTCCATAATAAAAAAAAAATACTTTCTATCATGCATTCTGCAATATATTTTATTATCAATCTGCATTTACTTTGTGGACATTAACCTTTCTCTGGTTACGTTTTAAAAATAATTTACTTTACCTTCAGTTAACATTGAAAGAATATGCAGAGCTTTGCAAAACATTAAAACAGTACATTTATGATCTGTAAGGATTCAAAAAACAGAATGGAAAGCAGTAGGGATGAATAAGGTGGTCAAATGTTTAACATGCTCTGTAGCACAACAAAAAAAATGTATGGGTATTTACCTCTTAAAAGACCCAAAACCTAATTATTAGGTTTTGCCTATAGAAATTAACAATACTGATTGATATGCAAATAACTCAATTTGATGCCGCAGTAAAATAAATTTCTGATGTGTTGGCACAAATGGGCTTGGTGTTCTGCAAAAAGCAATATTCTGTACAAATCAATTGTGAATTCCTTCCTTGGTTGGTGGAGAAACAGCTTTTATGTATTTAAAGTTTGTTTTCTTTTGTTTTTTTTTAACATTTGCAGCATTCGATGAAGTGGACCCTTCTTCATTGTTTGGTGTTTTAACACGTTTCCCTGTGTAAATGCCTCACAGAATACTTACCCATGAAAAACAAAACTATTAGTGGACATCATTGTATAAACACTGATTTGACCTTGATCTATGCTGGTGTGTAATCCAGTTACAGTGGGATTTTATTTATTTATTTACTTATTTATTTAATGTGAATTAGTATTTGTTATGAAATTCAGCAGATCATAAAAAAAAAATCAATCTCGTTTTGCTTACTGTTTGCTTGTTGGTCATTAATATGTCTCAACTAGACATTAAATGAATTATTTTAGGGTAGGAACATACATAGAGCCAATGGAAGTGTATCAGTCAGGTTTTGTGATCTGTAGAAAACAGCTGGTGTAGTATTGGTTAGTGTGCTAGGGAAAAATAATGTATGTTTGGATTTTTTTCCTGTTGTAAACTGACATAGATATATTAAAGATAACTATTTAACATCTATGGAATAAAATTCTCATACCGGTAGGTTACATCCTATTAGGTGTATGTGTGCTTTTCTACCCGTAAGCTGTTCTGGGAAGAGAAAATCATTACTGGTCTAGTAGATGATTGATTTTTTTTTATATATATATATATATATATATATATATATATATATATATATATATATATATATATATATATATATATATAGTGTGTGTGTGTGTGTGTGAGTCTTGGCATCTCAACTGATGCACTGTAAAATGAGGACAAAAAAAAAAAAAAATGATTTTCCTTTATCTTCATAAGAAATGGTCCTAATTTAAACAACCAAACACTGGTGGAGTTTGCTGTATATCTGCCAATGAATGTTTAGATCAATTGAAGAGACCCATTATTTTTTTTTTTCTTCATTGTATAGGTACGGTATCCGCCCTGAAAATGTGATCATATATGGCCAGAGTATAGGAACAGTACCATCTGTGGACCTCGCTGCACAGTATGAGAGTGCAGCTGTCATTCTGCATTCTCCCCTGACCTCTGGAATGCGGGTAGCTTTTCCAGATACAAGGAAGACGTATTGTTTTGATGCGTTTCCAAAGTAAGTATGTTCCTATTGTAATTATTTTTAGGCAGTCTCTGCCTTCAGCTGAATTGCCTGTACTGTACATGGACAAAAACTGTTTTCTGGTTCGGTTGCTGGTAGCTACCACAGGATATTGTGCCAGTTGAGTCATGCTTGCTGTTACAGAAAGCATGCTTACCCCAGGTTTTTCTTTTGATAATGTGAGGAAATACCAAGTAATTGTCTCTTCCTGAGAAGGTCTTTGTTCCAACCATGTTCTTATTTTTTAATTAAACCAGTTAAACCTCCATCCAAGTTGTTGACTACTTCATTTATACCTGTTGTAGACTTTCCCTCTTTGATTGTAGTTGACCGTGCCTAATAATACTAATGATAATAAAGAAATTGCTTTTTAAGTTGCACTTTTCTTCTAAATCTGAACTAATTGGCTGTTGTAAGGCAATCAATACAAGGCACTTAATAACTATATATAGAGGCATACTGTAATGTGCAGTTGTTGGAATTGCTATCAGACATTGCTCGAGATTTGGACAGATCCATTTTTTCTGCTGCTGCCATTTTGTTCATTGCCGTGGGTTTAATAAAAGCCTTGTCCTTCACAAGCAGCAACACGTATTTGCATTTTAAACAGTGAGTGTATCCACTCAAAAAGGAGCTTATTACAGCAGTGTTAAATGGCTATACAAAGTACAAGTGCATTAATAATGACTGCTTCTGCAAATAGTATCGTAAAAAAAAAAAAATACTAGCCCTAATTTATTTATTGATCATTATTCTAAAATGCATGGGCAGTATCCTGAAGTCTCACAATGATGTAATGTCTTTTTGTCTTTTGTTTTTTGCAGCATTGACAAAATTTCTAAGATTACCTCTCCAGTGTTGATTATCCACGGAACAGAAGATGAAGTCATAGATTTTTCACACGGACTAGCACTATATGACCGCTGTCAAAGACCAGTGGAGCCATTATGGGTGGAAGGAGCTGGCCATAATGACGTGGAGCTTTATGGACAGTACCTTGAAAGATTAAAACAGTTTGTTGCACATGAGCTGGTGAATTTGTAAAAAAAAAAAAAAAAAAAAAAAAAAAAAAACTTTAAAATGTAACTGTGAATTTGTTTTGTTTCATTGTTGTTTCTTGTCATATCAATGTGGTAAATAAGATGTAAACCTGAGGGTTTTGTTTGCAAAACAAGTTTGCTGCCTTTTAAGAAATGTGCAGGTTATGATTTGTAGATATTAATAATGAAGGTTTATTTAAAAAAAAAAAAAAAAAAAAAAAAAATGCTGGAATACTATAATGCAGTCAGTCTAACTAGTTAACTAATTTCTGTACTTGGTTCAAAGAAAGGTAAGGATTTTTATTTCATTTTTTTAATTCTTAACTGAAAATATATGTAATATTTAAAAAGTACTGTACACAAATATAATAATATAAATTTAGAAAATTGCTGAGGAAGTGTTGCCAAATGTTCAGCATGTCAGAAGCATATTTGTACGGAAACATTTTTTAAAAATCACAAGTAAGCTGAAATGTATGTTTGTCTGTTTTTTCAAAGATATTGTTTTACTATGTAATAATAATAATAACACTATGTAACACAATTTTTGTTCCTGGGTAGTAAGTGTTATTTCCTAATTGCTTATGCCTCAAAAGTATAGAAAATGGCTATTATTCCCCACAGACTTTGCTTTTGTGACCAGGACAGTGATGTTTCAAAATATTGTAAATACAGTATAATCATAAATTTCAAAAAATCTTTTCTAAATCTTTTGTAGTCATTTTTGTATTACTTTAGTATAAATACATGTTAATTTGGATTCATATGTTTTTTTTCTGACTTTATGTGAACGAAAAGACACAAAAGCGTCCGTTTTCTCATTGGAAATAGTGATATTTCAAAATATCACTGTCCTGGTCACAAAAGCAAAGTTTTTGGGGAATAATAGCCATTTTCTATACTTTTTGGGGCATAAGCAATTAGGAAATAACACTTACTACCCAGGAACAACAACAAAAAAAATGGTTACACGGTGTAATAATAATAATAATAATTCAGTCAGCTTAAAGTTTACTTTTCTTTCTCAGATTACTCTTAAATGTTGAATGAATCTGAAGGCATAACAACATACAGCTTGGTTAGTAACCTAGCTTGTTTGCCACTCCTATATTAGACTTTTTTTAAATGTATTTTTAGTTAGGAAATATAAGTGAAGATGATGCTTTAAAACAGTTGTAATCGTTTGTACTGTTTGTACTAGGTGTGGATGAACCCATGCAGTCCTGTATCTGTAAATGAACTGCTATAATATGCTGTTTACTTTGTAGAGCGTAATGGAGAAAATGCATTCTCTCAGCTTTTTCAACTTGTAAATAATGTAGTATTTCTACTTTACATTTTTATTTCTTCCTTGTATGTTTTGCTCACATATTTCTAAATCAAGTTTCTTTAAAACAGGGTGGGTAACAAAATGTTAATATTTATTTTGCCCAATGTAGTTAGTTTTATTTTTTGTGTAAGCTACCTTTCATTACAAAAGGAGCTTTGCTTATAAAACACTAATAAATATGTTAAACTTTTTTTTTTTTTTTTACACGAAATCAACATTCAACAAACACCCCGCCAATGAGGTGTGGGAGGGTGGGTGGGAGATGAATATCGAATTACTATGATATATATATATTATATTATATATATATATATTATATTTTATATATATATAGATATATATATATATATATTTGAAATGTATACAACTGAAGAAATGTGTCAGGTACGACAGTCATTGTGAACACGATACTATGAAGGACTACAGGACTGATGTCCGGTATTGCCATACAGCTGAGAGGAGAGAGAGGAGAGAGAGCTAGATATAGAAGCAGAGATATTATCGTATATACAGCTATATGATAGATAGATCTATATATATTATATATATATATATAATATATTTATATATATATATATAAACACACACACACACACACACACACACACACACACACAATAATTTTCTCCTCTCTTCATATAACAAAAAGAAGTCCCAAAGTGCAATGGTATGCACCCCTCCAAACAAATGTATATACAAATCCATCACTTTTTTATTATTCCTGGGGATATTGTAGTTTTCAAAGATTTTGTTTAAATTTAATCTTTAATAAGAGCAGTACTTGGTGGTTTGAGGCCTGGGGACTTTGTGTTTCATCTTTCTTAAGGTACTGCAGCTCCTGGCCATCAGGGAGCATGACTGCCCTCTTTCCTTCACTTTTTATGAATAAGTGTGTGATGCCTTTCCTCTGGCACAACTACAGAACCACACAAAATGTAAAACATGCATGCTTTCTGTGGCCCCCTGGTGGCTATCCTGCAATATAACCACATTCATTAAAAAAAAAATACAGTTCTTTACAAAAATGATTTGACATATTTAGGAAATGTTATTACCATATAAGCCCATGCTAAGAAGGTACAATATTAGAAGTACAATGTCATTAAAATACAAAAACACAATTTGTTAAAGAAATGTGATTCATATATATTAAATGCAATAGTGCTTAATTTAGAAATACTAAAAGACACTTCAATTGCAAGTGTTTCGACTATCTTTTTTTATTAAATGTCTCAAGAAATGTGTCATTTATCATTGAATTTAAGTATTTTTAATGTTGCTTTTGAGCTGTACATAAGCTGGTTTCAATGGTGGGGGGTGCTTGAGCAAGTAAAAACTACATTTAGATGTGAATGTAAACAAACTGGGACTGCTTTAGTAGAAAGTTTAAAACTCCAGAATATTGTAGTACAAAACACACAAAGGAAACCTTTAAATATTTCTCCCATTGCACTGCTCCCCAACCACTTCTGCTGTTAAACCTCTAATAGGGTAAATGCAGGGCTTTATTATTTTAGACAATACTTGTCAGTTGTTTTTCAATAATTTTAGCATCTCACTTATCTCTCGATATTATTTGTGTACTTTTTCTTTTAAATTAAAACAAGGGGGCTGCAGGATGACCCTAAGGAGGCTGAATGTGTCAGGTTGCGCATCCCTTGCTTAACATTTGTCCTCCATGTCCATACATTAGGGTTACCATGGTAAAAGTATTTTTGCAGCTTACTAGTCTTAAAATATGCATTTGTAATACAATATAAATGGTGCGTGACCCAAGTATAAGGCAGATCAGATTTCCTTAACTTTTAAATCTGCCACACCTGCATGGGTAGTTGGTCTTACAACTCCTTTGTTAAGAAACAGTGTCTGTTTTTGTCATTCTAGTCTTAGTTTGCCTGATTCATCTTTGCTAAAAGAAGCAGTCAAAACAAGCAACAGAGTTGTCACCTAAATCTTACAGTCACTATGGCCACTGGGGGGGGACCCAGAAAAAAAAGAGTTGATTTCATTGGTGGAAGGATTAAGGGCTGAATAATCAAAAGGCAGGGAAATAGACACACTTAACTCATAAGTATTTATTCCATCATTTAAAATCGTGACAAGGTACAAGGGACAAAACTGCCTGTTTGGTCATTCAGGTCATGAGTCATTTGCCATGTTCAAACATACTTGTCAATGCTTCACCAAGCTGCTTCCCACTATTAATTAGACCCATCACATCAAAAACACCTAATTGGTTATAAGATAAAAGTTTTACTTCCCCATATAGTGTATTAACAACTCTACAACACTTCACTAGCTTTTTATGATTAAGAAAGACAAATGAGAATGCTTTAAAGTTTGATAATATATTACCTTCTACAGGTGTTTGTAGTACACATGGAGTACATTAATTGAGGTCAGATAGAAGTTACTTAAAAAAAAAAAAAAAATGATAGTACAGTATGTAGCAATTTAAAATGATCTTGTTCACTGTCTCAGCATATACCATGTATGTAGTAATAATGAATTAAAAATTAAATACAACTTTCAGCAACTTTTCAATATGATATATAGTATTATAATAGCAGTTTATAAATTTAACAAAATGTTTAGATGGAGAATAGGTAAATATTAGAATTATTAGATAATGATCCATGTTTAAAATACATTTCATACTTTTCACTGATTTTTTTTTTCTTTTTTTCCATACAACAAGCTACAATTACAGTTCCCAGCTCACATCATCACTAAAGGTCAGATTTTTCAGTAAAAAACAGGTCATTAATTCCATATGCACTGTCAGCTCTGGAGAATGTTTTTTTACAAGTTGGAAGTTAGTGATTTATATTGCAGGAAAGAGGATGACATCCTGTAGGCAATGACAATGTTCAGCCAGGACTGTTTTCCTGTTTATCGGAAATCCACAGTATGAGAAGACAACTGCCAGTTTGTTTTTTGGCTCAGTCAAATAAAATACCAATAGATCAGTATACAGTTTATTTTGTTTGTTTGTTTGTTTTTGTTCATAACATTTTTCATTACTGCTTCATGGAAAAAGTATTCCAAAAGCCAAAAGGTAAACATTGTACAGACTGAAGCTGGCTGGCATCCAATAGTGAGCTATTTCATGTTTTAAACAGTTTTTTTGAATGTTAGTGTATGAATTCCTATAGACTACATGGGTTGCAGAGGGAATTCAATTTGCATTGATAGGGGAAAAAACATTTTGTCTAATCCAAATAGGGAAAAACAGTAGGTTATTATTATAACCCTGGTTCCCTCAAATAGGAATGTAACCATTACTGAATAGGTATTAACCTCTATAAGACCCAAATCCTGAATAAGATATAACAAAGCTGCTCAGCCAAGCCTGTGACGGAGTCACGCCCTCCCCAGAGGGTATAAAGGACTGCATGCACAGATCTTGGTATTTTTCCTTCAAGCCTGCTGCAACCATGGACGCAGCGACCTTGAAAGTTACATTTCTATTTCAGGGAATCAGGTTATGATAATAACCTAATATTCCCTTTCAAGTATGAAATGTAAGTATTACCAAATGGGTCAGTATTCCCAAGCCGTCACAAGGGCAATGTTACAGAATGACCGGAATGCTGCAAGGCTAAACCGAGGTTGCCATGTGCTTTACCATTCAGAACCCCAGTAACAAGTAGCTAGGGCTAAAAAACCGAAGGAGAAACTTGCTTTTATGCCTGTGTTGTAAGGGTTGACTGAGAAGCTGCCCTTAACACCTTAATTTCAAAACCAGGGTTTTGAGGATCCAAGACCTAAGTTTGTAGAACCTAATAGAGTTATGGGGATTAACCCACACCGCTGCATTGCAAATGTCCTTGACAGACGTTATTCAGACTGCCTCCAACTTTTTGCCATGTCAACATAGTATGCCAGGGCCTGCACTGGGAAAGGTGGAAGGAAGCCTCAAATTCCAGACTGGTTGACATGGAATACCAAGATTGTCTTTAGATTGGTACTTAAGCAGACTTTCGCTATGGAGAATGCCTGCATCTCACCTGCTTTGCCAAGGTGACAGCAAACAAACAGTCGCTTGGGGCGATAAATATTTCAGCACAGCTGACTGCATGGGCTCAAATGGAGGCTTCAAGAGTGCATTGAGCACCACGTCTAACCTCCAGAGCACTGAGCTCACGGTTTATGACATGGCAAACCGAATGGCTGCCAGATGGACCTTTAATGTAGAGGGGGATTTCCCTGCAAAAATTGCATTATTGCAGCCATGGGACAAGTTGTGGGGTCAAACCCACAAGACAGACACCACGTCTCAGGACGCTCACTCCACTTGTACCAGTACTGGGAATGTGTGGATGCTCTTCTAGCATTTTGTAAGGTGTCCACTAACCCTATTGGACTGACCCAGATGGCTCAAATGCAGTCATTCAGGGGCCAGACCTAGAGCTACAGGCTTGATAGGTCGGTATGCCATAAGGTCCCCCATGCTTGACTGAGTAGGTCACAGCACGTCGACAGTCTCTACAGCTGGCCGCTCAGGAGCTGCATCAGGGTTTAAAACCAGTCTCCTGGACCAATAAGGGGCTACTAGGAGCACCTTGGCCCGGTCCAGTCTGATTTTGTCCAGACACAGCGGGATCAAGGCGAGCGGTGGGAAGGCATATAGCTGTTGCCTTGGCCACTGGTGTGCCAAGGCATCTACTGCCAGCGGATCCCCATCTCCTATTATGGCGAGACAGAGGGGGCAGTAGGTTGATTCCTGGGAGGCAAAAAGATCTATCTCTGCTCTCCCGAACCTCAGGGTGAGCCTCCACTCTGTGGCTTTGGAACCCTCCTTGAGAAGTCCGCCGCCCAGTTTATCACCCCAGGCAGATGTACTGCCTGCAGTGAGAGGAGGTTCTCGTGTGCTCAGAGAAATCAAGAGTGGTGCAGTGAAATCAAATTAACGTCCTGAAATATATCCCCAAAACAATCTGCATTTATTCAATTTAAACAATAAATCCACCCCGCTACCAACTATGGTATTGGGGGGTATACGGCAGGTTACAGTCCTGAAAATAAAAGACAAACACACACACACTTGTAATCCCGACGTGCACGGAAAAGTGCCCAGTGTCCCTTAACCCGGCTGGTGCTGTGCTCCGTTATTCGTGGCTGTGCAGTGCTGAGTAGTGCTCTGGGTGATGATGTTGGCTCATTGGCTGCAGCTCCCTTGCTCCTCAATTTTCTGAAACTACAGTACACAACAACAAAACAATAACAAACAAGCTCCAGCTTCAGATTACATTTCAGCATAACGGATCGTACTCTCCTAACTGCGTCCCCTTTGTACCACCAAACTCCTCCCTGCAATCAGCCCGAAGCCAGGGTTTATCCCATCATTAGCTGACCCGTAGCCGAACGCAATGTAGTTGTTTTGGGCACCTGAAGTTACAGTACGTGCTTCCCCCAAGATGGGCGATTTTCGGTTTCCAGCTACTGGCGAGTCTGACCGTCGAGGAAGAAACATACTACCAACCTTACCCAGGGCCTTCTCTGGTGGGGAGGGAGATTTACAGATCAAATACCTTCGCTCTCTGTCACACCTCCCCATGAGCAGCTCATGTGCTTTTATATACAAGGCCATCTCCAAATTGGTAATTACTAAATTGGGGAGATGGCCACATTATGCATGCGTTTAGTTGGATGGGGAATTTAAATCATAATAAACAAATGATAACAAGTCATAAAAATAATAATATAAAATACAAAATAAACATAGGGGTGGGTGTGCCTTATTCTGAGGGCCACTAATACAGTAATAATTTTTTCTGTATTCATAACCAGTGAAATATAGTTTTGTTGTATAACACAGGAGACCAAAATATAAATGTTTGTTAATGTGTTAATTTATTTTAAGCTTTCTACAAAAACATGGTATTTTTATGTAACACAACATTCTGGAATGACTGTTTAATTTCAGAGAATATGTGGGTGTTTCTAGGTGTTTGGCAGCATGTATAAATAGCTTGACTAAACAAAACAAGGCATACTTACCAGTTGGATGCTCTGTTAATGGGAAATGTTGCACTGCTTCTGGGATACCAGTTTAGGAATGTCAGGCTTTATTTTTGATGTTCCCAGACACATAACATCTAGATTATTGCCAGAATTCCGATTGCGCTGTTTCCATTTATGGAGTATTGAAAAGACACGCTCACAAAAGAACGTGCTTCCAAACTGACTAGCAAACTTCATGGTCCTCTGTCGCATTTTGAGAAATTTTCAAAATCCAGGCAAATGTAGAAATTGAGGAGATTCCCTTCACGGTATTTGCTGCGAAGTGAGTCACAGCATTGCAGGGCGATAAGTTCAAGTTGAATACTTGATTCCACAGATTGTGGATCAGCTGAAAATGGGTCAGCAAACAATTTCAGTTTGTCTTTATCCCTCCCAAAGTGTGAGAATCACTGCTGAAATGAATGCTGAAGCTTCTCCACGACTTCAGAATAGGGCACTGAGACACAGTTATGATCAGAAAACATCTGCTTGCAGGTAGGAAAGTGAGAGAGTTCACCTCACTGTATTTGCATATGGAATAGCTTCAGTTTAGTTTCAAATGTTGTGATTTGTTTGGCGAGGTCAGAAACCAAGTTCTTCCTTTCCCTGAAGACGGACATTCAGATTGTTCAGATGGGCAGTAAGGTCAGTAAGAAAAGCGCGATCATAGAGCCACTCTGCATCATCCAGGTCTTTTTTTCTCTGTCAGAAAAGCTTTGGGAAAGGAAGTTCAAGACTTGAATAAGACCGGCTTGGTACAGGACCGGGAATGTATGCCCTGGTCAGTAGCAGGTCGGAACCGGGATGGTACCGTGTCGGTTCAGTACCGTTTCAGTGACTTTAGCATAAAATCTGTACAGTACGGTACCGGTACGGCCCCGGTTCAGCACTGTACCAGGAATGGAGCAGCTCGGTGACCTCGGTACCGGTCTACCAGTCCACAGTTACCACAGGTAGCACTGTACAAGGATGCCCATCTGTGCACGCTACTGGCTAAGCCACTCAGACAATGACCACACAAGACTGAGGGAAGCCTACTTGTTAGAATGATCTAACAGCTTATAGGTTCGGTACCTGTTCGATGACTGTAGCACTGGGTTGTTACAGTACGGTACCAACATTAGGGTATGGTACCGGGGTGGTTTATTTGGCACTACACTGTTGCGGTAACCTCGGTCCCGGTTTGGTACGGACGGTATGGGCTGGGAACGCAGCAGTCTGGCGACCTCAGTATTAGTACGGTATGGGTCCACTCAGTTTGCAATTACCGTGGGTAGCAATGTAAGAGATTCACATCTGTGCAAGCTACTGGCAAAACCACTCAGTCAGTACTCACATGAGACTGAGTGAAGTCTGCTTGTTCATAAACAGCCCTCTTAATGGTGATACAAAAGCTGTCACCAAAACAGCATCAGGTTGCTGTGGGGGGAATTCTCGAAGCAGCCTCTTGGTCCTGCGCAGCACTGCTGAGCACAACAGCTGCTCTCACTACATGTGTACCACAGAAAAGAAAATATTTCAGTATGCAGAATACAGCAGTAAAATAAAATTATACTGTAACCACACTGATTGGTACTGTAAATACAGTTGTATACAGCTGAGTAATTGTTACTGATTTAGTTGTGCCTTACCTTTATGCTGTTGAGCTTTTTTTTAACTGAAGATTCCTTATTTTTCCCTTTTCTGAATTCACTTTACTGAGATAGCCTCTGGACCAATCAAATTGATTAATTTAATGACCTGATGGTACCTGGCTAGTTCTAGCTATCAGAACAAACATTGTTTTGGAAGAGTGTGGAGGAATGGAAACCCATTAAACATACTCAAGGAGCCTATTGTTGAAAGAAACTGTAGTATGCTATTATATACTGTATAAAACTAGTGTTTCTGGACATTGCTACTATAGGCGTTAATATACACACAGGGCGAGGCAATCCACACACAGGCGGAGGGTGGGCGCGAACCCGGGACCTCTCGCACTAAAGCATAGCACCGATACCGCTGTACGAAAAAGCAGGCTCCTCTGCAAGGAGCGTGTATGGGGTTTATGTCTTCGTATGTGATTACGTCACCTACCACCCTGCTGCTGCCTTCCCCTGTGTATGCTACTATATCTATATCTATATCTCTCTATCTATATCTATATCAGGGCCCTATATCATATCTATATATAAATATGATAGGGCTGTTATTTTCTGTTTATTTATTTATCTATCTATCTATCTATCTATATCTATATCTATATATATATATATATCATTATTTTGCACTGTACTGTTCACTCTACGTTTTATGCCATTCCCCATGTTAAACCTCCAGGCCCCGTCCACATTACCGTTTTATAAACGAGTTAAGGGTTCAAAAACTGTTTCAAAGTGCTTAACTCGATTTGCATCCACAATAAACACGGTTCTAATCGAGTTTGAAACCTACTGAGGACGTAATCTCGAACTCGGTTGTCGGCTAGACAACCTGGTTTTCCTGTAATCTGGATTTGAACCCTGTTCGAGGTGGGTTACACAGTATCTTGCGACATCGCTTTGTGATTTGCAGTAGTATCATAATTCCCCTGGTTACATGAGACGCCGTAGCTTGAAAACACAACATTTAAAATGTGTCCAAACATTTTTAAAATTACCTTTCATCACATCATATTATTAGCAATTTAAGGTCTTTATTTCGACTTTTAATTAAATTAACACCATCCGCCCCAGATTGTCCCTTTGTGCAAATGTCCATCTAATTTATACTATGGCGTGGGCATTTTCCCTCCCCCCCAAATTATTGCCTTTTGATTACTTTGGCACTTTCTCTTAGCTCCTGAGTTCTGCTCCCTTGTTCAATGAAAATAGCAACATTTACGGGGGGATGGGGGAAAGAAAGAAGATCGTGTATACATTACAGGGGGTTCTGGGATACAGTCATCCAGAGTTTTTTATTTATATATATATATATATATATATATATATATATATATATATATATATATATATATATATATATATATTAAAGAACAGCTGGGCAATCTGGACTCTCAACACTGTTGGGCAAGGGTTCAGGTAAATCGGTTTTGAACTCAATTTTTTGCTCTATGGACAGGGCCTTATAGACGATGATGGAGCTACCATCTGAAGAGAAACTACACTTAGGATATTAAAAGTAACGTTAAGGGGGTTCTACTTAAAGAATGCCGCATTCAAATAAATATTGCATACCAGTGCAATAACAATTGCGCTGGACCACACATTTCCAATAACTGGTCAATACACTTTTCTGTCAGCAGGTGGTGTGAAAAGACAACGCAGCACACCTTGTGTTCTGACTATGCTGTTTGAGACCACTCCTTAATCTTGTGTCTCACTTCCTTTTCCATCTGTTTATAGGAAGGGGTCTGCCGGAGTTTACTTTTAAAGGAAACACATCATGTAAAAACTGTAAAACGCCAAAAAGTGAGAAAGATATTTTAGCGTGAAGAGGTGGACGTAAGTACTAAAGATCTTAAAAAATCGACTCGATAAAACCGAGAGCTGATGGCAAGTGAAGCACAAAAGTAACAAAAAACGGTAAGACAACGCAATTCTCTAGATAATTACTTAACAACTTCAACATAAATTAACTTTATTTACGGATTATAGTATAATAAGCTGGGTTTTTTTTTAAACAATTGTTTTGTATTTGTTTTCCAGAAAATAAAACAATACAAAACAAACGAATAGTGGGAGCTCTAAAACAAAGTAAAACATTAACAGGAATACAACATTAATTAATACACAATACTAATATATTATATGTATGCATACTATATATTTAAAAAAGAGGGGTTGGGGTGGCTAATTAAACTAATTTCTGAGATAAGAAAAAGCATCAGACCACGCCATTAGAGTTTTTACGCTGGCTTGGTGTAAATGTAATCTAGCTGTACTTCTCTCCACAAGCAAATCTGTAAATGAAAACAACAGAGTGCGGGCTCTCAGTTTCCACCCAGCCTCGTAAAATTAACACTTTAGCTGTTGTTAGTTCTACCAACAACAACAGTCGTCGTTTCTGAAGGTTAAGTAAAATAAGCTGTTTTAACATTTGTAGCATGCATAAACTCTTTAAATTGCAAAACTTGCGCGACACTTTTTACGGTAAAGCAAAGAGATAAGTGTGTTCTAATTACTGTACCTCACTGTACTGTACGTATAAGTTTAACTAAAGATACTTGCTAAAATAGTTGAGTAGTGTTAAAAGATCTAGTGTTGAATAACTGTGGTTCGTGGTAAAAGTTGAAAAACGCCTAAAGACAGTCAGATCCATACAAGCGGCTCTGAGGCTCTAGCAAGCAAGCAAGCCAGCCATTGGGTTATTTGCGCTGCGCTTGTTTTGCTTTGTCTGCATGTGCAGCTGCTGTCAGTCACAGTAAATAAGTTGTGCTTCGTGGGATTCTAAAAGATGTACTGAACAGAGCAGGAAGTACTGGTGTGCAAATATCTTTTTTTTAATTTAAGTAAAGTATGAATGAAACAAAGTATGTTTTGGGTTTCTACCTCTGACTTGTTGAGCCAGCCATACAAAAAAAAAAAAAAAAAAAAAAAAAAAAATCTAAACGTGTAGCTTAAAAACAGATCTTAGTTTAGAAATTGAAAACTAAATAAGGAGCAAACTGCACTGAAGAGACAAGTTCAGGGATGGAAATAAGGCTCCCATGGCATAGCAGTTCGATCCATTCCTGGTTTTACTATGTTTAATAAAACTCATCTGAGCTTGTTACCTGTACACTGGGGCTAATTGAGCACATATTCAAACTTTAAATGGGTCAAACTGCTGTGCAGTAGGAGACTGATTTCCATCCCTGAAGTTCAGTATTTCGTTTAGCTTCTAAAACCTGTTGCATGAACACCACAGCAGTTTGTTGCATTGTGATTTTACTCTGTTTGCTTCTAATAAAGGCTACAGATTCTCTGGTCTGTTGACTAAAAGCAGTGTTATTTTGTTTGTAGGCAGCTGATAACATGCAAGTAACTGATGTCTCCAGACGATCCCCTGTGTTTCTCCCACCCCCCAGTGGGAACAGCCACAGGTCACCTGGTTATGTGCCGGGAAGAATCGCTCCAGTCCGATCACCACCCCCGCCAAAGACCAAGCCTTCTCAGAAGCCTTCCTCGGACCCTCAACAAGGCCACACCAGTTATTCATTTGCAGTGGGAGAACAGGCAGCCACTCAAAGAAGGAGAAGAAAAAACACTTTAGTATGCTTCGCAGTTTCTCTTCTTGCTTTCTTCATAGTACTCATTCTTATGCTTAGCCTGACAACAAGAGAAGTTATAGATGGTAGGTATATATTCAGTGCAGAGTTTGCTATGCACATTTTGTTTACTTTTAAGTTGAGTGTATGGATCAAACACTGTTACTGACGATGTTTAATCATGGGACCCTTTACGATATTAAGTTTTAATTCTTATTTTATTTTTTAGGGGTAGCTTTCAAAAAATATACTGTTCCTTTTGTTTTGTTTTTTCACAGACTTGACAGCATTTTTTTATGTGGTCTTATGTGGTCTAGTGGCTACAGCAAGTAATTCTATCCTAAATCAGTTGTTCTCAACCATAATCTGCTCAAATGCTTCAGTTTGAAGAAGCAGCGTCGACCTGGTTGACAGAAGCAAAAACACAGTGCTGGTATAAATGCCCCGGAAGCAACTTGTTGTGAATGCTTCCATCCAAGCATCTCTGGACTGAACCGTTGGCCCAATTGTAGCAATTACAACACAGGACTTCCAAGAACATTTTTGAGAGAAAACAAAATACTTGGTTGTTACGTTTTATTTGGTATAAATTGATTTAAAGCCTTAGAAATGACTGAAATTAAAAAGGCCATCACTTATCCTAACTGTTGACAGTGAAGTTACTTTTACTGCTTTGACCCTTACATGGGAAAAATCTTACCTAATGCAGTATTACAATGAAGCATTAAGGCCCGACACAAAGCCTTAATGCTATTATAAAATGTTTATAAAATAATTAGATTTATTTACTGTTTAAATAAACACAGCAAATTAAAATCAGTCTTTCCAATAACAGTAAATATCACTAGGTACAAGGAAATAGTTCTAGTGAACAGTAAACATTTGTTTAAGTGTTTTATTTTAACAAATGAACAACAGTTTATTCATAAATAAAATATTGATTAAAATATGTATTAAGTAAATTATTTCTGTGTATCAATTATATTAACATTATTTACTATTTCATTAATGGACATACATATTTAAACTTAGTAAATTACATAAATAAGCCTGATAAAACTTAATTATAGATCAATGATTTTTTAAATATAAGTTCACTTCAAAATTGCCAGATGTTGTGCAGTCTCATGCTCTGAATTAACTCTATTGACTGCTGTCCTGCCAGAAGGTGAACGCAACAGCGTCTGTGTGAGAATGCGCTTTGTGCCTTGCAGGATTATTTATTTATTTATTTATGTATTTATTTGTGTTACTTGCCATCGTTTTTTAATTACCGCTAACACCATGTTAAATTTTGCATCTTTCACCAAATTTTCTGCTGTATGATGGAGCCATTCAAAAAGTAATTCATACCGTATATAATGCTGTATTACACTCCATTTTTATTCATCGCTGCACCAACATAAAATTCCCTGAGGAGACTGTCAACTTGTCCTTAGAAAGTATTCAATGTCCATTTAGAAGCCTTTATTGTGTTTTTAATTTAGTTTCAGTTTCAGTTGAGTTGATTCGGTTCTGTTGACGTTATTTCACTGTGCCGTTTTTCTTGTCCGGTACAGGAAATTCATCTTTATATCATTCTTTAGTATATGTCCATTAAAAAGATTATAATTTGACTGGCTCTGACATTTATAATTTGATTCTGGGCATGATATTCTGGGTCTGACATGGTAAGTGGTGGAGAAATTTGAATCTAAGGTGATGAAAGTTTTGTGGGATTAATGTATGGCTGATGGAACGCAGCTAACCAATCGGAGAGTAGGATTTTTCCAAGCAGGTGTATAATGAAAATTAAACAAAGTAAATAGTACCATTAACATGCCTTCTCAAAAACACCAGTTACTGTTGTTTTTTTATTTTATTTTTTTATTTTATTTTAATTTGCCTTGAAGTTGTAGGTCAGTGTCTTCAGCTGTTCTTAATAATTCCAAGAGCTGGCTTCAATTTGGAAAGAGTGGTCTCTGGCTTATTTGTTCCTCCAATTTTAAAATACTTATCATAGTTTCCTGCAGATGAGGAGCTCCATTGCCACTGGGGTTTGTGGTTTAAGAAATATTTAAATGTTGATCATCTTAATAATTTCAGAAAACTGCCCAGACCACAACCCTGCTCTAAGCAGCTGGAATCCGGGACATGATCCACAGAAGACAGTAATTATCAGGAAAGGGGACTTGTTTCGTCTGGACTCTTCTGCCACTGTGCACTCTATAATCATTCAGAAAGGAGGTATGACTTGCATCAATTCAATTTTTTTTTGGATAGCCTTTGGAATATGCTTTAAAATAATAACTATTTGTCTAAGTCAATGGTTCTTAATCTGTGGTTCGTAGACCACTGGTGATCTGCCGGCTCCCTTCAGATGGTCCATGGAAAGGTTACATAATTAAGTAAGGGAAGCGGCAGCATAAGTTATAGATCCCATTGCAAACCCAAAATATTAGACCTTAAAAAAAGGTCTGAACTCTCCGTCATATATAGTTTCGGAGTGTCTAAAATGTATTCCTTACTAAGGAGTTTTCGTGTATTGTGCTCATGTGAACTCAACACAGGTGCTTGTAAAGTAAGGGATAACACACGACAGGACGTGTGATGTGTTGTATTAACATGCCGCTGTAGTTGGGTTGGAGGCACGAAGCTAATCTTCATAACTTCACCCAACAAAGCTGTACGTTAATGCAACACAACGCACAAGCCTTTGAGTGTTATCCCGCTTATTAAACAGATACAATAAAGTTTTTTTATTTTTCAAAAAACAAATAATTGTATTATATATACTTCTGCTTTGGAGAAAAATAGTCACTCAAACAAGGTTCTGTTTGTTGTAAACATTAAACTGGAGGTTGTCAATGTTTCCATTTATTGTAATTAATTTAAATAAATGAAACCTCCATGTTGGTCTCAGTCTCTCCGTAAACACATCTGACATAACCCGCAATGCTAGTGACCAAACATTTAAAAATACAAGTCATGTATTTTTGTTGATAATGAAAAGATACAGAAAAGGAAGCACTTATTTTTTTTTAAACTTTAAAATATATTTCACAACAAACTTACTGCAAGTTTAATATGTTGTGTGTTGATAATTATATAAACCAAACTGTGCTTCAGCAAAACTAAGTTTTGCTGTGCATTGTACTATTTAACTGCAGGGTAAAAAATCCTCAACAGCCAATCAGCATGCAGCATCCAAACATTTTGTTTTATAAATAAAGATTACAGCTAGAGATTTGTAACTCTGACTGTGCTGGTGGGTGTATTGTAACTAAATTCACATAATTACATTTCTGCTGTAGTTGTCAGTTTTTAAAAATACCCCCCCCCCCCCCCCCCCCCCTTGGTAAGTTTGTTAATGAAAAGTAAACTAGGACCGTTGTTTAAAACTCAAATTTTAAAATAACTTTGCTCACAGAAACAGGCCCACCCATCGCATTGAAACAAAAAAGGTAAGTCTATGGTTATTCTTAGTATTCTAGTGATTTTTTTTAAAAAAAATTTACGTGCTTGTTTTTCAGTCAGCTATTTGCTGTTTATTGTGTGGTCCTATAAATCCAGGTAGTCAGCGAAAAAAAAAAAAAAAAAAAAAAACGTTTGAGAACCACTGGTCTAAGTCACAAATAAGGTAAAAGATCATCAGATTGATATATTTATCATCTTCAGACACTTCCGCACCATGTGGGATACGAGTTACTCCAGGGGCTCGCAAACCTTTTAATCTGAGGCCCCACTGTTCAGCTGCATTAGGTGCAATGGCCACTATTGACACTTAAAGTTTTTTTTTTTTTTTAAACCAGTAACACTGTAATAAACAATCTAATTTTCTTTTTTCATTGTAATCTTAGTTTTTTCATCATTAGTATTTTATTGTTGCTTTTCTTTATTTTATCCATCCATCCATCCATCCATCCATCCATCCATCCATCCTTGCTCCAGCAGCCCACTTGGGACTGTGTCACCAACAGTTTGGGAACCCCTGAGTTACTCTGCTCTTCTTTTGATGGTACCATCAACCACAAACTGAGGAAACACCTCCTCAGAATTTGAGCTAGAATTACTTTGTTTTTACCTGTTAAAATGATCATAATTTATATAATTATCCATTTTATTTCTCTGTTTGTAAAACATACAGCCATGCTTAGTGATTTGTATTCATATTTACTCAAATAAAATAATAAACAATCTTTAAAAGAATCATCACTTTTTAATCTAATTGTGTGACAAACTTAACATACTATCAGTATTTTGTACATTTTTTTTATTATATTTTTAGGTGTACTGGTCTTTGCTGATGATACAGAGGGCTTCAAAAATATCACCTTAAGAACTCGTTATGTCCTGATAGAGGATGGTGGTGTGCTTCACATTGGAGCAGCAAAATGCCGCTACAGATCCAAAGCCACAATCACCTTGTTCGGTAGAGAGGATGAAGGTGAAGAAGTTCCGGGATTTGGAAGGAAGTTCATTGGTGTCAAAGCAGGGGGCTCCCTGGAGCTGCACGGAACGGAGAAGTTGTCATGGACGTTTCTTTCTAGAACTCTGTCGTCCTCGGGTTTGGCCACCGGAGGATATTCCTTTGAAAGGAATTTTAGCCGTGGTATCAATCTCCGAGTCCTAGACCAGGACACGGCAGAGGTTTTAGTTGTGGACAGGTTTGATACTCATGAGTCTAAAAACGACAGTCGAAGGCTTCATGAGTTTTTGAAATCTCTGCACCCAGGTCGCATAGTTTCGTTAGCTGTTGGCGATTCAGCGGTGAAAAGTCTACTAGATGAAACCAAGAGAATCATTGCAGATCTTCTGGGAAGCACCTTTGTCTACAATTTAAAGTACAGGTAATAGTTTTTTTTTTTTTTTCCCCCCTGGCGTTTCAGTAGTGATTGTTATACAGCAACCTAGATACGCCAAAATGCAAAGTCTGAGCTATTTACTCAACCTCCTATACAGTCAGCACTCGGAGGAAAACACGACTGGTAGAACAGAAACTCATTTCATTGAATGAAAAGAAAATAAATCTCTAGAAAACAAACAGACCTGCAATTCGCTTGTAAAAATGTAATTTTTATAGGGGTGGTCAGAAAATGATTTTTTTAAAGCTTTGGTTATTATCTCCATAAATAATTTAAAAACAATTAGTTCATTTTAATTTGATATTCTATTACTTTGTTTATTATTTAATCTGTTACTTTGTCATTCTAGCACTGTGCTTTCAAGATTCCCAAAGCATTTTGAATGATATGTTCTGAATGTTTTTGTTATAAGTAACTTTTCCCAAAATTATATGGTTGTAAAAGAGACAAGCATCACCCACTTTACCGCGTGAAAGCAAAAGCAAAAGCAAGTTGTGCTTACAATTAAAAAAAAAAAAGTAGGAAATACTTTCACTTCTGGAAAAGGTAATTACCAGGGATAAAATAGCACAATATTTTGGAATTTTAAAGAGCACTGTACTGATATTAAAAAGTCTGCCTCAGAGATTTAAAAGTTTGCGGTCTTTGATAGTAGCGGTGGGATTTTTGAGATCTGTTGTTGCTTGGGACGAGTACTTGAGCATTACAGTTACAACGCCACTCTCCTCTACATACTGCCCTAGTGTACATAAACCTCCTATTTTAAATCCCAAATTAACACACAGTCAAGTAATATATTGAATAATTAATGTTTGCCTTATTGTGCAGTTAATTGTATATGGTCAAGTAAGTATTACTAAGTAATGTAAAGTATTCAAATTCACCTATCCACGCAACTTTACATTAAATTGTAAAAAGAGGTGCCTGGCCTGTTTGAAGTGTGTCTCAGGGGTCCTTTACTTTAATGCAGTAGTTCCAACATACAAAAAAACTGTACTAAACATAAACAGCCATTCGGTCGAAAAGCTTACAGAACAATTTCAAGTGAAAAAATCTTTCCACCTGTGGGAAGATTGGAGAATAGGGTCAGTGAGTCTGTGGTAATTGCAACTTTTTCTCCCTTTTGAAAGTTTTGTATGAACAGCTGCAGCACGATTTTCTTTTGTTTGCCCAGCCTCACTCTTATTGTTTTATGGGTCGGCACAGTATTGGGATAATCTTACATCGATTTCAAAACTGCTGCATTCATGATTCACACACACTGTCCTCATAGAGGATAACATGATCATGCCCTGTTCAGATAAATATATAGCAAATGTTGTTATGGATGTTTGCTTTTTATTGGCATCAGTAGCTCCTGCCACAGTAATTCTGAATGTTTTTATTTCAAATGGTGAAGCATTGAACTTGTGTTTTTGTGGTACGGCAATTTTGTTTGGCATAATTATTTACTTGCCAAGGTTTTCTCGTCCAGTTCCTCAAAATACATCCAAACGTGGCTTCCTTTGTTTAGAGATGCCATTTTAAATATAGAACAAATTCTGAAAAAAACGCTTGTCATTAATGCTATTACCCCTCCGTGGAATTGATACCATACCACGCCTACTACAGGCATAAACCCACACAGTGCACCAATGAAGCGCCAGATCGACTGAGAATAAAACCCGCCCCAGTGTCAATTTTTCTGTTGCACCAATTAGAAAAGCTACTTGGAGGCAATTGCCAAAACCCTTCCTTTTTACGAACTGATGATGATAAATTACTACAATCAATGCATAAAAAATGTGTGTTGACATTTGTCACGTGACTGGTTATATGTCTAGCATTTTATTAAAAGTTTTGCCACTTCTTTAGAATTTAAATGTTTAAAATTCCCACCCCTAATTTGGATACCCAAAACTTGTGTCCTTTGCTTTTATAGCTAAGAAAGTATATTTATTTTGTTATGAATACAGTGAAAGAGAACAGGAATACAATACAGTAATCTACTGTAGTGCTTCCTATTGCTGCAATGGTAGATTGCTTAATGTAAAGTGAGGTAATGCTGGGTTGCTCAGGGAATGATTAACTAAGCCAGTGTTCTCATTACTCTGCATATGTATTGAAAATAAGCCATTGCTTATCAGTGTGGAAAGGGCCATGAGCTTGAATTGTGAGTAAAGCTAAAATGTCTGAATTCCAAATAGGCCAGCCCCACTTTTTATTCACCTTCTCCCGATAAGTACTACCTTCCATTGACCGCCATTCACCTGTTCCTAGCATAAGTGAATGATTTATTTCTTAAGAAAAGTAATAGTATAGTATCGAGAACTTCAAAAATTCTTTCTGTGCTGCTCATAAGAATGTGGTTAGGTGTGGTCCCAATGTTCTGCACAGGAAGTAAACTTTCACAAGATTTTTAACCAAGAGTTAAACAAGGCTAAATATGTATCTTTATCGCTAGCATTTTAACCACATGTATCTTAAAAGTGTGGTAATAGTTTTATGAGTAATAAACAATTCTTAATCTGACAGTTTAAAAAAATGTCTGCTTTCTACAAACGACTTACTGCAATATACTGCAGTCATTACATATAGGACCCAGACTGACCATGACCTGCGTGGATGCAGACTTGTGCTTTTCAGTGGTGGTTTTCTCACTTCCAGGAACACCTTCAAGACTGTCTTGATTGTCAGTTCAGCAGCTGTGTTAAGGGGCCGGCCAGCTGCACAAGCATCCACTATTAGACCCCTTGTCAGTATCCTCCTGCTTTTCCTGTTGCTGAATAGTTGCACACAATGTTTAATAGACCGCTTATCAAATCTTGCTATACATTATACACTTTTTTTTTTTTTTTTTTTTTTTTAAATTGTGAATCATCATGAATTGCAGTACCAAAAGAATACTGGAAAGGCCTTTTAGGAAATAATATTTTTTTCAGCCAACTACAACACCAGCTTGTCCGACAGATTGAAAGTTGGAACTTAAGTCAATAACACTGGGGGAATTTTCTTTTTAAAATCATAACATGTGTTTTACAAGCCTAAATATTTTTTGGTCACTGGCAACAACAGGTCAACACTGAACAAATAGGTTTGAAAAGCACTTTGAAGCTATTTTTTCTGTAGTAATTCTTAGCTGATGACTGATGGGAGGAAGTCTGTTCCAGGACTACTTGTAAAGAAAGACAGGGTTTGGTCTCGTAACAAATAAACATGTTGTCTACTTCAGAGCAGGGTGAACAGGAAGGCCTCAGTGGAGCAAGCAAAAAAAGATAGAGGGAGGTACTTGACCTGTGAGTTTGGTCAAAAGCAATTAGTCAAAGCACTGGAGGAAACAATGAAAGCTCTTGGGTTAAACAAAAAGTTAAATGGCTAGAGAACTGTCTTGTTAAGGTAGATTTATCATCGGCCTTCGCTTTCTCTCTGTGTCTTTATTGTATTCGTAGGTCTAATTTTTTTAGCCTGCCATAATCATAAATGACTTGAATGAATGTATAGTAATTTCGAATTGCATGTGGGCTAGTGGTTTACCTCAAATAATTCATACTGGTCTCCCCAGCTGTAAAAGCTCGGTCATATATCTTGTTCCCTTTTTACTATCTGCAAGTTAATGAACATTGGAACTGTTAGCAAGTGAGAGGTGTGGAGATCAGTTACTGTAGTTGAAACATGCAGATTCACAGCTAGAAAGGTAATGCCCCTTATACAAGTTTACTGCAGTATGTTTGCATGGTATTTCTACAGTTTTACCATGCTTTTCTTATGGTTATATTATGCATTTACCATAGTTTACTCTGTTTTGCCATGTATATCAAGATGCTGTACCGTACCTTCCTGTTCCTTACAATGCTTACCTATACTTTACCATGCTTTCACTATGCATTATTACACTTGGCAATGCATTTATTATGGTAAACCAAATAGTTGGTTCCAAATAGGGCATAAGGACAACTAGTCGATCAGTGGATGATGATTAATTGATTAAGCAATTCATTGTTGCATCTCAAGTTAATATAGGATGTTCCATAATAATTGACCTGTATAGATGAGTAATGGTCACAGGCACAACAGGATGATAAATTTATGCCTGTACTCACTTTTCCCATTTGATTCTAAGTTCATTGTTCATGTACTTGGTTTGGCTGTCTTGGTTGGATGGTTTAAGCAGCCTCTGTATGCTTCTAAAAGCATTACAAAATGATGATACATTTAATAATATTACTTACTGTTCTTTCCTCCTGTGATGATACAGTTTCCTTTTAAAGTAAAAACATAGTTGGAAGGATATTTTACTTTTGGGAAAAATTGTTGATTCACCACATTCTTGTTTGCCAGAGGTATTGTCATCTTGAGTCTTAAACTTTATTCCTGGTTTTGGTTTTATTTTACCAAGCAACAGCCTTTGAATCTCATGTCTTAAATGCATTTTAAAAACATGGAAGAGTTTTCTGTGGTTAGCTCTGTGATATTTATAAGAAAGCACGCTAGGGATGTATGGTTAAAAAACAGAACACCCATTAACATGTATGTTTTAATAGATTATAACCAGATATTTGTGATGATAATAGATCAAGTGCCTTAAAAATTACTTTGTGTGTGATGCTGCTTCTCCTTTGACTGGTCTTGATTGGAGATTTCGGATACCTAATCCACTTATACTGTCCTCTCTGCAGACAGGCATGGGCCCTGGTTGGTGTTATTGGCGGTGGCAACGCCTCCTGTAGTGAAGATGTTCGAGAGCATGAGAACCACGACACCGGAGGACAGGCTGTTGCTCGTAGGGAATTCATCACTGTCGACGGAGTGAGATTCTCTGTGAGCGCTTACAGCGAGTGGAGAGAAGGTTTGAAACTAATTCAAATTCTTCATTATGTACAGGTTTTTTTTATTCCCTTCTGCACTCTTTGTTGCTCCACAGGGACAATTGCTGAGAAAAGTGAGGGTGGATCAGTTATTGCATTAGTGTGTGCCTCTGCTTTTTTAACTAATTAACAGGCTATCAGAACTCTGTCTGCATTCCTGAGAATAACTTTCATTCCAGCTCGAATTAAGAGATTAAGAATGTCTCCTGCTGGGGGTGAACTGTATATTTTAATCAACTAAACAACCCTTAAAGTCGTGCTTTGTCATGGGTCTCTTTGCGCCGTATATTTATTGTACTGATGTTAGTAAGAGGTGTCAGTGGAATTAAGTTAAAGATGGTATCAATATGACATGTTCAGTTAATAACTTTTAGAAGATGCAAACCATGCATTGAAAATGGCTAAAGTGTGACCTCAAATTCATTCAGTTTATCAGTAATGACATACCCTCCTCCCACAGGTTTCCCGATCTCAGGTTTCCAGGTGGAGGTTGTGGACGGAGTGATGTTGCACATGAAAGATGATGTTCGGAGCTGGAGTCCCGGTGACCGGGTTGTCATTGCCAGCACAGACTTCTCAATGTACCAAGCCGAAGAGTTCTCTCTTCTACCTTGTCCAGAGTGCAACAAGTACCAGGTCAAAATACAAGGTACACAGGCAGCCTACTAAGTTTTATAATGTAGTACTGTAGTTGCTCACAGAATAGTTGTCCTTTAGATATGCATCGAGACCATACTATACTAAATCAATGTGTTTTAGAAGCTCACAAACTAACGGCTGGTTTCACAGACCCCGAATAGCACTAATCTTGGACTACCTTGAATAATCCTGTTTTCCATACTTTCAAGCCCTCTTATCTTGCAACAGGGCTACGTGTTTGATACTGTTCTCATTCACTTCCTGCATTACAGGACCTATAGCCAGTGACACAGGAAGTGAACTTTTACATTGTCATCAAAATAAGTGAATGGAAACAATGTTTGGTCATTATCTCTTAAACACCCAGAATTCATAGATAAAAAACATTCTGCCACATAAAAAAAAAAAAAAAACTAAGACTAGTAGCAGGAAGGAAGCTGGATCTTACTCAATTAGCTCCATTTACATCACAACTTTGTTGAATAGGAAATAGTCAAGAACATACAATGTGTGCAGTATTTTTTTCACATTAGGTTGTCAAAACAAAAGGCCACGCTAATTTGATGTGCCGCCAAGTTTATCTTTTTTTTCACGCTTGCTAGTCTAAACACAGCAGCTTATCTGTTGTCAGTCACCAACACTTTATACAGAAACTTTATCAGGCCAGCCACAGCCCATTCTCCTTGACACAAAATCACTGCCATTTGCAAAAACAAGGCTTTACTTAGGATAAGAGCACAGAGGCTGAGTTATTTAATGATGTACGGTACTGTGCAAAAGTTTTAGGCAGGTATGAAAAAATGCTGTAAAGTAAGAATGCTTTCAAAAATAGACATGTTAATAGTTTATATTTATCAATTAACTAAATGCAAAGTGAGTGAACAGAAGAAAAATCTACATCAAATCAATATTTGGTGTGACCACCCTTTGCCTTTAATACAGCATCATATCTTCTAGGTACACTTGCACAAAATCAGGGATTTTGTAGGCATATAGTCAGGTGTATGATTAAACAATTATACCAAACAGGTTGTAATGATCATCAATTCAATATGTAGGTTGAAACACAATAATTAACTGAAACAGAAACAGCTGTGTAGAAGGAATATAACTGGGTGAGGAACAGCCAAACTCAGCTAACAAGGTGAGGTTGCTGAAGACAGTTTACTGTCAAAAGTCATACTCCATGGCAAGACTGAGCACAGCAACAAGACACAAGGTATTTATACTGCATCAGCAAGGTTTCTCGCAGGCAGAAATTTCAAGGCAGACAGGGGTTTCCAGATATGCTGTCCAAGCTCTTTTGAAGAAGCACAAAGAAATGGGCAACGTTGAGGACCGTAGACGCAGTGGTTGGCCAAGGAAACTTACTGCAGCAGGTGAAAGACACATCATGCTTACTTCACTTTGCAATCGGAAGATGTCTAGTAATGCCATAAGCTCAGAATTGACAGAAACCAGTGTGACCCTGGTACACCCATCTACTGTCCGGAGAAGTCTGGTCAGAAGTGGCCTTCATGGAAGACTTGCGGGCAAAAAGGAAAACAAGGCCAAGTGAAAAAAAACTATGCATGAAAACACAGGAAGTGGGGTGCAGAAAAATGGCAGCAGGTCCTCTGGACTGATGAGTCAAAATTTGTAATATTTGGCTGTAGCAGAAGGCAGTTTGTTGGCCGAAGGGCTGGAGAGCGGTACACGAATGAGTGTCTGCAGGCAACAGTGAAGCATGGTGGAGGTTCCTTGCAAGTTTGGGGCTGCATTTCTGCAAATGGAGTTGGGGATTTTGTCAGAATTAATGGTCTCCTCAATGCTGAGAAGTACAGGCAGATGCTTATCCATCATGGAGGCATCTGATTGGCACCAAATTTATTCTAGAGCATGACAACGACCCCAATCATACAGCAAAAGTCATTAAGAACTATCTTCAGTGTAAAGAAGAACAAGGAGTCTGGGATTACATGAAGAGAGAGAAGCAACTGAGGCTGCCTAAATCCACAGAAGAACTGTGGTTAGTTCTCCAAGATGTTTGGGCCAGCCTACCCGCTGAGTTCCATCAAAAACTGTGTGCAAGTGTACCTAGAAAAACTGATGCTGTTTTGAAGGCAAAGGGTGGTCACACTAAATATTGATTTGATGTAGATTTTTCTTCTGTTCACTCACTTTGCATTTTGTTAATTGATAAGTATAATCTATTAACATGTCTATCTTTGAAAACATTCTTACTTTACAGCATTTCTTCACACCTGCCTAAAACTTTTGCACAGAACTGTACATCTGGGTGGTGTTATATTTCAAACACAGCATTAAATAGGACTGGGAGTTGGATTCATCCTCTAGATACTGAAATTATTTTAAGAGTTCTTGAACACACTGTTGGCAATGCCTAGTAGTAGTTGTAACCATTAACCAGTCTATAACCTGCATGACCTTAGATTGCTAAAAAAAAAAATGAATTTTGTATGCAGAAAAACACAGTGCAGCTACCAGTGCTGTTATACAGTGAGGTAATTATTTTATTGTAAGGCAGGGCAAGCACAGTTGTCAAAACATCAGTGGTAATTTTGTGTGCAGAATACCTGAGTTTTGAAGTCTTGTGTGCGCTTTTTCTAAACAACCTTTTCAGTAATTTGGTTGCATTGCCGTGCCAGGTCTAATGCACTGACACACACACACACGAACAGCTTAAATAAGATACCAGAGTTCAGTGTCTGATAAGTAATCGACTGTTTTGATTTGTGTTAATCAGGGAAGCCACAGTTCACTCATGTAGGTGAGATCATTGATGGGATTGATATGAGAGCGGAAGTTGGCGTTCTGACAAGGAACATTCTCATCCATGGGGAGATGGAAAATTCGTGCTATGGAAACAACTGGTGCCAGTTCTTCAATTACGATACATTTGGGGGTCACATGAAGGTTTGTGTGTTTTTTTTTTAATTTTTATTTATTTATTTTTTACAATTTTTGTAATTTGACACATTTTGTTTTTTCCAGTAAAACAACTGATAATGACTGACCTTATTACTGCTGTATCTCTATTACAGTTTTTATTTGTAAAGGGGAAAGTATTTTTGCTAAATCGGTTTTCGAGAGAAGATGGGTTACTCAACCAATGAGTCATTGAGGATATTTGCATAAAATTGGGCTTTCTTTTTCATAGTATTTCATTATTTAACGCAAAGATCAAATATATCTCTTATGTATTGACATTTAGGTCCTTCACCAGTGTAGCCAATAATAAACATACCCCTCTTTGATGGTAATGTCAGCTGTTAGTTAACATTTTAATAAGGATCTGTTTTACATTGCTGTGGTCTCAGGGACTAGTATTGATTTCCTACCATTGGTATATTTTTGAAGCTTACAACTGTATATAGAAATTCACTTTTGCAGTTTGTTGTCAGGAAGTGGTCAACCTACACTGGGGATATTTCTTATAAACAAAACCATGCTCACATGATTCATTTATTTATCATTATATTTCAATAGCTCTTACAAGAGCATTTTCACAAAGGAGATGCACAGTTCATTGGTTGTTCCATTACAAGTGACTTGTAAATGTCTTGAAAGCTGGAATCGATTTAACTTTTATTATGTGTTGTTAGTTAAGTAATAATGAACTGTCTTTGCTTCTCATGCTGAGATTGAGGATATGAACCTTGGTCAAGTGTATGGACTGTTTTTTAAAGGGAGTTTATAACAATTATCTTAGGTTAAATTGCTCTCTAAAAAAAGAGAATAAACTCCTAGCCTTCACTAACACAGTTGAAAAGGCTTTGTGAAATTCAAGCTCGATAGAATCCATCCAAAATGCCCCTGAGGGACTCATCTGGTAAAGACACAGCCGCATGGTCATACAGTCAAGTTGCTGATTTTTGAAAAATTTGAAACGTGAGCAAAAAAAAAAAAATCCTTAACATACCTTAAAGTTTTATGAATAGGACCTAATGATTGAGTATATTGGTGTTACATTTATAAAATACTTTTTGTAAGTTGCCAGTTGTTTTTAAAGTGATTAACCCCAGATGTAAGGGAGAAATAAGTTTTCCAGCTTCATTTAAAAGAATGGCAGATGCTGGTGTAACTGTAACATTACCTTTGATGTAAATACTGTTTGGTGTCTCATGCCAGGGATAGCAAACTCTGTGAAATGCTTTTAAACATTTACACATGCCTGCAAAAACTCATTAACTGGAAAAATTCTGTAGTGTTGACGAAAATAACAGGAAGTGGCCAGTGCCATACATAGTGGTTCAAAAAGTCTGTTTGCACAAATACGTACCAGATTTGAGATGGACAGTTTTAGGGTCTGAGCTATTTTTGCCTATTTTATACTGTTGTCAGATTTGTGGCTATAACTCTTTAACTATAAAGGTTACAGGTGCTTGTCATACGTGAAACGAATGTGCACACACTAGGCTTTCATTTTAAATATATATATATATATATATATATATCTGAGACTCACCCTCTTCAATACAGATAACAAATACCACAGAAAAAGACAGGTGCTTTTTAGGAAAAAACATTATTTACTGTTTGTAAAATGTATTTTAGCATGGCCAGCTAAAATCTGACGGTGTACAATGAAACTTTAAAACATTGGATAATAAATAAAGGAATTATGGTCATATATACAAAAGGGACCAAAAGCAAACAAACAAAAAAAAAATAAATAAATTGAAAAATGTGCAAAGGAAAAAAAAAAACTCATTCAAATTAATCGTCCCACGGACCCTGATCATGTGACGCAAGATTACGCTATTCACTGTGGCTTGAATGGCCAGCAAGGTGGCAACCATGGCAACCTAAATCTAACAGCTCTTGTCTCGTGCATCTGATCCACTAACGCCAAAAGCAAATCTATATGTATCGGCAAATAGGTCCTTGTGCCTTCGATGTAAAGATTTTGTGTGAAAATGTTTGTTTACTGCACCGAGTGAGGTCTGTCTTACAGCCCAGCAGCAACATTGCAAAGCACTTGCATTCACGGAGGTCTACTGACTCCGGTCCAATACCGGAAATACACGAGTAGGACCTCATTTTAAAGGTCTGATTCTCCTCTTTCCAGTGGTTTATCTCCAGCACGGTACTCTCGCAGTGTCTGAGTAAAAAGATTTAAAGGGCCAGGTCACTGGCAGGTTTTTTAACATTCGGTGGACTCTATAATTAAATTTAACAACAGTTTCAGAGATCTTGCTGGTATTTAGAAATACTGAAAGAAACAATAAATTCAGTGACAAACATTCAGAGACATCCAGAAAGCTATTTTTACTATGAGAACAGTGCAATGTATCACAGTTAAAGGAAAATTCACAAAAATTTCCTCTCATTTTTACTCAAATTTTTACTGATTTAGTAACCAATTATGCAATTTTATGTGTCCGTTGTATACCATTAGGGTATTATAGTACATCAGTGAATAAGGTTTGTGGTATATCATATTGATTTAGCCTGAATTGTTTTCTGTCGGGTAAGTTTGTTTTGATCACAAGTAATCAAATTAATTAAAGTATGGCACTGAAGAGGCAGTTTTGAATGTGATAGCTATACGTGTCTGTAATGTGTGGCTTTGTGCTTGTGCTTGTGCTTTTTAAAATATGTTTTACTAAACAAATTAATGGCGGCTCCAGGAATGACTAAGATACCGGTACCCAAATCAATATCCTGCTGTCTTAAAAAAAATTGAGAGTAAAAACTAATGAACACCACCACTGACTGTGTCTTACAGATTTTGGGGAACTTCACATCAGTACACCTGTCCCATATTGAGTTGAAGAACATGGGTCAGCAGGTGAAGGGGAGTTACCCTGTTCACTTTCACCTCTGTGGAGATGTGGATGAGAGGGGCGGTTACAAGTCCCCAACATACCTGGAGGGACTGGCAATCCATCACTCGTTCTCCCGCTGTGTCGCTGTCCACGCGACTAATGGCCTTCTGGTGAGCTATTGTGTTCAACTAAAGAAAGCTAATATAAGGGGGAATGGCCAGTGATACAATTAATATTTAACTTGGGGTATATTTTAGAGAAAGTCCACACAGGAAGTTGTCCCACTGTCTTTGTCGTCTCAGCACCGTTAGATAAACATTACATTTTGTAACCTTAAATAACATCTGTGGCCCAACTGTTTAAGATATTTTTTATGGTATTGAAATGTGTTAACCACACAGTTGTAAAATCCTAATCACATGTATATTTGCTGAGATTCTCTACCACATCAATAAAATAGGCAGATTCAGCTCCTTAGTTACACATTTTATTACTCATACCTTTTAGGACAGATGTTGACTTTCCATGTGAATGAATAGGCCTAATGTGATCCCGCTTTCTTTCAAATGTTAAGATATGTCTTTCTAAGCCATACTTTCTTTGGTTGTTGTTTTGAATCTCTCTTGAAATGCCATCAAAAAACTTCAGTTAACCCTTTCTTTTGGTTTAACTTGAAGGTATTCATTTAAAATGTAGGTATTGCACTAGCAAGAAAAGTGCAGTTGCAGTGTAAAACAAATACTGTGTGGCCTTTAGTAAGTAAATATGGCACATAACTGATGTCTTGGAATGCAGTAATGCAAATGTAGATGGTTTCCCTGCCACTACTGGTCATTAAATGACTTCATTGTGCTGTCACAGATAAAGGACTCTGTTGGCTATGACACACTGGGACATTGTTTTTTCCTGGAGGATGGGACTGAACAAAGGAACACTCTGTACCATAACCTTGGACTTGTCACCAAACCCGGCACACTCTTGCCCACAGACAGGAATGACACTATGTGCACTTCCATCAGGAACAAAGTTCATGGAAACTACATCCCAGTGCCGGCAACTGACTGCAAGTAAGTGTGAAAAACATTTTACATGTTGGGGGCTGGGTGGGGTCATGCAGCATTAACCACCTGTTAAAAGTTAATTTGGTTGTTTTTTGAATGATGATGATAAACGTATGAAAATGAAAGAGATTTCTTTCATAAGCACTTTTTGCAGTTCAAAATAGAAACGTACGTGTGTGCTCTTGAAAACATGTACAGTGTATTATCTCTACTCTAAACATCCTATATCCCCATCGTCTAATAACCTGTTAGCTGTTGCAGACACAGGACATAAGGTATTAACACAAATCTGTTAATTATTGTTATTCATAAACATTGTTCAGTTCCATCAGCCAAATCAACATGAGCAACATACAAAAGGCCCCACCTTAGAGTTCCATATATAGCTTAGATAAGGCTCTTTGCAGACTGTTCAAAACACATGCTTGTTGGATCCAATATTGCTTATAATGTGACATGGCTCTGGTGATAATTGTTTATTTATTTATTTATTTTTCTTAGTATCTAACAGATTTTTAATTGACTAATTAAAAGGCTTCTGCTGGATTTCTGTATAATAAAGTTGTGTGGCTTCACATTGTGGTGACCCAAGTGTTGTTTTTTTTTTTTTTTTTTTTTTTTAAGTTTAATAAATAACACATTTAGAGTCCCTTTCACACTGGCATACTCTGCCTGGGTCGCGATCTGGTGTCATGCGGGTCGGCTACACGATTTCACACTGCTGTAGAAGCAGGGTCGACCCGGGTGACAGAAGCAAGTACACGAGTATCGGTGCCCCGGAAACAGTCTGTTACAGACACGTCCACCCATGTTCCTGTGGGTTGAATTGTCGGCCCAAATGTTAGTTAGAGCAAATGATTGTTCATCCCCACTGCAGTCTGATTCACAATGTATCTCAATCAACAGAAATATGGTTAAACAGAAATGTTCCTCATGGAAGTGAATCCTTCATGCAGGTGTGTCTGCTTGTTGCTTCATCCGCTTATGAACTCCCATCATGCAGTTTGTCTCACTCGATCGAGGTCAAAGCGTGTCGACCCACGCCTGCTGACCTGGATCAACCCTGGTAGAAGCGTCGGTGTGAAAAGGGCTTAGGTTAATTGGAATTTTAGAGGTTAGCCTTACTGTATTTTCATGTGTCCAAAATGGCACTAGTGATCAAAATGTCATGCATTTTACCAAGCATGAATGAATAATATATTGTAATAGAAACATACAGTACAGTTCTGAAGAAAATAATTCAGCCCTGCATATTCCCTACAATTTGGATACATGGAGGGACTCGTATGTACGCTAACATTTTTAGAAGCCATTTTAAATAGTCTCATTTAATATCTAAAATGCTACTTGTATGCTACTCCTGGGAAATGTAGGAAATGTTATTTTTGGTTCTATATAGTTTTATGATTAAAAAATGTACTGTGGAAAAATGTACAATAAGCATTGTGTGGTTTACACAGGAGGATAAGGGTATTGCCCTGTGTTTGTTACACACTCATTCACTCTTTGCTGTTTGTTTCAGAGCAGTCTCTACGTTCTGGATTTCCCATCCCAACAATAACTTAATCAGCAATGCTGCTGCAGGCTCACAGGTGAAAAATACTGAAAAGATTTTCCTTAATTTTGTAATCCTAGATTATATAGAATTAAGTTACTTGTTCATGCCTTTCAAATATTTAGAGAGCACAGTAGGACTTTTTGTTTCGGTGACTATCTTTTGGGTTTCAATAGGATTTTTAAACAGTGGTCATGTTGTGCCCTTGTGTACCAAGTATGCAGGTTTGTGAGCGGTTTGTTTTAGTTCTGTAAAAGCAGAATAATTATAAAGTTTCACTGCATTACACTGTACAAACATTATTGTGTCCAGGATAAGACCTCATTTTCAAATGTACAGGATAATGTTGTAAGGTTTTTAAGTATATTCAGAGATGCTGGTGTAGCGTGTGGTTTATTTTAATCACAGAATTCAGGCACCCAACTGAGATTTCTTTGGTTATTTTTTTAATTAGTTAATTATAATTTGTTACAATTGTAAAGTATGTTAGTGTTACTTTAGAGCATGTTGTGGTTTATGTAAGCCAGTGTGATCATACATGGAAATGTAATGCGATAAATGCTTACAATGACGTCTGTTTAAACCACCAGGATACTGGAATATGGTACCTTTTTCACAGCATGTCTACAGGGGACACTCATGGACTGGCCCCTGAAACAAAGGCAGAACTCACCCCCCTAGGGATATTCTACAATAACAGAGTGCATTCCAACTTCAAGGTAAACCCATTCTCTGAATTATAATGAATGCAGTTTTCCGAAGTGACATTAAGGTTTTTTTTTTTTAATTAATGAGGAAATAGTTTCTTTTATAACATCATCTCTTGTAATCCAGCTCTACTGCACAAAAATGTAGTGACGTTTGAATACAAGGATAAAAAATGAAAATATTTAAACTTATTGTTTAATCTGCTGTCTGTGACAGAGTGATGGTTATGGTTTTGGATTCAACAAAGAGGAATGGCTGATCCACTTAAAATCAACACTTTTCAGCTGTCTATACTGAGGCTGCTTGGTACCTCCTGTTATACATCAAAATATCAGCCATCTGGATTGCATTGTTGGCTAAGGTGCCGTTTGTTGTAGCTCCTACCCCAGTGTTATTTCTTGCCTCGTATGATGAACTCCACACACAAAGCGAACTCCCGGTCTTCCTGTTGCTTTGGTCAGAAGAAACAAACTCAATCTCTTACCCAGGGACTATTGTAATGTAGTCATTTTGGTATCTAACACAGTCTCCTGTGTTCGCTTGGGTAAGGCCTTAATGTAGTCTTTAGTGTTGTTGTGCTTTTTGTTTGTTTTTGCTCTGGTTACGTTTTTTAAACTTTTTTTTTCCCCCTCTTTCTATTGTTTTGTCTGTCCTAAGCATGGACTTAGTATAGTAGGGATGTGCTTTTGGTAATTTTTATGAACGTTTAAACTGTTTGTAATGTCAGTGTTTAAACCAATCTTCATACACACACACACACAAACACACACTCTTCATATAACATTCTGATATTGACAGCCCTGGTTAGTATTTTCTAAGCAAATAAACCCTAAATAAGCAAATAACGTTTTAACATCGCAAAGACTTAACTACAAAGTAAAAAAACAAACAAACAAAAAAAAAAAACACACCTACACATCAAAGTATATATTGAAATGTCTGTATTGTTGTAAGTAAAGTTGCTAGTGAAGATATAACTTTATACTATATAAATACAGTATTGAACACATTTTCAGATAATATAATGTTTTTTTTAGACTAGTGTGTTTCTTAAAGGTTAGTTTAACAACAAAACAGGAACATATTAGTCTTTTGTAAAAGACTGCATGCTTGAAGTCACAGAAATTGTCTGTCGTGAGAGAGTGTATGTTTTCCAATGTCAGTCTTTTCAAGAAATGCCGGTGATGACCTGGCTACCAATCTTCAAGATCAACCCACTGAAAAAGCAAGCGATTTGGTAGCCTTTTATCTTGCTGTTGACGAGAGCACAGATATTACTGGTGCTGCTCAGTTATCTCTCTTTATCTGGGGTGTTGATGCTGTTTCTGAAGAGCTTTTGGATGTTGCAGCTGTGCACAGCACTACTGCAGCAAACAATATCTTTCAGCAACTTGATGTGTGTGCACAGCATGAAATTACAGTGGGAGAAATCAGCTGGATTGACAACAGACAGAGTGCCTACCATTTATGGTGAAAAAAATGTGCTTGTTATTTTGGTGCGCAAAAAAACTACAGGAGTTGAATTGTCTGGCGACACTTAAAAAGTGCCACTGTATTCTACACCAGCAAGTGCTGTGTGTGAAGGTGCTGAAAATCGATCACATAATGGTTACGGTTGGGAAAATGATAAATTTCATCAGGGCGAAAGGTTTGAATCGCTGGCAATTCCAAAAGTTGCTTGACGAGCTTAATGCTCAATATGGTGATTTGCCGCACCACACCGAAGTTCACTGGCTTAGCCGTGGTGCAGTACTTACAAGGTTCTTTGAAAGACCGCTTTCAGATGCAAAGTGGTTTTGTGATTTGGGATTTCTCTGTGATGTAACCAAACAGCTCAACAATTGAAATGTGAAACTACAAGGTTGTATACAAGTCATAACTGAAATGTATGATGGTGTTAAGACGTTTCAGCTAAAGTTACTTTTGTTGGAAAAACACATGCAGCAAGGAAACCTTTCCCATTTCCTAAAATGCCAAGCTGTATGTGATTCTATGGTGGATTTTACTTTTTCAGTTTTTTTCTGCAAAACTAAACATGTTGTGTTTGGAATTTGAGCGCCACTTTTCAGATTTTCACAAGCAGCAGTTCCAGTTCCAGCTTTTTCAAACCAATTAGGTGTAGATGTGGAAACTGCACCAGAAGACATCCAGATGGAATTGAGTTGCAGTGCGATAGTGCACTGAAGGCTAAGTTTGATTCTGTCTCTGCTGAGCAGTTTTACCCTTTCCTTCCAGCCACATTCCCACAGCTCCGCATTCAGCCTGCACGCGTCATGTCAATGTTTGGCAGTACGTCCTTCTGCGAACAGCTATTTTCACTGATGAAGATTAATAAATCTGCTCAAAGATCTTGCCTAAATTACAAGTATCTACACTCTGTGCTAAAGATCGTTTCAGCACGAAACATGAATCCCGATATTGACAAACTTTCACGAAAAAGGTGCCAGGTTTCTTCAGTAAATGTGACTGCACAGTGCAGCAAATAGGTAAGATAGATAACATGTGTTTTAAATGAATAGGTCATATATAAAACAGATGTATTAACTGTGAATATAAACATATCTTTTCCATATCACTTATTAAAATGCATGTGTATGTAAAAGATGTGCATTTTGTGGCCCACGAATCAAACGTTAAATTAAGATATGGTCCTGATACCCCTGCTGTATTTGGACACAACACTTTGTTGCATTGATGTTATAAGTCTGTAGGCAGCTGACAAAATCATAATGTGCCAAATAAGTCAGCCTACAATAAACACTAATGTTGGCTCCAGAAAGCTGCCTACACTCATAATGTCTAAGTAGCTCCCGATGGCTGTTTGTTATAATGCTGCTGTGAAAAGTTTGTATGCCTTATTCTGTTGCACCTGTTCCTAAGGTCAGGGAAAGCGTTATTGCACTCCAGTGCTACACAGAAGGGATCTTCCCTGAACAATACACTGTAGATTTTAATATACATGATTTTGTATGAGCTATATCACTAGTAACCCCTCCAGAAGAGGCATTGTGAAATTGCGTTTAAGCCTGGGTCTGTGTGTTAAAAGCAGACCAAAGAGGATCGCAAGATACAGCCTCACCCACTAATTATCTGCTACCAGCTGTGTCATTGACTAAATTACTTTCTCTTTAATGGCCAGAGCTCAAGTGTAATCTGAGACTAAAACACAGCAGTGCATTGGAAGAAGAATTTAAAGAGACAGCCTACCATTCCAGTGGTCCCATCATCTCTCTTTGTGTACTGTTTGTTTAAAAAGTCATTTCTTTTTTTTTTTTTTTAATAAGGTGCATTATTTATTTCAGGCTGGTCTGTTCATTGACAAGGGAGTTAAAACCACAAATGCAAGCGCTGCTGACCCAAGGGAGTACCTCTGCTTGGATAACAATGCCAGGTAAGGTCTCAGAGCAATTTTGAGAAGCCTCAACACCCTGACACAGTCATCTCAAAGTGAAAAAAGAAATACTTTTATTCACACTATGGGCAGAACTTTTTTTTTGGAAACCAGAGATACAGTATTTACTGTTTTGGATTATTGAATTAAAACACAATTGATCATAAAAATCACAGAAATGTGACAGCTTTGAAAAATTTCAAAATGTATTGAATAAGAACATATGAAGTCCAAATGAAAGACTGATGTACTCTTCACCAGATATCAGGACACTAATGGGACAGAGTTTATATATTGCCAAATAATTCATTATTTAAAAAATGCATGGTTAAGTATATTTAGTGTTTTCATATTATTCAGAAAGCTTAAATTTACTTACGTTGACAGCTCTACAATGGCTGTTTATGAGGTCCACATAAGAAAAATGAGAATGAAGGTACTGTTCAGTCAATATTCTGTGTCTATATCCTCATCCCTATCACATAGCCCTTTTAACCCCACTGCCTTGTAGTGGCACCTGCTGGAGTAAGCAGGCCTGGTGGAGCTGCACATCTGTTTAGTGTCAGTCCCCAGGTCAGCTGTGTTCACTGGATTTTGCAGTACAGGGTATCTAAAATGTATTTGCTATCCTTCCCATTTCCTTGAAGAATGACCCAATAGGCAAAGATCTTGAAATTCAATTAACTGGAAACTCAAGTCCTCTGTTGCTTCCTTAGTGGTGCCTTTTCAATGTGATTTTCAATGTGGGATTTTACCTTATGTTTTGAGTTTTCTAATTCATGACAAAGCTTGTAGATTTCCAAAATTCCTCTTGAAGCAGGGAAATACTTTGTGTTAAAAAAGCATTTATTTAAAATTGATCTTGATTAGCTACAAGATGAATCAACTTAGATTCTTAAAGGTGGGATGCAATGACATAAAAAAATAGAGTGCTGCTAAACTTTCTATAAATGTCCTGAAAGTTTCATTCAACTTCGTTATGAAAAAAAAGGCAAATGTGTGGTTAGACCGTCTTCAAAAGCCTTCGAGACCTCGACCCGGGAGAGTGCGCGTGCGTGATGTCACACCAGGACATTCACTGATGAAAACAAATGCAGTAGATGGAGGACAGAAGTGAAGGCAATATTACTGGTTCGGATGTTTTAGCGTCTTAAACAGATCAGAAATGTTGATCTTGTGCTTCATTTATATCGGCTTCACAATGTTTAAAAAAAAAAAAAAAAAAAAAAGCTTGTTTACATTTGCTTTACACTTGTTTACTCTCTTCCGTGGTTTGTTGTAGTTGATGGTAGAGTAGCACATGACAGGTTTTTTGTCAGTTTCAGGTTTTTTAATTGGAATTTGTTTCTTGGCAGTATTTTCGTGCCTGATTTATTTTGAAAAATATCACTTGATTGCTGAGCTATGCATCCCTGCTGTAGGGCATTACTGGATTTTAGTTATTAATCAAACAAGAGGTTAAATTATAAATTGTATGTTTTGACTACGCCACTCTCAAAAAAGGTGAGGGACCTCTAATTATCTCCCTCACAGGTATTCAACTGAGCAGAACATCAGTGACTCAAGAAGTATACAAAACAACAAGGAGGCAGTAAAAACAAGACATAGACTTGTTTTTACAAAGTGAAGTATTCTGAAAGTTTTAGTTATTGTTACATTTTTTTATATAATAAGATGTTCAATAGTGGTAGGATTGACTTAAGGTAATACCAGACTTTACATGATAGTACAGTCAATTGCACAGTGTCACACACACACACAACCCGATAACTTTCACTGTCTGTGTAGGCTATGCCTTGCTGCTGCTTAGTCGCTCGGTCGGCTGACGCCCTTTAAACATAAACACAAACAAAAAAGAATACAGACGCTACCGTCTTTGTTTCGAGACACAAAGAACCAAAAAAAGGTGTGTTCTTCCAGATCAGGAACTCCGTACAAAATAGCCAGTCTCTCCTTTCTTCACTGTAGGCTTTTAAAAGCCGAGCAATAGACACAGAGTGCGACGGATCTCCGTGGCAACAGATCAGCCACAATTTAACATGCAAAACAAGTACAGGAATACCTGTCAACATGCCTTTACCCTCTGCATCTCTTTTCCTGGCAGCCGCTCGACTCCCAGTGATTTTGCTATTTTTTTTACTAGAAGTAGAAGATGCTGCTGTCCTGCAGGTACCATCTGGATAAATAGACGCTACTGCATCCTTATTTAACCCTTTTCGTGCACAATGTCCTCATTTGAGGACAGATACAAAATCGTGTTTTTCTTCGTCATTTCTGTTGTTCTTGTTCTTAGTGCTTACTCAACAATCTCAGAAAGCTGTTTTCTGCCCCCTTGTGTTTAACATGCCACATTGCTTTCCAGGACGTGTATTAGCTATTCAGTTGTCATTGTTTTGTATGCAAGCTTGAGATGCTGGTATTGTGTCATAAATCAAACAGCTTTCCATACAACACAGAAACGTTGAGTATTTTCGATCAACCTTAGTAAGTGTTATAGAGAGTGTTAAGTTTTATTTGTCTTCAGTTTTAATTACGAACATTGCATGATAGTGGGTATAAATATATGAAGCCTGGAAGCTATTAATTGTTATTATTGTTACAATGTCAGGGAAATGTGGCAACAACATATATTTCTCGTTTTGTAAATCACCTTGAGATGCTGTACACTGGCTGACCTCTTTATTAGGAAATACTGTGTTTAGTGAAATCCAAGTCGTGTTTTATGCCCTATTGGAGCGCGCCTTTCCACAAGTGTAAAGCTTCAACCAAACCACTTGACCTGCTTCACTTCAAGGCTTCAATAATGCATTCTCTGATCAACATGGGCAATGCAGAGACGCGAACAAGAGGTCGCCCCTCTGCAAACATAACACCACCCCCAAGAAAGAAGAGCACCAGCCATGACAGTTGCGAGAGAAGTGCGATACTGTGAAGTTGGCACTCACTGGCCAGAAAAGACAAAGAGAACCTGACCCTGTGGTCTGTAGTTCAGTTTCTTAATTACTCAGCCACACTGACATTTATGTAAATAGTTTATGTAATTAAATACATGTTACTAAAATACTGATCGTGTACGTGTTTTATGCATAGAATGTAAGTATTTATATAACCTTAGCTGTGCAGTGTCCTCAAATGAGGACATATGAATAATTAATTAACCACATAATAGAATTTTAATTAAAAAAATAATAATATATCAATCTCATTGGAAGTATAATATGCAACATATATTACACACCTTGTTTCCATGGTATCTCTCCCCTGGGTGCGTTGTGTTTTGGTGAGCGGTAATGCAGGAAAGCAGTGGGCAGGATGGCGAGTTTATCCTGGTGTGATGTCACGCATAAATTAGCCAGACTTTTCATAGAAGTGTCAACTTCAGAGCTGTTTATTATACACTTAGCGTTAAAACCTGTACGTTAAAACTACACAGATGCTTTTATTGACCTACCAACAGTACTATACAAGTGAATTCTGAAAAAAATGAAACATCATTGCACTCCCCCCTTTCAAGTGAATCCAGTAATGGATTATAAAAAATGGCATAAACAATGCAAAAACAGGATTAACTAACAGTGATTTACTATATACAGTAGTTATTGATGTAATGATCTATTCATTTCTATATAAACCTTCAGGCATCATGGTATTGAGTCTTTTTATCCATTAAATGTTTTTTTCTTTATTCTTTTGTATGTACATTATCTCATTTTATTTCTTTTAAAACCATAAATTGTAGGTCACTCATGTTATGTTCATTTTGTAAAGTGTTGAATTATTGGTTCATTTACGTTATTTCTTTTACTTTTGGTGATTCTGTTTTATTTTATATACAGTATTGCTGTTCCTGTCTCTCCTATGTATTTTATTTTGTATGTGTCAACTGGAACTCTTATCTGTTGTATTTGACAAGTTTTCTTCACCCTGTAAACTGTAGATAAAATCTTTAGTACAGTAGTCTACTGTCTGCCTTAATGTACTATGTCATTTCCTCAGGGACATTAAATCATACAGGTTTGATGGCTATTACGGAAAGCATGGGGTTTCAGTTAATGACCCCTCAGTTTCCGCCACAGTATAACAGGAAGAGCACCCCTTAAGAAAATGTTGACTATGCTGTGTCAGGGAACCAAGAGGCTACAGTGTATAAAGAAAGCGACTGACAAGAGCCATCTGATACCAGTGCTGAACTGCTCCAGTAGCAGAAGAAAAGGGTGGATTAGTGTTGACATTCTATTGTTTATCTAGCCTTTAGCCAGTCCAATACAAACCCAGGGTTAAAGGCTTAGTGTTTTGCAGTAAAATATATATTTTTTCTACTGATATGATTCCTTTCTTCAGTGACTTTCTTCTATAGTTCTCTGCATTCTGACTTAACTCAAAGCTTTTTTTTTAAATTATTATTATTATCTACATAGCTTTGCTGCAGCTTTCCTCAACTGATCTTGGATTGTTATGTGTTCCCTGTGGTCACCTACATTCTATGGGTGACAGGGCTTTTTGTTGTTCTGCTCCAGAACCATTCCTAGAGAGATCCGGATTCTGCTACTCTTAATGCTTTTAAATCTAGACCTACTTTTATAGAAAGACATTTTTATGACTTTTTTTATTTTCTGTTTTGTTTGTTTCTAAAAGGCTTTGAGTAGCTTTAAAGGCGCTATGTAAAAAAAAATATATATTTGCCTGCCTGTTTATACTGTGTCCGAGTATCAGCCCAACAGGCATGTCCCGGCTGTTAACTACAACAGAAGAACACTGTTTTATAGATTAGAAAGCAAAACAAAAATGTTAAAGGGTATTGCCCAATTTATGTAATAAAATGTACAACTCTTAGAACTCCTAATACTCTTTATTATACACCATTGTGACTGCATAACCTACACAGACTACAGTCGTTATACTTTTTTTACATACTAGTGAATTGCTCATCCAATTGTGATGAAAATTGGTTAGGATATTCAGAATCAGGATATATAGAAGACCTGTCCATTTTACATTTTTAAATGTACATAGATACCTATGTGGGTCAAAGTGATCGTTTTAAGAAACTGATAAATTATGGCTGAACTCTTTCATTCCAGGTTCCGTCCTCATGTAGATGCTGACCCAAAGAAACCTCGTGCTGTTGCTCTCATTGACAGCTTGATATCCTTCAAGAACAATGACCTGGGTGCTTGGGTTAGAGGAGGAGACATTCTTATTAAGAACTCTGGGTAAGACCCTTTCCTTTATTTCTGTTCAGTGTTGTAACGCTAGGTTTATAGCTAGCAGTATGTGCATTTGTAACGTTTTGACAAAAGGTTTGGACAAATTGCACTGTTCTGATATAAAGAAAGTAATTCCCTGAATCCAGCTGTTTAGATTTATCCAGAATATGTCTTCTATAAATGATACCTGTTATAAACAGAATGTTCCATGAACTTGCATGGAGTGCTGCATTTATTTTTCTTTCCTATTGGCCGTCTTCATTCACGACTGCAGTACTCCATGAATGTTCAAGGAGTATTCCTCTATTAACATGGTAATTTCTGTTTTGTGATGTGTATCTTAAGCATGCAAATATTTGTGTACTGCAATATAATAATAATAATAATAATAATATATAATAATAATAATAATAATAATACATTTAAAAAACTGGCTTTTCTTTGTTTAGGTTTGCTGATAATGGAATTGGATTGTCATTTGCAAGGTACATTTGTCTGTTCTGTGTTTAATGGACTATGGAATGCCTATAATCTAACACAATAATTGCATTTAAGTGCAAATAATGAACTGAAGCTTCTGAGTACACACCTCTAGAAGTAGCTGGTTTATAGTATAAAGGCACTAGACTCCACAGTCTGTTAGAAACATGTAAACTGGGGTTTTAGACTATAACTGAAACACTACCCTGTAGATCTAGAAATAAGTCGGTGTCAAAAAATGCAGAAAATATTTGTTAAAGTTGCAGTGTTAATCATTTTGCTTAGTTCACCTTTGTTGCACAGGTGTCTGCATTGTTGTTGGAAGAGTAAAAGTCAGTGTTAAATTGTGTTTTTTTGTTTTTTTTAATATTTCACTAACAGTTATCCTATTTGCTTTAAATGCAGTGATGGAAGCTTCCCAAAAGACGTAGGCTCAAGCCAGGAAGTGTCTGAATCACTGTTCGTTGGGGAAAGCAAGAACTATGGAACTAATGGTGGGCAGAACAAGTACTGGGGAGCAGGAGGCGGGGAGAACAAAACCAGGACTCTTCCCAGGAACAAGTAAGCAGCAGGTGTTTCACAGCACAGGGAGAACCTAATGCAGTCGCATCTTTTACACTATTTCTCTGGAAAACAGTCATTCTGTTTTGTCTAAATTTTGTTGCTTATTCTTTCAACCGCTACATAGCATAGACGCAGCAAACTGCTGAACTTATGTTAGGCATTAGGCAAATGGTATAGATTACTTCTATATATATTATTATAATGGAATTATTAGGTTCCTCGTGGTTGGTAATTAAAATGGCTCTTTGAGGCACTGATAGACTGATTGTGATGATGGGGTTATCCAGTGTAACAAATGTTACATTTTTATGGAATGGCCTGAGTGGTGTGGGGCTAATTGCACCATTTATGTTTTGCCTGTCACAGTAAGGTGCCAGAAAATGTTTTAGTCAAGGCTCCTATTTCCCATTGTTTAATAGCTTTTCTTTTCTTGAGATGAACATATTGTGTTACTGTTACAGGACAAGATAGCTACTGTGACAATTGTTAAAACCAAATTCAATAAAGGGAAGAACTAATAGGATTATAGCAGAAAGCTTTTAAGCTGCACTTAAGCAAACAACACATGCATATAGGAGAAAGACTAAAACATGAATTGAATAACTAACAGCCAACATTTTCTGGATTCAATCCACTGTTTCCAATTAACTTTGATCTGCCATTGCTGTTACTCAGAAGAGGGTGGCATTGCCCTGGGGGAAAGCATGTTCTACTGAAACCAATAGGACGAGTTATTTTTTTTAATTTTTTGCTGCATTGGGGGTTGAAGTGCTGACACTCTTTGGAGGCTTTTGGGCTTATGTGTGTTTATGTGGTGTGTATGTTTATGTTGTTGTGTGTCCTGTGAGTGTTTTTATGTTGTGGTGTGCGTTGTAATTACTCAAGGCAATAACTCGACTGAATCAATTCGCAATATTTCGTGACCCGACTCGAGTCATTGCCATCAAGTGACTCGACTCCCTTCTCAAAAGACATGACTTGACTCGTCATGCAAAAAATTCTCCATGACTCGAGTCATTGTCTTTATGATAAAATCAATAACAAACTTATTTCATTTTCAATACGCAGCCTCTCTCTAACACACGTCATCATTTTTCCATTTTGCACATACAGGTTCCTGCCGTTGTTGTTAAGACCGTTGCTAAGAAAGCAGAAAACACCTTTTTAGCTTAAAGCAACATTCTGTGATCATAACGTCATAAGCAGCAGGGAGCCTCGGAATCAAAATCTGTAGGCGGGAGGCAAAGACAGATTTCTGATCACAAAACATCCTGAGGAAAATAGTGATTTTTGAGTTTTGTCGCACACACGAAAAAAACAAAACAACAGCACATAGAGAGTACACTAAAAGTACCTGTGGTGGTGGAGTTCACTTTTAATAATTATACAGTCAACCAGGACAGAAACAAGCATGCATCCTGCCAGCATTGTAAAGCAACAATATGACTAAACTGCATTCAAAACATAGCACCCCTAACTATCACTAATTTATACTGGTAGGTTTTTAGTTTTTTTTCAACGGCTAAAATGAGAATCTGAATTAATTAACAACTTGCACAATGCAACAGTGGTATTTTTCCAAAATGAGTGGGTAGTCGATATTGGACATTTAAAAAAAAAAAAAAAAAAAAAAAAAAATGCCAGAGCAAATTAAACAACATAGCCGAAAAAGCACTGATTTTAGGAGTTATTTTTCTGGTTTTGTTAGCACACAAATAAAGGTAATGAATGTATGGAAAACATTTCTAACATGTAACATTTTGCCTAGTGAAAGCTTGAAAAGTAAGTAATTTGGGAAGTATTGGGTGCTCACTATTCTCTTATTTAATGTATGTATGGTTGTGTGTATTTTATCTATTTATTTATGGACACTATATCTCTTAAGGGAGTTGGTGCTTTGTAGCTATTTTTAAATGTCCCTTTAAATCCAATTTGGACTAAAAAGTTATTTACAGTACACTTTTGTTAAGCTAATGCAAGTTTACCTAAACTAGTATTAGTTAATCCAAGGTCACTGTGCTAATCGGGGTCTGTGAAACAAGAGGTTCATATTTTAAAGTCTTAGTTAAAGACTTTAACTTGAAATGTTAAAGTTATACTTTAACATACATATACATAAATCTTTAACTTCAAGTTTTATGTATATTAAAGTATAAGACATGACCGGAGAGAAAGTTTAAAAGATTCATTTGTTTTTATACTTTTTTCAGTACAGTATTATGTTTTGTTGTGCCATTAGGACTCCAACAAACACCTTTTTATTATGTTTTCTGCTTTTGTGAAACAGCATCTGTTACTTAAATGTCTACTTGACATTTAATGGAAAAAGACACTCCATAGCTCAGCTTACATTAAGAGGAGAGATATTTAGTACATATTGTTACCTGTGAATTATATAAAACTGAATTATATACAGTTTTGCCTCAGTTTCTTTATTTTTCTATTTGTCTCATATGTTAAAACCTTGAAGTACTATCTCAGCATGAAATTAAATGCCACCAAATTTCCTTTCATTTGGTTTATGTATCTGAAACAAAACTATAAGGGAGTGTCAGTGCTGAGAAGTGAGACAATATTTAGATATGTGTTTTGTGGTATCATTGTGGTATTACTAAACATCCAACCTAATTGAGCACAGAGAAATAGGTTTTTATACAGTGGCAAAGTGTGCTTATAAGTAGATCAAGGAATCAAATTCACTAAAATGGAAATACAAAAACAGCAGAAACCGTGGACTTTTAATGGTGAACATAAGTGGGGCAAGTATTATGGGGCATTATTGTGTATTCTAATTTTGTATTTAACTTTAAATGTATAGATTGCTAATCTCGTGTAAAACTAATCTGATTAAATCAAGATATCTTGAAGTGTCAGAACTAATGACTCGAAGTGACTCGAGTCAGATAGGTGACTCAACTAGAGCTGTTTGTTGACTCGACTTGACTAGAACAGTTTAGTGACTCAAGTATTTACTTCCCAATGACTCGACTCGAGGTCCAAACTCTGGTTTTTATGTTGTAGTCTGTTTATGTTGTGGTGTGTGTGTTTGTTGTGTTGTGTGCATATGTTTGTTTTTGTGTGTATAACCATTTTTGTTATGTTCCCCTCGACAGGACCTTCCCTATCAGAGGATTTCAGATCTATGATGGGCCTGTGCACCTCACTAAAAGCACCTTTAAACATTTTATGCCTACGCCTGACCGCTACACAAGTGCTGTAGGCTTCTTCCTGAAAAACCCGTGGCAACTCACACCCAGGAACAACATTTCATCTGTTAAGTTTGAAACAAGTGTAAGTTGCACCTCCTTTATTTGTGGGTTAGATTTAGAACTGAAAGGGTGTCATTTCACTGGCACTTATTATTACCACACAGATAACTGTATATGAAGTGGTTAGTTGTATTGTTAGATTTGTCATTATTATTCAAATGACTGCACAGCATTTAACCACAGAAACACTTCACAAGTTTTAGTAACTGTTTTAAAAAATATAAATCTGCTTGGGGTATAAAGTTTTTTATAAAGACCTGTTTTAACCAGTTCAGTTTTGAACTAGCACATCATTCTCCAGACCAGGACTTTACTTCTGTGAGAAGTTTCCATAACTGTACAGTATATCATCTTTCAAGAGCATCCTGATCAGGTGGCTGCCTTTATCCACATTTATCCAACAAAATCAGTTAAAACAAATACACAAATTGCATTGAAATAGTTTTGTAACATACAGTACATCATGCTGTTGCACCCAACAAGGTCAGTTTTAACTGATGGATTTCTTAATGATATGCACCAGTCTTTGCTCTTTGTTTCTAAAGAAATAAAGCTTGTGAGACTTGTCTCTTGTTGCAGCAGTTTCCAAGAGGGAAAGGATCAAATCTGAATTTCCAGTTAAGAGCTGAGGCCTTTGTTCTTCATTGAGATACAGTATTTACAGGCAGCATACCTAATCATTCACTGGGAACATTGCATCTCCTTTTTTTCTAATTTCAAGAAGAAATCTTGAACTTTGAGAAATGACTGCATACCCATTAGTAAAAGTTCAAGTAGCACAGCACTTTTGGCTACCATCTGAGAAGTGCTTTTAGATTTTATTGGTAAAACAAATGTGTTTTCCTGCCCCTCTGAAAGGGGGACCAAGCTTTCCAGCCCACTCCTTTCATTTTTTTCACATCTGGTGTTGTACTTCTCCCATTGACTAAATAGGTTAAGTGTAAAGCTTGCTAGAATGGGATGTTCTGAAAACTCCAGGGGCTGAAAGTCTGAAATACTTTGTGGTTAGAAAATATATTTACATTATACTGCCCTCTGCTGGCTGTTTTACTTTTTAAAATTTATGCCACTTAGGGACACACAAGCGCAACTGTTTAGAATTTCGTAGAGAGTCAGTTATCCGATCTTTGATCAGCCGTACTGTCTAATAACCGAACACACCTGTAATCACGTGATGAAGTACGTGTGGTTATTACGCACACAGCTTCTTCTGCTAAAAGATTTTTAGCTGCCAAAAAAATTACCAGCAGGCTGAGTCAAATCAAAGTTACAGAATTATTCAGACCACCCAAACTTTATATTGAGCATTGTATGCTTTTAAATTGACATATCGTTCTTGATTTATCTTCTATTTCCTCTGTAGGCGTTAAAGTTTTATTGACTTGTACTAATTTTAATGATATGTAAAGCTTTGTAATTTTTATTCATAATGTGATAGAATAGGTTACTAGCTATATATATCAGTGGGTACTTGTGTAGCTAGTGCTTGTGTATGTAACTTTATTCTGTATAACTATATTCTATTCTGTATATCATTAAAGGTACAGTAAGTTATTCATACCTGTTTAATTATCCATACAAATTAATTATGCAAACTAGTATTGGTCCCAGTCCATTTGGATAATTAACTTATTTTACTGTACAAAAAATATGGTTAAACTAAGTAATGCAGGATTTAGTTTATGATGTCAAATATGGTTTTGTGTATATTTCAAATACCAGAAAATTATTCTACTAATTTGCTTTACTTTTATTAGAAGTGTAACCAACCAACTGGTCTTGGTCTGGTCTAATGTCAGCAAACAATTACAGATCATAAAGATCAGGCACAAAATAAACATTAAGGCTGTGCTTAAATAAATAGGATTTTGTTTCACCTGACAGGTTACTCTTAAAGTTTTCTTTGGAATATCTGGCCCTTGGTTTGAAGAAAATGAACTGGACGGCGACAAAAACTCGATATTCCACGACGTCGATGGCTCTGTGACAGGGTATAAGGATGCATATGTGGGCCGAATGGATAATTTCTTGATTCGCCATCCAGACTGTATCAATGTCACTCAGTGGAATGGGGCCATATGCAGTGGGAGATATTCTCAGGTAATATAGACCTTAAACTGCAGCTTTTGGTCTGGCAGCTTTCGCACAGGTAATAAACACATCAAGGCCTGGGAAAGGTTAGAATTGTATGACAATCTGTCAAAGATGGTGGTGTTGTGGTCACAGTGAGCACCAAACCTTCCATTTGCACATGGACTACTGTTGCTACTTGTCAAATTTCATTACTTTCAGAACGTTTTTTCCCCAGCATGTGTATTGAAGGAGGAATCTCAATCCACTGGAAACACGCCACTTTACCCTCAGTTGTGCAGTAGCTTTATACAGTGCAGTGTAACTACAACATAATAACTTGTATTGTTGTTGTTTTTAAAACATTACAGACTTTTTGAAAATGCTGGACAAGTGAATATTAATGAAATTATTGGTAAATTATTTCAGCCATTTGGATGTACAATCTCTCATATGCCTATGATTATTTGTATTATTTTAGGTGTTTATTCAGACCTGGGGTTCACAGAATCTGAGTATGTCTATAGTCAGAGATGAGTACCCATCCAGTCCCATGACTCTGAGGGGCATCAACAACCAGCGGGCCGCCTTCCAGCAGTACCAGCCAGTGGTGATGATTGGCAAGAGCTATACAGTTCACTGGAATGGCAGTGCGCCAAAAGAAACTGTTCTGTACCTGATTAACTTTGATAAGTAGGTTCATACTCCAATAACAGAGATTTAGTGGTCAGTATATGTAGAGGTTCTCTCTTTCTGTGCACTCACAGGCAGCCTACAAGACATTCAGATATTTTATTTTCAATAAAACAGTTCCCTCAAACAGTCTGAGTCCTGCAATCTGCCTAAAATCTCCATGGATGAAGCAAAGGTCTTGAAATATGTGTTTCTTTTTTAAATTGTATTTTCATGGCTTGAAACTAACACTAGCTGCGCCCCTCCAGCCCTGACGTTTAAGCAAGTACAGTGAATTCAGCGTAATGGATCACCAAACGAAGTGGAATAAGTTTGTGTATATATCTGGTATCTACATTATATTTAGAGCTTGATCTATTCATTGTTTACTTTTGGTTATTGCCCAAAATAGCACAATAAATAATATTGCCTGCCTTTTGAGCAGCGTATTCTTAAAACCTGTTAATTGTGCTACAAGTTTCAGACTTTTTGTCACTTCTACTCTGCTGCATTTGAGAGTGTCACTAGTAAATCAGAAAGACTTAAAGGACTAGATCACTTTCTAATTTGGAACTGTATTTCCCCCCTACTGTACTGAAAAGGTGGGTAACATATGATTGACATCCAACTTGCGTGCAGTCAACATTGTTCTCATTGGCCTGCTCAGTCAGGCAGCATTTAATGCTGCTGATGCAAAACTAACTACATTGATAGCACATTATGAAATGGTAAAGCCTGAAGTTTATAGCACCATTAACAGGTTTAATGACGAGTAACAAATATGCCATCATAAAAAATAAGCACTTAAGTTCAAGTCCTTAGTGTATTGATATAAACATTTAAGAAAAAAACTGTGTCTAGCTCTGAATCCCTTTTGTTATTGGCAGGGGTGACTGGATTCAGGTTGGGCTTTGCTATCCCCCTGACACCACTTTTCAAGTGATGTCTGATATCTACCAGAGACAGAGTGCTAACTTTGACAGCATGGAGGACTATGGGCCTGCCAGCTCCCTGGAGGAACTGCAGAAGAGGCCGTCTGAGAGAAAGTTCTTTTTTGACAACAGCACAGGGTGAGCTCAGTGTGAAGTTAGAGTTTCTGTGTTTCCGAATCTCTGGAGGACTATACTACCAGGCAGTGCATTGAAATATACAGACATGTTGAATGTGTTTTATTTACTGTTTATGGTGATATACTGAAGTTTGGTGAGTTTGTGAATGAAAACCCTTATAAATGTTTACCATGGTCATTTTACAGTTTTCCTATAGTTATACTATGCATTTACTATTGTTTACCATAGCTTTCCATGCTTTCTAAGGCTTTCCAGGCTGTACCTCGCTCTGGGCTTCACAATGCTTACCTGTGCTTTACCATGCTTTCACTTTTCTTTATTGCACTTTGCTATGCTTTTAGTTAGGGGTGCACCGATAAAGATTTTGTTGGGTGATACAGATAGCCGATGGTTATCTACCCATATCTGCCAATACTGATAATAATAGACAGTGCAGGTAAGCTATTGTAAACTACTAGAACAAGACATAGGGCTTATATTTAAACTGTTACAATTATACATGTTAAAAATGAACAGATATTGCTTTCTTGATGTGTTTATGACAAAAATGAACAGGTATTTTTTACTTGTTGCATTTACTTCAGAAAATTAATACAAAGAATAACGTAGAAATTGTCAAGCACACAGTATAATACTACATTTGTTTTACAACATTGTTGCACAAAAATTAACATTTTGCATTCGTACTAATAAAAACACTTCTGTAGAAAATGCATAAGGTGACATTAACTTTTGTAGCCACTTACTGTCAAACATTGCATATTATAACTTCTACCTATACTGTACAGTAGAAAAGAAATGTAGCCTATGCAATGTCAACTACAACAGTGTTAGTTAAATTCTTTCTTGAAGCATACACAGTGTAAAAAAGCAACTTAAACTGTTCACTTAATCAAAAACAAAAAGATGTCATTAAAATATCCGGTTACAAAATTCAGTCAAACTTGAATTTGTTACTAAACAAGACGTCATAGTAATGAAGTCCAGCTTCAAAATGCCACCGCATAAACCCACAACCAGTGCAGACTCGCACACATTACAAAAGTTAATTTTGAAGTACATTGTATAATAATAATAATAATAATAATAATAATAATAATAATAATAATAATATCTTAAACCATCAGTATTATTTAAGATTCAGCCAATATTTATTTTTAAGTGTCAGAATAATATGTTACCTCACAGTTCATCGTTGGATTTAATGACTGCCCTGCTGCGCACAACTCGCTATCCTATGGTTGTCTTCAGATATTTAAAAAATAACAAAAAAAACAAAATCCAAACACTGCTTTTTTTTTGAGACATGTTTACTTCAGGTAGATTGCATGTTAAGCAGCACTGGGAAAATGAGTGTCCCTGTGTTCTTGCGAGCTTGACCAAACATTAAATTATCAAATTCTGTGCAGGAAGAAATTTTTTCCTTATGTTGGTACCGTGTTGATAGGCTACTGATTATCGGTGCACCCGTACTTTTAGTATGGTAGACTTTTATAAGGGAGCATTGTCAGTTACAGTCAATAAGAGCACAGCCATGGATAAGTGTGAAGCAGAAACAATTGTATCCAGTTAGAATATGATTAAACACTTGGGCTAACTACAATTCTCCATTACCCTTTCTGTCCCAGCACCAAAAAAGGACTATGTATGATTTACTGTATAAAGTGAAAATTCCAACATCAATTTTAATTATTAGAGGGCCAGAGAAGATTAATATTAATAAACTCAATAAGCTATAATAAGAATTGTGTGTTTGCTTCTTTAGGCTGTTGCTGATATTCCTTCAAGCAAAACACAGCAGAGATGGACATAGTTACTGCTCTACTCAGGGTTGTGAGCGGGTGAAAATCACTGCCACAATTAAGTCCAAAGACATCAGCAACTGCATGACAAAAGCTTATCCAAAGTACTCAAAACCACCAAAGGCCATCATAGCAATGCCGCCACGGATCACCACACAGTGCAGTAACTGTGGAGCAGCTAAGGTAAACCCAAGCGAAAGTCAAATCAAGTATTCCCTGTTCTTGTGTTTGAACTCTAGGTCTGTTTCACACATTTGACAGGGATTTTATCTCATTTCACTGTCCTATCCTACAAATGTTATAGCATGTTTCTGCCTGTATGTATGCTGGCAGTTAGCTGCTTTTTTGAGATCATAATCTTGTTAAATTAACGCATCCACTACAATGGACTAGTTTTAGGTTTTTAACCACTATATAACCTAATGGGGATATAGTGGTTGAAACTTGGTTTAGACATTCTTTGACGGAACATTGTGCAATTTCAAGAAGCTGCTTGATGAGATTCTGGGATCAATAAGCTACTAACAACCAAACGAGCAAGATGGGCCAAATGGCCTCCTCGTTTTCTAAACTTTCTTATGTTCTTAATTGTTCGTCTTCATACAGTCATCATGGGACGCTTAATTGGGTTGCAGCGATAAAATATGTTTCACATCACGATACAAGCTGAACAGAAAATGACAATATCCTAATATTATCACGGTAAATAATCTGAATCTAGAACTCGTATTTTGTTCTTTTTAGATCATTTTAAATTAAAGAACACTTGTACAGCATTAATGTCAACAGTAATAGTATAGAATATAGGTACACTTTCAAAAGTAGTACAGTAGTACATACATATCCAGACAGTGCACAGACTAAAACCCTAAATACACTTTCAATTCAGTGAATGGTGTTTAATTTTAAAAGCAAGCAGGCAGTCAAGCACAGTTATACTGCAGATACACATATAGGTACAGAGTGCATTACTGGAAAAAGGGACCCCTATGCTCAGTATTATATTGAATTAAATAGTCACTATTTGGATATTTTTAAAGCAAAGAAATGTTGGCTTTTAAATATTTTTTTTTTTTTTTTTTAAATACATGAAACATAGCTACTTGAATTTGCTGTGTGAATGAAACTACATACAGGTGTGCATAGTCTGTTCAATGTATTTTTGGCACAGTAGCTCCAGTAATGTAAAATCCAGACCCCAGAGGGGAGGCTGAGATGGGTTATGTATAGGAACGTGCTTTTGGTAAATTTTGATAAACGTTTAAACGCTTTGCATTGTCAGCGTTTAAACCATATCTACACACACACTCTTTATATTACATTCTGATACTAACAGCCCTGGTCAGTATTTTTTAAGCAAGTAAATCCTGAATAAGCAAATGACGGTTTAACATCGCAAAGGCTTAACTACAAAAAACAAAAAACAAAACGTACACGTCAAAGTATATATTGAAATGTTTATGGTTGTAATTAAAGTTGGCTAGTGGATATATAACTATATACCAACATATTATTGAACGCATTTTTGATAGTATAATGTTTTTAGAATAGTGTGTTTCTTAAAAGGTTCATTTAACAACAAAAAAACAAGAACCTGTTTAGTGTTTTTTTTTTTTTTTTTTGTAGTTTTTTTTTTCTCTTTTTTATAGTAACTTTGCCCAAAATTATATGGTTTAAAAAAGAGACGAACATCACCCACTACATCGCTAATACAAAATAGCTACACGAAAGCGAGTTGTGCTAACAATTGGGGGGGGGGGTAGGAAATACTTTCATTTCTGGAAAAGGTAATTACCAGGGATAAAATAGCACAATATTTTGGAATTTTAAAGAGCACTGTGACCGATATTGAAAAGTCTGCCTCAGAGATTTAAAAGTTTGCAGTCTTTGATAGTAGCGGTGGGATTTTTGAGATCTGTTGTTGCTCGAGACGAGTACTTGAGCATTACAGTTTCAACGCCACTCTCCTCTACATACTGCCCTAGTGTACATAAACCTCCTAACATTGCCACAAGTCATTTTAAATGCCAAAGTGAAAAAAAGCCTTCTGCCTATGGGAAGATAGGAGAATGGGGTCCATGAGTCTGTGTTAATTGCAATTCTTTCTCCCTTTTTCACGCCCTGTTCAGATAAATATATTACAAATGTCGTTATGGGTGTTTGATTTTCATTGCCATCAGTAGCTCCATCCACAGTAATTCAGAATGTTTTCATTTCAAATTGTGAAGCATTGAACTTGTGTTTTTGTGGTACGGCAGTTTTGTTTGGTATAATTATTTACATACCACGGTTTTCGCATTCCTCAAAATACTCCCAAACGTGGCTTCCTTTGTTTAGAGATGCCATTTTAAATATAGAACAAAGTAAAAAAAAAACGCTTGTCATTAACATTATTACCCCTCCGTGGAATTGATACTATACCACGCCTACTGCAGGCATGAACACAGAGTGCACCAATGAAGCGCCAGATCGACCGAGAATAAAACCCGCCGCAGTGTCAATCTTTCTGTTGCACCAATTAGAAAACCTTCCTTTTTATAATATCCACCCTTGTTGTGGCACTAGAGCAGTCTCATACGCGAGGGACTACTGGTGATAAATTACTAAAATGAATGCATAAAAAAAAAAAAAAATGCGTTTGGTGACATTTGTCAAGTGACCGATTAAATGTCTAGCATGTTCTTAAATGTTTAATCACTTCTTTAGAGTTTATAGGTTTTAAACGTTTAAAATTCCCATCCCTAGTTATGTAGTGCTATGTAATATTTTTTACAAGATGAAACACAGATTCGTGTGCTCTTCATTTTTTTCATGTCGATGTTTCTGGGACTCCTTTCTATTAACTGCCTAATACGCACCGTGGTGTGTAGCAAATAGATCAAGGAATTTATTTGTAAAACCCAAATAAATGTGTAAAAACTCACAGCCCTAGCTGTCATGCCTATGGTAAAAAAATAAATAAATAAATAAAAAAGGTGAGTGGTGGGGCATTGACTCAGACGGCGAAATTACAGGCATTATTGCAGAGGGGGTATTTGTAACATTAGGTAGGTAGATTACATTTTCTATTAGGCATGCTTAAAATTCAAAGGTAGAGCACAGCACACAGTCGCGATAAGGAATCAAGAAGTGCAGTTAACATACCTTTAATGAATGCTAAAATACAATTCAAAGCTGCTGCAGTATGTCCAGTTTTGTCATTTCAAATATTTTCACAAAACAAACATTAAACCAAAGCTGCAGTGTCCCGTGCAAAACCACACCATGAACAGCCACATTTGTAGGTGAAAAATGCTCAGATAAGTCATTTAAAATTTTTAAAAAATATATAAACCCATGACATTTTCGGTCCACGAAAATAACGATTTTTCTTAAATTATACAAATTCACATTTTATTTGTACATTGAACTCAAAGTAACATTTACTAGGTAATGCATGCAACTTTTAGGCTACCCCCTTGATCAGTGCTGCCAGATTTGCTTTTTTTCCATCCAAGTTTGGCTTGTTTTGAAAGTATCTAAAAAATGTTGTCTTTGGTGGTTTGGTTATTTTTTGACTATTTTTATCATGCATGTTTTTTTCTATTCCTTTTGATCTCTTATGAGCTCATCACCAGTGCAGAACTTCAGTCACCACAATGCCCTGTATAGTATATCATGTGTCGTCCGCCCCCAAACCCCACCCACTCGTTTTTTCTGGACCAATACAATTTACAAATCACACAAATGTTCAGTTATTTTTTATTACCAATTTAAGAATGGTATCAGTACAATAAGTGCTTTTACATTTCGTAACTTTGAAAATCATCAAAGAATATAATTCAGTGCAATTTAGACACATTACAAAACTTTAGAAATCATTACAAAAAAAGTTCAGTAAAATGTTTCTGTACTTTGATACTTGCTGTTAAGATGTTATAATAACGTGCAATTTAAATTAATACAGTTACCGCAACAATTTAAAGCACACAATGCTCCGTCTAAGGCTTTGGTGGTCTGAATAATTCTGTAACTTTCATTTGCCTCAGTCTGCTTGTCCTTTTTTTGGCAGCTAAATCTTGTAGTTGTTTTAGCAGCAGAAGCTGTGTGCATAATTCCTCACGTGATTACATGTGCGTTGGGTAGATTACAATGTACGGTTGATCAAAGATTGGATAATTCACATTCTACTGTACATTGTTGTGTAATTACTATAGTTTGTTTAACTAGCATTTTTTGTTTTTGTTTTTTAAAAGATGGTATTTACAAGTGATCCTCATAAAACCTACCTCCAAGCACAGATCAAATCCCTGAGCAAGGAGGAGCTACAAGAAGGAGATAACAAATCCTTTATCACAGTAGGTTGCATTGTATTTCATTGTTTTGGGGATATAGAAGATTACATGTGTGAAATACTATGTACTATGGTGCTTATTCACAAAGTTTAAATCATGGTAATTATTTAACTGTTTGATTTATGAGGGGCCTTTTCACAATACTGTTTTTTTTTTTTGTGTGCGTGTGTATAAACGTTCTCAGTTTTGGGTTTAAATAGTTATTTGAAAAATGAGAAGATTCTTATAAACTCTGTATAAGAATTGAATATGGTTTACTGAACTGCAAACTTGATTTAAATGAAAATTACAACACAGTCCTGAGGAAAACCTGACAGTTGTTTTCACAGACCACAATCCCCACTAATATTGGGCTACATGTTACCTTATTTAAGGTATGTAGTTGAAGACCAGGGATAATTTGATTCTGTAAACCCACCATACAGGTATATGCAGTACTTTTTTAAAATTATTTTTTATGAATAAGGCCCAATGTTTTTGTAAAGCCAAGAAACTCCAAAGATTTGACTCATGAGTGTATTAGATTAGTGTTTAAAGCCTTTCCCAGTACCTTTAATAGCCCCAGCTGAATATCTTTATACAGTCTTAGACAAAAGTATTGCCCCCCCTACATTTATTATACCAGAATTTAAGGTAACAGATTAAGGACAAGCATTTAATAAACTTTAACCACTTTTTAATAAAATAAAAAGCTAAATACACAAATTCTTATAGTTTTACTAATTACTATTTATCAAAATCAAACAAACTTATTTATTCATTCATGACAAAAGTATTGGTACCCTGCTTTATTTTTACTTTTATTACGGCTTTCAGACCTCTATGATAATAATTAACCAGTATGTTACATCTTGCTGGTTAAATGTGGACCCATTCTGTCTTGCATATTTCCTTCAGCTCAGATAGATTTTATACACAGTGCTTGGCTACATTTTTTTTTTTTTTTTTTTTCAGATCAGTCCAAAGCATTTCTATTGGATTGAGATCTTGTGATTACGAAGGCCATTCTAATTATTTTATCTTCATTTTCTTCAAGAGTTAGCCTTATGCTTTGGGTCGTTAAATGTCTCCAGTACCTGAACTGCTAAAACACCCCCATATCATGCATGTTTAATTGTAGGTACAAGGTTTTCTTCATTGAAGGCTTTCCCTTTTTTCTCCAAACATACTGTGGGCCAGATTTGTTAAAGAATGCTTCAGGTTCCTGTTTAAAGAAATTGGCAAAATTTAGACAGTTAGTTGTATGAACTTTCTTTAAAAGTGGCTTGCAGCGAGGTCCACATGCACACAGCTCTTCAGTGTTCAGGTGTCTTTGTACAGTTCTTTTGTGCACAGTTATGCCTGATGCTTCAAAATCTTTCTTTAAGTCCTTGGCTGTGAATCTTTGATTTTTTTTTTAGCTGCTCGGATGATTCTTCACCCTGCTGTACCCCTAATTTTCAAGCATTTTAGATGAATTTGTTCTGTGGTACTGTGCTGTGTTTTTGGTATTTCATATTTTTGTGATACTGTTCTGTAACCATTTCCTTTGTTGTAGATTGCTGCAGGTGCTTTTCTCTGACATGAATCCAACTCCTTTGTCTTGATAATCATCTGCTGTGTTGCCAAAATGTTGTTGTTCAACAGATGTTGAAAATAATAATTTTTTTTTGGCTATATAATTTACAATGCATCTTAATTAGTGTGTAATGGTTTTCAATCAATGAATATATTTAATTGGTTCTATTAAATGTTTGCAGATTTTAATATAAAGGTGCTAATAACTTTGTCATGAACAAATACAGATGATCCTGCTTCATATCATGATTGGCGTGCAGGTGTAATTTGATATATGATATAAACCACGTTTCCTGTTTGTGACAGCACATTATGAGTGCGAGAAAAAAGAAAGAAAATGAACAGTGAATTAAAAATGTACGTTTAGTCGTTCTTTACATTTAAACAAATGCATATAATTTACTACAGGACAAATGCCTTTTGTATCATTAACTGGAACGAAACAGTTTGTGTCTATCTAAAAATTGTCGACTTATGAGAGCTATCAATTAGGTGTTGCACTTGATGATTTTTTTTTTGTGTGTGCATTTGTATAAGACTGTTAAAGAAGAACATTTTGGTGACGTTGGAGTTTTTTAACTTCACTGTATCCCTTTGACTGCCCACGCAGCATTTGACAAGCTGCAAAAAACGTCAGTTTTATCGGCCTAAATGATTATTAGTTGTTAGTTGCGTTGAAAAATTAATTATATCCTGTGGTTACTTAATAAGGGCCACCCACGCAGCATTTGACAGGCTGCACAAAACGTGGCAATAAGCGGGTCTGTGAGATGATATTGAGAGGTAATTCCTTAAACCTGTGGTGCATGGCGAGTGGTTTTTGAAACATTGTGATAATAAACGGTATGATATTAAGAGAGATGGTTATAAAACGGGTTTATCTGTATTTTAAATTGCTCAATTGCTTTTTTATTTATATAAATGTTGTTTGCTAAACTACCAGAAATTGTGTATTTTGTGCATATTCATTAGTGGCTAATGTTCATTAAATGCTTGTATTTAACATTGTGTTTTCTTAAATGATATTTTATTAAGTGTATCCCGCCAGTACTTTTGTCTGCGGCTAGAACACTTTACCCTGATGGTCAGTTCAAATATTAGGTCTCAATTCTTTTAATTGTTATGTCATACTTTTCCAACACAAAGTAATCATGTATTTACAGTTTTATACATGCCCGTGTAACCAATATTTCATTCATGCCTGGATGAGGTCCCTTCACTTTAGATTAATTCTTCTAAAATTCCAATTCATTTTTACTTTTATTTCTTGTTTCCTCTAGGTAAATGGTGAAATGTTCTCCTTTGCTGAGTCAGGATTTTTCCTAGTCACTGTTGATGCGTGCACTGGCAAAGTCACAAAAAACACATTGTTCTTTCAGCTGGATGCTAAAATGGAAAAGTACTTGCAGACTGGAATCCCCCAAAGGTAAGGGAAAGATTTGGGACTATTGTACCTGCCACAAAGTTACAGCATATTGCAGGAACTAAGGATCTGTTCTATAAGGTTTAGAAAGTGTATAATACATAGAGGTGCGGGTGGTCTTGAAAAAACAACATTCAATGTATAGTTACAGTGCCTTGAAAAAGTATTCAGCCCCCATTCCTTTTTTCACATTTAAGTGTCTCACAGCCTGAGATTTTGATGCATTAGATTGGGAATTTTTATTTGCGCGAGTCACACATTTTTTTTCAGAATCCCCCCCAAAAAGAAAGAAAATAGTAAACAATAAAATAATAAAAATTAAACTGGGTCAATACTTGGTTGAACCACCTCTGGCAGCTATTACAGCCAGTAGTCTTTTCGGATAAGTCTCTGTTAACTTTGCACAACGTGATGGAGCAATATTTGCCCATTCCTCCTTGCAAAATTGCTCAAGCTGTGTCAAGTTAGATGGGGAACGGTGATGGACAGCAATTTTGAGATCTTGCCACAGATTTTCGATGGGATTAAGGTCAGGACTCTGACTGGGCCACTCAAGGACATTTATTTTCTCCATTTTAAGCCACTCCAGTGTTGCTCTGGCAATGTACTTTGGATCATTGTCCTGTTGAAAGACAAATGCTTTCGCAGTTTGAGTTTTTTGGCAGAGGGGCTCAGGTTTTTATCCAGGATTTCTCTGTATTGTGTGCCATTCATCCCCCCATCAATCCTGACAATATTGCCAGTCCCTGCTGCTGAAAAGCATCCACATAACATGATGCTACCACCGCTATACTTTACGGTGGGGATGGTGTTACCTGGCTGGTGTGCAGTTTTTGATTTGCGCCACACATACCGCTTAACGTTCAGGCCAAAAAATTCCACTTTAGTCTCATCAGACAAAAAGACGTTCTGCCACATAACTGCAGTATCTTCTAGGTGACGTTTTGAGAACTGTTTGCGGGTAAGGATATGTTTTTTTTCAGCCAAGGCTTCTTCTGTGCCACTGTCCCATAAATGCCCTTTTTGTGGAATGCCTTGGAGATTGTTGATACATAAACATCATCGTCCATCTCAGCCTCTGACTTCTGTAAGTCATTCAGAGTCACAGTTGGCCTCGTAGCTTCCCTAAGAAGTGCCCTTCTTATCCGGTAACTAATTTTAGAGGGGCGGCCTGATCTAGGCAGGGTGGTTTCATATTTTTCCCACTTCTGTACGATGGACTGCACTGAGCTCCAAGGGATGTTCAATGCCTTTGAAATGGTTTTGTACCCTTCCCCAGATTTGTGCTTCTCTACAGTCACATCCCTGACTTGCTTAGAATGCTCTTTCGTCTTCATTTTGATTTTTTTCTTTTGAAAGTCTCTACCATACTGTGGAACCATACAGAGAGAGCAGTATTTATCCTCACAGATTCATTTAAAGCAGGTGATCCACTAATTTCTTACACAGGTGGAGTCCATCAACAAATTGTGTGACTTGTTGAGGTTTTTGTACTATTTTTTTTGTACTATGTTATTGCACCTGAGCACATTTAGGCTTGCAATTACAGAGGGTATGAATACCTTTTAAATCTGAATTTCCATTTTTAATTTTTAGTAAATTGTTGAAAGCTTTTGGAATTTCTTTTGATTTGACATGGTGCGCAATGCTTTGTTCTATCTGTCTATTTCAAATTCGGAATCTGAGACTCTTAAATGTGAAAAAAGGGATGGGTGATGGGGGTGGTCTGAAAAACAAAAACAAAAAAAACATAGTGTTGCAAGATTGTTTTTGTTATTGTTTAGGACCAATACATTGAGGACCGGTAGTTATTTCAGTTGGGTTAACATTTATATTTACAAAATGAATAATTCATGTCAGTAAAACATAATAATTACAGTTAATAAAACAATCTAATGTGGGGATCCTCACTTCAAAACAAGTTAATGTTTGTATATGTGTTAGTGAAACGCACATGCAAAACTGAAAATTGATGCATTTTGAGCGGTGCTTATTTTTAATAACGAATTTTGCCAAATAATACAAAACAGAAGAAAAACCTTAACTAAATCTTTATAACCTTGTTGCATCGTGTCCATCACACTGAGCATTAAATCAGGTGGCACAGATGGTATATTGTGCATATACTGTTTTCTCCAGTGAATAAATGGAAAATTACACACTGAAAGATTTACTGTGTTGAGTTCTAACTAACAGGGGTGATTTTTTTAAGTGGATCTTTTTTTAATCTTTTGTTCTGTTAGTAAAACAAAAACCAGTGGATTTATTTCTGCATACCGACCAAGATGTATTAAAAAATACACCAGGAAAACAGGTGTAGCACACAGATAATATGCGTTTGGTAAATCCATCTCAATTACTTATGTGGGCAGGAGGATGATGGGAAATGTAGTTCTGAGAGGTCCATGCAGATACATGGGAAGCCATCTTGAGGCGGGAAATGCAATTTAAGTGTTAAAGTCATCAAAATGTAAAAAAATATTATAAAATAAATTAAATATATACACACATCTTGCGTAAACAGTTGTAGCAACACATGGGAACATGTGACACAATAAAATAAAAGGTCCTTATGTGTCCTTTTAATATTACTGTCAAGTAGAGATGTCATGATATGAACATTTTCTCAGACGATTATTCCGTGGGATGTTATCACGATAATTGTGATACAGCACGATATTTTGCAAAAAACTACAAAATAAAATTCTTGCAAATTTAATATGCTACCTATTTACAAAACAGTATTTTAAATACAGAACTCTCAGAACAGTTTCTAAACATAGGTATCAATTATTGTAGATACAAACTAAAATGCCATTTTAATCAAGATAAGTCCTTATTTAAAAAGTTCCCTTTTATTCAATATACTTCACATGGTTTCTTTGTGTTTTTTGTTCTCATGTACAGGCTATATGGTACTGAATTTCGGCACTGAAATGAGTAAGTTACACATGCTGAGGTAGGGCCTTTCGAAGGTTTGGTGAAAAAATATGAAATGGTTCCTGAGTCATTAATAATAAAAAGATAACAGGCTAGCATCCAGAAATTTGTGAAATCCTCTCAGCAAGGAACCCCGCCTCCTGAAGGAGTGTGCTTGTACACAAGCCATTTGCTGGTTAGATCAGCAAAAATGTGTGTAAGTGACATCAGGCCACTGTGAGATCTGTAGTTCTGGCGGACCCTGTAAACAATGTAATGACATAGACACGTGCTTCCGTTTGAACTACAGCTCCCAGAATACATATTAAACGGCTTGGTAAGTGCTGTTTTGTTAAAACAACTTGACAGAAATTTCACAAATGCAGTAGAGCATCCAATTTTAGTAGTCAGTAAAAACAAAAATAAACATGTCAGTCAGTGGTACAAGGTGAATAACCAGTTAAATATATGTACTGTACACAGAGGCTGCGGAGCGCCACCGTGAGGGCAGCAATAAATAACTTGGTGAAACGTTTAACCCTTTTGCTATTTGATGTACCTGGTATGTTCTGAAAAACACTTGTTTCACTTAGGATTGCTCAACGACGTTTTTACTGATAATCTGGGGGTCGATATTTCCAATTTCATTGTTACACAGATCAAATGTCTTCAATGTGATGTGACACAGGTTTTAACCAAATTTATAGCCTGCTTGAATGTTAGCGCTGTGATACATCCAGTGAATTTAAAACAATTTGCTTGAAGCTTTTGTTTCCATTTAATGATCGATAATAAGAAATATTTCTTTTGATTTAGGAGGTTTATTACTGTCTTGTGTTTCATGAATTAAAATTCCAGATTTGTTTCTCATAATTGTTGATTTAAGGATGTTAAGTTCCTATTCCCAAGTCCAATAGCTCCACTATTATTGGGTGAAACACATTTCTAAATGGAGCTGGTCACATCAGAGTTTGAGTTTTACTCCATTACAATTAACTGAGCATATGGAAATGAATAAATCTGAATACAGACTAGCTGTGGTGAGCCTCTCCTCAAGCTTTCTTTTAAAATGTTGTTCAGAACTTTCTAAAAAAAGAAAGTGTGTGTGTATACGGCAGCCTACATCGGCCCTGGGCAGCTTAAAGACAAGCCTGCAGGCGCCTATGGGTCTCTCTCAGGTCACTGCACGGATCACTGGTGTGCGGGGAGCCGAGTACACCCTGGCCGACCTAGCCCTCCCTTCCCCTGGTCAGCGCTTGGCCAATTGAGAGCCGCCTCCTGGGAGCTACCTTCCTCAGTCAGCAAAGGAATAGCCTGGACTCAAACCAGCAACATCTAGACTATAGGACTCATCCTGCACTCCACGCGGAGAGCCTTTACTGGATGTGCCACTCGGGACCTCCCTGCATAATATTTTTAACATGGAAATTGCCCAAATAAATGGGCAGCTGTGGGGAAAAAAAAAAAAACAGTGTGTGAATGCCACCTGATGAACCTTTTGAAGGTTTAAAACTACCTTAGAATTCCTGGCTAGTGAACAAACCTTTGAACACAACCCTAGTTAATTATCGTCATCTACTGTCGGGTGTTCCTATTAGTTTTTTTTTGTATTCGGTCCAGTTGATGCGTTGTTCTCAGAGTGGGCAAAATCATAAATATAAATAAATAAATAACTGCAATAATTACAAATGTTGACAATAGAATAATCATTACAATTTATTTCGTGATTATCTTTTTATTGTCACATTGTTTATATCATTAACCGTTTCACTGCCACATTGTCTAACCTCTGGGTATGTCAATGCTACTGATCTTTCACACTTACATTCTACTTAGATTTTTTCACAAAAAAAAAAAATGCATTCTTGTTTTTGTTTGCTTGCCTTTTAATGTATCCTTTTAACTCAGAGTGTCTTGTTTTTTTTTGTATTCATTAGGTCCATTGTATTACTTAGCACAAGAAATAAACAAAGTGGTTTTGGCAGCATTTCACAGTATTTGGTGTCTATGGGAATAGCCAAAGTTGCTGACCTTCAGATTAAAGGTTTGTAATTTCAGAGTATGAACTTATTGATTTATTTGTATACAAAGCATTTGAATTCCATCAAGTAAGCTTCACATTATGTTTTTTTTTTTTCTCTTCAGAAAGCTTTGCATTCTTCGGATTTCGAGGAGCTGTTAACACCTCCTGGGCTAAACTGTTTACAGCTCCAGCAGGAAAAAAACTGGGGCTGCTTGAGAAATACATTCCCCTACAACTGGAAGAGTATGGCTGCATCAAAGCTGACACGCCTCGGGGGAAGGATGTGGAACTTCTAAAGAAAGCTTTGAGCAAACACTAGCCTTGAAATGTGAACAACAGTATGAATGTGAACTAACTTATTTTTATTTATGGCATTTTATGAAGAGGAAAAAGTTTACCAAATGTTTACCGTTTTACAGGGTATTTTGTATTGTAAACTCAAACTTCCAAATGCCATGTCATGCACTTTCTATGGGAATTGATAAACATTTGTCTGTGTTAAAGATAAAACAGTAGTTGAACTATTCAGGCAACGGTTGGTGCAGTGCGCTAATTAACAACCTCATACAATCAAATGTAAATAAGTTAAAGGAGAAATTATTTTAACCACACATCCTGACTCCTGACACAGTTAAGGGGTGTTTTCCTCTTTAGGCAAATTCTGAAACACATTTTTTAATGAGCTTTCAATTGACAGAAACATGATTTGGTTTGTCTACCTAGAATTAGAATACAGTTATACAGTAGAGTTGATCTAGTACTCTTTTACAAAAAACTCATGCCAAGTTGTTTTAACAAGATTAAAAACACCATTGTTCTCTAGAAAGAAAGGTAGATTTCACTTTTGCTGCAGCTCGGTGTAAAGCAATATCCTGCACAGGGTTGTGGGAGACATTTATTAAAATTCAATGTAAAAAAACATAATGCAATTATTTATTTTGTTAGCCACTGAAAGGTGAAATTGCACCTTAAACTTTCATATTTAATTGATGTCCTAGATATGTTTCTTAATGACAGTTCATATATTTTTATATCTATTCGGAAATTGTTACCAAAGTCTTGATTGCAAGTTAATTCTAGATGATATTTTATTACCCAAAATGTAATTTTTTAAAGCATGTTTATACTCTTTTGTTAACCAAGAAACAACATAATGAAGTGCGTGTTAAAATGTTAATCTGTGGTCTGTGCCTTTTCAAAATGGGAGCAGGGCTCTCTGGAGTTCATAACACTAAACATTGTATGACAGTAACTATAACACACCATTTGCTGTTATTAACTCCAGTAAGTCTAAATCCTGACTTTGATTTATATAGTAAATGTAAGAATAACTGTATCAAACGTTAAACCAGTTTTGTTTTTAATATCTTTTACTTTGGTTAATTTCAAACTGCATGAGTGAAATTCATTCCCTGCACTTTTTAAAAGACTGAAACTATAGGCTTTTTTTACAGATATTTTTCAGTAGTAGTTGCCTTTTACACCTTGTTTTTAAATGGGCATATTTTCATACCCTGAATGTATAAAAGGTCTCTGATCTTTAATCCTGTTATTTGCAGTAACATGCTAGCATAACATGTCTACCATTAGGAACACCCATGTGCTTTTTATTAACCACTGTGTAATACTGAGGGAGACTCTGCAGTACAGTTCTATAGGATTTGAATTTATTGAGCTTGGTGATTTTCAAAGCAGCACATATAGGAAGGGTAGTATGTTTTATAGTGTGGGGGTGTAAGTTTTTCAATGTTCTGTCACCAGGTTTGTTTTCTTAGAGACAAAATATTGTCAACCACAAATTTCAGCGTAGAACAGTGAAAGTTCTGCTGTGCATTTTATATTCTAAATAAAACATTGACTAAAATGCACAGAGAATGATTTTACAAACTTGTAAAGAAATAAGGAACACAATTACTATTTGTCTTGTTTGTTTGTTTTGTGCCTGAAAAGTCTCTTACTAGCTGTTGTGCTTCACTGTTCAGTACGTCTACGTGCAGAAGGGTTTTTTATTTGTAGCTTATTCTTTAGCCAAATAAGACGTACACGTACACACCCACATCTGGTTTGTGCAACTTATTTGACTATTTACTGTTAACTTCAATGTAAAATAAATCCAGTTTTCATGTTTCGTGGGGAAAGGTTTTGAAGAATAAAATCAACTGGCTAAGTAAAGATAATACTGTAATTTGCATTTGAGGGGAGCATTGTTGAACATTTGGTGCCAGTACTAGTGCATTATCTGTTATATACATTTTAGTAATAAAGTATTGCAAACCTATTTGCCTTTTAAAACATTTTAAACAGCTGCTGGCATTGTTTTTGCTAACAATCTGAGGTTCTGTGCATTTTAATTAGTTTTTCATAGTTCTATATTTTCCTTTTGAGCTAAAGGCCAAAAGGACTATTTAAAGGATAAGTACAACCTTGCCTGCCTCTTTGATGTAGGTGGTATGTGTCCTTTCTGTCCCATACTTTTATAGTAACGACTTGGATCAAAACATAAACTGCAAGATTATTACATTTGCTGGAGACCTCTTAACTGTCTTCAGCAAATGTCATTTTTCTTAATGTTGTATTAATTGATAATCTGACTATAAAAATCACATTTTACCACAAGATGGGGCTGTCGGGCTTATTATTATACAAATAAACTTACCATTGTTAAAGGTGGCTCCTACTACTTTACCAGTCCTTGAAGATGCCTGGTGGTTAAAGCTTCCTTCTGCTGCAGATTGTTTCGAGTTAGCTTGCAAATAAGTTGTGCTACATATAAGCAGTGGTCCAAATAAGCTGTGTACCTGCCATTTCGTACATTAAAATATCTGAAATACGAACTCAATTTAATAATAATAGCTTTATTTTTATATAACACCTTTCATTGTGGACCACCATTGCAAAGCGCTTTACTGATGTAGGCTGTGAACTGCATTATATGCAGAGTCACTTACAATAGGACATTGATTTAACATCTCAACCGCAGGATGGAGCACAAGGAGGTTAACTGGCTTGCTCAGGGTCACAGTGAGTCAATGAGTGGCAGAGGTGGGATTTGAACAGGTGACTTTCTGGTTACAAGCCCTGGACTTTAACCATTGGACCACACTGCCTCCTAATATATAAAAATATGCATAACAATTTTGGTGCACAGCTTGTTTGCTTCCCTTAAAACTTCCACTAAACTCCCAGAATACAATGTCTTCAGTTACTTGGAAACTACACAAGAAAAACCAACCCAACAAATGTTATCCAATCTCTGGCTAGCCCTGTTGTCTTTGCAGCCAATCACAATAAGAATATGAAAAAACTGCCAGCGAGCTACACAGGGTGAAGCGTAAACATTTCAGTGTAGCTACAGATCCAACTGCTGAAAAAGGAGCCTATAATATTAAATGAGTTATTAATGCATTTCCTTATTTTAACATGTTCACTGAGTTTAAGAATTTAATGTTTAAATATAAGTAAAGTTAATAATTTGCAGCCAATAAAGAACCACTTAGAACACACACATGGTTGTACAGTAGTTCAAAGTAACATTGCAGTTAAAATGGAAGGCTCTTTTTTAATGCCTACCATATTAACATTAAACATTGTACAGTACTTATTTAACCCCCCTGAAAAATACATTTGAATCTCTCAGTGTTCAAATTACTCCCAGACCCAAAACCTTGTAAGGAGTATTGCATGCCATACAAGTATAAAAATGAAAGGTCATTCAGCTCAAATGTTGACTATTTGTGATGGTAACAACATGAAACCCCTCCCTGGGATTTGGTGTGTGCATGCAAAACAAGAGCACAGGGTCACACATTGCTTCTCATCATTTTAAAATGTTTTACCTGCATTTTTGGAAGAGGACATGTTTATCAACAGGTTAAACAGTTGTCTAAACAATGTACCTCTTTTCACCATGTCATTATTATAAGGTAGTATTTCTGCTACCTTCACCATCTGTTGTCTGAAATGAATAATCAAGCACAATCTGTTTCAGTATTTCCAAGTTCTCCTGCACCAAAAATCTGAAAGGTTTATATTACAGAGAAGACCGTACATTTTTGTATCCAGCTCTAAAATGAACATATTCATCTATTCACTCAGTGTAAATATTCTGGTTTCATAACTGCTCAGTTACTATTTTGCTAATACTGTAGTTCATTTCATGTGTGGCAATGTGGAATATTCAGATCGAAATTTATACTTAAAACCATAGGCAATTGCATTGACAGTGATCTGCCACTTTGCAATCAAGAATACTTTTTGTTTTGCTGGAAATTCACTGCTGTGCACCAGATGGTGCTGGCTCTTAGTAAAATAGACACTATGGCAAATGTAGCCTAAATTACATGTCTTTTACTCTTTAATCAGCAAGACTAATGCTTTCTCTTTTTTAGATTTTTTGTTATCAAATTACAGAGCACCTGTTGTCCTGTAGACTGGAATTGGCATAGATAAAACCAGGGGTGAAATTCTCAACAAAAAAAAAAAATGCATGCACAGCTGGGTAAAAACATTAAAAAAATTAAGGCAATTGAGTGCCAGTGAATAAATACTTAAAAAATCTATACATATTGGTACACGATACGAATACAAAATAAGCCTTAACAAATATCTGATCAATTATAACCAATTCACCATAAATAAGGAAGCTAAAAACACTAAGCCTTGTATTCTCTGCATGTATCACTCAGTCATGTACTGTAATATAACTCTTAAGTTAAACCTTAAATGACAACCATTAAGAAATATTACACTTTGCAGTAACTGCTGTAGAGAGGGAGTTTTGTTTCAAGATATCCTAAATGAGGGAAGATGTTATTAAAAAAAAAAAAAAAAAAAAAAAAAAAATGCTAGGAAAAAAATGAATCAAAAAGGACCAAGTCAAACAGGGCACAATAGGGCATAACATGCAACAGACCCTACTACTACTACTAATGAACTTGGCCATTTTAATCTCCATAGTATTCTCTGAAATCATCCCCATACTTTCCAGCTCATCTACAACATGACCTGGCCATGCTACAATAATAGCCTTGAATAAGGACATATATCTGTTTCATTCATATATTTTGTACTTATTACTTATCTTACAATACTATGTTCTGTGTGCTTCTCTGTTGTGTTTCTCTGTAAACTTAATTGCCATGATCTAGTCCAGAAAAAGATTTTTCAGGCAGAAATGATGTAAAAGTAGACTTTTTATTTTATTTTATCCCTGGTATTCTGGTTTCTGCACAAGAAACAAAGTGGCAAAAGACACATTTTCATAAAGTAATATCATTACTGTGGTTTACTTCTGCCCTTTTTTTTAGGTGAAAACTCCCATTTAACTTAAATAAACTCTTCAAAATGTTTTAGAAAAGGGACATTGTACAAAGAAAAAACACCTTACCGTGGTCCAACTGCATTGTGTATCTGGACGACCTACCGGTACATGCCACTACCTTCCCCGAGGCGCTGAAGAACTTGCGTACTGTGTTTGAGTATATCCAAGGAGTGGGCCTGAAACTCCACCCAGGGAAGTGCAACCTGCTGGGAAGAGAAGCACACTTCCTCGGGCACATCGTCAGGGCAGACAGCATTGCCACAGACCCTGTAAGGGACTGTAACAAATGTGTGGAGCTTCCTGGGTCTGGTGTCTTATTATTGTCGCTTTTTGAGGGACTTTGCACAGATCGCCAGGCCCCTGCATGGTTTGACCAAAAAGGGAGGCCGGTTTGCCTGGGACAATGACTGCGCAGCCACCTTTGGAGAACTGCGGGATGCCCTCGTGAAGGCCCTGCACTTGATGTTTCCCAATCCCCAGAAAGTACTGACCATGCACAAGTGGCTCGCTGGATTGAATATATATATATATATATATACACACACACACACGCACACACACACACACCGAGCGTAAAAAACATTAGGAACACCTGCTCTTTCCATGAAATAGACTGACGAGGTGAATCTGGGTGAAAGCTATGATCCCTTATTGATGTAAACTGTTAAATCCATTTTAATCAGTGTAGATGAAGGGGAGATACAGTTGAGACATTGATTGTGTATGTGTGCCATTCAGAGGGTAAATGGACAAGTGCTTAAGTGTTTTTGAACGGGGTATGGTAGTAGGTGCCAGGCACGTCGGTTTGAGTGTGTCAGGAACTGCAACGCTGCTGGGTTTTTCACATTCAGCAGTTTCCCATGTGTATCAAGGATGGTCCACCACCCAAAGGACATCCAGCCAATGGCAGGCCAGTGTTCAAAAATGGTTCATTGATGCAAGAAGCCAAAGGAGGCTGACACGAATTGTGCAGAGCAACAGATGGGCTACAGTTAGTCAACTGACAGTCCAGTACAACATTGGTGCCGAAAGACCCATAAAAAAGAATGCACAACTCATCGTACCTTGACACGCATGGGGTATGGTAGCCAACGACCTAACAGAGTTCCACTTCTTTCAGCAAAACACAAGAAACTGCAGTTGCAGTGGGATAAGGAAAGAAAACCCTGGACACTGGAGGATTGGAAAAACATTGCTTGGTCTGATGAATCCCGGGTCCTGCTGTTTCATGCTGATGGGAGGACTAGGGTATGGAGAAAACCACATGAGTACACGCATCCATCATGCCGCGTGTCAATATTGCAGGCTGGTGGTGATAATGTGGGGTGTATTTTCATGGCACACATTGGGCTCCTTGATAAAAGTGGAGCAACATTTGAATGCCACAGGATATCTGAACGTCATTGCCAATCAGGTGCATCCCTTCATGGCAGCAGTGTATCCATCTGCTAATGGATTTTTACAGCAGGATAATGTCCCATGTCACAAGGATTGGATTGTCCAGGAATGGTTCCACGAACATGACAGTGAATTCAGCTTACTGCAGTGGCCTGCCCAGTCACCAGATCTCAATCCAATTGAGCATCTGTGGGATGAGATGGAACAAGCTATTCGGAGTAGAGATCCACTACCAGCCAACTTGACACAACATTGGAGTCAACATGGGCCAGCATCCCTGTGGAACACTTTTGACACCTTGTAGAGTCCATGCCACAATGAATTGGAGGTGCAACTCAATATTAGGAAGGTCTTCCTAATATTTTGTACACTCAGTGTGTGTGTGTATATATATATATATATATATATATATATATATATATATATATACACACACACACACACACACACACACACAATGCCTATAGAAAGTCTACAGTGAAAAAAAACAACGTCCAAGTGAAAAAAATATTCTAGAGATTTGTAGAAAATTAATTATAAATAAAAACTGAAATAGCTTGGTTGGATAAGTGTCCACCTTATCCAACTGAAAAAAGTTCAAGGGGTGTAGACTTTTTTTTTTTTTTTTTTTTTTTTTTAGTCGTTTAGTCGTTGTCAATTAATTTTGTTATTTCCCTGACTCGGGAGGGCGAAGATGAACACACTTTGTCCTCTGAAGCGTGAGCTGTCTGCAGACCACTTCTTCACACATTGCGGATTCACCATGCAGCCACCCATGAGCTGCAGCGTCGGAGGACAACACAGCTCTAGGTAGCTTACACGCAAGCCCGCAGGCGCCCAGCCAGACTACAGGGGTCACTGGTGCACGGTGAGCCGAGGACACCCTGGCCGACCAAACCTCCAGTGTGGCTTTGACTTTGTGCTTCGGGTCATTGTCCTGCTGAAATGTGAATTTCCTCCACAGTTTCAGTCTTGGCTCACTCAAACAGGTTTTCCTCAAGGATTTGCCTGCACTTTGCATCATCCATTCTCCCCTCTATCCTGACAGGCTTGTGCCAGACGTAACGCTTGGAATTTAGACCAAAAAGTTCAATTTTTGTCTGGTCTGACCACAAAACCTTTCTCCACATGTTGCAGTATGATCTACATGCTTTTTTCCCCGCAAACTCCATATGTGCTTTAAGATGAGGCTTTCTGAGTAATGGCTTCTTTCTTGCCACCCGTCCATACATGCCAGCTTTGTGTAGGGACCAGCTTTTATTGATGTGTGAACACTGACTCCCATCTCAGACACAGGACTTCACAAATCTCTCAAGGCCATTGTTGGCTTCAGAGTGACATCCCAACCCAGTTTCCTGCTTGCCCCACTGATCAGTTTGGGAGGGTGACCTGATCTGGGTAGTGTCTGGGTGGTATGAGTGTCTTCATAAGTGTCTTCTTAATGATGGACTTCACTGCGCTAAGAGGGATAATCAGTGCCTTTGAAATGTTTTTGTACCCTTCTCCTGCTCTGTGCCTCTCTACCACTTTATCCCTGACTTGTTTCGAAAGCTCCTTGGTCTGCCTGGTTGCTTTGTTGGATCACTGTGTGAGTTGCAGCTTGAACATCTTTATATACCTGAGGGAAATTATCTACAAGTTAAACCACTTTGAGTACACACAGGCTGAAACCATTTCACTAATTTTGTGACCTTTCAAACAAATCATTTGCACCTGAGCTGATTTAGGGCTGCAGAAGCAAAGGGGTTGAATACTTATGCAACTGAGATGAATATGTTTTTCTCTGTAAATCTTACTTATTTATATTCTATATGCATTTTTTAACTTTATCAATGTGGAGTAGTTTGTGTAGATTCTGCATGTAAAATCTAATTTGAAAGCGTTGTGGAGTATGCTCAGGTGCCAACAAAATGTGAAAACTGAACTGGGGGAGCACCAGCGACGTCTGGCAGCTGCCCAAATTATATATATACTTCTGCAAACATATATATATATATATATATATACCCAAAACAAACACCTAGCTCCGACCGGGGAGCACGCGGCTGCAGCATAGGACAGAGGTCTTAACCTGGGGATATGGCAATACGACTGCCCACTCACACAGTCGGGCTCTTCTCTCAGCAGCGGAGCCTGGAAGCAGGGGACTGGCTGCCTCTCAAATACTGCTGATTCCTGGGCTCTAATTTACAACTACCACCAGGTGCAGGGGAATTACTAGCACAATAACACAATTACACAATTAAACCCCATCACACCCAGCAGTGCATTCACAAGGTTTTTAGCAGGGAAGGATTTAACCCCCCGTGAGAGATCTCACACATCCTCCCCCCCAAGCTGTGAAAACAGCTGATCGGCCCATCTGGGCAAGGCCAACCCCTCCCCTAGTGTTGAACTCATATATATATATATATATATATATATATATATATATATGTGTGTGTGTGTGTGTGTGTGTGTGTGTGTGTGTGTGTGTAACAGGGCTAATTTGTTCGCCCTGTTAATTGTTGTACTCTGCGTTGTGTTTTGTTTTCTTTTAAAGATGACGACACGAAGACATGCATTTTCAGTATTGCCTTTGTTTTTATTCTTCCTCCAAGGCTTCACAAGACAGGAAAGAATAAGACAAAAGAAAACTACCTTAACTAAAACCAACATATAGTTTTACATTTGTTTTGTACTGCCTTTACATTGTCACACATACATAAAGAGTATATAAGAAAACAAACCGAAAACTATTTATGCAACATTAATGATACATAGCATTTTAAATTCAGATACGGTATTAGTTTTCGTGAATCTTGTGTATTTAATTTGTAGAAAATAATTAAACAGTAAGGCTGTACCTGCACTGAGAAGGAAAAGAAAAGAAAATTGTATTTCAGTCTGGGTTACTACATCTGCACCCACCTATTCAGTAATTAAAAGAAACTAATTACTCAGGATATAGGGCCCAAACAACAAAAAAACAATACTTAACAGCAGTTAAACATTAGTCTTCTTTTTCACATTGAATAGCTATACAATGGTTTGTAGTGGAGGTTACGTAGTGAAAAAGGTTGCACTCGCGCACATGTGGTTAGGCCATGGGAGAAGAAAATAATAATGATAACTTTTAAAGCTTTCTTTGCATCAAAATAAACACATTTTTATCACATCAATGTCACTGTTTAATATTCAGATTCATATGTCAAAGAAGTAAATACAGTCTTCAGGGATTTTTCTTTATTAAGCATGCTGTCGAACTTAAATTTTTTTATTTTTTTATTTTAGCAAAACCTGAATTAACACCACCAAACATCCGCTCAACGTACTTTTTCATTACCCTGAATTATTAATTTGATAATGTTGCCCTTCATTGTTAATAAATGTGTATTTGGAGTGATTTTTATGTAATTTAATACACAACAGCAAAACAACATACCTTCCTCCAAGGCTTCACAAGACAGGAAAGAAAAAAATGGCGTTTCAGTACTATTTATTACATTTAGACTATACCAAAATAATTCAATGTCATTGTTCTGCTGTTTTTTTGGTTTTGTTTTATTTTTAATCAAACAGATTACTCATACAGCTCTATAATAATTAGAAAACTCCAGCTAGAAAACGTTTATTTCCTTAGAAATGATTACTACACTGTGTGTAATGCAATTCACAATATTTGTGTTACCTATTACTAGTATAATGGTACAGTCCACTACTTTCTGAAGCCTTGTGAGGAAACAATTGTCTGACTTTTAAAGTGGGAGCAACAGCCTATTGATAATCTAGTGTCGTCACAGGAGGATACCATCTGGTTGGGTAGGAGGTGCAAGCTTAAAGATCTTCCAGTCAAAATTAAAGGGGAAAAAATATTATCTTCATGTTGTTCAGGCCTCTCTGAAGCAGTCGACCCACCAATGTTATGCCTTCAAATTGAAGAGATTTTCTATTTGATATCAGGGCACTGAGCTAGACCCCCTGTCCTGCCCAGTGGAGAGAATCCTGGATTACCTCTGGTCCATCCCAGTCAATCCTACGGTTGACAACCCTTAAATTGTACTTGGCAGCCATCTCTTCATACCAGACGTGGGCTGCAAATATAGTTCTATTTTTGTAAAGTTGATAAGGTTCTTCAGCCTGAAGTGGGTGTGTATGTGTTGAAGTGTACATGCATATCCATTGCTACAACACCGCTGAACCATGATGATGGATGTCTCTTGTGTCATCTGGAAGGAGTTGCATGTTCTATGTCTTACCTGATGATGACAGCCTGCGGTTGCTTGTGTTGTCTGGTTCCTTTGGTTGCTAATGCCACATTTCTTTGCTTTTGTGCCAATGAATTCAACCATAACTGCTGCATTAATGTCATTTTTTGCAATGAATTTCCTTGCTTTTTATTTTCATTATAAACTACACCACTTCTGTGGAGGTGTTCCATACATGACTGCTGTATTTTATCACATTGTATTAGACATGTTAATGCAAAGAGTGCAAACTCAGTAATTCTGCAAAATAGAAAAACAATGTTATAGCTACATAGTTTTTGAAATCTATGATTAATAGTTTTAAGGTAAGAAATGACGTGTCTTTTAAGGTGGGTTCACACTAGACAACATAAGTGACTTAATGTAATATAGTAGCCCTTTATGTCAGTTTAAACAGGTTTTAATGAACAAGACATGAGCTTCATTTCACAAGGTCTCTAAATGCCTCATGTTTTGTCCATAAAAACCTCTTTAATTATCATCTATTAATGAAACATTTATAATGTAATCTTCATTAACAGTAAAATAATTAAATCATGAAACATAAATGTAAATAATTGTTTTTACAATTCAGTGCAAAGGTTTAACATATTGCTAATTCGTCACAAAACTTTTTTTTAAGTGATTCTATTAAATGTAATGTTAAACTGCAGTTACAGTGTGATTTTACTGCAGTCTGGTGTTAAACTGCAGGAACAATTGGGCTGTACTGCAGTGGGAGTTAGACAGCAGCTCCAATGGAATTTTACTGCATTGTGGTGTTAAAATGTGGTGTTACAATGATAAAACTGCACTTACAATGTGATTCTGCATCTCCGTTGAAAACGTCACAAAAAAAAAAATTGTGTTTTAAAGGTTGAGACACCACTGCTGCTAATGGAAAAAAAAAAAAATCTGGGAGCTTAGTTCAAATGGAAGCATGTGTCTATGTGATTGCTTTGCTTTGCATGCTCCCCCAGAACTACAGATCCCACAGTGGCCTGACGTCACTTACACACAGTTTTGCTGACCCAATCAGCAAACGGCTCGTGTACAAGCACACTCCTTCAGGGGCAGGGTTCATTGCTGAGAGGATTTCATTGTTAATGTCCTGGATGGTGGACTGTTATCTTTTTATTATTATAGTCAGCACTCGGATATCCATTACCCAGATACACGTCAGTCATGTTTTACCGCCCTCGTATTCAGAATAAAATCAATCCCTATATATATATATATATGTGTGTGTAACAAATTAATCACTTACCTGTCCCATGTGATTTGTGACTCTGTCACCAGTTTTCTGATACAAAGCCCAGCTCTTCAGTGTTACAATGGACTTGTTTATCCACCACAATCCGCGGAAAAGTCCCCTCTGGAGAAAAACAAAACTAACAGGAGGACCGTCTTCAGATAGTTAAACATTCGAGACAGATTGCTGTAAATATCCTGCCTTGACCCTGCTGAATCAATTCTTCCATGAACGATCTACCATCATTATAATCCATCTCTTGTGATATGTCAGATATAAGAAAACACTGAAAATCAGAAGATTTATATATATTGTTACCAATTACACACAAAATATTAAATATCGTCACACATAATACATTTATAGTTACCTGACTGATGTAAAGATGAGTCAGATATTTTAAGGATTATTATTATTATTATTATTATTATTATTATTATTATTATTATTATTAGTAGTAGTAGTAGTAGTAGTAGTAGTAGTTTTATTTTAACTTCCAAGTGCCTTGACCCCTGGCACAATCATTGGCACAATTATTGTAATAACTGTAATATGGTGGGTTTTGCTTTGCATTGCACTTATGCCTCTACTGTACTGTACCTAATCATTTAAATTAAGCAGGTCACTGAAATAGGCACCATCTTCCATATGTTGTGTGGTTATTTTTTTCTTGAAAACCTGTAAAAAAAAAAAAAAAAAGAAAAAATGTTGCTTATTTTATAAATTCAAGGGTATGTTACTGTTTCCGTAATGAGTGTGTATTGTTTTATTTATTTATTTTTTTTTTTTTTACATTTTGACCACTTTTTTAAACTTTTAAATTGCATTCCCTGCCTGAAGATGGCTTCACATGTACCTGCATGGACCTCTCAGAACTACATTTCCCATCAGCCTCCTGCTCACATATGTAACTGAGATGGATTTACCAGTGAGTTGTTGTTGTTTTTTTCCGGGGAAAGTGAGGGGTTGGACGGAGTCGTCTAAAACACCCATTGCTGATTGGTGTATGCATTTTTACCTTTCTTGAGCGTCTAATATATATACTGTAAGCATTTTAAAAAATACTTTAAAGGTTATGTGACAGGAAATGGCGTTGCGTTGACGTCAGCCCAGAATGAAGAAGCAGAAAATAAAGGTTTTAAATAAAACAAATAATGAACACAAATAGGTCAGGCTGGGCAATCGCCTTAAATGTTTTAGTTTTTTGATTGAATCTCTCCTCTCGCTCTCCCATTCTCCACTTCTTGAACACCCAACCCGAACCTGGAGAACTGCAGGGTTTTTATACAGGTGACCATCTCCCGATTAGCAACAAATTAATCACTTAATTCGGGAGATGGTCATCTTCTACATGGTTTTTAATGTGGATGGGGCTTCCCATCCACGCTGCAAAACAATAAAAAAACAATACCAAAACAAAACGCACGGCCATGCCGTCATATATATATAAATACATACGTAAATCAATCATAAGACAAATACAAAATAAACTGCACAGGGGCGGAGGGGGAAACCCCGTTCTAAAAATGACTTTACAGGGGTACTCACCCTGTTACATATCCCCCCCCCCCTTGTGCAACACACACATGGCCCCATGGCTCCCCTTTTAGTGTCAAAGTCCCGGAAGAGGGGGAGCAAGGTATCGATGGGGGTGGCCATGGTGGGAGGTCCTTTACCCCCCACTCTTTTGTGACTGGCAGCTCACTTTTCCGGGGCTTCAGCCACTGTTTCTCCTGCCGTGAAAGTGCTGCTGGGGGAGCAGATCTCCTGACCTCCCTCCCTTCTTCATGGCCAACAGCCCTCTTTTCTGAGCGCCGGCCCCGGTGCTTCCTGCGGCCCTCAGCAACCCCTGGCGAAGCATAGCCCATCAGTGACCCTAGGAGAAGCAGAGGAGAGACAGGCAACCCCAGACGAAGTGGGACCCTCGGCAACCCCAGGTGAAGCGGGACCCTTGGCAACCATAGGGGATATAAGAGAGACACAGGGAGCCCCAGGTGATGCGAAGCACCAGACAACCCCATGCGATGCAGAACAACAGGCAGCCCCAGGCAATGCGGAGCAACAGGCAACCCCAGGCAATGCGGAGCAACAGGTAGCCCCAGGCGATGCAGACGTGGCATCCTTGGACCGTGCGAGGCAGGCATACTTGGGCGGTGCGAGGCAGGCATCCTTGGATGGTGCGAGGCAGGCATCCTTGGGCAGTGCGAGGCAGGCATCCTTGGGCAGTGCTGGCAGGAGGGGAGGCAGGACTAGCTGTGGTGCTGGGGTTGGCCCTTTTCACAGCCACTAAGTCCCCTGTGCTCCTCTCAGCAATCTATGCAGGGGCTGCTGAGGCCCGGCAGCCTCTTGTCCTGGTCTGTCCTGTCGTGAAGGGAGAGGCAGCTCCTGCTCCTCTCCCTTGGGTGGTGGTGGTGGAGACAAAGGCAGCTCCTGCTGCTCTGCTCTTGGCGAAGGCGGCAGGGACTCCTCCCCTTCTGGCGACGAAGGCAGCAGGGGCTCCTCTTGGCTGCAGTGGGGGAACCAGCAGGCATGCTCCCTCTGCTGATGGAGGTGGGAGCAGCAAGTAGTCCTCCCACGGCGGTGAAGGCGGAACCAGCAGGTATTCTCCCTCTGCTGGTGGAGGTGGGAGTGACAACCAGTCCACCCATGGCAGTGGAGGTGGAAACAGCAGGCATTCTCTCTCTGCTGGTGGAGGTGGAAGCGACATGCAGTCCTCCCACGGGGGTGGAGGTGGAACTAGCAGGTATTCTCCCTCTGCTGGTGGAGGTGGGAGTGACACACAGTCCTCCCATGGCAGTGAAGGCGGAACCAGCAGGTATTCTCCCTCTGCTGGGGGGTACCTGGGCTGTGGCCACACCGACTCCCCCCTCTTGGGCTGCGGACGCACCAACTCCCCTCTCTTGGGCTGCGGATGCACCGACTCCCCCGTTTTGGTCTATGGACGCACCAACTCCCCCATCTTGGTCTATGGATGTTCAGGCTCCTCCCACTCAGGCGCAGGACATTCAGGCTCCTCACACTCAGGCACAGAACATTCGGGCTCCTCCCACTCCAGGTCCGTGTCCCCTCTCTCCCGCTTCTCGTAGACCCAGTCCACGATCTGGGTCATCCTCTCCAAGTCTTTCATTAGCCCTGGATATCCTCTTGCGATTGTTTGCTATTGTACTTCTGGCTTCAGCCTGAAGAAATCCAAGAGGATATCCAGGGCACTGTCTCCCAGCATGTCTCCCCTCTGTTCTTAGCCACAGGGGGGCGCTGGGGTCCCTCAGCCAGCTCTCATACCTCTCCATCCTTCTCTGGAGAGGTGGCCTCTGGGTAGCACTTTCTGTCCTGCAGTGCCTCACCTCTGTGACGTGCAGGCACCACGAAGCTTCCTCCATCCTCCTCTTTCCTCCCATCTTTCCTCTTCTTCCTCACTCCAGTTACATTTTGACCACTTTTTTAAACTTTTAAATTGCATTCCCTGCCTCAAGATGGCTTCACATGTACCTGCATGGACCTCTCAGAACTACATTTCCTATCATCCTCCTGCTCACATATGTAACTGAGATGTATTTACCAGTTAGTTGTTGTTGTTGTTTTTTCCAGTGAGAGTGAGGGGTTGGACAGAGTCGTCTGAATCACCCAATCAAAGAAGAGCAGATGATTGGTGTAAGCATTTTTACCTTTCTTGAGCATTTAATATGTATACTGTAAGCATTTTAAAAAATACTTTAAAGTTATGTGACAGGAAATGGCGTTGCATTGACGCTAGGCCAGAATGAGGAAGCACACATAGGTAAGGTAGCTGCAGTTCAAAAGAATGTGCTGCGCATGCCATTTTTATTAAATACAACAAAAAATAAATAAAATATTTGAACAAAAATAAACACTGCTTACAGAGCAGAAAAGAAAGGTTTTAAATAAAACAAATAACAAACACAAATAGGTCAGGCTGGGCAATCGCCTTCACTGTTCCTATATATGTTTTAGTTTTTTGAATGAATCTCTCCTCTGGCTCTCCCATTCTCCACATCTCGAACACCTACCCTGGGCAGGGAAAACTGCAGGGTTTTTATACAGGTGACCATCATAATTAGCAACAAATTAATGACTTAATTCGGGAGATGGTCACCTTCTGCAAAGGTTTTTAATGTGGATGGGGGTTCCCAAACAAAACGCACGGCCACGCCGTCATATATATATAAATACATACATAAATAAATCATAAGACAAAGACAAAATAAACTGCACAGGGGCAGAGGGGGAAACCCCGTTCTAAAAATAACTGGAGAGGGCTGCTTGCACTGTTAAAGGTTATGATGTGCAATTTCAATATTTTAAGTTAAATTGTAAGGAAAATCTTCTCAGTATACAGCATCAAACAGAACTGTTTTTTGTTTTGTTTGTTTGTTTCTTGTGTAACAGAAAACAATCACCATTTTCTGAAGAGAAGCATTAGAAAGTAGACATTTGTGTCTTTGTGAAGAAAAAGCATGCTTCTCCCATGTACCCCATAGTACATGTGTAATTTAGATGGTTTTCTGTTACATTTTGATATGTAAAACCTGTTGCTTTTTTAAAGAATTCATAATATAAAAAGACAATATGAAGTCATGATTTTGTTATTATAGAAAAAAATGCAAACTTAAGTTTCGCCGTTTCAGGTTTACCCAGTTCCGACACAAACACAAACTTTATTAAATCAAAAAATGATTAATGACGGGATTATCAATTAATCGAATTATTTATATATAGCGCTTTTCATGTAAGACATCTCAAAGCGCTTCACATAACAATTTTAAATTAAATTAAAAAATACATCGACACTGTTTAAAAAACAAACAAAAAAACCCACTTATGTCTGATGCCATATGCTTTAAATCCAAACAAATTCAAATAATGAAATTCCACATCATAACTTTTAAAGTATTTTTTAAAATGCTTAAATGCTGAACAAAGGTAAAAACACATGCACCAATCAACAGCTACACTGTCATCTGTTTTATCCAATGGAAGCACTGAAAGTTTTTTTGCTCTTGTTTGATCGGGTGATTTAGACGACTCCATCCAACCCCTCAATCTCCCCGGGAAAAACAAAAAAAACAAAACAAAAAAAAAAAACACTTGAGGAGGACTGACTCGAGGAGGGTTGAGAACTGAGGATGCCCTAAAATGGACACCAAACAAATGGCAATTATTTTATTCCGTAGACACAGTGGACATAACTCTGACAGGACTTCAACAAGCCCCTCAGCAAGCTTTTCATACACCCTGCCTGAGGAGCTTGCAGCCTCCTCTTAAATAGCCCTTACTTCCCAAACAACATTTCAGCAATGTAATAACCCTGTCCAATCACAGCCCCCCATCCCTTGTTTTTGTCCAGGTGCCCACTCCGTCCCATCAATCCCTCAGATTCCATAAATCCCTTGGCCGCACTGGTGAGGTCACACACGCCACCCAGGAGCGATCAAAGGCAGTCTGCCTAGCACCACTTCTCTATACTGTGAACTCAGGAAGTCAGTGCCCTGCAGGGCTGGTGTTACTGCCACAGAAATCTGTCTACACATGATGTTATAATATCTTTTGATAGAGCATCCAAAGTCTCTTCAGCTTTACTTTTCTGAATACTGTGCCAATAGTAGAATATCCAAAGTGATTCTACAGTGCCGAAAAAAGTTTGTGAACCCCTTAGGATTTTTACATATTTCACATATTTCAAACCTAAAATGTTATTAGATCTTAATCTAAGTCCTAATGATAGATAAAGATAACCTGATTAAACAAATGACACAAAAACATAATACTTTTCAACATGTATTTATCCACAAATGATTCAACATTCAATATCCATGTGTGAAAAAGTACAGTATTTGAACCTTTAGAGTCAGTAACTGGTGGCACCCCTTGAGCAGCAATGACTTCAACTAAACGTTTCCTGTAAATGTTGGTCAGTCTCTCACATCAGTTTTGAGGAATTTTGGCCCATTCCTCCTTACAGAAATGTTTCAACTCTCTGACATTTGAGGGCTTCTTTGCATGGACAACTCGCTTCAGGTCCTGTCACAACATTTCAATGGGGTTTAGGTCCGGACTTTGACTAGGCCATTCTAAAATGTGAAATTTCTTCTTCTGCAGCCATTCTTTTGTAGATCTGCTTTATATTTAGGATCATTGTTTTGCTGCATGACCCACTTTCGGTTCAGCGTCAGCTCAAAGATGGATGGCCTGACATTCTCCTCTAGAATCTTCTGATACAATGCAGAATTCATGGCTATGTCATTGACAGCAATCAGTCCAGGTCCTGAGGCAGCAAAGCAGCCCCAAATCATCACACTCCCACCAGCATACTTGATGGTTGGGATGAGTTTCTTCTGTTCGAAATGTCAAGATTCACACGTACTCTTTATATATATATATATATATATATATATATATATATATATATATATATATATATATATATATATATTATAAGCACACTCTTAAACTCAAGGGAGACATTTAGGAGGTCATAGAGATGTTTCTGACTCCTGTAAGTGGACTGTTAGTGCACTGGGCTTGCAATGTATCCAAATGACCTTTAATAATCAAAAAACTAACACAGGCTCATTCGATTTGAAGTTTTTAATGAATTAGAGTAACATCAGTACACCTTCGGTTTACTAAATGCTTTAAAAATGGATTGAGTAGTTACAGACTACATCGAATCCCAACTGACAGGCAATCTGGGAGGTCCCGTGTCTTAACAGGTATAATAGCATTAATACTTCAATATGTTTATAGTTACAACATGTTTTGGTCTTAAGCTATGCATGCCTAAACCTAAAAACGCCCACTGTTAAATCCTATACCATCCAATTTTTCACTTCTCCACAGCTAAAATATAAAACCTATACCTTATAGCAATGCATCAATATAAAAGAGAAAGAATTAATATTCAAAGTAGTTCTCACCTCCCAAAAATTTATATGGAAGTAAAGAATATAATGTAAGGACAGGAACTGTCTTCAAAGGCAAAGACTTCTAAATACGACACCAACAGCAATCAGCTTAATCAAAGATCTTCAGAGGATGGATCACATCAGCTTGTAGTTAGCAAGTAGTCCACCTCTCCCTCATCACCAAACTATGTTGGGTGAACTCTTGACCCGATGTTATTGTTTTAGGGAGTACCTCAACACAACATACATGTGAATACAGTAGAAGTATATGGAGAATACAAAGAAAGATGTGTTTAATACATACATATACAGTGCCTATAGAAAGTCCACACCCTCTTTAACTTTTTTTTCACTTTCTTGTCAGTGCCTCAGAGTTTCATGCATCCAAACAAGGATTATTTTCCACTTATCTACACACCATACTCCACACTGTTAAAGGGAAAAAAGTTATATATTAAAAATACAAAACTGAAAGATCATAATTGGATAAGTCTCCACCCCCCCTGAGTTAATACTTGGTGGAAGCACCTTTGGCAGCAATTACAGCTGTGAGTCTGTTGGGATAGGTCTCAATTGACCATTCTTCTTTACAAAACTGTTCAAGCTCTGTCAAGTTCCTTGGGGAGCGTTGATGGACAGCAATCTTCAAGCCATGCCTCAAATTTTGATTGGATTTAGGTCAGGGCTCTGACTGGGCCACTCAAGGACATTTACCTTTTTTGTTACTTAGCCACTCCAGTGTAGCTTTGGCTGTGTGCTTTGGGTCGTTGTCATGCTGAAAGGTGAACTTCCCTCCCAGTTTCAGCTTTCTTGCAGAGGGCAGCAGGTTTTCCTCAAGGACTTCTCTGTACTTTGCTCCGTTCATTTTCCCTTCTGTCCTGACAAGTGCCCCAGTCCCTGCCGATGAGAAACATCCTTATAACATGATGCTGCCTTCACCATGCTTCACAGTATGGATAGTGTTCTTTGGGTGATGTGCTGTGTTGGGTTTGCACCAAACATAATGCTTTGCATTTAGGCCGAAAAGTTCCATTTTAACTTTTTGCCACATGGCTACAGAATCTCCTGAGTGTTTTTTTTTTTGCATACTGCAAACGGGATTCAAGGTGGACTTTCTTGAGTAATGGCTTCCTTCTTGCCACCCTACCATACAAGCCAGATTTGTAGAGTGCTTGGGATATTGTTGTATTGTTGTCACATGCACACTTTGACCAGTTTTGGCCATAAAAACCTGTAGCTCTTAAGAACATAAGAACAGAAGAAAGTTTACGAACGAGAGGAGGCCATTCGGCCCATCTTGCTCGTTTGGTTGTTAGTAGCTTATTGATCCCAGAATCTCATCAAGCAACTTCTTGAAGAATCCCAGAGTGTCAGCTTCAACAACATTACTGGGGAGTTGATTCCAGACCATCACGATTCTCTGTGTAAAAAAGTACCTCCTATTTTCTGTTCTGAATGCCCCTTTGTCTAATCTCCATTTGTGACCCCTGGTCCTTGTTTCTTTTTTCAGGTCGAAAAAGTCCCTTGGGTAGACATTGTCAATACCTTTTAGAATTCTGAATGCTTGAATTAGGTGGCCGCGTAGTCTTCTTTGTTCAAGACTGAACAGATTCAATTATTTTAGCCTTTCTGCATATGACATGCCTTTGAAGCCCAGAATAATTCTGGTCGCTCTTCTTTGCACTCTTTCTAGAGCAGCAATATCTTTTTATAGCGAGGTGACCAGAACTGAACACAATATTCAAGATGAGGTCTTACTAGTGCATTGTACAGTTTCTTGCAAAGTTTCCATTGGCCTCTTGGTAGCCTTTCTGATCATTCTCCTTCTTGCTCGGTCATCCAGTTTGGAGGGATGGTCTGATTTAGGCAGGGTCTTGGTGATGCCATACACCTTCCACTTCTTAATAATCGTCTTGCCTGTGCCCCAAGGGATATTCAGGGCCTTTGATATTTTTTTATACCCATCACCTGATCTGTGCCTTTCAACAACTTTGTCCCGGAATTCTTTTGAAAGCACCTTGGTGCTCATGGTTGAGTCTTTGCTTTGAAATGCACTACACAGCAGAGGGAACCTACAGGAACTGCTGAATTTAGCCTGAAAATATGTGAATCACTACAATATAACACAGGTGGAGGCCATTTAACATGGTGTGTGATTTTGAAGGCGATTGGTTACACCTGAGATAATTTAGGCTTGCTATTACAAGGGGGGTGAACACTTATCCCACCAAGCTATTTCAGTTTCTATTTCTAATTAAATTTCTACAAATTTCTAGAAGATTTTTTTTCACTTGGAAGTTGTGTGGTAGGGTGTGTAGATAAATAAAAAAAATATATATTTTAATGCATTTTAATGCCAGGGTATAAGGCAACAAAAGGTGAAAATTTTGAAAGGCGATGTAGACTTTCTATAGGCACTGTGTGTGTGTGTATATATATATATATATATATATATATATATATATATATATATATATATATATATAGTGAGCAAGTCACTCGTTTTTGGGATTGAAACTGGAGGTATTAGGCAGACGAGAGCAGTTGAAGTTCAACAGGTGCAGCTTTATTTACACTGAAAAACACAAACTCAATATGTAAGCATAGAAAGAAAACAAAATCCTAGCTCACTGCTTGGATCCTAGTCTCACTGTTTCGATCCCTACTCTTGGAAATGGGCTTTGGCTAGCCCCAACCTCACTGGAAATTAACACACTCTGTCCTTTTTAGAGCTGAATCTAGCTCTGGTCTTTCCAGGAGTCCTTCTCCTGCAATCCCCTCCACTGCCACCAGGAGGTGTTCAGGTAAGTCACTCGTTCTGTTGCAGCTCCAGTGATAGTGTCAGTTTCCATTGTGTCACTATGTTCCTTCTGCTTCTTAATTCCACAGATGAGGAATAATGCCCCCTTCAGGTAAATCCCGGGCCCACAGGGTAACGTAATCCAGTGTATAATAATCACAATGAGGAGACCCAAGCCCATGTTCTATACTCAAGTCAAATCCGTTTAGCCACGGGTGCTTTTGTCTCGGTGTCGGAGATTCTTGTCTCTGGTCCGAAGGATTTACCACTGGATTCTGTCGTCCTTCACCCGATTATTCCTCTGCGCATGATCACGGATTCCTTGCTTTATTAAACACTCGTATTTGTAAGTCCCACATTTTCTTTCTTGCACCTGAACTATCACTGTTACTGTGTTCAATCTTTCACAGGTCACACACGCCACCATTACCATAACACAAAACCCTACACATCGCATCCACGTTCCTTATCCAGCATTCTCTCTCTCAGCATTCCAGCTGTCTCTGGAACTTCAAAACCCCTTGCCTTCTGAGTGTTGCAGTCCCCTTCTGAAAATACAATTTTGTAGGTTATTTAAAAATAAATCTGTTATTTTGTTTCAAAGGAACAATAATAGAAACCCATCCATATATAACGAAGATAGAATAACTAAAACAGAGGTCAGAGAACCACTGGCAAACTCAGACCACAACATGGTCTCATTTGAAGTGTTTTTTAAATCCTCAAAAGTAAAGACTAAAGCTAAGGTTTACAATTTTAGAAAAGCAAACTATGAAGGCATGAAACAGAGACTAACAGAAGTAGATTGGAGTAAAATAGAGAAAACACCCACAGAAGAAGGATTTGTTCTTCAAAAATGTAGTACTATTATATCCCTAAAGTAGACAAATCTAAATGTAAAACTAAATTGCCAAAATGGTTTAATAGATCAATTAAAAAAAATATTCAGCGAAAAAAAAGGCACTTTACAGAGCATTAAAAAAGGACCAAAAAGAAAGTACACAGAAAGAGTACACAGAACTGCAAATGCAAGTCAAAAAGGAAGTTAGAAAGGCCAAGAGAGAAATAGAAATGAACATTGCTAAGGGAGCTAAAACCAATTCCAAAATGTTTTTCCAATATTACAACAGCAAGAGAACATTCAAAGAGGAGATTAAATGTTTAAGAGATACAAATGGCAAAATCATAGAGGAAGAAAAAAAATAGCAAATATGTTAAATGATTACTTTTCACAAGTTTTTACAAAGGAAGATACTGACAACATGCCCCACATGTCATCCAGTTCCTATCCAGTTTTAAATAACTTTAGCATAACTGAGGCAGAAGTGTTAAAGGGACTAGGAGCTCTTAAAATAAACAAATCCCCTGGGCCAGATGAGATCCTCCCAGTAGTACTCAAAGAAATGAAAGAAGTAATTTACAAACCGCTAACCAAGATCATGCAGCAGTCTCTTGACACAGGGGTGGTACCGACAGACTGGAAAATTGCAAACGTAATACCGATCCACAAAAAGGGAAACAAAACTGAACCAGGTAACTACAGACCAGTAAGCCTGACTTCTATTATATGCAAACTTATGGAAACTATAATAAGATCCAAAATGGAAAATTACCTATATGGTAACAGGGTACTGGGAGACAGTCAACATGGTTTTAGGAAAGGGAGATCGTGCCTAACTAACTTGCTTGATTTTTTTGAGGATGCAACATCGATAATGGATAATTGCAAAGCATATGACATGGTTTATTTAGATTTCCAGAAAGCTTTTGACAAAGTCCCGCACAAAAGATTAATTCTCAAACTGAACGCAGTTGGGATTCAAGGAAACACATGTACATGGATTAGGGAGTGGTTAACATGTAGAAAACAGAAAGTACTGATAGAGGAAAAACCTCAGAATGGAGTGTGGTAACCAGCGGTGTACCACAGGGATCAGTATTAGGTCCTCTGCTATTCCTAATCTACATTAATGATTTAGATTCTGGTATAGTAAGCAAACTTGTTAAATTTGCAGACGACACAAAAATAGGAGGAGTGGCAAACACTGTTGCAGCAGCAAAGGTCATTCAAAATGATCTAGACAAGATTCAGAACTGGGCAGATACATGGCAAATGACATTTAATAGAGAAAAGTGTAAGGTACTGCACGCAGGAAATAAAAATGTACATTATAAATATCATATGGGAGATATTGAAATTGGAGAAGGAATCTATGAAAAAGACCTAGGAGTTTTTGTTGACTCAGAAATGTCTTCATCTAGACAATGTGGGGAAGCTATAAAAAAGGGCTAACAAGATGCTCGGATACATTGTGAAAAGTGTTGAATTTAAATCAAGGGAAGTAATGTTAAAACTGTACAATGCACTGCACTGTAAGACCTCATCTTGAATATTGTGTGCAGTTCTGGTCACCTCGCTATAAAAAAGATATTGCTGCTCTAGAAAGAGTGCAAAGAAGAGCAACCAGAATTATTCCGGGCTTAAAAGGCATGTCATATGCAGACAGGCTAAAAGAATTGAATCTGTTCAGTCTTGAACAAAGAAGACTACGTGGCGACCTAATTCAAGCATTCAAAATTCTAAAAGGTATTGACAGTGTCGACCCAAGGGACTTTTTCAGCCTGAAAAAAGAAACAAGGACCAGGGGTCACAAATGGAGTTTAGAAAAAGGGGCATTCAGAACAGAAAATAGGAGACACTTTTTTACACAGAGAATTGTGAGGGTCTGGAATCAACTCCCCAGTAATGTTGTTGAAGCTGACACCCTGGGATCCTTCAAGAAGCTGCTTGATGAGATTTTGGGATCAATAAGCTACTAACAACCAAACGAGCAAGATGGGCCGAATGGCCTCCTCTCGTTTGTAAACTTTCTTATGTTCTTATTATGTTTTTAATATACAGTGCCTTGCAAAAGTATTCAGACCCCTGACAAATTCTTTCATATTACTGAATTACAAATGGTACATTGAAATTTTGTTCTGTTTGATATTTTATTTTTAAATATTGAAACTCAGAATCAATTATTGTATGGTGACATTGGTTTTATGTTGGGAAATATTTTTAAGAAAAATAAAAAACTGAAATATCTTGCTTGCATAAGTATTCAACCCCTGTGCTGTGGAAGCTCCCAGTTTGCACCGATGAAAGAAATTGCCCTAACAAGGACACAATTACCTTACCATTGGCCTCCACCTGTGAACCATTAAAGTTGCTGTCACATTTTCTGGATAAAAACCCCACTGTTGAAGGATCATTGGTAAGGCTGTGAATCTGAAGGAAAATGAAGACCAAAGAGCATTCTACAGAAGTTAGAGATAAAGTAATACAAATGCTATATACAAATAGATTAGGGAAAGGGTACAAAATAATATCCAAGTGTTTGGATATCCCAGTGAGCACAGTTGGATCAATAATCAGGAAGTGGAAGCTGCATCACACCACCCAGGCACTGCCAAGAAAAGGCCGTCCCTCAAAACTCAAACAAGAAGGAGACTTGTGAGAGAAGCCACAGAGAGGCCAACAATCACTTTGAAGGAGCTACAGAGTTCAGTGGCTGGGAGTGAGTAATGGTGCACCAGTCAACCATATCAAGAGCTCTGCATAACACTGGCCTGTATGGGAGGGTGGCAAGAAAGAAGCCGTTACTCAAAAAGTACCATCTGAAAGCATGTCTGGAGTTTGCCAGAAAGCATGAGAGTGACCCAGCTGCGATGTGGGAAAAGGTTTTGTGGTCAGATGAGACCAAGATGGAGCTTTTTGGCCAAAACTCAAAGCGCTATGTGTGGCGCAAACCTAACACTGCCCATGCCTCAAGACACACCATCCCTACAGTGAAGTATGGTGGTGGCAGCATCATGCTGTGGGGATGCTTCTCATCAGCAGGGACTGGGCATCTTGTTACAATTGAAGGAAGAATGGATGGAGCAAAATACAGGAAAATACTGCAAGAGAATCTGCTTCAGTCCGCTAAAAAACTGAAGCTTGGGAGGAAATTCACCTTTCAGCAGGACAATGATCCCAAGCACAAGGCCAAAGCAACATTGGAGTGGCTCAAGAACAAAAAGGTGAATGTCCTACAGTGGCCCAGTCAAAGTCCTGATCTCAATCCCATTGAGAATCTGTGGCACTATTTGAAAATTGCGGTCCACAAGCGTCGTCCAACCAACCTGAACTACCTGGAGCAAATCTGCCAAGAAGAATGGGTCAAAATCACTCCGACACTGTGTGCAAAGCTGGTACATACTTACCCCAAAAGACTTAAAGCTGTTATTGCAGCGAAAGGTGGCTCTACCAAATATTAATGTGTGGGGGTTGAATACTTATGCAAGCAAGATATTTCAGTTTTTTATTTTTCTTAAAAATATTTCCCAACATAAAACCAATGTCACCTTACAATAATTGATTTTGAGTTTAAGTGTTTGAAAATAAAATATCAAACAGAACGAAATTTCAATGTACCATTTGTAATTCAGTAATATGAGAGAATTTGTCAGGGGTCTGAATACTTTTGCAAGGCACTGTGTATATATATATATATATATATATATATATATATATATATATATATATATATATATATATATTATATACACACACACACACCTATATATGTATACACACATAACATCTATTTTGGTTTAACTATTCCAATCTTGGGTTCAAAATATATATTCCTTTTAACATAAGACATCCTTCTTAACGGGTTGGCTTCATTACATGTATAGATGTGATTTAACAATTAACAGAATCATGATGGATAAAGGCTGGTAGGAGGTTCATAGCAAGCTTGTAAGTCAGCAATTATAAATCCAATTAGTTTCACTTAAATCTAGGCTATCAAAAATACAGTTAGAATGTAACAGTCTCATGTTAGATATTCAGTGCTCTAAACTAAACATGATCTCTCTCTGTGCTTCTTCAAAAATCATATTCAGCCAGGTTCCAAACTGTCTGCTTCTCTGTCGAGTTTATCATTAACAGAAAAGCCTTCTGTAAGCATTTTCTCAGACATATGTCATTCTTTAGAAATCTAAACATGGTGTCTCTGACTGGTTTTTACCAGGTCTTCATTAATTTCTATGATTTATAAAGCCATGTCTAGTCTACCATGACTCCTCCTTTCTTGTACCATGAGGTATTGTTTATCATGAAAAGATCATTTATTATAGGAATCTTGAATTTCAGAACCTCCCAACCATTCTAACTTGCATTAGTAGCCAAAAGTACCCCCACTTAGCCCTTCAAACAAATAAGGTCACCAAAATTAATTACCTTCTCTTTGTCAAGCATAATACAGCCTGACACAGATTGGTACCTCTGTGTTTTGACTGAAGTTTTCCTTCAAGTTAATTTCTACACTGTATTCTCTTGTGTAAAATCTTTATAACCTTTCTACTGGTAGAGTTCTTATTATTCTTTCATTAAAGTAAAATCAAGAATAACTATTTCCTTTAATTCAATTCCAACTGCCCCTGGATTTATTAGCTATTTTCATAGAGTCGGCTGCTCTCCTATGCTTCATAAACTGGAATGCCAAAGAAGGCTTCATGTTTATATGAGAGACTCTTCAGTTTGCCAGCATGACCTTTTAGCAATTAACTCTCCTACACAGACTTCATCCAATTTCACTAATAATATTCTTACTGGTTACAAACAACATGTAAACAATAATACAATGGACTAATAACAGGGTAAATCATATTATATTGCATACTAACAAAAAGCATATATCATAATACAGTTAGAAGTAGGGTACGTCATTGTGCCAATGTTGCCCTTCTCTTATGTGTTTTTCTGTGTTATATGTTGCATGTGGTGTGTTAATGTTTGTGTATTGTCATTGGTACACAGGATATAATATGGATTATGCGCATGAGTGTTTAAAATGTATATTTGTGTTTAGGCAGGAGAATTGCACAGCACTTCATGTGCAGGTAAAATGTAATAATATGTGAGCCCGGGGAATTGCACGTGCTGAGACTCCAGTTGAATGATTGATTAGCAATCAAGTCTCGGTACAGCTGCATAAAAGCAGCATGTTTTCACTCACTTGGGGTTGTGTGTTTGATGAGTGGAGAATGGGTGTGGAGAAGAAGAGTAAACAAAGTAAAATAACGTAAATAGAACTGTTTTGACTCACCATGTTTGTTTGTCTGTTAGTCCACTGTTCGTTTAGTGTTAGTGCCGTGTTCTGTGTTTTGTTTGTTTTGTTCACCCTTTTTATTTTACAATAAACCGGTACAAGCAAGTGCATTTACTATATCACTCGCAGTGCTGTGTGTTTTCTTCTGGTTTGACGTCACCACTGAAGCCAAACTGTCACAGTCATTCATTCATTTTATATTCTCCTAATTATGTCAAGCAAATCAGTCCTATACCAGAAGATTTCAACTTCCCTTTCTGGTTGAGCTCTGAGTTGTTTTGTGAAGGCCACGACAGGACGAGCTAGCCATCTTTTCACATCACAGATTTGAGAGACAACAGCCTTTACTTCATACCTGCAAGATATCTGGACAAGTCTAGCAGGGATACCTTCTTCACATTCCAGCTTAAGCAAATGTGCCCATCTAACAGTATGATCAGTTTCACACCCCAAACATTCGACTCGTCTTACATTATCTGGATCACTATTCATATACAAAAATGACACTCCTTCAGGGCCATCGCATTGAAATAGCAGTCGACAATGCTTAACCATATGGCTACAAGCAGGGCAGGGTTTTGGCCCTATCACTGATAACTCACCCCTACATTTGTCACATCTACAGTTTACCAGAGACTTGCTCTTAGTTCCTGTATTCAGAGTCATTCTTTCACCAGCAACAATAGTACTGGATTGATAGCTATTCTCTTGATACATATCACTTTGCTCACAAAGGGTAAACTTAAGAGGAATTCTCTTCATCCAAAACACAGTTGTGGGCCAGAATTCACTGTTTTTCATATCAATGGGTTCCCAGCCTGTTCCTTCATCTGTATCATCAGTGGGTAAACTCATAATGACTGAATCTGGACCCAATGAAGATCCGGACACCAAAGCTACAGATGCCTCCCATCCAAAAGGAGCTAGTATTTTATAGCACAAGAAGTATATTCCAAAGCTGTCTGCGTGGATCATCTACATGCTCTTGGGTGAACTTCAGACAGGCAGCAATGTTCTTTTTGGTTTCAATGATGTCCTCCTGGCTATCCTTCCATGAACACCATTCGTGTTCAGTCTTTTTCTGATAGTTGAGTCACTTTACTCTAGCTAGTAAGAGAAAACTTGATGGTGAACATTGTAGATTCAACAGTGAGTGGACCAATAAATACTTATTTATTTTACCAACTGTATCTAATGCAAAGCCAATGGCATATTGAAGGGTTTGCACACCATGCAGAGAGTTATGCGCATCGCAAATGGCCATATATGCAAATGCATAAAAGGTGCCTGTAGCAAAGTGGCTGAGTGGAAACAGATGCATGTGCGGTAATGAAACAGACAGAGTCTTGCAATCCTGTTTGGAAAGGTTTTTTTTTTTATTATTGTTATATCCAAGTCTGGTGACCAGAAACAATAATCCCCAGGCAATACACAACAATGTGTACTGCATGGGGTAGACAATAATGGGCTTGCAGACCCAAACAATAAACAACAAGTATCCGCCCCACAATGATATCAACAAGGTCACCAGTCCTGGGTGCGTACAGTAGTGCTCGTGGCGGGTGATACAGTTTATTTTTTGACAGTAGTGCTGTGCTGTTCCTGCTTAGTGCTGGCTCTCCGGAATTGTGTTAGCCGTCTAGTAATTTACAAACAAGTCAAATTACACACAGACAGACAAACAAACAAACACACAAACAAACAAAACAATCATTATACTGGTTTCACTATTACAGTGTCTCTCACAAACTTCTAGGTTCAAAACACAAATCAAGTGAAGGAACAGATGTGATTCTCCGTCCCCTTTTATATTGTCACACATGACCCCTTGGTAAACTCGTGCAACCACCTCTCCAATCTGTCTCTGCCATGCTGTTTCCCTTCCAGGTCAATGCGATATTGCAAAGGATTCCCACCCCCTTTCTAGCTGGCCGACTTCCCTTGAACCGTGGCAAAGAACTGTCAGGCCAGCCCGCCTAGGGAACTTTGTTCTCTCTGCTAACACCCTCGCAGGTCGGGAGGGGGATTTACAACCAAGAATAATTGTATTTCTGTCACAGTGCCATATTCAAATCCTCAATTTGCGTGCCACAATCCATTTTGTGCTGAGCACAAATATAATGTGTGCATAGCGCAATTTGGTGGGTACATTTTGTCAGCGTTTTGAATGTAACATGTACGAAAGGTGTTTCTTTCTTATTCCACTGCCCGTTCAGCCTGTTTTATTTAAGTTGAATTAATTGCCTCCAGGTTTGTCAAGCAAGTATATATATATATATATATATATATATATATATATATATATATATATATATATATATATATTAGTACAAAGTGAGGTCCGCAAAGTCAAAAGTCAAACTTGTACACAGATTGGCTCCAGATACCACACCAACCACAAACAACAGCAGTTCGGGGTTAAACAGGACGGTACCTGCACTTTTATTGTCTTCTAAAGTTCAGGCAGAGGGGTGGTCATTTAACAATACAAAGTTCGGCATCCTCCACAGGTTCTCAGGTAAAACATATAATTCAGCCAGAAGGTTTGTCAGAACAGTCCAGGTCATACACAGGTTGTCAAACAGTTTAGAATTATTCATCTTGCTCACACACACCACACTACTGCACACCCTTTCTCTGTCAAACCAGGTCTATTTATGTCAGCTGGCCACACCCTCTGCAGGTGTTCCCAACCTGCCCCTGAGCCTCATTCTGAGTCCTGTTTCTTGGCAGATTTCCCTGTCAGTCATCTTGTTTGTGTTATCCATTCATGTACATTCATTGGCCATTTTGTGTGAGGGTAACCTCCTTCAAAATGTCCGCCCTCAGATACCTTATATTCCTTACTGCACCCCTTGGTTAATCACATATCCTCCCCCTCCCCTGGGTCGAGCGACCACTGAAAAAAACAACGTGAACTTGTGATAAACCATCTGTGTTTCCCATGTCCTTTCCAGCTCTGTGTTTCAGATAAAAATGAAAAGGTTGTTGGCAAGCTTTTTTATCTTTGGTTCTATGCATCCATGTCAGTGGAAGGTTGTCACTAATCAGAGTGAAGTGGCGCCCCAGGAGATAATACCGTAGGCTTTCTAGGGCCCATTTCTCTACCAGACACTATATATAGGGTATAAAACAGGTAATTACAGCTGTTTGTTGTTGTTGTTGTTAATATATGTATGTATTTTCTTATAACAGATGCCCTTATCCAGGGCGACTTACAGTTTTTATAAAAAAACACATTACAAAAATTAGATCAGTCCAGACACGGAGCAATAACGGTTTGATAAGCAGGATCATGGCTAATACTGAATGGTACTGTAACAGAAAACAAGAAAGTCAAAAAATGTAAATTAATTAGAATAGGTAACATATGTACTCATATTTGTGTGACACCTGTCAAAATTATGGAGACAGAAGTAGAGAAATCAAAAACTCACTTCTCAGCAAACAGCACAGCATAGACGCATTTGTTTGAATTCCATAGAATCTGTGATGGCCCTTTAAATATTTAGCTTATTAGCCATGCTAATGCCTATGATAATGATAAACATTAGACACAAATGTATGCATGTGTGCAAAATTCATATGCTTAAGCACAACATTATCTGAATTGCTCCGAAGGCCAAATTTGAAGGAAAATGAAAAAGCTTTGCGATAAGCGTGACAGGCCTGTAAAGTAAAGAGTGGAGTTTGATGCTACAGATATATTCCATCTCCTTCATGGTGACACTTATCTAGTTAGCAAGTCGCTACAATATATTTTTATTTAAGTTATATGTTGAACAGCCTACACTATTCTGTGGTCCATTGTTTCATTTCTCCATTTAGTAGCTTATTTATAAATTTGTGGGGGTGGGCATGCAACTTTGGGGGTGCCAATGCTACCAATGTGTGTTGAGCTTTGATTCTGCATTCCATGTGCAAGTTACATTTGAGTGTAGAATTGTCTGAGGAATACTAATATGTACTTGTGGCAAAGTGGCTGGTGGAGGGGAATAGGTGTAGAGGTGATGCGATGCAGGAGTGACAGGCAGACAACGATATCCAGTGGAAAAGTGCTTTTATTTGTAATCCAGGTCTGGTGACCATCAAATAATAAATCCCCGGCTATACACAACAATGTGTAAAGCGCAGGGATAACAAAAACTGGGCACAGTCCCGAACAAAAACAAACACACGGTCACCAGTCCTGGGTGAGTGCAGTCGTGCTGGTGCTGAGTGAAAACAACGGGACTTCGTGACGATAGTGCAGTGGTGCTCCGGACAGTGCTGACCCTAGTCAACAGCTCCGGAGGTGTGCTTTAACTGTCTACAAGTGAAGAATAGACAATTAACAGGACAAACACAATAACACACAACACAAATTAGTTTCCACACACTGAGAGCTCCTCTCTCAATCCTTCCCTCTCTCTGATCGTTTTACCCAAACGAAGGAAAAGATCAGCGTTACCCTGGCCCCTATATGTAATCCTGCATGATATCTAGGTAAATGGTTGCAGCTGCCTTATTACTTGCAGCTGCCTCTCATTTACCTTTCAAATCAATACGGTCTTACAACAGAGTCTCGCTTCTTTCCAGGCTGACCCACTTCCCTGACCCGGAAACGAACTGTCAGGCCAGCCCTTCCATATACTTCTCCTCTCGTTCTTTAGCGCCCTCACAGGTCGGGAGGAAGATTCATCACCAGAACTCATATTTCCGTCACAGTACTGTACACTTATGAAAGATGCTTGGCAGGGTATTGTTAACAGTCCATTGTCTTAGCTCTTGTGCATTTCTGCTATATTGGTATTGAATGTGCAGGTGGTTTTGCAAGGCACAAACACATTTGCAAATTGAGCACAAAACTGCTATTTTCCAACTTCGTGCATCTGTTTTGTGCCGTGCTGGGAAATATAATTTTTTGTCAAAAGCAATAATTTTTGCGAGGGAATTGCGCATCGCTTTGAATATCAGGGCCAATGTGTTTATTGTACAATGCATGTGTGTCAGTAGCTATGGAATACAATGTGAAAAGGCATTTTGAAACCAAATACAGAGCTTTTGGAAATACGTATCCACAGGGCTCAGCAGTTAGAAGTTAGAATACTTAGAGTTGAGTATCTTTGTATATAGAATATCTTTGGTTGAGTTGCTCGACTTGGAGGGAAGTCCAGTTAGGGGGAAGTTTGCAAACTTCCCATAAAAGCAGGCTTCCTTGCAGGGAAGTGTTTGAATAACTTGCCACCCTTGTGGTTAATTCTCACTTACTGTGTTCTATGATTCAAATATAATTATGGGGCCACTATCTTTATAGCTGCTTTTCCAAAACCAAAAAAAAAAAAACTATGCTAATCACAATGTAGTTGTTATAGTGTTTGTTATTTTATATTTTAAGGATATTGGCACCAAGTAATTTTGTCTATAATCTACAGTATGTAATTGTGAGATACTTATGGTACATGTGCTGCTAAATCAAATTGAAAACAAACCAATATTTTAATTTAATTAGAATATACATATCTTATTATCTCTTTCTATCTGTTATCATTTTCATTTCAGTTAATATCTTTGTTGTATTGCATCTTGAATTTAAATAGTGGAATGACTTAGCTTGAATAATTAAATAGTTTTGACAGCTACCCAAGGTGCGTTTCCATGGCACATCAGACCCCCATTGAGCATATTCACAGTGTGCTAATATATATGTCATGGCTGTTTAATGTCAGGACTGCCACATTAATTTATGTATATTAAAACATAACCCAAATCTAATAGATATGGGTATCCTTACTTGATTTCTTAACCGTTATATTAAACCAAAATCGTCAGACATGCTAATAAGCATGACAGGGTGCATTCTTAGCAAGTGAGAATATCTACCACTGACATATGTTCAACAAAACAATTATACAATCGTAAGGGAGAATGTTGAGTTTCTTGCTTCATTGTCATATTTTGATGCATTAGATTATTCACTGTTTCTGGATTTAGTGAGGGAAATTTAGTGTTAATAATTCTAACTATTAACTGACAAGTAAATGTTTTTTGAACATCCATTAATTTACCTCATTTTTTTTTTTAAAGTATGAAACCCCTTGACAAAACTAGAACCAAACAACTACAACAATAATAATGCAAATCTAAACAGCCACCCGTTGGTTATTTTCCTCTGTTCCTCAGTAAATATGAAGCATGGCAGACCATTTTGAGAACTTACTTAAACTGGACAAATAGCGTTAAAACAACTTGCATATAAATTGTATAAAACCAAAATTTAAACAGGGAATGAACACTGATTCAGTATTAAGAGGTTCTGAGGTCTGTATGGTCTAGTAAAGATGAAATGGGTAAAATAGGACAATGCCAACAGAGGTGCAAATCCAGCACTATGGCGCTAGAGTCTAGCACCAAGGTACCTCATATAGCACCAGTAACATGAAATTCTGTCGCCAATTTACATGTTTAATTTCTTTTTTTTTCTTTTCTTTGATTCATTAGCAACCATAGATGATGATAGTTTCTCATTGGGTCTGGACTACTCACATGACCCATCCACACTCATCCACATCACACAGGAGAGGAGGTTTGTATTGTGTGGAAAGTTTTGAGGGGGGCTTAATAGGGGTGAGGTTTGATAATTTAGCACCAGTAGGCTCTCCTGGTTCTAAACTCTCAACAGCTTAGCACCAATTTTAAAAAACAATTTGCACCTCTGACCAAGATAAGTGACTATGCAGCAGTTGTGATGTATCGTTTACCCCCAAGTCTCTATAAGTCGCTTTGGGTAAAAGGGTCTGGTAAATGACTAAATAATAATTACATTAGTGAGCCATGCTGCAAATAATACACCATCCCTTTTATTATTCAGGGATTTGCTACACAAGGGAAAAAAAAGGATTTGAGTGTCATTGATCTTCTGGGGGAATAATGGAATTCAAATGACATTTTAACAGACACTGCCATAGATACAATATCTGCCAATTACAACTGTGAGTCATCATGTAAATAAAAAATGCAATAGCTTTTTTTTTTTCATTATGACTCCCATTTTCATGATTTTTTTTTTCCTGTGGACCCTATTAGGAAGATGAGATTAATGATATAACTACATTAGCATACATTAGCATAATTATGAATTTAGAAGACGCAAAGTTAGAAAACACAAGAGAAATTTTATACATAAAATGCTAATCTATAGTATGCAACTTGGAGTAGAAAGAATTTATATTTTTAATTGCTTTAGTTACTGCACATTATGCTTAGCGATTAATTAGCATGGAACATTTCAAGACCAAAATTATTTAAATGATTGTAGCTCAGCCTGTGCAAGCACAGTATGTGTTTCAATAAAGAAGACATCTCTGATCAGTCCAGATAAGAAATATGCTACCAGCCTCCAATCTAAAAAGTTGCTAGGCATGCTTAGGTAATAAAAATATAAGACTTTTGTTATTTTCAAAGTTTTTAAGTTTATGCTGAGTAAATCTCTCTCGTTCAGTTTCTGGAATGAAAAGAGCAGATCACTGTCTGCATAATCACTTAATCAACTGAACTGAGCAAATCAGATGAAAAGTGAAGCCAGATGTACACTTTCAAGTGAGTAAATTTACTCTTAATTCACTTGCCAAGTTTTGAAAATAACCTCTGACTCCTGTGGGGTGAACCACCACCACCTCAGTAGGTTTTTACCCCAATAATGATATATCTTAAACATTTTCAGTGATGATGGCTATAAAGTTTAACATGATGAGAACTAACTACTATAGGTTTACTATTGTTTTTTTTCTCAACATACCAACAGAAACCCCAAGTCGAATTTCTTTTGAATCAAGCTGCTTCCTGAGTGATCTGCAGATAGGCTACCTTTGGAGAGCATAGACTGTAACAATGAACCAGGTGCACCCCTCACTTCCAAATACCATTCTAGATACTGGAAAATACAGATTTTGAATGTTTTGGGATAAGCAAGCTATTCATTTACAGCAATGCTACCCAGTGCTTTTAAAACATTTTTTTCTTACTTTAGATTTGCATTAATAACATGACTACCCTTTTATTGTGCTCATAATTCTTTGGCTCTTTTCCTGTTTTTTTTTTTTTTTTTTTTTTTTTTTTACATTAATTCAAGATGTTTTAAATACAACATATAGATGCACTTCATCATCCTTGTGCCTTTATTTTAGATCACATGGTCTGATTCTTTAACTTCTAAACATGTGCTGATTAGAATGGTGCCAGGAAGCAGCAGCAGCATCAACTGTTTATCTATAGTGATGTCTGCAGTGTTTATCTACACATTCTAAGCTAAAGCAAAAAACAAACAAACAAAAAACACTTCAGATCTTCAACAAACGAATAAGGGGTATTGCTATTGCTAGAACTCCTTACATTCCATATTTCCATGCAAGCCATCCCATACTACTGCTATTTGCACATTGAAGTGCATGGCAGTGTTCACAATAATTGGCACCACACCATGTTTACAGAACACTGAATTCCAGTTGTTTTCTAGACAGAATCATTATTCAACATCAGACACCAGTTACATTTTGCTGTAAAACAACAAAATCGTGGGACACTGCTGATGTGCCATTATTTCTTGGTAAGGGAATCAATCTTAAAAAGTGATAGCTAAAATTGTTGATTCACAGTGTGAATTAAAAAGAATGGATACATACACATGTCCAAATCAATCTGCTGCTGTGAAAATGGTCCAGGCGATTTTCAAGTCTCACTCGCTTGACAACCATTATTAGGAAGCAAATTGAACCGGCAAGCGTAGTCTCATCTAGAGAGAATAGCAAGCAGACTGTGAGAGTAGAGGGAACACTAGGGGGCTTTACATGTCGCTTCCAGACAGTCCCAAGAGTGTGTGAGCAGTGTGTGAGAGTGTGTGTGGTGTCACAAGGCTGTACCTTCAAGCCACCCCCCACCCCTCCTGATCCCCAGGACATCAACTCACTGACATTAATACTTGTCATTTATTTATATTGAAACATGCCAATTTAGCGCTTGTTAGCCACCAACTGTTTTGCAATTCTATTTGTCATAATTAACTAGGATCAGGTTTTACTTCCTTATCCAGGAACCCACCTTGACAGAGATTAAATCCCACACGTAGGATGAAGAGATAGAGTCTCTCCAGCCACTGAAATAGTACCGGTAAACAAAGGGCTGCCTCACCAGAATTAGAAAACGGATTCACTCCACCGACCAAACGCAGTTAGACACCAGTATTTACACGAGATTAGGGCCTAGTACAGATCTCAATAGGTCTGTACTTGGACTCACTCTGCCAATGGACAGTTATGAAGAAGTGAAGATATTTTGTTTTTTTCAGGTGACAGAATTAGCTGAAATTACTAAACAGTTGATAAAGTGAGTTTCAGGTTTTTTGTTTAAAGAAAGCAAGGGTTTAATAGCCCAGTTCTCAGCATGAAGCAAAACCGCTGAAGAGAAGATTGACCATAGCAGATCATTTTGAAGTATTATGCAGGCAATGTCTGCTCTTTTCTGAGGCTGCACAGAGCTCTCAAGTCAAAGACTGTTGCAGGTGTCCATGTTGAGTATGAAGCCGCCAACATCTTGCAAGCTGCTACTAACTGAATTGTAAAACAGGGGGGCTTTGAAAACACAAGATAGCAACTTCCAGCAAGTAAAAAAGAAAAAAAAAACTGGTAAGTAACAATATTTTCCCTATTCTGTTTATAGGATTTTTTTGGTTTTCTGAGCACCTCACATGTGGTATATAACCTATTGAGATACTGTATGTGCTGTACCCTGATATAAATGCTATGGAATGGCAACTAAACTGTATTATTTAGGAAATTAAAGTCAGCTGAAACCATAAATATATTGCACCTGAAATATCATCCAGTTTTAAAACAGATGTTAGTTTCAAACAAGGAAATGCTATTTTTAACCTGTTTACGTGAAGCTACTTGCTCGACATTATTATTTAATGACTGCCAACTGTTTTGACTGGTTTTGAAATACAATAATACTCTGCCTCTGTCATCTGCCTATGAATGCATTGTGCCCATGATCATGAAGAGCCAATGCAATATAAGTAACATAAAATATTGTTGAAAAAAACTGTCAAGTAAGGCATTTAAAAAACAAACAAATCCTACTGGAATAAAAAAAAAAAACTTTCTGGGATATACACCAGTAAAGAAAATTCCATTTAATAAAAAAAAAAAAATAAAAAAATTGAGCAGTATTGCTCATACAGTCAGTCATGTGGCCTATTAAATTATAGCTGCCTTAAATTTACTCTACTGCTTTTGTAATAGGTGTTTACAGCCCTTCAGTACTTTGTATCAGATCTCATCGGTCTTCACCATTTCTGTCATACTACACTGATTGATTTCTGTTTGAAGAGTTATCGTTGCCGATCACAATCCAGATGAACAAGGCATTGATGCCCTTCGGTCAAAGATAGTTAACTCTTTGGCCTAAGGTGACTTTTCTTTTCATGAGGAACAAACAGCAAAGCTTGAATATCTCAAACCTCAGCAATAAGTGAAACTTTAATATATTTAAAGTAAGAAGGTTTGTAGGGAAAAAAACGCTTAATAGGGTTAAGATATTGAAGCTCATTATATCAAAAATATAAAACTAAAATGTTATCACCATGGCAAAAGAAACTGTTGGGAAAGTATATAAAAATCCTTAACATAATAGTAGCGGTAGTAAGTGAGGAATGAACGCTGGTCTCCAGGTTTATAGTTATAGTTGTTAAGCTGTAGAATAACCTATGGGATACAGACTGCTTACATCAGTGGTGTCAGGTGCCCTGGGCAATGATTTATTATTTGTTGACTAATTATCTAAACTGTTAAATGTGGATTGTAGGTCTGTACATTTATATTGCTGTACCTATTACTTTACATAGATTAAATGCAAAATGGTTAAATATGACCACACAAACATAGTTTAACAGGAATAATATTTACAGTTTTTACAAATCTAAAAATGACAGCAAATTAGCAGCTGCTTAGAACATTGTAATATCGAATATATATAGCCTGTCACAACTGAATATGAACGATTAAAATCCCAGCCTGCACAAATGCATTGTCAACCTTCTACCACTTAATAAAAGGAAGTGTCAGTTAGAGTTTTAATACTAATGAGCACATGCTGACTGAGTCATTGTCACTGATAACCATTTATTTTCATTGAAAATGTTTTCAATGATTTTAAATAAATTGTTCTCATTATCAGCCTATTTCCTTGTCCATCTATTATTAATTAAACCTTTTCATTCTGAAATATAACTTCCGTGACAAGCTTTTTAATGTTGAGATACCTGTCTTGTACAACTACAGGGTCTAGGCAAAAACTGAACATTTGCTATAAGTACATTTAGGAGATCTCTTATTAAAGGTCACCTTAGTATTATTGTTCAATCACAGCAAAGTGCAGAAGCATAGTAAAAGCACATAGAAAGTACAGATGAGTATGATAAATCAAAGAAAAGTACAGTATGGCAGAACAGGAAACCCCATGGAAAAGCATGGTAAACTACTGTGCATATTTATCAGGTTAAACGTTTATAACAGATACCTTTATTTCAATGGTCTGCCTCTCACATGACTGATTATCATTTATCATGATACTTTGACTAATTCTGTATTATATGACCAATGGAATGTCTCTGTGTGGTGCAGTAGCCTCCTAGCCCAGGTGATATTGCAGGGACAGAGACACAGAAAGCTGCACGGATAAATGTGCTAATGTGCTCTTTATTTAACAAATAAACAAAAACAAAACGGTACAAACATAAACCATACTGGTCAAAATAAAAGGCACAAGGGCCAAAAAAAAAGGTTTGACAAAAACGCACAGAAATGTAAATAAAACAGACAGCACAGCACAGAACAAGAAACAAAGAACACAGCCCTCCACCTCTATCCTCAACTTCAATCCTAATTCTTCCTAATTACCACCCATGAATACTTATTTTATACACCCATGGTTGGAGTCTAATCAATCACTGAAATATTTATTCTCTTGTCGGCTCCAGCCACATTCCCACGTGTTTGACAGAGAGAAATTGAATCCCCTCCCTGCCAGCCCAACATTCCTTAAACCAACACACACACTCTGTGCACTTGCAGGGCTTTCACACTGCAACACTCTGCCATTGATTTTCATTGAGATTCAAAATTCCAAAGTGGGTACAGTTTGGATAAACACATATCATAAAGAGTCCATAACACTAGAAGTCAAATGATTCTGCTGGCTATTCTCAGTGTAAAACTGAATTTACACATGCACGACTTGAGCGAGGCGAGCAACATGAAAAACTAAAACATTTGCCCATATTTGTCCACACTGCTGCAAAGAGATACCGCCTGCAGCGAGACAACTTTCCAGATTGCTTTCCACAGAGATTTTTTCATCCTTAGCCATTCATAATGAAATAGCAAATGTGGGGAGGGGAAAACTGTTTTGTCAATCACAACTGCATTGGAGTGAATAACAACATGGAGAAGCTGACAGTAATCAAATGAATAAATACAATACAGGACAAAATATATGCCTTACTTAAAATGTCAAAAAGGTTAAGAAACATTCATAATTATACATCAATAAAATTCAATTGCAATTATTACACAACACATTTGTCTCACAGAAAGCAGTTAAGTCACTTATATACAGCTGATAGCGGCATTTAGAAGCAAAGCATTACAATCGTGCTTGAACTGTTCAACACAAATGTATTGATTGCTAATTCAAAATGAAAAAATGTCAAAATGTGAATTTAGCGCTTTAAATTTAGAGAAGATTCAACAGAATAAAGAATGTTGTTTCATTTAACTTTATCTTCTTTTGATAGTCATTGCTATTTATATGTCAGATAATATAAGCAGTTTCAGTATTTTATTTTCTAATACCATAATCTTTTGAATTTAGGATGATTTTTATTATTTTTATGTAAACTTGGAATCAGCAATTAATTAATTTCATTTATATAGCGCCTTTCATACCAAAGTATCACAAGGCACTGTACATAAATACATACAAATACAATAAAATACAAAATATACCAATAATAATAATAATAATAATAATAATATAATAATAATAATAATAGTAATAATAGTAATAATAATAATAAATAATAATAATAATAATAATAATAATAATAATTAAAAGTTGGCAATTATGTTGCATTAAAACCACTAAGATAAAAATTCCATTTTATAAAAATGTGTTTTAAGTTTAGACTTAAAAACACCCACAGACCCAGCTTCCCTAACACATGGAGGGACAGCATTCCATAGTTTAGGGGCTCTAAAAGAAGAAGCCCTCCCTCCCCTATTGATTTTATTGACCCTGGGAACAACAAGCAGCCCCGGTTCCTGTGATCTAAGAGTGTGATTTGGGAGATACCCGGTCAGTAGCAAATAGCTAGGTGCTGCTCCATTCAAGGCTTTATAGGTCAGAAATAAGATCAGTTCTATATTGAACAGAGAGCCAATGCAAGGAGGCTAAAACAGAGGTGATATGCTAATTTTTGGGGGTTTTAGTCAAAATTCTAGCAGTGGTATTCTGAACAAGCTATAAGCGGGACACGGCACGTTTTGGGATGCCAGAGAGGAGTGCATTACAATAATCAATTCTTGAAGAAACAAAGGCATGTGTTAGTCTCTCTGTGTCAGATAATAGGTCTCAGTTTGGCTATGTTTCTCAAGTGATAGAAGGACACTTTAGAAACTTCCCTAATATGAGACTCAAGTGATAAATCAGGATCAAAGGTAACCCCCAATTTTTTTCATTTCAGTTTTAGGAGCCTACAAACATAACCTCTGTTTTATCTGAATTCAACATTAGGAAGTTTTGAGACATCCAGCACTTGATATTAGGCAAGCAGCAAATAAGACCTCGACAGAAGTATCACCAGATTTTAAAGACAAATACAGCTGGGTGTCATCTGCAAAGCATTGGAAGTTCACACCATGTTTCCTAATGATATCACCCAATAGTAACATTTATAATGAAAATAGCAATGGACCCAGAATAGAACCTTGTGGAACACCGCAATCAACTTCGGTCAATGCTGATTTTTCCTCCCCAATAGAGACAAATTGATACCTATCAGATAGGTAAAATAGACACCAGGATAAGACCAGACAGTCCCACTAAGTATTTGAGCCAATTTAATTAGATTCTACGGTGTCAAAAGCAGCACTTAGATCAAGAAGAATTAGAACTGATGGAAAGCCCAAGTCAGAGCTTATCAGTAGGTCATTTACAACTTTGACAAGGGCTGTCTCTGGACTATGTGCAGCATGAAATCTGGACTGAAATTTCTCAGATACACCATTAAGAGTTAAAATACTTTGTACTCGAAATGCAACAACCCTCTCTAAAACCATGTCTAAGAATGGAAGATTGGAGATGGGGCTGTACTTATGAATGAGTTTAGGATCTAAGTTGTGTTTCTTGAGCATCGGCTTTACTATAGCTATCTTAAGTGCTGGGAACAATACCAGAAAAAAGAGAACTATTTATAATTTTAAAAATGTGGGTAATAATAACTCCAAGAGCATTTTTTAATAATTTTGTAGGAATAGGGTCAAGAGAACATGTTGTAGTTCTCATGTGCTGGTTGCGAGCTGTCAGCTCTTGAATGGCAAACAAAGAAAAGACCTCCATAGTAGCCTTAGAGGCACTAATAGATATCACTGTGCAACAAGCATCCTTAATAGAATATGTTTGTGGAATCTGATTTTTATTTTATTTTACTATCTTATTTTTAAAGTGATTTAAGAAGTCATTACAGCTAGGAATAAAACGAGAATCAAGGGTGGGACTATTTGGAGAAGGATTCATTAAATTATCAATTGTAGCAATAAGAAATCTAGGATTATTTTTATTAGTATCAATTAAGTTAGAGTAATAAGTTGATCTGGCCAATGCCAGAGCCTTCCTATATTTAGCCTGATGGTCCTTCCATATAGTGTAGTCCTTCCATACATGCAGCTTCGTTACCTGCCATCTCCCTTCTAATTTTCCGCTTTTTTTAAAAAAAACAATACCTTCCGAGTTTTGACTGGTGCTACAACATCTAAGATACCAGTCAATGAGGTGTTGTAGGGTGTTGTACCATTTCTTCTACAGATAAGCCCTCTGGGATTGATAATAAACTCAGTATATCAGAAAAATGTACAGGCAGTTAAGGAATTAATATCCCGAGATGTAAGTGCACGTTCCATGGATTTTGTAGTTACTGATATGCTGACCTCAAAAAGAATGGCAAGATGGTCAGAAATGGTGAGATCTGTAGTTAATACATTTTTAACAACTAAACCATGAGAGATTACCAGGTCTAGAGTATGGCCACGATTGTGTGTGGGACCTTTTACTTGTTGGATATAATCTAAGGAATCCAATTATTTTACCCCAGATTTTTCTCCCAATTTGAAATGCCCAATTGTTGAACCCATTTCACCACTGCAACCCCTGCACTAACTCGGAAGAGACGATGACGAGCACTCATGTCCTCTGAAATGTGTGCCATCAGCCTTCTGCTGCTTTTTGCACTGCAAGCCCATCGTGAAGCCATTACAGAACTACAGCATTGGAGGACCACACAATTCTGAATCGTACAGTCACTAACACACTAACACTAAACAAACAAATACCGTGCTGGTCCTCCAGCATGATGTAGCAATTGATTATTTTGCTTTAATTTACTTTACTTTTCTCTCCATCTCACTCCTGTTCTTTCACTCTGAACACACAACCCTGAGTGAGTTAAAACATGCTGCTTTTATGCAGTTGTACCGAGACTCGATTGCTAATCAATTATTCAATTGTAGTCTCGGTACAACTGCACGTGAATTAATTTTGTGCTATTTCCAGTGCTAACCTATTATTACATTTTACCTGCATGTGAAGTGCTGTGCAATCCTCGTGCCTAAATACAAATATGCATTTTAAATAACTTGTGTTACGCAGACCCATTTATATTCTGTGTACCAATGACCACCAACATTAACACACAACGCAACATATAACATTAAGATGCACAGGGGCGGGTACACTGCCACACTGCCCCAGTACACAAACAGCAATGTGACGAGAAAAGATGAACAAAAACATCACTGTCCAATCTCGAATCATCCATGACATACAGTTAGCCATTTTAAATGAAGTATAATTAGCTTCCTGAGGAAATCAAAGAGAAGCTTTTACAATTCAAGTGTTTCGTTATGAGGCTCAGTTCCAACAAAGTTCCAGCTTCGACAAATTGGAAATGCTGATCAGACAGCCTGTATTTTTCTACTTGCCAAACAATACCACAGTTCATAAAAAGGCAGACAAACAGGTGTGAGTAATCACGACTGCAAATGAGAAGCAGCGCATAACTGTAATGCTGTGTGACAGCAGACGACCGCAAATGGCATCCATACGTCATTTTCTTATAAGGGTAATTGAGTTTGTGTCTTTGTCCTCTAATTGAGGTTGAGAAATTTGGGCTGCTTCTTAAATTTGAGGGACTCTTAAATTCAAAGGAATATGGTTTACTCTAAATATTTAATGCCCATTACCAATTAATGGCTTTGGTTGAAACATAATGTTGTCTTGTAGCCTGCATGAGCAAGACACAATGCACTAAATATAAAACTCCTTTATAAAAAAAAAAAAAAAATGACGCTGTTTTCTCTGTGATTTTATATGTTACGGGCAAAGCCTAAAATGCTGACTTTGTCAGGCAAACCGCGGTCTGCCCATTGCTTCTCGGGCAGTCATAATCACTCCCTCTGTTCTTTCATTCCTGTTCTGAGTGACAGGAAGACCTTCAGAACAAGGAATTAACATGAGAAACCCCATTGACACTTGTGTAGTAACCATCGACAACAGCTGGATAGGAATCGAGATATATATATAAAACCAACATCACACTTCGGAACAATATTACCTGCAACATCGGAAAACATAAATTAACATGAGAAACCATATTGACACTTGCATATAAAAAGGACAGTATTATTAATAACCTAATAACAACCAATAATAATAAGGAGTTGTATTGAACTGTCCAATCAGAGAGACGGATGCATTTACTGGGTGAAACATGAATGATATAGGTGATTCACGTTTGACAGTGTTTATGACAAGCAGTTGGAGAGAGTTCTCAGTGAAGTGACTGAGAGTGTAAGTTAAGCATGTAATAATTTGTTTAAAATAAATGTCTTATATCATTAAATATTTTATATAGTTATGTTGTCAATAAAAATACATTTTAAATAGATTTTCAAATACAGTATATGCTAATTTTTTGTAACCAGACTTCCTGTGTTTTTATGAATGAGGTGAGTGAGTGAGTGATGCTACTCAGGTAGGTGGGTGAAACAAGCTCTTCAATCATAGCTCTGTCTCTGTCCCCTGAAAACATAAAATAAAATATATTTTAGAAATTAATTTTGAACTTTGATCGGGCATTGTTGGGCAATGCTAGATCTGTCCAAGCAAAATCTGGAATGAAAGACCTTTGTGATTAATTTCAGACTTTGCCCGGGCAATTTGTGAATTGCCCAGTTTTGGCGTTTGCCTGTAACACTCACACACACACACACACGCACACACACATACCTTTACTTTTCCACTATTAGCCGAGTCTGCAGTACATATTTTTTATGTGAGTCAATCAAAATAAGGAGAAGCAAGGTTGGATAGTAAATACGTAGACATAAATATTTGCGAGGCTTTTATTAGGCATTTTTCGCATACAAAAAAAAAAAAAAAGATTTTTGGCATGAATATCTTAGTGGTGTACATATAATGAAGCAATATACTACTACCAGTGCAACAGGTCGCCAACATTTCTGGAGCAAAATAGGTTTTATGGGTGTGGTTGGCCAAATATTTGGTCGCAAATATTTATGTCTTTACAATACAAACTTAACTGTGAAGAGCGACCACCTGTCATCTGCAACCAGTGACCCCATTTTCTTTCTCCCATCCATAAAAACCAACCTGTAGGAGAAAACGATCTTCGCTTATTGGTCTGTGTTTCTTTGAAGTTTTCAGCAAAATATGTTTCTTTAGCTTGTTACCGATTTATGCATTATGGCTTCATACTCAACATGAACCGGAACCAAAACTTGAACTTGTGAATATGTTGAAGATGTGAACGTGTTGAAATTAAATGTAGGCCTACTACTGTAAGTTACAGTTTAAAGCTTAAAGAACTCAACATGGAAGTGAAAAATAAAAAAAAAGCAAACTGAAAGCGTTTCTTACCACGGAGCAACGTGTTAAACAATATCCCTGGAGTCGAAAAAGAACAAATCCAAAACCTTTTACGACGGAAGGCAGAAATCCTTGCCAATTATGAGTCAAGGTACTGTAGACTGAAACCAGACTTATCTTTTCAAGAAAATTTTGGTCTTTTTAATAATGATTGTATAACTTCACAGTCTAATTCGTGATATAAAGCGGGTCATGATATAAACCAAGTTTCACATTTGCCTATGACAGCACATTACGAGTGTGAGAAAAAAAGAAAGACAACTAACAGTGAATTGAAGAGCAGTGTTTTAATACTGTACTGTGACAGAGATTGAATGATTCTTAGTGTTAGATCTTCCTCCTGACCTGAGGGGGCGTGACTGGATGGCCCAACAATTAATTCCCAGGGTTAGGTGGAAGTCGCCCATCTAGAAAGGGTACAGAGCTACGGTACACTAAATCATTAACCCAACTGGAAACAATGTGGCATCCACAGATTGGAGGATTGAAGAACCTGTCTTGTGAAACGTGAGTGTTTTATTTGTCACTAATAATACTGTTTGTAATTATTTGGACAGCTAACACGATCTGGAGCTGTCTCCAAAGGCCAGCACTAAACCAGATTAGCAACACTGCACTTCTTTTTGCACTAAAGGACTGGTGTTTGTGTTTGTATATGTGTTACGTGTGGGTGAACTGAACAGGATTGTTATTATCTCGGGGCCAACCCGCGGATTACAAATAAGCAATACACACCGCTGTATTGCTTCATTACCATTGTTATTATTTACTGTTGTTTTGCTAATAGGCCATTGGATTTAGAATCTATTAACCCTTTGCATTCCTTTTATTCAGCGCCTGTCAGGCACGTCAGGTCCAATTTATTTTCACACACGCTGTTTAAAAGTAATTTTATTCATAGTAAAACAGGTTTAAAAAGCACTGCATATCAACAGGACACCCAGTACTGCATCTCCATCCCTTTCCCACTCCTTGTTCGCTGTATTTATCACATACCTCTTCATAGGCATGCATACTGATAAATCTCCTGATCACGTGTTTTATCACCGAACTAATGCTATCCAAGTAATTATTTTATTACTATAACATCTCAAAAAGATTGGCAAATGTCTGTTGTATTCTTTGAGAGCTGGATTCGGAAGCAGCTATCTTGTTTGTCCGTGTTATGTCTGTGGTGAAGGGACAATGCATATTGTTCAGATCTGCCTATTTTTTTTCCGGCTTCTGTTGGCCTCACTAGGCCATTGAAAGCTTTTGTCTGTTTTTCCTGGAGAAAAAGCGACTAGAGACCTGTGCTTGACGTTTTTTTGATGACTTGAAAAGGTTAAAAAACACTACCTGGATTATCATTGTCTGTCTGTTTATTAATCACTGCTGCATTACTTTCACCTGCACACAGTTTAACCACTTTGCCACACGTGGTGTCAGAACAGGGATGGATCATGTATCATTAGTAGTATCATTAGTAGTGCGAAAGATGTAGTGAGAAGCGATATGCGACACTGATCGAGATGGTAGGGCTGGTGTTACCGCCCATGGCACCAGCAGGGCCCGTGATTATGGTTCCAAAGGCCAGGGCACAGAAAAAAACTGCAGAGGATGACCCAGAGGCTTACCTGCTCTCTTTTGAGCGGCTGACTACCACCGCGTCGGGGAGGCTCAGGCAGGGTCCCAGCTGGACACCGAAGCCGCTCAGTATGACCTGGTAAAGCAAGCAATTCTGCGCCATCTAAACATTGTGGGGGAAACACAACGTGTATGGCTCTGGGAGTACAAGAGATCCCAGGATACATGCCCCAGGGTTGTTAGGCAAATGGGTGACTTTTGCCCCACACAGGTGTGGATATGGCAACACAATCCTGAGACCCTGGAAAAAGCAGTGAAACTCGCCGAGGACTTTGAGGACTCCCTGGTTTCTACACAGGCAGGCCTACTCACCACTCCAGTACAACAGAGCAGCTGAGTACCACCACCTCTACCCTCTCCACCATCACTGGGACTGGGTCCAAGAACTCCTAGACCACCGATCCCAATGGGCAACCTTTCCTCCTCTCCATGGAGGCCACGGTTGACTCTCAACTTGGGTAGAGTTGCAGCCCCTGCCCCGTTGCCATACCAGCAGTGAGACAAATATTTAACCTCTGCTCCCTCCTCCCCCCCTGACCTGTTTTAGATGCCACCAGCCGGGACACCAGGACAGGTCATGCCCATCTGTGATGGAGTGTGACGTGGCAGCTTGCATTTGGGCATCAAAAGCGGGTAAGAGAGGGGAAAATGGTCGGGAGGTGCCTTGTAATGTTAATGTTTTTTTTTTTTTTGGTGGAATGTGAAACCCCACGCATTAGTGGACACAGGGTGTGAGCAGACCTTAATTCGGACAGCTCTCTTGGGCGGTGTGTCATGGAAGCCACAAGGTCAAGTGGCTATGTCCTGTATGACACGATGACATACCCCAAAATAAAAGTATATTTATCGGTAGGACCGATAGAACATCACCTAGTAGTTGGGGTGGTGGAAAAGCTACCATACCCAATTATTCTGGGCTGAGACTGCCCAAACTATAAAAAATTAGTGAAATTAATGGCAGTCTCATCAGAAAATTTGTTTTTCCCTTTCAAACTGAAATGTTTCCCCCCTTTTTTGTCCAAGAAAAACAAACATAAATAGATAAGAAAATGAGATGGAGGATTAATGAGAAAAGGCTGGGGTCTTGTGGAAGAATGCTCTGATGGTAACAAACGGCAGTCAAAGGGGGTCGGAATGCAGAGTGACCAAGGGGGCGAGGATACTGGGCCATTCAGGGCAGAGGCTACTCCAGCCCCTCTCAATATTTTGGACATGTGGCTCTCAAGCGCGGACATAGTGTGGGGCCAAAACAACGACCCCTCTCTAGCGCACACTTGGGAACAGATCCGGTCTATTGAAGGTAAGGATTTTGATGGTGCTGGGGAGCTAGTATTTCCGCACTTCATTATTAAGGAGCAATTACTGTATAGGGTAAACCTTGCCATGATTACGGGACAGCCTGAAACACAATTATTGGTTCACCCGTCTTGTCGGCCCGAGGTCATGAGGCTGGTGCATGATATCCCTTTTGCGGGGCACCTCAGAACCGATATTGGCTTGATTTTAATGGGTAGGGCTTCATAATGAAGTGACAAAATATGTAGCCACATGCTCAGACTGCCAGAGAGTAACGCTGGGTTGAGAGCCCCCAGCCCCTTTGGTCCCACTACCAATTAAGTCCACCCCCTTTGAACACATTGCAATGGACATAGTGATCCTTTTGCTACCTTCTGATTCTGGGTATACGCATATATTAGTGGTGATAGATTATGCAGCGCGATACCCAGAAGCAGTTCCATTGAGTACCACTAGTGCAGCTAGAATAGCAAAATAACTAGTGCAGATTAAGGCTAGAGTGGGAATCCCCAAGGAAATCTTGACTGATCATGGAACTAACTTTCTGTCTAACACGTTACAGCAAGTTTACAAAGTAATAAAAATACATCCCATCAGGACATCTGTTTATCATCCACCGATGGATGGTTTGGTGGAACGTTTCAATCAGACCTTGAAGCAGATGCTGAGATGATTTGTGAACAAAGAGCAAAAACATTGGGCATCACTTCTTCCCTACATCCTTTTTGCAGTGAGAGAGGTGCCGCAGAGTTCAACAGGGTTGTCTCTCTTCGAGCTCTTGTACAGCCAACAGCCTTTCGGCATCCTCGATCTGTTGAGAGAGGGGTGGGAGGAGCACAAAGACTCATCCAAAAATGTAGAGCAGCATGTGCTCCTACTCAGAGATCGCTAGATTTGGTTGACCAGGAGACAAAGTAATGCTGCTGCTTCCCTCCTCAGAATTGAAACTGTGTGCTAAATGGCAGGGGCCATATGAAGTGATTCAGGCTATAGGAAAGATGAATTATGAAAATAGACAGTCCGATTATTGTAATGAAAGAGAAACGTATCATGTAAATTTATTAAAGCCCTGGAATGCAAGGAAGGCCTTATTTATAGTCCCAGGCAAAATAGAGGGTGATTTAGGCCTTAAAGACATTTTGATGGGGGAGCAGTTACTTCTGGATCAGCAACGACAGCTACATAAGTTTATTGAGGAGTTCAGCAATGTTTTTTCTGACTTGCCTGGTAGAATTAACCTTGATGAATATGACATTCTCTCTCCCTCAGGTGTCACAGTGCAAGAGAGACCTTACCAGATCCCTGAAAGTCGACTTGCTTTTAGCAAAGAGATATGGGCAATGCTCGAACTTGTGGTGATTGAAACTTCCAGGAGTGAGTGGTGTAGTCCAATTGTGATAGTGGCCAAAAAGGACGGCACCAACCGCTTCTGCGTTGATTTCTGTAAGGAAAGTGCTATTGCGAAGTTCGATGCCTACCCCATGCCTCAGGTCGACAAACTTCTAGATAGACTGAGAACGGCAAAGTTTATTTCCACTCTGGACCTGACAAAGGGATACTGGGAGATCCCCTTTCGGCCATCCCTCAGTCTCTAAGGGTAGCCCGGCTGACAGCCAACTTGCGAAAATGTGCATTTGCCTAAACAGAAGCACAATATTTGGTATTTTTAATGGGAATGGAAGGGTGAAACCTGTTGCTTTTGTAGACGCGGCAAACCCCAAAACCAAGACTCATGATATACACTAGACATTATACTTGTCTTGCACCGCACCTGCACTAAGAGCACTCACTATCAGTGTCTGTGTTGTGTGTTGTTCTTTCTATTATTATTTCAGGACTAAAACCTGTGTTGTATAGAGCCAGTATTATTACTTAACTGGTTTTGAACCGTGAACTTTGGTTCTGTCATTGTTGGAGACCTGCATCACCTGCCCACTGCAAACCACACTCCATCACAAGATATCATTAACTTTAAATAAAGAACTGTTTTGAACTGTGAACTTTGTGTCTGTCATTGTTGGAGACCTGCATCACCTGCACACTGCAAACCACACTCCATCACAAGATATCATTAACTAACAAGCAGTTAACAAATTGACATTATCTTTAACTCATTAAGATAACAATGCGCTCTGAATGTGTGCATACATGCAGGAACTAATGGCATCTAGTGGTCGAATAATTACAGTGCAGGAAACAAACCTCTTCTTATTAAACTGATGCACATTTTGGACCACTTCAGCACAATATGTATAATTGAAGATAAATATATATATATTATATATATATATATATATATATATATATATATATATATATATATATATATATATACACACACACACAGCACACACAGTCGCAGACAGAAGTATTTGGGCAGTTTAAAAAAATTGGAATAACCACAAAGAAAGCAATTTCTATAATTTCTAATTGTTCTATTGAAAAATATAAACTAAAGTAGAGATTTGGTAATAAAACAACCAATAATTACATAACTTGCATAAAATGAAAAATAACATCCATAAACTAATTTCATACTTTGACAAAAATATTTGGTCAATCAACATATTTCATATGAAACCCATTCTTTGCTAATTATTGACAATCATCATGATTGAAAACCAGCACCTCATGATAATTATAGAATAAATACCTAATCAAATGATTAAAAAAAAGCAGCAAAAATGTTTGAACTAAAGACTACAGCAACGATCTCAAAATGGCAGTGATACAACTAAACTAAACAAGGAGAAACTGCCAGAATAATAGCACAAAGTGTTGGTTTACTGAAAAGCATTGTGTAGGCTACTATTGACAAATACAGGAGAAGAAGAACTGCTGCAACTAGCTCCAGGTGTGGAGGACCAAGAAAGAGTTCTGCTAAATCTGAAAGAAGAATTGTTCCAGCAGCCTGGCAGAATTCTCAGATTACTGCAAAATATTTGACACAAGAATTGAGAAAAGATGGTCAAAATTCACGCACGAACAATTCAACGATACAAGATGAATGTCCATGGGCGAAAACTAAGCTAAAGACTAACCATTGTTAAAAACAATACAGAAAATTAAGTGATTGGAGTTTTCCACTGAATACTTGAAGAAGCCTGATGATTTCGTCAACAAAATTGTATGGTCAGACAAATCCAAAATATAACTTTTATTCACCAAGAAAGCAACAATGTTTGCTGGAAGAGAGGAGAAGAATTTAAAGAAAAGTTAATCCTTGAAAAAAAGGAAGATTAAAGTTATGAATTGGCCATCTCAATCCCCAGACTTGAATCCCATCCAGATGTTGTAAATTGACTTGAAGGCTACTGTTTCAAAAAGGAAACCAAAGTCGATTGAAGAATCCAACGTGTATGTGTTGAAGAATGGGCAAAAATATCTATGGAAAGATGCCTTGAACTCGTTCAAAAGTACCAAAAAATACTGAAAGCTATAGGAAGCAAAGGGTGGACACACAAAATACTAATTTGTAAGGGTGCCCAAATACTTTTGTCAAAGTATGAAATTAGATTTTGCATTCTATTTTTAATTTTAAGCATGTTATGTAATAATTTGTTTGTATATATTAGGGCTGTCAATTTATGGCAGTTAACTCCTGCGATTCATTTTTTTTAAAATTGCGTTAATTGCGCATTTGTCTTTATTATTTCTTGATGTTTACTTTTTTTTTTATTTATTTTTTTACTTATTTTTGTATACACCAGGCTTTTATCAGCATCTAGTTCGTTTGGTAACAAAGGGGCAGGGAAGTGTGTGCAGAAAAAAAATTTCCCGCTTTGCAATATGTGTTTCTTTCTGTCACAGCTGATGTTATATCGCATATCTCACAAAAGAATCATACGTACCAAAAGAAAAATACTAATTAACAATACTATGAATTTCATATACTATGAAATTAGTATATGTGTTCTTCAACCAAGTAGCCAAAGCATAGTGAGCTTTGGAGACATTGTCCAGCTTGCAATGCTTTTTTGTTATTGCAAATATGCTGGATGGCTTAGATGGAATTTATGCAATAACAAGTGACTGACTGACTTGATGGATCTCCAACAGAGTCAATTAAATAATTAAGGGTCTGGTTGGAACAAAGTCCTGCAATGGAATGGATTGGGAGAGACAAGGTTGCCAGCCCCTAGTATACAGTGGTTCTCAAAAGTATTCACCCCCCTTGGACTTTTCCACATTTCATTGTGTTACAACATGGAATCAAAATGGATTTAATTAGTTTTTGCCACTGATTAACACAAAAAGTCCATAATGTCAAAGTGAAAATAAAATCTACAAATTGTTCTTAATTACCAATACAAAACAGAAAATAATTGATTGCATAAGTATTCACCCCGTTGAGTCAATATTTGGTAAAGGCACCTTTGGCACCAATTACAACCATGCGTCTATTTGGATAAATCTCTACAAGCTTTGCACATCTGGACACTGCAATTTTTGCCCATTCTTTGCAAAATTGCTCAAGCTTCGTCAAGTTGGAAGGGTACCTTTGGTGAACAGCAATTTTCAACTGTTTCCAAATATTCTCAATTGGATTGAGGTCCGGGCTTTGGCTGGGCCACTCCAGGACATTGACCTTTTTGTTTTTAAGCCACTCCAGTGTGGCTTTGGCTGTATGTTTGGGGTCATTGTCCTGCTGGAAGATGAATCTGCTCCCAAGTTCCAGGTCTCTTGCAGACTTCAGCAGGTTTTCCTCCAGGATTTCTCTGTACTTTGTTGCATCCATTTTGCCCTCTATCTTCACAGGCTTGCCAGGCCCTGACGCAGAGAAGCATCCTCATAGCAAGATGCTGCCACCACCATACTTCACAGTAGGGATAGTGTTCTCAGGATGATGTGCAGTGTTAGGCTTGTGCCAAACACAGGCCTTAGCGTTGAGGCCAAAAAGCTATATTTTAGTCTCATAAGATCATAGAATCTTCTTCCACTTGGTCTCAGAGTCTCCCACATGCCTTCTGGCAAACTCTATCCGAAATTTGTTGTGAGTTTTTGACTTTCTTTTTGCCACTCTCCCATAAAGTCCAGTTTTGTGAAGCACCCAGGCTATTGTTGCCGTATGCAGTGTCTCCCAGCTCAGCCGTGGAAGAATGTAACTCCTTTAGAGTTGCCATAGACCTCTTGGTGGCCTCCCTGACTCGTGCCCTTTTCACCCGGATACTCAGTTTTTGAGGATGGCCTGTTCTAGACAGATTCACAGTTGTGCCATATTCTCTCCATTTCTTAATAATGGACTTTACTATGCTCTGGGGGATACTCAATGTCTTGGAAATGTTTTTATATCCTACCCCTGATTGGTGCTTTTGAAGAACTATATTCAGGATTTGCTTTCAATGTTCCTTTGTCTTCATGATGTAGTTTCTGTTAGGAAATGTACTAACCAACTGTGGGACCTCCCAGAGACTCCCAGAGATAATGAATTTATAACAATTTGCAGATTTTATTTTTCACTTTGACATTATGGACTTTTTTGTGTTGATCAGTGGCAAAAACTCCTAATTAAATCCATTTTGATTCCATGTTTTAACACAATGAAATGTAGAAAAGTCCAAGGGGGGTGAATACTTTTGAGAGCTACTGTAAGTGATTCCTTGTTATAGCCCAGAACTGGATGGAAGTACTTACTGCTTGCTGTACTGAGAACTTTAGATTCCAAATCTGTATAACCTAGTACAAAATCATTTTGTGCTGAGATAACCCTCAAAATAGCAGCACAAGTTGTGGGGATGGGAGGGGTGTGGTGGCATGCACAGAAGGCCTAATATTTCAAATTCCATTAAATATCCAGCTTCCCCTAACAGTGAAAAGTGCACCATTCCCTGCACAGCTACATCATTATTCGAGCATTTACACTATGCCTAACGGAAAAAATATGCTGCATTTAATAAAAATGCAAATATTATTTTGCTAATGCCATTAATCATTCAGTGTAATTAGTTACAGAGAATAATTTTGAAAGGAAGAGGAACATTGATATCCATGAGATCACAGCTTACCAGCAGCTAAGTGAGACAAGTGCCACTTATATTTTTTTCTCTGCAATGATGTGTTGCCACAATCCTTGCAACAGCTGACAAGTCAAAAGGGCCCTCTACAGTCTGCCATTCACAAATTATAGTCTAATCTCTTTTCACTTCTCATGACTCCTCATTGCATGCCAGTCATATCTCTACAGTCACTAATGTGCTTTTAATACGTGGTTGATTTTGAAAAATGCTGTGACTATCTGTACATAGAACATCTTCAATTCAATTGTGGCAATGGAATTAATGTAGAGTAATAACTGCTGCAACTTTTTGGTTTGATGGGAAGACAATTTCGATAAGAAAGTTCATTTGGGAGTGTTAAGACCAGAAAGTCTCTTTTTTGGCAGTGAAAGAGAAAATCTAATTAATACTAACTGCAGTGACATTTATTGGGGACCAATGAATACAAAGTTTTGCAAGGCTACAGTTTAACTGTACTATTAAGGTAGTCTGTTTCCAAGAAACAGCTTGGCTTGTGCTGTTGGTGGTGGTCATTATACATACTAAAGGCAACTCGCATTTTGTGTCGATTCAGTTTAAAATACCTGAATGTATGAAGCTCCCTTATTTTAGTAATAAGTGACTTTTGCATATGTTGTTAAAAACAAAAACTAAGGAAACACTTGTGTGGTATTGATAGTTTATACTGACCAATATATAATAAATAATTAATATAGACAGTTTTACATGAAACCGAGTGGCTGCACCTGTTTATTATTTATCTGTACTGAAGTCATCTTAAAAGGGAAGATCAGCCACTAAGGTGCAGGATTTGCAAAAGGTTATAAATGATAACTCAAGTGTTCATCAGCAAATCGGTATGTAGCATTGATTTTGGCATTTTAAAGCAGTCATTATGCCTATCTTGTAATAAAAAAATCATGCTAACGATTTCAGAAATTATGTTGATTTACAAAATAAAGTTAATGTCTTGACGAGCAGTGCTTCTTGGGAATTTAAAATCAATTCCGCGCTAATTGTCACAATTTATCAGGTGTTAATTTGCACTTGGAAAAGGGGGGTTTTAATTAACGAAAGACTATAACACCTTGAAACAGAAATTTAACAGACCGCGGCTGTGACACCGACAATACAGAGACTACATAGATAATTAAATATTTGTAGTTATGAAAATATTTTAGACTTTTATATACTAGTGGTTATGAATGAGATTTAGTCACTTGTTTTAACAATTTGTAACACTGAGCCAGAATGTCTGATGAAATCGCAGGAAGGGATGCATGGATGCATAAAAGTACAGTGGCAATGGGGCAAATCAATAGGCAAAAAGATAAGGCTATGGCAGTACTAATAAATATCTACAATTTTGGCTGGAACTTAAGGATGCTTTTTTCATTCCGTTTCCCTGCAACTAGTCTTTCGGTGTTCAACCATCTGGACCACAAGTACTGGAGAGTGTATTCTTGCACATTATTAAATACCTGTCGGACTACACACACACACACACATACACACACACACACACACACACACACGGTATTCCATTGGTTTGTATATAATGTTTTTTTCGATATTTTCAGAAAAGAAGACTTGACAGCCCCACACTGTACTTTTTAACTATTACACTAAATATTTACAGAATAGAAACTGCTACTATAATCATGAGTAATTTATTATTAATAGTGTTATTATTAAATTATACCAAATCATGTTTTTATTTACAATGAAGGAAACGTGTACTGTGGCACCCAATACTTAACGTCAAAAATATGTATTATGTTTTCCCTTTGTTCTAAACAAAAAAAGCGCTTTGTTATAATTTAATTATAATGCTATTAATAATAAACATTATATTTCTATCATAATTTTAAAATCTTATTAATATATAATAATTCACAAACTGAGGGTTTTTTTTTTTTTTTTTTTTTTTTTTTTTTTTAATCTGTGCCATCAAGGCTAAAAAAATCGATGTGGGGTCATAAGCATTTACCCCAGCATTTATGTTTAAATCAATGAGACAGGAAGTGATGTACATGACCTGTAATAATTAAGCTTTTTAATGAGAAAAGCATTCATTAATGACCTCATCGACTCAATTTCAAAGTGTTTACAAACTAATTTAATTAACATTTTCGTTTGAAAATCACTTGCCACTAAAGCTGTCATTACTATACCACGAGTTCGATACAATAACACTGTTTTTTGAAAATCCTGCCTAAGTGTTTTATGGTCAGTTACATTATGAATCATATTCAAGTTTTATGGCCTAAATTTGTTTTTTAAATTGTGCTTTCTTCACCATTGTGTCTCATGGACACAATGCTGTATGGGTCAGCAAACTCAAAACCAGTATTATGTGAAAATCCTTTAGTCCCACTTGTAACAAATCAAAATGTCCCCAATGTGTGTTAATCATGTAAAATGTCCCCAATGTGTGTTAATCCATCTTGGATTTTAGTTATGCCCTCTACTGACTAAATTAAAATGCGTATGTGTCACTTTTACAGGAATGGGTTTTGTTTATTATATATCAAAAGACAGTTAATACAGGCTTGTTTAGAATGTGATGTATTAGTCTATTATTATTATCCCTGTGCTGCAATAACTTGTTTTCATATAATTTTGAGGTTATCATAGAGGCAGCACTGGATGGAGCTTGCTCCTCCCAACCTAAATCACTTTTGTAAAATGATGCACTTGCAAATTTTCCAATGATGGGTCATATTTCTGCCCAAATATCTTAGAACCCAAGTATGGTTGGCTCTTGATTTAAATGACCATGCATAATAGAAACATTGAAATATCAAATAAAGGAAGGACGTGTTTTTTTTTTTCACCTTTCTGTATGTCCTATGTATGCTTGAACTGTCTACTTTCATTTATTATACAACCATGATTCAAAGTAGACAAAAGTGGCTAGATATGGAGCTTAAATAAGGATAGCAACTAACCCATTTCACGCTGTCATCACTGATACATTTTGCGAGGCAGTGTTTCGAGATCAATACTTAAATATGTTTCAATCTACTATACTTAAATGTGTATACATGACTCTAGATGTATGTGTTTATTACATTTGTACCAGTTTCAAAATGCTTCAGATGATGATATTTTCTAAAATTGTGATTTTTAAAGGGAAATAAAACAACTGTCAAAGTATGAATATTATGATTATTATTTATGTTTACCAGGGTATATACCTGTAAAAAATGAAGAAAGATTGTGCTTCTGATTAGTGTTTAATTATATGACAAGTTGAAAGCTGTTCATGAGCCACGCATAGTAGAACTCTATATTAGCAAACTCTCAGCAATGGGCAGAATTGCCAGACCCCTGTTTAGCCCACCCTAGTTTAATCCAAGCAGTTGTTTATATTATCTAATTATACTGCGTTCAGTTCCAGCTGCTTTGTGTTTAGGTACTTTTGCAAAACAATAATAGTTTGCTTCTCTAGCTCTAAGGCCAAAAGTCACCTAGAATCACATACAATTTTAGGATTGAGACATAATTAAAAAAAAAACAATATAATTTGTGTCTTTTTTTTTACAACATGTAATCAAAGAAACTACAAAATGATATTGCAAAAGTCTACCGGAAACTATAATAAATTGTAATGCAGTATTTTCATGTTAGCTTCATTCTGTTAATTCTGTAGGGTGACGCAAAACTTTTGGCCATAGCTGTAGTTTTAGAGTAGTCAACTTATAAAAAGAAGAAAACAACAAACTTTAGGTATATGCAAACCAAAAACATTTTTATATGAGCTTTTCCCAACCTACACTGGAAATTGCTGCAGGGAACAGTGAAATAGGAACAGTGATGGAATTAAATACATTGTGCTATATAATTAGAAGTTTAACTTATATAGTTTGTTTATTTGTATTTGTACCTGGTCAGGTTTACTGCAGTTCATTTAAGCTGCTAGTGGTACATATTTAGCACCACATTGTGGAGATGGAGGTACTGGGGGTTTTGCCTCAAAATAGGGTTTCAGGTTGACCTTGTGCAAAAAATCTATTCTCTGAGCTTGATCAACCCATTCTACAGACAGGACATATTTTTTCTTTATTATTGCTGGACCTGATCATTTAGGAGCTAACTTAGCTGTAAATTTATCTAATGCAACAGATAACGAGTAAGCTTGGCCCATACCAAATTCTACCTGCCTGTTCTGAGCTGCTTTAACTCGTTCACTGACCTCTTTAGCCAGAGCGTGTTGGCTTTCTAACAATGAATATCGTACCAAGGCTAGAGTAGGAGACACTGTTATCAAACAGTTGAGGGGACCATTGAGCATGAGTCCCACTGCGAATTCAGCAGGAGAAAACCTGTGGTTTCCTGCTTTGCTGTTTTGACAGCAAAGAGAAATTGATGGATCCATTGGTCCTAATCTTGGTGTTGCTTTCCCACAAAGGATGCTATCAAGGTTTTAATGGTTTGGCTGACTCACTTCATCAGATTAGTTTGAGTGTGGTAGACTATGGTCAACTTTCTGATGACTCCCCATACCTTGCACTTGTCGATGAGGAGTTGGCTCGTAAATTGTGCTCCTTGGTCAGAAATGAGATATTATTGATTTCCCCACTTGATAAAGATCTCCTGAGTTAGAATTTTAAGAGTTTTACTGTCTCATAAAGGACACATTTCCACCCATTTGGTGTAGTAATCAACGATGACACACAGGTACACATTTCCTTTTTTTGCTCTTGGGGAATGACCCCATAACGTCTATCCCCTGGTTCCGTGACATTCGTGGACTGAAGGAACGTTGATGATTTTCTTTGAAGGTTTACAATTTTTAGGCAAAGCAGAGCATAAACTTGCACAATGGCAATGACGTCTTCAAAAAAAATGAAGAAATGAAGAGGATTGTGGCAAGTAGTTGAGGAATCCAAACAGAGTTTAATCCAAAATGGTCTTTGTAACCTCTATTAATATGGCATTCTGCCTGTCCCAAACTGTCCCAGTGAACATGGAGTCATATGGTAACCGTAATATGCTAAAAGCCCAAACACTGCCAAATATAAAACTAACTAAATAAAAATCACTGTATATATTCAGAGAATTACAAGCAAAAAATACAAAAACAAAATGTGTTAAACTATTGAAAAGCTACAACTTAACGCTCCTGCTATCTTCAGATAGTCTTAATAATAATAATAAACTTAGGAATGCTGACTGATTACAGGTCTGTTGTTTTAATATCTTTAGTAGTTTGAATGATCCACATTGAGTGATGTGTTTATGTACTCATTTAGTCAGTTTCATTTTAATTAATCTAGCTGTTCTCCATTGTCTGATGGAAGTGTATCAAAATAGAATCCATGCACCATATGCATCCCCTCAGCAAATTATATTAGGGCAAACTATTCCTGAGTGGCCAAGGATCAAATAGACCTGGACACTAAACTATCCTTTCACGCCCACAGAGAGCCTTTAGAAAGGGTTGAAAGACATCAATACTTGAGAAGCCAATGCTTGTAATGTATCATAAGATCTACAAAAAGCATTTAATTTGAAGGCTTTAGTCACTTTGACAGGGCATCCCTAAAGCAAGTTCATACTGTATGATTGTTTATACGTTTTGTTTTTGTGATATAGTGGTGACTTCAAATTTTCTCTTTTCTAGTTCTCCAGCTTCTTCAGGTAGCTCACGTCGAGTAAATTTGGCAACCACTGTCAGCAGAGATGAAGGTAGGTGAAATGGGTTTTTGTTAAAGAGGTCCAGTTTAAACCTTGCTTTAAATATCTTGTGATTCTACAAAGTCACGCAGTATATGCAATAATCTTTTAAACTCTTAAAATCTACAGATTTTATACATCTATAGATATATATATATATATATATATATATATATATATATATATATATATATATATATAATATATTGTATAATTATATTATATATACATTATATTACACCCTATAATCATATATAACGTATATTCAAACATATGGAATGTCCTTGACATTAACAATATTGTGAATAAATTTTGTTTATAATTACCCAATTAAATTTTTCGGGCACAATCAGGGTGAATTTTTAATAGAAATTGCCACATCTGTGTGCTTGAAAAAGTGGCTTAAGGGTTAGCGAGGGTATACGTAATTCGACGTTGTACGAACAACTAGATGAATAATCGGGTGCTGGTCAGCGACCCGCTCAAAGGCCGACCAAAGTTTAAGGGGTCATAAGAGTATTCAAAAAATGAATCCTATTACAGGAAGCAAGACCTTCCAATTTTAACCTACGGACTTCGATGCATATACAAAATACAAAAAAAAATTTTGCGGTAGCCATTGATCGGAGAACGTACAGGACAGAACGTACAGTCCAACTGTTGGACAACAAAAAAAAGGATAATATGGAAGATTATTAATGGAGATAACTCGGATTAATCGGTTGTCAATAAGACATAAGTTTGAAGTTTATCCCTCCAAATTAAATTATACCAAACAAACATATCGGAGGTCTAATAAATTAAATATATTTCGACCGCACTAAAAGTTCTGGTTCACACCGTAAGTACTGAAGCTACAGTATATGTTTATGGTTTTTTTAACCCATCTTAACTAGCTCTTGCATGTCATGTACTTGCATGTCAGTTGACCAACCTGTCTAATAACCTGTCTAATAATTAGCCTCTATTGAGCCTAATTAGCCAAACATTTAATTCTGATATTCAAACTTCAAATAATGGAGGTTTAATTGAATATGTTTTTATTGTATAGACTCCATTATTTAATTTATATAAGCTGTGATTTCAAGACCAAGGTGTGGCAGTCATACCCTCCATCCGCCAATACCCCACTGCATGCTGCCTCCACCGACACCCCACTGCACACTGTATTCACAGACACCCCACTGCACACTGTATTCACAGACACCCCACTGCACATTGTATTCACAGGCACCCCACTGCACACTGCCTCCACCAACACCTCACTGCACACTGCCTCCACCGACACTGTGCTATACACTGTATTCACAGACACCCCACTGCACACTGCCTCCACCAACACCTCACTGCACACTGCCTCCACCGACACCCCACTGCACACTGCATTCTCGGACAACCCACTACATCCTACCTCCACCAACACCCCTTTGCATCCTGCCTCTGCCGACACCCCTCTGTACACTGTCTCCACGACACCACGCTGCACACTGCATCCTGCCTCCACTAACACCCTACTGCACAATGCATTCGCCGACACCCCGCTGCACACTGCATTCACTGACACCACACTGCATCCTGCCTCCATCGACACCCAGCTGCACATTGCTTCTGCTGACACCCCGTTGCACATTCCTTTCACTGACACCACACTGCATCCTGCCTCCACCGACACCCCGCTGCACACTGGCTCTGCTGACACCCCGCTGCACACTGCATTCACCGACACCACAGTGAATCCTGCCTCTGCCAATACCCCACTGCACACTGCCCTCACCGACACCCCACTGTATCCTGCCTCCACCGACACCACACTGCACACTGCATCCTGCCTCTGCCAATACCCCACTGCATCCTGCCCCCACCGACACCCCACTGCATCCTGCCCCCACCGACACCCCACTGCATCCTGCCTCCACTGACACCCCACTGCACACTGCATCCTGCCTCTGCTAATACCCCTCTGCATGCTGCCTCCACCGACACCCCACTGCATCCTATCCCCACCGACACCCCACTGCACACTGCATCCGCTGACACCCCACTGCATGCTCCTTGTTCACAGGGTCATTCAAGATCTGAGGTGTGTACAGTGGCCCTGCAGCTTTGAGATGTGAAAATAGTTGTCCAAAAGGGTATAGCTGAAAAAAAACTAGGAATACCCACAAAATATTAAAAAAAATGAGATTAGGAAGAGGAATACATTATATTTAGCATGTAGGTTTTGTCACTGTTCAAGCATCCACACAGGCTTGATATGCATACTTCCTAGTTTGAGTTGCTCTTTATTGTTTGTTTGTTTTTTTCACACACCCAGCATGAGAACTCAAGTGCACAGCATGCTGGGTATTTGCTGTACAGCAGTCAGAACATGCTACAATAGTTATACGAGTACACATTTCAAGTATTGTATTTGCGATGGCAACCGAATATTTGTACACTAATAATTGATTTCATAGAATTGAAGACGTGGAAAATGACTTCTAGTAGAAAAGTTTGTTTTTGAGTTTTAGAAGTTTATTTTAGTATTATTACCAGTACATATTATAATATTTTTTGGAAGATATAATACAACTATAAAAGCCCAAATGAGACCTCTTCTTTAATAGGGATAGTGAGGGTTAACAGTTAACCTTTATTACATTTTTCAATATACAATATTTGGAAAAGTGCTTATCCAATTGATGAAACTTGGTATTAACATTTTTAGCATAAGTTATTGAGAGTATAAAATGGTGGAAATATATGAAGGTGTCTCTCTGTCTATACATTCACCCTTTTGTCACACATCTTGAGAACACAATAGGTTATAACGCATACTGCAAAACAGTCACTTTATTATACTTTACCTTGATACTAATGCCTCATATGCTCACCTAATTACATCATTGTCTTAAATGCAATACCATTTATCCAGTTTTCATTACACAATTCCTTTACTCTGTTGTTTAAACTAGTAGTTGATTCAATGGCTGTTGTATAGGTTTGGCTCTACTGCCCAATGGTTTCATAGGGTTAAATAGTCTTCATATCTCTTCTGATTTGCTGTGAATAGTAATCAAATAACTGACAGATGTGATACCACTCTGAAAAGTCTTCACCCTCAGAAGCACACATAAAAAAGCATGGCAATTATTCGGCTAAAAGACAGCTGAATATATAGCTTTAGATATGTATCTGTATATGGAGAATGCATCATACAATAGATAACAATGAGTGTGCAAGCTTCTCTCCCCTGGGAGATCTATAGACTAAATTCCTCTCCTGGTAGTAAGTGGCTTTTCTTTTTCAGTGCCTTTCTCACAGGCCTTTTATTTTAGGACGTCTGGCATTTTAAACTGAAATTAGAATACAAAAAATGAAACACATGCCATCTGTTTATCTGCTGGAGACTGTATAAGAATGCAGTAAATAATCCGTTAAATACCATTCAAAGTGATTTATATTGGCTAATTCATTAAAAATGCAATATCTCTCCACGAAAAGATTTAGGGGCATAGAAATTCTCAACCTGTTTCTAAGCAACAAGGGTTACCATACTTTGAGTGCAAATCTAAACATGCTAAATTAGGACATGATATGTGTTTAGATAAAATGGGAGAGGATTCCTAATCTGAAAATGTTGTCTATTCAAGGACTGGGCAAACTCTAAAATGAGCGCTACATTAAAGTCATTTCTCATACAGTTAGTCATGTGAATAATGTCTCTATGCTGCTGCTGGAATTAAAAGTGCAGTTATGCATTGTGATATATATATATATATATATATATATATATATATATATATATATATATATATATATATATATATATATATATCTATACAGAAAATTAATAAATTCCCTAAAATCTGGGGTCACTGGACACTCCAATTGAACAAAAATAATCTTGAAATAATTTACATATAATTCTAATAGGGTTATACAGTCTCATATTAATATTATACTGGGAACATATTATAGTAATGTTTAAATATGACAAGGTTTTAATTCAGTAGCAATGAGTCATAGGCTGGTAGCACTTTTTAATTTTTTTATAATGACTGAAAATTACTAAAACCACAACTGAAATGCCAGAATGCTAATGCATGTGTTATAGAACAGTGTAATTACTGGTACTGATGTAGGTTACTATATAAAGACTAGCATCCTATTCCCGGTAAATAACTGGAACAAGATGAAGTGCTTAAAAAATCTAGGTCTCTGTATCCAACAGATATCTAACTGTAATAAAAGTACAGATTATTTCATAATTGTGGAAAAGAAAGTGAAGATGATGATGAGGCCTACCAGGTTATGACTTCATGCTTGTTGGTGGGGTGAATGATAACCCTATACCACAGTTGATTCAGGGTTATGCATTTAATCTCACACAGATCAATGTAATGTAAATCTTCTAGAGATGATACATAACAAAAGCAACTGACACCTCAATCTATTGTGAAGTACAGTTTCATAGTACAGGTGTATTTTTTCACATTTCCATATTGGATAACTTGAGTATTTGCTGGATAATTGATTGCTAATGACCATAGTACACGATTGTGATACAGGTGTAAATAATTAAAGACGAATCTCTTACTTCTTTCTCTCTCTCTCTCTTTTTTTTAAAAATCTACGTAGTTATCAGGATGCATAAGTGACTTACTTTACCTTTAATACTTAGCATATTTTGGAGCTAACTATTAAATACAGTACAGAAGGTAATCCTGTTCTTTAGTGTTAAATTACCTTAATTGAAGGCATAGGCTACTGTTATTAATATTGGCGGTTGGCTGTTATCTGTTCAACTCTATTCCCTTAAAGGCATCTCAGTCTTTTATATTACGGGGAAGAATAGTTCAGAAGGAATGGATTAGAAAGTGCATATTTAAATGACAGCAATAAGGATCCATGTTATAATAACCTGCTGAGATCACTAGGCTCTGCTCAAAAAGCCTTCAACTGAAAACATCAGTGAAGTCTTATACAATTTCTAACCACATAAAGCATTACTGGAAAAAAAAAATACTTTCAGACAAAAACATACTGGGGAAATGTACATGGCTTTCCGTATTTACTGCAGCACAGTTTATTCTGAATGGAGAAAAACACCCATTGAGGGCTTTTCGATTGATCTGAGTGGTGACGTATCTACAGTGTCTCTAATCATAACTTAACAAAACCACAGAACTTTAAAAAAAAAAAATCACAATGGAATTAATGGTCACTTTATTGTGAACTTACCCACTTTATTTCTAATTTTATTTATTACCTTGACTTGAAATTTTTTGGCTCAGAGGTTGGATTTTCATAGCGTTTTTTGCTGTTTGTATTTATTTTTGTTAAATTCTCCAGCATAAACCTGCATGTCTGGGGCTTGCAGTTGGCTGGTAACTTTCCCTGGACACTAATTAAAACTACTTCTCACAGGATTTGACAACCAGAAGCAATCAAAGCCTGTCTGCTAGCTTTTGAAGGTCTGCCCAAATAGAAAACAGACCAATATACACAGCATATTATTCATGTAGTGTATCGCCAATTTTAAGCACCTTAAACATTGCTTATGTTAACTTTGTTCAAACCTGGATAGAGGCCATTTAATCAGTACTTAAAAATCAATCACAGAATGTTATGAGCAGTTGTACTTTGTAAACTGTACCAAACCTCAGTAAGGCCTCTTAGATTAGATGTTGAAGTTTATTACAACAGCAATGTGTGCATAAAACACTAATTCATTTAGGCAGTACCATACATACCCTGGTATTCTGAACTGACCAACCATAAAGATAATGAAATGCATGCTGATAGGACTTATTTCAGCAGGGTTTTTAAATATTTTTGAAGAAACATAACTATCAAAAACAAACAACAAATGCCAGACAATAAGCTGTGTGTGCACTTCAGCAGCCTGAAGGAAGAATTAATCCCATGAACCACCTAGCTCACGTTTAAATAAATACATATTTTACTGCCATGACAAAAATCTGAACTGTTGATAGATGTAGTCTAGGTAAGTGTTCAAAGCATAAAAGTAAAATCTAAATGTCTGAGCTCAGAGAAAGTACCTGTACTGTATCCTATAAAGCAGGGAGGAGAGATCTCGGTTGTGGCATTTCCTCATTTGAAGCTGAGTAAGAGAGTGTGGCACTGAAGAAAGGAGCACCAGCACAAGCCAGCTGGTCTCTCTTGCTCACCTCTTTAATCTTGGCAAATACAAAGGCTTTAATGCACTATAATAAACAGAGCACAGGCTGCGGACACAGGCTGCAAAGGAGGAAGGGGGGAGAGAGAGAGCGAGAGAGAGAGAGAGAGAGAGAGAGAGAGAGAGAGAGAGAGAGAGAGAGAGAGAGAGAGAGAGAGAGAGAGAGAGAGAGAGAGGTGTGTTCATAATGAAAGTGACTCGCTCTCAACAGTATCTGCTTGGCTGCTTCTGAAGCAATCCTGGGAGCGGAGCAGCCCTACGTGCCACAAAAGGTGGGGCTGCTATCAAGCCACCAATTTAGAAATTGTTTTGTAAGAGAAAATATTCTGGTAACACTATCAGAGGGAGTGAGAGTGAGTGAGAGAGAAATATTGCTTTTTTTTACTGAACAGAGAGGAAAACATTGATGAATCAGGGTTTCCTTCTGTAACAAAAACTTAATTGCCAATGGGCAAGAAGTGGGGAAGCCGAGGGGAGGTGGAGAGAAGATGTTCCACAAGAGACGAGGCAGGTGGAAGGGGGGGCAGCCGTGGGCGCTTTGCAGAGTCCTGGAAAAGGTTAAGCACAACGAAGCAATCTGGACTCAACTCTCAACAGACACCGGTAAGCAAAGGGTTTCTAATGTTATATCTGCTGGCAAACAGGCAGACAGGTGCAGGTCTATGCCATTGCAAAAAAAGTTTCATTTACAGTTAAAATGTATAGAAAAGTTAACATTTTATTTTTGTTTTTGGTTCTTTGAAATTCATAATTTTTTCTTAATTTGATAGAATTTACATTTTTAATTGTAGTCCTCAGTTGTATTTTGTTCTCTTCAACTAAACCTTGAAATGTATTAATATACAGACAACAAAAAGTATCAGCCTTTGATTTTTTTTTTTTAAATAGCAGTGTAAGCTCCAGCTTAATTAGCTCAATGTGTTCAAGTCTGTTATTCATTGTGTACTGTTAATTTTGAGAGGATGATTGAATAGGATTTAGTGTAGTTAGGAATATAGTATAGTAAGTCACTTAATATCAAGCACCACTGTGCGCCACTGTACACCACTGAGAATAGAGAGCAACATCAGTGACTAGCATTGACCACATGCCTCATAAGACATAACTCTGCATGACTGGAGATAACTGTTGCCTATCAGAGAAACCAAGCAATGGTGTGGTGTTAAACACAGACTTGGAAGAATGAGGGCCATGCTGATATTAAATGTTATTTTTAATTTTATTTAGAGATAACATGTCCCATACAGTCATGCATAACTTTGAATATGTATATGTTAGAAACCCAAGCCAAAATTTGACCCCAACGGGATCGGGGCAACCCCATTGGCTTGTGGTTAATTGACATTTTTAGAACCCCAAAATAATTTTAAATAAATAAATAAATAAATAAATAAATAAATAAACAATAAATAAATCAGATGGCTTTTTCATCTGTGCCTTTCAATTTAGGAATCCAAGGTGCACCCCTAAAGAATGGCATCCTCATAATCGGCATGAGCGAAGCCGCAGATTTCTCGCCTGGCATATCAAAGGGACTATGTGTTGTTCACAGAAACCCAAATCCTGCTGGCTACACCAAATAATTGTGTGGTGCCGGAGAGCCAATTAATCATAACGTCTACATCGCTCAGGGGATTACACCCTGGAAATAGTAAAAAAAAAAAAATATATATATATATATATATATATACATAATACTAGTGTGGTCTGAATACCCTGCGCTTGTTTTTATTTATTTGAGATAGCAACACACTAGGCCCTTTAAATCCAGTAGAGGAATAAATGCCGGACACAGAAAGCTCCAGTTCCAAGATTTACAGATCAAACAAATAAAATATTAAAATACAGAATATTGAGGCATAAAAAAATATTAGTCCTCCCTACCGTCTGGTTTGTTGGTGGGAATGTCAGTGCCACAAATCACCTCTCGGTTCCCACTTTTTGTCATCAGCCAATAATTCTCCCCCACTAGAGGTCGCCACCAACACCACCGAACAACCACACTGGGAACACCAACTAACTAATGCCCCAATTAAAATAAAAGGCAAATAAAAAATAAACAATTAAAACAAATTGAGGGGGGCTTCTTGCTAGGTTGAGTGGCTTCATTTTGGGATATTATTCAGGTTTGTCTACTGGAGCACAAGTTAAAATCCCTTTTTCCCGGTCAGCATTCAGCTTACAACTTGCTGCTTATTGGCATGCGTAACACCAGCGGATACTTTTTCACTGTGATAACACGTGTTTATTTGCTGGATTTTACATTTTAATTTATGATATACAATATACAATATCAAAATAGTAATACTGTTGCTACCTGATATCGACTAACTTCCTTGCTAAGGTCACATGGTTCAGCTGCAGCAATTGGACAGAATTGATAAATAGCACCAATGGTATAAAATAAAATGGTACCTGAAAGCAAGAGCCATTATTAATTCTAATTTTGTAATTAAAATATCTGCATATCCCACATTAAAGTGTTACAACCAAGCATATAACTAAAATACATTCAATATGAGAAAAGGGATACCAGTGATCATGTTGCTTGTGCTAATAAAAGCAAATATTAGTTACCATTCTTTTATATGACTACTATAGGTCGAAATACATTTCGTAGTGATGAATATATTATCTAATTAAATTATTACATGTGGTTTGGACTTATCTCTTACTGGTATGTACAGTTTAGTATACATTGATTTTATTTAAATTCCAGGAAAACCTTTCTATGTTACCTCTCATACCATAAATTCCTTGGAATTTCTCAAGCAACAGCTTAGCTTGCTTCTTTGGAACAGAATTACTCATAGTTGGTAAGTTTATGGGTGCTGTCACCAGGGGGGCCAGGGGGTCCATGGCCCCTGTACTTTTCCGACAGGGGGAGTGAGTATATAGTTTGGCCCCCTTACTTTTACTCTGAAAAAATAAAGCTGCCATTTTTTTTTTTTTTTTTTTAAATGTCCTCAGTGTAGCGACGTGGCGCTGTTGTGTATTAACGTCTTTTTTTCTTAAACGGGGTGGTTAATTTAAATTAGAACTCACTTTCTATAGCTATGGGAAACAATTCAAGTTGGATGTGACCAGATTGAATCGGCAGAAAGTGAATACACACCAGAGTTTATTTAATCAGATAAATATGTTTCTTTTCTGTAGACCTTACAGTTCTATAATTAAAATAATTGATATCATTGTGAGAAGCAAATACTATTTGACTCAGATTTAAACAGTGAGAGAAAGTAGCATGTAAATGTTTGCATGACCATGTTGTTTTTCTGTTAAGAAACAAGCCTGCGGCAATCTGTTTATTTAAATACGTGCGTGCAGTTTTGTACAAAATGAAACTTTGCACTTTAAAAAAAAAAAAAAAACTACTTTAGTAAGCTTTATAAAACGCTTTTCAATGTTATTTCTGTCCTCTACTTCCTTTAAAGCTGTAATTAGCATTATTAAAATATCTCTATTTCTTAATTACGTCATGGATGTCTGGCAAACAAGCTAAAACATTTTTCTAGCTATAAATTTAAAAAAAATATCTGTTTTTCTGTGTTTGCAGAGTATTGATTGGAAATTAAATTGTTTATCCATAGAGATATAAAACAATCCTGTTTGTGTTTTTGTATTACTTGAAAAAGACAATCACATATGGAAGTAAAATACACGTTTACATTGTAGCATTCATGGGAAGACGCAGGAACAAGAGTGCAGTATTTACTTGTGTGTGTTTCTCTTTACTGTTTTAGTGTTAGAAATATGATTCTTTCAACACAGACCTTCAGTTCATATATTTTAAGTGTGCAGGACATAATTTGCTGGAGTAAAAAGAAAGGCATTCATTAAGTCGATCTGGCTGTTAATCGATTTTTTTAAGTCCGCACAAATGCCATTTTTAAGGCAAGTCGTTTGGGTAGGAATGTACGTCAGTACATAATATATATTCCTACGGATATTATTACAGTTTAAATGAAGAGCATTCCCAGTAAACCTTTGTCTGTATCCTCAGCCAGGTGGTTGAGAAAATTAAGCCAGGGTTTAGTTTTTATTTAGCAAAAATGTATTTCTTGCCAAGTTTTGTTCTATGAATTATCAACAATTTAATATAGCTGTTTTGTTTCTCAGATCCCTACTTTGATACGTGTTAAAGGGTTAATGTTTATGGGCATGTTACTACAGTGTAAAGATATGAAGATTTGTGATTTTACCCTCCTGTGTGTCATACCTCAGCTGTAGTAATAGAAGCTCAGGATAAAGTCAGGTGCTTTACATTGACCTCTTTATAGAATGTTACTAGCAGTAAGAGTTGCCCTTGTGTTTGCAACATACAAAATTAAAGGTCTTTATGCACAGGTCTATTGGTCCAATATTAGTCTAGTGGCCCCCCAATTTTTTTTTTTACCGAGAGTATAGTACACAGAGGGGCACAGAGTTCTACAGTGTTTTCCACATACAATAAAATGCCCTACAAAAACAACTGTGTAGATTAAAAATAAGAAATCTGCAATGGTATAACCTGAATTAAACACAACTGTGTACCTTCTTACAATTTAGCGACTTCTGAAGTGCTTTGGACCCCCCCCCCCCCACTTTAGTATAAATCTGAACACATATATTATTTCTTTTAAACTAATAGCAATAAAGTAAAATAAATATATAAATCACTTTAATTGCTGACCTTAAATTCTGGGTGAGACTCTAGCTGATTTAGACAAACTGTGACTGGAGAAGCTGTGACTGGAGAAGCTGGCTGTGAATGAAGAAGATGGCTGTGACTGGAGAAGCTGGCTGTGACTGGAGAAGCTGGCTGTGAATGAAGAAGCTGGCTGTGACTGGAGAAGCTGGCTGTGACTGGAGAAGCTGGCTGTGACTGGAGAAGCTGTGACTGGAGAAGCTGGCTGTGACTGGAGAAGCTGGCTCTGACTGGAGAAGCTGGCTGTGAATGAAGAAGCTGGCTCTGACTGGAGAAGCTGGCTGTGACTGGAGAAACTGGAGAAGCTGGCTGTGATTGGAGAAGCTGGCTGTTAATGGAGAAGCTGTCTCTGACTGGAGAAGCTGGCTGTGACTGGAGAAGCTGGCTGTGAATGAAGAAGCTGGCTGTGAATGAAGAAGCTGGCTCTGACTGGAGAAGCTGGCTCTGACTGGAGAATCTGGCTGTGACTGGAGAAGCTGGCTGTGATTGGAGAAGCTGGCTGTGAATGAAGAAGCTGGCTGTGACTGGAGAAGCTGGCTCTGACTGGAGAAGCTGGCTGTGAATGAAGAAGCTGGCTGTGAATGAAGAAGCTGGCTGTGACTGGAGAAGCTGGCTGTGACTGAAGAAGCTGGCTGTGACTGAAGAAGCTGGCTGTGACTGGAGAAACTGGCTGTGAATGAAGAAGCTGGCTGTGACTGGAGAAGCTGGCTGTGCAATACAACATTAGTGCTGAAAGACCCATAAAAGAATGCACAACTTGTCGTACCTTGACATGAATGGGGTATTGCAGCCGACAACCTAACAGAGTTCTACTTCTTTCAGCAAAACACAAGAAACTGCGATTGCAGTGGGCTAAGGAACGAAAACACTGGACAGTAGAGGATTGGAAAAACATTGCCTGGTCTGATGAATCCTGGTTCCTGCTGTTTCACGCTGATGGGAGGACTAGGGTATGGAGAAAACCACATGAGTACATGCATCCATCATTGCAGCAGTGTATTCATCTGCTAATGGATTTTTTCAGCAGGATAATGCCCCATGCCACAAGGCTAGGATTGTCCAGGAATGGTTCCACAAACATGACAGTGAATTCAGCTTACTGCAGTGGCCTGCCCAGTCACCAGATCTCAATCCAATTAAGCATCTGTGGGATGAGATGGAACAAGCTATTCGGAGTAGAGATCCACTACCAGCCAACTTGACGCAACTGTGGGAAGCATTGGAGTCAACATGGGCCAGCATCCCTGTGGAATACTTTCAACACCTTGTAGAGTCCATGCCCCGATGAATTGAGGCTGTTCTGAGGGCAAAAGGGGGTGCAACACAATATTAGGAAGGTGTTCCTAATGTTTTGTACATAATACACACACACACACACACATTATATGATACATATATATATATATATATATATATATATATATATATATATATATATATATATATATATATATATATATATATATATATATATATATATATATATATATATATATATATTATATATAGATTCATTTGAAATCATCAAAAATCTGCTGTGTACAGAAGGTGCAAAATCAAAAAGAAAAAGGTATTGTGAATAACTGTTAAAAAAAATGCATTATATCAGAACGTTTCCCACTACAAGCCTTCTTCAGCCAGATGGAAAAAGAAATGCTGTAAACAAGCTTTTGAAAGACAACTTGTTTATAACAGCTTGTTAACAGCACTGCTCAGGACTCAGTTTGAAACGTCTTGATTATAGTAGATTTTTGTTTATCAATTATTGATATGCACTACATTTGGAACTAGCACACACGTAAAGTAGTGTGCCTTACGTATGTGAATCTAAATGTACTGCCCTATTTACAAACAGAGAATGCATAAAAATGCGGCACAGTATTTGACTAATTTACATACCATACGGTACACGCTACCTGTAGTGTGAACGATAATTTAATCTGCAGAAGCGTCACAGAAGCGTCACAGAAGCGAAAGGTGAAGACGGAACATAGAAGATTGCAGAATTGTAAGACATATGATTACACCGTGTAACAAATTATTTATTTTTTTTGTTCCTGGGGAGTAAGTGTTATTTCTTAATTGCTTATGCCTCAAAAGTATAGAGAATGGCTATTATTCCCCACAGACTTTGCTTTTATGACCAGGACAGTGATATTTCAAAATATCACTATTTCCAATGGGAAAACGGGCAAATGTGTGTCTTTTCGTTCACATAAAGTCAGAAAAAAACAACATATGAATCCAAATTAACATGTATTTATACTAAAGTAATACAGAAATGACTACAAAAGATTTAGAAGTGAGTAGTTTTTCGAGATTTACAATTATACTGTAAATACTGTACTCAAATTGGACTGGGGGTGCTTCATCAAGGCTGGAATTGGGCAGATTTGTCTTTGTGAAGGACGCACGAATCAAGCCAAGTACAAGGTTGTCCTGGAAGAAAACTTGCTTCCTTCTGCTCTGACAATGTTCCCCAACTCTGATGATTGGTTTTTCCAGCAGGACAATGCTCCATGCCACACAGCCAGGTCAATCAAGGTGTGGATGGAGGACCACCAGATCAAGACCCTGTCATGGCCAGCCCAATCTCCAGACCTGAACCCCATTGAAAACCTCTGGAATGTTATCAAGAGGAAGATGGATAGTCACAAGTCATCAAACAAAGCCAAGCTGCTTGAATTTTTGTGCCAGGAGTGGCATAAAGTCACCCAACATCAATGTGAAAGACTGGTGGAGAGCATGCCAAGACGCATGAAAGCTGTGATTGAAAATCAGGGTTATTCCACCAAATATTGATTTCTGAACTCTTCTTAAGTTAAAACATTAGTATTTTGTTGTTTAAAAATGAATATGAACTTATTTTCTTTGTATTATTTATTTTCTGCAAATAAATACTCTAAATGATAATATTTTTATTTGGAATTTGGGATAAATGTTGTCAGTAGTTTATAGAATAAAACAAAAATGTTCATTTTACCCAAACACATACCTATAAATAGTAAAACCAGAGAAACTGATAATTTTGCAGTGGTCTCTTAATTTTTTCCAGAGCTTTGTGTGTGTGTGTGTGTGTGTATATATATATATATATATATATATATATATATATATATATATATATATATATATATATATATATATATATAATTGTTTATTATTTATTTATTGAACAGTCTTAACTTAAATGACCCTTGCTGCCAGACATATCTGTTGAATTGATTCACTAAACTGAATGAATCAAATGAATCGAGTCAGTAAAAATGATCGAACTGCACATCACTAGTTTTGAGGCCAGAAAAACAGGTTTCAGTAGCACCCCTATCAGTGGTTAAAGCCTGGTTCCCATAGGCACTAATAAATGATTACTTTAATGCGTGCACTAAAATTAACATCCTTCAGTAAATACCATATGAATTCATCTCATCTCATCATTCCAAGCTGGATGCTTATTTAAATACATTATCGTGTATTACCATAGAAATCACATATTCATTCTGATTACCAAAGTGTGAAGCACTACATTTAGTGTGCGCCATAACATGACAAGTATCAGATGCAATAATTAATACAATTGCAATAGTAAATATGGAAATCATAAATGTGCACACTAATTGTAATTATCGCGCTCCATAAAGTCTCGCGCCCTTCCATAAATGAGGCTCAAAATACTGTACTATTATTACGCCTTCCAGTAGTAATGCGATATCATTTTGTGATTTCTTTGGTTACCGATGTTTATTAAAAGCCATAAATTGTGTTCATATAGTTTTTTTTTTGTTATTTTTTTTAAAATCTAGTGCTACAAAACTTTCGGCCATGTAAAAGTTATAAACAACTATTCCCATGAATTATACACATGTCTGGGTGGTGGCCTCCAAATACCCAGACGTGCATATATTTCATGGGAACAGCACGGCCCAAATTGGTTTATACCACTTTGAAAACGGCTATTTCAAAGTAAATTTTTGTTATAACTCCAGAAGAAAAATAATGAAACACTTTTTTCAATAAACACAAAATTATACTCTTATTACATGTACATCCATAATGTTATATAGTCCCAAAGGACAAAACATTTAATTTGCATTCAATAATTAGTTTTAAGTTTTAGTTATTAAAACCAGTTGGGTCTAGTGTTTCGGATTTGCTGAGGAACGTATGTCTGGGTAAAAGGCCGTTACATTGGGAGGGCATTTTGACAAATATTTTTTAAAGCTCTGCACCAGGTAACGGGACCAATGACCATGCTGGAAAAATAGCGTATACGTATGGCTTGCATACTAATGAGCCACTTCACACTGTATGAATCAACACGCACCACATTATAAATACAATCATCAAAATTTCATGACATAGAACCAGAGTAGCAAAATGAGTGAGATTCCAACCATTTTCTTTAATACATTTAGAGATGAAATTCAAGTGAACTGGTACAGTATCAACTTACTCGGTGAAGACAATAGTGCACCTGAAAAGTACTATAGCAACTGTCTACAGGAGCAATATAAGACCAAATGAGACACTGCTAAATGAAATACAGTAGAAAAAAAAGCTGAAAATAAACAAAAGAAACGACAACACAGACTGTTAAGACCTAAAGACCGGCTAAAAGAAAAATATATGGATATTAATTTCAGTGAAATAAGTCCAGAAAAACACAACAGCATTTTTTTAAATTATTTGTATTCATTTTCTAATTTTTTCTCAATTTGGAATGTCGAATTATTATGCAACCTGGCTCACAGCTGCAACCCCTGAACTAACTTGGGAGAAACGAAGAAGAGCACTCGTGTCCTCCGAAATGAGTGACATCAGCCATCCGCTTTTTTTCAGTCTGCAAGCCGCCGTGCAGTCATATCCAGAACTTACAGCATCAGATGACCACGAGGTTCTGAATTGCGTGCAGGCAGGCCTGCAGGCGCCTGGCCAGCCACAATTTTATGACAGTGAAAGAAGTTCAACTGGCAACCAGTATTATCCAGTTTTTAATGCCAAGAGCTGTAATAAATAGATTTTGTTAACAGTAGAAGTTTTAGCATCTTTATTAATGCATATTGTATAGGTTATAAGATTTACCAAACCTAAATGTGATCTTTTGCACAAAATATCGTCTGGGGAAGGCTTAAAACCTGCTTTCAACTTTGTTTTATTGTTTTGAGAAAACAACAATTGTCTACTTAATTGTCTACATTTGGAGAATGACATTAACATATATGGTGGTATTTTAGAACCTATCAGACAAGGATGCTGTGGTTTAGGTTTGTTTTACAGACACCCAAGATTCAATTTGAACCAATCATTGACATGTGATTGGAAGACCTGGACAAGGAACGCCAGTTTGGGAAGTTTTAAAAATCCTTGTACAAACAGGATCAAACTCTCCATGCTCTCTCCATTCTCTCCATGCTTTCCATTCTCTCCATGCTCACTCCATTCTCTCCATGCTCTCTCCATGCTCTCTCCATGTTTTCCATTCTCTCCATGCTCTCTCCATGCTCACTCCATTCTCTCCATGCTCACTCCATTCTCTCCATACGCTTGCTCTTAACATCGCTCAGACTCAGTTCTGCTTGCTAGTCTCACACCAAGGCTCCAAGGTGGAAAGACATTTGAATGCTATAGCCTACCGTGTGAGTAACTTCTCCTGCAACACACTGCTGCTTGTGTCCAATTAAAAGAAAACTTCTTGACACTGCTGGGAATTTATTTATTTGAAAAATTCACAAGGAAAAAGGAAAACTATCTATGAAAAAAATATATATGTATGGCTTTTACAGTATTTTGTTTAAATACAGCTGATATGTCATAAATAAATAACAAAACGTTTTTGAAGTTCATACCACAGTTATCAAAGTGATATTTTTTTGTAGTATGTTTGTTATTAATTTTCTGTCAGTCACAGAATCACAGTTTTTTCATTCAGCCATTTTCTCTTATTGTTAGGAATGTAGGTGGTGGGCATTCCTTTGAAAAGGGCTGGGACTGACTGTGATGTGAACCATTCACATATCAGAGGGAGACTATTGCCTGGTTGTATAGGGATGTCTGGGCAAGAGTTCAATCTATTTTGTCTCCTATGATGAGGTTTTAACAAATTACAGGCCAGAATTTCCAAGCAATGACTATTGAGAGAGAGAGAGAGAGAGAGAGAGAGAGAGAGAGAGAGAGAGAGAGAGAGAGAGAGAGAGAGAGAGAGAGAATCTACTTTATTCTAATGCAAGATGCAAGATAATTCCATGTCAGTAATGTCAGATCTGACAGACCTATTTTAAATAATGCAGGGGCCTATTTTCAATCATTTAAACAGCTGTTACAGCATGCTACTTCTGAAAGGGGTTAACATTTTAGATACATCTACCTGTCAAGATGAGTATTAGTATCACTAAACACGAACATAATACAAACAAAGGGCAGTGATGTCTATACTAGATTTTGAGGTGAACCATCATTTTATAAATATGATTTATTTGACAAATGTTGTATCATTTCTCAGTCAAGCATGGACTTAGACACATACTGTTTGTTATATTCCTCTTGGTAGAGTATGGCAGTTAAAGCTAATCAACGATTCTGTAATTTTGGATACTGCTGCATTGCAGATTGAGCACTGAAATACAAACAGCTGAATCAGCCTCTCCAGGATCCTATGGGTGCTGTTTCCAGGATTTTAAAGACAGATATTGGAAACACTTATTCAAATGCCTTAAAAGCCTTCCTAGTATACAAAGTAAATTAATTATATAATCTTTGTCTGCTTGCAATGGATTTGTTAAGGATTTTGTGCAGGTTATTGAATGTTATTGATGGGAGTTCCTATGGGGAAGAGCCAACCTTTCCCTGCTTAAAGGGATTTTATGAGAGCCAGTTTTTAGTTTTGTTTCATAGCAACCACAGCTCATCAGGTAGAAACACCATGAACAGTCAACCAGTGTATGTCTGTGTGCAACCTGTTTAACTGAAGATGTAAATATGAATATGTATTTCTACTGTATTAAAAGAACACTGGAAGTCTCTACAACTTTAGAGAAATACCCTGCCAAAAAATGTTATTTGCACAATATTTTATATGAGGATACTGAATGATTGCTCGTGGTATTGCGGTTCTTTTTTGCCGCAGGAGGATATCCCAGTAAAACAAGCCCCTGTCAGTTTATGTAAAGATATTTTACTGCCAGTAGGAAGCTCCAAAAAGACTGTTGCCAACGGTTTAACATCAGGGCTGAAGAAAGGGAAATACTTACATTGTATTTACTTTAAGTTATATTAAGAATTTGTTTTATGCACTACTGCTGGCAGCAGGGGAATCAACGGCCTTAGTGTGAGTAAAAATCCTCGTACTGGTAGTAACATATCCACTTATCCGGTAAATTTTGTAAAATGGATCATCCTATTAACTGAACTTTCTTAAAATCTGAATAAACTTGGTGATCGTTTCTCTGAAGAAAATATTACAGAAATTGCTAAACACTTTCAAAAACACACATTTCTCCAGCTGCACTTTTGTTTTTAATAATAACAGTCTCATTAGCCAGTGCATCACCACAGATGACACTCTGAAGACGAAGTTCTTCTGCAGTGCCTACAAACATAAATACAAATTCTAGGTAACTTTCTTCATATTTCCAATGTTTCTGTTTTAGAGGATGATGCACCTGCACAATCTTTCTGTCATGCCCCACAAACTGAAGGCCATTAAACACTGGATCCAATACATAATTTATCATCTGTCACCCGAAAAGTCGTCCGTCAACTTGATTGCACATTGGATGCATTAAAACCACACCAGAAAAAAAAAAGAAAATTGCAGAGGTATCAATCAGCTTCGGCAGAGATGAAGATTTATTATCATGTGGAGTCAAAGCCAAAAACACAAAAAAGCGATATTGGATGTACCCAAAATTAAAGAAGTATAAATAGCTGGGGGAGTATCATAGGAGGAGCTCAAATTGGACAACAAACATTTCTAAGTTTATTTCAGAATGTCAGTTGTTCAGTTTGAGGAGCTACTAATAATAAATAGGTTATAATATACTGTTCTTCGTGGTTAGCTATGCAGAGAATAAGCTTCTCCAGAGCCATCTTGAAGACAAAAATAGGAACTGCAAGAATACACGTGTCTTTTTTCACTGGTCAATGTCATTTTTAACGAGTGTCAAATCAAACTTGTTTCAATTCCAAAATTGACCACTGTATGTCAATTACATCCATAATTGATCTTGGGAACCGTACTCGAAATCCACCCACTTCTTCCAGAAAACCCGCCCAATCAGGAATGTAAGTTTTGACGTCATAATCACCTCTAATGTTGTTCCCCATTGTAACAAATAACAACTACATTATTATCTTTTTTTTATTGTGTTTCATGTGTTAAAACAATACGTTTCTTTATATTATTGATGGCACTCTGGTTAGTATAAACAATTGTCTCTTAATTTAAAAGTGTACCAATAATTACTTCCTGTGTTAGCTGTTATTTAGTAGTACATTGTGTAACTTATAATGTGATGGGGGGACTCAATTTTAGCCTTTTATTTTAATTGCAGAATAATGTATTTTTTTTAATTTAATTTTTTTTTTTATCGCGGAAAACAATGAGCACTTTTAATTATTAAACGTTCACCCGAAATACAAATAAATGAAGCATTCATTTTCTTAAAATCAAGTTAAACCCTTGAGAAAAAATTCTCATTTTTAATAATGCCTTGTTACCAGACTGTGTGTGGAGGAGTGTCAGTCGGTGAGGGTGATATGCTGCAGCGATTGGAAGAGAGCAGGTTGTGGGCAGAGGGTGAAGGTATAAGAACAGAAGCAACATCAGAGGATGAGAGATAGTTGTGAGCAAGTAGCACAGACAGAACGAGAGTGAGTGAACCAGAAAGAAGCTGCATAGACTCAGAATCAGAGAGCGAGAGGGCCGAGATAGGAGAGACCGAAGCAGTAGTAACCAGACAGAGGAAAGAGGGCTTTGTTGTTTTGGTGTGGTCTCAGCCTATAGAGACTGACTGTACAGAGAGAATAAAAAGCGGACAATCCGATTGCACCTGCATCTGTCCATTTATTCCGCTCTTCTAAAAAGAAAGGAAAAGAAAAGCGAAGGAGACCCCATGTAGCCACAATATTAATTATAATAGGGAAAGCAATTGTATTTTTTCATTAAAATAGCCGTTTAGCTTTACTAGTCACTTAACCCTAGTTCCAATTTTTTTTTTTCCTTTGAAGACCTTCGCAGTTCCAAATGCTAACCACTCTGCTGCCTGCAGCTACACAATGTGCGTGTTTTTGTACTCATGAGTTCTGGCAGGTTCAGCACACAGGGTAAGAGGCACTTTCACCTAGTCATGTATAAGTGACTAGGGGTCTGTTTTTTTAATGAAGAGATGCAGGATAATCCTTGAGTACAGATTTGAGCCCAGTTCAATAAATGGACCCTAAACACTATCCCTCTATGAAAACTATATATACATATTACTATGTATGTGTAGGCCAAGTATTTAATATTGATTGAAATATCTTGTTTAATGATTGACAAAGAATGTGTAAAATGCAAGCAGCTTTTTAATGAATATTAACATAATGTAACTTAGATTGCTCTGAAACATTGTTTACATGTAGAATCAATATTTTATTTCAATGATGCAATTATTATTCCCAATAATCACCATCCTCAAACAAATAAATAATAAAACCAATACTATATATTGCATATTATATATGATTTTCTTTATAAAATATGTATTATACTAGTGAAAGCATAATGAATAATATAAGGGCAAGAAGTAAGAGATGGTGCCTGTGCTAATTAAATACTGAGCAGTACGATTTGAACATGGACAGCCAAAACATTTGATTTTCTATTCAAATGTCAATGGAATTAATTTAAAAGGAGTGCTTAACAAGGTGGTTAAATCCATTTCTTACCTCATATTAGCACCATTATCACTGGTCCACAATTTCTTCTGTGAAATTCTTTACATTTTTTATAGGTATTTCATAATATGCAGATATTTCAAAGACACCGCTATAGAAGTAATATTTGCAACAACTTCCTGGTATGAAATGACTTCCTTTGCTGCAGCTCAACACGCACACACAAATGTTATTTTTTTGATTTTCTTGATCTACAGATTTGTGCTTGAAAATGTCTGCATCCTTAAATAAAATTTAAAAAAAGAAAGCTTCTTAATGATTAGGGTAAAGGGAGATTTAAGATGATGGGAGTTGATTTATTTGTAGTTGAAATTAGTATTTTGTGCTTTAAGCTTAAATACTTGGTTTGATGTATTTAGGCAGGTGTTAAAAACACACACACACACTGGAATTTCCACAGATTAAAGAATCTAGTCATAGAGTCAAAGCAGATTTAATAGCTCAATCACCAGGAAGAAAAAAAAAAGATTTTTTTGTGAACAAACCTAATGAAACAGAGAATTTGAAAATCTCACGTTATACTACTGTGAAGAAACTGAAGATCTCGGGACATAATGGTTGCTCCAAGGTTTTAGATAATGAAGTCAGTCACAAAACATTAGTTACAGTAAAGGAACTTTGAAAATAATTCATGATTACATAGAGAATAAATGATTGAGGGAATGCTAAACATAGATTTTATGTTCATGTTTTAATAGGGAGTCAAAATTAGCCAAAATAATAAAAATCGAGAGTGGATTGCATATTCTATTATGAAGAACACAGATTGGTACTCAATGGCGAGCCAATGCATCTCGTTCTATAAAAGAAAATGCAAAGGTTTTTCAAGTTTTTTTTTTTTTTTGGAGAAATAGATATTTAAGAAATATGGTCAGTGTCTGAAAAAACAAAAGCAAATGTGATGGTAATACATGTTGAATAAGATGGAATTATTTTGTTAGCTCTGTGTATTCTAAATCTAAATAGTTTGGGTCTATAGGCTGATTTCACAGGCCCAAATTAGTACTACTCTTGGAGTACCATATTTAAGGTATCATTAGTAGTGCTAATCATGGTCTGTGAAGCAAGCAGCTATGGCCAAAAGTTTTGCATCACCCTATAAAATTAACTAATTTTGCTTCATAGTCAAATGAAAGCTGCTGAATAATATTATGTCAACACACTGAGCTACATATCATTTTGTAGTTTCCCATATACTTAACAAAAAACTGATTAAAAAAAGAAATGTAATATTTCTCAATCCAACATGAAATACTGTACTACTATTTTGGCTTCTGGTTGCAATATCATTTTGTAATATATTTGATTACACAATGTTAAATAAAGGATCTAAATTATGTTCATACACATACACATACTCATACACACACAACACACACATATATATATATATATATATATATATATATATATATATATATATATATATATATATATATATATATATAGTCTCAATCCTAAAATTGTATATGATGCAAAACATTTGCACATATCTGTACAGTACAGCAGTTTTTATCTATTTTATTTCAACTAAACACATGTAAAATACTGCAGTTTAGGGTTGTAGGATGGTGAACGCCTCTGTATGAGGGAATATATTATGCTTAGAAGTGAATGAACAGAAGCTAAAAGCTTCTTTGTGCTTCTTTGATGCTTGTCCTATAACTGTATTAATCAGCTTTATTGTTAAAGTATATATTACGGTGGTGCTGTACTTTAATAACTTTGACCCCTTTCAATGGATTTGCATGAATATATATATATATATATATATATATGCCAGGTTTTTTTTGTCAGTCTCTAGCTCCCAAACAGTTTGGAAATTTTTGTTTGACAATTTTAGGGTACAAGGTAGTGGCGTAGCTAGGAGTGGATATTTGGGTGGGCCCCAACTTGGGTGGACGGGCAGGTACCTAAGGTCTGACGTCACAGGAAACAGTTTACATTACAAACATGACTTAAATCAATTCAAACTCTGAATGCATCAAATAACTCCCCAGGGTTTGAGCACAGCAAAGTAGCCAAGACTGAAAATCTTTGGTGCTGAGTGAAGCAATGCGAACATGTTTTGCAGTTTATAACAGTACTTGCAAGTATACACTACAAATACAAATCACACTGCATACAACCTACAGAAACAAACACACTGTGCACAATAACTGCAAAAACAGTTTCATTTGACAAAAAAGTGCAATCAAACAAAACAAAAAAAAATCTCCAAACAAAAAGCTGTATTGCTTTTTTTCTTAGCTGTATGGTATTCTTAGCTATATTGTAATAATTTGTTACCTCTGAAAATAATTAAGGTTTAAAACCACAGATACCTTCAAATTATTAATAAATTGTAATCATACATATCACTGACTTGCTAGGTAATTGCACAGTAGTATGACTCGAACACCAATCATGAAGGGGATGTTTGTTTAACTGGATTGCCATAGTAACCAAATGTACGGCGCTGATACAAGTATGAATTCACAGTAAATTGCAAGAAGCTAAAAGCAACTTATTTTTTTGCAAATTCCCACCTACAGTACACATTCCAAACACACTCATTTTTTGAGTTCCCACAATATTTTTAAGATGGAAAACTGCCTATACAGAACACTCCCAACCACTATATCTCCCATGTAAACCATTTAAAATGTTTTAATTAGACAGAAATAAGTGTACTTACACATATTCGTAGTGAATGTACTTTAAAAAGTCAAACAGGCAGCGTCACCAAACTAGTGAGAACACAGTATTATATTTGAAGCATTTACTAAATACAGTGAAAGTCAGTCAGTTACTTATCATTGCCTAGTTAGTATCCTCCCATCTCTGCTCCTCTTTACACAGGATACAGCGTCGGGGACTGCAGTTATATATAGTCATGACACTCCAGACATTTTAAGCTACACTGAACAAATATAAATACGTCATGCAACAATTTCAAAGATTTTACTGAGTTACAGTTCATATAAAGAAATCAGTCAATTGAAATAAATTCAATAGGCCCTAATCTATGGATTTCACATGACTGGGAATACAGATATGCATATGTTGGTCTCAGATACCTTAAAAAAAAAAAAAAAAAATAGGTAGTGGCGTGGATAAGAAAACCAGTCAGTATCTGGTGTGACCACCATTTGCCTCATGCAGCTTGAAACATCTCCTTCACATAGAGTTGATCAGGCTGTTGTTTGTGGCCTGTGGAATGTTATCCCACTCCTCTTCAATGGCTGTGCGAAGTTGCTGGATATTGGCGGGAACTGGAACACGCTGTCATACACGTCGATCCAGAGCATCCCAAACATGCTCAATGGGCAACATGTCTGGTGAGAATGCAGGCCATGGAAGAACTGGGACATTTTCAGCTTCCAGGAATTGTGTACAGATCCTTGCGACATGGGGCCGTGCATTATCATGCTGAAACATGAGGTGATGGCGGCAGATGAATGGCAAGACAATAGGCCTCATGATCTCGTCACGGTATCTCTGTGCATTAAAATTGCCATCAATAAATGCAATTGTGTTCATTGTCTGTGGCTTATGCCTGCCCATACCATAACCCCACCACCACCATGGGGCACTCTGTTGACAACAGCAAACCGCTCTCCCACACGAAGCCATACATGCTGTCTGCCATCTGCCCGGTACAGTTGAAACCAGGATTCATCCATGAAGAGCACACTTCTCCAGCGTACCAGTGGACATCGAAGGTGAGCATTTGCCCACTGAAGTTGGTGACGATGCTGAACTGCAGTCAGGTCAAGAACCTGGTGAGGATAACGAGCACGCAGATGAGCTTCCCTGAGATGGTTTCTGACAGTTTATGCAGAAATTCTTTGGTTTTGCAAACCCATAGTTTCATCAGCTGTCCAGGTGGCTGGTCTCAGACGATCCCACAGGTGAAAAAGCCGGATGTGGAGGTCCTGGGCTGGCATGGTTACACGTGGTCTGCGGTTGTGAGGCCGGTTGGACGTACTGCCAAATTCTCTAAAACGATGTTGGAGGAGGCTTATGGTAGAGAAATGAACATTCAGTTCTCTGGCAATAGCTCTGGTGGACATTCCTGCAGTCAGCATGCCAATTACACGCCCCCTCAAAACTTGAGACATCTGTGGCATTGTGATGTGTGACAAAACTGCACATTTTAGAGTGGCCTTTTATTCTCCCCCGCACAAGGTGCACCTGTGTAATGATCATGCTGTTTAATCAGCTTCTTGATATGCCACACCTGTCAGGTGGATGGATTATCTTGGCAAAGGAGAAATGCTCACTAACAGGGATGTAAACAAATTTGTGCACACAATTTGAGAGAAATAAGCTTTTTGTGCGTATGGAAAATTTCAGGGATCTTATTTCAGCACATGAAACATGGGACCGACACTTTACATGTAGCGTTTATATTTTTGTTCGGTGAATTTTAAGCTATTTGTCAGCATTCGGCCAGCTGTCTTAATCCTGTTCACTTGAGCCTTTCTACTAAAATAAACTCTTAAAATTGTGTGCACATTTATTTTGCCATGTTGACCGCCACACTGATAACTTACTTTAAAAATGCACGTTAAAAAACATCTGTGACTTTTGAACAGATCCGCGCCAACTGCCTCACAAGCTCTCAATCAAAAGTGTCTTGCAGGGGGTTACATACGCGTGCTGGTTAGACCCCAGCACGATACTTTTGCTATATTCCATGTCTGTTTGTTTTGTCCATCGTGTCGTTTGGTTTACAAAGCGTTTTATTCGTCTGAAACTTATTAAATGTGAGCAACAGCACTTCCATACCCCAGTCCTGTGTGTCTGTTTTCCTGGTCTGACGTTACCAAAGCTGCAGGTTTATATACATGTGAGCGTCTCCAGATTAGTAATAAATTAATTAATCTAGAGACGGTCACATTCTGCAGGGGTTTAGCTGGAGGGGGAATTTTAACCCCATCCATGCTCTAAAATAATAAACAAATGCTCACATACAAAACAGTACTAATGTGAACAAAATGAAGACATAAGTGACAAAATTCTTTGTTTAATCACCATGTTTTTATGACATTTATGAATGTAAATCAGCAGGAGTGATGCATTGAATCCTTTTGAAGAAGAAAAATGTTGAGAATGTGACTTTTTTGGAAAGCCATTAAGATTGAATGTTTGTCTCAAAGATTTTTGTATTGCCATAGAGACTCTACCTTCACTATATACAATTACCTTATACTGGTCAGCACCTCTTCAATATTAAGCATTGTAGTGCCCAAATGACTCTTTTGTTACACACACATATACATAGAGCCAGAACAGACCCCTATCACAACAGCAACCTTCAGACTCTCGAAACTGCCGCAGTCTTGCTCCGAGTCATCGTTTGAGTCCACCAACCCAAGACCCACACCTTTGCTTTTTCAAGCTTGCCTCAAGACCCTGCTGCAACAATTCGAGTGATGGCAAGTGCCATCTGATGCAGCACAAGGTCGTTTTCCTGGGTCACTCTGTGGGGAAGGACGGGATCCGAACAGACCCTAAGGTAGAGGCTGTACAACGCTGGTCAGCCCCGGCAAACGTAAGACAACTACGGAGGTTCGCCATCCTCGCTGCTCCCCTACGGCAGTTGCTGCACAAGCACCAAGCTTTCGCCTGGAGCCCTGAATGTGACGCCGCCTTTGCTATCCTCGAAGAAGCCCTCGTCAGCTCCCCAGTCCTAGTTCCCCCTGCCTTGGATGCCCCCTTCATCCTCGACACAGATGCCAGCGACCAGGGTCTGGGTGCTGTCTTCTCACAGCTGCTACAGAGCAGGTCATTTGTTACTACAGCCGTGCCTTCAGCAAGCCAGAGGGAAGATATTGTTGACCCATAGGGAACTACTAGCTGTTGTCGCCGCCCTGCGCCAGTTCCGAGTCCACCTCAGCGGATGTCACTTCACCGACCATGCCTCGCTTCAGTGGCTGGTTAAGAAGCCTGAAGGACAGCTGGTGTGCTGGCTAGAACAGCTGCAAGAGTTCGACAATACCATCCAGCACAGAGCAGGTGCGCAGCATGCAAATGTGGATGCCCTGTCAAATGTCCTTTTTTTGACCCGCACCCAAACTGCAAACCTCAAAAAATTTAAAATTCCAACCCGCTTCTGCGGGTCACCCGCGAATACCTGACCCAATGCAGGACTCTACTGTGAGGCTCCCATGAAATATACGCAGTCCTGGGTGGTGCTAGGCCTGTGGCAATGCCGGTTTCAATGCAGAAATTCACAATTAATGGAAATGTGCAGTTTATTTTCAACAAGTAAAACTTTAAATGAAATATTGAATACAATTAAGTGTTTTGTCCTTTGGGACTATATAACACTGCAGATGTACACATAATAAAATAGTATTGTTATTAAGAACATAAGAAATTTAGAACAAAAAAAAGCCATTTAGCCCACCTGTGCTTCGCCGCAGGCCTAATCACACTCAGGCATGTTTATATTTCATGTGAAGCACAAGGCCCGTCGTGGTTTATACCGGAGGCACCATTATAGTGAAGGTTAAAATGAGCTTCCTGTGTTTGCGGTCTTATGACGGACCAGGTCCGACGTTACAATTTTCCCTTTCCAGTCCAATGTCAGACCCTGTCTGACATCATTAAAAAGGTCTATAGTCGTTTTTTCTCCGGAAAAAGCAGGGAAAACTGTTCAATGGCTGAGTGAGACCGATAGGAGCCGAATGAAGCTGAAAAAAATTGAGGAATTTGGTGATAAAAGGAGTGCTCTGGAGAGGATATATCATCATGCACGTCTACAAAGAGAGAAGTGAAAAATACCTATAAAAATACAAGGGTGGGGCTTGGCTGGAGATGCAGTATTGATGTCCTTTTGCTATGCAGGGCCTTTTAAACCTGTCTTACTCTGAAAAAAATAATATTTTAAACAACGCTTGTAAAAATAAACAGCATGTGTGAAAATAAATTGGACCCGACGCACCACTCCAACATATTTACTTGAGTAGTCTCTATGTACTGTATTTTCTTTCTTTCTTTGCCCTGTGAACTGTTAAATAATATTTCTTTTTTTTTTTTTTTTCCATTTTCCATTTCACTAACAGGTGAATTTCGTCTTTGTGGAAATTTGTTTTCCTTTTCTTTTTCACCGGTGACATATGTTCATCAAGGTCGGAGTCTGCAGAAGTCATAGTTCGATCCTATTGTGTTTGCCTACTACTTTCTGTTCACTATACCCCTCATTTGTCAACCCAAATGAGAAGTTCTAAATCTTGGCTTTCGGCGTAGGGAATCTATAATGAGATGAAAATTCCGATCTTTCCTGTATAATGAGCAATAATGCGTGCCGTTTGTAAACTTGAGGTGATATTACGGTAGTTCTTCAAGAAAGAGCTGTTTAGCACATCGCACGCAAAAACTCTATGAAGGACGGAGGCTACGAATTTGCAGTATTTATAAACACGTAAGTGCTGTTAGTAAATAGAGCCCATAGAGGACAGAAATAATCATCAAAGTACAAAGCCTACTTATATAAGTATGCTTTCTATTCTAGAACAGAGATTGAATGGACAATTATAAGTGTTGTAGTTTGAACGGAAAAAAATACACAAGTCTATACTACAGACACTGGATGTCACGGTATACCGTGGTATAGATTGCCATGGTTTTGAAACCGCAACCATTTTTCTATACCATGGGTACCGAGTTCACAGTTTACCATTATATGCAAAAGTAGTTTACGTGTTTGTCTCTACCAGCTCATAATTGCTGCTTGTCAGATTTGAACTAAAAAAAAAAAAAAAAAGTTAAATAGTAAACTCGTAGAAGTACAAAAGTGACCTCTTTTCCCTGCAAAACGCTACAATCATCCATCCGGGGATATTTTAGCTTTGTAGTTGGGAATTGAAAACCAGCGTGCAGAGCATGCAAGATTCGGGTAACAGCTAGAGGTGGGAATACATCCAACCTCTTCGTCCACACACACACAAACACACACCAGTATCATTCATCCCTATATAGCGAAGCTCAGATATGTACATTCTTAGTATACTCTTAATCACGTTTTTATAATTAAAATACACTTAGTTTTGTGTACAAGTAATATATGCTGCTTGCAAACTCTATACAGTAAGCTTGTATTGCAGAGTGTAACGCCCCCTAGGATGCAGAGGGAGGCCAATACTGGAGACAAAGTGACAGCTCCTAAATAACAGGTTCTTTAACAATCAAGAGAGGCAAGTGTATAAAGTGAGGGTGACACCATAGTAAAAATTAAGATTTTATTTGGGTAGGGTATGACAATTAACACATTAAAAAAGCTAGTCAATAATTTAGTACTTAATTGTCATCCAAGAAAACATTTGCCAGTACAACAATAATTACCACTCAGCAGGTTGATAGCAAGAACCATACAGATTGTCAAATATAGCAGCAGATTACAATAGCACCTCAAATCGGGCCAAAAAGTGCTTTTAAATATGTCAAAAATAGTAGCAAGTTGTTAATTTAACTTTAAACTGCCTAATTACAAACACTCCTATAGACAGTATTTAATCAATATGCAAGTTACTAAAATACTAGTTTGCAATCAAAGTTTGATGTACCATGTATAGTGGATAGACAACAAGACTCAAAGAATAGTAAAGAAAAAGACACTAGTTCTGCAAATTTAAAGCACGCTAATATACACAGGACTCACAGATATATTGCAGATTTGAACAAACTATTACAGTATGCTTGAGACGGCAACAGTTAAAAAGACATCTAGGTATTTCTTTCACAGTTAAAAAGAGCAGTTCTCTTTTGTTTAGATAAGACACATACAAAATAGCTACCACGGTCTGAGAGCACAAGGTTTACTATACCAAACCACTCTAATATAGAGCGGACCAAACTATTCAATAGGAATAGCAAGACATTTACCCTTAGCATCTAGCACTCCAGCCAATTTCCAGAGCATGCAAGTACTATAATTTATAGTTCAATTTGGCCTTCAATTTATAGTTTAAACTTTAACCAGCCAGAGCAATGGCATCCACTATCCAGTGGGACAGGCGCTGTTTAGACAATGCCTGACCCAGAGTCCTAGAACCATAGCACACAAGCAACTGTTCAGTGTGTCTGACACCCCTTGTACGGTCAATATAGCACTCCAATGCCTGCACCGGGCAGAGCATGTGCAACCGTTGGTCCTCTTGAAAAGAGAAGGGAGGAGGATGGAATGCCATCAACTCCACAGATTGGTTCATGTGGAACGGGGATATTACTTTCGGCAAAAATGCCCAATTTGGTCGCATGGATTCTCTAGACCCGTCTCCAGCAAAGCAATTACAAGAAGGTGCACTGAAAGTGCATGCAGCTCACTCACCCATTTTGATGAAGCAATAGCTAGCAAAAACTTAGTCTTTAAGGACATGAGCTTCAGATCCACAGTGTGGAGTGGCTCAAATGGGGCTTCCAGTACCACATCAAGGCTCCACGAGGGGAGGCTAGATATCCTAGGAGGACACAGCCTCCTTGCACCCTTAAGAAATTGAGACGCCAGGAAATGGTTTCCAGGCAATAACCCATCTATGCATGTGTGATAAGCAGATATAGCTGCCAGGTACACCATTGTGGAAGGAGACCTACTGTCATCTAATAGTTTCTGGAGAAACTGTAAGATAACTGCCATGGGGCAGGTAACTGGGTCCTGGCCGTGGGCCAGACATCAGTCGTGAAATAATTACTACGTATACGCGTATTGCGATCTGGTATATAGAGCTCTCGTGCTCTGAATAATGGCAATAACTGCCGATGCCAGTCCTAGAGCTGACAGGTGTTCCCGTTCAGGGGCCAGACCCATAGCTGCATCAGCTGGAGGTTCGGGTGCCACAGATCATCCTGGGCCTGAGAGAGGAGATCCACCCACAGGGGGAATCTGCCTTGGCTGGCCATGCAGGAGTTGCACCAGGGTTCTCCAGCAGGACTGGGATATCACCAGCCTGCGATGTCTGTCTCATTGCGGGTGAAGCGCAAACGAGTTGAACCAGGCCTGGAAAGGCCTTTGGTGGAGAAGGCCCGAAGGAAGGGCCTGTGAGGCAGCAGCCATCAACCCCAGTATGTGCTGACACAGCACCATGCTTACTGTCTCTCTCAACCTGAATAGGGAGAGGCAAGACTCTATTGCGGTAACTCTCTGAGTTGTTAATGTGGCCTTCATAGACACCGAGTCTAGGTGGAGGCCCAGAATATCCGATTGCTGGCTTGGTGTGAGCCGCTGGAGGTGGTCTGTGACCAATGCTGTATGTGCCAGGGCTTGCTCCTGTGACTGAGCATAGATGAGCCAGTCGTCTAGATAATTCATCAGTCGAAGGCCCTGAAACTGCAGGGGGGCCAGAATGGCGTCCATGCACTTGGAAAAGTGCAAGGAGCAAGGGACAAGCCCTGAAATGCGAAGCAAAGGTACTTCCAGTGCCCGGGCCTGATGGGTATGTGACAGTATGCATCCTTCAGGTCCACGGTGGTAAACCAATCGCCCGGCCGAATGGCCTGTATGACATGGCGGTGCGTGAGCATCTTGAAACGTAACACCTGAAGGTGTTTGTTCAGAAGTCTCAGATTCAAGATAGGGTGGAACCCGCCATCCTTCTTGGGCACTAGGAAGTACTTTGAATAGAACCCCTCCCTCCAAGAGGAGGGATCTACTTCGCGAATGGCACTCCAGTGCCCGGTGCCTGTGCGAGGAACGCAATGGCGGAGTCCACTGGGGGGGAAGGCTGCCAAGCCGGCACCCTCCGCTCCGTGCATGAAATACTTTCGGTTCCTGTTGCAGCTCATCCACCAAGTTGCAAGAAGGTCCCTCCTGCACAAGCTCGTCATCACCAGACGCCTGCAGAGAGAGGATGTCCTCTTCATAGTCTGAGTTGGTCTCAGGCTCAAGCTCAGGCTCAGGCTCAACAGTCGGAACCGGAGGCCGGGGAACCGGAGGCCGGGGAACCGGCACAGCCGTGGTGCCAGGGGCCGACAACATACTCATCATAAGTGACTGTTGTCCCATCACCACCTCCATAAAACGACCAATCTGGTCCGTGAGGGCCAAGATCCCACTAGGATGTTTGTCCCTAGGGGACCTGGGGCATGAACTCTTCCATGCAGGAGGTGAACACTCCTTAGGAGGGGAACGCCAAAGTTGCTCCACACTTCTGGTAGGTGAGTGAGAGTGTCACCCGAGAGACGGGGAGCGTGACCTGGATAGTTGCAGTCGGAAGTGCGCAGCTACACGGGTGTGCACGGGTTGCATGGAGCACAGGTGTGCACGGGGTGCACGGATGTGTACTGAATGCACGGGGTGCACGGGCACGGGTGTGCACGGGCACGGGTGTGCGCGGAGTGCACGGCACGGATGTGCCTTATGTGCACATATAATCCTTAATCCTGATAAGCAGCTGAAAGCAAAAGAGTCTGGGCTTCCTACGCTCTGCATAGTCATTCAGCACCCGAGGGGCGAGGCGCTGATGTCAGAGCTACGGAGGCCTAAAGGCAGCTTTTATATTAGGCTCAGCATAATCCTATCACCTGATGTCGATACCCATTAGTTGATGGCTATTTTCGAACTGAAAGAGAAACGTGGTCTCGGCTCACACAATTTCCAAATGTGGTAGCTCTCTTGTTTGGTTGACCTGATGTGTTTTTATACACCTGTCCAAATTAAGATTTAGCACTGCAGTTACTATGGAGACCAACAAGTTTTTAAGAGATTTAAAGAGGACGTTCCACATTATCAAGCAAACATACATAAAAAATGAAACAAAAATTACACCAAAGAAAAATAAATAAATCACATTGCACAACCATAACAGGAGCACGTTGTGGTCAAGTAAAGAAGTGCAGCTAACTAACTTGGTCAAACCAGATTGGACAGTGACAGTTCCATGAACATTATCCTATACATTTATTTTTCTTTTGCCTTTAATGTAAAGGTGATGAGCTATTCAAATCTATTAATAAAGTATCACCAATAAAGAACAGATGAACTGTTCACTATAGATTATGAATACTAAATTCAGAGGCAATCTGAAAACTTGCATAGCCAGTGCACAATATAACTCTTTATCTAACATTATTTATATCATTTTTCAATGTTGCGTTTCTCAACTGCAGTTCTGCACACAATACAGTTCAAATTCAAACTGATGGAAAATATTTAGATTTTTGCAATACATTCTGTAGGAAAAATGTAACAGTAGAGGACTTAAATAAATGCAATTCCTTCCACAGCAGGACTTTGTTTCAACATGATCTGTCATTTAACTAAGGAATGTTAACTGAAACATTATTACTTTTTAAAATGTACTGTAAATCCAGAAATATTTGCAGCAAAATATTTGGCAAATCACACCCAGGAGACAGATTTCTCTCTAGCAATGTTGGCGACCTGTTGCCCTGAAATACTACTTTATAATAATGTAAAAAAAGGCACACAATACTGTATACTAAATGTAATTTACTGACGGGAAAATGAATATGAAAATCAATCAACCAAAACTGTTTCTAATGCAAGAACTATACAAACTTAAGAGACATTTAAATTGCTGTATGCAGTGTATAGGCCTGCTAGTGCAATATTAACTCCAAAACAGAACTGAATGCAAATTCTGATATCATATTAAATCAACAGAAATACTGCTAGAAAGTATTTACCAGAGTTAAAGCAGTTGTTTTTTTTATGGCGTCTTAAAATCAAACATTCTATTAATCCACAACAGAGAGGGTCATAGAAAATCTATGTGGAATGTTTAAATAAATAAATAGCCATCCACACAGTTAGAACATGGTTTTTATAGAATTATACTATACCACAGTAAAACATTTAAATGAATACATTTACAGTAGCTTTTATTTATTATTTAGAAGATAGTCTAAATTGTACCAAATACAAAACTGCTGTACAGTAAACCAATCTGTAATAACATTGGGAATATCATTGTGCTGGTAGTGCAGCTTTCCTTAACTTCATTCAATATCCCCAAATTATCAGCCGGAAGTTTCTATATCTATATCTCTATATATTTAATATATTATATATATATATATATATATATATATATATATATATATATATATATATATATTTTTTTCTTTCCTAGTTTGTGGAGAGCAGACATAAGCCAGTTTGCATGCTTTGGCTTTATTGTGGATGTTTTCAGGTCCACATCAATAGCTGTAATTTCATATGAGTCAGCCATTGAAAGCATTTATATATGCACCAAAAAATGTTTTTATGATATGCGAAATTCGCATAATACAAAGCTCACAAATATTTTTGGATTTACAATACTTGTTTTAATTAATTAATTTATTTTTAACAAAAAAAAACAAAAAAACATGGCAAATGAATTGCAAAAACTGTTAAAGTAACGTTAAGGATACTCAAGCAAAACCCTCATAAGTGAAGAAATTGCGAGTTAAGGTTGACATGCAGCCTTAACTCTGCACCATTATGGGTATTGTGGCAAAGTGGTTGATTGTGTTCAGGTGCAGGAGTGATGCAGTGCGCAATGAACAGACAGAGATTTGTAATCCAGTTAAAAAAGCACTTTTATTACACAATCCAGATCTGGTGACCAAATAATGATCCCCAGCAATACACAACAATGTGCAATGCATGTGATAAATAATAACGGGTTTGCAGTCCCAAACAATAAACACAAGTATCCATCCCACAATGTACAAACATGGTCACCAGTCCTGGGTGCGTGCTGTAGTGCTTGTGGTGGGTGATACAGTTTAATGCGTGACAATAGTGTAGTGCTGTTCCAGGTTTTGTGCTGGCCCTTGGCTAGGGCTCTGGAACTTGTTAGCCGTCTGTTAATATACAACAAGCAACATTTAAAGGCAAGACAAAACAAACACTCACGATATTTTATCACAACTCCTCACGGGTCCTTCCGGATTATTTTCTCACAACCAAAACGAAGAAACAGACTGCGATTCTCTGTCTCCTTTTATGCTGTCACACATGAACCCTTGGTGTAGAGTGTAGCCATCTCTCCAATCTGCGGCTGCCATGTTGTTTCCCTTCCAGGTCAATCCGTTATTGCAACGGAGTCCCGCACCCTTTCTAGATGGACGACTTCCCATGAACCCGGGGAAAGAACTGTCGGGCCAGCCCATCCAGGGAACTCTGTTCTCGCTGCTTAGTGCCCTCACAGATCGGGAGGGAGATTTACAACCAAGAATCATTGTATTTCTGTCAGTTTGTATGACATCACATATGACATCACCAATGACATCACTGGTTACATAACTAATTACATGACAAATGCTCCCCAAAGACTGTTTAACAGTCAAAGTCTTACTTTGAGTAAATTGCTAAAAAGATTGAACATCTATAGTCTAGAATACCAGGATAGAAGTCAATAAAACCTTGTTTTGCTTTGGTTTTTGGTTTTTTTCCAAGATTAGATTTTCAAGGATTGAATAAAGTATTTTTTTCATGCATCTGCAGAAATACACACGAAAAACACAAGCAATGAGTAAATATAAAAATGTAATTTGAATAAATGTTTCTGAATGTTATTTTTTATGTAGAGGCAGTTGACAGGGTTGCTATGGCAACATCCCAGGCTAAGGGAGCTAAACTGTTTTTTGCAATGTGCCACAAGACCTGTATTTTAGTTAGTAGTCAGTTACTATGGAGATGAAAGAAGGTGCAGCAATCATTTGACACTCCTGTGAAATATGTTTGCTGTCGGTACTTTTAAATCCATTTTAATATAAAGATTTCTATACTGGTACCTGTTTTAAGAAAAGTATTGTTTATTTATGTTTGCTTTGTACCTGCTTAGATAACAAATGAAGCTAATACAGGGAAGATATATAGTATGATGCTATCAGTTTTTTTTTGTTTTTTTTTTTGTACAAAGATATTAATTAGTGAAATGCAGTTTATTTATTTTTTTCAGTTTAGCTTTATGTTTTCATAATGACATAGCGCATATATCTCCCACACTGTTTTCTGAATGTTTGCCACATATTTTCTTATCTATAACTGAGTAGGCTTATCAGTTCATGATTTTTGTCACACTGGAAAATCCTAAACCAATTACAGAAAGTCATGTACAGACCAAGATCTCTTTAATGTGAAGCTTTGTGTTTTATATATTTTTTAACCTTTGTTAATACCAGCCTATGGATTGGACAATATTTCCTTTCTATGGCTACAGTTCCTGAAGCTCAGACCTTTAATATTTTGTCAGTGGTATCTAGAACTCATTTCGAACCTCACCGTAGAGTCTACCTTCAAAAACAATTATCATGTTGGCAGATGGGAAAACAAGTCAGATAGCAAAACCTAGGCCAAATGGATTTGCATCAGTTCACGATTTGCCTGAAAGTTTTAGCCAGTCACAAGTGAGCAGCTGTCTGGAACATGACAGGCACATAGCAAACAGAGTGCTGACAGGGTCAGTGTGTATCACCAGGGAGCAATACCATAGAGAGGTTCTGGGGACAGTGGAACCTTGAGAGCAAAGCTTGAGTGATTCCTGTCCCCAGGACCTACAGATGGTATTACCCCTCATTATAAACACTGAACCAGTCTATTATTTTTTGTGGTATATGGATTAGTCTGAAAAATATATGTCTTTTGTTTTGTGGGAGAGTTACAGTTATCGGTTGACGTGTCATATTGTGGTGTCTGAAACTGCTACCCTTGTTTATACAATGAAAAAAGACAGAATACAGTGTTGTTACTAAATAGTTTTAAATAGTTATTTAAAAGTGAAAAAAATGCAGTCAACGCATTAATTAATTGATTAAGAATACACATTGCCCATGTTTTAGAACCAGGGAAGATGAATTACCCTTGTTTGAGAAATTGTCAACAAGCACAGTTGTTTTAGAACCAGGGAAGATGAATTACCCTTGTTTGAGAAATTGTCAACAAGCACAGTTCATACTAGATATTTTCATTTAAGTTAAATAGTCTTATGAAGGTAGAGTTACCCATGTTGGAAAAATAGTCAACAGTAATAACAGTCATACTTACTTAACACCAATACAATAAAACAATTTTAAGTAGCAAGCTTTTTCTGACACAGTAGGCAGAAGAGAAGTAAAACACTGGTGAGCATGTGCTGTACAAAAATAAGCAAAAACTGATGAGAAGCAAAAGACAGAACACCGGCTCCTCTCTGCACGAGCCACACGTTTTGATGTGTCTAAAAAAGCCCAACGATAGTATTGGGCCTGAATGATAGTATTATAACCTTGCACCAATAGTATTATCACTTTACTTTCAGGTGTATTGCAGTATTTTTTATGTATGATGCACAGTTGTATTATTTAGGTCTATCCATATATTACAATTTAATATTATGATACCTGTGACGGGCGAGTACTCCCGTCTCATTTTATGTAAATACAGGCTTTTCCAAGTATTTGTCTGATGGGGTGAAGGTTCCACTTAGAGATCTTATTTGACCATGTTGCAGATACAGTTCTCAGATACTTGCTTAAAAGTTGACTAACTTCTGTTTCAAAATAAATGTAAATTATAAATAGGCAGCAACAGTGAGTTGGAAAAATGTTAAAGAAAAGTCGTAGGGTGTCTGCTAAAATGTAGCCATACCAACAGAACAGACTTTTTTTCATAATTGTTAGATGCAGACGTGGGTCAACATGTATGTTTTTGTTGTTTCTCCAGAAAAACATGATATGAGTTTGTTCAGTGATCGTGCAATATGAGTGCATGGATTAAGCTAACATGTCATTTGCTTAAGAATTCAGGGCTTAATAGGTCTTGGTATCGACCTACTGCTTTGTGAAACATCCCTAGAGGCTTCATGGATGACATTTTCTGCAGCAATTTAAGCTCCCCTCGTCAGGTCTCGCAGCTTGGTACAAGCAATAGCATATTGCTATCCTCTCTGCATCAGCTGCTCCTCATGTGTGCTCTATTCCAGTTTGAACCATTATTTTACCTACATCTTTAATTAAAAAAAAAGTAAAAATGTAATTATACATTTCTCTTAAGATAATCGCTTTTTCAATTATGAATGACAACAAAAGCATTTTCTAAATTATTTCTGAACATAACAAAGCAGCAAATTCTCATTTGAGCAATGAGTCAATACTTTCCTAAAAGCCTTGGTCCCAGTGTGCAAAGGGATTAACCCCTCCCTCTATCAATAATAAATGCCACTAAGTACTAAGCCATTCATAATGTTTAATTAAGGACAAGAGGTTTGCCACAGCATATGCAATGATTCGTTAGGTCTTATTAGATTGAAATCATTTGCAAATATTATCTTTGACTCACACAAAACAATTGCCCGCATTTTATAGGGTCACTTTTTATATGATCTGCATTTTCTAAATATTATACTTATTGCCTGCTGATTGATTATCCTAATATGTATGTTTTGTAGTCTTAGAACATTAGCTGGATTTGTGAAGTTAGGCGGTTTTAGAAATGACCAATGTGTGCAACATGTAGGCTTATAGGAGTCTTTTCATCTGCAGACCCAATGCTTGACAAGGGATGTTTTTGCTGAAATAATAATAATTAAAAGTCACAAAAGTGAAATACATATTTACATATTGAAGGCAGTAATCTGAAAGTGATGTAAGTTCTCCTGACGACTTGACTCATTTTTGTTGAAATACCAAAATGCGGACTCATTCTTGGGAACAGAGTTGTTTTTTTGTTCCCATTAGGTTCTATCACTTATGATAATTAGTGAGTCATAACACACTGCTCTTCAAAATCAAACAGGTATTTAGCCTTACAGATGGCTGAGGAAATTTATATGATCTAAATGGATTAAGTGTCTTCATGAAAGGTTCAACTTCATTTTTTTATTTTTATAAATGTAGTCATTTGCCAATGATTTTTACCAATTTTTCTCCCCAATTAAAAATGCCAGTTGTTTTATTATTAATCCCTGCCTAGCCGTCATTTATCACAATGCAGATCCACAGCGAAGCCAGCAGACCTACAGTGCCGGAGGACAACAAAGATCTGAATGGCTCCACGGCAGACCCGCAAGCGCCCTATCAGCCACAGGGGGGCGCTGGTGCGTGGTGAACCGTGGATTTTTCATTTTATTGTATCATATGCAATTGTTGGATTAATATGTTGATTAATACAGTGAGATGTACCTTTTCTTTGTACTTTTGCACGCTGCTACTGTACATGGCATCTACTCAAGCTTATGTCCAGTGCAACTACATTAATAATGCCTCTTAAAATAAGTAGTTATCACATTTAAGTGATGTTTACAATACAATTAGAGTTAGGGAAGGGTAGGTGGTGTTAGTGGCAGTAACAGGAATTCAGTCATGATAGCTGTTGGTGTATTCTGCAATATTAACCCATACATGAAGGGTGCTAGTTTGAAATAAAGCTACCATAGATGGGAAAATCATCTTCTGGAACCCGTGGGTGTTTTAATTTTGTCACTGTCTGAAAGTGGACTACCATACATACTGTAAGCCATGCGTGTGTGGGTGTATAATGCATCAGTTTTCTAACTGGCTAAATAAAAAATCCAAATTTAAAGCATTTGATTATTAAGGAAGAAAATAATACCATATTAGTAGTGTTTTTGTATTATACACTTCTGGAAAGTTAACATAAGAACATAAGAACATAAGAAAGTTTACAAACGAGAGGAGGCCATTCGGCCCATCTTGCTCGTTTGGTTGTTAGTAGCTTATTGATCCCAGAATCTCATCAAGCAGCTTCTTGAAGGATCCCAGGGTGTCAGCTTCAACAACATTACTGGGGAGTTGATTCCAGACCCTCACAATTCTCTGTGTAAAAAAGTGCCTCCTATTTTCTGTTCTGAATGCCCCTTTGTCTAATCTCCATTTGTGACCACTGGTCCTTGTTTCTTTTTTCAGGCTGAAAAAGTCCCTTGGGTCGACACTGTCAATACCTTTTAGAATTTTGAATGCTTGAATTAGTTCGCCACGTAGTCTTCTTTGTTCAAGACTGAACAGATTCAATTCTTTTAGCCTGTCTGCATATGACATGCCTTTTAAGCCCGGAATAATTCTGGTCGCTCTTCTTTGCACTCTTTCTAGAGCAGCAATATCTTTTTTATAGCGAGGTGACCAGAACGGAACACAATATTCAAGATGAGGTCTTACTAGTGCATTGTACAGGTTTAACATTACTTCCCTTGATTTAAATTCAACACTTTTCACAATGTATCCGAGCATCTTGTTAGCCTTTTTTATAGCTTCTCCACATTGTCTAGATGAAGACATTTCTGAGTCAACAAAAACGCCTAGGTCTTTTTCATAGATTCCTTCTCCAATTTCAGTATCTCCCATATGATATTTATAATGTACATTTTTATTTCCTGCGTGCAGTACCTTACACTTTTCTCTATTAAATGTCATTTGCCATGTGTCTGCCCAGTTCTGAATCTTGTCTAGATCATTTTGAATGACCTTTGCTGCTGCAACAGTGTTTGCCACTCCTCCTACTTTTGTGTCGTCTGCAAATTTAACAAGTTTGCTTACTATAGTTATATCTGACATAGAAAAAGATGTACTGCAGATGTATGCCTCTAGAATCAGTTAAGAAAATGTAATTGTGTTTTTACAAGAAATTAACATATTATCCTCAAAAGAAAATTCCCAAAACACATGAGAAAAAAATATATATATATATTTTACTGGATATATTGGCTAATTGTGACACATATGCAAATTAGATGCTTAAGGTACATGTCTTTCCAGATATTTGAAGACATGTTTCTGTATATCTGATAACTACTGTGTCAGTTATCTTCTCTTTTTTCATTGAACCCTGTCAGGAAGTGCTACAGACTCTTACAAAGTAACTGGGCATAAAGGTTTGAGCCCATGATACATCATAGTTCAATTTGACTAAAGGGATGAGGAGTATGAGATTACAACCTCTGCATCGGAAATTTGCAATATAAAAAAGAACTACAGTTCAATGCGTTGAATACAAAGTAGCTCTAATTAAGTGGAAATTGTGTTGAATAATGCTTTGCTTTACAAATAATAGATGGACATTCAAAAGGTCAGATTTTGTATGATTTAGCTTTGGATAAATTGGAAAAAATTTTTATTATGTATTGGGCTAAATAATAATAAAACAGAAATATCTCACTAAATACCATTTTTGTCTAGGTGGAGCATTGAGGTAGTAAATTGGTGAAAGCATGGCAAAATATTGGCAAACAAAGAACATCATAGAAAAATATGGCAAAAAATGGCCACTGTAAAGCATACTAGTTTTATCACATTAATCTTTTTCAGACCTAAATATCCAAGAAAGGGTTGCCTGGGGCCTAGGTAACAGATGTTCTTAGCACTTAATTCCAATTCGAATAATGCGACGCCACAGAGGAACTAACATGCAGCTGGCTACATATTATTTTACTTTTAGCCATTGATTTCAAATACACTCACACACAAAAATCTTACCAGTAGGTGGCACTGCAAGTTAGATCTGACATCATCACAATTTAAAGGTCTGTGTAGCTGTATATATTTTATTAACAAAGCGCTGGTACTTCAATAGGGTAACATTTGCAACTTACTGCCTATACATAAGAGGCTTGAGTAATCCAGTGATGGCTTTTCAGGGAAAGTTCTACCTGCATACTCAGCTATTTTGTGAGATGCAAGGTTTAGTAAATGTGCAATTTGTTCCTATATTAGTTAATAATAAACACATAGTTTGCAAGAATGAAGTGTGATCCCATTACAGCATATAAAACTGGAAAGTTTTCCTTTGTAAAAAATATTAGATTAAAAATAATAATTGACAGTATTAGATGCATATTAATTGACTTATCCCCCTTTTATTTTCTCATTTCATTTAAAGAAATAAGTATATCGTTACATGATGTACTAGGCTTTCGAAATTTTATATATATATATATTATATATATATATATATAATATATATATTATATATATATATAGATATATAAGTCATATTCAAATCCAGTACAGTGAGGCCCTTTTTTTAAAATCCACTTTATTCGCTAACCATTCTGAACGACACAAAAACTTAAGTAAACTGTAACATAAAGTTACCAAGTGGCTTTGGTGTCAGCTCCAAATCTAACATGCAGTATAAAATATGACAAAATGTATCAGCTGCCATTGTTAAAGACCCTCACGAGAGTACCCCTTATGTTTTGTTTGTGTGACAGATTAGAGGAATTAGGCCGTATGAACCAGATGCTGCTTCATTAAGCTAATGTTAAGTGAACCAGGAATCGTCTTTCAAGTTGTTATAAACAAGAAGGATTTCGGAGAACGTTTTAAATGTATCGCTGCTGTATTCTTTGTAATTCACTTTGGTATTGTATTTGTTTTTTTTTAAACAAGCATCGTCCTTTAATTTTCTCCTGTACTTCTGAAGAGGTTAGGAGCTGCATTTGTTTTGCTAATGTACTCTACATCTACATTACTGTTTAAACTGTCATTCACATTCAGTGAAAAGGTAGACTTCAATTATTTAGTTTAGATGTTTAGTAAAATGCTATGATAGAAAATTGATTGCCAATCTTTAGAGCCATAAATTAATGTGAAGAAAAAAAAAAAAAACTGTCAGAAAAACACCTACATTCTTTCATCAAAGCTTTGATAGAGAGTCTAGGTAAAGTACTCAGATGTTTAACTTGAATTATTTCAGGGTTATATAAACTGAGTGACAGATCCTTTTTTTTTCTTTTCCCAAAGACCTACAAGCTCTCAGCGGTCCAATGAGTCATTCTGTATTTGGTTTCCCAGAGCTATATTTATAATAGCAGACGGACCAGACATTCATAATTCTCATTTGTATCACATGTACACTATTACCAGATGGAATGGAAGGTTGTAGATGACAGGCAGATGAGAGCTCAGCATGAGCCTAATTTCAGTGAAAGCTATCTGAACCAAACCTGGTATTCTCACCAAATGCCTTTGGGAGAGCAGATTAGATTAGTACTGCTTAATGTGGCAGAGCAATTGGTCATGCCATGAACTGTGACTCCTGTTGCAGAGATATATAACCTGCACACACAGGGGTATCTTTCCTCCAAAAGGAAAACAAATGTGTCACAAGGCTGTCTCCAGAACGTTGTTATGCATTTGTTTTTAAATTATAGTACATTGGGTTGGAACAGTCAGCATGTCAGGCTATGTGTATGTAATCTATTTGGCTGACATCTCATTATAATTAGCAAATACACAATATAGTGTGGATGTGGAATAAAATCCAATGGCAAACTAGATGGGGGGGAAAAAAAGATTTTGCCTTTTAACATTGAAGCTGTCGATACAAAAACAGATACACGTCTGGCATTTTGACAATCTGTTATTGTTATTAGGTTCTTGCTCTGAGGGGTTTAATACCTGGAGATGTGGAACTTCAATCTTATGTCTATCATTTAAGCCAAGGTTTACAAGACTTGAGCTTGATTATTTTTCATATCATAGAGAAGTGAGACTTATGTTATTTATCATGTGTTAGTCAGCATCATTTAAAAAGTAAAGGTTATGTATTATGTAACAGATAAGGTTTGAACTGAATGTATATGTTAATTGTAAAATGGTCTTCAAGCTTACCAATGTAATTAGTCTTTCTGCCTTGCACACTATTGTGTCCATTTCAAATAACATGAGTTTTACATAATTAAAAAACTTTGAGTTGAGTTTGCCTTGCTAAGCAGTTTACAACAATACCTTCCTAGCTGCAATCAAAAGTGAAAAGAAATGGTTGTAGTTCATTGGAGCTAAAGTGTGGCAAGACCTGTCTGCTTTTCTGTGCTTGTACATGCCATAAGGTCAGTAAGACAAAGACAAGTCCAGTAATATTGCAAAGAGCACCAACCAACCTTATTACAGTGCACAATCTAAGTTTTATATAAGTTCTCTCAAGCCCCTTTACATCTTGAGAGCACTGTAGATGATTAGCAATTTAAACTGTAGAGATCAATCACTGCAGCAAGATCCAACCAGCAAGGCCTTTGTGAATGTAATTGACAGCTTCCTTCTGGTAGCCTTGGCGAATATCTGAAGCATCTGCTACATGTTTCTCAATGGAACGGTTTCCAAAGTTTCATCCTAAGTAACTGTGCCTTAGCTTTAATGTCATTTTTATTGTTTTTATACCTTTCCCTTTTATACATTTCACTGAGGTGTGTGAAATCTTCAGGTTTTAGTTTTTTTTTTTTTTATCCAACATTAGGTTATTATCATTAACCATCTCACTAAGAGTAGCTTAGGAGTTTGCAAACCCACCGCTGCTACACCTACTAGTCCTAATATCTCATAAGCCATTTATGCTGGTAAGTTCATTTTTTTTTTCAGTGTTATGAAAACTCCTTGCTAAAAATCTAATGGTACCCCTTACTGCTGCCATATTAGGGTCAAGTTCAATCATGGGTGTCGTACAAGAAAAATCAACCCTTTTGTGCAAAGAAAACACTTTGAGGTACTTGCAATGTTTAAGTACCCTGATAGAACATGACTATTAATATCTTATCAAAACTACTTTGACATAGTATCTTCCGTAAGGAAACAACAAGTGACCTTGTCAGGTTGTCAAATCTGGAACACAGTGCTTTTTGACAACCTATATTCATGAGAGATATGCACGTGTTACTTTTTCTCAAAGCAATAGTTTCCAGCTTTGTTGCAACATAAAATGATTTTTGTTACAAAGCCCGCACTTCTTATCAAGATAAAAAAGTGGATTTCACGGTAGAGGTGGCACCCTCTGCGCACAGACTGGGATGTTGACAGTGTGTTTTGTATTTTTTGGTTTTATTAATTTGGTGTCCAGGGGCCAGGTTCGTTATAGCCGGAGGTTTGTTATAAGGAAGGGCGTTATAGTGAGAGTGTACTGTATTATTAAACTTACACACAATGGATGAACATTGGAGAGTATTAAACTTACACAAAATGGACAAACGTATGAGTAGTATTATTAAACTTATACACAATGGATGAACATATGCAAGTATTATTAAACTTACACACAATGACGAATGTTCATTATGAATCCTCATGAGGGAATCTTGTTTATTTTTGTAAACCTGCAAACCACAGCCACATTTACTTTAGCTGGTAATGTCTCAAAAACCTAATAAATCAAATCACTGTAACTGAAAATCTTGGCCGATTGTCAAAATAGGCAAATTAGTGATGGTTTAATGGATGACTTTAATAGGCCACATGTGCAATGAATTTAAAATAATAAGACAAAACGGAACACATATCCACAAATGGTAAAATGCAGGAGACTTTTTAGAAGTTGTTTAAGATGCTTAATTAAAGCACAAAGCGGGCTAACATTGTCACACCTATTGTGTCTATATCATTGATTACTGACCGAAAATGAGCAGAGATAATATGAAGAGATTAGCACATGGCTGTATGTGTGGGTGAGCTTCCGTGTGTGTGTGTGATGGCAGTGTTTTATCAAAGAAACATTGAGAAAGATATGCAGAGGCTGTAAAGCTGTATATATGGAATGGGTGTATTGTATGTGCTGTATTCCTTAGAATTTAAGAAGCAGCCCAAATTTCCAAATTTTCCAAGGAAAAAATAAAACATAAAATATAGATGCATTTACATTGAAGGTGTTTAGCGGCTATTTCTGAGATTCTGACACCTACTACGATTTTCCAGATCAGAGAACTTCTCCCTGCTCGCCCTGTGGTGAGCAACAAGTGTAGCACAGAAGGCCTCCAGCTCAGGAACCCAATCCCTGGTGTCATCAGCCAAGTGCTCCAGGCTATCTATGTGTTATCCATGGGAGATAACTGTGGTCTGGATGGCATCGTGAGATGTTTTAAAAGAGGCAAATGAGTTCTAAGACTTGGCAGGATCAGCAGGCCCCTTGGTTGCGGAATGCAAAGATAAAGAATATGTCATCCCACGCTTAGGTTTATTTGGCTTTGACATCATATGGCCAGTGTACAAATACGTTACCAAAAATGGTACAGTGAAAATATATATATTTAAAAAAATGGGTTTGGTAAGTAATATTATAATAATTTGTGGGAGTGAGCGTAACACACGTGTCTACTCCAGCTGGCGTTCGACTGGAAGTCTTGGTGGCTATTTCTGAGTGCCATGCCCCCATAGACTCGGTATTCCCGGGTACATAACTTCGCAAGTGAAATGCATTGACCACACTTGCAGTGGACACATGCATAGTAAACCCAGCTCGATGGCTGATACAGCTGCGGCCATCAGACCCAATGGTTTCAACCCCTGTCGAAACAGGGAGAGGCAACCTCGAATAGCTGCTACTCTATCGTCCAACAGGTATGCGTATATCGTACTGGTCCACAGTGGTAAATCAGTCAACCAGCCGGATGGACTGGAGAATGTGACGATGAGTCATCATTTGGAGCCTCATTTCCTTCAAAAACTCATTGAGGAGTCTCAGGTCTAGGATGGGACGAAAGGTGCGATCCTTCTTAGGTAACAGAAAATATCTTGAGAAGAACCCCTTTCTGTAGGAGGTGGGGTCTACGAGACAAATGGCTCTTTTGCACGCAAGGCAGCCACTTCTTTCTAAGTATCAAGACCTGAAGAGGGCCTGTCACGGATGTATTCATGACCCCTCGAAAGGGAGGAGGCCCCAAGTGGAACTGTAGCACGTAACCGTTGTGCACGGTAACAAGCACCCAGGTGTCTGAGGTGCAAGCGTGCCAGTATTGCAGCTGGTGTGTGGAAAACGGATGGATCTGAGGCCACAAGCCTTCAGGGCCCCTGCTTGGGCTGCTGAGTTTGAGGTGGAGCCCTCTGAGGTGGCTGCCTAGGGAGATGGCCCTAGAACTGCCTACTGGAACGCTGCTGCATGGACGCACCATGCCCTGCATTCATCCTACCTTGTGGGAGGGGCTGGTTGCCTACTGCTGTTGTGGCTTGTAGGTGATGCCTCAGGTCACACAGCGGAGCAGCAGGAACCACAACTATCCTGGTAATAGTTCATGCCTGGGGAGATTGTCAACGGTTCGACCTGTGCTTTACGTTTTGTAAAATCTGTGCTTTTCGATGATGTTGGACAGGGTCCGACATTGGACTGGGAAGGGAAAAGCGCAAAGTGTGGACCTGGTCCTATATTGGACCACAGGGGGTTAAACCATCTCACTTGAAGAGATAGGGAGTGACTATGCGGGGTTGATACCCAAGCCTGTGCACAGCGGATGCCCTGAGAGGGGCTCTGGGACAGCTGGAGGAGCAGGGGCTCTGGGGCTCTAAAAGCCACTGACGGATTGGCCACAGAGGACGCAGAAACTTCCTGGCCCTATCCAGCCTATTCTGCCACACTTGGGACTGAAAAGCCACGCAGATATTGCAAGCCACCTCATCCCCAAGGGCCACGGTGGCATGCTGGATGCCCAAGGATCACACACACAGGGTATGCCTGTCCTCCTGGGGTATGTTAGCCCTGCAGGACACGCAAGCATAGAAACTGGATCTGCTTGTCATTATTGCACCAGTTACAGTGTGCAGTGGTACTATATGTATAGGGTGTATCAAGCGGCACGACCGCTAAGCGTGTCGAGGTGGTGGACACGTCCTGCACCGAACACTGTGCATGCATAGTGCAACAAGCACCATGCACACCAAATGTATCAAGCACTGTGCACACTTGCACAGAGCACCGAGTGCAGCAAGCGCTGAGCGTACCGTGCTCCGGGTGTAACTAGCAGGGAGGGCGCTATGCGTACCGAGGCACAAAACACTGTGCACATCGCAGGCACCGAGTACCGAGTGCACAGAGCACCGCGGGCACTATATGCACCAAGGTACTAGCACTGTGTGTGTCAAACCCTAGGTGCACCGAGTGCACCGTACGTACCAGGCATTGTGAGCACTGAGTACCGTGTGCACCGAGCACCGAGGGCACTATGCGCACCGAGGTACTAACACTGTGTGCACTAAACACCGTGCACACTAGACATCATGCTCACCGACTACCGTGTACACGGTGTGCCGTGAGCATTGAGTGCTGTGGGCACCACATGCGCTGAGGCGCTATGCATACCGAGACACCAAAGTACCAAGGGTCTGAGCGTGCACCAAGGTACCGAAGCACCGGGGGGCCGCTAATGCAGCGGTGCCTACCCTAACGTATACCAGGGAGACACACAGGCTAAAGCTGCAGCAGGCGAGCTGAAAAGCAACTGCAAAACAACTGGGAGAGAACACTCGTTGTTGTGTTTGTTTGTTTGTTTTTGTAGCTGGCAAGGTCTACTCTACAGCAGGGTAGGCAAAAACACAACCCTGCTGGAGGAAAAGCACTGCAGCTATCCACAGCACAAAACAGGAAAAGCAAGGTTGCATGAACGGGTCAACAACAGGCACATAACAACAACAATAAATACTTTTATTTCGTCCAACTGCACACCTGGCAGCCGACGGACTCGCTGGACAGCAGGGGTACAGCAAAGCCTAGCCCCGGTGGAGGAACTGCGTTCTCCCCAAGAGTGTGTGCTAGAAAAGACAACACATGCACTCCTTTAAATCAATACTGCAGAGGCAGTCATTCACGCATAACAGACAGTAAGAAAAGGCAGCTTGCAATACAAGCGAGCATGCTGCTGAAGAAAGGAGAAAGGAGAAAAGAGGCGTGGATTTGGAGCTGTTGATTCCACGAAAGCAGCTTTCAGCACGAATGCAGGGGAACTGCAGTCGACTCGGAAAAGCCCTTTTTCAAAACACTCTCAGTTCAACACAGAGGTCTTACCTTACCATTTTGAGAGGCAAAAAGAGAAATTTGGCTTCCGTTGGTTGATGGTTTTAACCCCTTAGTAGGCAGGACTGAGGATAACCCAGGAAGGGGCCTATTGGCAGCTTTGTTATAAAGAGCTCAGTAAATACCTACCAATAGGCAGGCATATCCCATAAGTAATGTTTTGGTGGTCATCTTCGAGTTGAAAGGGCACTGTACATTCCCTGGTACAGTCAACTTCATGAGAGAAATACTGAAAATATTCTGATCATTTATTTAAGTTATTTGAATTTATTTAATTTATTATTAATAATAATTTGTTTCTGTTAATTTTATTGGAACTATTACATTTATTGGAGCTATTTTTCCTATCGTAGTAATATAGTTAGGAAAAAATCAACGTATATTCATTTTTAAATAAAAATGTGTCTATATCTTGATTTCTAAAAACTAGTAACCCATTTTATAAGTGTAATAAGACACTCCAGGGTGTTGGTTGTACTAGGTTGTGCCTCTGGGTGTGCGGTTATTCTAGCACAACCAACACCCTGTCGTGTCTTATTGCTTACTTAACATGCCTGTAAATGGCTGCCTGTATGTCATGGTTGATTCAAGACCATTTTTGTTCGACTTTCCTCAGGCAGTCAGTCACATTCCTGTTTGTGTACTCAGGCAGTCACGTCTTTTGTTGCCGATTTTAATATTATATTAGAAGGAATACGGTATGTTGCGATGTAATGTAAATGCAAAAACAATTATTCTCATGAAGGTGAAGCAAAAATGTTACTATAAATTCTGGTTCATTTATTTGGACACGTTTAAAACTGTTGGTAACATTTCTGTATTTTGATTCTTGATTGAGTGTCGCTGTCTGTCACTGCTTTGTATAGTTTATTTATAATATATTTCAATGTGAACAGTGGTTTGTATCTAAGTTAATTTACTATGCAATACATTCATTATCCAGAAATACTTATACCAATACTGTACAGTTTTACAAAACTTAATATAGCAGTACCCGTCAGTGCTAACGCTACTGCTTTGTTATCTTTGCTACAGTGCTCTATACATCGTCGGAATGTGGTACGCATACCAGAACGTGACCCATGTAAATGGTACAGTGTCAAAAAGCCGTATCTTTGTGTTTCAAGCGTTTAATGCTTGTGGCAGTTTATGCACCAGTTTTTTTTTCATTATTCAGTATATACACTGATAGTGGTATAGCCTACAGCCTCTCTTAACAAAGAACATATGTCTCCTCCCCCGACAGTTCTCAGATCAGGAGAGAGGGGAAGAGAGAGAAATACACAGGAAAAGGGGGAAGGGAAAGAGACAGAGAGAGAAATGGACAGAGGGGGAGGGAAAGAAAGAAGAAAGAGAGAAACACAGATAGACATGCACAAACTGTGATGCCCACACACACAAGGATGGAAATAAGACTCCTATTGCAAAGTATTTTCACCCATTCCTAGCAACCATTACATGTATTGAAGTAATTCATTTGTCAGAAAGAAATAGTTAGTCAATGAAATGATTATTAAAAGTATACTACAAATACTAAATTGTCAAAAATACCAGATGTTACAGCATGCCTATGATAAAAACAAATAAACAAAGAAACAGACAGACAGACAAACAAAAAAAAAAACATGTGGACTCCACTTGGAGAATTGTTGGGAACTAGGCTACTAAGTCCATTTGCAAGAAATAGGTTCATTGGAATAAAACAGCATGCCACAAATAGATAAAAGGCAAATACCGTTATTTCAAATTAAAAATAAATACAAAAATAGTAATGTTTTCGGCAGATCTTTAGCTTGTTTTTCTTCCCCTAGATTTGTCTTTTGTCAAACAACGTTCGATTCAGTACACTCAGAGCACAATGAATTTGTAAAAAGCTGTTATTTTTCAGTAAAAGAAATAAACAATAAAAATAAACACCTTTGTTGATCCCATCCAAGACATGTAGGAGAGATGGATAGAACAGTCAAGAAAAATAGCATGCAAGGCATTTATTAATTAGCTAACACAGGGCTGTGAGCGATTAACAAAAACAAACAAAACTAAAATACTGCTCGTTGTGATCTTAGTATAGCCCCTTAACTTTAAAGCCTATAGCACTTAAAGTACAAATCTGTTATTATAATAATTAAAAATGTTATATTGACACCTTTTAAAATCTCCGGAGCTCCCGAGTGGCGGATTCAGTAAAAGCACTCGCATAAGTGCAGGATGTGTCCTATAATCTAGATGTCGCCGGTTCTAGTCCAGGCTATTCCTTTGCCGACTGAGGACGGGAGCTCCCAGGGGGCGGCGCACAATTGGCCAAACGCCGCACGTGGGGAGGGAGGGTTAGGTCTCCAGTGCAAAAGAAACCACTGTCATAGGGCTACATGCTGCTGCCAGTTTCGCCACTGCCAGAGCCCAGCACCGCTGCCGGCATTGGGGCCACCCTCTATAGAAAAGCCCTGAGCCTGGAAAAGCCCAGAGAAGGGAAAAGCCACTCACACTTAGAGGGTAGAAAGGGGGTTAAATGGGCACCACCTCACATAAGCCCAGGGGTCACCAAGAGAGTTAAACAGACACCCCCTTACAGAAGCCATGGGGTAACCACATGGGTTAGGTGGGTGCCCCCATACAAAAGCCCAGGGGTCACAAGAGGGTTTAAACAGATGTCCCTGACAGAAGTCCCAGGACCACTGTGGCCAAAGAAGGAGGTGAGGGGACCACCTCCACTACAACTCAGACCAACCTGCCCTCAAGAATCCGGACAGAGAAAACCGGACAAGGGGTGAGGGGGTTGGTGTTTTAAGTGAGTAGGTGGCTGATTGAGGCCGTGTGGGAGGTAAAAAAAAAAAAAAAAAAAAAAAAAAGATATGATCTCATCTTGATTATAGTTTTTTATCTCGGTTAATCTTGGTTTTAATTGCATATTTAATTGATCCAATTACTAATTCTAGCTCATTTAAATTTGTTTTATTACTCATATTATTATTATTATTATTATTCAAAAACAACCCAGCATGTTAATGCATGTTAATCACCCTCTGTCACTCCATAAATGGTTACTAAAATAAAACAAAAGCTACACTGTTAACAGGTCTGCAGTCTGTAGCTATCCACCTTACAACAGCACTGGTTATAGTACCGTACTGAGCTTGATTCATGGGTTTGCAGCGATCCTGAATTTCTAAAAGAGTACTCTGTCAAAACTGACGGGTTTCATTTGGTGTATTATTGTTGTCTGTAGCAGAAGAATTACTAGAAAGTGTATTTTGAGAAGTGGAAGCATGTTTAGCATGCAGGTGGTACAGCAGACTAGATGCACTTCTACGACACTAGAACTTACTTTGACATGTAACCCTTTTTATCCAATAAACCATCAAAGTTTTTTTTGTTTGTTTTGTTTTAAATGAACCTCCCATTCACAAGTCCTTCAGTTTGAGAGCTTTGCTACATAATGCAGTTCTGTGACTATGTTATATTCAAACGATGATTACACTCATTCAATCCTAGCATGCACTTGAGTGTATTAAAATGGTGCCACAGGAAATGAATTACGGTATGGCAAGAGGGTCAAGACAGAGGAGTGTGATTAACATCTTAAAGGGACGTATGGTTTGGATACACACATATTCTTTTCAGTTGTTAATTGAACTCAAGTCCTTTGGATTTATTTAGTTTTTTAATCAAGTGTTCTCATCTTAATGTAAGTTGGACCTTGCAGTTTAAGTATTATGCACAGCAGCAGTGTTAGTTATTACATCTACTGATAAAGATCATATTGTTTGCTCTTGATAGTAAAAAAAAAAAAAATGTTGTTGATGCATCAATTACTGTCAATAGATACATATGTGATAACTAATTAAGAAATGAGGTTGCCAATTGCACCACTGCTAATTGATATGTTTGTAGGTAATGATGATAAATGCTGTTTTATAATTGAATTATGATACTCCAGAATGTTGTATTATGCTGAAATATCATAGCTGTGGGCTAGAGGCACTTTGCCTGCATCGTCGTGCCTCAGCATATCACAACACTCTGTCGTACTGTAAATCTTAATCATAACTCAGTTGGAGGGTACCCTGCTGTGTCTATTGAAGACGCCTAAATGTTAAGAAGAGGATTAGATACAGCGGTTGGGTAATGTTGTAAATGTTAGTCTTTATAATTTAAACAAATACTGCCAGGGTCCTGCGGTAAGAACAATCATGTCAGCTTTTTATTTGTGAGTGATACTGTTTTTCTGTTTGTTTGTTAGCAATAGGGGCTGATCAAACAATATACTCGGAACTGCAACAAACATGGTTCTAGTGCATCGAGACCGATTTTACAGTGTGGTAGTGAACCAATAGTGTGCCGATAATGATGTGATCGACAGCCCTTGATACTATCACAATGCACATTTGTCGAGCAGTTACAGGGTTGAGATATAGTCTCAGGTGCACCACCGTTTTAACACCACAGGGGTCAGTGTGATACCGAAACTCACTGCGTCTCATACCCTGGATCCCCCCTCTCCCTGCAATGCTACAGTATGTATTTGTAGGCAAAATATATCACACAACAGTATGCACTTCATATACACTACATACCTTTTTTTTTACGCATGTAAATACTCCTGAAAGGAGTGATGTTTTGAGATCTGTAACAACTAGTGTAAAAGCATGCATAGAACAGTAATACCACAATTAACCTTTGAAAGCATCAAATTAGCTGTAATGCATTTCTGAGCTCTATATGGGTATGAGAAAATGTAATAGTTAAGGTCATGTAGCACAGTATCATTTTCCTGACAAGCCAGGTGATCGGTTATTAGTGCTGCTGTACTGTCCTCCCACGGAAAGTGAAAAGAAAGAATAAGTCATAGGCTGTAAACACCATCCCACCATATAATACAGTTCCATTTATAATCAAAGTTTAACTCCATTTTATTCACCTTTTTTGATGTAATTCAATAAGCCATAAAATATATTGCATGTCAGGCTGTAACAAAGTACAAAGGATTTGTCAGAGGATTCTATTTTGAAGTGCAATTTCCAAGAGAAAACAAAAGTAACATGAAACAACCTTCCCCTGGATTACATTAATAATGGAACTGTTGTCCTTTTTAGCTGCTTTTAAAACAACTGCTAAATAGATAGCTGCTCTACAGTATATCGTTTTACACAGTTATTGTTATTTGGTACTTCTAAAAGCTACTGCAGGAATAAGGGTAGGGTTATGTTTTCTATCTCTAACATGTTTAAAACACAGGGTGTACTGGGAATCCAGTTTGCTTATTATGGCTGCTTTGAAAAGTTCTTTTTGAATGTCAAGCAAAAAAATATATATTTTCAGCACAGGAACATATATGAGCAGCACCATCTAGTGTTAATTAAAATGAACAGAACACAGGTTTTCACAGAACTACAGTATACACTTTTTAAGTGGCTAGATTGCCATATTGCTTTGCAGAGACAAGTGGTTTTTTCAACCCTTTTGCCACATGTACTGATTTCTGTTCCCCTTGCCAAACATTTAATATGGTTCAATACAATAGTAAATATTGCCTAAGCTTTCTTTGCTGAACAGAGAGAGGGTTTTCCACTTAGTATACATAACAGTATGTGCCACAATATTGTTCTTTACTGAAACTGTGAGACATATAAATGACAAAGGGTAGTAAAAAGACCAGCACTGACTACTGTAAAGTGTTATAGCTGGTTTCTAAACTTAATACAATGTTTTAGAAATGAAAACTGTAACAACAATAAAGAATTATATCATTTTCTGGTATTGGTGACACCTAACCAGTCAGGCCTCCTGGTGGGTCATTATAACTAGGAGCTTACATTGATGTTATTAGGGGTGAGCCAGGTACTGAGATGATATGAGTATCTGTTACAATATTTTTTTTTTATTAACAATACACATGTAAAATATATTTTATTGGTTACACACTCAAACTCAACAATAAAGTAAAAAAGATTAGAATTAGACTTTGAGGTTATGAGGTTTTTAATGACAAGGTCTACAGACATCTGAAAGTGTAGTTTTCAGTATTAGGAAAAAAATAAGCGAGGGAACACACATCCAAACTCTGTAGTAAAAGCAGAAAGGATATATTAAACTGGAACTGACTTTACTAAGATGTACATTGGTAGGTGATTAATTATCTTTAAAAAAAATGCTGTTCCCTTTATAAAAAAAAAAAAAAAAAAAAAAAAAAAAAACTTGCAAATCATGATTAACTCTATGTGGTTTATAATTAGGTCTTCTGAATTTTGGTTTTAACCAATAAATGATAAAACACCCCTCGAAACAAAGAAAAATTAAATCTATGTATAGCCAATAAAGTGCCTCACAAAGCTGCTTGTTACCATAGCAACTCACCACGCTGGGGTCCCTTTCTGAAGGCGTTGCTATGGTAACCACAGCTTGGTAGAGTCCGAAAAAAACTTGAGTCACTGACTCGAGTCATTCCAACTCTGTGACCAAGGCTGTTACAGATAGGAATGAGACTGGAAAGCTACAGTTAAAGTGCTGTTGCACATGTTTACTAACACCAAACAACAGCAAAATAAACAAGGTACAGGGACCCAGCTAGTGTGGATAGGACAATCGGAGCTGCAGGCAGAGGTGAGCGGCGCGGGGCACTCCGGCAGGGGTGGTGCAAGTGTAGCAGCTGCCAAGGTTGGCACAACTGTTGCCCTGCTGACTGGAGACGGCAATGGCTCCTCTCCCTCAGGCACTGGAACAGGCATAAGCTCCTCCCCTTCTGGCTCTGGTAGTGGCTCCTCCACTTTTGGCTCTGGAGTTGGCAACGGCTCCTTCCTCCTGGGCACTGGAGATGGCTGCGGCTCCTCCCCCTTAGGCACTTGGGACAGCAGCTTCTCCTTTGCTCACTTCTGGGAATAGCAGCTCCTCCCCTTCTTTTGCTGTTGGGCAGGCAGCTCCGCCTTCTCTGGTGTTTTGGGCAGGAAGCTCTTCCTCATAATCTTGGAGGGGGCAGCATACAACCAGGCTCCCAAACTCCCCACACGCAAAGCTCTAATCTTGGTCCTCAAGACAGCCAAGGGGCCCTTCTCTGGCTTTTGGGTAGGCAGCTGTTGCTGGGCCATTCATCTGGAGATCACCTCATCCTTCATAAAGGTCTCAATAAAGTGGGGTCTTCATAGGGGCACTCCTTTCTGGTGCCCAAACTTCACAGAAACTCTGCACAATTGAGCCTCTTCAGCTTCCCAGTCTTCCATTTTTTTTTCTCTCTGTGGTTCCGCTGACTCTGAATTCTGATACCACCTGTAGCAGGATAGCGTCACGGCAAAGGCTTTTATAGGCAGGAAGGAGACACTGAGGCTGGAAAGCTGCAGTTAAAAAACTGTTGTGCATGTTTATTAACACCAAACAGGAGCAAAATAAACAAGATACAGGCTCCCAAAATAAAAGGTTTAAACAAAAACAAGTGAATCACCAAAACACTCTTTACCTTTTGGCTGGGAATTTTCTTCACTGAAGGTTCTCTCTCCTAAAACTCACCTGGCTCTCTTTATATACCATGTGGCTGGGGATTGATTGACCATCAATTAGTCAATCAAGACCCAACCACATTCCACACGTGGACTTTGGCAGGGATAGAATGAACCCTATCCCTGCCAAACATACATTCAAAATAATCCATCTTTATTTATAGAGCTATACAAACACACACTATTTACACCTTCAGGGTTTCTGCCCTGTCACAGGTGCTTACAGTATCCATCCTTTTACACTGAAGTGATAGTAAATGCCTGAAACAAAGTTTCTAATATAAAAAGTTATTCAAGTATATAACGTATATTCTAAGGTATTTTCTAAACACTTTGCCAAAATACCATTTACACACACTATTACGAAAACAATATTATTCCTGTGGGAAAAAATAAAGCAAGTATGGCTTTCAAGGGACTTCCTTAAGTAAGCATTTTCCTTTTGCTACTGATCTAGAATTGGAGTTTCGACTAGCCTGCATCTACAAACCACAAGACACTGTATCAGCATCAATATCTTGTAAATTCCCTAGGTTTCCCTTAAAGGGAAAGGAAGATGCATTCTGTTGTACTGCAGGTCATGCCACGTTGTAATAGGTTTGACTGTTGTTAATATAATATTAATGGTTATCTGTGTAAAGATGCTATTTAAAAATATTTGCATTGCATATTTTATGTAAATTATTTAAAGAATAAGCGCAGCCCGCACAATTACTATTTGAGATTTGGCCTTATCAGAGTGAGCCAAGAATAACTCCCACTAAAATGCTTAAAATATATATATATATATATATATATATATATATATATATATATATAGACACACAGACAGAAAGGGCTCATCCATATATCGTATCCCCTCAGATACCGATACATAACCTGTGCTAAAGAATGTCTTTTGTAAATTTCATAACAATTGGCAAAGCGATTCTCTAGATAGGCAAAACAAGATTGTCATGCTTTGCTGAACACCCACAAAGGGCCAGTATCATGTCCATATAACTTATAACAAAACCTGTAAGATGTACTGGACATTGCTGTGCTGGTTTCTATCTTCCAGGAGCACTTTTTCGGGAAACTCCAATCTATCCTTGATTGCCAAGGTAATTTTTTTGGTGGCCAAAAGAAAAAGAAATCTAAGCGCAAAACATTAATACTACTTACAAACAAGTCAGACAAGAACTAACTGTCCAGCATTTATTAGATTAAACTCACTCTTGAGAACTCTTGAGAAGGAAATAATACTAATGCTGAAACCAAAAGAAAACCCTCAGTTTTCTATTCAGTTAAAAATAACAAATCAAACTGTTAATAATTAATTGAATGTATAGAACTAGCAAGGAGAAATTAGGATTTAACCTTTTTTTTGTTTGTTTTTTTTTTTTTACTTCCCACCTGCCTCTCTAGTCTTTCTCTTTTGTGTTTTTTCATTACTCAAAAATGCAAATAATATTTAGTCAGTTGTAATATTTATTACGAATATGAGAAGAGGTAACGCAAAACAAAATTAAAAAGGGAATTATTTGTGTATTTTGACCGTGACTAAGAAGGAAACGATGTTGTAACCCTAACCAACATTATACATTCGCAGATGAAAAGTACTACACTTAATATAAGATCATTCAAGAAAACATGTTAAATACAATTAATATGACTGTGATGAGTCAAAGGGGTTTCGGTCTGTGATTCAGCCTCCCGACAGTAGGTGGCATCAAACCAACTCGGGACTTCCCTTACCAAGATCTCGTGACCATGGCAAAAGTCATCTTTTGAGGGGCGGCACCTTGGTGAGGGGCGGAAGTACGAGTATGTAAATTCCAGCCACTGGAGTCAAGTGAAGGATAAGGACACTTGTCAGTTGGGGATTGGTGTTCCACTGACTACAGAGGCGGGACATTACATACTAAAGGGAACGTACTACTGTGTTCGGGGTTGGTCCGAAAGAAAAAGTAGGAGGAGTCACGGTGAAGGGAGATACTGATTTTGTGCAGCGGGTTTTTTTTGAAATACTAACATTTCTTTTGTCTTTTTTTTGTTTATGGTCACGACGAAGACAAATTAAAGACGTGTCATCAGTTTGTTTTGGATTTCACCCCTGCACTCCTTCCCTCACACCATTTTGTTTTTTTGTTTGTTATTTAATCCTTTTTGTGGTGTATAGAAAATAAAAATAAATTATTTTATTTCTGTACACATAAATTACTGTCTGGACATTCCATTTAATACACTCTCGCCTCACACGTGGTGTCAGAAGTGAAAATGGATCCAGCTACAGTTTTGACAATGTTTAGGGAGCAGGAGGAGAAGCGAGAGGAGAGAGAGACACGGCACCTGGAACAGCTCGCCCAGTTCTTGGGACAGCTGGTAGAAAAACTATCAATATCAACATCAGAGAGAGCGGTTGCCCGGATGTTTGCAGCTCAGCCTAATCTTCAGAAGATGACCTCGGAAGATGATCCCGAGGCTTTCTTGATTACGTTTGAGAGAGTGGCAGAGGCTGCAGAGTGGCCTAGGGAACACTGGGCCATGAAATTGGCACCCTGCCTGACAGGGGAAGCTCAGGCAGCGTATCGAGCCCTGACGGCCACGAATGCAGGGGACTATGTTAAAGTTAAAGAAGCCATTCTCTCACGCCTCGGGATCACGGAGGAAACATACCGGCGCCGTTTTCGGGAATACCAGCTGTCCAAGGGGATGCGGCCCCGGGTTGCGGGACAATATCTTTTAGATCAGTGCACCCGGTGGCTGCGGCCAGAAGAACATACACCCCAAGAACTGGTGCAGAAAATAGTTATAGAACAGTTTGCGTCTATACTACCGCCAGGGAATCGAGAGTGGATTAAGAGGAATAGACCTACCACTCTCGAGGATGCCCTCCTCCTGGCGGAGGCCTACGAAGACGCAAACGAAGGTGCCGGGTCAGACCCCACTCCTGCCCCTAAACTAACTCGGACCAACCAACCAATGAAGCCCAGAGGGGGTAACCGGACCTTCAGACCATGGAGGTCAAGGTTAGCCCCATCCTGGGCGAGAGAGAATCCCCCTAACCTGCCGGTCGCGGACTCGCAGGACAGATTAACTCCGTTGATGCCTCCTAACCAAGTGTGCTACCAATGTAATGAGCCTGGACACATTGCCAGGAATTGTCCAGTAATAAAGGTGGACCTGGCGACAAGATCCTGGTCAGCAGTAACAGGTAGGAACACTGGGGAATGTCGGGAGGGCCCTTATCAGTTAAGAGTACAGGTCGGGGGAAAGAGTACTTACGCATTTGCGGACTCTGGGTGTGCACAAACATTGATTCGGCAAGCTCTCTTGGATGGGGTAGCCTGGGAGCCACAGGGTAAAGTGGCTATCTCCTGTATTCATGGAGAAACTCGGGTTTATCCCACCACTAAAGTTAGACTTATTGTAGGTGATTATTCAGCTTGCGTTAAAGTGGCTGTAGCGCAATGTTTACCATACCCTGTTCTCCTGGGAAGAGACTGGCCGTTTTTTGATCGTATTTTAGGTCGGGAAATGGTCTTAGTTTCTACCAGGGGACAATTAAAGCAACAGGAGAAAACAATTGGCGAGATTTTTCCGTTGCAATCCGACCTGTTTAACCCTAAAATCCGCCCAAGAAAAACAAAAAGAGAGCGTCGGGTGGAAAAATATGAGGGAACTCTGAGACGACAAGGGGAGGGGTCTGACACAAAAGTAAACCAATCGTTGAAACGGCAAGGAAAGGGAGTAGGTATTCAGTGTAACCGGGGCTGCGAGGTTACTGAGGTGGAAGGTCATGTAATAAAAGACACTCCTCTCTGTGTACCTAACCATTGGGACCGAGATATTGACTTGGGATATGAACAACAAAATGATCCCACGTTACAGTATGCTTGGAAACGGGTTAGATATATCGAGGGGAAGGATATGCAGGAAGGACAACCGGTGGTATTTCCGCATTTTTCTGTATCTGGGCACTTATTATATAGAATAACCCGGGCTCCCGGGACGGGACAGCTCGTAAAACAGTTATTGGTTCCTAGGCCTTTTCAGTCAGAAATCATGAGATTGGCGCATGACATTCCATTTTCAGGTCATTTGGGAACTGAAAAGACTCAGGAACGAATTCTGGCCCGGTTTTTTTGGCCTGGGGTTTATGGTCTGGTGCGGAAGTATGTATCGGAGTGTCCTGAATGTCAATTAGCTGCCCCTAAGTCAGTTCGCCCCGCACCTCTGGTTCCACTTCCAATTATTGGGGTACCGTTTGAAAGGATTGGTGTAGATTTAGTAGGCCCTCTGGAGGGAACAGAGTCAGGATATCGGTATATTTTAGTAGTAGTGGACTACGCAACGAGATATCCAGAAGCTGTTCCCTTACGCTCTATGAATGCAATAGCTGTAGCGAATGAATTGGTAAAAATATTCTCTAGGGTGGGAATCCCGAAAGAAATTCTCACTGATCAGGGCACTAATTTTATGTCAGACTGTATTCAGCAACTATATAAATTATTGAAAATTCGTTCAATTAGAACCTCAGTTTTTCATCCACAAACGGATGGGCTTGTTGAACGATTTAATCAGACTTTGAAAAATATGTTGCGCCGCTTTGTAGATCAAGAAAAACGCAATTGGGCTAAACTGCTTCCCTACTTGCTCTTTGCAGTTCGCGAGGTACCACAATCCTCAACGGGGTTTTCCCCGTTTGAGCTCTTGTACGGTCGGCAGCCGCGGGGTATCTTGGATCTCATAAGAGAAGGCTGGGAAGAACAGTCAAAGGAGTCTAAAAATGTAGTAAAATACGTGTTGCAGTTACGCGATCGCTTAGAATTAGTCGGTCGATTGGCACATGACAATCTCAAAGCGGCACAGCAGAAGCAGCAACAAAGCTACAATAAAAATGCAAGAATTCGGAACTTTCGACCTGGAGACAAAGTGTTGTTATTGTTGCCCTCATCGGAATCTAAGTTGTTTGCTAAATGGCAGGGTCCCTTTCAGGTTATTCGAGCAATTGGTAAAGTCAATTATGAGATCCGACAGCCTGGGCGTCGGAAAGAAAGTCAAATTTATCATGTTAATCTCCTGAAACCGTGGAAAGAACGGGAAGTCCATTTTATATCTCCTGTACAGGAGGGAGAGGATTTTGGACCCTCAATTGAGTCAGAGTCAGCAATTGAGGTCCCGATGGGGGAACAATTAACTCCTGATCAGCGTGAAGAGGTAAGCAATCTAATTAAAATGTTCAGTGATGTGTTTTCTAACGTGCCTGGAAGAACGCATTTGATCGAACATGCTATTATCACTCCGCCAGGTCTAAGAGTTAGACAGAGACCGTATCGCATTCCAGAGAGTCGGAGAGATTCTGTTCGAAGGGAGGTGGAGTGTATGTTGAAACTTGGGGTAATTGAACCTTCCCGAAGTGAGTGGTGTAGCCCAATAGTACCAATAGACAAGCCAGATGGGTCACTACGATTATGTATCGATTTTAGGAGGGTGAATGCTATCTCCAAGTTTGATGCATATCCCATGCCTCGAGTAGATGAACTCTTAGACAAACTGGGGCAAGCTCGGTTTATTTCAACTCTGGATCTGACGAAAGGATATTGGCAAATTCCATTAACGAAAGCCTCTCGTGAGAAAACGGCATTTTCAACCCCAGAGGGTCTTTTTCAATTTTGTACTATGCCGTTCGGACTTCATGGAGCGCCTGCTACTTTTCAGAGACTAATGGACAGGGTTTTACAACCTCATCGAGAGTATGCAGCTGCGTATATCGATGATGTAGTCATTTATAGTTCTTCCTGGAGAGAACATTTGACTAGATTAGAAGCCGTCTTACAGTCTCTGAGGAGGGCGGGGCTCACAGCGAACATGGCAAAGTGCGCTATTGGAAAAGAAGAAACTAAATATTTAGGTTTCATAATGGGTAAGGGTAGAGTGAAACCGTTGGTTTCAAAAGTCCAGGCTTTGTTGGATTCACCGGTACCTACCACGAAAACCCAGGTGAGATCACTGTTAGGGTTGGCTGGTTATTACCGCCGCTTTATTCCACACTTTTCCACTATAGCCGCCCCTCTCACTGATCTCACTAAAAAGAACGCTCCAAATAAAATTAAGTGGAGTGCAGAGTGTCAGACAGCCTTTGAATCTATTAAAACTAATTTGAGTCAGGCCCCAGCATTAATAAGCCCGGATTTCAGCCGAGAGTTCGTCCTGCAGACAGATGCATCGCAGACTGGTCTGGGGGCGGTTCTGTCCCAGGAGAGAGATGGTATAGAACACCCGATACTATACATCAGTCGGAAGTTACTGCCCAGAGAACAGAGGTATTCGGTAGTGGAGAAAGAATGCCTGGCAGTGAAATGGGCAGTGGAATCTTTAAAATACTATCTTCTGGGACGACCCTTTGTACTCATCACAGATCACGCTTCTTTAAAGTGGTTAGACACGATGAAGGATTCAAACGCTAGGATTACGCGGTGGTACCTGGCGCTCCAACCCTTCGCCTTTCAAATAAGGTATCGTGCGGGTAAGTTACATCAAAATGCTGATTTTTTTTCCCGGGAGGGAGGTAAAAGGGAAGGGTTAGAGGTTTCCGAGTGTTCCTTCGGCTCCACTCTGAGGGGTGGGATATGTGATGAGTCAAAGGGGTTTCGGTCTGTGATTCAGCCTCCCGACAGTAGGTGGCATCAAACCAACTCGGGACTTCCCTTACCAAGATCTCGTGACCATGGCAAAAGTCATCTTTTGAGGGGCGGCACCTTGGTGAGGGGCGGAAGTACGAGTATGTAACTTCCAGCCACTGGAGTCAAGTGAAGGATAAGGACACGTGTCAGTTGGGGATTGGTGTTCCACTGACTACAGAGGCGGGACATTACATACTAAAGGGAACGTACTACTGTGTTCGGGGTTGGTCCGAAAGAAAAAGTAGGAGGAGTAACGGGTGGAGGGAGAGACTGATTTTGTGCAGCGGGATTTTTTGAAAATACTAACATTTCTTTTGTCTTTTTTTTGTTTATGGTCACGACGAAGACAAATTAAAGACGTGTCATCAGTTTGTTTTGGATTTCACCCCTGCACTCCTTCCCTCACACCATTTTGTTTTTTTGTTTGTTATTTAATCCTTTTTGTGGTGTATAGAAAATAAAAAATAAATTATTTTATTTCTGTACACATAAATTACTGTCTGGACATTCCATTTAATACACTCTCGCCTCACAGACCAAAATACACAATTTCGGGTAGTTTAACAAACAATCTTTATTAAAAAATAAAATAAAAGCAATTTTAGGTACTTGTTCATGCCAAAAATATTGGCACCCTTGTTTTTAGTATTTCGTGTCCTCCTGTTTGCTTTCAGGTGTTTATGATTATTCTTAAGCCTTTAAGGTCCAAGCGTTTTTTTTTTTTTTTTTCCTGTTTTGACAATCATCTGCCAAATGTTTGGAAATAATGATCTCTAAATCATCAGTTATATTATATAAATATATATATATATATATATATATATATATATAATATATATATATATATATATATATATAATAGGTACTGACGGAAAGTGCCGTCAGGTAGTCAGCTGTCGAAACATGTTGGTTGTCCAAACAACTGTCAAGTTGCCCATAATTGACCTATGGACTGTGATTTGCACAAAGACACTGAGATATTAAATGTACTATCTTGTAGGTTTCAATGAGTACTGATTAAAGGAGAAACCTCAGAATGGAGTGTGGTAACCAGTGGAGTAACAACAATGATCAGTATTAGGTCCTCTGCTATTCCTAATCTACATTAATGATTTAGATTCTGGTATTGTAAGCAAACTTGTTAAATTCGCAGATGACACAAAAATAGGAGGTGTGGCAAACACTGTTGCAGCAGCAAAGGTCATTCAAAATGATCTAGACAAAATTCAGAACTGGGCAGACACATGGCAAATGACATTTAATAGAGAAAAGTGTAAGGTACTGCATGCAGGCAATAAAAATGTGCATTATAAATATCATATTGGAGATACTGAAATTGAAAGAATTTATGAAAACGGCCTGGGAGTTTTTGTTGACAAAGACATGTCTTCATCTAGACAATGTGGGGAAGCTATAAAAAATATACAGTGCAAAGTGTTGAATTTAAATAAAGAGAAGTAATGTTAAAACTGTACAATGCATTAATAAGATCTCATCTTGAATATTGTGTTCAGTTCTGGTCACACCCCCCCTGGAATCCTTCAAGAAGCTGCCTGATGAGATTCTGGGATCAATAAGCAACTAACAACCAAACAAGCAAGATAGACTGAATGGCCTCCTCTTGTTTGTAAAGTTTATGTTCATGTTCCTATATACTTTTTCCAGATTTCCAATTGTTTTTACCAGAGTAGTAAAGGTATTCACTATTATCCACAAAGGCGTGCAACAGCAGAACATTATAGCTTTTTGATCCAGACCAGAAGTTGCTCCTGGTTTTCTAAAAGTATTTGCCAGAATCTAGAGGTGCATATCTAGCAAGAGACAATGCAGGTATGCAAAAGAGAAGTAAGATACAAGCTAATAAATGTCCAATATTTGAGAACTATGTTGTATTATTTACAAAAAGAATATACAAAGTTGTATACTGCAAGTACACTTGTGCCAAAAGAGGATAGTACAACGGTACCAATAGTATACTAAAACCAGACATCAACAAACATTCTCCACTGTGGTCACCAATACAGGGTAATGAGAACCTGTGAATTTAATCCGGCACTGCTAGTAGTTTAAAACTACTTTGTTTGAAACTTAGTTACTGCTTAGTGTTGGTGATGTCTATGCTTTGTTTTAATTTGGTAAGGTCTCATTTTATAAACTGTCACACAAACCTGAGATGGAATTGTTTTCCAGTAACTCAATGAAGAGGCCCATCTACTATTTTTTTATAATACATGGATACCCTTGTGATGCTAATATTAAAGAAGACAAGGTTCAGCAGTACAGTTTTATTTTAATTTTTTTTAAATGGTGTTTTTCAGTGCTGTACAGATGTTCTATGTCATTATCTGTTCAGTTTCTCTGAGATACAAATGTACCAGCTTTAAAACTTTCTTTTTTAACATATTCCCATTTTGTTGAACATTAATTAACATTTCTGTACTGTGGGTGTTATCAAAGGTTAGCATATTCATCAGAAACTAGTTTACAAAGGTAAAGTTGGCTATGATGTCTCCCCAGAGCCTGGTGCTGTGTATTGAATTACTGGGTTCAGTTGGGTTTGCCAATATAACCTGACAATTTGGGAAAATAAAGATGTATGGAGACAGGTTTTGCTTTTTTTTTTTTTTTTTTCCCCTCGGTGTGTGGGTCTGTTATGTGGTCTGTTAACCGCACAGACTAACACTGTAGAAACTGGTTCATTGACACTCTACCTCTCCCCATAGACAGCATTATACAGACAAAGTGTCATTTGTACATTTCTATTTAGATCCCTGAAATAGGTATTTTGTATCTGTTTATTTGACTTCTCCTTCTATCTTGCAAATGTTAATGCCAATGGCTGTTGTTAATACCAACATGTTAAGGTGTGCTCGTTTTGGTCAGATACTATTACAGTCAGTACTCGGATATAGACACTCAGATACACGTCAGTCACGTTTTACCGTCCTTGTATTAAGAAACAAATCAATATTTTATATATATATATATATATATATATATATATATATATATATATATATATAGATAGATAGATAGATAGAGATAGATAGATAGATAGATATAGATAGATAGATATAGATCTATCAGTGCCTTGCAAAACGTTTTTCATTCAGACCAAAAACAGGAAATAAACAAGAGAGAGGTGGAGCTTGGTGGAGCTGAGCGAATGGTTTTGCTCAGCATTTAATAAATGAACAGACAGCCAGAAAATAAACAATCACTGAACACACAACCCCGAGTGGGTGAAAACATGTAGTATTTATGCAGCTGTACTGTGACTCGATTGCTAATCAATCATTCAATTGGAGTCTCGGTACAACTGCACGTGAATTAATAAAGTGCAATTCCCCGTGCTCACATACTATTACATTTTACTTGCACTTGAAGTGCTGTGCAATCGTCGTGCCTAAATACAAATATACATTTTAAACACTTGTGTTACACAGGCCCGTTTATATCCCGTGTACCAATGACTATACACCAACATTAACACACAACAGATAACACAAAATACACACAGGGGAGCGGGCACTTTGCCACATGTACCCCCTTTGTGCAAAGCATACTTGGACTCAATGGCCACCTCCCCCCTTAAAATCTCAAAAGTTTCGCTCAAAGTCCTGGGCAAAGAACAGGGACTTTAAGGGGTTGATGGGCAGCAATGTTGCCAGTAGCCAGGCTGCTGCTGGCCATGCTGTCAGCAGCCGTGCTGACAGTGGGGCGAATCTCTTCTCCCGCTGTACCACTGGCAGTGGAAATGCTGCCAATGGTGCGGCTGTCAGGGTGGTCTCCTGACCTCTCCCCCCTTTTCCATAGCAGGCAGCTCCCTCTGGTGGGGCTTCGGCAACACCGGCCCCTGCGGCTAAGCAGAGCTGACTGCAACCCCTGGCGAAGCAGTTCCAGCAACCCCAGGCGATGCGGTGCGGCTGGCAACCCCAGGCGAAGTGGAGCAACAGGCAACCCCAGGCGATGCCAGGCAGGCATCCTTGGGCGAAGTGAGGCAGGGAGTCAGGACAAGCTGGGGTGAGGACGTTGGCCCTCTTCTCAGCCACTGCAGCCGGGCGGTTCTTCCCCGTGCTTCCCTCAGCAGCCTATGCAAGGGCTGCTGAGGACCGCCAGCATCTAGTCCTGGTCCTTCTGGTGCAGGGAGAGGCAGCTCCTACTCCTCTCCTCGTGATGGTGGAGGAAGTGATACCAGCAGGCATTCATCCTCTGCTGGTGCGGAAAGTGATTCCAGCAGGCATTCATCCTCTCACTCACTTGCAGGGGACTGATGCGGCTCTCCCTCCTGCTCTGGAGACAGCGGTGGGACCTCTTCCTCTGGCGCTGGAGAAGGCAGCAACGGCTCCTCTCCCTCTGGCGCTGGAGACGCCTCCTCTCCCTCTCGCTCTAGAGGCAAAACCAGCACAGACTCCTCCCTCTTGGGTGGTGGACGCACCGACTCCTCCCTTTTTGGCTGTGGAGCTGGCATTTGTTTCTTCCCCTTTCTGTGGACTGGTCTCGTGGCCTTCAGGCGAAGCCACTCCTCCGCATCCTCCACCTTTCCCTGATCGAGGGCCTTCAAAAAGAGAGGGTCTTCATAGGGGCAAACATCCCGGAGGTGCCCATACTCCATGCAGGAGGCACACGATGGAGCCCCTCCTTCTTTCAACTCCTCCTGGCGATTATGCCATGGCTGCCTTTCTTCCTCCCATCCCATCCCATTTTTTTATTTTTATTTTTAATGAATTTTCCACCCGCAGTATCCCTGGTCTGACGCTTGGAGGTGCTTATGTCTCGGTTCTGACACCACGACAAGATAGCCATAGTGGGGACATCAGACCAGAAGAAACACACAGTACTGAGAGAGGAATTGATAAATGGATACACTGCTGCACAGTTTATTATTATAAAATAAAACAGGACAAAAACAGGACATGGCACTAGCAGCTAAAAAAAAAAGAGACAAACAAAACGGACTAACACTACACTAAACACTGTCTGCAGATATTTTAACTTTGTTATTATTTTATTATTTACTACCTCTGTCTCCAATCCTGTTCTCCGCTCATCGAACACACAACCCCGAGTGGGTGAAAACATGCAGCTTTTATGCAGCTGTACCGTGACTCGATTGTTAATAAAGTGCAATTCCCAGTGCTCACATATTATTACGTTTTACTTGCATGTGAAGTGCTGTGCAATCTTCATGCCTAAATACAAATATACATTTTAAACACTTATGTTACACAGACCCGTTTATATCCCATGTACCAATGACTGTATACCAACATTAAAACACAACACACAACACAATATACACACAGGGGCGGGCACTTTGCCACAGGTGCATACACATTTTTTTAAACTTAATATTTTATTCAGAACTTGAATGCTCAAACTGAAGACTTCCAAGGGTTAGATAAGTTACAGTAAATATCACTGTGGCAGAGAAGAGCTCTGCCCCTTATAAATTGGCAGGCATGGGGTTAAATTCCCCTACCTGCCTGGGTTTATTGTGTTCAGGTGGCTTGGGTTGATTAGAGTAATTAACGATCAATCAGCACCCAGCCACCTGACATAAAAGGAGGCCTCACTCTCCCATTAGGAGAGGAGGGAGCTGAGGAAGCAAGCTGGTGTTTGTGTTTGTTGTTTTTGGTTTGCTGTTTTTGTGGTTTTGCTTTGTGTTTTGTTATTTGTGTTTAAATATCTTTGCTTTCGCCCTTGTGCACTTTTATTTTGTGTTTATAATAAAATTATTATTTTTTTGAACTGCAGTCTGTCTCTGGGCCTCTATACACTCGCCAGCCTGTCACACTTGGTGTCAGAGGTGGGATATAGCGCCTCCAGGAGGCTTGGAGCAGTACTGCAGGGTTTTTTTTTTGTTTTGTTTTTTTTTTTTTGGGGGGGGGGGGGGGGGGATTTTTTTTTTTTTTTTTTTAAGATAAAAATAATAATAAAAAAAAAAATTGGAAAGAGCAGAAAGTGGCGACAGAAACCGCAACAGCAGGAGGAGGTTGAGGATGACAGTTTTGAGGTTTATTTGAAAAGCCTTGCAGTGGAGTTGTGCCCTGGCTGTGGGGCGTATGGACACATGGTGGCTATCTGCCCCACGCAGTATGAGGAGGAGGAGCTGCTGTCCCGAGAGCCAGAAAGGGAGGATCTGCCATCCCAAGAGCCAGAGTGGGAGGAGCCGCAGTCCCGAGAGCCAGAGAGGGAGGAGCTGCTGCTCTCAGAGTCCAGAGGGGAGGAGCCATGGACCAAGGAGCCAGAAGGGGAGAAGGCTGATGCTCTACAGCAGCTTCTACATGTGCTGCTGAGAGAAGCCCAGCAGAGGCACACCCGATCGTTACGGCAGGTACCAGCCCTGCTTCAGAGGCCATTGGAATGGCCACAGCCCCCACCGCCGGTGGTGTGGGGGCTGTAACCTTTACCGCCGGAGGAGCTGGAACTGCCTTCACCGGCTGACAGCGAGGAGGAAGTCTGGCCTCTGCCACCCTGGCCAGAGGTTCCTGCACTGTTGGCCACGCCTGCACCGCCCGAGGATGCCTGCCTCGCTCCGCCCAAGGATGCCACACCCGCTCCGTTCAGGGATGCCACATTTGCATCACCTGGGTTGCCTGCTGTTTCACATCGCCTGGGGTTGCCTGCTGCTCCGCATCGCCTGGGGCTGCTGGTGTCTCCTTTTTGTCACCTAGGGTTGCTGAGGGTCCGCTGCCGCCGTCCCCGCCTCCGCCACCAGAGGGAGCCGGGCCGCCGTCCTTGGAGGGTCCAGTGCCACTAAAGGGTCCAACGCCACCAGAGGGTCTGGCGCTGCTAGGGGGATCCACGCTGTCCGAGGAGGCCGCGCCCACGATGTCCAGGGGTGCTGCACCCCTGCCAGCACTGCATCTGTTGGAGGGTCCAGGTCCCATGACAGCATCGCCATACTTCTTTGGAGATCCGGGGCCCCCTCAAACAAAAGGCTTGGGGGCTCCGACATCAACCCCGCCCACCGAAACAGCCCACCCGAGGGACATAACTGGACTCTTGGGGTGGATGTGGGGAAAGGGGGAGGGGTGGAGTTGGCTGATTGCGGCCTGTGTACTTTGTACATGGGGGAGGTGTGTGGCAGAGCAGAGCTCTGCCGTTTATAAATTGGCAGGGATGGGGTTAAATTCCCCTACCTGCTTGGGTTTATTGTGTTCAGGTGGCTGGGGTTGAATAAAGTAATTAACAATCAATCAGCACCCAGCCACCTCACATAAAAGGAGGCTTCAGTTTTCCATTTGGAGAGGAGGGAGCTGAGGAAGCAAGCTGGTGTTTGTGCCTGCTGTTTTTGGTTTGCTGTTTTTGTGGGGTTTTGTTTTTGATCCAGTGAAGGCATCGCCCAGCCTGGAAACCTTTATTTTTGTAAGTTTTGCTTTGTGTTTCGTTATTTGTGTTTAAATATCTTTGTTTTCGCCCTTGTGCACTTTTATTTTGTGTTTATAATAAAAGTATTATTTTTTTGAACTGCAGTCTGTCTCTGGGCCTCTATTCACTCGCCAGCCTATCACAGCCACTAAACTAAAGAGAAAAAACTTAAATATGTTGATTGCATAAGTATTCAGACCTGTCAACTCAATATTTGGTGGAAGCACCTTTGGCAGCAATTACAGCTGCAAGTCTTTTTTGGGTAAGTCTCTACCAACTTTGCACACCGGCTTGGTGCAATTTCTGCCCATTTTTCTTGGCAGATTTGCTCAAGCTCTCTCGAGTTGCTTGGAGATCGCTTATCGACAGCAGTTTTCAAGTCTTTCCACAGATTCTCAATAGGATTCAAGTCAAGACTTTGACTGGGCCACTCAAGGACATTCACTTTCTTATTCAAGCCACTCCAGTGTAGCTTTGGATCATTGTCCTGCTGAAAGGTAAATTTTCATCCCAGTTTTAAGTCTTTAGCAGACTGAAAGAGGTTTTCCTCTAGTATTTACCTGTACTTTGCTCCATCTATTTTTTCTTCAATCCTAGCAAGCTTTCCAGTCCCTGCTGAGGAGAAGCACCCCCATAGCATGATGCTGCCACCACCATGCTTGACTGTAGGGATGGTGTTGATTGGGAGATGTGCTGTGTTGGGTCTGCACCAAACGTAGTGCTTGGCATTTAGACCAAAAAGTTCCAATTTGGTCTTGTCTGACCACAACCCCTTTTGCCACATTTTTGCAGGATCACTCAGGTGCTTTGCAAGCTTTGAGATGGCTTATTTTTAGTAGTGGCTTCCTTCTTGCCACCCTGCTATACAGACTACTTTTGTGAAGTGTTCTGGATATTGTTGAATGATGCACATTTTCTCCCTTCTCAACCATTGAACTCCGTAGCTCTTTCAGAGTTGACGTTGGCCACAGTGTGGCATCCCTCACCAGTTTCCTCCTTGCCCGGCTGCTCCGTTTGGAGGGACGGCCTGATCTAGGCAGTGTCTGGGTGGTACAATGCACCTTCCATTTCTTGATGATTGAGTAGACTCTGCTCACAGGGATATTCAGAGACATTCAACTAATTGCGTGGCTCCCTAAGGTCATTTTGTGCACCTGAATTAATTTAGGTTTGCCACAGCAAAGGGTTTGAATACTTATGCAATCATGACTTTTCCATTTTTATTTCATATTAATTATCTATTTACTTATTTCTTTTTGTTTTTGCTTTGAATGTGTGGAGTAGGTTGTGTATAGAAAACATATTAATTCCTACTTCAAAGTGTCATGACTGCAAGATTTAAACTGTGAGAGGGTCTGAATACTTTTGCAAGGCAGTATATATATCTATCTATATATAGGGCAGCTGGCTCTTTGAGCTAATATATATATATATATATATATATATATATATATATATATATATATATATATATATATATGAAAATGCAGTCAAAACAAAGTGAACAAGACAAGCTACAGTAATGTAAAACAGTTAATCATTAAACAGTTTTAGATACTGTGATGCTTTTTTTTTTTCTTCAGTTGCTTTTGTGCATTTTCATTTGCAAGTGAACTGTAACATTAGGGCCTTATCTAGCACTATTTGGAACAAGCCAAAATCAAATAATCAGATATGCATCACATTTGCTCAACCGTCACTGAAGTCAAAATTGTATAGGGTCAGATATGTGAGTGCTGACTGTAGATAGTTTTCTCTGTTTTTCTCTGAAAAACTGTTGCAGTATGAATAAAATAAATAATTAACATCATCTAGCAGAACTAATTCAGTGCATATGTTTAGCATAGTATAATCGATGGGGATTCTATGAAGGAATGTTAATACTGAACACATTTTTTATTTGTATAACTACAAATTGCCTTTAAGCTTCGATATACAGTAGATTTGGGCTGAGACACCTGCATCTTTAGTTACTCATGCCTATGGCATTAGGGATTCAGATCACTGGCTGCTTTCAGAATAAAGATTTTTTATTTTTTTTTTGCAATTTTCATTTCAGTGACTTAAGAGAAAAAGCACTTGATTGCAGAAGAATGTTAGTTACTCATCTGCTCTCACATACAGTAGCAGGGAATCAGGTGTTACTTGTAATGGAAAATGTAAAAAGGTTTGAAAAGTCCCCCTCCTGAAATATTTAGAAAGAGAGGTTTACAGTTGATAATATGACAAGGTAAGTTAGCTGAAAACACAGATTCTGCATTTAAATGTCAAACATGCCAATTTTTTTTGCTTTTAAAGTCTATGAGACATTCATTACTATATATTACTATGCTTAAGCACAGTGGTCCTCAAAGTAATTTGGGCACGGGCATAAGTTGATATTACATGGCTGTTTGCAGGCACGCTGACTATTGCATAGGTTCTTATCTTAAACACTGCCTTCTTGCGACATTTATATATATATATATATATATATATATATATATATATATATATATATATATATATATATATATATATATATATATATATATATATATATATATATATACACACACACACACACACACACACAGTGCCTTGCAAAAGTATTCAGACCCCCTGACCAATTCTCTCATATTACCGAATTACAAATGGTACATTGAAATTTCATTCTGTTTGATATTTTATTTTTAAACACTGAAACTCAGAATCAATTATTGTAAGGTGACATTGGTTTTATGTTGGGAAATATTTTTAAGAAAAATAAAAAAAAACTGAAATATCTTGCTTGCATAAGTATTCAACCCCTGTGCTGTGGAAGCTCCCAGTTTGCACCGATGAAAGAAATTGCCCTAACGAGGACACAATTACCTTACCATTGGCCTCCACCTGTGAACCATTAAAGTTGCTGTCACATTTTCTGGATAAAAACCCCACTGTTGAAGGATCATTGGTAAGGCTGTGAATCTGAAGGAAAATGAAGACCAAAGAGCATTCTACAGAAGTTAGAGATAAAGTAATACAAATGCATATATTAGGGAAAGGGTACAAAATAATATCCAAGTGTTTGGATATCCCAGTGAGCACAGTTGGATCAATAATCAGGAAGTGGAAGCTGCATCACACCACCCAGGCACTGCCAAGAAAAGGCCGTCCCTCAAAACTCAGCGCTCAAACAAGAAGGAGACTTGTGAGAGAAGCCACAGAGAGGCCAACAATCACTTTGAAGGAGCTACAGAGTTCAGTGGCTGGGAGTGGAGTAATGGTGCACCAGTCAACCATATCAAGAGCTCTACATAACACTAGCCTGTATGGGAGGGTGGCAAGAAAGAAGCTGTTACTCAAAAAGTACCATCTGAAAGCACGTCTGGAGTTTGCCAGAAAGCATGAGAGTGACCAAGCTGCGATGTGGGAAAAGGTTTTGTGGTCAGATGAGACCAAGATAGAGCTTTTTGGCCAAAACTCAAAGTGCTATGTGTGGTGCAAACCTAACACTGCCCACGCCTCAAGACACACCATCTCTACAGTGAAGTATGGTGGTGGCAGCATCATGCTGTGGGGATGCTTCTCATCAGCAGGGACTGGGCATCTTGTTACAATTGAAGGAAGAATGGATGGAGCAAAATACAGGAAAATACTGCAAGAGAATCTGCTTCAGTCCACTAAAAAACTGAAGCTTGGGAGGAAATTCACCTTTCAGCAGGACAATGATCCCAAGCACAAGGCCAAAGCAACATTGGAGTGGCTCAAGAACAAAAAGGTGAATGTCCTACAGTTGCCCAGTCAAAGTCCTGATCTCAATCCCATTGAGAATCTGTGGCACTATTTGAAAATTGCGGTCCACAAGCGTCGTCCAACCAACCTGAACAACCTAGAGCAAATCTGCCAAGAAGAATGGGCCAAAATCACTCCGACACTGTGTGCAATGCTGGTACATACTTACTCCAAAAGACTTAAAGCTGTTATTGCAGCGAAAGGTGGCTCTACCAAATATTAATCTGTGGGGGTTGAATACTTATGCAAGCAAGATATTTCAGTTTTTTTTTTATTTTTCTTAAAAATATTTCCCAACATAAAACCAATGTCACCTTACAATAATTGATTTTGAGTTTAAGCTTTTTAAAATAAAATATCGAACAGAACGAAATTTCAATGTACCATTTGTAATTCAGTAATATGAGAGAATTGGTCAGGGGTCTGCATACTTTTGCAAGGCACTGTATATATATATATATATATATATATATATATATATATATATATATATATATATATATATATATATATATATACAAAGGTTTCACCCTTAGGGGGACACCCTGTTGGATCATTCTGGTTTAAGGCCAAATTCAGGTATATTTGGAAAAATAAAAGTAGATAGCGTCTCGCTTTGTTTCAATTTGACAAATTTGTCAACACTACTCTGTGTTATCTCTAGTACAGTTATTTAGGGAAAGCGGATTCGTAATTAAATATACTACGGTGTGTCCCTTGTCTGGTGAAAAAAATAAAATAAAAATACCCAGAGAATTAAAATTCTAAATACTGAAATGTATTATTTTTCTTAATTACAGTTGGCAAAATCCAGTGCTTACTAACATATTAACACCCCGTCTCTGCTCACAAATGATTGGACAGCTGTCAGATCTTTCACTTTCCCTTTGGCTACTCACTCGCCTTCAATTTTCATGTAGAATACCGTGAACAACCTCTGCTTGCTTATGATTGGACAGCTGCGTAAAACTTGGCAGATATGACTCTCCTATTGTTTAATTTTACAGTCGGTACCTGCACCTGAAACAGACACAGTTTATGTCCCACCCAGCTAACTTATGATTGAGCTACCACAGAGACAATGCAGATATTTAATTTGTTGATCGTATCTCAGAGTATGTACAGCACAGCTTTAGCGAGCACACTGTCAACACAGTTGTGACGCTTTTGTTTGAAAACATGTTTAAAGAATTCTTTATTTTCCCATGCTATGACCCACCAGAAATGTTCACTACCCATAATTTAAAAACAGCTGGCGCCGGCACGATGGCTTGGCTTTGCGGGCACGACTTTGAGGACCACTGCTTTAGCACATGGACATTTTACAGTATTTTCTAAAGGGTTACATGACGGCAAACATCTGTGTATGTGGGTAATATTGACACGAGTAGAAGTGAATGGACTGAGAACAAAAGCCAGGATCTGAGTGCTGATATAACCCTCACAGAGGCTCACAGTCCTATAACTCTATTATATACTGCTTTACTATTAATACACAAGTAAAACATTCTGCTATATTTGTTTTCTAATCGTTACCACTTGTATTCAGTCCATTGTCAATTTCATTGAAAAGAAGGTAAAGGTTGATGACGAGTATATATTTAAATGGATGAGGTACGTTGCCGAATGTGATGTCACCGTTTTTCAATGGGTTTGGCAGTTGAATGAAATTCCGAGGGGTGCTTCAGGTATGATTTTTTAAAGCAGGTAAGATCAACTGTGCTGTTTGGAGAATACAGTATAGTTTGAAAGTGGCACTGTTAATGTCACGAACAGTTTGTGTCTGTGATGTCGTGGAATACAGAAGGCAAAATGTGCACTTTATTTGGCTGAAATATCCTGAGTAGTCTATAATTGTACTTAAAGTTTGAATTCATATAAAGTACAGGGTAGTTGTTTTTTAAGCTAATTTGCATTGGCTTAGTTAATAGTTTTTCTTGATGTGTCAATAGTGTAGCGCTAGGGTCCCATGTAAAATGAAAGTGTTATCAGTGGGAATGGCTTACAAGCCGTGCTAGAACTGAAGTTTAACGACTACGCCTGAGGGTTTATGCCATCAGAAATAATATATTGTTTGTGAAGTGTGTCCCCTGCGCACGTTCTTTTAATCTGGCTGCTTGTTGGAGGCGGGGCATCATTCAAGCAGGCAGGGAGTGGATTGGCTGGTGCGGAAAGAACTGAAACAGGATTGGGAGTTTGATAGGCTGGATTTGAGGGTGTTGTTTGGATCCAGCCGATGACATAATTGTGGACCAATCATTTCTTCCTTGTTGATCTATAGTCCAGTAGCTGCAATTTGAGCCTTCATTATGGTGTCTTGTCACAGACATGATTTCCCTCGTCTCTAGACTAGTGTCAGAAAATATGCTTAAGTAGCTTTTTATGTTATCAGATTAGCTGTAGATTAGAATGTTAAAGGGAAAGCCGGTATTTATTCAATGTTCCAGGGGGCATCAGACAATCCTTGTGCCTAAATACAAACATACATTTTAGACACTCGTGTTACACAGACCCATTTGTATCCCATGTACCAATGACTATATACCAACATTAACACAGTACAAGTGACATACAACACAAATAAATAGCCCAGGGGCGGGGCACTTTGCCACAAGGTGTAAGAAATGTTGCTGATTTCACATTTTCCCAAGGTCTTTTGAAGAAAACAGCAACACTAGCAAATTATGACAATACATAATTATTATGAAAATGCTATTTTCTGAGCACTGTCCTGTTCTTGTACTATTTTTGTTTATGTTAATTATTTGTGAAATAATGTTATAACAAATATACGGATGAACATTACCTTTTTTTTAAAAAACATACCTACTTTGTCCAAGCAGCTACCGGTAGTTTGTTTACTGTACTATATTGCTGTGTCTTGATAATATTTTATGTAGTAATGTTATGTATTTCTAAAGTAACCGGACTGTTAAATGATTTAATCAATACGCTTCTTTAGAGCGATGTTTCAGCGCATGCACCAACGAACGGGACAGTGCTCAGGAAATAACATTTTTCATAATAATTACGTATTATGTAATTGTCATAATTAGCTAATGTTGCCATTTTTTTCAAAAGGCCTTGGGCAAATATGATATCTACGTCAAAAGTTTGATGCATTTTTTAACATGGCAAAACCAGCACAAACCAGCAAAAATCCTTACACCTCCATTGAGTCGCCATAGAAAAAATTCTGCCGAGCTGTTTATATATACCACAATGCTTTGCGTGCAGTGAGACGGAAGTTTCCACTGAAAATCAGCAGAGTCAAGCATCTTGTTAAATAGGATATCTTTTGAAACGGCCTTTCTAATAAACTCTAATAACTTTCTAAAAAACTATCAGTTTTGAATGAGACTGGATTTTCATTGGTTAAAATATTAGTGTGTCCTCCCATTGGCGAAAAAGGTTGCCATGTTTTCGGCACAGTGTGCGATTGAGTTGGAAGTTTGTTTGTTGGGAAGTTTGCAGGGAAGTTCGTCTGGTTGATTGGAAATTTGCAGGTAATTGCAGGCAATTAATTAATGAAGTATTAGATGAATTAACAAATAAGTTTATGAATTACTGTATGAATTGATGAATTTATGAACGAATTGTTGGCCAAATGGACAAATTCATGAATTGACAAACAAAATGACAAACAAATTGACAAATTAATAGCTGGATAGTTTTGGCACAAATGGCGCTCCATAGTCCTCTCTCTTCCTAGTTAGTTTAAGATTAGTGATAATCGGGGTCTGTGAAACCAGCTATTCAAGTATATAATTAAAATATATTACTATCTGGAATTCAAAGATAAATAGTACGCTATACTCCACTTTAATTTAATTTAGTTTTAACCAAAAGCACTGCAGTCAGTATTTCCTCAGATCTATTTGAAAGGTAAAGAGATGAATAATGCAAAGCAAACAGCTTTGGAATAATTTACTAATGTTTAAAGGCCTAGTTTGCTGAAATGTGATTTTATAAAGTCTGTAAATTATCCACTGGATATATAAATTATTTCTTTTAGCCCTGTTGACACTCATTGCACGAGTGAGTGGTGTCCTGGATTGTATATTTACATGAAATCTCTCGAGCACAATTTTTTAACCTATGATGTATATTCCCCAGCTGTCAGAATTTCCCTGCAGCTTTACAGAAACTCAGCTGACTGTTACATAAGGAAAGAGAATGAAACCGTTGTGGGGGAACATTATTAGTGGTTTATTCCAGTGACAAAAAGACACCTGAACATTGAAGCTGGTTTATAAAAGAAGTGAGTCAAGGTTGCAATAAGTAAATAACAGGATTAACCACCTCTTTAACATTTATATAGTTTTAACCATTGTGGGAGGATTTTATTTGTCCCATTGTACATGATACATAACGAGAGGATAGATTTGATGTTGCTGTGGTGATGCAAGTAAGTATTACCTCCACTGGTAATTCCTTAGGAAAAAAAAATCTGCAGCGAAGTCTAGCGCCTCTTTCACACTGGCACTCCTACCCGGGCTCCCAGCTACCCACCTCAGGATGTGAGTTGACTTGCTCTGATCCAGGTTGAGTGGGACAAAATGCTTGACGGCTGTTTGAGTCAACGCAATAACAAACAGCCACGCCTGTATGAAGGTTTCACTTCTGCAAGGAACATTTCTGTTTATTCCGTTGAGCTACATTTTTGTTGATTGAGACACAGCACGAGCCAGACTGCAGCAGAGATGTAGAAACATTCGCTCTTATCAGCATTTGGGCCGACGGTTCAATCCAGAGAAGCTTGGATGGAAGCGTCAGTAACAAGCTGCTTCCGGGGCACTGATATGTGTATTGTGCATTGAGTCTGTCACCCAGTTCAACCCTGATTTATCAAACGCAGTGTAAACTCACGTACTTGACCCACATGACACCGGATCCTGACTCTGGTAGGTTCTGTCATGGGTAGAACATGCCAGTGTGAAAGGGGGTCATGTGATGTTTAGAATGGCTCCAGATTGTTTCTTGTGAGACATCAATCAATTAATCAAATGTATTTTCTATAGTGCCTTTCATGCCAAGGCACCCCAAAGCGCTTCACATTACAAATAAATATACTGTACAATAATATAATATACAATAAAATATCAAAAAACATTCAAAAAGAAAAACTAAAAAATACATATTAACAAAAATAGACCATCCCAATCTACAAAAAGGCCTCAGCGTAAAGATGTGTTTTAAGCTTTGATTTAAATGCATTTATTGAGTTAGCATTACAGATTTCAATTGGAAGATTGTTCCATAATACAGGTGCATAATGACTAAAGGCTCTTCCACCACAAGAGCTGCGTTTTATCATTGCAGTCGCCCAGCGTCAGTAATCTGTGGTTAGGAAAGCAACTGACAACCGCCTACTATGAAGACAATCATATCTGCTGACTTACCCATCATGACTGAAACCGACTTGCAACAAGGACCTTTTATATACTGCATTATAAAAAAACTAAATAAGTGATGTGAGGGGCCGCTCAAGTACAGAAAAGTGAATGCTACTTATAGTAGGTGGTTGAACTAGTCTAATCCCTGTGTGCATACTGTGTGTGCATTTAGAATTTGTAGAATGTTATCCATCCTTGTTTAAAACACAATCAAAACACTTTCTTAAAGCTCGGAATATCTAGGTCCTCTACTTTTTTTCTATTGCATTTTACAACATCAGTCAGCTTTCATGTTCCTTTCTACTGTACTTGTATACAGCCTGAGGAAATGTGAAAAGCTGACATCCCACCAAGAAAGAATCCAACAGCAAATAAGCAACAGACACTCGCAGAAAAGAAAAATCAACAAAAGATTATTGACACACATATACTATTACAGTGGGCCACTCAAAGAGCCACTCAATATTGTTAACACACTGAAGTCCTAGCAACATCACAAGCATAAGGTGACAAAAACATTTGAATTGCAAAGCAAATCATAGACAAACAAATGAACAGACTGACTGCAGGAACCAAAAAAAGATTATTTGTGCAATTTATTATGGCACAGAAGACAACAATTTGAGTAAGGCACTGAATGTGTAGAGATGACATATAGGGCATGCCCTTTGGTAGAATATGTGCATATATGAGTGCAATATCTAGGAACAGATGTGCAAGGACAGCTTGGATTCCAAAATGCATAACTGAAGTTGAAAACTATAATGAACATGTCACAGATAGCTTGGTGGTGACGTCAGACCAGGAAGAAACAGGCTCAGTACTGCGAGGTGAAGCGCTGATGCTCATTTATTTCTAAATAAAAGGTTTAAACACAAAACAAACACTTTACAAAAAAACATGTTGGCCAAAACAAACAGACAATACAAAACACACAGTGAACAAACAATTATCATGCTGATCCAAATCCAGCATAAGTAGCAACTGTTTATATTTCTTTTCACCCCCCCCCCCCCCCCCTCTCTCTCTGAACACCCAGCCAAGACAGAGGTGCTGTGTCTGAGCTCGATTGCTTGTTAATCATTCAATCAGGCTCCAACACATTCTGCACATTAACTCATTTGGCAGGGAAGGCAATTAACCCTTTCGCATCGGCCTGAAACACCTGTTTACCCCGCCACAGACCTGAATAAGTATACAGTATAACTCCAGTGTGTATATATATATATATATATATATATATATATACACACACACACACACACAGTGGTTCTCAAAAGTATTCACCCCCCCCCCCCCTTGGACTTTTCCACATTTTATTGTGTTACAACATGGAATCAAAATGGATTTAATTAGGAGTTTTTGCCACTGATCAACACAAAAAAAGTCTATAATGTCAAAGTGAAAAGTAAAATCTACAAATTATTCTAAATTAATTACAAATATAAAACAGAAAATAATTGATTGCATAAGTATTCACCCCCTTTGCTATGACACACCTAAATAAACTCTGGTGTCCACCTATGTACAATTATGGTGTTTCACAAGATTTCAGGTTAAATACATCTGTCTCTGGGAGGTCCCACAGTTGGCTAGTACATTTCCTAACATAAACTACATCATGAAGACGAATGAAGATTTTCAAAGTAAGTCTGGAATAAGGTTTGTTAAAAGCACCAATCAGTGGTAGGAAATAAGAAAATTTCCAAGGCATTGAATATCCCCCGGAGCAGAGTAAAGTCCATTATTAAGAAATGGAGAGAATATAGCACAACTGTGAATCTGTCTAGAACAAGCCGTCCTCAAAAACTGTGTATCCGGGTGAGAAGGGCACTAGTTAGGGAGGCCACCAAGAGACCTATGGCAACTCTAAATAAGTTACAGTCTTCCACGGCTGAGCTCGGAGACACTGTGCATACGGCAACAAAAGCCTGGGTGCTTCACAAAACTGGCCTTTATGGGAGAGTGGCAAAAAGAAAGCCATTGTTGAAAAAAACTCACATCGAATCTTTGCTAGTTTGCCAGACCAAGACCAAGTGGAAGAAGATTCTATGGTCTGATGAGACCAAAATAGAGCTTTTTGGCCTTAATGCTAAGCGCTATGTTTGGCACAAGCCTAACACCGCACATCATCTTGAGAACACCATCCCTACCGTGAAGCATGGTGGTGGCAGCGTCATACTATGGGGATGCTTATCTATGTCAGTGCCTGGAAAGCCTGTGAAGACAGAGGGCAAAACGGATGCAGCAAAGTACAGAGAACTCCTGGAAGAAAACCTGCTGAAGTGCAAGAGACCTGGGACTTGGGAGAAGATTAATCTTCCAGCAACATACAGCCAAAGCCAAAGCCACACTGGAGTGGCCTATAAACAAAAAGGTCAATGTCCTGGAGTGGTCCAGTCAAAGCCCGGACCTCAATCCAATGGAGAATATGTGGAAAGAGTTGAAAGTAGCTGTTCACCAAAGGTCCACATCCAACTTGATGGAGCTTGAGCAATTTTGCAAAAAAGAATGGGCAAAAGTTGTAATGTCCAGATTTCTAAAGCTGGTAGAGACTTATTCAAATAGACGCATGGCTGTAATTGCTGCCAAAGGTGCCTCTACCAAATATTGACTCAAGGGGGTGAATAATTATGCAGTCAATTATTTTCAGTTTTGTATTTGTAATGTATTTAGAACAATTTGCAGATTTTATTTTTCACTTTGACATTACTGACTCCTTATTAAATCCATTTTGATTCCATGTTGTAACACAATAAAATATGGAAAAGGCCAAGGGGGGGGGATAGCCACAGCGTTTGTGTGTGTGTGCGCATGTGTATGTGTATATATATATATATATATATATATATATATATATATATATATATATATATATATATATATATATATATATATATATATAACACTTCAAACAAGTAATTGCATTCAACATTTTAAAATATAGGAATTGATCCTGAGTTCTACATTTACCCAACAAATTCCATTGTGTGTTCAAGAATATGCTGCACATACTGTGCTATAAAGTATAATGCTGTAGTTGCCAATTGAATACACAAGTACCAATGAAGCTGCTGTTGTCTGATATTAAAATAGTTTTTATAATTTCTGCAATGATAACAATCAGAAGATATGAGTTAGAATTTAAGAGGAATAATTAAATCTTCTGTGATAACTTTATGACAGTAACTTTAGAATGTTTTTCATTTGGCATCACTAAGTCAGTGATTTATTTAGTATCATCACATTCATACTTTTCATACAATTAATACATTCTAAATTCTACCAATTTAACACATTAATACATCAACATTACATGCATAACCAAATAGTGTACTTTTGCACTGTCACAAGCATAGCTGGGCATTTTACTTCAGAAAGTAGTGGTAAATAAAAAAAGTTGTAAATGCCTGTTTGCTGGAGTTGAACAGATAGATTGAACAGAAGCATGAAGATCCACTGTTATTGGCCATCAGTCAACCACAGCATATCACGGGAGAGTAGAACTCTGTATCCCATTGTGACAGGAAATGGCGTTGCGGTCACTCAGACCAGCAGAAAGCACACACAGGTCAGGTAGCTGCTGTTACAACAAAAAGACGTGGCGTGCGCCGTTTTTATTTTAAATACAAAAATAAATAAAACGTTTAAACAAAAATAAACACTTGCTCACAGAGCACAGAAAATAAATAATTAAACAAAAATAATCACGAACACCAATAACACTATGTAACACAATTTTTGTTTCTGGGTAGTAAGTGTTATTTCCTAATTGCTTATGCCCCAAAAGTATAGAAAATGGCTATTATTCCCCACAAACTTTGCTTTTGTGACCAGGACAGTGATATTTTGAAATTTACCTATTTCCAATGAGAAAATGGGCGAATTTGTGTCTTTTCGTTCACATAAAATTAGAAAAAAACAACATATGAATCCAAATTAACATGTAGTTATACTAAAGTAATACAAAAATGACTACAAAAGAGTCTCAACCAGCTCCATATAGTTTTTGGCCTTGTGATTGCCCAGGAAGCCCCGAACCACTGAGACAAAGCTGTTCCAAGCCGCTTTCTCCTTACTAGTGAGCTTCTTGGGGAATTCATTGCACTCCAGGATCTTCTTTATCTGTGGTCCGACGAAGACACCAGCTTTGACCTTTGCCTCAGACAGCTTAGGGAAGAAGTCTTGAAGGTACTTGAAGGCTGCCGACTCCTTATCTAGACAAATTGTTTCATAAGGCCCAATTTGATGTGCAGTGGTGGCATCAGCACCTTCCGGGGGTCCACCAGTGGATCCCACTTGACGTTGTTCCTCCTCACAGAGAACTCGGTCCGCTGTGGCCAGTCCCACCTGTGGTAGTGCGCCTTGGTGTCCCTGCTGTCCCAAAGGCAAAGATAGCAGGGAAACTTGGTAAAACCGCCTTGGAGACCCATCAGGAATGCCACTATTTTGAAGTCCCCTATGACCTCCCAGCCATACTCATCATACTTCAAGGCATCCAGCAAGGTCTTGATGCTGTTGTAATCCTCTTTGAGGTGCACCGAGTGAGCCAGGGGAAGAGACGGGTACTTGTTACCATTATGGAGCAGCACGGCTTTGAGGCTCCTGGATGAGCTGTCAGTGAAGAGGTGCCTCTCATTCTGGTTACAGGCGATTCCGATTGCCTTGAACAGACTGGTCACATTGTGGCAGAAGCAGAGCCCATCTTGACGGGTGAAGAAGCTGGAAAAAGGTTGGTGACGCTTCCTCTGATCTGCGACTTGCACACTTTCATTCAACAAGTTCCACTGCTTGAGTCTAGACGTCAAAAGCTCGGCATTGGACTTGGTGAGACCAAGATCTCTAATCAAGTCGTTGAGGTCTTTTTGGTTGGGGTAGTATGGGCTTCTCTTTATTTTTTTTTTTTCAATAACATTGAAAATTGTAAAACATTTTAAAATTAAAAACTTTTACAATTTAAAAAATTTACAAATTTTATAACGTTATAAAGTAAACACTGCAGGACTGCTCGCCCTGTTACACCCGTATATGAGAAGTGGGTAAACGGTGTATTACACAAAATTAAAAGTGGGTAAACGCTGTTTACCTGCGTATACCATCAACTACAGCACCGCTCGCTATATAAACAGTTGTTGTGACACTATGTAATGGGGTGATGGTCCGAGCTTTACCCAACCCACAATCATATTTTTCAACTCAGGAACACAGAGGTTTTTGGAACACTGGAAACAGCCACTTGATAGTGTTCACAGGCATAAATATTTATTTTGGCACTGGACGAATACTTCACACAAATTACAACTGATGCTAAAAGACTAACATTGAAGACCTATTTGATTGCCCCATGGCTTATTGCCACGAGGAACCAACATTAGAGCAGTCTGGCGTGGGGTTTAAGAAAGAAAAGATCACTAACGTAAGTGTACAACAGCGAAAAAGTAATTTTTTGCAGAAAGGAACTGTACTCCCATTAGAAATCGAACTTGTTATAGTACCTCATTATTGATAGAAGTAATATTATTACTTTAACTCGTTACTGAAGTGGCAAGTTACCCCCAACTCTGATCACAAGTCAGCTGTTTGATGCTGGTCATTTCACATTGCTATTGCATTTTATATCAAGATTTCAAATCTGTTGTCACTGATAGAGACCCTGTCTGGTCAGAATGTCCTGCACGCAATGCTGAATACCCTCTTGATAGGTGAGGAGGTGGCAGACTGTGGCAAAGTGGTTAACAGCGTGCAGGTGCAATGAATGAACAGACAGACAATTATAATCGGATGCAAAGTTGTTTAATGGGTTTGTATGTCCAGTACCTGACAGCAAAACAAACAGTACACAATAAATGATGCTAAATAATGCAGCGGCGTGTATTACTTAATTTGTAATCCCTGGGTTTGTCCCAAAATAACTGTCCCATTTATTGTACACCCACATGAAACACAAAATGCATACACCAGTCTGTTAGTGCGCGAATTAGTGCTTGTGGTGCAAATACAGCTATTCGTGATATAAGTGCAGTGCTGTTCCGGGTTTGTGCTGGCCTTGTGTTAGCCGTCTAATAACAACAAGTAACAATTACACCAGACAAACAAAACACTCACGATTCAGTACAATACAGGTCCTTCTGAGTTCAAAGCTTTAACCAAAACGAAGGAACAGATTACGTTGTTTCATTCCCTACTTATACTGTCACTCATGACCCCTTGGTAAACGATTGCAGCTGCTCCTCCAATCTGAGGCTGCCATATCATTTCCCTTCCGGGTCGATGAGTTAATGTACCGAACGGGCGCTCCTTTTCAAAATTACCAGCTTCCTTTTAATACTAGGAACAAAGTGTCACGCCAAACAATCCAGGGTACTCTGTTCCCGTTACTTAGCACCCTCACAGGTCAGTAGGGAGATTTATCAGCAAGAATCATTGTCGTTCTGTCACAGACACATGAAGACATTTGGCTACTACCTTCCCCAACATGGGGAATTTAGTGGCATGGCTTTTTTCAAAATACAAGGGGATCCGAGTATTCTGGAAGGCAGGGAGAAGCCAAGTAGTCAGTCACCTCGGTGAAAGCAAGTTGAGAAAGTGGAGGAGCTTGCTCTTCTTAAAAGGTGGTTCCTGGGCTGGCTCAGACTGCGAGGGTTGAGGCTCAAACTGGGCACACTCCTGCTGGAGAAGAGCTATGGCTGACTGAAACTCGGCTGGGGAACACTAAGCAGCCTTGAATCTGAGATCCAGGAGGACAGCTACCTTGTGAAGTGTTTTCAGCTCATATGAGACCAGGCGTTCCTCCAGTGAAACTTTGAGGCCAGTAACCAACCGTGTATTGTAATTGGAAACATAGCTTTTTAAGACGTTACGAAGTCCACTGATACATGGTATGACACAGCTGGCAGATAGTGTTGGAGCCCTGGGTGAGTAGAGTGGCTTCCTCAAATGGATCAAGAACATTGACCATCTCTTGGAGCATGTTGATGTCGGCTGCTGTGAGTTTCCTGCGTGATCTGCTTGTTCTTGACCTGATCTGCCCTCAAGATAGAAAGCACCGTCTTTACATCTGAGTTCAAAAGGTTACCGTTTTTGTTTGAAGTCTTTTCTCCCCATCTAAGATGTCAGTGGCAATACTAGATTTGTGGGCATGGGACACATCACTACCTGCCTTGGCGAGAGATTTCATTGTCTGAACCCATATCTCAGAAATTAAAGGTTTGCCTCTGGATAAAACAAGCTGGTGGGGGGGTGCTCAGTTTTCTAAATTAAAATTATTAGTGTTAGCATATGTTTTGTATGTTTCAAATATATTTTACCATAGCACTTCTCTTACAACGTATTAGACATAGGTGTTCAGTACTTTTACTGAAGCACTACAACCCCTATAGTTACCCTCCCACAGAGCTTTGGCTACTGTACCCGGCTCCATACACGGCAGCGACGCCATACAGAGTTGCTACGTTTAATGATTTGGCAGTGGATTTTAATACAACCACTTTTGTTTACATAATATGCATTATACAAATCAAAATAATTTTACATGTGAGTGACTCCTAATGTGTGATTTATAGTATTCACACATTATCAAAGGGTTTCTATTAACCGAGGAAAAAAAAAAAAAAAAAAGACCTACAGTGCGTGAATGCCACCTGACAAACCTTTGAAGGTTTTAAAACTACCTTTGAATTCCTGACTAGCAAACAAACCTTCGAACACAGCCCAACTACAAAGTTACGGACGCTAGGGTGATCAACATGGGACAGAGGAGTGATGGTGTCTTGAATTTTCCTTGACACTGCAGCATACATATTTACAGTTTTAAAACACGTACATGACTTGAATCATAACACAACTTGATCACACTCATTAAAATGTCATCCAGGGCTGGCACCAGGTTTTTGTGGGCCACGGGCAATGGACCTCCTGTGACCATAAAAAAAATAAAATAAATAATAATAATTAAAATCAGTAATCAGTAGTCCCTCTAAACCGGACCAATCAAATGAATACCTGTAGCCTACTGGCAACACAACATAAATCATGCTGCTGCATTTTACACATTACTGTACAGTATGAAAAGAGTATAAGTCTATTTTTAATTGAAACTAAATTATTTTAGCACATCTTCTTTTTTACTGTAGCCTATACAATTAAAAAACAGAACACACATAATAATTCCAGCCTCCAGCTACCTTTGTGACTATGAAGAGGAGTTATGTTTAAATCGATGTATTTGTTTGAATTGTTAAAAACTGTAATTAGTTTCAGCATTGCTCTGTTAAACTGTTTCATTTAGCACATACTGTTCATGTGCCATTATAATTACATTAGTGCACAGTCAGTTTATAAAAGTACTCTCCAAACCAATCAATTTTTTTTTTCTACTACATGCTTGTAGAGTCAAATAAGACAAGGGGACAGCAGAAATCAGTGTAAGGGCCTGCTATTTTATCTTTGAAGAGTGAGAGTCTGCATAGTTTAAGAGTAGAGTGTAAAGTTCAGAGTTCCAGTTATTTTTTGTTATTGTTCGTTGCATTACCATAAGAATTATGTCTAACGTTTCTATTAATACATCTAATAAATCACAATAATAAACCATTTTGTTTTACTTATCACAAAACTGTTTAAGCACTAATGTGATATGCGCAATTTATGTTTGAAGACTATTTCATAATAAATCATGGTCATAATTGTCTGAAATTGTTCGTGTGTGTGTATGTAGATATTTTTCAGATAAACTTTTCTCATTTCTTCATGCACATGAAATGAATGAACACTTACTGTTGAATTGAACCGTGCTGAAACTGAGCATAACGGGACACTGCAGTGATCATTACGGTTTCCTTCTCGTCGTTGATATTTAATTACTTTTGTAGTTGTGCCTGAACTACAACGCTTTCCATTTCTCTCAGAAATTAAACAAACAAGTTTAAAAAAACTATTTAAAACTGTTCAATACAGCAAAGGAAAAGATGTAAACAACAGGATTTCAAATAAACCGCTCATTCTCCAGAAATTGAGATACCGGTATCCTAAAATGATGTCACTTTGTGCAAGTAGCGTATAGCTTTCAGCTTTACGAAGACCTGGAAAGGACGGAAGCCAATAAGGAGTGAAAAGAGGCGGGACTAAGGGAACAGGATGTAAGCAGGAAAAGAGAAAAGAAAAAAATGTGAGATAACCGTTTGGTTTAGTTTAGTGAAAACTAGACGTTTCTAGTCCTAAAGGCTACTTGAGTAGGATAGCTGGCATAGAAATTGTACATTTACTCATATTTGCATTTTTATTTCTGTATGTGTGTGGGCACCCCTCTGGCGACGGGGCCCCGGCCGCTTGCCCGGGTTACCTGGGTTGCCTGGGTGCTGACGTCGGCCCTGATATCATCTGCTATGTTCAGTATGGCCTGTTATTTTCCACTGTATCTTTTAATGACTCTCAAGAATGTTTATGTAATTGCGTAGCAAGCACTTATCCTGAGATGCACTAGGAGGTTTGAGGTAGATTTCAGTGAGGTGCATACGTACTTTTTACAATATTTACAAGTGACTTGGAATTTATCTGAGGCATTGTCTGGTAAATGCAAAGCAGCCTTAGATCTAGGAAATAACATGTTGGTAACATAAGCACGTACTATGTGAGTGACACTGAACTGAAGACAGGCATCCTGTATATACCAAGTCTCCTTGATTGACTTGTAATTGAGATGTTTGAGAAGGTTTTCAAACAAGACTATTAGTTTATACATCAACTTCAACTTCAAACCAATTACACAGGTGAAGAGGCAAGAGCTATAATGTGAGAAGTTAAACCATTCAGTTAGTCTTTGATAACTGCTCTGCTAAACCAGATTATTTATCAAAGATACATTATTTGTTTGAGTATATTTTCCCAGGGGGATTTACTTAACTTTGAAAGGGTTATTTGTATAAAATAATTTCTAAAATGCGCCCAATATTTAAATTAATTTAAATAATTATTTGTTTGGAGCTAAAGTATTTAAATATGTTTTAAAGCATATTTGAGAGTGCACAAAACTTTAAATATTTGAAATATTTGATATTTATGAATTAAATATTAAAATATATGTAAACAGGTGCACTCCACCTGTAACAGATCCTGTTAGAACGGAATTCCATTTACAACGTATTGAGGAGGCACACCCCTGACAAACAACATGTGTTTCAATGGGGAATTACTCGTTTATAATGTATATCTCATTTTAATGCATACATCTTTCCTGTTCCATAGGCAGATGTTTCGCGTTTAATATATAAAATGTTTCTGTTCTGCAGGTAGATATTTTGCGCAAATAAGGTACATCCGGGTCAGTAAATGACAGTCACTGTAACATTTGTGACGTCAAAGGAGACATCATTGCCCCTCATCAACCCGTGAGAATGATTACCTATGAAAAGCGATCAAACAATTTAAATAATAAATTACATTTCCAGTGGTAAAAAACACAAGTTCAAATTACGAAGGAATGTGACTGTGGCAAAATGGTTTGCAGTGCACAGGTGTAGATGTGATACAATGCTTAAAAGATGACAGACAACAAAATTCATGGTCCAAACAATCTGTTATATCCAGATCTTGTGTCTGATTCAGGTTTTTTGAAGAACTTGAACAATATCCTACTTTTTCTAGCAAGAGATACAGTGGTGCGCTTCGCCATTTGTTTACATGCATTTTGTAGTGATGAGGTGCACTCGTGGAAATCAGAATACAAAGTAAGTCCATGACGGTGCTTCTGGAAAATGTACTAAACCAATCGTTGAGCCTCAAGACACTTTCGCGATGAAGTCACATTTTAAAAGATTGAATGAACCTGTTTGAATTTAAGTTTGATGGGGATGACTTATCAGTTATAAAACAGTACTATATCAGTTGTGAACGAATCACAATTGGTCCCAAAAAGGTGTTATTTTAGCAAAAGTTCCTGTTCTTTTAGCCGGAGCATTGTCTGAGGTGTTCCCTTAGGTGAAGTGTTCTCTTAGGAGGTGTTCCTATATGCAGAGGCTACTAGACTTATGTTCTCAGTTACTTACAGCATTTTGAACTGTGTTAACTACATACTTCATTTATAAAGTGCTGATTTCCATTGTCCCTTGGAGTCTATTATAAGTGGAGTGCATCTGTATATTTGTCTGAGGTCTGCTTTATAGCATTGTACAGATATGCCACTGGAACTGGTTCTGCTATTTGGTGCTACTTGTGTTTGTACTTAATAAATGGTCAGTTGGTAAGTATTCTACATTTTTCCAGCCTGATAATTGACACTGTCCTCGGCCACTTTGTTGCATTACAATTAGCAAAAGCGTGCCATCAGCAGTTTAAATACAGTATACAGATGTCAATGGTGCTCAATCACTGAGGACAATACATCAAAACAAGTCCTCGTGGGTAAGCAGCTTGTTATACGATCACAGTTATGACTTATGTTTACTCAAGGCTGCAGAATCCTATTTTACCACAGTATACTTGAGGAGCGATGAGGGTGCCTAGTTTAACTGCAGTGCAGTGTTACATGTAATGGCCTTTGAATTAAAATTACATTACAGTACAGTATTTTACTGTCAGGACTACCACTGCATTAAACACCTATGGCTTACTTATTTTCTGTTGCGATGCAAATCTCTCAGTTTTGCATTAAACAGAGATTCAAAGCACTGCAACCCCCTCCCCTTCTCCTCCTCCTCCTCAGTGCGCCGTGCCATCTACATGCATATCACACAATAGCACTGTGGGACTCAGTATGTATTCAGTGAAAATGTATCCACTTTATTGAGACACATTTTCACTAACAGAGAACACAAAAAACATACCTGCACAGTGCAGTGGCACAGGCACGTTTGATTACAAACAATGCAGTGTTTCCTGCATCATTGCACTATCCACGCCGTGTACGTGACTAATCATGCGATCAAATTCAAATTCAAAAACAGCTTTATTGGTTGTACACATCATTGCACTTGATCAAATAACATATTAAATGTAGTCTGTTTGCCCCAAAATGATTCTTATAAGTAGATTGCTTGATTCTTACAAGCAGATTATTTTACATTGGTTGGTATAGGAATGATTTGGTCCCAGTGGTTTTGATCACTATATGCAGTTGATTCTTATATCAGTGATTCTTATAAATGGACTGCACTATTACAAAAACAGTAACTTAACAAATATTGAACAGTAAAAAGTTGGTCTCCCAGAGCTTCTTAACAAAAAACTATTTTCACCTTGCTACAATCACCAGTTCTTCTTTATCTTTACATCACGTCCTATTGCAGATTATGCCTATTGAAATATAATTTTTCATGTTTTTAAAAAGCTGTTTCAGCTACGATCAATGTGGTGTTGCAAAAGATGCAGATGTAACTTGAACCTCAAACCTGTATTAAATGTAAACAACACCAAGCTACAGACAATGATTTCCAAACTTTAAACATATTCATATGTTTTCGGCAACATAGGAGTCAAGGTAGCCATCGTTTGCACAGCCACCTAGATTGACTATATAATTGTTTGATTGAGAGTGAATGGAAAGGTGTAGCATGTGGTCAGGTGGTGATTGAATGATTAATTGCCAATCAACCTCTGGCCACATGGTATAAAAGGTTGTGTAGAAGAGAGCTTGTAGGGGAGTGAGAAAGAGGAAAAAAGAAAAAAAAAAACAAGGCATGAGAAAGCCAAAGCTCAGGTGTTGTGTTTTGTTTATTTTGAAGAGTTTGTTTTGTGTATGTAGTGTTTTGTTTAAACTTTTATTTTGTTCCTGTGTTTTGTTTATTTGTTTATTAATAAAAGTGTACGAAAGTGTTTAACTTGCTGTTTCCATGTCTGGGCCTAATGTTTCAAGGGCGCAACAGTGACGTGGTAGTCATTGCAAAATACTTCTCAGAAGAAAATGGAATGTAGGAAGTGTAATGAGAGTCTTCAGTAAAAAACACATTTAGGGATACATAATTAATCACATTATGGAGGTTTGTTGTATATGTATATTTTATTCCCCCTGTTGTACAATGTATTTTACATGCTGACTTTCTCATTAAAGTCTCTATGTGATGTGAATTTTTATTTATTTGTTTATTTATTTATATTGTTGAGCTTTTTAAAAAGTGAATGCTTAAGGTCTTAGGTGTGCAGTGTTTTACACATTGTATATGTTTACGACATTGCCCTTGTTCCAACCACTTTAAAACACAGACGGAAAAATAAGCTAGCGGGCTCAGTGTTTATAAAAAAATATAGATGGTGGACCAGCCACATACTGGTCCACTGCTTGGACCAGACTTCTTTAAGGTGGACCAGACCTTTACCGGACTTCAATAGATTTGGATCAGACCACTTGTGGTGTCCGGTCCGGTACACATCAATACTAAACAGCGATATCTACAATGTAATATATAATGTAATAATGTAGGGTACAACAATGATTGTATTTCTCTTTTAAATTGTCCTAGTCCACTGTATGATCAGAAGCATTACTTCTAAAACTGAGATAATACACACACTTTTTCCATTTCTTGACACAAATGATAAACATTGCAAAAGAAACTGAATTACCCAATCCATGATTTCTTGCCTCTACATACAGTATATAGTGTAGTCTACATTTCAACTCAATTTTGAATGCAATTGTTTGGGACAAGCAGCTACATATTTCAGCGGACTCCAAAGCAAAATATATGTCAGAAATCCTTGATAGATGGTTACAATACTGCTGTCTGAAAATGAAAGTAATAAAGTTATGTAGTATAAAGATGTTTGTAGTTATGAATATTATTAAAACAAAACAAAGATCCCCCAACAGACCAATGTTTTAAAAACAGTACAGTATTAATTTCCATAGGTACTGTAGATTATAATTTCCTCAATTATTATTATTTATTTCTTAGCAGACATCCTTATCCAGGGTGATTTACAACTGTTATAAAATATCGAAGTACAAAGTATTACATTACAAAATATCACATCTGATGCAAGTACTGGTACATTTGGGTGCCATTTAATCCAGTATAATCAAGAGTTGTAAGGTTTACAGATGCTGTCTGAACAGATGTGTCTTGAGGAGGTGCCGGTGGTCAGGTACTGAGCAATCCCTATATCTGTGGGTAGGTCGTTCCACCACTAGGGCAAGGGTGGAGAAAGAACGGGCTCTGGAAGAGGGGGATCGGAGGGGGGTACAGCTAATCTGTCGGTGGTGGACGAGTGGAAGAGGTGAGAGGGGGATTAATGAGAAATGATAATCTGGAAATAGGAGGGAGCAGAAAGGTCAAGACAGCAATAAGCAAGTGCAAGAGTTTTGAATTGGATGCAAGCACTGGGGAGCTAGTGCAGAGAGTGGATCAGCGGTGTAGCATGGGAGAAATGAGGACAAGGCGAGCAGCAAAGTTTTGGATGAACTGGAGCGGATGGGTAGCAGATGCAGGGATGCCGGCCAGGAGGGAGTAGTCAAGGCGGGACAGTACCAGGGCCTGAACTAGGAGCTGCGTGGAATAGTCAGTGAGGACGGGACGAATTCTATGTATGTTGCTGTGGAAGAAGCGACAGGAGTGTGCCAGAGTAGAGATGCGCTGTGTGTAGGAGAGGGAGGGGTCGAGGGTGACACCAAGGTTCTTGGTGGATGAGGATGGAGAGAGGGTTGTGGATTCAAGAGGAATAGAGATACAGAGACCAGCGGTGGTGGAGGAAGAGGGGGAAGAAAAGGAAGTCTGATTTGGAGAGGTTGAGATTGAGATGAAACAAGTGCATCCAAGAGTAGATGGCCGAGAGGCAGGTAGAGATACGGGAGGAAATATCAAGGTCAGAGGAGGGAAAGGAGAGGAAGATCTGGACATCATCAGCATAGATGTGATACGAGAAGCCATGGGAGATGAGGTGACCCAGGGAGCAAGTGTAGAGAGAAAACAGGAGCGGTCCCGGGACTGAGCCTTGATGGGCACCTGTTGTAAGAGACCAATAAGCAGAGAGTGAGCCAAGCCAGGACACTTGGTACATGTGATCAGCAAGGTAGGAGGAGAAACAGGCAAGAGCAGTGTCGGTGAGTCCCAGGTCTGCAAGGGAGGACAGGAGAATAAAGTGGTCAACTGTGTCAAAGGCTGCAGAGAGGTTGAGTAGAATTAGGACAGAGGAAAGGGATGCGACATAAGCAGAGAGTAAAGAGTTAGTGATGGAGAGAAGAGCAGTTTCAGTGGAGTGTGTTGGGCAAATTGGAGGGGGTTGAGCAGAGAATGTGTTGACAGGAAAGCAGAGAGCTGGTGATGCACCGCTTAATGAAGGGTTTTAGCTAGGACTGGGAGAAGGGAGACAGGATGATAGTTTTGCAGGGATGAGGGCTCAAGGGAGCAGGTTTTTTAAATGAGGTGATGCAGGCTGGTTTGAAGGCAGAGGGAAAACAGCCAGAGAGCAGAGAGGTGTTGAAAAGAGAGATGAAAGGGAGTAGAATAGCGGCAGCAGCCTGGAAGAGGTGAGTGGGGAGAGGGTCCATAGCACATGTGGTGGGTTTATGGCTCTTGAGCAGGATTCGGATGTCTGATTTTGGAGAAGGAAGCAAAGTCATTAGCTGAGCTAGAGGAAGGTGGAAGAGTGGGAGGGCTAAGGATGGAGGAGAAAGTAGAGAAAAGAGACTAAATGATAGTTGAAGTAAGAGCATTTGGTTGAGGTGAATGTAGAAGAGAAGGAAGAGAGGAGTGCACGATAAAGAGATCCAAGGCAGCAGGGAGATTTTTCTTCCATTTCTTTTCAGCAGAGCACAGTTCGGTACAAGCCGAGCAGAGCATGAGGATAGCCAGGGCTGGGGCAGGGGGGCGGGCAGGTCGAGGGGTGAGAGGGCAAAGGGAGTAGAGACAGAAGACAAGTGAGAAATTGGTAGAAGTAACCAAGTTACTTGGTAAAAGTAATTGGAGAAGGAGTCGATAGAGAACATAAGTACAAACAACATAAGAAAGTTTACAAACAAGAGGTGGCCGTTTGGCCCATCTTGCTTGTTTGGTTATTAGTAGCTTATTGATTCCAGAATCTCATCAAGCAGCTTCTTGAAGGATCCCAAGGAGTTTCGAGAGAGCAGCAGAGAAGACAGAGGTTTCGACAAAAGGTGACAGAGTGGGTCAGCAGAGTAGGAAGGGATGGGAGCGAGAGAGAGAGAGAGAGAGGAGATAAATTAGTTATCAGAGATACTGAGAGGACTGACTGAGAGGATGGCAGTCCTTGGTGAATTGTATTAGGATGTTTGATGTTTGAAAATTAAAAAATAAAGGGGCATGTTCTGGAACAATGAAAAAATCTGCAAAGACAAAGCCACATTTTCAGAAAGGCATAAACCAATTATAATACTATAAAACTACAAAGAACCAAGTCTTGACCCTCCTCTGCTTCCTCCAACTGTTATTTGAGTAGATTCCTAATGGTAGTCTTATGCAAAAAGTTATTAACTAAAAAAACATGTAGATGCTAACCCCTTTTATTGAGCTTCTGCCTCCCTGTCAACCATTGAAACACCTGTAGTCACAGCAATTGAAATGGCTGCATCTGTAATATTTATAGTAAATTGCATATCTATTTGATCTTTCCCCTGGGGTACCCAAAATCAATAGCTGTCTTGAAAATTCAACCACATGTAAAATATATTACTGAAATATATATATATATATATATATATATATATATATATATATATATATATATATATATATATATATATATATATATACGTGTCACAAAGACGGCTGAGTGGTGACGTCAGACCCGGAACAATAACACACAGGACAGAGACGTGGAGTTTTGGTGAAGCTGAGCGCTTGCTTGCGCTCAGCATTTAATAAATGAACAAACAGAAAATAGAAGGTTGAACAAAAACAGCACATGGCACTTGAGACCAAAATAAACAGACAAACAAAACAAATTAACACTAAATGAAACAGACCCTAACAAACAGCGACGAACAGACAAACACGGTGAGCAAAATCAATTATTTATTTTTATTTCTCTTTTTGTTTTCTCCTCGACACCCGTTCTCCACTCACCGAACACACAACCCTGAGTGAATGACAACATGCTGCTTTTATGCAGCTGTACCAAGACTCGATTGCTAATCAATCATTCAATTGGAGTCTTGGTACAACTGCACGTGAATTAATTAAGTGCAATTTCCCGTGCTCACATAATTTTACTTGCACGTGCTGAGCAATCCTCGTGCCTAAATACAAATATACATTTTAAACACTTGTGTGCATAACCTATATTATATCCTGTGTACCAACTACAATACACCAACATTAACACACTACACGCAACATACAACACAGAAATAAACACAGGGGCTGGGCACATTGCCACAAGACTGAATATTTGACAAAGAAGACTATGTGGCGACCTAATTCAAGCATTCAAAATTCTAAAAGGTATTGACAGTGTCGACCCAAGGGACTTTTTCGTCCTGAAAAAAGAAACAAGGACCAGGGATCACAAATGAAGATTATACAAAGGGGCATTCAGAACAGAAAATAGGAGACACTTTTTTACACAGAGAATCGTGAGGGTCTGGAATCAACTCCCCAGTAATGTTGTTGAAGCTGACACCCTGGGATCCTACAAGAAACTGCTTGATGAGATTCTGGGATCAATAAGTTACTAACAACCAAACGAGCAAGATGGGCTGAATGGCCTCCTTTCGTTTGTAAACTTTCTTATGTTCTTATATTCTAATACATTATTGTTTTCTTCTTGAAATCCAGTTAAAAACACTATCTAAAATTCGATGGCAATTCATGTAACTTATGTTTCATTGCTGAATATTAGGTGGTGCTATGCAAACGATTCAGCTGTAGGAAAGAATGAATCAACGTTCGGTGATAATTCAGGTTTCACTCCCTTGATCCCCAGTATGTACTGCATTGGAAAGTGGCCTGCATATCTTGAGTCTTGCCTGCAGTCACATGGGTCACTTTATCTGTTGGAATGTGGATGGCTGAATGTGCTTCTATTCTAGTGAAAGCTGAGGAATCTGTCAGGGGAACTCACTTTATTATCTTCACATGTATTTTTTGGAACCGAGCTGTTGGGGAAAACATCAAGTTGCTGGAGGTTTGTGTTGAGAAGCATGCAGCCAAGAGAGTTTCTATTAGATTTGGGCTGGCAAGAGAGGACAGCCATGCTAAGCATTGGACTGCACACAAAATAAATATTTTTGAGAACTAGAGAACAGTAATGTTCTGGAAAGCATGTTAAATAATAAACTCTTATAATATGTTATAGATTGTATGGGGTTGAATTATCCACTATAGAAATGTACTGCTTATTTTAACAAAAGTCATCAATTATTATGAAAGAGAACTCCCCATAAAAGCCCCATTATAGGGGAACCATTTCCCAGTACTGTATCCTACTATCCCAGAGAAGCTTCTTCTTCCAGCATAAAACAGCATCAACAAATAAAAGATTTCTGGAAACATACAGTACATACTGAAAAAGTGTTTTTCAGGATTTATTGATCTTGGGTGCGCTTCAGACTTGTGATAAGATATAGATAGATAGATAGATAGATAGATAGATAGATAGATAGATAGATAGATAGATAGATAGATAGATAGATATGGTCTCAGCTTTGTTTCCATGTTAAACCATTTTTAACCATTTATAAATATCTTGGCAATGTTATGGGGTAGAGTGATCTCTTTTGGAACATAAACACATTGTGACATTGTCTCTTAAAATCTTTAAAGGATCTTTCAACAGGATTAGTATTTTAAAAGATAAAAGAGTTGTCAAAACGTTAACATTTCCCCTGTGTACAATATGAATTATAATGTATTATAGACCTGGAGAAGAAAACTGTAATACCTACAGCTATAGCATTTGATACAGAGGTAAAGGTTTCTGCTGACTTCATTTCCTACTGTGGTCAGAATTTAATTGGATTTGCAGCTTCCATATTATTTTTATTTTTATTGTCAGCTTTTATGAATTTGAATATTTGAGAGGTGGCAGTTTTCCAACAGATCAGCTCAGCGAGAGACACGCTCATAACAAAAGGTGTCATGGCAGAGAGAGACAGACACCCAGCTGCTAAGCACGCCTGTATACAGAAAAATAATTAACAACATTTAAATATTATCTTCACTTGTTTCTTTTAAACTGTTAGTTAAAACCTAATAGTGATTTAAAATACCATACTTAATGGTTGTTATTAACTTGCTTCCTTAAGCATATTTGCCTGGCTACCCTCATGTTTTCTATCCTTGCTTCTTGTGTCCTCGTCTCCTCTACGTCCTCCGGCAATCCATGAATGAACGTAAGGGATGGGCTTGAATTGGTTCAATGGTGGGCTGACAAGTTTAAGGAAGAGTAATGATGAAATAGTTTCAGTAAGCAAGGATGCTCGTGTTGAAGTTCATATGAGATTCATCTGTGAAAAGCCTCGCTCACACTCAGCACTGCAGATTCTAATTGTGTTCACAGCTACCAAGAGGTCCTTATACTGCTTCTGAACTTCCTTCCCACCGCATTCCTTTACACCCTGTATGTCCGAATATTTTCACGAGGGTCAGCAATGTCAACGCTTTCGCAAAGGGACTCAATCTTGCTTCTCCGCACAGTGTAGGTAGCTCTTCAGGCCAGTACTGCTTATACAACACTTTCAATTCGTGAATCAGTTTCTCGTATCCAGTTTTGTCGCCTGTCCTGCCTGCAGTAGACAACATATGAGTTCACAAATTGTCTGCTAAGCTGCGAAAAAACTGAATTTTCTTGCAAGCACTCCCTGAAAGATATTCTCTTTAATGGCATCCTGACACTGCACAGAATATTTCCCTTGCTTTTCTACCATTGCTTCGACAACTGATATCTGTCAGCAGATAGCTCTGTGTGCATCAATGACTGTGCAGTTGCTTTCTTGCAATTCGAGTGATAACTCAGACAATTCCTGCAGTGCATCACACATAACACCAAGATTACTGATGAACTTATGTGATGATTACCGCTTACTTAGACCTAAATGGCTTTGGCGTGTTACGCTGTGATGGGAAACGTCTTCAACTGTTGAATTAAAGTCCTTATTTAGAACTGGATAAGCTTTCCAAACAGCCTGCACAGTTCTAAAGCTCGACTGAATGTCAAGAGCTTCCATGCACTTTTTTAGTTGCAATTGTTTTTTATCCAGATGTGCTAAAGCACAAATATAGCTTGTTGAACGAGATCTGAAGTGATCTGTATCTCCAACATCCTTCATGACATCACTGACTGCAAGCTCCAGCCGATGAGCAGAGCACTGACATGCTATAACATTTGGAAACATGTCTTGCAACCTGTTTACTACGCCAGTATTTGCCCAAACATCACTGTAGCCTCAGGTCTTTACCCACCTGGTCGATACCTATAGGCAGCAACTGTACAACTGTATACTGTACACTGCATTGATTGCATCATCATGCCTACTTGCATCATGCCTGGGTTTTATCCATGTGAGATATGCAGGACCAGTCTGCCTATTGAAGACAAGCATGGGAGGTGTTTTTACTGCCTGGGCTAGAGCACGCCAAGGAGGCTCTGGCTAATCACAGCTTCTGTGAGTTTTGTGCCCCTTTTTCTAAGCGTATGCTTGAGAAATGGTTATTCCACAGCTTTAAGGAGTGCTCTGCATACCTTACTCCTGCTCAGCCCTATATTACTTTTTTGAGGATGCAACACTGACAATGGATAATTGCAAAGCATATGACATGGTTTATTTAGATTTCCAGAAAGCTTTTGACAAAGTAAGCAAACTTGTTAAATTTGCAGATGACACAAAAATAGGAGGAATGGCAAACACCGCTGCAGCAGCAAAAATCATTCATAATGATCTAGACAGCATTCAGAACTGGGCAGACACATAGCAAATTACTTTTAAAATAGTACAGTGTAAGGTACTACATACAGGCAATACAAATGTGCATTATAAATACCATATGGGAGACAATGAAATTGAAGAAGGTATCTATGAAAAAGATCTAGAAGTTTATGTTAACTCAGAAATGTATTCATCTAAATTCGCACAGGGGCGGGGTACCCTGCAACACAGTCAGAATACTGTTTTGTCTGCTATGGGGCTAAATCCTATGGTCAAGCCTTGTCTAAGCAGCCTCTGTCCAAATGGATAGCATATGTGTTCAGGACTGCCTGGAAGCTGGCCGACTTGCCCTCTCCAGAAAAGCTCACTGCCCATTTCACCAGGGGCATAGCAACTCCGTGGGCTTTATTTCAGGGTGCATCTGTCAAGGACATTTGCAATGCAGCGGTGCAGCTGCTCCCCATCCATTTACTTGGTTCTACAGATGTAATGTCATGGCTCCTCAACAACCTGGTTTTGGAACTACTGTTAAGGGTGGATTCTAAGCTGATCTTAACAACACAGGCATAAAGGTGTTTCTCCCTCAATTTTTATGCCCTAGCTATATGTTACTGGGGTTCCATCTGCTCTCAGCATAGCCTTGTAGAATTCTAGTTATTCTACAATATGGCTTTGGTGCACTTACCCATATGTTATGAAAAGTGAAAGTAACAAAAAGTAAATAATACAATGCAAACTCATCTATTAACAAAATATGTATCTATTAACAAAAAAACAGTACACCTTAAATAGAAATTCAACTTACTCAAGGACAAAATACAGCATACCTGAAATGAAAATTCAGTTTACACTAGGTTGCACAAGATCTTTACTTGAGCTGTGTACTTTTGCTCTACAATTTATTTAAATAGTTTTTATTTGAACAGTGCAAGCACAAAGTGCCAATCATTCCCCTCAGCCTCGCCCACTTCCATCAAGGAAATCGAGGCTTGCTCCTGCTGTCTGCCAAGAAGTTCAGCCAATCGCAGCTAACTTTAATTGTAACTCGACATATGAGTTCTGGATAGCTCTGTTAAGTTGCCCCCCTACAAACAGAAGAAACGTTGAGTCACATATCATTCGTTTGTGTCGGGTTGTGCCATTGAAACAAACATTTGTGCCACTATGGTTTTTAAGATATTAACTATTATTTTGTTGGAGAGATGTTGTCATGTTTTTTTTTTTGTTTGTTTGTTTTGTTTTGTTTTTAACTGATTAAGCAACAACACACAAAAAATACCTATGTGTTTGAACAGATGTTGGTATACCACCACAAAATATAATAGGATACTTTTTGCATTTAGTAGTATAGAATTATAGTGGTTTGCACAACTCACCCCCTACCAATAATATCACATTTTGTTGAATTCCAAATATTGCATGCACAGTTTTTCAAACATACTTTTTTTTTTTTATTCAAAGCTGTAGTTGTTAAATTAAACACTGTTATATGAGGAGGAGGTTAAATGTCAGCAAAACTTGCAAAGAAAATGTATAAAATGAAATTTACTGGTTGGATAAGTATTTAAGTCAGTACTTGGTAGAAGCACCTTTTGCAGCAATTACTGCTATGAATCTTTTTTTGGATAGGTCTCTACTAGCTTTGCACAGTAGGATGGTGAAATGTTTGCCCATTCTTCATGGGAAAATTGCTCCAGTTCTGATAAGTTTGTTGGGGATCGTCGATGGATTGCATTCTTCAAGTCTCGCCGTAAAATTGCAATTGGATTCAAGTCACGACTTTGATTGGGCCACTCAAGAACATTAATTCTCTTCTTGTTCAGCCTCTCCAGTATGGCTTTGGCTTTGTGCTTTGGCCATTGTCCTGCTGAAATGTGAATTTCCTCCCCAGTTTCAGAGTCTTGGCTGACTCAAACAAGTTTTCCTCAAGGATTCGCCTGTAATTTGCACCATCCAGTCTCCCCTCTATTCTGACAACCTTCCCAGTCCCTGCTGAAGAGAAGCATCCCTATAACATGATGCTGCCACCACCATACTTGACAGTTGAGATGGTCATCTGACCACAAAACCTTTTTCCACATGTCTGCAGTATCATCTGCATGCTTCACAAACTCCATACATGCTTTAAGATGAGTCTTTTTGAGTAATGGCTTCTTTCTTGCCATCCGTCCATACAGGCCAGCTTTGTGTAGGGACCAGCTTATTCTTGATGTGTGAACACTGACTCCCATCTCAGACACAGGACTTTGCAGATCTCAAGGTCATTGTTGGCTTCAGAGTGACATCCCAAACCAGTTTCCTGCTTGACCAGCTACTCAGCTTGGGAGCACAACCTGATCTAGGTAGTGTTTGGGTGGTATGATGCATCTTCCAATTCTTAATAATGGACTTCACGGTACTGAAAGGGATAATCAGCGCCTTTGAAAATTTCTTGTACCCTCCTCCTGCTTTTGTGCCTCTCTACCACTTTGTCCCTGACTTGTTTCGAAATGCTCCTTGGTCTTCATGGTTGCTTTGTTGGATCACTATGTGAGTTGCAGCTTGAAAGTCTTTATTTACCTGAGGGAAATTATCTCCAAGTTAAACCACATTGAGTACACACAGGCTGAAACCATTTCACTAATTCTGTGATCTTCCAAACAAATCATTTGCACCTGAGCTGATTTAGGGCTGCAGTAGGAAAGGGGTTGCATACTTATGCAACTGAGATTGATCTGTTTTTCACTGTAAATCTTACTTATTTATATTCTATATGCATTTTTTAACTTTATCAATGTGGAGTAGTTTATGTAGATTCTACATCTAGAATCTTAAAATCTAATTTGAAATCGTTGTGGAGTATGCTTAGGTGCCAACAAAATGTGAAAACTTTGCAGGGGGGTAAATACTTCTGCAAAATGCAACAAAACAAGCTTTGTAGTGGCAAAATGTAGTCTAAAATGAATACCTAATTGGTACACATGTCGGAATGTGATATGCAGGGTTTAAGTACTTCACTACCGCATCTCATCTGGTCTACCTCTCATTTTATCTGCTTTTAGTTTGAAGTTATATCGTGATTTCAGCAGGAATAGCTGACTGTTTTTCGACCTACTGCTGTGGTGAAAGGTTGCCATGCCATAAATGTCATTGCAGTTTGGGTTTCGAGACGACTGGGTTGCTGAGATCGGGTTTGAATGAAGAATGCCTAGGAGTTTTTTTTAAATTATTTTATTCTTTCTTTCCCAGAGGATCAGAATATGATTTCCTTAACTTTGAATGATATTAACTAACTTTGTGTGCCAATGGAACATATATTATTTTCTTCTCCTAAAAAAAAAACTTCCAGGTTTTGTTCCTTGCCACAGCTAAAACAGGAGAGGATCGGATTGTTTGTTGTATGGAATAAAGAGACTTATAATAGTAGAGATAATACATTTCTCTTTCCTTGCCTGGTTTCTTTTCTCAAAGACTCGTAAACCCCTGTGCTCAACAACTAATATGTTGGGTGGTTGTTTCTTCCCTATTGCTTGTATTAAATGCTTGGCTCTGTATGAAATATATTACATTGGGTTTGATTAATCTTTATTATTCATTTTGTAATAGGTGAGCTTTTGCTATTAATATTTATTGCATATTCTAAAATATTTATAGTGAATGAATATAATGACCTAGTTCAGTTTTTCTGAACATGCTCTATTACTTGACCAGTGACTTGTCAGTAATTTCGATTGTGTATGCTTGAGAGGAATCATATTAGATTTGTTTATTGGGTGCAATATATATATATATATATATATATATATAATATATATATATATATATATATATATATATATATATATATATATACACACACACACAGCTCTGGAAAAAATTAATGAGAGACCACTGCAAAATTATCAGTTTCTCTGGTTTTACTATTTATAGGTATGTGTTTGGGTAAAATGAACATTTTTGTTTTATTCTATAAACTACTGACAACATTTCTCCCAAATTCCAAATAAAAATATTGTCATTTAGAGCATTTATTTGCAGAAAATGACAACTGGTCAAAATAACAAAAAAGATGCAGTGTTGTCAGACCTCGAATAATGCAAAGAAAATAAGTTCATATTCATTTTTAAACAACACAATACTAATGTTTTAACAGGAAGAGTTCAAAATCAATATTTGGTGGAATAACCCTGATTTTCAAGCACAGCTTTCATGCATCTTGGCATGCTCTCCACCAGTCTTTCACATTGATGTTGGGTGACTTTATGCCACTCCTGGCGCAAAAATTCAAGCAGCTCGGCTTTGTTTGATGGCTTGTGACCATCCATCTTCCTCTTGATCACATTCCAGAGGTTTTCAATGGGGTTCAGGTCTGGAGATTGGGCTGGCCATGACAGGGTCTTGATCTGGTGGTCCTCCATCCACACCTTGATTGACCTGGCTGTGTGGCATGGAGCATTGTCCTGCTGGAAAAAACAATCCTCAGAGTTGGGGAACATTGTCAGAGCAGAAGGAAGCAAGTTTTCTTCCAGGACAACCTTGTACTTGGCTTGATTCATGTGTCCTTCACAAAGACAAATCTGCCTGATTCCAGCCTTGCTGAAGCACCCCCAGATCATCACCGATCCTCCACCACATTTCACAGTGGGTGCGAGACACTGTGGCTTGTAGGCCTCTCCAGGTCTCCGTCTAACCATTAGACGACCAGGTGTTGGGCAAAGCTGAAAATTGGACTCATCAGAGAAGATGACCTTACTCCAGTCCTCTACGGTCCAATCCTTATGGTCTTTTGCAAACCTCAGCCTGGCTCTTCTTTGCTTCTCATTGATGAAGGGCTTTTTTCTAGCTTTGCACAACTTCAGCCCTGCCCCTAGGAGCCTGTTTCGAACCGTCCTCGCCGTGCACTTCACCCCAGCTGCCGTTTGCCATTCTTTTTGTAGGTCACTTGATGTCATCCTACGGTTGCTGAGTGACATTCGAATGAGTTGGCGGTCATCCCGGTCAGTGGAGAGTCGTTTTCGCCCTCTGCCGGTCTGTAGCTTTGTTGTCCCCAATGTGTGCTGCTTGACCTTGTTCTTATGAACCGCCGTCTTTGAAATTTTAAGGATGGAAGCAACCCGACGCTCACTGTATCCCTCTGCCAGTAAAGCCAGAATTGAACCCTTCTTTTCCTCACTCAAAACTTTCCTTTTCAACTCTTTGGGCATGGTCAATAGTTATTTTTTGATTCCAATTACTTTTGAGGTACTACTAGCACTGTTTTGCCATCCAGCTGGTCCTATTGCAAGAGGATAGTGATGACCACAGGAGTGGTTTTTATACTTTTCCTCGTTAAATAAGATTTGGTTCAGGTGATCCCCTAATCAGTACCTCATTCAGTAGAATGAGGTGTGCCTGTGTTGGAATTCAACAGACACTGGAATGGAATGGCTGCCATACATGTAGAGATGCTGATTTAAGAAGCATTTGCAGTGGTCTCTTAATTTTTTCCAGAGCTGTATATATATATATATATATATATATATAGTATATATTGTAAGGTAGCAGGGAGGGGGGTAAAATCCTTCCCTGCTAAAAACCTTGTGAGAATGCACATTTGGGTGTTATGGGGTTTAATTGTAATTGTTTTAATGATTTAGTTAATCCTCGGCACCTGGTCGTAATTATAAATTAGAGACAGGTGCAGGGTATTTAAAAGAGGCAGCCAGACTGATCAGGGCTGCTGAGTGAAGAGCCCGACTGCGTGTGTGTCCAGTCGTATTGAAGAGAGTGCTGAGAGAAGCCTGTTTTGGTGTTTGTCAGGTAAACGGCTTAGCCGTCCTGTGGTTTAGTGAGGAACCAGTCTGTGTTTAGTCAGAGCTCCAAGAGGGAGCTAGGCATTTGTTTTGTTTATTTTCATTTCTGTGTTTATTAAAAAGTGCGCGTCAGCGCCGTAAAAGATCAATTTTTGTGTCCTGGGTCTATCTTAAAGGGGCAACGAACTCCGTGAGTGCGAGGATCGTTTACATATGGTACCAGAAGTGTGTGTGGGCGCCCCTATGACCCAGTAAAATGGAAACCCTAGAGGATTTGGTCGCTTTGATGAAGAGAAACACTGCTGCTCAGATTGAGCAGAATAAGAGATGGAGATTGGAACTTGGATTGCCAGAGCCAGAGCCGACGGAGCTGGATCCTGCTCCAAAAATGGGAGCAGGCATCCGCCGCTCCCAGAGCCCAGAGAGGAGGAGCCGCCGCTCCCAGAGCCCAGAGAAGAGGAGCCGCCGCTCCCAGAGCCCAGAGAGGGAGGAGCCGCCGCTCCCAGAGCCCAGAGAGGAGGAGCCGCCGCTCTCAGAGCCCAGAGAGGAGAGGAGCCGCCGCTCCCAGAGCCCAGAGAGGGAGAAGCGATGAACAAAGAGGAGGAGGTGAGGTGCCCACCTCCATCACCCCAGCGAACCAGTCCGGCACTGCCAGTTGCGGTCCCTTGCCCCTTGCTCCTGGACACCCTGCCGGTCTTCCTAGACCTTCCTGCGCTGGACCTGGAGCCCAGGAGTCTGCAACATTGGCCACAGCTTTTCCCCTGGTTCCCTGCTCCGCTCTTCCCGAGCACCCAGACGTCGCTGGGCTGCTGCCAGACGTCGCTGGTGCTCCCCCTGTTCGCTGCTTCGCTCCCCCTGGGTGATCGGACATCGCTGCGCCGGTCCCCAGTGGAAGATCTCTGTCCACTGCTGCATCCTCCTGTTCCCCGGTCGTCACTTCGGTCGGCCCTGTCATCCCGGTGGGGTCCCTTGTCGCCGGTTCATGAAGTGCCGGAAGGTTCGACCCACCCTCAAGTCCGCCCGTGGAAGAGGGCGGAAATGGACATTTCGGGACTTGAGTGTGGGTGGTTGTGTTTTAGGGGAGGGGGTGGCCTTGGTATGGCCGATCAGTGTTTCACACTTGAGGGGGAGGATGTGTAAGGTACCAGGGAGGGGGTTAAAATCCTTCCCTGCTAAAAACCTTGTGAGAATGCACATTTGGGTGTTATGGGGTTTAATTGTGTAATTGTTTTAATGATTTAGTTAATCCTCTGCACCTGATCGTAATTATAAATTAGAGACAGGTGCAGGGTATTTAAAAGAGGCAGCCAGACTGATCGGGGCTGCTGAGTGAAGAGCCCGACTGCGTGTGTGTCCAGTCGTATTGAAGAGAGTGCTGAGAGAAGCCCGTTTTGGTGTTTGTCAGGTAAACGGCTTAGCCGTCCTGTGGTTTAGTGAGGAACCAGTCTATGTTTAGTCAGAGCTCCAAGAGGGAGCTAGGCATTTGTTTTGTTTTCATTTCTGTGTTTATTAAAAAGTGCGCGTCAGCGCCGTAAAAGATCAATTTGTGTCCTGGGTCTATCTTAAAGGGGCAACGAACTCCGTGAGTGCGAGGATCGTTTACAATATATATATATATTTGATTGGTTCTTTAATTGTGCAATACTACTATTCTATAAGTTCTAATGCTGCTATTAGTCTACATTGCTTAACCTTATTCATAAGAATTACTTAATGCTGCTATTTTTATTTGCTATGTGTTAAAGCTCATTCACATGTGCTAAGGCTACTATTAATGTCTGTTAGGTGTTAATTATTTGCTCAAAAGTCCTTAACCCACATTATCATAGCTGACTAACAATAATGTCTTTGCTGTGTTAACCAAACCTTCTTACTCCTGATTGGTAACTTTTATAAACCATTGTTGGGTACTGAGCATTTAATGTTTGTTCTCTGCTAACCCATCTTAATTGGTAAATTTCAATCGTCTTGAACCTATTATTCAATACCTTCCTGGGTTATGTCTTTTCCTCATAAATGCCTTGCATTGCAGTTAGACTACCCTATGCTCTGATCTGTCTTTTATAGTTATAGACTTTTCAATTATTTGACAGTGTTTTTTTAGGTAAATTCATATTTAGTGTGAAATACTTTCTGTAACTGTTTAGAAATCTGGAAACCTATCAATCTAATGATTATGTAAATCTGATACAGCTAATAAATGTATCATTACCAGAGTATATTTAATGACTGTCTTTTAAACTGGGTAATTACAGAGTTTATTTCGATAAATCCTAGTAAAATTGCTGTTTTCAGTGGGGTTAAATACTACCCAGAGCTAGCCAGTGCCCTAGGAAAATACACTGTTACAAAGTCAAATCAACTATTGCTTTTGCTCTGCTGCTGCTAATAATGAACTTTATGGACAAATAACTGAAGCTTAGGTCGGCCTCTGACTAGCCTCTGGAAGGGCAGCTTGTGGATCAGCAGCTCAGTGGATTTCTAATAGCGGCGGATTTACTTCAGAGCCATAGTCCCAGGCTTGTAGCAATGAGGTTTCTTCACACCCCGGCAGCAGGGGCAAAGGTAAAATTACTATCTTTAATTGCCTTTAAAATAGTTTCCTAAAATTTGTTTCAGTGTTACTTAAAAACATTTAGACATCTGAGGCACAGCAGGCTAAGACATCCAGAACATAAAACACTCGGTCATGGAAACATAAAATCAAAACAGTAACAGTCTGCAAAGAAACGTTTCAACTTTAACAGTCTTCTTTGTGTTACAATAATAAGATGATGGATGTAGAAATGGTTATCACACCCGTTGCTTTTAGTGATCTACAGTATTTGGTAAGACGATATAAAGACAATTAATCAGCATAATAATAGAAACACATTTCATAAGGAATGTGTCGGGGGGGGGGAGCTGTATTTCATAGGACTAAGTTATTCTGGTGGGTGGGACCATTCGTTCGGTCATGGGGACGGACATTTTTCATAGGGTAGCCCATGATATCCTATTTAAAATACCCCGTCTGTTAATATATTTTTTATATATATATATATATATATATATATATATATATATATATATATATATATATCTCATACTCATGAAAAACTGTTATATCAATTTGTGTAAAAAAAATTTTTTTTTGTACAAAATGACCTTGATTTGTTAAAAAAACATGATTTTTTTTATATATATAAAATATATATATTATACATATATAACGATGTATATATATATATATATACCTTATAAAAAACTATTTGCCACCTGTCTGATTTTTTCTATTTTTGCACATTTTAAAAAACATGACTGATATAACAGTAAAGTATTTGCCACCTGTCTGATTTTCTTCATTTTGACACCAAAGTTTGTTGCTTCTTTCATTTGTTTGCTGTGAAAATAATCAAACATGCAATCTTCAGGTGTGAAAAAAATGTTATTGCCCCCCCCCCCCCCCAGTTAACTCAACCCAATTAAAGGGATGGGTCAGCTGTTTGATTTTCAGGCCTGATTTGGGCCAGCCCTGCCCAATATAAATCTGACTAACTTTGGCCCTTACCATTTTGTCAGCACATTTTTCAAAAGACATCCCTGAAGAATTCTGGAAAAAATAGTTGTTGATGCCTATCAGTCTGTAAAGGGTTACAAAGTCATTTATAAGGCTCTGGAGAGAACCAAACCACAGTCAGAGTTTGTTTGTCCAAATCGAGAAAGTTTGGGACAGTAGTGAATCTTCCCAGGGTTTTTCCAAAATCGAAGAGCAAGGCGTAAAATCATCCAGGAAGTCACAAAGAACCCTAGAACAACATCCAGGGATCTGCAGGCCTCTCTCGCCTTGGCTAAGGTCAGTGTTCATGACTCCACCATCAGAAAGACACTGGGCAAAAATGGGATTCATGGCAGAGTAGCAAGGCGGAAACCACTGCTCACTAAGAAGAACATGAATGCTCCTCTCAAGTTTTCCAAAAAGCACCTGGATGATCTTAAAGAGTTCTGGAACAATATTCTATGGACCGATGAGTCAAAAGTGGAACTTTTTGGCCAAAATGGGCCCCGTTATGTCTGGCGAAAACCAAATACTACAATCCACAGTAAGAACCTCATACCAACGGTCAAGCATGGTGGTGGTAGTGTCATGATTTGGGGATGCTTTGCTGCATCAAGACTTGGACGACTTGCCATCATTGAAAGAACCATGATTTCTGCTCTGTATCAAAGAATTCTAGAGGAGAATGTCAGGCCATCCATCCGTGTGCTGAAGCGCAGCTGGGTCATGCAGCAAGTCAATGATCCGAAACACACAAGCAAGTCTACATCGGAATGGTTGAAGAACAAGAAATTTAAAGTTTTGGAATAGCATAGTCAAAGTCCAGATCTAAACTCCATTGAGAAGTTGTGGCAAGACCTGAAAAGTCAGTTCATGCTTGAAAACCCACAAATGTCACTGAATTGAAGCAGTTCTGCATGAAGGAGTGGGCCAAAATAACTCCACGCTGTGAGAGACTGATCAATAACTACAGGAAGCATTTGGTTGCAGTTATTGCTGCTAAAGGTGGGACAATTAAGGTGGTGATTACTTTTTCACACGGGGGCATTGGGTGTTGCATAACTTTCTTTAACAAAAAAATGAAATAAGTATCCAAATTTTGTGTTCACTCAGGGTACCTTTTATCTAATATTAGATTTTGGTTGAAGACTGATAATATTCAGTGTCGAAAATATGCAGAAATGCAGAAAATCAGACAGGGGCAAATACTTTTTCACGGTAAGTGCCATTAACTTTACTATATATATTATATATAATATATATATATAATATATATATATCATACATAATAATATATATGTGTTTTCGTAAGGCAAAAGTAACCGGCACAACATAGCACAAACGAATGAGACAAGTTTGGTTCAATTCTGTTATTGTAGGTAGGCTGAGTAACGTCACTCCCCTAAAAATAATCGTTAATATATTAAAAACCATACTGGCACAAAACGTCTGTTTCAGTGGCACAAACCGACACAAAGGTAACACAAACAAATTATACATGACTCAACATTTGTGCTCTTTGTAGGGGGGGCCAACTTTATGGAGCTATCCAGAACTTGTGTGTTGAGTATCAGTTCTGGGTTCCAGCTAAAGTTAGCTGTGATTGGCTGAATGTGTCGGCAGACAGCAGGAGCAAGCACCGATTTCCTTGACGGAGGTGGACAAGGCTGATGGGAATGATTGATACTTTGTGCTTAAAAAGTTCAGATAAAAACTGTTTAAATAAACTGTGGAGCAAAAGCACACAACTCAAATGAAATTCTTGCTCACCCTAGAGTAAATTTAATTTTCATTTCAGGTATGTTGTTTTTTGTCCTTGAGTAAATTGAATTTCAATTTAAGGTATGCTGTTTTATTGTAAATATATTTTTTTGATTCTAGATGAGTTTGCATTATATTGTTTCCTTTTTGTTACTTTCACCTCTCATGATATGGTAATGGTTATATTTTGTACTTGAAAGAGAATGTTAGATTATTTTTATATCCCTTGTTCCCTGAAATAGAAATGTAACCATTAACCTTCAAGGTCGCTGTGCCCATGATGCAGCTGGGTTGAAGGAAAAATGATGTATATTTATGCCCCTTGGGTGGTCTGTGTGTGTGTGTGTGTATGTGTTTGTGTGTGTGTGTGTGTGGACCATGGCTCCATCACAGTGTTGTCAAGTGGCTTTGATATATCTTATTTAGGTTTTGGGTCTTTAAGAGGTAAATACCCAGACGGTAATGGTTACATTTCTATTTCAGGGAACCAGGGTTATGGTAATAACCTAATGTTCTGATTGGTTGTTTTGTCAATAGGCTTTCAGAATGCTAGTCTTAAATTCTCTGAACACCTGCAACTGACTTCCTGCAGCACATTTCGGGGGCCGCAGACCTCCCGGTGGGGACCTCTGTCCCCATTAATTTCCTATGATGGCAGATTTTACAAACCCATTTGTTGTTGTTATTTTAATGCAATGGCACATCAATTGCTATAATTATGTGGAATTTGTCTGCTACTGACAATGCAAACCTGATTTACGTAATGATGAATAAATGTTAAATTGAAGTCAAATTGAACAGTCAAATTTAAATAGTTTGTATTTGTGTTGCTTCTCGTGCTCTTTATAAAGATAATTCAATTCATGTACCATTCCAAATTAAATTAAATTAAGTAAAAATATTGAACTGTAAGGTATAATGTTATGGACTTAAATTAACTTTATAAAGATCAAAGAATGTCTAGGTGAACACCTTTTAAAAAAGTTTAACCACCATTATATTGTGGTTAAGAACTGGCCACTTAGTACAGCTGACAAGAAAAAAAGTATTGTGCATTTTATGATAAAAGCATGAAATCTTCTACAGTGTTTCTACATACCTTAAGGTTTATTTTTAGATGTGAAGTCATCTCAGATTTGACCTCTGATGACCTCGGACAACAATTATTTGCTATTTTAGTGTGTCATAAAACATGATCATAACTCCCAAATTACACACATTTTATGTGGCTTTTTGTGTGCTGCAGGCATCTACAGATTGTTTTCAAAGGTGATATTTGACCTGTATTTAACTTGAGAGGCTGATGACTTCGGACAATGCTGATTTTCAATTGTCTGAACCCTGCACCCTGTTTAAATTAAAGATAAACTACTTTAATGAACGTTATGGTTGTGTTCTGTCCCACAGAGTTTATATTTACATAATGTAGAAGCCACCATAAATTTATGATAACAATGACCATTGAGAGGTCAATCAGTATTGGCCCCTCGTGGCCATTATTTTCCTCTCTTGACACGTGTGCAAGGTGGCCTCTTTGGGAGGGACATAAAAATATATTTTAAGGATACAAAAAGTATTTTGAAAACACCAAACATATTTTAGAAAATGAAAAACCTATTTTGAAGACCAAAATATTTTAAGAACATACAAAAATCTTTGTCAAAATATGTATTTTATATTTGTTTTATAATTGTGTTTTTTATGATTGTGCAGTACAATACTACATGATTATAAATATGCTTGCATGCTGCAGGTGAATTTATTTAGCATACCCTACCCTACCAAACCTCAACCCAAGGATTCCAAGCCAATTGGCACTACTAATTGGAAGCTGTGTGTGCTTTATCAGAGGGGAAGATTTGTAGTGTCCAGCTAAATCAACCAAGGCACCCATTGGCAGTGACTACAAATCATTAGCAGGTCACCTCAATCAGTTTCAGGAACTTGGGTTCATGCAAATGGACACTGACATTGAAGGTCTCAATGATGGGGATGGCATAGAGGCCATAATGATGACACATCTAGCTGGCTGGCATAAAACAAGCTGCTTGAAATTCAACCAAACAAAGCTTGAACGACTACAGAGGAAATCTAGAGAAGAACAGAAGGCTGGTACTTCATCAGCTGCGCACACACGTTCAAGCCATGCCAACATTAACCTCACAGAGGCCATATGCCTCCTCTGCAATGAGTCTGCTTGCTCTGCAGGCCTTCAGAGATATGGAACGGAACCAGAAGACACTGCATTGCTTGCTAAGCTCGTACCTGTGGACCCAATTGCCCTTGATGCCATGTACCACATCAAATGCCTTGTGAAACCTACAATATAGCAAGAGATGCTGAAATCACAGGTGCTGTTGAGGATCCCAAAGCTCATCTCCATGGCATTGCATTTGCAGAGTTGGTGGCCTACATGGAAGAATCAGTTTCCACAGTCTTCCAGCTAGCTGATCTGGCACAAATGTACAAGATCCGTCTTGAACAGCTAGGTGCTGCTGGAGAGCTAGATTCACACAAGACTTAAAATTAGATTACTATCTGTTTCCTGATCTAAAGGCACATCCACAGGGAAGAGATGTACTTCTGTCATTTGATGATGACATTGGTGGTGCTCTTAGGAAGGCGTTTGACCATGATAGCGCTGCAATGCATTTGGCATGAGCAGCTCAAGTCGTGCGCAGAGAAATCTTCAACATAAAGTTCTCATTTGATGGGTCATTCAAGTAAGGATCCCAGCAAGATGCTATACCATCATCCCTGTTAGATCTTGTGAACATAATACATGAGGGTTTAAACATTAAACATCAAACTCAGGTTGTCACAACAACCAGCACAACATCAGCTCTCTCCATATCTCAGCTCCTGATGTTCAACAGTGTGAAACATGCACCTGTGGATTCCTCTGGTACAGTTTGTCACAATCGTGACCATGAAACACCACTTCCACTGTACATTGCACTGAAGATCCATGCTGTCACACACATGAGAAACCTCAGTGACACATTCTTCAGCCTGGGGATGTGTGTTTCATATGACTGTCTCCTGCAATTGACATCAGACATAGCCAATGGGGTCTGCCAACGTTTTAGGATGGATGACGATGTGTGCCCACCAAAAATGCACCATGAACTCATCACGACTGTAGCAGTTGACAGCAACAGCAAATGATTAATTTAATGGCACTGGCATTTCACTTATGCAGCATCCATCCCATCAGTTTGCAGGACTTGATCGTAGTGTGTTGTTCATCTATCAAACCTCTTCCTTCACTAGGTCAGTTGCTCCTCTGCCACCAAAATACACAAATGTGCCACCAGCTGCTTTGAAGACCGAGCAGTTCACTGTACCTGCTGTCCGTGGTCCTGTGAGACCCCCAAACTTATAGACTATTGCACGGGTTGCAGAGGCAGAGTCAGAGTGGCTCAATACATTGATGGCAGCTATCAAGAAGCAGCAGTTAGACAGGATGGATTGGGTATCTTGGGCTGCCTACCATGCTGACATCCAGAAAGCAGGGATCCCCTCTGTAGCAATCAGTGCACTGTTGCCATTGTTCCTGGACAGTGCACACTCAGTGGCCATAATTAAACATTTCATGGTCATTATCCAAGCAGCAGTTTAGCACCTCAACCCTGGTCAAGTCCCTGTTCTTGCTGCTGACCAACCACTGTTGCCTTGCCATGCAAATCCAGTGGACTTAGCCAACCACCCTTGGAGAGGACCACTTTGTCATGTTGCTCAGCAGGCTACACATCGAGATGGCCATCTTGAAGGTAAGTCCCATGATTATTAAATACACTACATGAAGCAAAGATGATTAAACAGTGATAGAAGATTTCTGTCTGATATGTACAATCCAGCAGCAACCTATAACTGCAGTGACAACATTAATTATACTTTAAACATATTTATTCTGGAATACTGCAGTAGTAGATGCAAATGAACTTAATGCTGTATTCGTTTTATATTTTCAGGTACTGGGAGACTGGCTAGATGATATCAGATGGACAAGTGCTTTAGTGCAGGTCAACATCGCAAGCAGTGGTACAGCACATTCCTTCATTAGAGCTAGCCATGTGACGAAGACCTGGCATGCACACCAAGTCACAGCTGCAAGTATCCACACACTACTGTACCAAGCATATGCATCAGCATCGCGGGGTACAAGCTGCATTCCTGAAAGATGTCATATCATTAACTGTGGCGGTTGAAGAGATGGGAAATCCGTTTCTGTAAGAAAGTCGAGATCTAATGGTCCTTGACACTGGAAACAGTGGCAGAAACAGTGAGGAAGGCTGAAGCCCTTGGTGAGGAACAGTACAACAAATTTGTTGAGGAAAGGCTTGTTCAGTCTACAAAGCCTATCACAGATGCATTGCCCAAGAACAAGTTATCACTGTTCAGTCTCTCATCTGTGAAGTCACCTTCAAAGCAAAAGATGCAAGTTGCAGCATTAAAGAATGACTGCAATCTCTTCTCGCGGATGTATATCTCCTGTCAAACAAGAGATGGAGATCTGGATCAATTCTTCACCCATGAAAACCAGGCAGCCCTACTAACACTGTCACTGGCAGGCAAACTTCGGCTTGGTACAAAGGCAGTCCTCCTTTGCTGCCTTTAGTCAGAGGAAACCCAATCAACAAACACCCTTGTTGTCAATGGAAAATTCTTGGATGGCATTGCTGGTGTTCGACGGTGAGTTGTCCCCACTACAGTAATCTCCAAAAACTGGAAAGACTTTCTACCTGTTGATGACTACAAAACTGAACTGTTCAGCTTCCTGTCCCAACAAGTGACAAGCCTTCCAACTGAAGGAGACAAAGCCATCTATGCAACTGATGAAAGGGATGACTTGTGCTCCCTGGCTGACGCCGGCGTCCCAAACCTGACCCCCTGCTCCCACGAGGAAGCAGACACCCACCTCCTCCTACATGTGTTAGATGCTGTACAGAAAGTGTGCAGGAAAGCATATGTACGCACAGAAGATACCGATGTTGTGGTGTTGGTGATTGCCTCGTTCAACCAGATCAAGCCTGACGAGCTGTAGGTGGCACTTGGTACTGGATCAAATTTACGGTATGTACCTGTCCATGAACTGGCTGCTGCGATGGATCCTGGGATTTGTGTCACTCTCCCTGTCTTCCATACATTCACAGGATGTGACACTGTCTCTGTGTTCAGCAGGAGAGGTAAGAAAACTGCCTGGGACACATGGAAAGGTTTCCCAGAGGCTACCGAGGCACTTGAATACCTCCTACTGATGCAAACTGACATCAGTAAATCGATGTCAGTACTGGAGTGGTTTCTGGTGTTACTCTATGACTGCTCGAGTGACATCAGAGAGGGCAATGATGCCAGGAAGCAGCTATTCACACAGAAGTCAAGAAGCCTGGAGAACATACCACCAACACAGGAAGCACTGTAGCAGCACATCAAACAGGCCAGTTACCGAGCCAACTGCTGGAAACAGGCTAGAACATACATACAGTACCTAGAACTAACACAGCTGTCTTTTTAACGGTATATTAAAATGCATATAAAACTACTGCAGCATTGCACGCTACGAAACTGTTCTGCGTTAAATGTAGTAAAAACAGCATGTTTATTTTAATATACTAAACATGGTGCTTACCTTTAATTCTGATTTCCTTGTATTTTCCCACAATGTATTTGTAAATCAGACATTTTGATGTTGTTGTTTATTTTACTTCAGGATATTGTCTGTGACACAGTTTTTGCAGCCAGATTGCAAATGCTGGGCTATAAAACAAAGTGGTTTAAGCAGCTCAGAGATGACTTTTGACATGCAGTGGGAGCTTATGACACTTTGTTTGATTGTTTTATATACTGTTTTCTGTTTACCCTTTTATTTTGTGCCTGAGTTTAACTCTGTTGGCTATTCAATGATAATTTCCATCTCCAGTCTTGCAATAGCTGGTTTGAAACACTATTATTCAGTAACTTGCTGTGCAGTCCTGGGTCTACTGATGGTTTGATATGTTTGATATATATATAAAAGTAAAAAAAGCACAGACAAATCAGTGGAGAAAAAAGGCAGCTCCGGAAGTTCTAGTGTTAATCAGTGTCACAAAGACGGCTGCAGTGGGTGACGTCAGACCAGAAACAGGAAATAAATGACAGAGAGAGGTGGAGTTTGATGGAGCTGAGCGAATGGTTTCGCTCACCATTTAATAAATGAACAGACAGCCAGAAAATAAACGGTTGTAACAAACACAAAAACACAGGACATGGCACATTCGCCAAAATAAAAGAGACAATTAAAACGGACTAACACTACACAAAACACGGTGAGCAGATATTTTAACTTTACGTTATTATTTTATTATTTATTACCTCCGTCTCTAATCCCATTCTCCACTCACCGAACACCAAAGAGTGGGTGAAAACATGTAGCTTTTATGCAGCTGTACCGAGACTCGATTGCTAATCAATCATTCAATTGGAGTCGCGGTACAACTGCACGTGAATTAATAAAGTGCAATTCCCCGTGCTCACATATTATTATGTTTTACTTGCATGTGAACTGCTGTGCAATCCTCTCAACAAAATACAAATATACATTTTAAACACTTGTTACACAGACCCTTTTACATCCTGTGTACCAATGACTATACACCAACATTAACACACAACATATAACAGAAAATACATACAGGGGCAGGCACTTTGCCACAAGGAGTTATGATCATGTGTTATGACACATGGTGATAAAATAGCAAATAATTGTTGTCTCTCAAGGTCAGGCTGACCTGCTGAAAGTTCCAAACCACCCTTATCAGGCAAAAACATCTTTTTTAATTAGACTCAGAACCTTAAAACATTCTGATCCAGCGAGAGCAGAATTGCAAACTATATAGAACTGAGTTAATATGCTAGAAGCAATCAAACTAGGTTTGATTATAATAATAAAAAACAAAATTATTTAAATAAATAAGAAACCTAATATAAGATAGATAAGATAAGATATAAGAGATTGCTACATTGAAGTATCTGAATTAGAACTACATGTTATCATTTAAAGTATAAACTGTAACTTATATATACAGTGAACCGATTTGTAACCTCATCCTTACCTGTCTGTAGTAAAAGCAGTGTTGGAGATGACTTATTTGTTTTGGCTGAAGCAAGGATTTTTTCTGATGGTCAGTGATTTAAAAGCCAAGATCCTCTCTATAATGAGCTATCTCATTAATATTAACAAACAAAATACCTTTCGGATAACAGAAGGTAGGAGTTTATATTAAAATAATCATTTTTCATCAGTTCTTATCAGGCAAGTAACAGCTTTGCTTGAAATGATGTTTGAGAGCTATAAAATGACTTAATGCATGAATTTGGAAAATTGCTTACAGTGGAGTTTCATATTATTTAAAACACAAATATTGGCAAGTAAACAAATCTGCTTTTGCAGGCAAATTTTTGAACCAGTGGTCAGGTTTAGTCCAAGAATGGCACAGTTAAATAAGGCTGTTATATTTAACATGTTAATTATAAATAAATTTAAATGGAAATAACTAGACTGACCACTGTATGCCTAGCACTTTCACACAAGGGCTTATGATAAACCCCTACAGTCTTTGTTCAATAAACTGTTAACACACACACACACACACACACACACACACACACACACACACACACACACACACACACAAAAACACACCTGTATATGAAAGTAAGCTAATCTCAAAAAGTGAAATATGCTGCTCAGAGGAAATATGTTGTAGACCCAAGTTAATATAATCACACAAAAAGTTATATATAAAACAGCATCTCTTTTAATACACATATACAATTGTATCATATTCTATTGTATTGTATTATATCAAGGATCCTGGGACTTTGCTTCACCTGACTTTTTAGCGAAAGAAGGGGTTGAAAAAGAAAACTATGTGATCATGTTCCAATGAGTTATATCCAATTAATTTTGAAGGTTTTTATGTAACTCCAGTTAGTTTTAAAAAGAGTTGACTGGATCCTTCTAGAATATATCATTAACTCAAAGATAAGAACTGTCAAGGCAGATTGATGATCAGATTTAATTGGGACTCCTGATGTATTCAATGAAGGGAAAATCCTATATAAGCCCAGAGCAAGATCTCATTCGATACCATTGATCTTGATCTTGCAAGCTGACGTGCTCCATGCTCTGAGGGTCTCTGAAAAACTGATTGCTATTTGAGTTGAAATCACAAGTCTCTGCCTTTCGAAGACATTTCTTATTTTTTATATCTCCTACACTACACCTTCATATACTGGAAGGTAAGCATATATTTTAATTTATATCTCATTTATATTGGATGCATTGCTATAAGGTATAGAAATTATGTTTTAGTCTTAAGAGAGTGACATATTGTATGTTGTAGGATTTAGTGGTGGGCGCATTAGCTTTTTGCATTTTATAGCCTGAAAGCTACATATATAATAACTATATTAATATTACTGTATTGAAGTCCTAATGCTGTTAAACCTGTAAAAGTAGTGGATCACCCAGATTGCTTATTACTTGGGATTTACGGTGTACTGCACAACCAACCAATCAAATTTTTAAAGCATATAATAAACTGAAAGGGCACTACTACTGCTCAGATTCATTAAAACTTCAAATTAAATGAGTCTGTGTGATTTTATTGCTTATTAAAAAGTTGTCTGGACAGATAGCATGCCCAGTGCATGAACAAAACCACGTACAGTGGTTTAGAACATCTCTGTCCTCCTTAAACATCTCTTCTGGGTTTAAGAGTGTGCTCAGAGCATATAAATAAATAAAAAGAGTATGTGCAATTCTAACAGTTGGTGTCCACAACATGGGCCAAGCTAATTAATGATCCATATAGACTAATCAAGAAAATCACTATTAAATAAAAATCGACCAATATTTTTTATTAAAATTGTTTAACATTTTAAAACAAATAATAAAATCACTTAAACATTTTAATCCCATATGCAATTTTGTAAGGTAAATTGGGTATGGACATTTAAACCCAGAAAACCAAGGTTATGCTACACCAGCAGATGCGGTGACCTTAACTCGTGCACAAACCTTCCGGTAAAATAAGGTCTAGCAAAAATATAAAAGAAGATATTGAACAGGCTACTGCAGATAGTCAAAATTATGGCAGTAAAAAGGCTTACAATAGATGATCTTATTAAGCGAAGCAAAGAGATAGCAGAATCGGCTACTAATCTCTTGGAAAGATTATTCCAGAGTTTTGGACAGGGTAATCAAATAGAAATTGCAATGAGTGACAGTGAGGAATCATTACATGTGGGGGCTTTCATGGAGATCGCCCTGAGAGAGAGAGAGTGAGGAAACACAGGCTGGCAGAAGCCTGCAAATATGTTAGTCAGGAGATAAATGAGAAGCTTTAGTATTCTACCTCTAAATCAGAGGAAGAGAAACTGATCACAGAAAAAAAGGGAGTGACCTCTTAAATGAGTTGTTAACCTTTCAACTGGGAGCAATAGATCCAAAGAGAGGAATAAAAAGAAGTTAAGCAAGCAAAGTAGTGAGTCAACTGGAGCAGCTGCAGGTAGGGACTGTTCAGTCCACCCAGAGGGGCGGCAACCAGCAAGGAGAGAGGGAGCTCACAGGCTACACCAAGTCACTCGTATAATCTGAGGCAGGGTCCTAAAGAGCAGTCGAGATTATGACAGAGGAGGTAGAAGATTATTTAAAATAATTTACTTAAAAAAAACTATAAATATATATATATATATATATATATATATATATATATATATATATATATATATATATATATATATATATATATATATATATATATAAAATAAATCAATTAAATTAAAGACCAGGGTATGAATTTAAGTACAACATTATAAAGAAAAGGTTAGCCGTATCTCATCACACGGTAATGGGGTTATTTAATTATGCAAGGAACACAGTGCCAGGGTACTCAGTATTAACAACCAGTATCAGAGTATACCCAGGAAATATTTTCCTGGACAGAGGAAGATGAATTTAGGCTTAAAACAGCTTAATGTACTTGTAACAGGGGAGGTCTGTGCTGACTGTTTGGCGTAAACGTGGTACTGCAGGAAGGGGGGCAGCAGCCTCATAGAGTGACATATTGCAGTGACACGAAGAGGTGGGGAAGAGGGTATGTTGGCTTTCCCTCTCTGAGTAGCTGAGAGGTGGGCCTGGGGGGTTTGAGTCTGGGGGGCAACCCAGAATGCAGTATAGGAATCTCAGTTGCAAAAAAAAAAGAAACTCAACATCACTTTGAAGCGGTGTAAGGTTGCACGAAAATGTGATTTAGAAGTCAGGGTTAATGCATATCAAATAGCAATTCATGCATGTAGCCAATCAAAGCACAGTGGGGGGAGTAAAGTTACAACCAATAAGGATTCAACTTTCCCTTTAAGTGCACCTGTGTGTCTGGAATAGCGAGCGGATGGCATTTTGAAACCAAACAAAAAAGAATAAAGGAGACAAAAGTGCAACAAAATAAAAAATGTCCAGCAGCCCAAGTGAGGAGGATGACTAAGCCCCTCAAGCAAGGCTACAATTTTTTTTTTTTAGCAGCCTGGAGGTGGAGAATGAATACTTATGAAATAAAAAAAAAAAAAAAAAATCTATAAGGCTTTGTCTGACCTACCTGGCACTTGCAGCATCTGCAACCTCCACCACTGGGGTTTCAAGTTCAGCATCTGCTTCCCTCAAACCCTGTAATCTTTCCTCTGTAAGTTCAACATCCATTACGGAGAGCTATGTAAAACACAACCAGCCAGGATGGTATTGATAACTTTCCGAGGAGTGTACTGTAGTGTTCCCCCAGAGATATCCAAACATTGGAATCACATTTTGAGGATTACAAATGTTATCTCAATTGCAGTATGAGCACATTTAAAGGTACAATAATACTTATGTTTGGCAGGGGTCATGGGGTTGAGCAACAGTGTCAGTAGCCACTGCTTCAGTGGATACCCATTGTCCCCTATCAACCAGCCTCTCAGACTGTCATCTCGCTGAAACGCAGCTGCCACCTGCGAATTAGTGAGGATAAGAGTCCTGAGGGAGCCAGGATAGTTTGCATACACATTTGTAATGTAGTTGTTGGCATTACACAATTCTTACATGTTGACAGAATATGTTCCCTTGTGATTTATGTAGAGGTGCCTATCTTGTTTGGTGAGTGTAGCTGTACATGTGTGCAATCGATGGCTTCCAGGACACCCATACCTCCCAAGAAAACCCTGCTTTGTATTTTGTTGCAGCTTGTGAGAGACAGGGCAATGGAAATTCTCCTCCCCGCTTTACTAAAGCTGCAGGTACACCTTGCACTGCACAGTCGACTGGCTTATGTCTGCAGTAAACTAGTAACCCACAGTACATTGGAACGAGCCAGTGGCACACAATCTTAGTGCAGCGGGTACCCTTAGTGCTATAGACAAACAGTGTGCCCTCCGCATCTCTCCTTCCAGGTCAGCCTGAAGCAGTTGGCAGATGTCAGTGATTGTTTGTCTGCTGAGACAAAATGGTGGTAGGCATTTCCTGACTTTTGTAGCTTCAAGCTTAAACAATAACTATTTTTATAGAACTATTTTTGTAATGAATAGATAAATAGGTATTTATCATTTTATTATAATTTGAACTAAAATCCCATCTTCTAGATCCAGCCGTACATAGTGGAGAAAATCTGACTTGTGGGTAGCTGTGGGTATGTAGGTTTATGAACAAGGTCAATCAAAATCTGAGCATATTGACAGTGGGGCTTGAGTGGTTTTTAACCTTTTGTGAAAGAATTCTGACCCTTTGTCTTATCAGCTACAGCATGTTTTAACATAGTCATGAAAATAGTGAACTTGCTTTATACTACACAGTTTGAGAGATTTCATATTCAGTGTTTCTGAGAATTTAGTTTTTTCCTAAATCTTACTTTGGAATATGTTCTGCATTCATTCAAATCAAACGGCAGCTTGATCGGGCAAATCGCAAGGTTCAAAATTATGCTGCGTTGCTAATCAGATGCAGAGCTTGATCTAAGGAAAGCAATTATCTGAATGCAGTTGTTTAATTTAGGTTTAAACATTAAACATTATACATTTGCAATTAGTATTATTTGTAAAAATGTTCATGCCAATATGTTTTTAAACAATATTATACCCTTTCTCTTCCTCTGAACAAATCAATGTCAAATGTGTGAAATATTACATTTTCACAATATCTTAAAACTTCAAGTCATGTATATACAATAATTAATCTTTATTTCACTGACAAAATAGATGGTAATAATTGTACTTGAAATTTAACCATGTGATTACTTTAGAATCTTTTTTGAAATAGTGTGTAGGAGAATTAAAATAAACACAGGTTGCCATGGAAATTTATATTTATATAATATACCTTTATATATTATATATATATATATATATATATATATATATATATATATATATATATATATATATAAATTCGAACTCTAAAGACAACGATAAACTGTATTAAATTATCTGATATTACTAATTTATATATACCAGTTTATATTAAAAGGGTATATGGTTATTAATCGACTGTTTTATGTAAAACTAAAGCTGAACTTCCCGGTATAAAAGTTTCGAAATTTTCAAAGATTAACACCTATTTTATTAATTCCTGTTTTTTTTTTTTTTTTTTTTTAAGATGTAAGATGTAAAACACCTCTTAATTTTTCAAAAAATGTAAGAATAGAGGAAACAGTTTGAAAATATGGCCCGAAGTGTCTAATTTGCAATACTAATTTCTACCTTTTACCATAGTATTGAAATGATAACTTGACAGCTGAAAATATTTGTTAAAAACATGTCCTACTCCAATATTGTTTAAATTTGTCAAGGAGAGGAAACAAGAACATACTGTAGGCTGAATGAATAATAAATGAAACAGCTCTGCAGCATAAATCAGATGATTAGATGCATTAAAACATAAAGACATAGAATATGTCAACTTTTTGTTCTTGATTTCATAGAACATTTCACAACTGCACAAAACATTTTAGATTACCTTGTGAAGATAAAAATCAGTTATTCAAAAATGCTTTGAACCAGTTCAGAAATTAATACCATACATGCCATAATATAAACATGCCCAGGTAACTGGCTTTAATTTTGGAAAGCAACATTAATTAAAATTGTATCAGTGATGCCTATTTGAAGGAACCTCTATAAGTACACGATATAAAAATGCCAATAGGGTTCAACTGGACAGATGGTGGGATTTGATAATCACTTTTTTGTAAAAATGAATGTCTCCTTCGCTCTTTAGATGTCATCCAGCTGTACAACCCCTTAGGGAAAACTACCATTTGCTAAACACATCTCCTGCATTAAGCTTTGAACAATGAAATGATACACTGTTTTTCTTTCATGTTCTCAGCCTCCTTAAAATAGCTTTGTCAAATACAGTAGAAGGGGAAAATCCCCTCTGGCTCCTGCATGCATGCTTTCAGTCGTAGAAAGCACACCCACCTCAGAGCCTGACCTGCATGTTCTATTAGATGAGGAGATACCCTTTTTTTCTCCTAGTCGCAGGTATGTTCTGCAGAGAGAGAGAGAGAGAAAGAGAGAGGCCATCCCTTTTTGTCTTGAAGATAGTGCAGCCCTCCACTGAGCAGCAGCAGCCTGATTGCTTCTAGTCTGCCTGCTTGTTTGGTATGCATGAGCACAGCTGCACCAAAAGAGAGGAGGCAGATTTCTTGAGGTTGATCAGATGCTAGAAGCAACTGTACTTTGCCACCATTGAAGTAGTGGGAAGTGCCAGTTCTCTAGTACCAAAGAGAGGGAGCTGTTGTTGGTTACTATGGTCATGGGGAATTCAGTGGACAAAAAGAGACCAGCCTAACACTTTTGGCTATCCAGGTTCACAAAGTGGGATTTAAAAAAGGGGTAATGAATCAGCTGGATGCTCCCCGGCCTCTGAACTGGACCATTCGGAAGCTGTGCCATGCAGCTTTTCTCCCATCAGTTCGACTTCTAAAGGTATGGGCAAGTTTTCTGTTGAAATAAATGTGATGGTTTTGGAGGTTTCTCAGCAGTGTGTCAGGCAGACTCTACCATGAAAAGCTTTTCAGACTCTACCATTAAAAATCTAGTTGCAACTTGAATTATTAATTTATTCAAAGAGATTAAGGGATTATTCATTATCTTCTGATATTTTCATGCAATTTTGATTTATCTGAGTTATAATTGCCACTGTGTGATACATTGACTATGTTGCATGCTATTTGCAGTTGTATTTGTAATCTTTCTAATACTGTCGTACTAGAGATTTCTAAAGGCATTTTATAAACAGAGGGCAAAGTAATGATGAAGTGTTTTTTCAAGGCTATTTTCTTCACGGCAAGGAGAATTTACAGTAACTTTTTTGTTGCTCTTTTATCAGTTGTCAAAAATTAAAAGTATGTATTTCCATATGCAGAACATATGGTGTACAGATTACTTGTCGGGAGATTTTTGACCAGCCAGCTGTACTAAAGAGCATCTAAAATAAATCCTGTGTTTGATTACTACTTAATAGCATATTTTGTACAGTGTACAGTATCTGATAGTTATCTGTTGTACACAAGAGTATTACAAATAGGGTGTTAATCATACCGATTCACAGTGTTCAAAGTATATAAAATCCCTTGTATGGGTACTTAGTATGTGTATGCGTGATGTACTCATTATCTTTCACAGAAAAGTCTGTACAGTATGTGCTTGTATATGTAAAATAACAAAGACTGTGTAAGGCAACGTAGCAACGTAGAAGAGAAACAGATGGTTATTCTTTAGAAATACTGACAAATGTGTTGTTAATGTTATAACTCACTTAACTTCCCCACCTGCCTAATAATGAAATCAGTAGCATGTAAGGGTTTGCATGACCATGTTTGTTTTAGCCTTGAAGAAACAAGCCTGCAGTAATCTGTTTATTCAGGCCAATAAGTGCTTGCAGTTTTGTATGAAATCTGAACCTAATTAATCCTTGCACTTTTTTTCATAAGAACCTATTTTGGTAAGCTATATAAAAAGTATTCTTTGGGCGATAAAACCATTATATTTTTTCAGACTATATATATATATTATATCATTATATATATCATATTATATATATATATATATTATATTATATATATATAATACAGTTTTTACAAAATGTGCGTTTCCCACCCAAGGGGGGGTCGGATTTTTTGTGAAACATCACACTGTTAGGACAATATATATATATATATAAATATATATATATATAATCTATATATTTATATATATTATATATATATACACACACACACACACACACACACACACACACACACACACACATGATGTGTGTGTGTGTGTGTGTACCTACATTACCTTTTCCTTTTTAATTTTGCACCTTTTGGTACACATCAGTTTTCATTTTTCTAATTATATATAATAGCCCTTTTTCTTATCTGGTTTTTTAACCTTTTTTGATCAATGAATTGCACTACTTATTTTAAAATAAACAATATTAAATGATGTGTGACATAACCCAATTTGTTTAATGCAGCTAATTGCAGTCCACGGTTGATTTGCATGTGTTTGAGATACAATTTTCATGTATCAGTTTAATGAATGCTGTATATACCGTAACAAATGTAGGAATGCATCAGCTGCTTTACATTTACCTCTTTTACCTCTTTAAAGAATGTTACTAGAAGTAAAATCTACCCTTGTGTTTTACAATTTTACCCACAAGTTTGAAATAAAAATGCATTCTCAAAATAATACTTCATTTATTCCTGAAAAGTGTTGCAAACACCCCCATCCCCTCCCCCTGGACTTTGGCCCATCCACTTTTAGGATGTATTCACACTGGGTCCGTTTAGAGGGTTTGGGCTACACTCGTACGGTTCGATATGTTTGGTGTAAACTGTGAACAACAAAGTCTGCTTGGGAAATGAACTGTCCCGAATCCAACTAAAGAGGGTCTTGATCCGTTTGTCAAACGCGCAGTTTGGTTTGCTTGCTAAATGTCAATGTGAACAGCTGCCGGACTCATAGGACACATAGGAAACGAGCTATACAAGGGTAACCTGACTCGGAAGTAAACACTTCGCTCATAGTTTAAAGTTCATATTCTGAGAAAACAAGTCTGGCAAAAATGCCTTTGCAAACTACATTAGGGTTACCAGACATTCTGTGAAAACTGCGATTGTCCGTTTCAGCCTTAATTTGTTGTCCTAGTCGGAAACAGTAAAATTGTTAATTGTCTCGATTTTGCTATTTAATTTTTTTATTTAAATACAAAACTACATCAGTGTGCTCCACAAGTTAATAGCAGAGTAATGTATTAGGTTGTGATAGTGCCATTCAACAATAATAAAAATAAAAAAAATAACCAATTATGTGGATTATTTGTTTAATCATTGTTATTATGGGTATACCTTATGTTTAAATGGTAATAGCTGATCTATTTTTTTAAATATGGCTTTTTGAACATGTATCAGGTGTTGACTAGATGACATTATAAAGAACACATTGAGTTGTGATCTGCAATACTTTTACCCAATTTTTAATTTTTTAACTGTTATTGTGTTATTATATATTGTTATTTTAACAGCTTTAGAGTTTCTATGGCGTCTGTGAATTGAAATAAAAAACCTCCCAGTTTGTCACTGTCGAAATCTGGACAGTGGGAGAAACTGAAGCTCTGACAGAAATTTGGTCAGACACCAAAATCCAAGCTGAACTGGAGATAACTGGAGAAAAAAAATTGTAAAATCTATTGTCGTTTCTTAAATTACTTTGTTTAATGCCGACAGTAGGAGAACCGTGCAGAATTGCATAAACTGCATTATTCTCCTACTGTAGGCATTCAATACATGTAATAATTAAAATAGTGAAGTGCTCCCTCAGTGCTTTCTTCCACAGCAATATATATATATATATATATATATATATATATATATATATATATATATATATATATATATATATATATATATCATCATATCATATCATATCTGAATCTAAAACATACTATATTAAAAACTGGAGCAATACATCAATAGCTGCCAGCTGTCAATATGCCTTGCAGGATAATGTAAACATCCAGTTCACACACCATGTAAATGAATCGAGGTCACTTGAAAACTGCACTGTGAATACAGACTCAGTGCTGAAGAAAAATGGAAAAGGACCAAAAAAAAAAAGAACTTTAGTTCATGTCCAAATTAACATGTTCTCTTTGCTCGCAGATAAGTGTGAACAGCACGCACATGGACACATTGTTTCAAACTAAACAAAACCAGACCAAGTCCGTTTGAAACGGACCAGTGTGAACACAGCCTTAGAAAGTTTCCGGCACCGTTTATCCTCAGGATTGTTAATATCTAACAGAAATACAGAAATTGGGACTAGGACATAAAGCAAATAATAAAAACTCTAAAGATTTGATTCACTAGGGCAGAGGTTTTCAACCGGGGGTCAGGGGTATGGAGGACGACTCAGAAATGCAAAAATAAAAAGGAAAGTAAAAGAAAATAATGATCTTGAATTGATTTTTTTTTTACGGAATTATAAGTTATCTCTAAAACGCTATGCATTAATATTTCATTTTTGTTTAGCAGCTCAAATCTTTATAGAAGCCATGAACAGCATAAAAACATAACATAAAATCCTGTACATACTTTCCACCTGTACGCATGCTTGATTTCGATTGAGTGGATTTCCACTCTGATATTAGGGTGGGTGAAACTGGCAATTCTGTCTGTGGACAGCGCTCTGTGCTGCTCACAAACTTTGCTATTTTCAACGTATAATTGAATACTAATCAGTGAAACAATCGTTATGCACTTTTTAGAAGTATAATGCTCCGGTAAATCTAAATAACCACAATACTCATACTTTGACTGTTGTTTTGTTTTGTTTTATTTATTAGGCACGGCTTCATTTTAGTAAGAGCAATAGTGGCTGGTTGAATTTGTTGGCATTGACTGGACTATCAAAATGCAGTTTGAGAAATGTCAGGCCTGTTGTCCTCCTTTGGTTTTACCCCTGTGTTGGACTGCAATGCAACTTCATTTACTGTATACAGTAGCTTTTATCCACACCAAACCACTTTTTAAACATACAGCTACACAGTTCATGCACATTCTTCCACTTTCTTTTGACCCAAGTAATTATTGTTGTTTTTTGGCTGCTCTTACTGGGAAGTAGCTGTCCTCAACCAGGAAGAATAGGTGCAAAGGAAGAGTTCTAATCGCTTCCACACCGTGTGACTTCTTAAGAGTGACTTCACTGCAATGATCTCTGTTGATTGAGTTCAGTGCTGCTTTACAGCCTAAACACATCTGTAAGTTTCATTTCCCCACATAATAAATGGCTTTGCCTCAAGCTTTGAGCAGAAATTCTTTAGGCATCTTTGGGCTTCAACAACAATTCACCCACCATGCTAGATTTAACTCCAGACTACTCCATATGTCAGACCATTATAACCAAATTAAAGTGAGCAGTGCATTTGAATATGAGGTCTCTAGCTTCCATAGAGTTTCAGTTTATGGACACATTATGCTGATCATTTTATCTACAACTGTATAACTCTTACGTTTTCAGATTGAAAATTTCATCTCAGATGAGGAAAGAAATAAACAATGCTGATGCAACATAAAAGGAACTTTTCCAACTAATTATTGTCCCCAGCTTAAACATCACTCAATGCTACTACTCAGTGACATTTTCTATAGGCATTTTAATGATCATAGTAAGGCAATGTAATTGGACTGCATCATAATAAAGTGAACTAACTGTTTTTTTAGCAAAGCTGCAAATTAATAAAAGGCACATTATTAAACAAATGGCACACTGTTACATTATGGACATTACCATTAGTGTATGTCAAAAGACTTTTAAATTATACTAGAAAAAGTTATGAGTATGAGCAAAAAAATACCCTTTGTCATCTAAAATGCAACTGTGTCAGTCCATGGAACTGCGATACATATTCTCTATTGATTCCTATAATAGTAGAGAAAAGCACTGCTTGATATGCAGGTGATTGAGACGGAGGTTGGAGCTGACACACCTGCAGGCATACAGGTTTTATTTCAAGCAAACAGCTCACATGACACTACCAGCAATGGCAGCGCAAGGAGAACAAACATTAAAATGTACAAACAAGCAAAATAAAACATTGTACAAAAACTAACAAATAGAAAGAACCATGAAGACGGCCTGCGCTACTCACCTACACAGGAGGTCCCACTCATACACCTTGCTTTGTTGGGATTTAAACCCTGTTTGGTAAACAAACCCCAACCCTGGTTAAACACACAGTCATCCTCAGTTTCGGTTTCTTCTTCAACAATTAAACCCGACTCCGGTTACACACCTGGTCATCGGCATTTTCGGCTTCTTCTTTTTAAAGCTCCAATCCTGGTTAAGGCACACATTCATCAGAAGGTTTCAGCTGTTTGTTTTGATAGCGTGGATGATCCTAATCCTGGTGTTTGTTATGGCCTTGCAGCAGCCCTAAGGTGCACAATTTGAACCTTTTCATAGCTGTCATCCCGCTGGAACACCTACCTGCTGATTAGGATCCCGCAGCTGGCAATCACACACAGTAGGTAGGATCTCCCAGGAGTCAAAGTACTACATATTTGTATAGATCTTTATCTATTACCTGGTATAAGGGATTGTGACAGAAAGTGAAAGAATTCTAGTCAACAATCTCCCTCCCGACCTGTGAAGGTGCTATATAACAGGAACAGTGTCCCTCGTACTGGATGGTCTGGCAGTTCATTCCAGGGTCATCAAGGAAGGGGGTGGAGTCACAATGTCCGAAGTGATCGCCGTAAAGCTGAACATGATGTGTCAGTTATGGATTAGTGGAGACGTGATTGGACTAGCTATGAAAGGGGGAGAGACTAAGAGTATAACATGTATGTCGATGTAATCTGTTCCTTCGTTGTGGTTACTGAGAGGACCCTTTTAGGAAATGGAAGTAATTATCGTGAGTGTTTTTTTGTTTTGTTTGTTTGATTGTGCTAACTGTCTTTTGTCACTGTTAGATGGCTAACACAAACCAGGAGCTGTCGCTACTAGCCAGCACCAAAACCCAGACTACACAGCACCCCTGTTTCACGAACTGTTGTCTTTCACCCCACCTGCACACGAGCACTCACTTTCTGGAGAAGTGACCTTCTGTCTGGAAAAGTGTCTGTGTTTGGTGTTGTTATAAAGTGTCGTATTATTTTGGGATTGAAACTCTTATTTTGCACTGTGCGATACATATGGCTGTGTAGAGCCCATGCTTGTTATTTAAGTGTTGTTGACACGCAACCCAGCCAAATGAAGCTATTTTATTGAATTTTCACTGTTTTGTGTGTGTTACTCCTGAGTACTGAACAAACTACACCTGTGCACTGCAAGTCACTTTGCCACAGGGATATTATACACAGTGGAGTTGATATGGGATGCAGGAAACTCTATATCCATTTGTCAGTGACAGCACCAAATAGGATTAAATCCTGCACCTTAACCAGCTGGGTAAATGGGATGCAGGATCATTAGTGTTTGACATTTTTGGTTTTTATCTTAAAACAAAATAATAAATCTGGGTTTATTTTACATATATTAAAATAGCGCTGAAATCGGTAATAAATAGTTTTTAATTGAAACATAAAATCGAAAATCGGGGTGAAAAAATCTTAGAATACATTCTTTAAATGTGGAATATGATGCGTGACAGTTCTGGTTTCTGATTAAGTTTAATGTCCCTGGTATGTATGATGAAGCAGAATCTGTGCAAGTTGAAGTTAGCTGGTACTTTGTGAACGTTTGGACATTCACTGTGCTGATGGAAATAGTAGCTGCAGAAGGCATGAACATCAGTACAAAACAAGCCAGGTTTATTTGCTTTGAAATCATAAAAAGAAAATACATTTTACAGAACTGATCGGTGCAAGCCATCGGGCGACGCATCAAAAATCACACTGGACATTTCCATCACTGCATTCTGTAAGTTTAGCAACTAAAGCACCACCCTTTTCTGTCAAATATTTACAATTAAGATTGTTGGTATTAGACAATGTTTTAGCAATACATACCTCTGCAATAAATAGTCATTTTTAGCTCTTTTTATTAGAGTGCATGTAAAAGCAGCATAAATGTATTGCTTGTCTCTTGTTTTAGTTTAATGTGTCGCTTATTTTTCAGTATGTTCTTTTATTGTCAGCACGAACATGTACCTCAATACAGCAGTATTTGTAGCGCTATGCATCCTTTGCCTCATCTAACCCACTTCTGCTATTTTTGCTTTTTGTATACTTCAAAACATTTGTTTTCTTTTGAATATTCATAAACTGATTTATGTTTTCTCCCCATTGCTCATCCACAAAAAATATTATATTTTGTGTGAAACAATTTAGTTTTTGATCAAGCTAGTAGTTACTACCTCCAGCAATTGCCGCAATAATCAGACTTTGATTGTAAATATTGAAAATATTGAATAATAGACAAAAATCTGGTATAAATCAGTAAAAACTGCCGTCCAATTAAAAAAAAAAAAAAAATCCCGTAATTTTTCAGTAAAATTCGGAATAAACTGGAATCACGTAACACTCACAATCATGCATTCTGTACGCCATTTTTAGAAAAGCACTCATTGACAAGACATTCATGAGTATGGCCTGGATGTTCATGCAGTATAAAAATGGGAAGTCACTTAATAAAATGACTTTGCAGCTGAATTTCCACAAGTTTGTTTGAGATTTACTTGCAATTCTTGGATGATTTCAAGAGCGTCGTTAAACAAGTTCCAACTGATTCCAGTCTGGTAAAGGAGCTGAGTTGTAACAGATATGCTCCTTTATTTCAGTTTTGATAACAGATCTTGGGAAATTGTAATTGCAGCTGTTTCTTCAATATCAAGACAATGTACCTCAGCGTGTTAGTATGGGCTGCAGGGAAGTGGAATCTGTTGTGCCAGGTTTTTGAATGTCTGAACCAAGGTGCTTTAAAAAATATATCTTTTTTTGTATTTGAGACAAGTCTGCCCACATCTCGATAACATGCGCAGACTTCTTCAGCCACGTTGTGATGTACATGTGACAGGAGGACTGGATTAATACAGAGGCTTTAGGGGCTACAGCCCAGGGCCTCAGATTCTGAGGGCCCCCAAAATATATACTCTATAAACCGGGGTTCCATGAAGTTTTAAGGTTGTCTTAAAACACAGCCTGCCTCATTTGAAGCCCCCCTTCCCCCCAAAATAAATAAATTAATCAGACAAGCTGTAGCATTACACAAATATTAAAAAAAACAACATTCCATAAGAAAGTGCTGTGTACTATCCTTGTATTATCTGCTAAACATTTTTTGACTGCATATATATTTGCTGCAAACCTATTATACATGTACATATTTGTAACAGATAAGGACAACACATTTCCAGATAACTTGGTTTTATGACAAATGAATCTGCAGTTTGCACTTCACATTTTGTATTTCAAACTGCCAGTAACTAGTGCTGTGGTCACTGCTCATTTTCAAAACTGGCGCTAATTCAAACATCGAATCAGGTAAAACACGAATCAGCTAAGACTGAACAATTTGACATTAATGTTAGTCAAGCATGGTAGTAGTAAAACAGTAAAGGGAAGCAAATTAATATGCAAAGCAGGGCCCCCAAAACAATAACAGCCCCGGGACCCCATTAACCTTAATCCGGCCCTATGTACCGTACAAGTTAGTTGCACCATTTTTGGGTACAGCAGCTGCCTTGAAAATATAAGGTGCCATGTCAGTCACAAATAATAGCACGTTGTCGTGGTTACTTTCTTCTGGCCATAGCAAATTCAATGATTCGTTGAATAGCCTTGCAAAGGTATTTTCTTCTGCTCAACCGTACTCCAAACCATTTCCATTGTTTCTTCATATTATTTTGACAAATAATTTGTTCTTAATGATGACTCATTGGGAATGTGTTAGTTGGTATAGTTTTCCAAAAAAAAAAAAAGATTTATGATTTTCAGTTGCCATAAGGGGTATCAGCTGCAGTAAATGCACAACAGAAATCTTTTGGAAACTGTGATTATTTGCCTGTAGAAGTAAACGCACCACTGCCTGACTGCAGAAGATGCTATTTATTTATTATTTTTTAGCTTTTGAACTTACACACTGCAGATGTTTGACTGTTTGTATACGCTGTTCTACGAGGGGAGAGTGTAGTGTGCACGGGGGAAGGCAGCAGCACGGCTGGTAGGTGACGTAATCACATACAAACACGTAAGTCCGATATATGCTCCTTGCAAAGGAGCCAGACTTCTTGTGCAGTAGTATCGCCGCTATGCTTTAGTACAAGAGGTCCTGTGTGTGGATTGCTTCGCCCTGTGTGAAGCTGCTGCCTGCGGGAACCGAGATCGTTACAATCTTTTTTTTTTTAAGAGCAGCAAACAGGTAAAACTGATCAGCTGTTCTGATCAGGGCAATGTTATTGATTTGATGGGGAAAGTAATTGCATACAGAAAATAAATAGCGATGTTAACTTATTAGTGACTGAAATATATCAAAAGAATAACAATACAAATAAAAATACATTGTATTCATTATTATTGTTTTTATTATACAAGTGGTTGCTGCGCATGGTAGCCTATGTAAGCAACAATATTAATTTTAGCAAAGGGTCATTTACTATTTTATTTCATTCAGTTTAGAGGCAAGTTTAAAATCCTGTTTTACCGGGTTCCTCAAAAACTTGCTCTATCGCGCTTCACTGGCTTGCGACCATGACAAATGTTGAATTTTTTCAACATCATCCCACCATGAGGATTTTGCTGTCCCACACACGCAAGAAAAGGCCATACGACTTTTCAACAGTGCGGATGACCGTCGCAGACCACTGACTGAGACCAAACATTGGGTCACAGTTGGAAGTATAAACCAGCCTTTAGACTGGAGGGTAGACGCTGGCAGACGCTGTCCATTCACTTTTTTGTTAGGGTGGACGGAGTTTGTTGAAACGCCATTTTTTACACTCCATCTACATTGTTATTTATCTTGTACAGTAGCCTATTTTATTTCTACCCAGCACTTCATCGTTTAAGGGGCCCTTCGCAACTTCTGCTTTTACTGCATCTGCGTGTGCACTCTAGCGAAACAGCAACTCGAGTTGTACTGAACTTGACATGACAACTGGTAGAGGGGATTTCATTTATTTATTTATTTATTTTGAAAGAATGTTAGCACATAATAATAACATGTCTTGATTCAGTTCAACATTTCTAAAATAAACTAAGCAAATATTTGTATAACAGCTGGTCTTGTTTTTTCTCTTCCAAAAATGACAAACACTATCCAAACAGATTAGATGAAAAATAGCATTTGCTCCAAACAGGCACTTCATTCCTAGCAAAATCGCTCCATATGCAGAGAGTAATTGTGACAGCGCATAATACAAAGCGAAATTTATTTACTAGCATATCGGTGTTAAGACACTCACATCTGTTTTACTATAGTCTATAATATAAAGCCTTCCGTTCTTAATTTTATTGCATACAAATTGTTGTGATTTTTTTATTTATTTTTTATTTCGTTTTTAAAATTTATGCATACAACTTAATAAGATGGGTTATATAGGTATAATTCAAAATATAGTTTGGTAGGCTCCAGGCATTTTTTTTTTCAGTGCTTTGATTAAGTTATTTTTCGATTTTTATTTTTTGTTTACTTCTAGGTGTTTTTTTTCTAATTTTTATTATGATTTGATAAAAGTGTTTATTTTCATAAATTAAAAAGAAAAAGCACTGAAATACAGTAGGCTACAATAACTTTCAGTTTCTATAAAATAAAAGCATTTAGAATCTCACTTGAGCAACGCATAAACCACCAACATATTACATGTAGGTTTAATGTTAGACTAATACATATCATGTAACTTAATAGTAGATTTCTTGTGCACTTTTAAGATTCAGGTAATGCAGAATTGTAGTCCGGTCCCATTAGATAGATGGGGCTCTTCAGCGCGGCAGCAGATGGTGATTGAGGAGCTGAATCAGTGTTGAATCTCGCTGTTGAGAAGCAAGTTGTGAGAAAGCTGGCTGCCCTTCACGTCACCCCAACATTAATGATGTTACATATATTGAATGATTAAAACATCGAATGTTAAGGCAGAAACCCCCGCGATTTTTTAATGTTAAAAACCAATTAGTTTACATGTAGACATTCTGATGGTATTAACATGTTTCCAATCATCCTGCTCTAATCCTCTTAAACATGTTAATAATGTTTTATTCTGTTTTAAATATTTTGTTATTAGATATTAGAATATTGAACATTTTGGACAAGATTCTATCTGGCTTGGCATGCAGCAATAATATGTCTTCAACTGGATGTATGCTATTAGTGTACAGGCTATACTGTGGTCATTTTGAGGACTTGAAAGAACTGAGTGCCTTTGCTCTTGTATTGTGATTGACTGTGTGTGTCAAAGGCTAAGTGTTCCCTGCAGTGTATTGATGCCATACTTTCTATTTTGTTTATGAAATATCTTTGTTCTCCATTTTTAAATTATTGTATAATCCTACAAAAATGTAAACATTATACCAGACAATTGGTGTATGCAAAATACAGTTTATTTTAAACGTTTAAACGTTTTTTTGGTGGACCAGGAGATGTGAATAGTCAGATAATTTTCCCAAATGGTTTTATGTGGTGGGTACATCCTGCATTAACATTTTTTAAAATGCAGTATTGCACCGATAGCCTTGCAGCCTAATAATATTTCTCAAGAACAGGCAAGGATAGCCCTCCTAGTTTAGAGAGTGAGATCCTCTTTGTCTTTATTCTGGGTTGGGAACCTTCCATAGAATATCTACCCAACAGTGACAGCATATGCTCCTCTATTAATTCTATTATACTTATTATTGGTAGCCTAAAACTTAGTTCCAATCTCCACATAATATCATTATTTAATGCAAATAAAGATTTTCCCATCCAACTAATGATTTTTCATGGACCTGACTCCCCAAATTTAGCAAGCGTAGTTCGGGGGGGGGGGGGGGGGGGGGCGTGCAGCTGGGGGCTTCCAATTTCCTGTCAGTTAGTACCTAGTTTCTATTTAAGCCCTGATCACTTGCACCTTTGCTGTCTAGTGTTTTGTTTTTTTAGCAAACGCTCAGACGCCGGCATTTTGTGCTTCACCGCTAAGCTAAACTTTGTTGCCTTTCACTGCAGGTCACTTCTCTTTGCAACGCTCCCAAGATATAATCAATTATTTTCCTTCCTGCTCTGGTGATTCTTCTCATCATTCAGCTTCTCTATTCGGCTGCAGGAGCTCCAACATTATTCTTTCCTGCTCCATCCAGCATCCAGCCTCCAGCCTCCAGCCCAGCAACAGCACAGTCCAAACCACAAATTCATTACTCAGCTTGTCAGCATCCTTATCAGAAAAACTGTCCCTCTGCTAAAACTTTCAAAGCTCTTCGACATGACATCGACATTCCCATCGTCAGTGATTGCCTTGCCATAGCTCCTCTATTTAAATCCACCACAAAGCTCTGTCAGCTGAATAATTCTTTACTCCTTGCTTGCAATCAAGCGCCCCTCCCCAGCTCCCAGAGCAGGTACAATTTATCGTTCCTTCAGAAGATCCTGCCCTGGATTTCCATCAGCTACGTTTAACGGTTTAAAAGACCTGTCCAGCCCATTTCCTTCTCCATTTTAGCCTATGGTGGCTCATGCTTTTGGCAGGTCACAACATGCTCCAACGACACTGCTGTACTGCAACTTTTCCACCGGTGCCTCTTAGACCATGGTTATCACAGCAACGCCCTCAGAGTGACTGTGGGGAGTGGTAAGTTGCCATGGTGACCAGGCAATTTAATCAGGCACTGCGAGCTCCATGCCTCAGTACTGCAATCTTCTGGCTTCCTGTTGCTGCGCTTTCACAACCTGTGAGGGCTCGTTCAACTCGCGAATTGTATCATCTAAATACTGCGTTAATGTATTCATATACATGACTAACAGTTCTAAAACATGTATCGAATATATTCAAATCTAAAAGAATACGCAATTGTTGTTCTACATAGAAAAGGATTTTAATCGCAATAACCAAATATATTCTACCCTGCTTTCTCAAGCCTTGATTTAATTCCAATCATAGCCTTTAGATGACAGTATAACACCACAAGTTCTATACAGACTTTAAACTTGTTTGCTATCACTGCGAAGCTCGCACACTCCAGCTTTTCTATCCATTCCTGCAGTTCGTTTTTACTCAGAGGGATTCTCAGGAGTTCCCCTCCTGCCTCAACCTTTTGCCTACCTAATATCAACTGGCATTCTTCAATTTCAACTCTTCCCCTCTTCAAGGACCTGGTCATGAAGTAACGCACTCAGCTTCTTTTTTGCTCAGAATCTACCATCACAGTAACGTCCAGCTTCCCTGCATCAGGCATCCATTCCTGCAACTTATTCCTGTTCCCAGATTCATGTTTCCTTATCTGGCTCCACTCCTCCAATCTGACCAGCTTCATCAAGGCACCTTATTCAACTTTCAAAGTCATCATTTAATCAAAGCGAGCCGCTAGTCAGACATGGGACCATGTCCTACGATTACACTGTGTAACAAATTTCTTTAATTTTTTGTTCCTGGGTAGTAAGTGTTATTTCCTAATTGCTTATGCCTCAAAAGTATTGAAAATGGCTATTATTCTCCACAAACTTTGCTTTTGTGACCAGGACAGTGATATTTCAAAATATCACTATTTCCAATGGGAAAACGGGCAAATATGTGTCTTTTCGTTCACATAAAGTCAGAAAAAAACAAAATATGAATCCAAATTAACATGTATTTATACTAAAGTAATAGAAATGACTACAAAAGATTTAGAAGTGAGTAGTTTTTCGAGATTTACGATTATACTGTAAATATGGTGTAATCGTAAATCTCAAAAAACTACTCACTTCTAAATCTTTTGTAGTCCCAAAATACTAAGTTGTAGTCACCACAACCATTTACTGTGATATTAGCATATTCACTAGATTACTCCAGCAAAACAACCATTCTTAACTTGCATAACATGCCAATGTGAATATATTCTTGTTTGCACTGTAAGTGAATATTTCGTTGTGACAAAGGGATGCTTTTTTTCACAAAACACACATTAATAGTTATATGTTTTCTGAAACACCACAACAAAGATTTCACTTCACATAAAATACATATAAAGTCATGCAAAATAAAATATGGACTGTTGACATTTTTCTATAACTGAGGAGGTCGAAGCTCTCTGAAGATGGGGATGAGAGAATATGGAAGGGAATGAGTCTACAGACAGCTGACAGGGAAAAAAGACTCTGTAGATTAAACAGTGGTGGGTAGAAAGCACAGTTCAAATAAAAATAATATTCAAATAGAAATAATAATTTCTGTGTCTTTGACCGAGGGTGACAAGATAGCAAGAGTGACACTTTCAGTTTGGGAGGGGGGGGGGGTGTGTGTGTTATAATATAAGTGTGTATATAAAATAATGTAGAAAATAGAACATGCACATACAATGTACTCAAGATCATATGCCTCTAATTGTCATCACCAGTGGTCTCATACTTCTTGGATGACTTGGCCGTGTGCATAACATCCTTTCTGTCGATGACATAACTGTAGGACTCTTTGCAGCTCATGTTGCATTTTGCAACTCACTAGATCAATACTGCTTCGATTTCTTGCACAAGCTTCAATTCAGTCACAAGACTGATAGGAGTGTCGGTGCATTACTGTGTGATACACTCAGGAAAGCTCTGTAGCAACAGCTTGGGTATCCAGTGTTTCACTAGGCTTGCTGAAAAAGTTTGAGACCATGGTATTCTGTTTTGCAGTTTGGCAGTTTTGTACATGTTGCTCAGTCTTTGACCACCTTCCGGCACCTCCTCAAGACACACCTGTTCAGAGAGCATATGTAAACCTCACAACCCTCGACTATTCTGGACTATATGACAGTAATGGCACTCAATTGTATCAATACTTGCATCACCTTGTACCTGCACTTAACTGCTCCACACTTTGTTGTATTATACTACTATGTTCAATTATAACTATTGATTTTACTCTTAAAGATAACCGTATTCACCATTTCTTTAATTGCTCTAATTTGAAATTGTTCTTATCCATTTATTGTATTTACTACTTGTTCTCAATGGAACACTCTTATAAGCACATATTTACTGTAAGTGTAACTGCTGTTGTATCCCACCATCGTGATGCTTCATATCCAACTCGCCACTGTGACTGATGACACATTCTTTTTTACACAATTTACAAAATGCCTATGTAACACAGTCATATGACTGAATCTAGGTGTATTTTTTCCACTCTGTTCACACTGCCTTTTGCTTTTTAGTGACAGGCTCTTCAACACCAGCCATCACGACACTTTGACAGTAAAACCATGAAGAAGCATACTTATATGCACGCCCAGGCCCCAGACGCACAGATGCACGCTCCAAAAACACACAACGCGTCCTGCATCATATGACTGCAGGTTAATGTGATTGGATAGCTGCATAGAAGCAACTCACTCAAACAACACGCCCTAAAGTAGTAGAGTATGGTGTTGCACCATGAGACAGTATAGCAGCCACGTATACAAAATTTCCAAATGAGAAAATCTAAATCTCGATCGGATGTGGGACAAAGCCCCTAATATCTAAATGATCCTAATTTTATCGGGACGTCTAGTCACCCTACTTTGACCACTTGTGTCTTTGTAAAGGCAAACATTATGCAAGATGCTCTCATGATTATCTGTTCCCCGTAAACCTAAAAGCAAACATATTGGTAATTACTTAATTCTGCCAAACACAGATCACTCACAGGTAAAGACTAATCCACATTTTTGATTAGTTTCTATCAGCCAGCCCTGTTTGCATACATTGCCTATTGGAACTCTGCCAGACTCTCCCCTGGGAATAGAAATTGATACCTAATCCTTTTGAAATAATTTTTTGAAATTCCCAAAGTAGATAGTCATGAATATATTTTTTCCCTGTAATACAATCTTCAAGAAAAAAGATGATAAAAAGGCAATGTTACCATATATTCAATATGTGAGAGAGAAAAACAGTACCAGACCCAAGGGGACCCGTGGAACACCTACAGTACTGCTCTGTAATTATAGGTAATGGCTGGCCAGCCACTGGAACCCTAACCACAGAGACAATCCTGTAAAAAACAGAATAACAAAAAGTATGTATATTTTGAATAGTGTGTGAAAAATGTATTAGCAGCCATCTGAATAGCAATGAATGTTTACAAGCTTTACAGTACTGCATTGAAACAACAATCTCTGAGATCTATGCTGATGTCATTCATCTGGTAAAAAGCCTAGTGACATCAATATTTAAACTCATTTTTAAAAGAAAAAATATGATCATCAGATCTTCAAAGATTCAAGTCATATTAAAAAAACATCAAGTTACTGAATGGAGGCATATTAGAGAAAGGCAACATAATTTAACATTCAGTCTATACACATGGAATTTGCATTATTTCCCTTTATGGCCTGTTATAAAGCAGTATAGTAGTGTTTCCCATTATGTTGCTTCAAAAAATAAATAAAAAATAATGAATACATAAATAACAATAAAAATCATGAGTGGACAAGCTCCACAGACTCCAAAAAAGTGGGCACAGGTAGCTGGAAATAATGCAGCCCCCTTTAAGAACATCATCAGGAGGCACGGAGTCAGGTACCTCCTGAGAAACATCCTCTCAATTGAGGTCTTTGTCGCAATTGAGAGGTGTCTTACCATCGGGGGGAATGTTTGAACCCCTCACGAGGCTTGGCAGCAGGGTCATCCTGTCAAACATGCCACCGTTCTTGCAAAATGCTCCACTTGCAGGACCTGGGGAGATGAAGACTGCCATCCATCCCTTCCCCTATGGTGCAAGGACCAAACCCTCCAACATGTGCTGTCGCTCTGCTGCCAGGTCACCATTCACTTAGTGGTGTAGGATGTTGTTGAGGGCAGTTTGTGGTCTTCTTTGAGGGGACCAACTACGTATCTTTTTTCTCCTAGGAGGAACTATGGTGCTACCACCATCTAGTGGTGGGTCGGAGAGAGTCCCTGAAAAAGAGACTCCCTTGCTGGTGCCCCCTGCTAGGCATTGCGGTAAAGCGGCCCGCAAAATAAAACACCTCACCCCTCAAGGATATGGGCCCTGCGCTACAGGTGGCATAAGGGGGAAGAGAAAGGCACAGGCTTGGCTCTCCGTCTGCTGCCAGCGTACCTTCTTTCACTAAGGGGCTGGCCACAGTCGGGGCCACTGAGGAGGCAAAGGAGGGGCCCCCGGAGCAACCACTGACCCTTGTGTTGCCATGGAGGGGGGAAAGGACACATCCCGTGAGGCAGTTATGGGCTCCACAAAGAACGTGGAACCCATGCAAGTGACCACCACTGAGGAACCAGAGGGAGGAGAAGAATCCTGGAGAAAACAGAGGCCAGTTCCAGTGGAGGTCACTGAGGGAGCACAGGAGGGCACAACTGAGGCAGTTATGAGCTCCACAGAGATTGTGGAACCCATTCCCGTGGCCTCAACTAGCAAACCAGAGTGAGAGGAAGAACCTTGAGAGAGCACATGGTGGTGTCCTGGAGGTAGATCCCCTTTCTACGAGGACTGAGGACAGGCCTGACCATTCCTCTATCCTCTAAAGAGGGGCCCAAACTGGGGACGGAACCATCTAGTTCGGCAGCATACACTGAGCCCACGTCCACCCCTCCAAAATCGGACGGTCACCAAGAAGGACCCTCAACCGGTCTCTCCAGCAACGCCAAAAAAACTTTGGGCTCGGGAGTGCACATCTTAGCCTGAAAGTTACACAACCAGTTGATTGGAAATCTCAGTGTCTCCTGTGAGCGTCACCAACAAATCCCGACATTGGTACAGTAAACATTAATGGGTGTAAGGTTCACTTTCACAGGACCCAGGTAATCTCCTACCTGAAAAAGGAAGGTTACTCTGTGTGCTTCCTGCAGGAAACACACACTACTCCAGAGGCCGAAGCCAACTGGCTGTTGAAGTGGGGTGGAGGGGTTGTGTTTTTCAGACACTTCTCGGAAATGTCTTGTGGGGTGGCGACTTTTGCTGGATGTCAACCTTTATTATTGTACAGTGCCGATGAGTGTGTCGTCCTTGGGAGTAAGTAAATGTCGCTCTCGTCGGCATCTCTGAGGGAGCTGACAAATCAGCTCTCCCTTCTCGACATCTGATGATGGCAACATCTGGTTGCCTCTGACTTCACCTTCACCAGGGTGAGGGAGGGGCGGGCGTCTCAGTCCCGGATTGACAGGTTCTATATTTTGTGGAACCACGCACATTGTATTCACTCCTCCGACATAATTTTAACAACACCTTTTTGGAGGACGAGTGCTTTGCGCTGTCTTTCTGGGTCTTTTGGACAGTCTGGCATGGCAGATGATATTGCTTCCCCGCCACATGGAGCATGAAAATATCTTCTGTTTGACCAGGTTTGGTTGCTAGATGTTTGAAAAGAACTAATCAGGCCAAAAAGTGTAATCTTTGAAACACAACTTGAGGCCAAGTCAAGTGTTAAATATTGAAATCCTCTTTTTTGTTGCAGTAAAAAATGATATATCCAAACTTACTTTCACTTCATCACCATTCCCTTGAGTGTTAAACATCATAAACCGCCTCTGTGCATTCTCACAAAGTAATGCAGTTCCTATAGGATCATTCAGAAACGTCGTAACGTGAGGCTCAAGAACTGAAGCAAAGCCTCTAGTCTATGCTAAAAACATTAGACAGTTTCCAATCTCTTGTAATGTGAGTTATGTGTGTGTTTCAGCACACCCACACCCAGTGGCTTTATTTGGTTGTTTGGTTTAGTTTTGTGTTTTAATTAACTCAACACAATGTGCCAGTAAAGGGACTGAATATGTTGTGGTTTCCAGTGCAACACAGAAATAATTGGTCAAAAAAGATCTCATTGTCAGCACAAGCAAACATGGTTAGCCTTTTTCTTATGGCTACTGTAGCAGGGCAGAAGTGCCCTGCGTGTAAATATGGTTGTTTTGTTTAAAAATGAATGGGTTGCTGATAAATGTATTGTGGGTTTATTTAACGAATGGTTTGTGGGGTTGTATGGTATTATGATATAAAATGGAAAATGATAAAGAAATGTAGTGTATGATTTATTTGTACTGTTTTGTGTTTATTTTCAACAGTGTTTCGTTATTGTTATGTTACAACATGGATGGGGTTTCAATTCCCCATCCAGATAAACTCAGATCAGATACCCTGTGTAAAATGTGCTTGATTGAATAATTAACAAGCTATCAAGCTCAGCTACAGGTGTATGAAAGAGCGGATCAGCTGCTCCTCAGGGTGGGCATTGAAGGGAGAGTGAGAGGAGAAGGAAATTAAAGTAAAAATACAATTGCTACACGTGCTGGAAGCACTAGCATGGTACTTGTTTTTGGTGGAAGCATTTTTTTTCTGTATGCGAGATTTGTTTTGTTCAAAGCTTTTATTTCATACTGGGAGCGTTTTTTGTCAGTCCTTTTTGTTTATTGAATTAATAAATACTTGCAGCAGCGTTTCAACCTGCAGTTCCTGTCTGTGTCTCTGTCAGCTTCCTGGTCTGGGGATGTCACCACCAAGCCGTTCTGCCACAGCTACAAATGCCTGATCGTTCTGAATGGTTTGAGCTCTCTAGATTTATGTACAAATTCTCCGCATCTTGTTTGCTGTTGTTTTTCTGCTTCTTGAACTTGACTTGTGTGATATTATAACCTTTCAACTTGGTAAAGTGATAAACATTGATGCTGGTGGGGTCAACAGAGTCAAAAGGTTAACGTATTACATGATTTATCAAGTCCATGATTAATAATAATTTTTAAAAAACTATCAGTGATAGCTATATGTACATTCTATATGGTCTTATCTCATTAAAAAGCAAATGCTTTGTCAATCATGAAATGTAAAGCATTGCTCTTGTTTCTCAAACAAATCCTGCACAAATGGTTTCTGTACACTGTTGACAATCCACAGAGTAGTCATTATGTCTTTTGCTTTCATTCCATTTTCTTGTATTCTTGGTTCTCTTCATATCTACTCACAGTCTGCAGTGAAACCTTAAGTGATCTGGTGACAGTTAACAAGCTATAGAGTGAATTTAAAAGCTGGTGTATTTGCATTCTGTTGTGTGATATACGGTCTAATTAAGCATGGGCCTTAGTAAAGTCGCAATATATTATATCAGTTAACACTTTTTAAAATTCTTTATCTGAATTAATTACAGTAAAGGGTACAGAAAGACCTTTTTTTTATTTTATTGCATTACGTGTTCCCATGTGTTGCTACAACTGTTTACGTAAGGTGTGTTTGTTGTTTTAATTTTTAATTTATTATTTTATTTTACATTTTGACCACTTTTTTAAAACTTTTAAATTGCATTCCCTGCCTCAAGGTGGCTTCACATGTATGGACCTCTCAGAACTACATTTCCTATCATCCTCCTGCTCACTGATAAATCCATCTCAGTTACATATATGAGCAAGAAGATGGATGATATGGGGGGGGGGGTTCTGTCTGTCTGTCCATCTTTCTTATTCTTATCTTTTTGCATATTTTTGACAAAAGAAATGTGCACAGTGGAAAAAAAATGAGCTTCTATTTTTTTGTGGTTATAATTCCTGTATATACCAATATGCAGTAGGGATTAAAGGAAACATATGTACATGGACTAGGGAGTGGTTAACATGTAAAAATAGTAAGCAAACTTATTAAATTTGCAGACGACACAAAAATAAAAGTGGCAAACATTGTTGCAGCAGCAAAGGTCATTCAAAATGATCTGGACAAGATTCAGAACTGGGAAGACACATGGCAAATGACATTTAATAGAGAAAAGTGAAAGGTACTGCACACAGGAAATAAAAATGTGCATTATAAATATCATATGAGAGATACTGAAATTGGAGAAGGAATATATGAAAAAGTTTTTGTTGACTCAGAAATGTCTTCATCTAGACAATGTGGGGAGGCTATAAAAAAGGCCAACAAGATGCTCGGATACATTGTGAAAAGTGTTGAATTTAAATCAAGGAAAGTAATGTTAAAACTGTACAATGCATTAGTAAGACCTCATCTTGAATATTGTGTTCAGTTCTGGTCACGTCATTATAAAAAAGATATTGCTGCTCTAGAAAGAGTGCAAAGGCATGTCATATGCAGACAGGCTAAAAGAATTGAATCTGTTCAGTCTTGAACAAAGAAGACCTCGGGGCGACCTAATTCAAGCATTCAAAATTTAAAAGGTATTGACAATGTCGACCCAAGGGACTTTTTCGACCTGAAAAAAGAAACAAGGACCAGGAGTCACAAATGGAGATTAGTCAAAGGGGCATTCAGAACAGAAAATAGGAGGCACTTTTTTACACAGAGAATCGTGAGGGTCTGGAATCAACTCCCCTGTAATGTTGTTGAAGATGACATCCTGGGATCCTTCAAGAAGCTGCTTGATGAGATTCTGGGATCAATAAGCTACTAACAACCAAACAAGCAAGCTAGGCCAAATGGCCTCCTCTCGTCTGTAAACTTTCTTATGTTCTTATATTCTAATACAACGTCTAGTCTGGCTGGTACGATAGAGGTAGTGTTTCTATATAACGTTGCTCACACGACTTGGTCATACTGCCCGTCGTATTTCACAGACACCAATTTACTTGGCGTTTGAATACAACAGGAGGACCACAGTCATTTCCCTCATTGAACTTTGAGAAACATGGCTGCTCTAATTTATGATGTATTTAAGACATAGGCTGAGACAAATGGAGTGGCAGAGGTCACCGGAAGATGTGTGCAAAGTAATTTACATGGTTTTTATTGTTATGTATTGAGATGGTTATAATGATGTATCCTGTTGTTATTTTGTAATGTTTACTGTTTCTTGATACTGTATACTGTCTTTCTGTTTTAACCATGTATAAAGCGGTTTGAGATGTTGTAGTATGAAAGGTGCTATCAGGGCTGGATTAAAGGATTTGAGGGCCCTATGAATATTATGGCGAATGCTGTTATTGGGGTATTGGTTAATCCGGCTCTGCGTTGGGGACAGAGAGTGTGAGTGGAGCAGAGCGAGACAACTGTATATAGAGCAGGGGAGCGGAGTGTAGGGGAGGTAGTTGCTAGCACTGAACAGCACTGCACTGAGAAGAATGGAGCATTTATTCTTCTTAAATACATGTTTGGACGGAGTTTGCAAAAAATATTCAGCATTTTCTAAAAAATCTTATATATTCAATGTGATTGGCGTTGCACTTTATAATTCATTCTGGAGGTAAAATATATATTCTCCCAATTGTGGATCTGCCATATAAAGACATGAGAAACGTCCTCAGTGTGTCCATCTGTCTGAGGTTATTACATAGCCTGTATTGTTCTTATACAGTTCTATGGTTATGCACCAATACAGCGCTGTGAACACTTTTCTGCACTCTTAACGATGGTTCATTCACTACAGGGTGATCCGTCAGCCCCGTTGAGACTCACACATATGTGTTCATGGGTTGCTTTGAGCTCCCTATGAGATATTTGGATACAAACAAGCCCAGTATAAAGCTAATTTGATTCGAATCATATGCAAAATTTGAAATATGTGAGTGCACTATACACTACATCGTAGGAACCTGGTAAAAACCTGTTAATTGCAAGATGATATTTCCTAGCTTGTACTTTATGTACGCATTTTTTCAGTACCAGTCAATAATAATGAGAAAGCGTCTTCGAATTGAATTAGATTACTTCTCTAAGCACTTTATGTCATCTTTTTTCCTTTGCTGATCATAGCTGGGCATGAGGCTTGTTAAACTGTATATAGCTTCATTGCCTTGTACCATACAACAGAAATCACATGCAAGGGATGATAATTAAATCTCACTGTTGTTAGTGATCATTTTAATTTACATTCAAACATCAGTGAGAACATAGAACACAAAATGATGTAATATGGATCACAGACATAAAAAAAGCTTCAGTCCCAGGCAGTAAAGTACAAAAGCGAGTGAATAATGTTAACATCCTCTGAGGTTAATGGGTCAGTGGTTTTGTTAGTTTATCAGAAAGTCTGGCAAATAATCTATACAATGACTTAAACCATTCTTGTGGGCTGCAGACATCAACATTAGAATTTTCTTCAGCCTTCCCCATTGTACACGTTTACCTTTACCCACCTCTTTTTCTAAAATTCCAACCCCCAAATGAAAAAGGAAAGTTTCTAAAATGTAGAGGCATACTGTGCACATTTAAGACAGGACAGGTTTTTAAATTGGCCCTAAAACTGAAATAAATGAATATGTAAATTGAGCCTGATTCATATATTTTATCCTGCAGATTGATGCCTCTGAAGTAGTAGGACTAGGAACAGAAGAGGTAGAGGGCACGGGGCATTTGGTATTGTACATTTGGTATTGTACATTAGCAGGAAGTTGCTTTGCATGAGAGACTCAGAGACCAGCAAAAATAATTGAAAGCAAGCTTCTGTGCGCCTCTCTTCCTGTGTGTGTGGGCCCACCCACCCACATGCAGTTTTTGTAAAATGTCCCAAACAAATGGCGACCTCGCGGGGTCCCCAATTCTGCTGGGGGCCCTGCACTTAGTGTAATTTGTGTATTGGTTAATCCATCCAAATATAATGTCTGTTAAATTAAATAATAAAATATCCTTATTAATTTGTAAGCTAGCTCTGCTAGTATAACATCTTGTTTTTGATGCTGTTTCGGTAGATGCCTTTACTGTTTTTCTTGTCTGGGTTGTCTCCTAACCAGCCCACAATTCCCCTTAATAATTTGGCTTATTATATTTTGTTTTTTATAAAAGCTTCTAAAGTTTCTTTACGAGGGACACTTGGATACAAGAATTTCACATCCATGCAAAATAAAATTGTATTCTCTGGAAGGTTATGCTTTAATGAGTCAAATCTTTTTAAAAATTGTGTTGTATCCTTAACATAGCTTGGTCATTTCTCAACGTGTGACCTAAGTTGTTTTTCTGCTATTCAGCTAATATGTGTGTTGGATTATCAATTGTGCTGACTATCATTCGCATAGGGTGATTTTTGAGCAATATATTTTGCAATTTTGAATACTTACTATAGATAGATACTGTTTTAATTATGCTAAATTGCATTGCCTTTTACGTTTTACAAAGTTCTGCGGGTAACATTTTGATTGCATTTTGTTGTTGGGTTGTTGTCACAAAGACGGTTGTAGTGGGTGACGTCAGACCAGAACCAGGAACCAACACAGAATAAACAGAGAGGTGGAGTTTGATGAAGCTGAGCGATTGTTTTCGCTCAGCATTTAATGATTACACAGGCAGAAAATAAAAGGTTGTAAGACAAACCAAATGGACTACACAGACAAGCATGGTGGGATGGTATTTCTATAACTATTATTATTATTAATTCTCTCCTCTCCACACCCGTTCTTCACTCACCGAACACACACCACCAAGTGAGTGAAAACATACTGCTTTTATGCAGCTGTACCGAGACTCAATTGCTAATCAATCGTTCAGTTGGAGTCTCGGTAGAACTGCACATGAATTAAAAAAATGCAATTCCCCTTGCTCGCATATTACTACATCTTACCTGCACATGAAGTGCTGTGCAATCCTTGCGTCTAAATACAAATATACATTTTAAACACTTGTGCGCATAACCCATATTATATCCCGTGTACCAATGACTATACACCAACATTAACACACCACACGCAACATACAACACAGAAATACACATGGGAGGGACAACATTGCCACAGTTGTTTATGGGGAATTTTACATACTGCTACAATACATACAGGATTTAAAAGTATGTACTGTATTACAGTCCATGTGTCATCTCTTTTGGCAAGCGATATTTTTAGAATCATATTGTTTTGAATTAAAATACTTCTGTTGAAAATATAGTACTGTACTAACAAAAACAAAATACAGTACATCTAAATGGAAGCCTACTTATTTTAAAACAGTCCTTTTGGATATGCTTTTTTGACATTGTGTCTTTTTTTGTATTCCCTGAAAAATGTTACATTTTACATTAAGGCTATGTACAAGTGATATTGTCAAAGCCTTTATACTACAGTTTACTCATAGGTTGTGCCTCTGCCTGAACGGCAGAGTCAATTGTTTCAAGCGAAAAGCAACACCAAGGTGAACTCTTGTTTTTTTTCAAAACATTTCACTGTTGTTTTTCCTTATAAAGATATTGCGAAAAAAATATTTTGACTGTTGATCCTGGTCCTGGGGACCCCCTGTGTCTGCTGGTTTTCATTCCAACAGAGCTCTCAGATACTTAACTAGACGCATAATTGAACAGATAATTTGCTTAATTGGACCTTTTTAATTCTTTTTAGTTCTTAAACAGGTGCATATTTCAAGTTAGCTATAACATCTTATAAGTGTATTGAACTATGCAACTGTTTAAGAGCTGAACACAATTAAAAAGGTCTAATTAAGCAAATTATCAGTTTAACTAAGGGTCTAGTTAAGTAATTGAAAGCTCAGTTAGAATGAAAACCAGCAGACACAGTGGGTCCCCAGGACCAGGGTTGGGAACCACTGATATATAGTGTATGTATACAATATGCATTTGCTGCCATAAATACAGTACATCAATAGCAGAAAAATGTAGTTGTAGTTTCACAGTATCCATTTTGTATGTTTTAGGATCATGTGAAATTGAGACCTGGCTAAGAGGTAACTGCAGTTATAAACAAAGGATTTGTCATACCTTTCATTAAACTGGATGAATAAAACTATATTATTGTCATTTTCCGTAATAAACGACTGTATGGGAAGAACAGGAGTAATTCCTTAATACATAATGAAAACTTAAATATCGTGATAAGGGAAGTGTGGCAAGTAAATAAAAGGGTCTCCTCTCCCTTAATAGAAGGTGCAACCCAAGTAAAGTAGTAAGCAAAAACAATATCTCACTAATTCTGTACAATCTTTATGCCGTTGACCCACTGTGAGATATAGCAGCAACTTATCTGTCAAATGCTGACTTCATCATTTTCTTTTGTAAAAATGTAGTCAGTTTGTATAGATCTTCGTTTACATAAGGTTTGTTTTTACATTATAGTGTTATGGCCCATATGGTTTGCCATACTGTTGTTTGTGTGTCTGCTCTCAAAGTGTGGGAGGAACAGACAGTACCCTCGTGACCCTCAGCCAGTGAAACCTGTGACTGTCTTCGGTTGTCCAAATCGTCATTTCTACTTTAAAATATGGAGATTTAAGCAGAACTCAATCTGAAATATCTTGGCATAAGGGACATTGCTAAATTTATTTTAAAAGTGTTATTCTCTTCCCCAATGTATAATACATTTTGTATATGACATCTGTACAGTATGCATGCACGGCTTAGTGCAGTCAGGTATTCATGCAGCCACGACTGTGAGATACAGCTGCAACTCTAATAAATATAATGAATGGTGATCATCCTCTGGACAGCTTTTCATGCTGTAGAAAAAAACAAAACATAATTTAAACAGTACTTCAAAATGAATGCAACTGGGTTTCTGTATTACTGTATACCTGCCTCGTGCAGGTTGCTTTTGCTTGATAGTATAGTGTTTTTCAAATACATTTAATCTAAAGCAATTGTAGAATAAATATAACAACATATTTTTTAAAAAAGTCCTTACATCAAGCTTATTACTCATTAATTATTTAGCAAATGCCTAATTTGAATTGCAAATCTGCTGTTACAGTTTATTTTATTTATGGGAGGTCAAAAAATCCCAGACTGCCTTCTGTCCCCCAGTTCCATCATTAATTTGACCCCATTCAGACTACTGTGCTGGCCAAGGGCCACCTGAGGGGCTGCCTTAGGGTCGCCCCATATTTGGGTCTGCAACCCCATTCACATTTGCAGTTTAACGTGCCTTTGTGTGCTCACATATGTGACTGAAAAGTAATCCTAAAATGTGCTGAATTGCTTTATTTATTTATTTATTTATTTAATGGAACGATAGCCTAGTGGAACAGCTACTGGGATATACAGAAATCCTTGATTTGTAGCAGATGTTTCTTATTAATATATATTTTTCAATGCAGCAAAGTAGCAATTTTATGGTGTATATTATAATAAAAGCAAAACAAAACACATATTATTAACTATTTTGACTTAATTTTATGGTGTGTAACAAGGTGATGATCCGAGCTTATACAAAAATAAACTATTATTTCACATTCATTCCATTTACAATAAACATTTTCATATATTTTACATTACACATGTTTCTTCTCAGTTATACGTATTTATTTAACCTGCATGAATACCGTCTTTGTTTACAAACATGATTGTTAAACTATTCTGTTGTTTACTCATTATTATAATCATAGTCATTATTATTATCTAACCCTAACCATTACCAGTAAAGACTGAACATTAGCATTACCTCTTCTCTTAGAAGATTACCGAACCCATGTCTCACATGTATAGCTACAGCAACTTCATTAAGGGAAGCGCTGTAGTCTAAATACAGCAGTACACTGTCATATATCAAATACACTTTGCTCAACAACATGCACAACATATAATAAACCATTGCTCTATCGCCAGTAGAATAACATTAACAATAATAATCACAATAACAGGCATTGAGATAGTACAGGTAAAATACAAATTGTTACACTTTCACATTCAAAGCAGGTTACAAGCTTACCAGTGCCATTAATCAATAAAACAAACATTTTGATTTTGATTTTATTATTTTTACTTCAAATATTACAAATAGTTCCCTATTGTAAAAAAAAAAAAAGTTAGTTCAACTCATAGTTAGTCATCCGGATGGCTATTGTAAAATAGAGCTGCAGCATTCTCCAGCCAGATTGTCGTGAGAAGCTAGCATTAAGCACAGAAAAGAATTCCAAGTTTGCTGTTGTTTACATTTCCTTTCATTTAGTTTATGTTTATTGCTTCCCATGTATTCTACAATGGTCTGCCTACGAGTGTAATCTACAGCCTTCTGCATGAAGTAAAAAACTGCAAATTACTATCAATGTCAAATTCTTCCTTGCCAAACTTGGTGATCCCATCTTTAGGGATGAAGTAAACTGAAGCCTCATTCAACACTGAAGTTGAATACCGGAAGCAGTTTTATTAGACAGGTATAATGACATCAATTTAAAGCAAAGTTGCCTGTTAATGTTTATATATTCCATATTAGCATAACAAATCCAAGCTTTTCCTTGTTATTCCACAGCAAACAGATTCCTATGATCCCTGTTACTGAGCTATGTAATCAAACTGGTAATATGATATGAACAGCCAGCCCTAAGTCTGCTTTGCATTTATATATATCTGTAAAGGCTGGCCCTGGTCCCGGATTGCAGGCCCTGGGCCACATCGGCACGTTGACCTAAATCTAGGCTGGCCCTGGGCTGTGTTTTTGGAGGATTCACATATGAGAAAAGGCGGCCCTGAGCCATCTTAAATTGCAAGTGGGAATGGGGTCTAAGTCCAAAGTGATTCTCAGTCATCTATGTCTTGGATTTTTTCTTATCAAGAATGATTCCAGCCCTAATTATTTTACTGCTTAAGTACTGTAGGAAGATAGTATATTCAACAATTTTACAAATTTCGCTGGATTATTGTATGCTATCAGAAATTGCAATGCTAAAATCTAACAATGCAAGATTTTGTGTGTGTGTGTATGTATATATATATATATATATATATATATATATATATATATATATATATAGCTGTAGATGTAGTGGCTCCATTATTCCATCTGGATTAAAAATTCAAAGTGATTATGTGTCACACATAAATTGACTTTTACAGGCTGAAAGACTAAATGGAATGTAGACTTATCTCAGTGGCATCCTCTTTAAAAAATAGCCTGTGTAGTATTCATAAAGGGTCTTCCGTGTACAGTATGCCACTGCATGGTGCATTGCTACTTGACAATTTATAAATAACACACAAAAAGGAAGAAAATGAAATGCACTTTTTGTGGAATGTTTTTGTTTTAACAACTACAGTCAGTTGAGTTTTCAAAAGGGTCTAATGATGATTAAGTACCCTTTACTGAAGTTATAATGTATCAATCTAAGTGAATACCATTGTCATGAAAAAAAGAATCATGCTACTGGAAAGCATATATATTTCAGCAACTCAAAACTTCTAGACTTGGGATCTGTAGCTGCATTTTTGCTGAAAAGAAACAGCATTTAAATGAAAGGACAAAATGTGTATCATTTTGGACCAATTTAACAACACATTGATAATTTGAAACAAATACGTGTTTACTGTGTTTTTTAAAGAACCTATTATTTGTCAGAAATGGTCTCATAATAATTAATAGGACATACATTGAAAACACAGGGACTACCGGGTTGCTTTTTCAAAACTAGTTCAAATCAGAAAATGAGCTTTGTATTTGCCTTTTCAGACCCTTGTCAAGCACTCTCAGTCTAGTTGCCCACTCTGTCTTTCCTCCTACGAGGTGCTGTATATCAGAATACCCAATTATACAGAGACATGCTAGAGAATTAAATATTTTTCTAATCTTTCTCTGTTTTGGGAACAGACACATGCTCTAAAAGATGCAGTGTTTCACTTAGCAATGTTTGAAGCCCTTCCATCAGTAAAAGTGGTAAGCTTTTAAGATGTTTCATAAATTTAATTTAGAGTTGGAATTTTCTCACAAAGGTGACACTATTAGCATTCCATTAGGCACAGCCTTATCGTAACGTATTTGAATCATTGTAATTACATATTAGATCTTACAAGTCTGACCAATGGCCTCATTGACAGCACCAAGCCAAAATTTAGCTGACATGATCAGATTAAAAATATATTAGTTCTGAGGGGAGCAAAGATGTCAGGCTACTCTCGAAATGTGGATCCAACATTATTGGCAGAATTTCCCTGTGCCTTAGGATGTCACCAAATAAATGTTCCAGACTGGAAAATACCATTGCAATGCTAGTTTAACTGAAAGATTTGTTTAATCCAGAAACAGTAGCACTGGTACATACTATATGGTACCATGTTACTGCATTGTATTGCTAGTGTATATTGCCATTGTGATATCATTTTTAAAAATACGTATTAACAAATAATAATTGTTCATTTATTTTGTAAAACAAATGACATATGCTCAGTATTAGACATAATAATAAGTGCATTAATAACAACATAAAAAAATGAACTACCTGTCATTGCCTGCCCCCATCCTTGAGTAATCATCCACCATTCAAATAACAGGTCATTTTTCATAGTGATGAATTTGAAGACATAAGGCATTGTACCAAAGTGCTATTATGTAGAGACGAGTGTAATAACAATTCAACTGCAATATCACATAAATTGAGACTTTACAGGATCTCTTATATTGTTTTGGAACAAATTGAAACCACATCTATATATATCATACTTGGTCATTATCATATCAACACAAGGAAAGAAACTATTACACCTGAAACAAGGTCTTACGATATTACTGCTGAATATTGCTATCTGCTACAGTACATGTCTTATGTTTGTTAACTCTTACCCATACTAGCATTGTGTTTGTAGCTCTTTATATATTTGGTTCTAGTAATGGATGCCTTGACTGGCTAGTTCAATTAAAAACAGAAGAAACTGGTTAATGCACATGAGAACAGAAACAACAGTGAAACATCCATGGAGCTCTAGTTACCAGCACGCTTCCTCGAGTTATCAGAGCGCTTGCTCTAGTTACCTCTGCACTTGCTCTAGTTACCTCTGCACTTGCTCTAGTTACCAGCGCACTTGCTCTAGTTATCACCGCACTTGCTCTACCGTGCTTGCTCTAGTTACCAGCGCGCTTGCTCTAGTTACCAGTGCGCTTGCTCTAGTTACCAGCGCGCTTGCTCTAGTTACCAGCGCGCTTGCTCTAGTTACCAGCGCGCTTGCTCTAGTTACCAGCGTGCTTGCTCTAGTTACCAGCGTGCTTGCTCTAGCCAAATGTGATGCCAAGTAGAAATCATCCTTATGGTGGCAGATGGGTTGACATGACCAGTTTTCCAATTACTTCAGGGGAATTGTGGAAAGAGAACAGAATTGTGGAGAGAGAACAGAATTGTGTTTTGCTCAGTTGGCTTTCCCCATAACCTCTTAACACATGTGCTCACCTGCCATTAATAGTGTGACAAAAATGTATTGTGACTCTTGAATTAAAGATTTTTTTCAGCTGTGTTCTAAAAAGGTACCAACTTTCAAAGGGCAGCTCTGCCACTGACATATTATGTATTTGACACTAGGGTATATGGAAGTGAATTATCTGTCAGTCTGTGGAAGCTTTATGTCATTGACATGCAATACATGTTATATAGGGTATCCAGTAGGAAGACTTTTAATATTTCCAATTCATAACTCATCAGCTCAATAGCAGTTTCTGGGATTTTAAACAGGCACTGTAAGTCAATTTATGTTTGAGTATATTATTATTATTATTATTATTATTATTATTATTATTATTATTATTAATATTAAATAATAATAATAATAATAAATAATAATAATAATAATAATAATAATAATAATAATAATAATATATGGGGGTATATTACCCCCCACCATTACGGGTGGCATGGTGGCATGGTGGTTAGCGCTGCTGCCTCACAGCGCCAGGGTCCAAAGACATGCTATTCAGGTTGATTGGTCATTCTAAATTGCCCTCTGTGTGAGTGTGTGTGGTGCCCTGCGATGGACTGGTGTCCCGTCCAGGGTGTAGTCCTGCCTTGCACCCTGTGTCTACCAGGTTAGGCTCCGGCTCACCGCGACCCTGTAAAGGATAAAGCGGTTAATGATAATGGATGGATGGATGGATGGATGGATAATAATATATATATATTTTTAAAAAACAAGACATAGGTAGGGTACTCTATTTGTTCAGATATTAATTCTGGGCTAGCAGTGTTAAACTTTACTAGGACAGTGGATGTAATTTTCTTTTAAACACAATTTAATGGATAGTGACTATAGAAAGACTCAGAAGCCCAAATCCCTAAGTAAATTAACCTATAGTGCAATACATCTGCCATTAAAATTACAGTTTAAATTTAAAAAAAATATATATGAATATATCCAGGATATTGGCTGTCTCAGCTTATCTGTGTTTTGAGTTTATTGGGCTTGCTTTGCTGGTAACTTGGCCACGTAAGTATCAGCAGGATGTCAGGGTCCATTTAATGAGCAGCCCAGAGGGACAAAAAAAATGAAGCTCTCTTCAGCATTACAGGAAATACAAGCACACGTAGAGACAGAGGCAGTTTATACACTTTAAAACAAATTAACATCTCATTATATCACATTTGCTGTGAACAACTAAAGGAGCAGTGTGCTTTTTGACACCAGAATTCAGGTTAAGAAAGTGTATTTTTGTATCATAAGACATAACAAAGAAAATAACAATCCAGGTGATATTCTTGTTATGTGTATGACAAGACTGATATTGAAAGGTACCAGATTTATGAATATAATGGATATTGATGGTCCTTTTTCTGAGGTGTAATAAATATTTATTATGTTGTGTTTTGTTAATAATGTGCCATAGTAGTAATATTTTGGCATACAGATGGTATCACAGCAGTATAAACCAATACACAATGGCAATCCAGTGCAGTATCATGTGTCAGTGCTGTATTTATGATTTCACTGTTGTTAATGTTGCGACCCACCTATGTCTCTTTTAAGGTAAGGGTTAAATACAGTACTGCATCTCTTTGGTATATTATTTCCATTATAGCCGGGTAATGCAATAGTAAACCAATTGCTACTACACTTGTTGGGTTAATCCAGGATACACAATATAACAGTTATATTATAGATACCACAGTAAAGCGCTTTCCCAGGAAGCTGACACTTTAATAATGGCTTCTATTAAGGTATTCTTCTGCCTTTTGTAGAAATGTAAAGATACTGATATTGTCGTCATTCCCCACCCCCGTCCCTGCAAGCCAACCTATTAATTTGTTTTTAAATATCCTTTCTTCCTATTTATCCAATCAATAAAATGAAGCTTGATAATAAGTAGGTCATCATTTATTATGTTTTGCTGATTCTTGCAGGTCTTAGGATTAATCTGTGCAGATATCTACTATTTTTTAGCTTTTTATCACCATTAAGAATCATAGCATGTGATTGAGAAACATGTTCAGCTTCCTAAAATATATATTTAAAGTGGAAAATTATATTAGAATACAAATTACCTTTCATTTATTTTAATAAACACATAGAATAGTTTATGAATGCATAACTGTGACAAGGATGTAAGTGGTGCGGTATACACAAGTAGTGTCCAGCCAGTAATTACCTGCAAATCGTCTGTATTTAATAAAACAAACGCACAAATAATAAACCAGTCGCCCCTATACCAGCACGGTATAGGGGAAGAAAAATATGGCAGGTTGCAGTCCCAAACACAACAATACACTCCTCAACCACGATCCTCTGTCCATGAAACTGTGCTCCTTTGAACCAGGGGAAAGTGGTGCATGTCAGGGCTATACTGTGCTGTGCAGTGAAGGAAGTGCTCTGGGGTTTCTTCTGGCTCAGTGGTGGCAGCTTCCAACTCCTTAATCCTCCTCTGCAACAACAAACAACAAAAACAAACAAACACAATGTTCTGGCCATAAACCTGTGAAAGGGTGGCTTGCAGTGGTAACGTCACATCAGAAACACAGACTCCAAAACAAGGAATGGTAGGTGAAACTGAGGCACAGAGATGCTCAGTATACACTACCGGTCAAAAGTTTTAGAACACCTCAATTTTTCCAGTTTTTATTGAAATTTACGCAGCTTGTACTCTGAAATTAAAGCATAGAACAAATAAACAATTGGAGATAAAAAAAGAAATCATGGAATCGTTTTGTTTAACAAAATTTAATCTAAATTTTTGACTCATCAAAGTAGCCACCTTTTGCAGATATAACAGCTGAACACACACTTGGCATTCTTTCTACAATGGAAATCAAATGTTGTTCGGAAAGTTCTTCCCGTTGCACAAGTTCCCACAAATATGTTGCACTTGTAGGTTGCTTTGCATTCACCCTTCTGTCCAGTTCATCCCAAACCAGCTCAATGGGGTTTAAGTCTGAAGACTGTGCTGGCCATTCCATGATTTGAAGCCTACCGTCTTGTTCTTTTCTTCTAAGGTAGTGCTGACATAGCCTGGAGGTATGTTTTGGGTCATTATCTTACTGTAGGATGAACCCCTGACCAACTAGACGTATACCAGAGAGTATTGCATGGCGCTGCATAATGCTGTGGTAGCCGTTTTGGTTCAGGGTGCCACTCACTCTGTGCAAGTCACCGACTCTGGATCCAGCAAAAGAGCCCCAGACCATCACGCTTCCTCCTCCATACTGTGTGTGACAGTTGATGTCACACACAGAGGAACCATCCTCTCGCCTACTCGACGGCGTACAAAAACCCTGCGTGATGAAATGAAGACTTCAAATTTGGATTCATCGGTCCATAAGACTTTCTTCCAGGCAAGCCTCTTTTTCTTATTTTGACATCATAGCAATGGTTTTCTTACTGCTACTCGACCTGTCAAACCTGCAGCTCGAAGTCTTCTCTTCACAGTTGAAACTGAGACTTGCTTACTTCGACCAGTGTTAAGCTGTGCTTGAAGCTGTTGTCCTGTGAGCCGCCTATCACGCTAGCTGTTGACTCTCCGAAACTTGTCTTCTGATCCTGTTGTGGCTTTGGGTCTGCCAGACCTCTTCCTGTCATAGTTTCCTCCAGTTTCCAAGTGCCTTTTGATGGTGTAGGAAACTATACTTACTGACACCTTGGCTTTCTTTGAAATTTCTCTAAAGGAAAGACCTACACTTTTAAGGGTATTAATGGTCTATCTTTCCTTTGTTAATTGCCTTTTTCTTGCTATTATGATAGCAATATACTACCTCTTGCAGTACAATATTGTCCAAATAATGCCTAAGAGGGTGTAGTAACACAGTCTGTTCCAACACTGCTTTTATACAGACAGAGAGTTTGTAAGTAATCAACAAAAGTTGGGAAACCTGTAGGAATTGTTAGCATCAACTTTCAAGGTTAATTTACTTCCATTGTTGCAGAACAGCTGTAAGTTGTTAACCCATTACTTGTTCCCTGAAAAAGGCCTTTTTGTATAACTCTGAAATGTACATTATTTTTCAGTTTTTGGTAACCTAAACTTTTTTTTTTAACCTGTGGCAGTTTATCGCTTACCTTTTTACCATTTCAGGTTATTCACTGGACTTGAACCGATTAAATTTCAATAAAAACTGGAAAAATGGGAGTGTTAAAAACTTTTGACCGGTAGTGTTTAGTAAATAATAAAACAAATATTTAAACAAACATAAAAGACACAAAATAAAAAGGTGCGTTGGCCAAACAAATAAACAATAATAGTAAGAAACAAGTATCATGCTGGTTTTAACCAACACGTATAGCAATTGTTAATCTCTCGACTTTAGTTTTACCTCTTTAGTTTTACCTATATTAACTCCTCACTCGTTCTTCACTTTGACCCCTCTCCACTAATGAGCTTGGAGTGGGTCTTTTATACTGTGGCTGGAGCCTTAATTAACCATTAAACCATTACCTTATTAAGGCTCCAGCCACATTCCGATGAGCTTTACAGGGACGGGGCTTCAACCCCATCCACACTTTAAGAGCAGCGTTCCGCCTGTCTAAAACAGCAAACAATGACAGACGACTTTCGTCAGTCCGCCCAAAACACAATATATGTATTTATATATAATAATAATAATAAAACAGCGCACACATGTATGTGATCCCCGTGATCAGCCCGGCGCCATGGTGTATCCAGTCACTGCCTGCCCCGCAGCTAACCAAAATTTTGTTGTTACCATTAATCTCGCAGCTACACGCTTGTTACCACTTACTGTCGAGTCAGCCTGTCTATGGGAAAGCGTACTATCCCCTTTACACAGCACTCTTTCTGGTCGGGAGGGAGATTTACAGTGCAGATTCCTTCTCACAATAACACACTCTTTTTATTGATTTCTGGTTATGGATCAAATGTTTCAAAGGCATTAGTCTTGATCAGTAATGAAAATGTATTCACATAGTGCCTTTAGAAATGTTTCTGGCTCTGCTGACTAAATAAAGATGATCTGTGCTAGCTCTTGCAACTCTATAACATTAAGCATGTAGGGTTTGTAATAATTTTAATAGGAATAAATACAGTAAAATATTTGTCTCTTTGGTGATTAGTTAAATTTACTGTTAATTTACACTTACAACTCAGACCTGATCTGGCTCAGTTGATCAGATTAGAACATTTTTATTATTCGAACCACCCGTTTACACTTGAGCACAAACCATAGCTGGCTCTGGACCCATATGCGCGTGCATAGCCTGTGAACTGTATTATTATTATTATTATTATTATTATTATTTATTATTATTATTATTATTTAGCAGATATTTAGCAGATGCCTTTATCCAAAGCAACTTACAGAAATTAAACAAAATATAAATATACAAGTATATGTTACATGCAAAACATAAAACCAATACACACACACACACACACACACACACACACACCACACACACACACATATATATATATCTATATATACTATTCTAAGATATCTATATATGAATAAAATAGGTCATATATATATATATATATATATATATATATATATATATATATATAAAAATATAAATAAAAGAACAAATACAAAAAGATAGGGAATAGGAATTTACAAATATAGATTTAATAATGAATAAGCAGTAATTCAGTAGTGCCTGTCCAATGACATCATCTTGACCACCCCTTGCAAGAAGACATTTCCCCTCCCCAAAACACAAAGGCAGAAGTGTTTAAATCAACAACAAGCCTGTCATTTGTGTCACTTGTGTGTTTCTACTTCAAGAAGGTCATTCCATTCTAATTTTGCCATCAGAAATAGAGCAAAGCTCTAAACTTGCATATAGGACATTTAAAGAAACAGGTGTTATTGTATACATTTACTCATCAGACTTACAAATCTTCTTATATGTAAATGTCAACAAAAGCGATACTAATTAGTTTAATAACTATAAAGAAACATCTGTGAATTTCAATTGTGTACATTCTCCCCCCAGAACTCAAGTTTATTCATCTACAACGTATCATGGTCCTATTGGTGATATAATTAAAAAAATTAAGCCTTTTATAAATCTAAATATTTATAAATGTACAAAAAGCCATTTTTGTACATGATTATGTTTTTAATATAATAGCAAAACCTGAACAATTTAACAATGTTACTATTTCCAACCAGAAGAAAAAAGGAAAGCAGAAAACTGGGACACTTGTTTTCACTTGTTATGCCACATGAATGATTAAATGTTTTTTCACATTAAACACCAAAATACAGCATGTTTGTATTTTAGAATCCTCTGCCTCAACGTTCTGTCAAAGATATTGTTTGGTTCCATTGTTCGAGTAACAGTCCCAACTTCCTGCTGTTGTTTTCTGTGCCTGTTTGACGCTGACAATTGGAAGCTTTTGCTTAGGACATCTGAACCTGGGTCAGCTGCGTTTACACTGCAAAAAAAAAAAAAAAACAACCAAAGCCATATTAGTCTGCTTATAAGTAGCTAGTGTAAAAGGGGGTGGGGTGCTGATGCTTGCCCATCCTCTCTTTCCTTGCATAAATTCTATGCAAACTATATACAGTATGTAAATACTTTTCTTTCAATTTGTTGAGCAACGGCCGGATACCTCACAGGGTGCCAACATGTCTCATTACAGTTTCGGTGAGAAATGAGTACAAAGAAGTAATTTAATTAACCTCAAAAACCAATGCCACAGGAATAGGTGTTGTGATAGAACAGCGCCTGTAGCTATGTAAAGTTGATATTATTACATGATGAACAGTGAGCGATTGCAGGCACCAACTGACTTCCAATTGATTTGTTTTTTTTTTAATGCTAGGTGTTGTTTGGAAGAAGTCAAATTGTGTGTGAATCAGAATGATAAGAACAGTCCTAAACTCTTTTCATGAACATAAACAGTCTCTCTTAAGCTACTTCTCTTGCTCTCTGTTCTTTTTCAATTATGACCTACTGTTGCACTCCAGCATCTCTGTGATGCCCCCCTCTTATTACTTATCTTGCTATAGTCAAGGCTCCAGACAGCCTTGATTTGCAAGCTGCAACCAACACCCCTGGTATTCAATGTCCATACACAATCCATACTTGGCCTGTAATCATCAGAACTAAACCCACTCAAGGTTACTTTCCGTGTCTCAAGGCAGGGTACCAGCACTACCCCTGATCATGAGAAGCATTTTTCAAGGATCGGTGAATTACTGGTGGTTCTAGGTATTTTTTAATGCTATGGATTTCCTGTGATTAAAAATGGATTAGGATTCTCCAAGCATTTTATCCATTATAGAGACCTTTGGGGAGATGGGGCTTTGAACTGTCTTGTCTCATTTGTCTACAGAAATGCACTGAGGTATTATTTAATTGAAGCCTCTCCTCATTTGAAAGTGCATATGCAAGATTAAACAAATTGCACAGTATTAATACAATATATTAATATATCTGGCAAATGTTCAAATTGAGCAAAGAATCAGTTTATAGTTTGATTAGAACACTGGTTCTCAAAAAAAAAGTTATTTTTTATTTTTTATTTCTATAATAAAAACTGTTTCTCATTTAAAAAATACAGCAGCCCCTTTCAACTCTGTACTGAAATTAGTCATTTTGCTAGATTTTGTTTTATTTCATTTTTTGTATTGTTCTGATAATAGGTCAACCATCAAACTTAATAGGTTAGTCAATCATATATGTTCATATAAATTAATACAATGCCTAAGTTAACGTACATTACTAACATATGTAACTTAAATACATACAAAAACTACTTTGACTTTCCTGTTCCAATAACAGGCTTTACAATTCCCTTCTTAAATTTAACAAATAAACTGATTTGTAATGCTGTTATATTATTGTGGACGAGTGGTTTGCAGTGCACAGATGTAGTGGTGATGCAAGTGCTCCAGACAACGACAGACACAAAGGTGCAAGTGCTGTGATTTAACAGTATTGTTATGGAGTACAGGTGCTGTGCAGTCCGAGTTTAGCGCTGGCTTGAAGCGGCAGCTCCCGGTTCGTATTAGCCGTCTGACAAAAGACAAATACAGACAGTTACAAAACAAATAAAACACTTTAGAGAAGTGACCTGCCTTAAAGTGTCCCAAGATTGTGGAGCCTGTTGACAACCCTATCTGAGACCTAGGAGGAAAAAAATCACTATGATGAGTGACCTCAATCTCCCTGCAAAATAAAACACACTTTGATTTAAATGCACTGTGTGTATACTAACACATATCAAATAGGCTATGAAATTATTTTAATAAAACACAGCAGTTCCCAAATGGTTCAACTTGTATCTGGCACACTGCAATAACGAAAAATGTAATTTACTAAAGCATATTGCTCAACAACGTCTTGCACATCTGACAGTTGTAAATTTACAAAGAATATATATTTCTGTGCACTGAATTTTTTTTTTTTTTATCTCTGTATGACCTCTAGAACACGTTTGATAGACAAAGCAACAAAGCACAAAAGTCTACAACAGTTTGCCATTACTATATGTTACAGGTTTACTGCATAACTTTACTCCATGAAAAGTGTGATGTGATTGTGCTGTTGCATGCAGGGTTAGGTTTGCATTCAGCAGCTGCGTGATGTGTTTAGTGCATATGCCTCCAGTAATTTAGGGAGTTGAGAGCTGTGACAGAGTTCATAAAACGTGTTCTTGTTATTAAATACAACAGTTAAGTTCAATACCAGATTCATGTATTTTATTTAAAGAAGAACCACACACATTGGAGGGATGTATTAAAATGGATGTGCATCTGAGCAGATGTAGGATTCAAATTCGGTTCACCGAATCCTAAGTATTTGGCCGAATCCGAACCCTGCTCAAAAAGTAGATATTCGGGCCAAATCCGAAACCGAATCCTGGATTTGGATCATCCCTAAATCAAACACACTAAACGTGAGCTATAAAGAAACAGTAAATCAGTGATATAACTCAAGTCAATAGTAGTACAAATCAACATAAGAAATAAACGTGCATAAAACAAGGGCTAGCTTTCAGAAGTTAATAGTTGATAATCAGTTTATACAGTATTTAAAATTGCTTAAAACACTCTAATCTCACAGTAGGAATAAAAAGGTTAAGCTAAATGGTAATAATCAGTCACCAGACATATACAGGAGAGAGAAAGAAACTTGCCACAACCACCACAACCAAGCTGCACTCTGCATCTCACAGGGATTCAAACTTCTTGATAATGATGTTTACACCGGCCATCATGTTATCTATACCAGCGCAGCACAAGGTATGTGCTTCAAGCCAGCCCAAGTTCGCCAACAATACTCTCTGTTATGCTATTGCTTCCTGTCTCATCTCGTGTCTTCCTCACGCTCTCTCCTATTCGGGGACGATAATTAGTCTGCACATTTTCACGTGGATCAATAAAGGTGATTTATATGCGTAATTACATCAGTTCCACAGACAAGCAAGCCCGTTATCATCGATCATTACACTGCCTCCCCCTTTGTAAACAACATGTCCCAGATTGGCTACATTACATAGTCTCTGCTCCATGCGGGCTGGTGACACTCATGTACAGGTTGATCTGTGGTAGCTTGAGAGCGTTGCAATTCCAACTGTCCTCGCTGATCTGGTGGCAGGACAGAGTTGCCAGAAGTCCCTCCTGGTGCCTCTCTTTGCGGAACAGTTGTAGCTTGAGAGTGTTGCAATACCGGTAGTCCTCTCTGGTCTGATCACTGAACTAGGTCCACTGTGACAGGAATAATGGTTTCCATAACCCAACCTCCCAGCAGGTCCACAGACACAGAATGCCAGGTCGCAGGGATTCGCTGATGTCCGGATCCCCTTGGCCTTTGTGGGTTGTGGTATACTGGAATCTCTAGCACTAGATGATGCACATTTCTCAGAGCAGGGGCACCTGGTCTAGAGCCTTCTGAAAAAGAATCACTGACTAAGGTTTGTACAAGAGGTCAGAAATCCTCTGAACCGCCTTTGGAGTTTAGGACAACGACCCTGTTGCCTGGCATTATTTCTAACCTACACCCTCTCCCCCTCAGCATGACTGGCGACTGGCCATTAAATCATAATAAAACTTCTGTTTCCTGGGGGCCTGTTGCTGGTGTTGCTGCACTGTTTGCCTCACAATCCTAAGTTTACCAGCTAGGGAGGTAGCGTAATTGCTAACAAAGCGATAGAACTCAACAGGTTTTATGTCTATGACTACATCTACAGGTAAAGTCATCTCTTTCCCAAAAATAACATAACATGGGGTATGTCTTCTATACTGCTTTGATATGTCATCAGAACATAAGGCAGTAACTCATCTGTGTTTGTCTGGTTGGCCTCTACAAACAAAGAAATCATAGTTGCTAGTGTCCAATTGATACGTTCTACCAACCCATCTGACTGAGGATGATATGGTGTAGTGCATGTTTTAGTAATCCCTAGTAGACTGCAAACTTCTCTGAACAGTACTCAGTCAAAGTTTGTCCTTGGTAAGTGTGGAAGAATAAACTGTTCAACAACTCTTGGCCACCGTGGCAACCACTTGATTTTGCAGGGGAAAAGACTCAAAGGCCCAAATTTATAAAGGGGAAAAACCGACCACAAAAAGCCATGCAATGTGCATGTTCAGTATGGCCACACTCATTTTCAAAATAACAACCTATTTTATAAGACTTATTAGGTAAAGGAGGTGATTCCGCAATCAACCAATTTAAATAGTGCTCTGCAATTAGCGATTTAGAATTACACACCTCTCACAGTAAATAACGGGTTTGTGTCAACCCTGTGTGTGTAGGCTACACATTCCAAAAAAAAATTAATTGCACACAAAGACTCAACCTGGTACTAGCCATGGTGATGAGGATGATCAGAATCGAAAACTGAAATGTACTATTATGGAATTGGAGATTTTGGTACAAGCAGTACTTGTAACACATGAAGATGTGTTACAAGCTCGAAATACATCACCAGGACAAATGAAAAAAATATGGAATGTACGGTGGCTTCTTATTGAACAAATGTACCACTTCAGAGTTTGTAGTAGGTTGCTTATACGTTATGATGCATCATCCAGTTATTGTGCTTTGCATATTAGTTCAACTTCTTATTTCGTATGGAATAATTCCAGACATATACTTTTCAAACTTCAGAAATAATATGTTTTATTTACTTACATCCATGGTAGTCAAACGAGTGGCTAATCCTTCCATTGTTTTACAGCAATATGTTCAGCAACAATACAGCTGCATAAGAACAGTCTTCAGTTTAACTACGACTTATATCTTCTTAAAGTCTTATGCAGTTAAAACTCTCCTATTTCTTATGTTTGTCTGTATTTCTTCCTTTATGTATGATTTTAAAGCATATCTGTTTGGCATATATGGTGGAAAAACTGTATTTGCTTAGCTAAAAACGAACTATGTCATCTGTTCCTCTGTGCTTTTTTTTTACCATTTTCTTTCCAACTCAAATTTAACAATACCACATGAACCAGTATTGTTAAATACTAGAATGCCATATTACAAAAAATACATTCTGTAGGCATTAGTAAAATAATGGTGAAGGATGAGGCCTCATTGTAGATGAGACTTTTTCTTTCGTGCACCTCCGAATATTGTTCCAGCTTTTCTTAATCTCCTCCACCACTCTTTTAATAATGTTTACACTCTAAGAAGTAAAGGATCTCATTAGAACCTTGCTTTGCTACTTTGGGGGAATCTTTTTAAGTGCTTCTAAGAACCTTTTTTTTACATGAATTCTATATTCTCTATTTGCAGACTTTCTGTATTGTCATGTAAGCTATGAAACATATATTGAAAATTGGAGTTTGCAGAACAATACAGTACCGGTATTATAAACCATCATTTACAAACTGACTAGATCAGAAGGGTTAAAAAATGAGCTCTTTGCAAGGTGTTATATTAATACAAATCAAATCTGTGATCAGGTTCAAATCTTTGTTGTCTAGGCACAACTATTCTTAAATGTGGTCCCACTTTATAGAACAGATTCTAATGCAGGTATAAAATAATGACTTGGATTGCATTATTGAGGACAAGTGATCAGGAGAAGATTTATCAGTATGCACATCTATAATGAGGTATGTGAAAGATACAGCGAACAAGGTGTGGGGCTTGGCTGGAGATACATTACTGAGTGTCCTTTTGCGATTCAATGCCTTCTAAACCTGTTTTACTCTGAAAAAAAATATTTTAAACAGAGCATGTGAAAATAAATTGGACCTGATGCGCCTGACAAAAACACTGAATAAATGGACCAATTTTAATTCAGAAAAGACACAGAATTAAGTATGCATATATACAAAATTACATATGCATCGATTGCTAAAGCGAACAGAAACATTGCCCCCGCAAATCATGTCTTAATTGCATGTTTATACCATTGCATGTGTTTTATAAATCCCATCCAAGAATTCAGATCCCTCAGAGCCCATTTTATGGTGGGGTTATAGGATGTGGGCGTGGGGTTATAAGAAGTGGGCCTACTAAGTTTATAGCAACCCTTTCAAAAATGCCTGAAGTACTAGAGGGACACATGGGGGCCAAGGAGCTAACCCTGTAATTTTACGTGAGGCACAAGTGACACACAGTCTGCACCACTCCTGAACCCCTTTATGCCAACCTGGCCATTAAAACCGAGCCCTAACCTTTCTCTTCAACTTCTCGACCCCCAAGTGTTCCGAAGTAACGTTGTTGTGGAGCATCTCCTATACCTATGGTGCAAATAACTTGGCAAGAAGCATCTGCCTTGCATCAGCCAAATCCCCCCCCCCCCCCCCCCCCCCCCAGATACCTTACTAGGAATCCATCTTCAATGTGTAGGTGGTCCCAAACTCCACTGAACTTCTGTACCCCCTCAGGCATCGTTTCAACAGGCATCTGTTCAGTACCTTCCTCTTTCCAGCATCTCAGCTGCTCCAAGATGGGGTTTTGCAGTTGGTCAGCAGTTAAGTCCCACAAGGTCTCATCCTCTTGGACAGCTTTAGTGGTTACCCTTACCTCCTCCACACTGGCTTCTATATAGGCTGGATTTGGGCGTCGTGACAGAGCAGCTGCATTATGGTGTAACTTACCAAGCCAGCATATAATGTCATACTGGAATGGGGCTAATTGCTCCAGCCATCTGGCAATCTGTCCTGATGCAACCATCTCAAAAAATTGTGATCTGTTTGGAGCTGAACTGTCTACCCAGAAATGCTGAACATAGGTTATCACAGCCAACAGTTCTTTTTTTGTTGTAATATAATATCTTTCATCCTTATTCAGGGTTCTACATGCATAGGCAATGACACGTTCATATGGCCCCTCCACTTGGGATAACACTGCTCCAACTCCCTCATTACTGGCATAGTATCCTTAGTATCCAATATAAAGGTTTTACATGAATCAACATACGCCAGTATGGGAGTCATTTCTCCAAAGGCAGCTTGACATGATGCACTCCATACAAAAATAGCTCCTTTCTATGTCAAGTGACGTAAAGGGCAGGCCACCTCTGAAAATCCTCCACAAAATGTCTATAGTATGACAAAGGTCCAAAGAAACTCAGAACCTCAGTCATGTTCTTTGGTTGAGACCAAGTCTGGACAGCATCAATCTTCTGAGGATCAATTGCGACTCCCTTCTCAGAAATGACAATCCTAATATTGAACTTGAGAAGCAAAAATATGGCATTTACTAGGGTTAACCTTTAAATTAGCCTGCCCAAGCTTACTTATTACTTCACCAAGGCGCCCCAGGTGTTCTTCAAATGAACTACCAAAAACAATGATATCATCCAGGTTTGAATACAAACAAACCCTGTCTTGTTATAAATCCCTATCAGAAGGATCAACTTTGACCTAGCCAGTAACCACAACAAGGGGTGCTGATCCTGTGTTAATTTTGTGACAGATGCGTTCTTCCCATGCCATTATCCCCCAAATTACAAATTACATAGAGCCCATGACCCTGTTCTCCCTTTTAAAGCCTGGTCCCTAGATGGCTCACTCATCTCATGTACCACCATTTGTCCCAAGGAGAACCCACCCATTTCAAAACGTTTATATACTGTTAGTGGTTCAGTAGTAACATTCGTAATGTTTACAAACAGGCTGCCAAGGTGTTCTCTGTACACATTACATTATGTAAAACTATAGCTATGTACAACAGGATTAACCCTTAGCGGTCCATTTATTCAGCGCTTGTCAGGCAAGTCAGGTCCAATTTATTTTGTTTATTTTTTTTGAAAGGCAGTGAATGACAAAAGGACATCAGTACTGCATCTCCAGCCAAGCTCCACCCCTTGTTCACTGTATTTTTCACATAGCTCTTTATAGACGTGCATACCGATAAATCCTCTCCTGATCACTCGTTTCATCACCAAACTCCTCAATAATGCAATCCAAGTCATTATTTTATTACTATAACATCTCAAAAAGCTCTGCAAATGTCTGTGATATTCTTTGAGTGCTGGATGTGGAAGCAGCTATCTCCTTTGTTTGTGTCCATGTTATCTCTGTGGTGTATGGGGCTATCAGATACACCCTTTTTTCAGCTTCATTCAGCCATTGAAAAGTTTTGTCAGCTTTTTCTGGAGAAAAAATGACTAGAGACCTATACTTTACGTCTTTTTGATGATGTCAGACAGCGTCTGACATTGCTGTCTGACATCAGACTGATAAAGGAAAATTGTAATGTCGAACCTGGTCCGACACAGGACAGCAAAGGGTTAAACAGTACAGTGGTAAAATCAAATGAATACCTAGCAGTTTTTTTTGTCTATTCTACATGCAATACAAAACAAACCATGCTAATGTATTGTAGTTTTCACATTGTTGCAGGATGTATAGATAATACAATGTAATTTTAAACTGAAGCTAAATTATTTCAGCAAATGTGATAAAGAGAGAACAAATCAATGCTGTAAGTCTTTCTCCCGATTGGACAGGGTGCCGGGTAAGGTTGGTAGTACACTTCCCCATAGACGGGTCAACTTGGCGGTGGGCAGAAACCGGATGTCGGCTATTTTGGGAAAGTGCGTAACTGCAAGTACTCTAAACAACTCCAGTGTGATCAGATACAGGTCAGGCACCGACTGAATAAACCACGGCAACAGGCTGATTGCAGGGTAGAGTTTGATGGTAAATGAGGATGCAGTTGCGTGAGTATGGTCCCTTGAACTGAAAACATAAACATACAGCCGGAGCTTTGTTTGTTTGTTTTGTTTTTTTACGTGTCTGTTTTGTGTATAGCAGAGGAGGAGCAAGGAGCCAGGGGCTGCAGCCATGGAGCCAGCCAAACCTACTGATCACTACCCTCAGCTCACAAGACCAGCACTCACCACCACCCCGCTGATCACTACCCTCACCTCACGACACCAGCACTCACTACCACCCTGCTGATCACTAGCCTCACCTCACGACACCAGCACTCACAACCACCCCGCTGATTGGAGAGCGCACTTTCATGCACAGGACTGTGGATTGGGGATTATCTGTTGTTGTTGTTTCATTTAATAAAACACAGATGTCTTTGGGAGTACAGTTCTGTTTGGACATTCACTTTGTTCACCACACCACTCACACCTTTCACAGCATTTTTTAAATTTTTTTTATCTTAGTCTACTTACAATTAGCCCCAAAATAAATCATGGTACTGCATTAATACATTATGGCTTTACAGGACCTTAGATATCTGAAATAAGACAATGAAAAACCATTTGTTCTATGTTTTGGCAGAGCCTTGATATTAATTCAATACATTTGTTTAAACTGGAACACCAAAACAACCACTAAAGAATCCCCCCCCCCCCCCCCCCAATCGTACAAAGCAGCTTGTGCCACCTATGCTCATCGCTTTGCGGCAGCATTCAGTCAGCTGAATTATTGGGTCATTCACACTTTCTTCAGAGCCATTTAGCTTCTTGTACCTCCAAACTCTGAGCCACATCCTCTCAGCACTTCTTTCTTTCCTCTTGCCTCAGGAGCCTTGTTTCTAGTGTGTGAAGCTTGCTTCTTGCCTGGAGGCCAGTTTCTCCTGTGGGGAGCTTTTCTCCTGTGGGGAGCTCGCTTAGTGTGGGAAGTGCTTTGTTTGAAAGTCATGCGGCTGCTTTTGTTGTTCTCTCTTCAACCCTGTGTTCAGTTAGTTTGTTTATTTTGGGCTGTGCCCGAGTCCACATGAGGTGTTTCTCATTGGTTGTTCTCGTTCGGAGATGGCCCAGTGTTCTCAATTGGTCCGCTGTTTCACCTCCTGTCGGGTGAATTTACGTGGTGTCAAAGCACCCAAAACTGCCTGGCTTGCCTTCTGCAAGATACTGCTGGTGCCAAATGATTCATTCATTGATGGGGGGAAGATCAAACAGTTGTCTAGCAGTGAGTTTATGAATTTTTTAAAAGCATTCTTTGTCAGTGCAGGAGTTTGTGACCAGAAACTAAGAAGACACAGAGAATGGCTTAGGACCCCGCTCTATATACTCCATTTTTGTTAATTTCATACACAGAATGATATTATGACCCACTCTGACGGTACACAAATTATTATGGAGAGGGAGAAGCTATATTCCATGATACACCATAAGCCCAAAGTGCTGGCCTAAGTCGCAGGTACATAAATTAGCCTGGGAGAGAGTATTTAACCCTTTGCGGTCCAATGTCAGACCCTGTCCGACATCATCGAAAAGACGTAAAGCACAGGTCTCTAGTCGTTTTTTTCTCTGGAAAAAGCCAAGAAAACCATTTAATGGCTGAGTGAGCTGAATGAAACCGGAAAAAAGTAGCGAGTGAGCAATAGCCCTAGCAGCTACACCACAGAGATAAGCGGACATAAACAAAGGAGGTAGCTGCTTCCGCATCCAGCGTTCACTGATATTTGCAAAGCTTTTTCAGATGTTATAGTAATAAAATAATGTCTTGGATCTCATTATTGAGGAGTTTGGTGTTAAAACGAGTGATCAGGAGAGGATTTATCAGTATGCACAACCATTACTGAATAGGAAGAGCCTCTACTGAGCATATATAAAAAAGCTGCCTTATCAGGGTCCTGCTGTGAAGAGGAAGTCCCTCGTATCTCCTGTTGAAAAGGGATGTCCTCACAGTAGCACATCACCATTTTTTCTCATCTCACTTAGACAGGTCTTAGATAGTGTTTGCTTTCTGGTACCGAATTTGACTGATTTGTTAGTTTTTTTGACCAAATAAATTTATTGATCCACAGTAAAATCACAATCTGGCGAGCTGTCCTTCACGGCATCCAGATCGGACGTCTCAGATCCAGCCACCTCTGTCGGGCAGGCCACAGTGGGGGGAGGGGGTCCTTGCAGAACAGGAGGGAAAGGGAAACCGCTTCCTCCAGCAAAAAGGGCACCCACAGAATGCCCTCCCCTTATGCCAGGACTTCCTTGTTTTGGTGAGCTCCTCCTAGGGAAACCCAGCATCTGCACCCTCAACCTCCAGAACAGCAGAGTCTCTGCTTTTGATGGCAGGAGCCTAAGAAGCAGGCCTACGTGCAAGGTTCCACCTTCACCAAGGGGGATAAGGACAGCGGACATGATGCTGAAAAAGGCATACTCGTCAGCAACGCTGTCAGTGCGAGCAGTGAACGCCATGGCAATACTGGTACTCTACCAAAACTAGTTGGCCGGGAGGCTGCAGGACAGAGCCACAGAGGCAGACACAGTGGAGCTCCAGGCGGTGGCTAAGGCGATGACTGACCTAATGGGGGAGTTAGGTCAAGCATCAGGGAGGTCGCTGGCGGCGATGGTGGCCGCCGCCGGCATTTGTGGCTGACACAAGCCAAGGTCATGAAGACCAAGAAGGTGGCACTGCTGGATGCCTCCATTACACCAGGGCAGACTTTCGGGGCGACCATTGATGTGAGCCTTGAGAGGTCCCACAAGGCCATGGAGGTCGCCTCAAAGTTTTTACACCTTCTGGCTTACAGTCAGCGCCCAAGGTGACATTCGCAGCCTGCTGGGGTAAAAGGGTCTGAACACTGCCCTCCACCCCAGAGCAGGCAAGCAGGAAGAGGCAGAGGCAGGGCCAACATATTGACAGAACAGCATATTCTCCAGTCCATCCAACCTGTGCGACTGGTTCACATCGATTGACCTGCAAGACGTCTACTTTCACGTCCTGATCCGTCCCGTGCACAGAAAATATCTGCGCTTCGCCTTTCAAGGCAACGCATACGAATTCTGCGTGCTGCCACTTGGCCTCTCGCTGGTACCCCACACATTTTCAAAGTGCATGGATGCAGCACTGGCTCCACTCAGGCTACGATGTATTTGGATCCTAAACTATCTGGACAATTGGTCAGTTTGCTCGCAGTCAAAAGCACGTGCAGAGGCTCACAAAAAAAAAATTGGTCATAGATCATGTGGAGTTAGGGCTTTCAATACATCAACAGAAAAGCAACTTCGTACTGTCTCAGTCCACAGTGTTCCTGGGGATCAAACTGAACTCTGTGAGCATGCTTGCCTCACTGTCGGAAGACAGGATTCTGTTATTGGAGACTACACTCTCCCTATTCAGAGAGGACGCTCTCCTACGGGTCAAAGTATATCAAAGTTTGTCGGGGTTGATGGCAGCCGCCTTGAGAATCCTTCCACTAGGGCTACTGAGAATACACCTGCTTCAAGCCTGGGTGAATACGCTCAAGGTGCACTCGGTCCGAGATCGGTACCGGCTGGTGCGAGTGTCAGGATGAGGATCAGGGTGGAGAGAACACAGGTTTTGCTGGTTGCACCCAGATGGCCGAGGTGCCCCTGGTCTGCTCTCCTCTCCGACATGGTGTCAGATCAGCCTTGGCAGCTCCCGCTGTGCAAAGACTTTCTGAGACAAGAAGAGCGGCTATTATGGCACCCGAACCCAGTCCAGCTCCAACTCTGGGTCTGGCCGTTGAATGGAGCCATCTATTCAGACGAGGTTTGCCAGATGCAGTATTAGAAACACTATAGTCAGCTAGGGCGCCGAGCACTAGAGCCCAATACTCATATAAATGGAAAGTTTTCCAAGACTGGTGCCTTGCCGAAGGTCACAATCCTGTGACTAGCCCGATTGAGGCGATACTAACCTTCTTAAAACACTTGTTTGACGCAGGAAAATCAGCGTCCACTTTGAAGGTATACCTGACTGACTCGATGTCCCCTGGGGCACATTTCCTGGCAGTGAAATTTCTTAAAGGGGCTCGGAGGCTTCGTCCTTCCATGAAAATTATAATCCCCAAGTGGGATCTAGAACTGGTTCTGCGGGCCCTTAAGGGTCCCCCATTTGAGCCCATGGCATCAGCAGAACTGCGCTCTGTTTCATTGAAAGTGACATTTTTAATAGCCTTTACATCTACCAGATGAGTAAGTGAGCACCATGCGCTGTCCATCGATGACACATGTATGGCTTTCACTGGGAATGACTCGTGGTTAACATTAAGAACAAATCCATCCTTTTTGCCAAAGGTGATATCCTCATTTCATAATAACCAATCAATGGTTTTGGAAACATTCAGACCTCCCCTGCACGAGTCAGAGGAGGACCGTAGACAACACACGCTATGCTCAGTTCAGGCTCTGTGCTGTTATTTGGATAGAACAGCGTCCTGGAGACAGTCCAACCAGTTATTTGTCTGTTATGGGTCCCGGTCTAGAGGTCAGGCCCTATTGAAACAAAGTCTAGCGCACTGGGTGACAGATGCAATACGCTTGGCGTATGAACAGACAGACTCCCTGTTACAGAGGGACATTATGGCCCATTCTACCAGGGGCCAGGCAACTTTGTGGGCTTTCCTTCATGGCGCCTCCTTGGATGAGTTATGCAACGCTGCTACATGGACAGGTAGTCAGACATTTGTGCGTTTTTACCGCCTTGATGTTACAAACCGAAAGAGACCCTCTCTGGGCTCTAGAGTGTTGCAGGCGGCATGCCCTTAGGCGTCATGTGGGCTCTGAGGTTATAGCCGGGGTGCTGTATTGTCGGTTATCTGGAGCCATGACAGCTTTGGTACAGCTTTCCCATTCGGTAATGGTTGTCATTCTAATTGAAAGGGAATGTTAGGTTATTACCATAACCCTGGTTCCCTGAAAAGAGAATGACAACCATTACCCTTTAAGGTTGTGTCCCCATCCTCACCTGTTTTTGAAAGAAAATGGCAATGTGCTACTGTGAGGACGTCTCTCTTCAACAGGAGGTGAGAGGGATTTCTCCTTCACAGCAGGGCCCTGATAGGGCAGCATTTTTTTATATATGCTCAGTGATTGACGGTCAGATAGGCTCTTCCCATTCGGTAATGGCTGTCATTCTCTTTTCAGAGAACCAGGGTTATGGTAATAACCTAACGTACTGATGTCGTTTTGCATTGCAATCAGTGTGAAAATAAATTGGACCTGACGTGCCTGACAGGCGCTGAATAAATGGACTGCAAAGGGTTAAGGTCCTGGAATGTACTAATTCCAGTCCCACTGAATATATTATTCAGAACATGAATGCTCCTATTGGACCAAGGTGGGTACACAAAAGGTTGACATTTGGTCAATAGATTGTAATTATTCCAGATAGGGGATGATTTGCAGAATGTGTGTGAGTGTTAACTTTTCTGTATTAGCCCCTAAAGTAATGATCGGTCCAAATCTAAGATTGGCGGTTCTTAATTTTGTACCAGATAAAAGGAGGTCCTGCAGTCTGTGTGGGGTCAATATTTTTTCCTCTACCTGGTGCCATGGCACTAAAGAGTTACAGTCTAACCAAGACCTCAGTGCCCTGATCTGTTTCATATTTTCATATAAACCCTGATAGAGTTTCATACTGGGGAGAGCGAGACCACCAAGGGACTTGTGTCGTTGAAGAGTAGTAAGGCGTATTCACGACCGCCTGCCTCCCCATATGAATCTAGATATCATGGAGTGAATTTCCTCAAAATATTTTTGAGTTGGTGGAATAGGGAGTATAAAAAACAATAAATTTATGCAGGGAAGAATGTTAATTTTATTTGTTGATACTCTAAAACTGCCTATAGATAGTCCCATTCTAGCTGTTCAAATGCCTTTTTGGCAACTAAAGTAAACATGGCATATGGTTTATGATCAGATTCAGCAGCATGTATTACATGAAGTAAACGTCTAATATTATCTGAGGTGGTCATATTTGAATATGGTTTCTATATGTATGCATGTCATTTCCTTACAACCTAAACATGTTCTTAATGTAGAATGTGCTGTTGTACTTAATTTACAAAACATAGGATTAACAGCATCGTATATAAGGATATTTTAAGATACTGTGCGTTTGTTACTGAAACTATTTTCAAGACATTTTATGAAGCAGGTCCCTTGAAGCCAATTCAGATTCACAGAAATTATCATAGAGGTAATTCCTTTAAGCTCTTTAAACAAGAATACAATGCTGGAGCTCCACTGTATAGTATGTTATGTGTTCAGGGCATGATTAATGGACGTGGGGGCCCTACAGTAAATGATATTTTGGGGGCCCTATGCATATTATGGCAAATGGTGTTATTACATATTGGTTAATCCAGCCCTGCGTTGGGGACAGAAAGTGTGAGCTGAGCAGAGAGGGGAGCAGAGTGAGCCAATTGTATTTGGAGCTGGGGAGCAGAGCACGGTAGTTGTATACTGTATGGAGAGGGGGAGCAGAGCGGTGTAGTTGTATATGGAGCAGGGGAGCAGAGCGGAGTGGGTAGTTGTATATGGAGCAGGGCAGCAGAGCAAAGCGGGGTAGTTACTGGAGTAGAGCGCGAAGCAAACATTTCCAGCCCACTGAGAAATGAGTACTGTTTTATTTTTCTTAAATACATGTTTGGCCATGGAGTTTGCACAAAAAAAATAAAAAATGAAGGTAACAAATACAGATGCAGTCACAGTACAATATTTTCCATCATGCCTGTGCATGGTAACCATTAATTTTCCAGTTACAAACCAAAATTACACACTTGTATGTTTTGCAGAATTCATTATGGAGAGAAAACTATATATTCTCCTGATTGTGTAGATGTTAAAACTTCATGCTGATTTGAACTTGTCTCTCACTAAGATAAGCACCAACTAAGATGTAGCTTTACAGTAAACTAATGTGATCCATTTGCATTTCCTTCCACCTGATGATGTAGATGTCCTTCTGCCAGGTGTTGATGGTTGAAGTGTAATGCTGGCTCCAGGGATCAGCTTATTTCGCCTCCCCAGCACACACAATAGCTGCAATGCTAGCTCCGGGGATCAACCACAGTGTGGCCTCCCCATTGCATCAGCATGACAACCGTCTGGATTAAGCTAAGTAGGGAACATCTCTGGGTTCTTCAAATGGGCTCCTTCCATCCTTGGTGTTTCGTTGACTAGCCCACGACACCTCAAGAAGGCTCGATGGTGATTTTGGTGTCCCAGCCCTCCTCCATCCCCCACTCAACTCAACCCAGTTTACTTACCGGTACTTCAGTGTTTCTTTCTTTCTATTGTGCTTGAGATCCCCAACCGGAATCTTTCCGTCTCAACCACAGTCAGTTGCTGCTCTTCTCTGCTGTTTCAGATAAGTTCTTCACTGTGCGATGCAACTCTTAGCCACTGAATCTGACATCTCTGAGAATCCGGGATATAGCGTGTGCCGCAAATCCTTGACAGTCCCCCTCCACTGGGTAAATCTGGACTCTCCATCCTCACTGTTACGCTTCAATAGCTAGATGAGCATACGTTTCCTTCACTCTTACACTTCATCTACAGCATCCTCCCATAGCACTGTTAACCACTGTTACCATGTGAACAAGGCGTTCTGATCCAAACCACAAGACAATATCTTTTTGAAGGTTAGTGGTGGCAATCTCAGGTGGAAAAATAAGCCGTTGACCAACAGCTGTCAGCATTTTCCAGTCTCTAGCAGCTTCCAGTTGTCCTGGGCGAGGCTTGGTTTTAACACCTTTTTTTGGCAGTTGCTCTCCTGTGTGGAGGAATGTTGTCTTTTGTGTGTAATGTTTTGATGGAACTGATGGCACATTAATGGTCATGTTACGCTTGTCTTCCAATGCTAAGGCTAAACATCACAGCAACTGGTCATGGCGCCAAGTAAACCATCCAAAATGTGCCATAATGTAATGAACACAAAGGACATGAGGGATCCTCTCCCACCCAAAGATTTAGTTTTTGTGGTGATGGGAGAACATCATATGTTGACCTGATGAGGAAACTGATCTTGCTCTGTTCCATTGTCCATAGGTCTTGCCAGCTGACCTTGTGTTGTTCCACACTCTCCTATCTCATCCATTCTCCCTGCTTGGCCTGGGAAACAGCCTTTACACACCTCATCCTCTCCTCCGGCTTTTGCACCTCATTGACTACTAGCTTCCTCCATTGAGCTGGCTTGTGCCATGTAGGAGGAGCTGAACCGAGACCAAGACCCCCTGTTCAATGCTGAACTTGCCCCATGATATCACAGATTCAAAAGGCAGCCTTTGCATCTTTCACTGCTTTCTTTGCCGCCCACTTTCCCAGTTTTCAACACAGGTGTTGCCTACCTTACGCATTTGTCGCGTGACTCTAGTAATGTAATTTCCAGTTGGATCTTGGTGCACTTAAACTCCTTTGGTAGAGCGGAGACTGGTAGCTGCAGTACTCCTTCACCATAAAGTCCCACTCTGCTGAGGCAACCATTTCCTGATGTATGAACTGATTTAAGCTTCCAGCTTCTCTACTGTTGTCAAAGAAACCTCGTATACAGTCAGTGGCATTAGCAGCCTCAGCAGTAGACCAAACTGAAAGCAGCAGAGTTTTAGTATGCATGGAAAACCGCTGCTGTCTATGCTCTTCAAACAATCCACTGCTTGTTGTCTAACTTCTCCAGACAATCTGGATCTCCAGTCAGTGGTTTTGTTAGTTTACCAGAACGTCCAGCAGCTCATATATACAATAGCAGAATTATATATGCTGTATATCGCAAAAAAAAACATTTTTTTTTTTTTTTTTTCCCCAAACCTGTTTGTAGATTCCTTCTACGGACTAGTAGTAGCATTGCATTCAATAGAACAAAACAAAGCAGTTTAACAAAAAAAAGGGAATGACTTATGTCCTTTACTTCTTTTTTTTTTTTTTATTATTTTTTTTGTAGCGAGAGAAACAAACACTATGGACTTAAACCCTTCTTGCCGGCTACAGACATCCACATTTGAATTTCCTTCAGCGTCCCGCATTCTACACGTTTACCTTTACCCACATTTTTTTTTCCCAACCCCCAAATGAAAAAGGAAAATTTCTAAAATGTAACATACAGTGCACATACTTAAATTGAGCCTGATTCCTACATTTTATCCTGCAGACGTAGTAGTAGGATTAGGGACAAATCTCTCCCAGGCGGCAGAGGGTGTGGGGCATTTGCTTATTGTACATTAGCAGGAAGCTGCTTGCGTGAGAGACTTAGAGAACAGGTCTGCTGTAATCAAGAAAGAAATTCATAGCCATGATAAAAGAACACAATTAACTAAAAGCAAGCTTCTGTGTGTTTCTCTTCGTGTTTGTGTGGGCCCGTCCGCACGCATGTAGTCTTTATAAAATGTCCCAAACAAACGGCAACCTTGTGGGGGCCCCTACACTATAACATAATTTGCTAATAGGTTAATCCGGACCTATATGTGTTGAATAACAGACACATGTACAATCCACATGAATTTGGTTTCTTCTGTGGGAAGGGTTTCTCTTTGCACTGTCTGTCATAAAATACTTGTATTTTGTTACCATTGGAATAAACGTGATATTTGTATCTCCCATATAATAAAATATTTAATAAATCTATTTAAAATCGTGGAACATTTCCAAGGTGATAGGCTAAAAATGGGTATATGCCTGGAGTCTGAAAAAATATATATAATTACAAATTATGCAAACAGCATGTTCATACTAGCAGTCACCTTTCCTTCACATCCCTAGTTTACTATCTGGCACATGCAATAAACTCAATATGTGTGTTTAAGCTTTTTTTTGATATTATTATTATTATTATTATTATTATTATTATTATTATTATTATTATTATTATTATTATTTATTTGTATTGTGAATACTGGATGCATACTTGTCCTCATTTTTATAACTGCAGTGCAAGGCAAGCCTGATTATTTTTCACAGTTATGTGACAGATTTGTAAAGACTTCACTCTAATAATTATAAATGTGTAAACATATTTGCATAGAGAACTGATGTTTAGCACATCTGTACACACTTCAGGTACATATTTTCTCATCCACATTCTTTGAGCAGGTTATTAAAACAATTGTTAAATAGAGGTACAGTACTTTTTATTAAATGCCTTTTGTGCTTTTAGGCCTTCACTTGTCTTTTTTGTATTTAAATTGGTCTTCTAGCAAATACTTTTATGTGCTTTCTTCACAGTATCATTGTGCAAACACAAGATAATTAGTACTATTTGATGGACTGTTGTGTAGGGTTTTGTACTGTAGCTTTTTTATTATTGTGAGTATTTATTTATGAATAAATCCACATTTTCCAGAAAGTGATGAGATGCTTCAAATGTTAACTGCACCCATGGATCAGTTTTCTTATCAATAGATAGATTATAGGTTATGCAATAACAGTTAAATTCAAATACACAAAACCAGTTTAAACCTAGTTTCTCCTGCAGTTTTAAAAAATTGATCATTTCTATTAGTCATCCACTTTGCAAATCACTTACTAAAGCAATTTATATTCTGTTAACTCCCCTCCTGCAGGTCGAGGCAGAAAGTCCAAATTACCGGTCTAAGCTTTTTGCGGCTTGGGAAGTCTAATTCATAACAACAACAAGTCATCATGAAATGTTTCTGTTCCGTAAAGATTCTTGAAAAGTTATGCAAGATTGAAAGATTGTGTAGGCACGGTGCCCAATTCAATTACTGCATGCACTATAAAAAAAGCATACAATGTAAGCACTTTTACCACAAAATATGACATATCCTAGCAACAGGAAGATAAGGAAACTTCCTTTACCCTCAATTCTTTAGCTTTTGTCTGAATATGTAAACATTCTTTTTTCATATTCTGTCTTCTTTCTTGATAAAGTCAGCTTTACATGTGTATTTAAATAAAATGCGATATTTGAGAGCATTTACACAATTTTTCCTTTGTAAAACAGTTACAATATATATATATATATATATATATATATATATATATATATATATATATATATATATATATATATATATATATATAAAAATAATCGCATTAATGCACCTTAATGCAGCAGTTAGAGTTGAAATTGTCACAAAAGCAAGAAAATGTGGCGGGAGGGTTTTTAACCCTAATGTGCCATTCCCACCCCCACACAAGCAGCCAAAGGAACCAGACAACACAAGCAACCACAGACTGCTGTCATCAGGTGAGACACAGAACAAGAAAATTGTTTCAGATGACACAAAACATACAGTGCCGAGAAAAAGTTTGTGACCCTCAATGATAATTATGGAAATTCCATAGTTTTACTATCATAGCCTTCTTGAATCTTAAATATCCAATAGGGTTTATATTAACCAATTCCATGTCTCTTGAAACAAAATGATGTGTTAATTAGAAAAACAACGAGTAATTAAGATTCAGGGTATGTGAAAAAGTAAGTGAACCCCTGGTTTTATCAGCTTAATTAAGGGGATAATTAGAATCAGGTGTTTAAATAATTAGGTAGATCTTCAGGGATGAGTTTGGGAGGCCCCACCCTATATAAAGATCAGAAACTTCGTGAGTTTGGTCTTCACCATACATGTGTGTGGAAACACGTCATGCCATAATCAAAAGAAATCTCTGAGGACCTCAGAAAAACAGTTATTGATGCTCATCAGTCTAGAAACTGTTACAAAACCATTTGTAAGGATTTGGGGCTCCAACAATCCACTGTCAGACAAATAATTTAAAAATGGAGAAAGTTCAAGAGCACAGTCACTCCACCCAGTAGCAGTTGTCCTACCAAAATCTCTCCAAGAACAAACCAGAAAATCATCACGGAAGTCACAAAGAACCCCAGAGTTACATCCAAAAATCTGCAGGCCACTCACCTTGGCTAATGTGAGCTCATGACTCAATTACCAGAAAAAGACTGAACAAGAATGATGTTCATGGAAGATAGCCAGGAGGAAAACACTGCTAAAAAGAACATTTCTCCCCGTCTGAAGTTCGCCAAAGAGCACATAGATGATCCACAAGACTTCAGGAACAATGTTCTCTGGACAGACGAGTCAAAGGTAGAACTTTTTGGCCTCAATGAGAAACATTATGTTTGGCAGAAACCAAACACTGTGTTTGAACAGAAGAACCTCATCCCAACCATCAAGAATGGTGGTAGGAGTGTGATGGTTTGGGGCTGCTTTGCTGTTTCAGGACCTGGACGGCTTGCCATCATTGACACAACCATGAATTCTGCATTGTATCAAAAGATTCCAGAGGAGAATGTCAGGCCATCCGTCCGTGAACTGAAGCTCAACCGAAAGTGGATCATGCAGCAAGACAATGATCCTAAACATACAAGAAGATCTACAAAAGAATGGCTGCAGAAGAAGAAATTTTGCATTTTAGAATCCTTCTAACTACGAAACTTTAACAGTTTTCCTAAGATTATTTTTACACATTTTTTTTTTAAATTACAAATGTAACGGAAATACAGTCACTGCAGTGAAAAACCAGTAATACAAAACATCAAAAACGTTTTTAAATAAAGACATGACATCTGATGGTAGACCATGACAACAATGTCCAAACATAAGTCACACAAACCACATAAAACCTAAACAAAGTACCATAAAGTGATACACAAAAGCATTGTAATTAAAATACTAGTGGAAATGGGCTTCCATACTTTTAAACACAATTACAAAATCAAAATAGTTAATAATAGTAAGATAGTTCAAATAGCAAAATCACAATTCACATACACGTTTAGTGCATGTCACATCACCACATGTTTTAAAACAATCAATGTATGTAAAAATGACTGATAATTGAATTCCCCGGAGCCAGCATCCCAGCTGTTGTGTGTGCTGATGCGCTGGGGAGGCAAAATGAGCTGATCCCTGGAGCCAGCATTACACTTCAGCAATCAACACCAGACAGAAAGATATCTACATCATCAGATGGAAAACAACGCAAATGGATGGAGATGCAGATGGATCACATTAGTTACTGCAAAGCTATGTCTTAGTTGGTGCGTATCTTGGTGAGAGCCGAGTTCAAATCATCATGAAGTTCAACATCTACTCTCATGTAATGGAAATCATGAAGATCAGGATACATCCAGTGACTGCTGTGAATAGTGCAGCTGACAACAAGGGAAAGACCTCATGACAGCATGGAGAGACAACTGACAGGAGGAAAGAGACCCCACTGGGGCTGGCAAGGGTTAGCTACCCTGGTCGGCAGTATGCAGCTCTACGTTGTCAAAGGTAAACAGGATGGTGGAGTCACCCACCCAAGGATTCTAAGAAATTAAAGAAAAAAATACCCCTAGAGTCTACGAGAGCAGGGGTGGAAGATGACTCAATGTTGGATAACACGGTTAATGACTTAGGAACGGAAACGGATATGAGAATGGAAAGTACTTCACAAAAAACTAATTCAAGATCTGCAGTTAGCAAAGACATGGATCTCCAGGTTTGTGTCTGCGACTGGAACAAGCTGACAACGATCAGGGATTTGAAGATTCATCAAGGGAGAATGAAATTCTTGAGGGAAAAGGGACAAGGGCCTCGCATTGATAGGTACTTCTTACGAAGTCAGTCAAGTCAGTCGAATGAAATCCAGCGACAGGAAGCAAACCACAGTTCGCAGGATATCAGCACCCCTGTCATAGACGTGAGGAGGACTTGCGTGGATACAATTAGTGATGAATCTAATGATCCTTGCGAACCCGGTCAGACGAACCAGCGTAAGAGAGAAAAGAACCTCAATGGGCACAAGCCTGGAGTTAAATGGCCAAGAGCTTGTGAGAAAACTGTGTGGGACACAGTAAACACGGATCTCTGTTTTACTTTGGAAAAGTTAAATGGAACAGTTGAAAAAAAGCTGGATAAATTTGGGGACATCATCTACGCATATGGAAGCGAGAGGTTTGGGATTGAAAAAGGAAGGAAAAAGTACAAACTATTCCTGGAAAGTCTAGACGGCAGCAGGAGATTGAACGCTTAGTTAGAGAAAGGAGGCTGTTGAGGAAGCTATGGAAAAAAGCAGAACAAAGTCAGAAGGAGGGAGTCAATCGGTTATAAAGGGTCATAAAAGTACCAAATGGAGGACTGTGCACTTAAGTGGAAAGAAGTAGAGCAAGCTGTGAAAAAAGCAAGGGTATCATCATCTCCAGGGCCTAATGGAGTTCCATACAGAGTGTACAAGAGTGCTTCTGGAGTTCTACGAATCCTGTGGAAAATGATGAAAGTGGCATGTGAAAAACAGGTTGTACCAAGAGCATGACGCCGAGCCGGTGGAGTTTTTATACCAAAAGAAAAGATTCTACAAGCATCGATCAATTTCGTCCTATTTCCCTATTAAATGTAGAATCAGCATGAAGTTCAAAATCTACTCTAATGTAATGGAAATAATTTACTATGGACTTTGACAGTAAATTACTATTTCATGGCAAAAAAGATTAAAGCTGTCAGTTCGATAGTTTAACTTTACTTGTAAATAAAGTCTGCCTGACTCTCAGATGTGAAATGATCAGTCACACGGTCATGCCAGTGGGGATTCTTCTCCAGTGCCTTCACAATTCCCATCTGCAGTTGGACGGGATGTTGTCTGAGGCACCATTAGCTATCCCAAGACTTTCACACATGGTCAGCACAAGCATTATTACATGACAGTACACTGGCAACACAGGGGAAGATGGCCTCCTCTGTGAAAAACCTGTTTCTAGGGCCAGGTGACTGTTGGCAACTTGCATTAGAGTATATAGCAGAGCCGTGTTTCCGCCTAACTGTGAATTTAAGGTGTTGGTATAGTCATCATCATCATCATCATCATCATCATGCTACGACTATATTATTATTATTATTATGATGATGATGATGATGAAGAAAATTATAATATTATATTACATATGCCACCTCTAAGGAGCTTCTACTGCAGCAAACACTATTCTGGATTTATTTTTAAACTTTATTAAATTTAAATAGATAGATATGACAGTGAGGAAGCAGATTAGTTGACATTGACAGATCACATTCAGAGTGTGTACAAGAATGGAGATTTTCTTTCAAGCAGAAATAATACATGAAAAAAACTGGATGTAACTGGTAGCACCGAGCAAACGTTTTAAGGGGTTAAACATTTCACTAAGTTATTTATTGCTGCCCTCACATTACTCTCCAGACTCTTTGTACAGTATATGTTTAAATGATCATTCACCTTGTATTACTGACTGACGCGGTTTTTATTTTAGTTTGTACTGAGTAGTAAAATTGGAATTTCTGCTGTGCTTGTGAAAGTATTGTCAAGCTGTTCTAACAAACAGCACTTAACAAGCCATTAAAATGTAATTTTTTTATAAATGCAAATACATCAATTAAATGAAATTTTAATGAAATTAAAAAAAATAATAATAAAAAAAAAAACACTTATCAAGCTGTTTGGTATGCATTCTGGGAGCTGTAGTTAAATGGGAGTACATGTCTGTTTGATTGCATTGTATACAGCAGGGCTTCTCAAACTCAATCCTGGGGACCCCTGTGGCTCATTCCAGCCAAGTTCTCAATTACTTAACTAGACCCTTAATTGAACTGATAATTTGCTTAATTACACCTTTTTACTTGTTTTCAACTCTTGAACAGTTGCATTTTTCAAGTTAGCTATAACATTTGATAAGTAACTTGAACTGCAACTGTTTTAGAGCTGACAACAAGTAAAAATGTCACAGAAGAGAGCCGTATTTGTTCTAATTATATAGCTGGGCAGACAGAGAATGGAGAGCTGAGAAGAACTTGAAAAATATCAGCTCTCAAGTAGCATCCAGATAAAACACCCCAATAATTAAATAAACTTGAAATAAGACGTAAATGTGGATTAAATTACTTAAAATTACATCAACCTGCATTGCTACTGAAGAAAAGGAAAAACTAATTGATTAATTAATTATGGACTGAGAGTCTTGCTGTGTTGGACCTCTCATCAGCAAAGGAGCATCAGACAAAGACATGAACGGAGGACAACACCCAAAGCTCTCACCCTACAGCATCTGGCCCCCAAGGGGTTAATTTCTGACCCATATGCAGCCCGCGACCTGTATATTGCTTCAAGCAGCTGACAGTTTAAAAAATAAATAAATAAATAAATGAATAACAATTTTTGTTTGGGAATATTCCAATGTTCTGTGTATTGCAAAGTGAAATTACAAAAAATGAATTACAAATTAAGAAGAAATGATAAAACATAAAAAGTTGAAAAGTTTAACTTCATTTTTTTCACATTCTCATGGGTAACACATATAGCTCTCCTCACAACCACATTTACACTTCATTAGAAAAACGTTATTCAAGTCTCGTGAGAAAAACTGAATTAGAGGCGAGTTTTTAGACGCTTCTTTCAGTCACCTCCAGTTAATGCATTTCTCATGAAGAGTTTCAAGAAAACAAATGTAAGTAGAGTAAAGGAGTAGCATACATTTCTACAACGGTATCTAAAAAGCGCAAAGTAGACAGCGAAAACAGACTGTTCAATTCGGAGTGGACAGATAATTTTTGCTGTGTTCTGCCCAACTATGATAATGCAAAAAATCGTGTGCTATTGATATTCTGTTAGAAGTGCTAAATCATGAAGAAAAAAAAAAAAAAAAATCTACCATAGAGCTGGTTAAACAAATTCCATTGTCTGATAATAGCTTCCTTAGAAGGGTCGAGGTGCTTGGGGACGACTGTTTCTCGTCTCTACTTTTTGATTGAAGAAGGCCGATTTCAAGTCACTTGCAATTGATGAATCCTGTAACAAAACCGATGTTGCCTACTTTCCGTTTTTGTGTGCTTTTTTGATGGCAAGTCTTTGAGAGGAGCTGTTATGTCTGATTCCTTTGCATGGGCACACTACTGGTGAAGAAGTTTTTGAAGAACTAATCAAGTTTTTTGAAAAGAACAATTTGGATCTTCACAAAATTAACTCAGTCATTACCGACAGGGCTCTGTCTATGCTCAGCTCTCAAGAGGGCTTAGTTAGCCGGCTTGCTGCTGTAATCCAGGCAAGCATGTCAGTCCATTGTATAATTCACCAGTCCATGCTCTGCGCCAAACTTTGCAGAGCAGTGAAGTAAATCATAAATACAATTGTGCAGCTCGTTAATTTCCTTGTTAATTAACTCGTTAATAGTCTCCAGCATCAACTATAGCTTTTAAACAGGGCTGTGACAGGCTGGCTGTAGTGGTGGTGACGTCAGAACCAGGAAATGAAACACAGAATGGTGAGTAAGTTCAGGTGAAGGCAATGCTGAAATGAAGACAGACAATGATTTACAGGTGCAGGGGTGTTTATCGACTTAATGTCCAGAGCCTGATGGCAAACAACTGTAAATAATAATGCTGGAGTGATACAGCGGCGTGTATCACTCTGTATTTAGAATCCTCGGGTTTGACCCGTAACCAAAAGTCCAGTCCTGCACACCGACATGTAACACAAAACACAGACACAGTTCACAGTGAGTGATTAGTGCTCGTGGTGCAGACAGTTCTCAGTGAACAAAGGGAAAGTGCTTGTGTCTGGGTTTGAAGCTGGCTGAATAGCGACAGCTCCGGATCATGTTAGTAGTCCAGAAATAACAAACAGGTTTTACTTCCACAGGCAAACACAACACTTACGTTTTTCTTTATTTTATTCTCCTTCTCTACACCCCTTCTTCACCCACTGAACACGCAACCCTGAGTGGGTGCTTTGTGCATCTATATATACAATTGTGTTGGGATTCAATTACCAATTAATTATTCACTTGAATCCCAGCACGTGAACTCATTTGTGCACTCCTGTGCTCACATAATACACTTTTAATTTGCACGTGAAGTGATTTGTGCCACTCTCGTGTCTAAATACAATTATACTCGTGATACACAGATCCATTCATATCGCGTGCACCATTACCTATACACCAACAATAACACAAACATGCAACATACAACATACAAATACACACAGGGGCGGGGCACATTGCCACAAGGGTGTGTAAAATAAACAGGGACCTGATGCGCCTGTCAAATAAATATTAATAAAATAAATGGACCGCAAAGGGTTAACCTATTTTATTTTAGCTTATCAAGCACCCAAACAAGTTCAACAATTTATTTCCTTTGCTTTATTGAACATTTCTTTCCAAAACTATTCTTAGACAATAGAATTGAATCATAACCATACGCATATTTTATAAGTGTAACATTGCATTGCACTGACATGTAGAAGAAGTTACAGAATGTATTAGTCATTCAAAGTACTCCATTCAAACAAAATGTTTTCTACATCGGGCCATAAACACTTTCCTCCTCTATTAGCTAATTATTATTGTGTCATTTTAAATTTGTCTTTGTTTGGTCTCCAGTCACATACTGTTTTTTCAGCATTGTCATTGCCATGCATTTTGGCAAATTCAGCAAAAATGCACAATTTCAAATCTGTTGAGTAGCATTTTTGTTTTTTGTTGTCTGACTGTGCTACTTTATCCAGTTAAAGTCACCTGCATTATTATAGCATTGCAGTTATAATGAATGGAAGACTTGATAAGGTTACTCGGCTTTCTAACCAATAGCTGTTTTCTACGGATCCCAGGGCTAGTTCATTCTCAATGTTGACAAATCAGTGGCTCGGGAGAGTGGGAATAAGGAAATGTATAGACTGACAGTTATTGTATTAACAGTGAAGCAGTATAGCTGTGTAGTTTTCATATTGTGAAGATTGATAACGTTAACCACTATTTTTTTTCTTCTCCATGTACGATGCATCTCGGACAAGAGGAGGTCAGTCAAGAATCTGACAGCTTGCATTTAACATTCAGAATGACTATTGAGAGTAAGAAATTAAAACTTTTATTTAGAACAGTAGTTTTTTGTTTCAAACATGACCTAAATGCCATAGATCTTGAAAAATTAATCTGGTTGTTGATAGTTAAGTTTGTGTGAGCCATAACCGTGGCTGTAGTAATGCCATTGTGACACTGAACAGTACTTTAATATTACACACATTGGTGCATACATGTATTAGTCGCTCCCCCCTTTTAAAGGCCCCTGGAAAAATGGCTAGACAATCGACTTATACATTTATTTACAGTAATACAGTATCATAAACATATTTATATTATTTTTAAGCTAACAGCACAGGCACCACTATTTGTTTTTTTTCTGTTAACCACAAAAAAAAAAATTCTGAACAAGTACAATGTAATTGTCCAGAACAGTACCATCAGATGTAGTAGATCTGTATCTTGTTAAGTCACAACTTTTGCAGTTTAATAATATTATCTGCGTTTAACTTTTACAAAAAGTAATTCCCAAAACTAATCGATTCACAGCATACCTCATCTGCCTGTAAAGCAAAGCGAATCCTCAGCAAATTTTATAAAGTGCACAGAATTACGTACATCCAACTTATGTAGAGCAATAGCGCTGACTATTCTTTCTGTTCCAGCATTAGATACTGGAAGGAATAGAAGTTTCAAAGCCAAACTAGCAATCTTGCATGCAGAGTTATTTCCAACAGTATCTTGATAATTGTACAAGTAATACCAGTACTTGGGACATCATTTTTAACATTTTCTAGAATGGGTAGCAGAGAAATATTGTTGTATTCATTTTCAAGTGTTCCAATCAATCATTGAACGGGTATTTGATCATCAATGCAGGGGACAGCAAGCATAGGTTTCTTAGCTGCTGTATGTTACCTGGCAAACATTGGCGGACTTGTTAGATAGAACTGGGTAGACCTCTTTGTCTTGGAATTTCTGATTTATGCATAGATAGACAAGTACTAGACGCAGGAACATGAAATACAATTTAATGATGTCATTGCTGTACATTTGATAAAGCAGTCCGGCAGCACTGTTTGTCCTGGAAGAACTGGAAATTGAGTTCTAGTTCACCCCATTGATCCAACACACAGTCAGTGACTTTAAAGTGACCCAACCAGCAGGTGTTTCAAACAGCTGGGATGTTTTGGGGATTTTCTTAAACATTAATGGTTTTGTAAAGCTCTGTAGGCTTCCTGCTGTTTGCTAAAATGGGCAAACCAATTGTTGGCTTCACAGACTTGAAAATCAATCTTGCAGGGAAACACTTCCAATGCATAACCGCAAGCGAGGTGTAATGAATGGCAAACACACTTAACCTTTCTTTAACAAAGAAAAAAGAGAATGTGTCTTACCGACCATACGCTAGCTCCATCAATACAAATATTGATGGAACTTTTGTCTTATTTCATAATAAACAAGAACCCTGGTCAAATGCATCTGGTGTCAATCATGTGTAATAATAGACAATTTAACCAATCTTGATGAAAAAAAGCAGGCGGGTTCACCCCTTTAATCTAGAGCCACATTTGCTAAATGCTCAGTTTGCAATTGGAATGCAGAAACAGGTGGTTCGGGGGGGGGGGGGGGGGGGGGGGGGGGGGTGAAACTAGGCCTCCTATCATTTTTCCATCAATTAAATCTACTCTATTTAATGCTTAGCCACCTACCCGTAGTTGTCCTATGTTTTTTTTGTTTGGTCTAAACCAAAGCAGATTGTAAGACCCATCTGATCTCTCTTAAACCAGCTTAACCACTTCAACTCCAGATGTAAAAATGAAACCCTTTCCCAGGTACCAGATTTTGAAAATAATAAAAATAATGTTTTCAAAACTGTAATTACTATAAAATGTTAACATATGATGAATAAAACAAATAAATGTGTTTTTCATTAACCCTTTACGCTGCTGTGCACTACATACCCATGTTCAATATAGAGATAAAAACACTTTTTTTTTTAAACAATGAAAACAAAAATGCTGATAATAACAATAACAATCAGTAAACAATAATGATCAAATAAAAATCAAACAACATCAAAACGTGTGCCATTATTGACTTGCTCTGTGCCATTTATTGAAATGTTCAACACAACAGAACCCGGGGTTGCCTTCGTAACCACTGCACATTTTTTTTTGCGTCTTATTTTTTGTTTTCATTTTCGTAGCAGACCCTACACCTTTGTTGCGGTCTCTGCTTCCCTTGTGTTGGGGGGATAGTCACAAATGCATGTACATAGCAGGGCTGAGGTGCTGTGTGGAATGGCAGTGGGACACAGTGGGTGTGGACCCTCCCCCGACTTTCATTGCACATTCCACAATACTAGCACTGCCTTAGAGAATGAAACCTGAAACACTAGACTGAGAAACTGAGAATGGGAAACTTGACATACGCACGTATATGGTACTGTAAAAGGGTTGGTGCAAGGGGTTGACATACGCATGTAACTGTATGGTACTGGATGCCGTTTCATTTGACGTTTACCCAAAAGTAACACTCATGTATTCATCCAAGACCACAACTTCTCAAATTCTCGTTTCTAAAAAATCTTTTACCTCATGAACTTTCTTCAGACTTAGAAGTCAGGATTTCATATAATAGCAGAAAGTTTTAGGCTGCTTCAAACCAGGGTCGATCAAGGGCCCGACGAAGTCTGGTTTAGCGGTAGGTAAGGAGGAACAGATGCATTACAGAGGCAAATCTCTCGAGCACCTGACACCCAACGAAGTTGTTTTTAAGAGTTCCATATGGACGGTGGGTTCTTCAATTAGAAGTGACCGTGAAGATTTGCTAAAAAACCCTTCTGAAAACTGGCAACCTTATTTGAATAGGTTTTGGGAAGAATTTTGTCTTTGTGTTAGGCAAATCCATCGTTAGCTCTAGAGTTAAATAAGAGATTCCGTTGAGGTAGAGACGTCTTGGACAGAAAGGAGGTTTTATCGCTGTCGATGAGCAGTCGACAAGTCGTCGGGGTTAGTCGGTCTTCCGTCAGACAGTATCCTTATGTTAGGGCTGTCGATCCTGAAGTTTTGTCGTACAGGGACCAGGTCGGTCGTAACATGGTCGGTCGTATTTGGTTCTTCTCGTGGAGAAACTAAAAAAGTTCTCTAATTTCGAAAAATACGTTGGACAACGACTGTAATAAGAGTCGGAAAAAGTCCCTTGTCGCATAATCTGTTGAACGGTAAACTGGAGAGAGATCTGTGGAAAAGCTGTTCACGTACATCGTTATTGGTTTTGGTCTTGCTCTGAGTTTCCCTCTCTCTGAGCGGACAAACCTTTAAAATCGAGTTGTCTCGTGTGTGTCAACACTTCAAGGTCTTTGAAGACCAGAATTACTGTCATCGAAGAGTCTGGGATGGTAATTCAGAGGACACACAGTACGTGAGGAGAAACGTCTGGATCTTAGTTGTCGTCCTCAAAGTACCATTAACTAGACTCTGATGCGTATAACTATCACAGAGTTCAACAGGACAGATTTCAGTGTGAGATCCAGTATTTGATCGGACGGGTCGATGTGGAACCGCATCGCGACCCACCTTGGCATAGCGCTGGGCAGTTTCACAAAAAGGGAGGTCATCTACCATACGCAGGGGCTGAGGTGCTGTGTGGAATGGCAGTGGGACACAGTGGGTGTGGAACCCCCCCCTTGGCATTAAATATTTTAGTGCTGCAGACGGTTTACCTAACTGTGACAGGTTGGCTCGAGTGGTGACGTACCCAGACAAGGAAGCTGACACAGAAGCAGGTATTTGCTGGGTTAAAAGCGCTGGTGCGTGTGTCTATTTAAACAAATGCAATTCAATAAATCAAAAACTTTTACACTTGCTGTTTAAAACTATTTTTTTCACAGTAAAACAGGTTTAAAAGGCCCTGCATATCAACCGGACACTCAGTATGCATCTCCAGCCAAGCCCCACTGCTTGTTTGCTGTATTTATCACATACCTCTTCATAGTAGTGCATACTGATAAATCCTATCCTGGTCACTCATTTTATCACCAAACTCCTCAATAATGCGATCATTATTTTATTCCTGTAACATCTCAAAAAGCTCTGCAAATGTCAGTGATTCCTTGAGCGCTGGATGCGGAAGCAGTTATCTTGTTTTTTTTATATCCGTGTTAGGTCTGTGGTGTAGGGCCTCTGTGTATTACTCAGATCTTCCCCTTTTTTCGGCTTCTCTCGGCTCCTATCATTCTCACTCGGCCATTGAAAGGTCTTCTCTGCTTTTTCCGGAGAAAAAATGACTAGGGACCTGTGCTTGATATTTTTTTGATGATGTCAAACAGGGTCTGACATCGGACTGAAAAGGAAAAATTGTAGTGTTGAGTCTGGTCCAACACAGGACCGCAAAGGGTTGAAGTCCCAAAAGTCTCAGTCATAGTCACTGCCGAGGAACAAAGGCAACAATGGGTCCAATTGTGGCAGCCAGTGGAAATGCTAGAAGTGGAAATTCAAAGGCAATGCTGACAGCGGCAAGACAGGCTCCTCCAACCAAGGCAATTCTGTCTACAGGAATGCTGACAGCGACAATACCATCAGCGCACATTCTGACAGCGCCATAGCTGGCTCCTCCAGCAAATGCAATGCTGCCAGCCGGAATGCTGTAGGCGGTGTAAGACAGGGCTAAAATGGTCCCTAGGAAGGCGATGGCACGTGCGGAACTTGGAGAGGTGATGCCGAGACTGGAGCCCCCAGCCAAGAAGGCAGCAGTGGGAACTCCACTTCTCCCTCTAGTGGTTGTGCTGGGAGCAGCAGATAGTTCTTCCATGGCATTGAAGCTGGGAGTGGCAGGTAGTCCTCCTCCTGTGCTGGAGACAGCGGCAGGGCTTTTCCCTCTTACACTGGAAACAGTGGTGGGGCTTCTCCCTCTCACTCTGGTTGGTGGAGGCGGAAACAGCAGGCACACTTCCTCGGCTGAGGGAGGCGGAAACAGCAGAAAATCTCCCTCTGCTGGTGGTTGGACCTTGGGTCTGTGAGCTTCCCCTTCTTGGACGGTGGATGCACCCACTCCCCCCTTCTGGGCTCTGGACACACCAGCGCCCCCCTTTTGAGCACTGGACACTCGGGCTCCCCCCTTTTGGGCACTGAATGCTGGGGCTCCTCCCACTTGGGCGAAGGATGTTCAGGCTCCTCCCACTTGGGCATAGGATGTTCAGGCTCCTCCCACTTAGGCGTAGGATTTTCTGGCTCCTCCCACTTGGGTGTAGGACTTTCAGACTCCTCCCACTTGGGCGTAGGATGTTCATTCTCCTCCAAATTGGGCCTAGGGCGTTCAGGCTCCTCCCACTTGGGCGTTGTCGACGACCGGGTCTGGTCTACATCCCAGAACCATTCTGCAGCATCCCCAAACAGGCCCATGTTCTAAACTTCATTATAGCATTGGTCTCCATAAGGGCAGTCCTCCCAGTTGTGCCCAAGCTCTCCACATGTGCCATACAGGGGAGCCCATTCAGTCCTCCACTGATTCTTTTTGCCTGCCCAGTCCGGGGATCCAAACTGAGTCAGAACCTGGGACTACCACCTCCTCCCAGGTACCCCCTGTTGCTGCCTCTTTCTTTCCATCCTCTTCCGTGGTCCAGGAGGCGCTAAATCCCACCTTCACACCACGTGTGACAGGACGGCTGAGGGCGGTAACATCATGCCAGAAGCAGGAACTACAAACACACAGGCAGTACTCGGGTGCAAAGTGCACTGCAGCACTATTTTTATTAACACAAAAATAATAAAAAAGCTTGAACACTGTTCACCGAGTAAAAATTCAAAAGGCAAACAAAAACAAATCACAAACACAAAAATAGACCTAAGGTCAAGCTGGGCAGTTGCCTTCAATATTTCTTACTTCTTGTATTTTTAGTTTCATTTTTGCTCCAAAAACACCACCCAGAACGTAGAGCGCTGCAACCTTTTATGCTGGTGACCATCTCCCGTTTAGCAACAAATGAATCAATTAATTAAAATCGGGAGATGGTCACCTTCTGCATAGGGTTTAGTGGCATGATGCGTCCTCATCCAAGCTGCCTAACATTAACAAACACGGCTGCATATTTTACATAAATACATTAAAATCAAACAATAACAACACTAACAAAACACTTGTTTAAATACACCCAAAACAATACCTTTTAAAATAATAGTACAGTACACCAAAATATATTTAAAATGATAATACAATAAAACGCAACACATTTAATCAGCAGGGCTTTGCCCTGCCCCCTTTTATATGTACAGGGCATTTTCTCCACCCTGCCACAGGGATAAAAAATGATAAGTGCTAACTGTAAGAATAATTCACTATTTTCGAGTGCTGTTAGGGGGATGTTTATGTGGAAGGGAATTTGTAATTATGAAAACTTTTGTTTTTACATTATGTTAATGTATGATTGTTTTTTTCTTTAACTAAACTGAAATGACAAGTCATTACATTGAAATGTGTAATACTATAATTAACTCATTGTTAAAAATATTGCTGGGTAATAAAACAGCATTCGCTTTTCTGTTGAATTGTTCTGACTGTGGTTTAGTTGATGAATCAATAGTTTTCTGCAGACTTGTAGCTTAAGCTGTGGATTTCTTAATAAAAATATTATATATTATATCTGCCCCTCACTTCCCTTCTCTTCAATGCCACACAGCCACTTTTAGTTAGAAGATTCATAGAATTCATTAATTAAAAGAATAAAGGGTGACATCACAGAAATGTTTTAATTCAAACAAAAATCATACCTAGCAACATGAGGATGTCAACTAAAATGTCTAATTCCCTGAGAACTCAAGAAATGATGCCTCAAGAAATGATCCCTATGTTATTTAAAAAATAGTTTTCTACAGTCCCACAAAAATATTTAATAAGTTTGAGAGAACTGTTTTTTGTGCATGACTATATACTGTTTATTCCCTACCATGCTACCTCATAATGCCTGTTATTATTGTTGGTTGTAAACCTATTAAAAACGCATTTAACACATTGTAAACCCATTTTAAACACACTAAACCATTTTAAAAGTCTGAATAAAAATACATTTAATGGCATGATAAAAAAGAATATCAATGCTTTATGTGTTGCGGTTAACTTTACCCATTTTAACTTTTTTAATGCTTGCTTAATAGCTTTCAAAGGCTGCTCTGTCTCTTCTAGCAGGTTCAGTTGCCCAGTATTATACAACATGCACACTTAGATAGCATCTGTTTTATAGAGAATATTATTTCAGTCATCCGGCTGAGAGAACAATTCTGCAATGTGAATATGGCTTTAAGATTAGGGTTAAACAAAAGGTTTGGGGTAAAATTGTGATTTATTGTAAGGATTTTCACAATTAAAAGTGGAGATCAAACATTACAAAAAACGTGACTCATTATGTGCCTGAATTAAAGATCAGAGTTGGCTGTGCATCGCACTAATGGTCTGTTAGCATACAGACTTTGAGAAGTTGAGAAAAATAAATGTCCAAAAATAATATCAGTTAGAATGCTTTTGAAAAAATAACAACGAATTAGCTAATAATTACTGCACAATTTATTTCCAGTGATTTGGCTAGTCTGTAAAGAAGTTTGTAAATTTAATTTCTTATGATTCCTAATGAATGCATAGGATTATTACAATGTTATATTTATGTATGTTCTATTTAGCTTGAGAACTCACTGCTGTTATAAACATGATTGAATTCAGAACTGGCATGTATATGTAGCTTATAAATAAAATAAATACAATTCTGTTGTACATAACTTTGAACACCAAAAAAAAAAAAAATTGTTAAATGTAGTATGCACTTAATGATCAACAAACCCTGACGGAAGTAAAATATTTGCTAATTATTACATTTCTGCTAATAATGTTGTTACGCAATGCATAATAAAAAAATTATAAACACGATTTTACACAACAGTTGTCATAGCATCAGAAACCATATGACCAATATTTAATTTTTCAAACACTCGCTTCTGTAATAAAATATCTAAAAGTAAGGAAGCTAGCAATGAGCTACCGAAAATACTTTACAACAATTACCTTCTACTAATCTCTGTGTATGGAGCCAACAATTCCATCACTTTCATGTACTGCTCCTCTTTCTAACGTTCTGCCCTGACCGCTCTTGCCCTGTCACGCTTCTTTCTCTGATATGTGTCTCCAGGTTAGGCCATTGTTTCTTTACTTCCTCGACTACAATTGAAATAAAAAGTATATGCTTGTAATAACCTATACTGCACAAAACCCACGTGTTTATGTATGCTGTCAGTTCATAATTTCATGTTTTATAATACATATCATTCATGCCCAAGTCCACAGCAATGTCTTGCCATATGTTTTCTTTTTTTTTCAAAGTCTTTGTAATCTTATCATAAAGTAATTTTTGTTTGGCGATGCACACAATTAGATTTTCCATTTTTTTCAGGGAACTGCAAGAATCCATGTGTCTTCCCAGTCGTTTTTAATTGGTCAATGTAATTATGTCAATTATTATCAAATCGAACTTGTTTCGAGTCCAAAATTGCCGCATCAAAATTGTACGATAATTACAGACTGAGTGTGCAAGATGCAATAGGGAATGCATGTGATCTTTTTTTCTGTTTAAAGATAAAGCATAATTTAAAGCATGTTAAATTTGGGTGCGTTATCGGACCCGGTGTGCAATGGCCTTTATACTGAAGAATCTGTTTATTTAGCTCAATCTAAACAAATTATCCTAGGCACCCCTTCTTGTCTTCTCCGCTGTTGAATGGAGCAGCGGTTTGCGGCCAAAGAGATTCATTTATTTATTTATTTTACAGTAAACAGTATCCTTCAAGTAACCTCAAAGATCACCCAATGTAAATTTGCATTCTGAAACTGTTTTAGTTCCTCAGGCAGAAAAACAAAAGAATATGCTTAGTTTGGTACATTTCTGGTGTAAATTACAATAATTACTATACATAATCATATAATACTGTAAAAGAAAATCCACTTCAAACATACACTAAACAGGTCTGGGGATTAAAGTAAAAAGCCATAACATGATTATTTATTTTTTTAACAGATTATTGTTTCATATTAAAATATTTTTTACATTTTCAACATAATATAATTTGGAAGACCAGGCAGGCTGTATCAAAATTGAAATTATTTCCAGCTGGAATGATTTCAAATAATAAATCTGAATACAGAACTATATCAGGGTACATCTAAATGGATTATGCAGATAACATGCGCGTAATGTCCTTTTTGCTTTATATCAAAAAGGCCATTCTGCCAGATTACTGAAGCATAAAATCAATGCCTTTTATTGATATATGGCTGTTATTCTACCCTGAGTGGTTTTGTTCTTTGGTTGTGAAGTCACAAAGCTACATTTATTGAAACCCCTGCATTGCAATGAGGTTGGCTCCCACAGTGTGTCAGTGTAATTGGAAATGAGTTGGGTGTTTAAACACTTTACAGCATGGATACTAACACAAACGTTACATACAAGCAGTATTGGTCTTTTTTTTTGGGGGGGGTCTTTTTGCAAAACTCAAAAAATGGTAATTCAAAAGTATTCTATGATAGTGTTGTCTATAGTGTGCTAGGAATTTCAATATGATAATGCAGAATCTAATTCTATGAAAGTCTAGAAAATGCTAGATTGTAGGCGAACAGGGTTAGACATAGGATGAAAGCTATCATTAACAATAAGTCAATATTGGAAAAAGTAAAGAGCTATGTGAAGACCTTAGGTAGAACATTTTTTATTGCCATAAAGCTGGAGAAAGATACAAGAAGATTTATTTCCAAGCATTTGAGTATCCCAATTTCAACTATTGTTTCTACTATCAAGAAGTACAAGACTCATGGTACTGTCACAATGCTCCCTTGGTCTGGAAGAAAGAAGGCTCTTTCACCAAGAACAAGTAGAAGAATTGTGAGGAAGGTTAATAACAATCTGAGATTGACTGTCAAAGATATTCAAAGTCAATTGGCTGCAACTGGGACTGCAGTTTCCATTTCAACAATAGGTTAGAGTATTGCTACCATTGCTGGTACCCTAGTGGCGGCCACCAACGCTGCAACTTTAAATAAATAAAATCTGGATGCCTTTAATGGATGTTTAAATACAAACCCTCTGTGTTTCTCATGTATTTCAGTGGATACCCACTCAGTAACAGTACACCCCTGTTACAGTGGCCTATTAAAGTCATTAACTTATACAATCACTAATTTGCCTATGTTGATGATTGTCCAATATTTTCAATTACAGTGGTTTGATTTCATATGCACAACAAATCAAAACTACGGAAGCAGTGGGGTGTTCTAACATATTAAACACCAATGTATGTGAGAAAAAACAGAACCTACAGATATTTTCCCATTTGGACTCACAACCCTAGTATTCTATATGCAGCTCAAAGACTTACTTTAGACTCTGCATGCTTTAAGCACTGAATTATATAGTTCCTTATTCCACCATTTATTTTACACTAGCTTTATCAAGCTTAGGTTCACCAGTTGTGGTGTGGAATACTGATGTGATAATAGATATTCATCCATAGTTCACTTATGCTGTTCACAACAGTGTCCCAGGCTTAGAAATGGACTACCAAAACCTAAATGAATTAGTTAAGTGTTGATATTGCTTCATACCAACTGGTCCCATCTGTCCAATGAAGTTCTGCTGCAGTACAAATGTACCTTTCTTAACTCAAAGTCTATTTTAATGATTTAAACAACAACTCTGGTCTTGAAAATATTTACCTTTGTCGATAGATGCCAAAGTGGAGAAGCTATTCTGTTATGGGGAAAATATACCTATTAAATATTTTAAGATTGACCACATACTTCAGTACCACAGGAATAAAGGTTATTATTTTTTTGTAGTGAAATAAAATTGGTAAGGGGGTGAATACACTTATCTCAGGTGCTGGGTTCAGTAGTCTCTGGGCTTCTGTCTCTTTTCCATATGGATTTTTAGTGAGGTTATTCTGAACTTTTTGGTTATTACTGCAGTGCTGCATATTATTTTTTTGGAATTTTTTTGTGGAAAAGAAGGATTAAAATGAAATGTTAGGCTATTTAACATCTGACTTGTTAATCTCAAGGACTTTTCCCTACAAAAATGAAATGGTATACAGTGGAATAGCATCGTGTGACTGCTCAATGCAGTAGCTGTCATAAATTGCTGAAACAAATAGTTTCCCTAGGATGTTGTACCTGGTCATGCAGACTTTAACTAAAATATGAACTCACCATTTCTGTAAAGGGAAACAATGCTCTTAGGCTAGCTCCTCCATAGCCATCCACAAAATGTACTTAAAGTGACACTCATTCGATGATATAGAGTACTAGAGTGTGAAGACTTCACTCTGACTTCAAGGTGGTTGCTGCATAAGTAACACATTTTCTTAACAATTGTATCGGCATAGCTGACAGTTTAAAACAGCTTCAATCACCGTGGTCATGCTCAGATTTAAACAAGCTATTCAGAAAAAAAATGAAATAAGAACAGCTGTCCCTTGCAAAGAGATGTAGTAAATGAGGCTGCTGTAAGGACTAGATTACTGAAACACTAGAGCAGAATAATTCTTATGTACAGCAAAGAATCATAATTTTGGTTTTATTGAAAAATAATTTAATCACCCCTAGCAAATTGGTGTTATATTTTGTGAAAACTATCCAACTAAAGAACAATAAAAAGGTATGAAATTAATTTGAATACCATAAAACATGCAAACAGTAGTAAATATTGGTTCCAGTTATTTTCAAACTCAATTCAACATGCAAAGGCGTGGCATCATAGTCACCCAGTAGATGGGTATGCCTAACATCTTCTAATTAAACATTTTTTTACAAGGATTACAGTAAGAACTTCTGATACTAAATATTATCTAAATTCATAATCCAGTTAATTATCTGTGCAATACAATAACAAAACCATCATTGTGTGTGAGGATTCTGTGCCCGATAACACTGCAGCTTCACAGTTATTGATTTATTTGCAGTTATTTATTTTATTTTAGTTCCATCTAGTAGATTGGTAAATTCAATCTCACCCTACACCTGCTCCAATAACATTCTGTCTAGCTATGTCTTTGGTTTTAAAGTGTTTTTTCCTCTGCTCAGGGATATGGTGACATATTTTATATAAAAAGAATATAAATCCAATACACCACATAAAACAGGGGAATACAGATTAATCTGTTTAAATAATACAAAAAGACACTGTACTTTAATTATTTCATAAGTATTTCAAGACAACTAAAATCCTTTTTGTTACTGTATAAATGCGAGTTTCAGTTTTTAGTGGTTCTGAGTAGATGAAAATGCATTGATATATGTGTTTCGGATTATCATATTCTCCTTAGTGCCAAAGCCTGAGGAAAATCAAACAGCTTGAGACAATTTGAAGGTATTTTGTATATATTAGCTTGTGGCAGAGTGGCAGTGTAAACGTTGTCCCTGTGCATGTGTGTATGGGTTAGTGTGGGGAATATTGGGTTGGCAGGGAGGGCATGGTTACATTTCTCTCAGTCAAAACACATGCGAATGTGGCTGAAGCCGATAAGCGAATAAATGATTAAGTGACTAATTAGGCTCCAGGTGGTAATTAGAATTAGCAGTTAATGTTGGTGTGGAGGTCCATGTGATGTGTTTCGTGTACTGTGCTGTCCAGTCTTGTTTAAATTCATGAGTGTTTGTGTAGATTATTACACAATTTACAGAAGATTATTACATTTTATTTTGGACCTTGTGGCTTTTATTTTGTTAATGTGTTTTTGTTTGTGTCTGTTCAGTGTATTTATAAATAACCATGCGCATTATTGCTAAACTGCAGCTTTCTGTGATCTTAGTCTCTGGTAACAGCTTGGCCATGACGCTACCCTGTCACATAGCTAAGTATGGTTTTATGTTGGATTGCAGTGACTGAAACTGATTGTTCTTCCGTTCTGTTAGCAGACCAAAACAGTACCTGAACTGATGCCCAGAATTAATTTTTATTACATTTCAGTAGGTCTTATTTACTACCCTTTTTGACCAAGACTCTAATGTTCCCATGTCTGAATGAAAAAGAGCAAAGTATTTTTCAAAGGTCTGATTTAAAATACACCGTTGGTAATTAACGCATTGGCTTGAAGCATACAATTCACCCGCTTTTGTTTCTCAAAACTTTTTTTAATAGACTTTTAACCATACCATAAATAATATTAATGTATTTTGATTTGCATATTTTAATTAAAAAGAAATCCCCTTAAAAGGTTGGTTATTGTGGGAATGGTTTATCGTCTAAATGATGAAAAAAAAACATAGAAAGGTAATTTTAAAAACCGACAGAAAGATATTTAAAATATCACATTTAGAAATGATGTCTAAAGTTTTTTATAAACCATGGACAGTATATTTTGTGGCCTGCTAATCTTAGTCGGATAAATGTCAAAATATAATGGCATCTGCAAAATAGGCAAGCAGAGAGCTGATGAAGCTTAATACTAGGGTACAGTTGAGTTGACAGCTGCAAGTGACAGCAAGCAGTGCCCCATTGACAGCACCAGCAGAAAACCTACAGTTAAGCTTAGCAAGCATATAATGAAGTTGAATTTTCATGGCATATTCATTAAGTAAATCAATTGTGCTTTGCAACTGGTGACCATTAGTTCTCTAGATGTGTTCTTGTACACTTTTTTCAAAGCCTGCACACATATACGTTTACTATAAGGTAATGTATTGTGTGCTGGGTGTCTTATTGTATAAGAGATATCATGTTGTGCAGTTTTGTTTTGGCTGCTCAACAATGCAAAATTACAATAAGAGACACCCTACACATGACGTATTAACCTATTATAAATCACACAAATGAAGATTGTACTCAGAAATATCTTTAAAGCCTAAAATATTTAAATTTTTGTAAAACATAACTTTTATGCCCCCTTCCTGCATCCGTGAAATGGTTCAGTTGAAAATCAATGCGTGTATGTCTACAGCTATGGCCAAAAGTTTTTCACCACTCTATAGAATAACTTTGCTTCTTAACGTCGAATGAAACCTGCTGAATAATGTTATGTTAACATATTGAATTACATACTGCTTTGCAGTTTTACATATACTTAACAAAGCACTGACAACAATTGAAAAATATCACATTTCAAAATCTAACTTGAAATACTGTACTGTTATTATGACTTCCGGTAGATTTTTGCATTATAATTTTGTAGTTTCTTTGATTACACTATGTTAAATAAAAGATCTAAATTATGTTCATATATTTTATATATAAAATTTGGCCATAGCTGTAAAGATGCTGTGTCATGAGGAGATTATTTACTAAAAACAAAAGTGCGGGGCTAGAGTGGCGCATCCTAAAGCACTCCACGTGGAGTGTAGGATGCACCCAATAGTCTGGAGATCATTGGTTTGTATCCAGGCTATGTCACTTGCCGACCATGACCAGGAGTTCCCAGGGGGTGGCACACAATTGGTCAAGCGCCCCCCAGGTAGAGAGGGCTGAAGTCAGCAGAGGAATTTTCGGTTCACTGTGCACCAACGACTCCTGTTGCTGACAGGGAGCCTGCAGGTCAGCTGTGGAGCCATTAAGATCTTTGTTGTCCTCCAGCACTATAGGTCTGATGGCTTCGCTGTGGACCTCTCTCCCACTTGTAGTTTTATCTGCAACAACGGAGATTGGTTTATGCTGTGCTTGCTGTAAAACTGCTTGCATATGTTTCTTGTATACCCTGGACAGATAGAGTTGCCATAGTTAGAGGAGGGCTCTTCAACTAGTTTTTTTTTTAAATTTAAGAGGACCAGATTGGAAAAAGTTAGGAGTAGACATGAAAGAGTATTTTACTCTGAACATTTTTAAGCAATAATAAGTTACTTAACTTAATATTCATATATTGAACAAGACTTACACATTTTGCCATATGAACAGTACTTTAATAATAGAGCAGTGTGAGAATTTAACAGAGTATCATTACAAACATTTTAAAATGTATGTGACATATTAATAGTATAACTGTTAAGAAGAGATCAGCGCTTCTGCTTTTGAGCTTCTAACTACTGTGCCCTCTGGATACGTATTTCTAAAAGATCCTTGTTTGGTTTCAGAGTGCCTTTTCATATTGTATTCCTTAACTACTGACACACATTCATTGCACAATAAACACATTGGCTCTGTGTTCGGTACAGTTGGTAAAATATATAAGTACTTATTGATCCACTCATCGTTGAATCTACAGTTTTCACCATGTTCTGTTCTTACCACAGTAGCTAGAGTAGAGAGAGACATGTTATAAGGATTTAATGATAAATTAGAAATAATAAGTTCCCTTTCAATTCGAACGACAACCATTACCGAATGGGAAGAGCCCCTCTGACCATCAATCTTTGGGCATATATACAAAAGCTGCCCTATCAAGGCCCTACTGTGAGGGGGAAGTCCCTCCTACCTCCTGTTGAAGAGGGACGTCCTCACAGTAGCACATCGCCATTTTCTCTTTCATTTCTCTGAGACAGGTTGTAGATAGCTTTTGTTTTCATGTACCGAATTTGGCTGATTTGTTTGGTTATCCAAATAAATTCAAAAACAAATCCACGGTAATCACACTCTCGAGCGTTGGTAAGACAGCTCTTGCTATATTCCTGTGTCAGTTTTCTGGCTAGAGCTGGTTTCGACCCCTCTTAAGGGATTAGCGAGCGGCCAATACATCCTCACTACATGAGGCTTTGTGTAGTTGATACACTGTGTGAGAGCTGTTGTGGTTCTGTCTACGGCCGTCTACAGCCCAGCACTGACCGCGCTACACATTGGCATCGACCTTGGCGCCGATCGACTCGGCACCAACCACGCACGTCTCGACACCGACCTCGGCACCGACAGCGCTCGCCTTGACGCTGATCCCGGCACCGACTGATTTGGTACCGGTGAATCGTTTTTAAAAAGTGTTTGAATGCTGCTCATTGAACGTAGCAGTTAAAAAAAAAAAAAAAAAACTGCAAAGCATGTCGGTCCAGTCTACTGGGTCCTCCACTGGTTTTCACCAGTATGACTGGTGTGCGGCAAAATTGCCCAGGCAGGACGAGCACCAATCCTGCGCCAGGTGTCTAGTGCCAGAGCATGTAACCAACGCACTGGCAGGTGAGCTGGACTGCTCTCCATGTCAGAAGTTCTCGAGGAGAACTAAGCAACGGAGAGCAGCAGAGGAGAGTCTCTCTCCTCAAGCCATGGGAGAATGAGATCTGTGGTCCAGGACCCCGCCTGCTACAGTGTCCAGGGAACTCTCCAGCACAACTGGGTCACCCTCCCTTTCCCCACCACTAGTACAGAGGCGCAGAAATCTCTCAAGGGAGGCGAGATAGTCACCGCTGAGGTGGTACCAGTCGAGGGGACGCTGACCGCGCAGGCACTGTTCCCCTTCCCCAGGGGACAAGAGGTCGCCACGTGGGCAACGCTCCCCTTCCCCACACAGGCATTCACCATCTCAGTCGCCTCGAAGGCATCCATGCTCGGCTGAGCGGCCCTTCGCGGAGCTGGCGGAGACTGTAAGGGCCCAGAAGACCATGCTGGAGACCCTACTGAAGTCTCAGGGCAGACTGCCCCCTACCACCGGGCAGCCTCAGCCCCCACAGTCTCGTTCCCCATCCCCTCTACCTAGACCCCCTAGCCCAGACGAGCTGTCCTTCATGGCGTCCAAGTCATACGTATCGGACCCAGCCACCTCCGTCGGGCAGGCCACAGTGGGGAGCACCCTGCCGCCATTGCCACACGTGTCACAGAGATAGGAGTTCCGGGCTCAAATGCAGCATGCACCTGCAGCCATGGTAGTCCCCTGGCCGGCGGAACAAGAGGGAAAGGGGAACCGCTTCCTCCACAGCGAGGGCACCCACAGCCCACCCTCCCCTTATGCCAGGACTTCCTGGATTTGGTGCGCTCCTCCTGGGGCAACCCAACGTCTGCACCCTCAGCCTCCAGAACTGAAGAATCCCTGCTTTTCACTGCAGGAGCCTAGGTGCATTCCCTACCATCGGGGACACAGTCAAGATGTTGGTTCAAGATTCCACCTTCACCAAGTGGGATAAGGACCCAACCTGCTTGTCAAAGCCTTGCAGGACAATGGACGCGATGCTAAAAAAGGCATACACATCGGCAGCACTGTCCATGTGAGCAGCGAATGCCATGGCCATACTGGTACTTTACCAGAAGCAGTTGGCGGAGAGGCTGCAGGACAGAGCCACAGAAGCAGACACAGGCCAGGGGTAACCGGTTCTCCAGCTGGAGACCGGGGCCAGGGCCTAAGAAAGACCCGCCGCCTCCCAATCCCAAGGGAGACCACACCTGAGGGGCCCCGGCTGCCACCAAACCCCCCCACAACCGGACTGACCAAAGGCAACAACCCATGGCAAGGCTGCACCCAGGACTCCTGGGTGTTATCGACTATGAGACACGGTTACGCTCTACAATTCTGCATAGGTCCGCAACCTTTCAAGGGTATGCTCCTCACCACCGTCGAACCAGTGAGGGCGATACTCCTTCAACAGGAGATTGCCAATCTTCGAAGGAAGAACGCTGTACGCTTGGTCCAAGCAATACCCTCAACGGCTTTTACGCCACGTACTTCCTGGTGCCCAAAAGGGACGGCGGTTTCAAAACAATTATGGACCTCAGGGTCCTCAACTTGTTCCACAAACAAAGGAAGTTCAACATGTTGACAGCACAGCCGGGTGACTGGTTCACATCGATCGACCTGCAAGACGCTTATGCAGTAGCAAAAACATTACATTCTGCTAGGGCACTGAACACTAGAGCCCAGTACTCATATAAATGGAAAGTTTTCAAAGACTGGTGCCTTGCCGAAGGTCATGATCCAGTGACTGTCCCAATTGAGACGATGTTAACCTTCTTACAACACTTATTTGATGCAGGAAAATCAGCTACCACTTTGAAGGTATACCTGGCAGCAATATCAGTGTGCCATGACAAAATTGACATGGGGCACATTTCTTGGCAGTGCAATTTCTTAATTGGGCTCGGAGGCTTCGTCCTCCCATGAAAAGTATGGTAACCAAGTGGAACTGGTACTGCTGGCCCTTAATGGTCCCCCATTTGAGCCCATGGTGTCAGCTGAACTGCGCCGTTTCATTAAAAGTGGCATTTTTAATAGCCATTACGTCTACTAGACGAGTAAGTGAACTTCATGCGCTGTCCATCAATGACACATGTATGGCTTTCACTGGAAGTGACTCGTTTTGCAGGCAGCATGCCCTTACATCATGTGGGCTCTATTGCTATCGCCGTGCAGCTGTACTGTTGATAATGTGGAGCCACGACAGCTTTGGTACTGCTTTCCCATTCGGTAATGGTTGTCATTCGAATTGAAAGGGAATGTTAGGTTATTACCATAACCCTGTTTCCCTGAAAAGAGAATGACAACCGTTACCCTTTGAAGTCGTGTCCCCAGCTGACCTCTGTTTTCGAAAGAAAATGGCGATGTGCTACTATGAGGACGTCTCTCTTCAACAGGAGGTGGGAGGGACTTCCCCCTCACAGCAGTCCCCTAATAGGGCAGCTTTTGTATATTTGCTCAGAGATTGACGGTCAGAGAGGCTCTTCCCATTTGGTAATGGTTGTCATTCTCTTTTCAGGGAACCAGGGCTATGGTAATAACCTAACATTATAAAACTAAAGGTTTCACCTCAACCACCGTGCCATTTCTTTGTGTTGAACAGGTGACGGAGTAAGGGATTTGCGATAATTAAAAAATGAATTCATAAATTCAATTAAGTTTTTTTAATCAGGGGGGTTGACAATCCTTTTTTCAAGTACTTTTCACTTTTCTGTATATACCTCCAAAATTATTCCACAGAGCAGAACTCTCACAAAACAGCTAGTTGCTTTTTTAAACAACTCGACTCACACAGCACACAGGCAGCGCCGCAACAGAGACAGACAGTCCATCAAAACCATCTGTTTTTTCATTATACAAGTATCCAAATAAACATACAAAAATATTTCATGCAAGCGTCATCGCTGGGCTTCTGGGTAGTGTAGTTTTCAAATCAATCCATTATTTTTTATAGGAGAATAACAGCGGCAAAAGACTGCACATTCTTTTTTTTAGGTGCAGTTGCAAAGCAGAATTCCATTCCCAAAATGCCAATTCCATTCCCAATGCCTAATTCTTCAGTTCCGTCCGTGATTCCGAGATCAGAAAATCAGTAGCCCTACCTGCCGCTGTTTTGTGAAGTTAGTGCAGGGGTTGCAGCAGTGGACCGAGATCAATACATACAATTGGTTATTCCAAATTTCTGACTTTAAATAACTTTTTATAATTTACTTGCTTAGTTGCATTTCTGTTCATTTGTAGATGTTATTTTGAATATTGCCGTTGAGTGTACAGTCATTAAAGTAACTATCAGTTGTGGCAGTAATTGAAGCATTGAAAAAAGGCATTTAAGAAGTATAATCATATTTGTTTACTTGGCGATGCCGCAGAGATTTCCCCAAAGTGTTGCTGCAGCTAACTAGCAAGAGTTACCAGTAGCCATCTATGCAGAGAGGTCTCGGATCTGCGACCGTTTTCAATCCAGCATAGCTACCATACATCAAAAGAATTGAAGGTGCTCTGTTTTATTTTGTTGCAATGAAAATAAAACTAAAAGGCAAGCAGAATTTATTTATTTATTTATTGAGTGCATTCTGTAAATGGGAAGATGTTTAAAGTAGTCAGTGATTATGCACATGTACTTATCAAATGGTTACTGGAATCACAATGTGTATTTTAGTTGAACTAATGCAAATGCAGTGCAAAGAAAATCTGTTGTATTTCTAAAGATAAACAGTTGTATTTCTTGATTATTTTGGATTAAAAAAAAAACAAAACAGATAAATCTGGGGCATGCATTCTATTCCTGAAGCATGGAGCCATGTTTACAAAGACATGTCTGCCACAATCAGTGTTCACCCTTCAAGTGAAATACTCCCAAGGACTTTGTATAAATTCACACTGAAACATGGCCATGACAACAGAAGGCAAAAAGATGTAATATACAGTTTAAAACCTTGCTCCATTAAATATTACATTAATACACAGTTATAATTCAGTAATACAATTAGGAGGAGTATTTCATGATATTCCTCAGCACCTGTACTCCATCAAGATGTCTAGGGATCCATAAAACTTAATTTTAGGTTGCCTTCTTCACAGCATAAATACTGGGTTATTTTTTGTGTTCCACTTACATACCAAAATGCCTATAATTGTTTAGACTAGAGTAATGCCACAGGACAGTAATTGTATTGACGTAAATACATCACAATACTAACAACTCAATAGCACTAGTATGTCAAGCTGTCAAAGTGAAATATATTAAATTGATCAAATTTTTTATTTGTACCAAGCCATATATGTTATAAATGGTTAAATAAATTAGATTAAATTAGTTCATTTTAATGATTAACGATCAGTTTGGGAATAACGCTACAGTGTTGTGTATCAGGGCATAATGGAAATGTACAGTACAACCTGGCAGCCCCCTCAGAAATCACTTTCCCTGGATACGACCCTGCTTGACATTGTTTACGGCGGTAGGTGTTCCATTTTTTTTCTCCAGCTTCTGGTTTTATCATATAGGAACTCTGTTCTAAATGGACATGGGAATGCAGTTCATGGAACATGGTTATTTAAAAAATAATATACATTCAAATGTAAACAGTAGGTGACTTCTTGCTGATATTTAAAGAAAAGCATGATTATTTTTGGGTGAGTTGAAACTGATTAATGAGTTTCTTCACACATCATATGTTTACCGCTCTTTCAAGTTTGTTTATTACTGACTGGGGATATAGGATATTGATGTCAAGTCAGTAATTGTTTTGTGACTCCTCCACAAAATTTTAATAGTAATGCTTTGTTGCAGATGACCTACACAACTCTGTAAACTGTATTAGACTGTGATAGTAAAGCCTTGTGAAAACATTATACATGTCAATGTATTGTAAAGCACTGTACATGGAAGAAAAAGACACTAGGGGCCTGTGGCAATGTGCATGCAGTGTACAGGTGCAGGAGTGATGCGGTGGGTAATCAGGAAACAGACAATTATAATCCACAATAAACAGGTTTTTAATTATAATCTGGATCTGGTGACCAAACAACAATTACAGGCAATACACAACAACGTGTATTGCACAGGAATAAAGGTTGCTGTCCCAAATAATAAACACAGTCAATAGCACACGCACAGTACACAAACACAGCCACCAGTCCTGGATTAGTGCTGTAGTGCTCATGGTGCAAATACAATCATTATCGTGACACAGGTGTAGTGATGTCCAGGTTTGTGCTGGCTTCTGGTGACAGCTCTTGAATGTGTTAGTCATCTACTAATAACAATAATGAGCAATTAGAGATGTGACAAAACAAACAAAACATTCACATACAATATCACAACAATGGTCCTTTTGGGTCGTTTCCGTAACCATAAACGAAGGAATAGATTGCATCTCTCCGTCCCCTTTTATGCCGCCCCTCCAATCCGCGACTGCCACATTGTTTCCTTTCCGGGTCGATGACTTAATGCACCATAGTTCCGCCCCCTTTCTAGCTGGCTGATTTCCATTGCACCCTGGGAAAGAACTGTTGGGCAAGGTACTCTGTTCTTGCTATTTAGCGCCCTCACAGGTCGGGAGGGAGATTTACCACCAAGAATCACTGTATATGTGTCACAGGGCCATATTCTCATATTCTAGAAGGCGGTTTATATAACATGGTAAATCACGCCATTATGTTCATAGATCTATTAATTCAATGTTTTTTGGGAACAGTTGTTATAACAGTCTGCAGTTCTACTTTGTTCTTGTGCCATGGAGGAAAATTATTGCCAGGAGCAATAGGTCTGGTTAAACTGAATTTTCTTAAGCTAAATAAAGAAGACAGAAAAACAATAACAGTGCAACAGCCAGATAGAAACAACTGGCGTTTCATGACCTACAAACTATAAGAACTAGGCAAGAAAGGCAGTGTTCCTTTTTTGTTTGTTTTGAAGTTTTTTTGTAACCTGTGTATCTGATGTGAAGCATAGGTAGTGTGTTATCTTGTCCCATTTCTTATTTTTGTGAAAGTGTGCAAACAAACCTGGGAGCATGAGTGCCTTTTTACATACAACCTAGTCTCTTTTGTGCAATCTCCTTTCTGACATATGCCGAAGGTCAGACAGTGAGCGAGTGGTTAAGCTGGGCTTTGAACCAGGACCTTCTGGCACTTAATATATTACTTTAACCACTAGATCGCTCTCCATCCATAACACAACATGATTAATTAGTCATTCCATTGATCACTCTTCCTGTCTACAGGTTTGAATAAATATGAAGTTGTGGTCTGTGGGGATTTTGAGCTTTGACTGGATATCAAACAACAGTAGACGTGAACATAATGGCAACTAGTTTCAGATTTACAGTATACCACACAATGCTGTACCACAAGATGAAATACTGCACTTTAATATCAATCAGTATTCTGGACCTAGTATTCACCTTTAATAACATGTCAGAAAGTTACATCTATAACAGAGTGCATTCCAATGCTTTTTGGTAATGATTATGCAGTTCCCTATGTTTCTAACAGAAACATTCACTGATTCTGTAGGGCAACTGGCACATGTTATTAATAATCCTTGTCTACAACAAGAAGAAAAAAAAATTGATAGGTATTTTACATCCTGGTTCATAACTGCTTGAGGGTTAGGCCATTTGGCTTACTGCTATAAAACATGAAATGTATGAGAAACAGCAAAAGTAAACGTGTTAATTAAATGCACCTTAGCCACCCAAATTCTTATTATGTGTCCAAGATGAAGAAATGGTTGAAGTTTAAGGACATTTTACTTGGTTTCTATAACCGGTTCTGAATGGCCATGAGTATGATAATTATATTATAATATGGATTACAGTTCAGATACTGGTCATATTCAATTCTAAATATCTTTTATAATCAAATTTGTCCTATCTATTAAGGCTTAATAATTTACTTCTGTGAGGTTCAGCAACTAATGAGTTCATCTATAATCTAAACCAGTTGGAACCTGGACCTTGTCCAGATTAGATTGATTTGTTCTGCTCTTAATATGTACCATATTAAAATAAGTATTATTCTAGCACTCAAGCAGTTCATAGAGCCCAGCAGGGTTCTGTTCTTGGCCCTCTCCTTTGTAATATTTATATGCTGCTGTTGGGAGATGTTATACGACAGCATGGGTTACATTTTCACTACTACGCAGATGACACTCAAATTTATTTAAAAATGTTTTCTACTACTTGAGCAGTTCTATCTGCATGTCTGGCTGATGTAGAAGATGGATGTCAAGTAATTTCTTGAAGTTAAATGCTAACAAAACTAAGTTGTTAGTGGTAGGGTCTAAACCCCAGCTTTACTCTCTCCCTTTAGTAATTGTTTAATGCTTAGGTGTTCAGTTAGTCTCTAGGTTATAGTTAGACACACACCTCTCTACAGTGGTGAAGGCAGGGTTCTTCAACCTAAAGAAAATCTCTAGAACCTGTCCTTTCCTGTCTCCCAAGGATGCTGAGATTCTTGTTCATGCCTTTGTCACTTCTTGTTTTGATTATTGCAGTGTACTTTTTGCTGGTCTTCCTGTTTGCTCTATTAATCATTTACAGTTGGTACAAAATGCAGCAGCTAGAATCTTGATGGGCACAATAAAGACTGAACACATTCCTCTTGTTCTTGCGCGTTTGCATTGGCTACCTGTGTGTTCGTCACTTTCAAGATTCTGCTGCTGACATACAAGACCCTACATGGTCAGGGTCCTTCTTACATCATGGACCTTCTTAGCCCATACAACCCTGGGAGGAGGCTTAGGTGTTCCAATTTAGGACTTCTTAAATGCATTTCACCTAAGTGTATTACTCTTGGCGGGTGCATCTTTAGTTGCATTGACTCTTCCTTATGGAACTCTCTGCCCAGCTGCAATTCTACTTCAGTTTCTCATTTTAAAACTTCTCTCAAAATGTACCTCTTCTCAGCTGTCTTCTCTCCTTAGGCTTTCTGTTAGCCAATGTATTTGGAGAATTCTGCCTTTATCTTGTTTATTTAATCTTAAAATGTTTATAAATTAATTTGTGTATTGGACATTTTGATTGTGCAGTGCCTTGGACACTTACGTGTGAAAGGGGCTATATTTAAAATTATTATTATCATTAGAGTGAGAGGTTAGGGGCTGTGTAGGCTTCTTGATTTAAAAAAAAAAATTATATAGCTTATATATGTACATGCCTTCCTGAAAAATAACTTTCATTTCAAAGTGTTTCTTTCTGTCCACTCATGGCACGACTGGTGTGGGGGCATAGCTAAAAGGGAATTGGGGGGCTAGCACGTTAATTAGGAGAAACCTTAAGTGGCCAATGACAGACCCGGTTGGGCGATATAGGGCGAACAGTGCCGCTGCCCATGTTAAGTTGTTCGGGGTTCATTAAAAAGGCTTTTTCGCTGCAAAGAAAGAGCAATAAACAGTGCTTTTAAGAAGACACAGAGTGGCCATTATAGAGCAAACTCTGCAGAGCAGTGAGAGAGAGAGAGAGAGAGCGAGAGAGAGAGAGAGAGAGAGAGAAGACGTACAGCAGAGAGACACAGGCCCTGCAAGGAGGAAGAGAATCAAGGCTGCAGCTACAGATGGAGGGGATGGTCTCGCTTCCCTAGCCACCAATTCCTTTGCATGGACTGGCCCCAAAGCTTCCTCGGTACAATTATGCCATGTTTTTATAAACCTTTTTGACTCAGTTTGAGTTAGTTGCTGAAGATTATGCCTGGTCTCAGTGCAAGAAGGCTTCCTGCCTGTCCCAGTCACTAAAAGGCACTGCAGCAGAGGTGTTACTTACCTTGGGCCAGAAGACAGAGTGAGTTACCCCACCATGGTTGATGTTCTGAAGCTCTGCTTCACAGACAGTGAATTGCCTTACCACCTACAAGATCAGCTGCGGGATAGATGCAAAGCTAAAGGGGAAAAGCTAGGAGCCATGGCCACTGACATTGCTTACCTCTCTCGCAAAACTTACCGTGATGAACCATCAGTCTTTCTCTGATGCTTACACCCCCAGAGCTGCGTCACCACGTCTGCCTGAAGAGGCCCAACACACTAAAAGAAGCCTTCACCAATGCCCAGTCCATTGAAGAGGTGTTACTGGACGAAGAACCACTACAACATCACCTTACTTCCAAGCCAGTCCGTTCAGCGGAGTATATGTCGAGACACTGAAGGCAGTGACAGTAAACCAGAATTAACTTAAAAAGTGAGAGCTGCTACTGCCAACCCTCGACGATTGAGAGAGCGAATCTGCTGGAGATGCGAAGAGTCCAGGCACCTCATCGCTGACTGTCGCAAACTGGAGCCTCGCGAAAAAGGGGTGAAAAGGGGTGATGCGGGCCCAGCAGTTAAAACCCTCCACAGCAAAATTCAATCCAAGCCAACCCCTCATTGTGGGCCACATCGGTGATGGAGCCTTCCTGCACGCCCCTGTCCTTATTGAGGTGGTCTCCTCTGCGGCTTCATCGCTGTCGTTCATCCTGATGTCCGAGAGGAGATACTGGTGGGGAGTGGGAGATCGTACCCATAATTAGATGTCTCTTGTATTGTGTAATGTATTAGTGTATTAGTGAATTGTATGAGTGAGTGAGTGCACGCATTTCAAAGTGTTTCTTTCTGTCCACTTGTGGTATAATTGGTATGTGAGTGTCATCTGTATGCAGCCAGGAGTGGGTGGAAGCATAGCTAGGAGGGGACTGGGGGGCTAGCAAGTTAATTAGGAGAAACCTTAAGTGTCCAATGGCAGAGTTGGGCAAACAACGCCGCTGCCCATGTTGAGTTGTTTGGGGTTCATTAACCAGGCAAGTTCTGTTTTTTGCTGGAAAGAAAGCAATAAACAATGCTTTAATGTGCCTTCCAAACTCAAGCTTTAGTCTGCCTGAAGAGTTCACCTCCGCCACCGCTGAAAAAAAGGATCCTCTAACGTTAGCAGACGTTTCCTTTTCAGCTCACAAGAAAGCGTCAGGCACTGGTGAGTCAACAAGCTCCGGGTGTTTGTTTAAAATGTTTGCTTGAATGACAAATGGCCTACATTTAAATAGCCTACAGTTCATTGTTAAATGCCGAACTTTTTTTTTTTTGTTACTGTATTCCCTCAGTTTGCAAATCCTTTGCGAATTAATTCACATGCAATAATATTACATCTACACTCTATTTCTCAAAATATGAGATGCATCGAATGTTTATTTTATGTGTAGTTTAATTGTGTTTCCAAAATAAACACCAAGAACCATGTTCAAATCTGTTTCTTAAGATGTAGATGTTTAATGTTATGTTTTTCTTAAACATTTGGTTTTAAAGTTATACAGTACACCAAACTTTTTTTTTTTAAACTAAAATAAATAAATTCAGCTAGATTGAAAAATCCTGTCTGTTACACAATACTACTCGGGTTCATAGCGAAACTGGATAAGAAAAAGCTACATATTTCTTTCAGCAGCTATGGCCAAACATTTTGCATTACCTAGAATTTTAGGATTGAAACATATGAAAATGAAAAAAAAATATACAAACATCATTTAAATCTCTTATCAGCATGTAATCAAAGAAAATCCAAAATGATATCGCAAAATTCTACCGGAAGCCATAATAGTAGTACAGTATTTCATGATAGATTTCAAAATGTCCAATTTTTTTGTTAAGTATTCATTGGAAAACTACAAAGCGGTATGTAATTCAATGTTAAATTAACATTATTCAGCAGATTTAATTCACCTTTATGAAGCAAAAGGAGTTAATTCTATAGGGTGATGCAACACTTTTGTCCATAGCTGTAAATAGTAAACACACATAGAGCCCTGTAATTTACTTTAAAATGACTTGAGCTGCCTCTATTGGTAAATGAAAAATATGTCAAATGCAGTTCTAGGTTTCTGTACACTGACTGTGATAGAAATGAAAAATAATGTGTTTTTTTTTTCTTTACTTTACCTGCAAAGACTCATTAACATCACATTTCATTATACAAGAACAGCCTTGTTTCTGGGAGTTTAATTGTCAGTTGATGTTCTCGTTCACCCAAAAATGAGTAATCATCCTACTGACACCTGCTCACATCATCAGAGTAATCCAGAGGGTCAAGTCACAATTCAAATCTCAGGGGTCTTTCTGAGAGGATTGTCTTCCAATATATCTTGACGTACAGCCCACACAAGCACACCAAAGCCTTCTAATTTCTCCATTTAGACAATGAATAGGCTATAAACCTGATTTTTTTGTTTTCCAACCAGTAAGTAGCCTGTCCTGTTGAGATGAGTTAACAATGCGATTTAATATGCGTGTGACAGGGAGAACCCTGTAGCTGGTTCTTGCACGGATGTGTGCCGCTGGAACACGTAATAGGAGATGTGTTGCTAGGCAACCAATTGAGCAGGTAGGCTTGCCCGGCACAGAGCTGATCGAGAGCTCCAGATTGGCTGGTAGGCATGCCCAGGGAGGCTGCATGCCGCTCAAAAAGGGTCTGCACCACAGCTCAAGGCGACTGCAATGCCATGCTACACAGCGTCCGCTCCACAAGATAACTACTATGAAGCCCTTCAACTGCAAGACGGTGCCTGTGAAGGCTCTGCCCAGCCAGGACTGTGGTAAAGATCTGGAGCTGCTGGGAGGCCAGGACTTTGGGAGCAACAGCAGTATGTTAGTTTAGGTAATGTTGATCCCAACAAGTATAAAGAGAGTTTCTTACCCTCCCCCAGTGCAACAATACTCGTTTTCTGTTCCGAAAATAAGCTCATTTCAATCAGATCACCAACATTGTTGCAGGAGGGATTAACTGGATACACTGCACTGTGAACGTTCCCAAATAAAAGTAAAAAAAAAAAAAAAAGCAAGCCTCTCTAATTTACTTTCCCATTGATGTGTGAATAAAAATATGCAGTGATGTGGACAACATGGGATACAGCAAGTTAAAGTAATATGTTTCTTGTAAACACTGCCGGGGGGGGGGTCTGTAATGCTTTTACTCCCCCTGGATCTAGATTTATAGGGCTATCATAGGTACAGTAGTAGGGCATACAGTAGGTCTTTGTTTAAGGCCCGTGTGGGGAACCCCCCTGGAAATTGTGTATCTGTGATACTAATCAAGACAAAATGTGGAGCAATTCCATGCTCCATTCATTTGGAACTCATTACTCATTACTTTACCTTTATGTTCCTCTGCTGGCCTACTGTAATTAAAAACAGAAGTGAATACAGTGCAAGTAAACCCTTAGTGCATATTGGAATATGTATTACATGGTTAGTTATGTTAAAAGCATTTTTTTTAATGACTTGATTTTTTTTTTGTCCATTTTACATCTACCATATGCTACTCCAGCAAATGAGATGGACATTTTAAAAATAACTAAATGACACTTCTGGGATTTGGGTGAAGGAACTGACTTGCATTAATATTGTAATTATACTAAGGGTAGATTTAGAGCAGGGGTGCGTGCAATAGGCAGAGCGCTCTGCTGTGGCGCTACGTAACATAAGTTAGCTCTTCTTGAACAGTGTGTTAAGAAGAGAGAACTTCCAAATGATGGAAAATACAGCAATAGTGCTGTTTTTGATGAATTTATGGAAGATTGTGCAGAAAATCTGCTGTTTAATGCCTTCTGACAAAGTGCCCGCCCCTGTGTATATTATCTGTTATATGTTGCGTGCGGTGTGTTAAATGTTGGTGTATAGTCATTGGTACACAGGATTTAAACGGGTCTGTGTAACACGAGTGTTTAAAATGTATATTTGTATTTAGGCACGAGGATTGCACAGCACTTCACATGCAAGTAAAAAGTAATAATATGTGAGCATGGGGAATTGCACTTTATTAATTCACATGCAGTTGTACCTAGACTGCAGTTGAATGATTGATTAGTAATCGAGTCTTGGTACAGCTGCATAAAAGCAGCATGTTTTCACCCACTCTGTGTTGTGTGTTCGGTGAGTGGAGAACGGGATAGGAAACGTAGGTAATCATCATTGTGAGCATAAATAATTTAAGTAAAATATCTGCTCACCGTGTTTTGTTAGTCCGTTTTGTTTGTCTGTTTATTTTGGCGAATGTGCCGTGTCCTTGTGTTTTTGATTGTTACCACCGTTTATTTTCTGTTCTGTTTATTTATTACATGCTGAGCGAGACCATTCACTCAGCTCCACCAAACTCCACCTCTCTCGTTGTTTATTTTCCTGTTTCTGGTCTGACGCCACTCACTCCGGCCGTCTTTGTGACATGCCCCTATTGCACTTGCATCGAGAGCCAACACCATGGCTTTAGCGGCACTGAATTCAAACACATTCGAGAGGCCTGTATGGATTGAAAACTACTTTGAGAGCATCGCTTCTCAGTACTGTGATTGATGCATATTGCATGTTTTATTTACAGGTGGCTACAGTGCAGTTTAGCCTTGCAATTAAGATGTTTCTATTGTATGCAAGTGTTGTTGTTCTGCAAAATAAAAATTAAAAAACTTAATAAAAAAATAGAACTATTTATTTTTTCAACAATTATTTGATAGTAATGTAACACTGCAAAAGTACCTAATTTTAAGTACTTTTCTAACATCCCCTTTCTGACGCGAAAAAAAAAAAGTTTTTGGTGTAGCCTATACTGTTGTGCATTTTTAGTCGAGATACAACGTGAAACCTAATCTCACAGAATATTAAAACTAAAAAAACGCATGTGTGTCAAACAGTTAGTTCACCTTTTAACACAGCTCTATTTGTCCATTATTTTTCTTTTTAAATACAATTAAGAAAATATTCTTTAATGTAAGGCTAACCAAACAAACAATAACAAGCCGAGCATTTCGAATGTTGCATGCGATGCTGCAGATTCACTTTGTTTAAAAGGAAAAATAGTCAAATAATTTACCCTGTTAATTTAAATAAACTATATTTTTTTTATGACAAAGAATGCACACAGATATATATATATATGTTGGTCAAAAAGTCCAATATGTGGGAAAATGACACCACAGTCGCTGCACTGGTATTGTACCTCCGGCATTTTGAAAGTCCCACCAAGTAAGCTCCTCAGAATGTTAACTAACATTATGAAGCATTCTCGGCGTGCAGGTCATTCAATAGAAAGCACCACGTAACACTCTGGCGCTCTCTGCCTATTGAACGCACCTCAGGTTCAGTTTTGATTAGGAGTTGCAATCCTTGGCCAGGGTGACCGAAAAAAGTCTTAATCTTAAACAAACTTGACAGGCTTGTCGACTGACTGTCACAAAGACAGCCAGAGTTGATGGAGTCAGACCAGAGCCAGGAAATAAGCAACAGAGAGGTGTGGTTTGGTGGAGCTGAGCGAATGCTTTTGCTCAGCATTTAATAAACAGAACAGAAAATAAAAAGGTTGTACAAACAAACATAAACACAGGACACGGCACACGTCGCCAAAACAAAAAGACAAACAAAATGGACTAGACAGACAAACACTGTGAGCTTCTATTTAACGATTACTTTTGTTATTATTTCTACCTCCGTCACCTATCCTGTTCTCCACTCACCGAACACCCAACCGCGAGTGGGTGAAAACATGTTGCTTTTATGCAGCTGTACCAAGACTCAACTACTAATCAATCATTTAATTGGAGTCTTGGTACAACTGCACGTGAATTAATAAAGTGCAATTCCCCATGCTCACATATTATTACTTTTAACTTGAACGTGAAGTGCTGTGCAATCCTCGTGCCTAAATACAAATATACATTTTAAACACTCGTGTTACACAGACCCGTTTGTATCCCGTGTACCAATGCCTATACACCAACATTAACACACAACATACAAGAGAAAATATACACAGTGGCGGGAACTTTGTCACATATACCCCCCCCCCCCCCCTCCCCGTGCAAAGCACACATGGCCTCAATGGCCACCTCCCCCCTTAAAAGCCCAAAAGTCCAGCACAAAGTCCTGGGCCAGGACAGGAGGCTTCAAAGGGCCCACAGGTCGTAAGGCTGTCAGCAGCAATGCAGACAGCGGGGTGGCATACTCCTGCCAGGGTAGTCCTGGCAGCGGAAAGGAGCTTGGGGGGTGGTCTCCTGACCTCCCTCCTTCTTCGGAGCCGGCAGCTCCCCTTGGTGGGGCTCTGACTATAATACTTCCGGCAGCGAAGAAGCTGCTGGGGTTGGTGGTCTCCAGACCTCCTCCCCCTTCTTCATGGCCAGCAGCTCCCCTTGGTGGGGTTCCGGCCACAGTACTTCCTGCTGCTATGCGGAGCAACAGGCAGCCCCAAGCAATGCGAAGCGGCTGGCAACCCCAGGTGATGCAGAGCGGTGGGCAACCCCAGGCGATGCAGAGTGACAGGCAACCCTAGGCGATGCCAGGCAGGCATCCTTGGGCGAAGCGAAGCAGGCATTCCTGGGCAAAGCGAGGCAGGCATCCTTGGGCGAAGCGAGGCAAGCATCCTTGGGCGAAGCAAGGCAAGCATCCTTGGGCGAAGCGAGGCAAGCATCCTTGGACGAAGCGAGGCAGGGAATCAGGACAAGCTGTGGTGTGGGTGCTGTTCTTTCCCGTGCTTTCCACAGCAGCCTATGCAAGGGCTGCTGAGGACCGCCAGCATCCAGTCCTGGTCCTTCTGATGAAGGCAGAGGCAGCTCCAGCTCCTCTCCTCGTGATGGTGGGGGAAGTGATACAAGCAGGCATTCATCCTCTGCTGGTGGGGGAAGTGATACCAGCAGGCATTCATCCTCCGCTGGTGGGGGAAGTGATACCAGCAGGCATTCATCCTCCTCTGGTGGGGGAAGTGATACCAGCAGGCATTCATCCTCTGCTGGTGGGGGAAGTGATACCAGCAGGTATTCACCCTCTGCTGGTGGACAGGGACCCAGCAGGCATTCACCCTCTGCTGGTGGACAGGGACCCAGCAGGCATTCACCCTCTTCTGGTGGTCAGGGACCCAGCAGGCATTCACCCTCTGCTGGTGGAGGAGGCAGAGGCAGCTCCTGCTGCTCTGCTCCTGGCGGTGGAGTTGGCGGAGGCAGAGGGAGCTCCTGCTGCTCTGCTCCTGCCAATGGAGGTGGCGGAGGCGTGTAGTCTCCTGGCGGCGGAGGTGGGAGCGGCATGTAGTCTACCCTTGTTTCAGTGGACTGGTGATGCTCTCCCTTTCTTGCAGGGGACTGGTGCGGCTCTCTCTTTGGCTCTGGAAGCAAAACCAGCAGGCATTCTTCCGCAGCTGGTGGAGACTTGGGCGGTGGACGTTCTGCCTTCCTCTTCCACTTTCCCCTTCTCTGCCTACTCACCTTCCTCTCCTGGTCCAGTTCCTCCTCTCCATACTGCATAGGGCATATGGCTAATGTGTGCCCATAAGCCCCACAGCCAGGGCATAACTCTGCCGTGAGGTTCTTTATAAAAACCTCCCAGCTGATGGTGGGGGAAGACTGAGGAGACCCGTGTTCCTCCATCTCCTGATGTACAGGGCAGCGGGCCACGTAGTGCTCACCTCCGCAGTTGGGGCACAGTTGGGGTAGCTGTCCGAGGGGGTACCAGGGGCAGTTGATCCTAGAATGCCCAGGCTCAGCGCAGCAGTAACACCCGGGCTGCTGTTCCTCCGGCTGGTGTTGTGGCTGCTGCCTTCCGCCATTCTTTCCCATTTGTTGTTTTTTTTTATTTTAAACAAATTGCGGTTCCTGCTCTGGTCTGACGCTTGGAGGTGCTGTTGTCCCGGTTCTGACACCACGTGTCACAAAGACAGCTGGAGTTGATGGAGTCAGACCAGAGCCAGGAAATAAGCAACAGAGACGTGTGGTTTGGTAGAGCTGAGCGAATGTTTTTGCTCAGCATTTAATAAACAGAACAGAAAATAAAAAGGTTGTACAAACAAACATAAACACAGGACACGGCACATGTCGCCAAAACAAAAAGACAAACAAAACGGACGAGACAGACAAACACGGTGAGCTTCCATTTAACGATTACTTTTGTTATTATTTCTACCTCCGTCTCCTATCCCGTTCTCCACTCACCAAACACCCAACCGCGAGTGGGTGAAAACATGTTGCTTTTATGCAGCTGTACCAAGACTCGACTACTAATCAATCATTCAATTGGAGTCTCGGTACTGCACGTGAATTAATAAAGTGCAATTGCTCGTGCTCACATATTATTACTTTTTACTTGCACGTGAAGTGCTGTGCAATCCTCGTGTCTAAATACAAATATACATTTTAAACACTTGTGTTACACAGACCCGTTTATATCCCGTGTACCAATGACTATACACCAACATTTAACACACCACACGCAACATATAACACAAAATACACACAGGGGCGGGCACTTTGTCACACTGGCCCAGGGTATATTGATCATACTCTTTTAGAGGATAAAATACATTACTCATAGCTTTGTTCATTTAAGGTAAACCATTCAGTGGTCTGGATCAAGAAGATTACTGGCATCTCATGAAACCCCTTTTTTTCAATTTGTTGTTCAGAGAGGAATGGAAGAATCTACAGACTGATGTATCAGTTCTTCTATAAAACTTGTCACACGTACATTTTTACACATATTTCAAGAAAACCATTTGATGAAACTTGGAAAGTACATTCTATAGCATAAGTTATTACGTAAATCCAAATCTGGGGTATAGGGAGGCATCCTGTTTGTCTCTCTCCATCCCTATGTCTCACTGCATTTTTACATATATCCAGTGAATTGCTTATTTCATTATGATAACACTTGGTCTGGACATACTTTGGCACAAGCTATTGAGAATAAATTAAGGCAGCTATCCATTTGTCAGAATGTCACATTTATACAGTGTGTCAAATTACGGATGGCTCTATTTTTTAATCCACAGTCATGGCAGGAGATGTATGTCTCTCACATGCTTGTTTAAAAGTTATGCGGTTATAGTAATCAGGTTAGTGAAAGTGCCTGATACCTCTGTTACTCAGTGTATGGCATCTTCTCTATAAATCTTCCTCTCAGTGTAGAATGACACAGCAGCTTGCTTGTAGACAGAGAACAATATAACAGTACAGTATTATAATGAATGGTAGGCTGAAGAGGGGTTAATGAAATACAGAGTTTAGTGAACAGCTGTCAAATATACAGTAGGTGGGCAGGAGGTTACAATGAGGGACATGGGAAAGCAATCTCACACAGTCTTTAATCTGTGGGAGTACATTTTTTGAATATTTATTTGAAGTAAGAACAGTGATTAATATACTAGCAGCCTCAGGGAATCAAACATTTTAGGGATAACTTAATTATACATGTGCTTTATGGGACGCCCCATTCCCCAACATGAATTTATATGACCTTAGCATTTTTGCAGCTCTCAGCCTTCTTAATAGCTGTTTCTCTAACTATTACTGCATTTACATATTTGCATAGAAAAACATTTTTGTACACGGGTGAAATTCTGCTGGTACTCAGTATCGGGACTTATTTGATCTGTTTTTCATCCACCACGCATGCATTCCATCCATTAGCTTTCTGTTCGAGAGCAGTCTTGGCACAGAAACTAATATTCATATTATATGAAACTGAAGATGATCCTGTATGAAGAGAAATAATCTAACTTACTTTAAGAAAAGGACTTACTGTATTGTATTTCATATGTTCATCCACAACTTTAAATACTCAATTATACATCTAAAGTAAAACTATATATATAAACAACTGTGTACAATTCTATCCTTAGACCATGTTTGTTTATTTTTTCATCCCTTAATGTAAAAATAGGACTAGTTGGAATAATTCTCCAGGGTACCCCCGATTGTGTCAAACAATTAAAAAAAAAAAAAAAAAAAAAAAACAAAAATGAATGCATTAGCCTAATAAACACATTGCCGACCTAGGTGTTTAAATAAAATTATCAAACCATCCGATTTATTCATGTATTTGCATTGCAAACGTACAAAAGCGGATCTTCTTTTTCAGATCGACTTCGGGTAAGATGCATTATTTGCATCCTGATGGGGTTGTATCTCAACTTGGAGTCCAGATAGATAGATAGATACTTTTTCAAAAGACTTTATTGACTTTTGGTACAAAACACAATAAGAACAAAAAAATTACATTATTTTTCTTTAAATATTTACAAGACAAAATTTAAAACGTTAAGTCATAAATAAATATTATAAATATATATTAAGGATTTCTCCTTCAGTCTCACTGAGCAGACCCCCAATACACCAATTTAACTGGAAAGAGTCTAAGTCGTGTATCACGCAGTGATATCTGAAATCCAGCTTGATTCTACTAATCACTAGCATTTTGAAAACAGTAAGAGCATCTGTTTCCCCAACCTGGGCAATTTGAGCTTTTCTAGATTTTAAAATGGAGAGCTTGGCCTGCCCCAAAAGAAAGTTAAGTAGCTGGCACAGGTGCTTCTTTTCCTTAATATAAGGCACACCAAAAACAAAAACACATTCGGAAAAGACCACATTCAGTTTAACAAACATGTTATTGAGTACAGAAAAAAGACAAAACAATCTTTTACAAATGATAAAACTATGAAAGACAGTCTCTCTTTGTAAACAAAATGGACATTTGTCAGATACCATTGGGTCTAGTATGCAAAGGTAGGCATTAACAGCGAGAATCATATCCAAGAGTCTCCACTGTAGATCTCCCAGCCTGTTTGACGGGGGGGGGGGGTTTATGGAGGTTTCTCCAAGCCGGCCTGACCTGCTCTTCCACCTCCAACCACACTCTCCAAGATGTATCTGGAAGACCCTGTAATTGCTTCTCATGTCTTAGCTTAACACATAATTCATACAGTGTGTCCCCCTTCACACTTGACAGGGGGAGATCTGTCAAGTTCTCGATTTTAAACAACTGCCCTTTGTCTCCCATGTCTCTGCTGATAGCTGGGGAGATCTGTATGAAGGGGAAAGGGGTTTCACAGGGGGAAGAGATACAGTTAGTAAAGCCCTTTCCTAGAGTCTCATTCTGTGCATTTGATAATGCTGCATGAATCTGGGAAAGCAGCAACCCTGCTATCCTCACAGACCGCAACCCCAAGGTTAAAGACAAACTCTGTGGACTTTTCCAATTAAAACTCTCCAGATCTAAAACATGGCGTAACTTAATGACCACGGCCTTTATCATTACATTTGTAAAAGCCTGTGATTTTAACATTTCTACTTTAAAAAGAGGATTAAAAACCAGAGGTCTCTCCTAAAGCCAGTAAAAATCTAAAGCTTCTTCCTCCAGACACACCCTCAGACTCTGCCATACTTTCAACACACTCTGATAGTAGGCTGGTAGTTTGGAACAAACAAACAGAGTAGTGTCTAAAAAGAAAATATGCTTCCCAAGACCCATTCCTCCAACTTGACGCAAGAAGAGTAAAGCCATGTCAACCCAGGGAGGCTTCTCGCCGCTATAAAGCATTTTTTGGACAGCCTGCAGTCTAAAAGCAGCAATTCTGCTGGACAAGTCCATCAATCCCTGACTCCCTTCATCCAGAGGTAGGTACAATATGCTTTGCCTTAGCCAATGCAGACCATCCCAGAAAAAACTTAAAAATTCACTCTGGATTTTTTTCAAAAATGCCTGGTCAGGTTCTACACATATGCACCTGTGCCAGAGCATGGAAGCAGCCAAGTTGTTTATTATTAAAACTCTGCCCCTATACGAGAGCTGTGGCAAAACCCAGCATCACCTCTGCAAACGCCCCCGTATTGCCTCCAAAACTCCCTCCCAGTTCCTCTCAGCTGTTCTCACACCCCCCCAAAAAATCTCTAGGTGTCTAAACTCTTCCTGACTCCAGAGCAATCCACCGGACAACACTGGAGGCCCAGGCTTTGTCCATTTCCCAAGTAAGAAAGCCCCGCTCTTCAATCAATTAATTCTAGCAGATGAGACTCTTTCAAAAAGCTGTAGACTATCACAGTTTATCAACATCTGCCTGGCTGGTTATAAAAACTGAGATGTCATCTGCATAGGCAGATACTTTTATGGGCTGAGACTGACTACTTGGGATGAAGAACCCCGTTAGAACATGCCTGAGCCTGCAAATAAGGGGCTCGATGGACAGGGAATAGAGCATTCCCAAAAGAGGGCAGCCTTGTCTGATACCCCTGTGAACTGGGAAAGGTGCACTCAGCTCCCCGTTGATCTTCAGCAGGCTGAAAATGTCACAGTACAGGAACTGTATGTGGGATAAATATCCCAGGCCAAATCCAAAGGCTTCAAATACCTTCCATAAGTACTTGTGATCGACTCTGTCAAAGGCTTTCTCCTGATCAAGAGAGATAAGCCCAGCAGAGAAACCAAAGAGCTCAGAGGCAGCCAATGTGTCTCGAATTAAAAAAATACTGTCAAAAATGCTTCTACTGGTCACGCAGTAGGTTTGGTCAGGATGAATAATATTTCCCATTACAGTGCTCAACCGATTAGCGAGGGCTTTCAATACTATTTTGTAATCAGAGGCCAACAACGACACAGGCCTCCAGTTTTTGATATGGCACAAATCCCCTTTTTTTGGCAGCAAAGTTATCACTGCCCTTCTACAACTCAATGGCAGCTCCCCTTTCTCCAGACTTTCTGCATAGACTGCATGTAGATCTTTCCCAAGCAAAGTCCAGAAAGACTTGAAAAACTCGACAGGTAGTCCATCCAGTCCTGGAGTTTTTCCTCCCTTCAGCTCCATGAGAGCATCAGAGAGCTCCTGTACTGTCAGAAGTCTGTCTAAAAAACCTTTCTCCTCTTCAGAGATCTTCGGCAGAGTATCCAAGAAGCTCCATGTCTCCTCCAGCTGTCCTTCAGCTTCCGCTGTGAACAGCTTTGTGTAGAAGTCCACAGCACATCGCCGGATCTCTCTTGGCTCCCTCAACTCGTCCCCTGACAGTGTCTTCAGGCAATTAATTACTTTGCGCTGCGCACTCTTTTTCTCCATGCCAAAGAAAAACATCCACCTCTGCAAGGTATTGCACTCTAGACCTCACCAGCGCCCCCTGCACTTTGACATTCAGTAGCTCAGCCAGCTGCTGTCTTTTATTTTTGAGGTCTTGAATCGTCCTACTATTGGGATTAGACTATAGAGCTCCCTGAAGCTCTAACATGTCTCTCTCCAGCTCTTCCAGAGTCTCAGTCATCCTCTTTGTGGCATTAGCAGTGTACTGCTGACAGAACAAACTGACATGCACCTTCCCCACATCCCACCACTGAGCCAGAGAAGTAAAAGCAGATTTCTGCTCTCTCCACCGGTTCCATAGAAAAGTTAAGCATTCTGTAAAATGCGTATCTTTCAGCAGCTGAATGTTAAAATGCCAGTAAGAACGTTTTGTCATTTGGGAAGGCAATAAAACATGAACTGGTTAAAAGACTGTGATCAGAAAGACCGGTGGGAGAAATAAAACACTTGGTAAACAGGCTAAAATGTTGCTTAAAAGTATAAAAACGATCAAATCTCACTAAAGAGACTTTTTCTCACACACTTTGACCCATGTGTACTGTCTATTTGCGCCATTGAATGCTTTCCACACGTCAGAAAAGTCGTGCTTATTTAAAATCATTAAAAAACTCTTTGGCAGACTGTGGGTTTGGCTCAGGGAGATTTAGATTATCTGAACAATGTACAGTGCAATTAAAATCAATGGCTAAAAACAGGACTTCCTCACTTCCACAAACATTCAAAACTGTATCTAAAATCTGAAGGAAAGCAATCCATTCTCTGCCCTCATTTGGTGCGTAAATATTAATAAAGACAAGCAAGATTTCACCGACTTTCGCTTGCACTTTGAGTAACCGCCCTTTCACTACCTCAGTGACATCAAAAGAAACTGGTTTAAAGTCTTTTGAAAAAAGGACTGCCACCCCAGCACTCACACTATATCCGTGACTAAAAAAAGTCTCCCTCTTCCAATCCCTGGTCCAGTCTATTTGATTCCTAGAATCAGTGTGTGTCTCTTGCAACAAAATTACTTTCAAATCTTTCTGCTCCAGATACTCAAACAATGCGGCTCTCTTTAAATCATACCTACACCCGTTTATATTTAGTGACCCAGTCTTAAGAGAGCTCATGTTAGGGAGAGATAGAAAGATACAAGCAAGAAAGAAGGAAAGAAACCATTTATCCATGAGAGAAAATTGAAAGAAACGGTCAACTATTTTAAGCAGTTTTTAGACTGCTTATTAACCTTTGCAATTAGGTTCTTTAGACACCAGCGCTCCTGTTCAGAAAGACCAGAGCCTGAAACTTTCTGTAACAAAAAACATGCCGACAGTACAAACATTTTAATATTAGGAAAATGGTCTTCAACGCTGACCCCCATCCTACCTTTAGTAAATTCTAAAAACATTTAAATACTACCCACGCTGTAACCAGTCTCAGTGCAAGGGGGCTCTGCCGGCAGAGAACAATCAGTCTGACTCCCCTCCTCCTCACTGTCAAACTCTGAGCTCTCCTCGGGATCCTTACAGGCAATACTAACACTCCACGGTGTGCTCTCGCAACTTTTTTCAGGTTGAAAGCTATCGGATATACTTGAACCATCATCCGTGTAATTAGCTTTTTTCTTAGTGACGACATCTGCAGTCACTTTTCTCTGCCTCTTTTTTCTCAGGACTTTAAAATGAAATGCCCCAACACTCACTTCCTGCTCCTCATTATGCTCCATTCTCAGACTCTTATCGTCTCTCTCAGTTTCTGACAGTTCGTCTTTCTCTACCTGAGTCTCCATTTCTGGCTTAGCAGAGACACCTGCTTTCTCAATCTGAGTCACGTCATTAAAAATCATATTGACATGTCTTCGGAACGACACTATATGCTTTAGCTGCGGGGATTTACAGCCAATCGGTATTCTCTTAGGGCTGGATACAATTTTACCATACCGGGAAAGCGCACGCTCAATTAAATAATTTTTTAGAAATGGAGGGACATTCGAAAGAATGACTCTTCGGGACGGTACAGACAACGGTGTAACCACAACAAAAGTATCGTTTACAACAATGCATTTTTCAACAGCCTTTGCAACAAGACTAGTATCACATAAAAAAGCAACAATTGCTCTATTAATTCAAGACGCAGACACGATATGCTCACACCCAACCACATTACCTAAAGCTAACACACACTGTTCCAAAGAGGTAAACCCCTCCGTTACCATTTTTACCCCATGGCGGCGGCTTAGATTTCAAACACAAAGTCTGGGGGAGATTCCCTCCCCTTTGAATTGGCCATACTGGCCTATTAAACTGACAAAAAGTCAGCTTATTTGTTGACAAACACCCCAGAAAACAAAACCCGATGTAGCACCTATAAGAAAAAGTAAATAACCATAAAGTAAAAAGTAGGGAAAAAAACAAACGCTCACCTACTCACTCTACACACCTCTCACTCTCCCGCAGCAGTACACACTCATTCCTCACTCTCCCAGCATGCATCACTAGACAGATAGATAGATAGATAGATAAAAAAAAAACACGCCTTTGTCACTGCCCCAGCTTCACTGGGGCGTGTCTCTTCATGAATATGGGTAGGAAGAAAAAAAACATACTCTTACCGGCAGTGATCAGGGAGAGGACACACCTCTGATCTCAAACCCGAGCATACTAAGCAGACATCTTGAAAAGACCTTTGAGAGAAAGTTTAAATTTATAAGTCTAAAAACTTGTCAGGATGTTAACGGAACCCACTACTTACTCTTTAAGTGTACTCTTTAAGTATGCAGTAAAATAAATTAGCTCCAATGAAGATTAGGATTATTAACAAGAACAGAAGAGTTAGATCCACATCAGAATCCAGAATGAAAAGCTTCTACCCAGAGCCACAAATTGAAAGTTAATGTTCATAAGAATATGTAAAAAGTGCTTTCAGTGTGGGGTTGTGGGATCCAGTGTAACAATAACCCCAAAGTGCATTTGTTTTAGCCAAAAAGAATCTTATATTTTAAGCATTTAGAAAGCATTGCAAATGTTGATACTGCAGTTTAAAACTTGCAACATATATTAATAAGATATCTTATTAATGCATTGTACACATTTTTTAAACCGTGTTGCCAAACTATAAATTATACATTGTTTGGAAGGGTGTAAGGTGCATGGGGTTTGCAATTGATATTACCAGGCATCTTAAATGGGATAAACTTTACTTTCAATCAGAAAAAGGTCCATTCCTCCACAGACATTAATAGTATATTCCTTGAAAGCTGACACATGCCTGGTTAATTTTATAGCAAATTGCAAAGAGAAAAAAAAAAAAAACAATACCTCTGTTCCTTTAGCTCAGATTTTTGGTTTATTGAGAGGATTGAAAAAAAAAAATCTGCTAGAAATTGTTTTTTCAAAAATCCACTGGGGAACACTGTAATTGTCTTAATCTACAGTGATGAAGACAAACTCATACATCATTTACAGTGTTAACAAGATAGGTGGTGGAATTTTTTGTGGAATGTATGCATGTAGCAGGGCAGCAGGAGAGAGCCCTTCACACTATTAGAGGGGGCAGGACAAAGCCCTGTTGTAAAATATATCTCTAAACGGGTGATTTAATGTAATGTATGATTAGAATGTATTTTATGTTTAATTTATGATTATTATGATTTATTTTGTTACAATTGACGGCAAAAGCTGTGTGTTTTGTTTTGATTGTTTATTTTAAAAACCTTTTGCAGAAGGTAACCTGGATAAAAATTTTCGGCGCACTGGGTGGGAGAGTTATGGAAAGAGACCAAGAGAGATAGAGGATAGAAAAACTGAAAGTAAAAAGGATTAGTGAAGGCAACTGCACAGCCTGACCTTAGTTATCGATTCAGTGTGGTTTTTGTGTTTGTGATTTTGTTTTGTTTAAAACTTGTATTTTTTCGCTCTGTGAGCAGTTTCATTTTATTAAAATATTTTATTTATTTTTGTTTAACGTGACATCACCACTCAGACATCCCTGTCACAATGTTATTAAAACATATGATTCAGTTAGAAAGAACATCAAATCTAACATTTTGCCTATAATGGGTATAATAACTCATGTATGCGCATATGAGGTTGCCAGGCACCTGAAACACTGTTTAGCTGCAAGTGAAATTGCCAGTACTGCATCAAAGTTTTCCAAGTTAGACTGTTCTAATACACGCAATGAAAAGGAGAAGAGATGGCGAGACATTATCAGAACTTTTCAGGACATATGTTACAGAAAGCTATAGAGAACACCCTTCTACGTGAGTTTGATGAACAACAACTACTGTAGTTGATAGTGGAAACCATTTTAATAAAAAATGTGAATGCAATTAAGTGTAATAGGTTTTCTGTAGTTCTTTTCTGCAGAGCAGACTGTAAAGTAGTATTAATCATTCAACATTATTAAATCAATATAATATACCATTGAACCTTTTATTGAAAGTAAAAGCAATGAATTATATGTATGTGTGTATGTATGTATGTATGTAAGTATTAAAAGAGAACACATATGTGCTATTACACAGTGTTTGTGTTTCTTCAGGCTCTAGGCAGTAAAAGTAGTTCCTGTACTATTTATTTTTGGGAGTGGAAAAGTGGTTGTTGTATGTTTTATTGTCTTCTGACACACTTTTATTTATGCCAGCAACAGAAAACAGAAAATAAACCTTGCTCCCTAGAGCTCTGACTGAACTTAGTATTGTGTCGGGAAAAGATGAGCCTTTTATACCTCAGTTCACAGGACAGGAGCAAGGGTTGTGAGGAGTAAGCCCTGGGACTTGAAATAGGAATTATGTGCTTGTGTCTTTAGGAAGGCAGTATGCTTTCCCCTTGGCTCGTGGAGAGCTGCCCTCACGGAGATGAGACCAAACAGATTGGCCTCCAAGGTTGGGAAGCAAGCCTTACTTCCAGGGGAAAAATGAAGAGAAGGATAGAGGATACATTTAAAAAGACAAAGTCATCACCGACCAACGAGGAATGCCTATGCTTAGGGTGATCGGAGGAACACTGGCATAGATGAAAGCAAGATGTTTGTAAGGAATACAGGGTTTAGCCCTGGTCCAGGGACAATCGCCCTCGCAGAGGTGAGACTGAACCGATCGAACTTCAAAGCTGGGAGCATGTATGCTGCCCCCAGGGGGAACCTGTAATTTTAATAAGATTGTTAAGATATATTTGGCCAGGGGTCCCCTCTGGCTCTCAGAGAACATTCCGCTCATTTATTGAGAAAGGGGTAGATTTGAGAGTTCCCAGGGAGAGGTGCAACTTATCTTTTTGTAAATGAGGAATGATAGAATGACTTCCTGGTTGAAGGGAGATGGGGATAACTGATTTTGCTTACAGAAGGTAATGAAGGAGGACCAGCCATTTGCATAAAAGGAGCAGCAGAATGGAAGGAGGGCTGCGGCCATATAATCTTGCACAAAACGAGAAGATTGCGAGGGGAAGAATTTAGGTGAATAGAGGAACAGTCAGGGCAAAAAAATGAGCTGAGGAAACCAGGTCTGATTAGGGAGATCTGTAGGCAATAAAGAGCATTGGCAGCACTTGTTATACCTGGAAGGTGACATGCTTGCAAGATGAAATTATTTATAACAGAAAACCAGATGAGCCAGTGGAGGAGTTGCATAATGAGGGGAGAAGAAGCATGGTCTTTATTAATAGTATGCACAGTAGATTGATTATCACAGCAGCTTCTTTTTTTAAATAGGGAGATTGTGACAGAGAGAGAGAAGGAATCTGAGCTGTTAATATCCCTCCCGACCAGAAAGAGCACAGTGTAAGGTGGATGGTATGCCTTCCCATACATGGGCGACTTGATGGTAGGTGGCAACTGGAAGTTGGACATTTTGGGGAAAGCATGTAGCTGCTAGTTTACTAAACAGTTCCATTGTGGTCAGCTGCGGGGCATGCAGCGATTAGATAGGAAGGGGACGTGACGAGTGTTGAATAGAATCTCAAAGAGGGGTTTGGAAAGCAAATTGAAGATCTTGGGGCTACTGTGGCAGCTGGAAGTTACTGATGGAAGAACCGTGGGGCTGAGAGGCCAAGCTGGGGTGGAAGCTATGAGGAGGGATGATTGTCATGTTGAAAGGTGATGGGGATTTTTGCTTCCATAGAGTAGTGAAGGCAGACCAGCCTGTTGCATAGGAGGAGCGGGTGGAAGGAGCGATGGCAGTGGTCTTCAGCTGAAGTAGGAATATTGGAAAGGGATGAATTAATTGAATACCAGCTTAATGAACGGAGGTATAGGCAGGTGGGAAACGTCAGTTGAGGATACCAGACGTGAGGAGCGAGAATGTAGGAGGAGCGAGAATGTAGGAGGAGGAGCGAGAATGTCAGAGGAGTGAGAATGTAGGAGGAGCAACAACATAGGAGGAGCAGGAACGGAGGAGCGAGAATGGAAGAGGAGCGAGTGCAGCAGCCATGTAAGCTTGAACGGATGTAATGAGATTGTGAAATCGATTAAGTTAGATGAATCGCTGAGTTGGAAGGCTGCTCTTTTTTCTCCTGCGACCAGTAGCTTGCTGACATCTGCTCACGAGTTCCTGGGTGTAAAAGAGTAAGTTAGCTTTGTTGTGGGATCAGATCACACCCACTGAACCTTCACTTCTCCTGAGCTGCTATGGAGAGGGAACATAATTGGCCATTCCAAATTGGTGAGAAAGTAAAATAATTGGGCACTCTAAACTACTGTAGAGGAATGTATTTAGTTGGAGAGACTTGGGTAAACCCTCCCTCTAGATTTGGGAACATAAATTACTGATTTAGTCTTAGTGTTATAAAACTATCACGAAACAACATTCCCTTTATCCACATAAAGGCAAACTCTACACTGGTGGAAACAGAATGAATTGGTCCCACCTAGAAAAACACATTATCAAGTTGATAAAATTGGGTAAAGCAAGTATCTTAATGGAAGGATCCATGTTACAAGATATACTATCAAAAGACGTATGGATTCACTTTTATAATGGATATTCTAAGTGATTTCTCTTTTCTTTTAAGCCTGTTTTGTAACAATTTCAGACATATAATAATCTTTATTTTATATAACACCTTTTCATAGTGGACCACCATAACAAAGCACTTTATAAGATATGAGACGTGTGTGTGTGAACCATGCATCAGCTGCAGAGTCACTTACAACAACATATCACCCAAAAGACAGCACAAGGAGGTTAAGTGATTTGCTGGGGATCACACAATGAGTCAGTGGATGAGCTGGGATTTGAACCGGAGACCGCCTGGTTACAAGCCTGTTTCTTTAACCACATAGTGTGCTAGACCACACATACTCTATTCCACAGTGGCCAATATCCTACTGAAAATGACAGGGCCAGACCTTGTCTATGGTGACCTGGACCATGCTGTCATGACATTACAGAGAACAAAAACACACAGTACAAATATTTTAATTGCTGAATCTTGAATTCTTGTGTGGATGTCATATTCCACAGGCATGGGAATGGCAGTTTCCCTCTAGGGCATTTGAGGAGGGAGCTTGGTATAAGAACATCGGATCTACTGCAATTAATCCTGCCTAACTCCTGACTATAAGCAGGCTTTGACAGCCAGTGGCTATGGATGAGCCCACATTTGCTCCACTGTTGCAGGAGTTACTAAATGAAATGTCAAAAACTAAAAGGTACACAACTACCCTCTCAAATATATTACAAAGATGAGCACAATTGGTGATGCAGTAGCATTTAGTATTACAGTAATTTAAAAATGTAGTTACTTCACACAAAAGTTAATAAATACTATGCAAGTAAACAACAAGTCATGATAAGTTCCACAATGATTCATATTAAACTATGGGACCTATTTTGAAGCATTTTTCAAACATTAATAAAATACTGGTTATTATAACTGTTTAAATCTAGCAAGAAACAACTCAAACAATAACTAAAGAGCTTCTTACAGCAACTTAATGGTGTTTTGCTAGTTTTATATTTGCTTTCCTTTCTTCTTTGCAGTTCCTTTTATAACTAATAATAAACTATAACTCATCATTAAGATATTAACATTAGGAATAGTTTGTTTTGCTAAAATTTTCACAGTTTCTCTATATTCCTGTGTGTATTGATTTACACTGGGTCTAGTAATTATTCATTTATTTGTTTTTCTTTACTCCTAGGAGACCAACCAGAATTAGTGCTGTAATGTTTTTAAATGTGTCTTACCAGCTTTCAAAGTTTAAATGACCATGCCACAAGTAATTAAAGAATGGTTGAGATGGTCATCAGCAGAGATTTGAGAGGCCTATGGGAAACAGGCTGCCTGCTTGTTCTGTAGAGCTGCAGTGTATTGGAATTGACATTGCTAAACAAGCTCATCTTTCTGGTCCAGTAGACCAGTTAAGGTGCTCACATTTGTCATTCCATGAATGCACAATCGTTAGCACTTTGCTGCTTCTTGTAATGGCTAGAGAGAGCGATCTCTAATAACATACCACAGTATCATTGCCTAGGCCAGACTGTCTCAAATCTGTGCCAAATGGCACTGTAACCTCATGGCCTCTGTTTCTCAATACCACCAACATATTGTATTTTGTTTACACATGATTCTTTTAAAAAAATGAGTCTCTTTTTCTTAGAAAATAATTAGCTATGGTCAACATAGGTCCCAGTAGATAACTGTGTGAAATCTGGCAATATTATGGAGTGCCTAGTTTATTCTTTTGTTTATAGGCGGTTTTTCCTTTGTTTCACTTTGTTTTGAACCAGTCTGGTTTCACAAGCTGCACCAGAAAAAGAAAGTGTGCAACCGCCCTTCTGACCACTGCCTTCGTACAGTGTGTGGTCAGTTGTTTTGTTAAAGTATAGTTAAAGCTAAAGATATCACAAGTGTTTTTTACACTGCAATTTTACACCATAATTTGAACTGTTAACTAATATGCAAGACAGAATGGGCCCAAATTTCACCAACAACGTGTAACATTAACAATTATCATAAATGCATGAAAGCCATAATAAAAGCAAAAGGAAGACAAACAAAATACTAAAGCAGGGGTGCCAATACTTTAGTCATGAGCGAATATATTAAATGAAATGTTTTTGTTTTTTTTATGAAGATTATTTGTTAAATTAATAGAAATAGTATATTTAGATTTTCGTTTTATTAAAAAGTGGCTAAAGTTTACTAAATGCTTGTGCTTAATATGTTACCTTAAATTATGGTACAATAAGCGTAGGGTGCCAATACTTTGTCTGCATCTGTACAAAAGCCTCCACTATATCTATATCCTCTTCACATGTGATTTCCTCCCCGGTAGGGGAAAATAATACTTAGGACATCAGTGCTCATCCAGTATACATGGCTCTGTCCAGACTTGATGGTCCACTCAGTCTTGAATATTTGAAGTCTGAACATCAGAAAAAAAAAAAAAAAAAAAAAAAAAAAACATGGTACCATAAGAACGCTCATCTGTATTCTCATGGCATTCCTTTGGATCACAATTAGAGTTAATGGTAACACAAATTAGCTCTACTCACACTCTACCACATATGTCAAATATTTTTTAAAATCAAGAATCTACTGAGCTAGGTAAGGTCTGCTAAGGAGAGAATAGTGCTATTGGAAACAAAAACTCTTCTTCTGTACTATACCACGCGTGCTTGAAAATAAGTTTTGAAAGAACCTGGCATCATGCAAGATTTATACAATCAAATACTGTACACAATTGAGTCTTTTATACCGTATTTGTTCTAAGTAGTACACTTAAAAAAGGTCTCTGCACAGCTTGTGTTTTACTGTCTATACTAAAAATGTGTATCATTAATGAAAACATTTTACCATCCACAACATTTTGTCTTGCCATCCACCCCTTGCCCCAGCTTCCACACAGACCCTGGTAGTCAGATCTTAAGTGGATTGTTATGCACAACTGTTTTTTTGCTATTCTATTAACAATTTAAATGTGCTAATCCATTTAGATAAACAGTATTTAACAAATATTGGAGGCTCTAATTATCTCAAGCTTTGTAAAAGCTTTAAATCTGCATCAAATGAAATCCTTCAAGAATTTCTATTGAAACAATGGGCAAGCAATAATCAGCAAGTCATGTTACAAGGGCCTGCTGTGGTTTTCTGATGGAATGCACTGTGTAATCACATTCCACAAGACTTCAGAATCACACAACTGTTTCACTAATGACTTTTCTTTAGTAGTTACCGGCGTGGTACTAAGACGGAATCCACAATAATTAATTTCTCAACCTGCTAAAATAAATTGTTATTGCAATCTAGAGAGGAAGTCCTGTGCAGCAAGAAGGCAGTTTAAATGTTTTTGTATAACGGTGCATGCAGTAATTTTCATAGTAGTTTTTCATATTCAGAGGAATCGAGTTGCTTCTTACAGATTCATACATTTTTATGGTATTTTTATTTTAAACAAACTATGTATTTTGAAAAATTATTTGAGTATTTTTTTCAGTAGAATAGTCTGAGTTGTCAGAATATGACCTGAACAGACAGAGAATGCAAGGCTGTAAAAAACTGATTAGAGAGGACCTCCCTCCCTCTCTCTCTCTCTAATTTGTGCCTCTATATTCATTATATCCATCCATTATGTACCAACTGTATCAAACCATTTCAGCATTACTGAATATTTCTAAAGGTTGTAAAACTGCTTATAAAAGAGATAGATTTTCACAATACATTACACACACACACACATTATATATATTACAGTTTGTTGCCCCTTTAAAAACGTAGACCCAGGACATGGAAATGGAAGTTTAAGCAGCGCTGGCGCGCTATTTGTAATATTTACACAAAACACAAAATAAACAAAACAAACACCTAGCTCTTTTTCGAGCACTAACTGAACACACAGGAACCTATAATACAGGACATCTAGGCTGTTTACTTGTTTTTAACACTGACAAAACCAAACACACAGAGGTTTTCACACAGTACCTTTTGACGGTTGCACATACTCACAACTAGACTCTTCACACTACGGCCTGAACAGACTGGCTGTTCTCTTTAAATACCCTGAACCTGGCTCTAATTTACAATACACACCAGGTGCAGGGGATGACTAATAATTAAACAATTAAACAAACAGATGTGTATTCGCCCGTGTTTTTGGGCAGGGAAAACTTAACCCCTTCCCTATATATATATATATATATATATATATATATATATATATATATATATATATATATATATATATATATATATATATTCTTTGCAAAAAAAAAAAAAATGCATCAGTTAGGGCTGATATAAAAACAACAAAAGTAATGGGAATGTTATGGTTTTTAACCCTAACTCTGCATTCTCTCCCTTCTCCTTACAAGCAGTGGAATGGGCAAGACAACACAAGCAACCACAGACAGTCATCATTAGTTAAGACGAACAACATACAACTCTCTGTAGATAACACAAGAGACATCCATCATCATGGTCCACTAGGCGTATGACTGTGAAGGCTCGGTATGGTACGGGTTGTTCTAGATTGGGTATTTGTCGAGCCGAGCAAGAACCAAACCTTGAAACACCACCCTCACATGACATCTGAATCTGGCTCCGAGCCAATCCTGGCCAGGTGCAGGGTTAAGGATTTTCATCATTACGTTGCATCAGTCAGTACACTCCAGAAAGAAAAACAACAAACATGGCGGGCAGCGAGTGTGATGAGAGAAAAGTACAGCCTTGGGACACTGAGGAAGTGCAGGCTCTAGTTTCTCTGTGGGCAGATAGAAGTGTTCAGGAAGATCCTGGAGTCATGCGTCAGAAATTAGAAAGTTTATGCCTGAATTTCTGGAAATTTGAAGCAAATGGGCATAAACTGTGGGTACGGTATATTTAACTCACACATTCAAAAACATAAATTTGTATCAAGTTTCTCATCCTTTACCTTTATTATATTAATATAAGGAAATACAAATGCTGAAAATAAAACAATTCTAAACTTATTTACAAAAATATAGTGAAAGAAAATACTGTAGAGCTGTACCATACATGCAACTATACGGCTCTCATTGTGCTCACACAGCTTCTTTTTTTAAGCACCCAAACAATAAACAACCCTAGAAAAAACAACAACTATCCTTAAATGGGATATCTTTGGCAAATCATATTTTAAAACTTATTTTTTCCCCCTTCAACAGAAATTCCTAAAATAAATTATATTTAAATGAATATATTTACAAAATATAGCAATGCAAGATACAGCTGTACCGTTGGTCTATTAATTTGTGAACACCATTTGTTTGCCCATTTTTGCCCAGTGAGTGAACTGAGTTCATTAATAACAATAATTAATAACAATTGTCTTTTGTTGCGTGTGACGTCAGTAGCATGGCTCAGCTCTGCAGTGGAAAAACAACCCAGGCTCCCCTTACCCATGTCATGAGGGCTCAGTATGGCCCTGGCACGGCTTTTTTGTACAGTGGAAAAGTGGCAGAAGTGCTCTATAGAGACTTAGTAGGAGGCTGTTGAGGTTTGTCAGATAAGGCTCACTGCATAAGGATGGATATTTACAGAACACGTGTGTGAGCTATCTGCCAACAGTCCTAAAACACTGGCGAATACAGAACATACTGGTACTACAGCCCAATTGTGATGGTGAGGCCATTCCTCCCATTAACTGTATTCTGTTGCTCATCCAGTATAACACTGAAAAACTCTCAAACTGATATGACACAGCACATTCCACTCGCCCGCATAAACACAGTTTAATAACAGTGTACCTCATACACTTCCATTTTTGCAAGTGACAATATCATTGTGTCATACATGTCATAATCTGTCACATGGGTGTCCTGTTCTTAAAGTGCTCCCATTCCCCCTATCCATGTTATTATGAATGCTAATGCCGGCTCATCACCCCTTCCCCTCCTTGCAAAAGACTGTATTATGCCATTGAAAATCTGCAATTCCATATAACAAAAAGTAATGCTACGACATAGATTCATACTACAGCACAGTTGGCAGTCATTCTGTTATGCACCTGTGTCTCACAATTTAACATATACACTTCTCATGTTACCCTGCATGCAGTTCCCCACCCCCACCCAACAAACTGACGCACATCAAACATGTGGATGCCACACTAGACATTGATCATGGCAGTGGAATTCATAGAGGTACAGTGTGATGTTGGTGCCACTATTATGCATTTGCACATAAGCAGTACCCAGATATACACGACCTCCCAACACACTGGCATGGCTGTAGACCTCATACACCTAGTGGACCATGATGATGAATGTCTCCTTTGTTATCTGCAGAGAGTTGTATGTTGTTCGTCTTAACTGATGATGGCTGTCTGTGGTTGCTTGTGCTACCTTTCCCCTTCCACTGCTTGTAAGGGGGTGGGATGGAATGTGTACCCGAAAACCCATGTATCCGTTGGATTTTAAATGACCTGACCCTGGTCTGTTTTTACTACCCAGATATCGATTATTAATTTGAGTATTTAAAGAAAATGTTGAAAATTTGACAGTGCATTTGTAAGAATGGGTCTCTGGCCAGCATAATAAAGACAGCATTAAGACAAGCTTTGCATTCAGCCTTTTCTTAACTGACAGGATGTCAAGGTTTTACAGAAAACAATAACATACAGCTGCAAGTACACCGCAATAATAATAACTGCAGCGACTATTCTTCTCAGGAAGTAAATTGGAAAGAAAACAACATAACAACATCCTGTGGGCTTATGTCAGTGATAAATCTGTGATCCATCAATAATAATAACCATGTGGCTTCCAATACGGAATGCTTTATCAACAATTATTGTGCAGATATAGTTTCTTTCAGTTTGTGTTATCATTGCATACATCAGAAATGATACAAAGTAATACTGACAGTTCTATCATTTACCAATTGCAGTCGGGGGGGGGCTTACTGAGTAATTTATTTTAAATTAGTCTCTTTAGCAAAATGTGACACATTCAATAGGATTTTCTTGTGTGATTGTAAGGCAGTGACACGATAAAAAAAAAAAAATACTAATACTTCTGATTGCTTTATATTTTGGGAAAACCCCTGATACAGTCCATATATGGATAGTTTCAGGTTGTGCACAAGGGGTGGGGGGGGGGTAAGCAGGGGCACAGGTCCCTCCAATCAGGGTTGTCATTTCCGCTTTAAAACCGCGGAATTGGGCTTCTATTTCCACGGATGCGCTTATAAAGTTCTAATTTTACCTTGTTGCTTTTTACTATATTTTGGGCTTCTTTTAATGCTTGGTCGCTTATGTTGAAAATGGTTAACACTGCAAAAGTCTGTTCAATTAAATATCATTCTTGTGTACAAAAGCAAAACACATTATCTACCAGGTTTTTGTTTTCTCTGTAAGACATAGGGGTTCGATTGCAACGTACCAAAGCTAGTCCACTTGATGCGTCTAACTAGTGGATTAGCAGGTTTACTCCACTTGCTTGGATTAAAGTTAGTACACTTGTTAATCCTGGTTGCAGTGTACCAGACGATAATCACCACAGCTAATATCGTTGCTTGGTAATTAATGATTTATGACGCATGGTGGTGGTTGGGCTTCTTTTGAACTTCTTTTTTAAATCCAGTTGGCTTTTTTTCTCACAGAGATCTGGCAACCCTGCCTCCAATAATCATTTACAAAATATTGATTTCTGCCTGTAAATGCTTTGCGTTTTCACACGTTCCCCCCATAATGTACAGTTAAGGACTGGCGCATGTGTCCCCTAGCTGCAGTAGTACAATTAGTGGAAAAACCTCACATTTTTTTAAATTTCGCTATTTTATGTTAAACTGAAAACCTGAAAACTGTTAATATACTAAAGGGAAAGCACTTGTGAAGCTGAATCAAGAATTTCAATTCAGAGTTCCTGAAATGCAGTATGATTTATTTGTACACCACACAGCCTTTTTAACACTCGGGAATTAGATAATGCAATGTCTTTGCCAGAACTTATGAAGGTCTGTAAAAAACACGACCTGGGACTTTTGTATCCTGATGTATTAAACCTACTGGGTTTGGCCGGGCTCCCTGTTTCAGTTAGAACTGCAGAAAGATGTTTCAGTGTTAAAAAGGTCCACAGCCTATGGACTTTAATTGAAATGGCGAGTGAGTGCAATGCTATTTATTTATCAACACACACACATATATATTGTTTAACATGCCCAACCACCCTCCCCCGTCCCAGTAGTGGTCACATTTTTATCCCTGCCCACGCCCCTGGATAGTATTCATCACATGATTTGAATTAACATATAATATGATTCAGAAGGATTCCCTAAAACAGTCAGGGAGCAGATTACTTGTTCGTAGAAAACAAATTCATGATTTCAAAAGTACAGTTTAAGACACATTCAAACAACTCATACACTAGGAAATTAAATTTGTAATACTTTATCAGTAATCTAACATAAAATAAAAAGGTCAATTTCTTGTACATTTAATATATAGAGAGACAGAGAGATTAGTGCGAAAATATTTTTTGCCAGTATTTTATTAAATAAAATAGCATTTTTTTAATAGATTTTTTTTTCTTTTTAATTGAAATTAATTGGTAGAAACTTTAAATTTTAAACATATACAAATCAAGTGCAGATCATATTCACATCATATTCATTCAGTAATTGTAAAAATAATTGTGTTTCTTATTTGTTCCACTCTGCCAAAAGAGCATGCACATTAAACAATTTGATGGCACTGGAATGGCGATAAAGGTGCTAGGACCAGAAATACGCTCATTACAGTTTTCCATGCAAGTGTCGAATAAAATGTCACTGCGAGTAAAAAGTAAAACCTCCGCTAGCGAGCGAGCTTGTCATGCCAGTAAAAACTTCTTAAAAGTCATCTTAAACAATTTTCCACAGCGTTTGTCGCATATACTTTTCTTATTCAAATAAGTTTTACCGAGCTTAAAAGTTGGATGGAAAAAGGCCTACAGACTACTATTTATTTTATTATCTATTATTACCACTATGTAATCACAGTAGTTCGACAACAAACACACCGAGTTTAGAAAAGTAACCTAGTATTAGTACAGCTAAACACAAGGAAAAGCACACCAAAGTATGATACTGAAATATTATTTGTCATTGTACATAAACAAAAGTATTTCATTACCTGTCATAAATAATACATAAATAAATATGTGTTGTAATTTAATGTGTGATATATTTCTAATAAGACGTGTTCTGTGTGCTATGAACGTAGTTTAAACAACTTATTTTGGGTAGTGAGTTGCTTTTTTAAAATATTGTTTGTGCTTTAAATATATTGATTATGAACTGTATATGTCTGTGTTGTTATTTATATGCGAAGTATCATTGCCTCTTCAAATCCATTCCACTGCAGGACTGAAGTTTCAATCAAACATGTCCTAAAATGTCAATTAAATAAGGACAAGGCTGGTTGAATCAAAGTCGTGCAATGTATAAAATTATATATTTTTTTCTTATACAGCTTGTCGAATAAAGTTATTTCTTCAAAATAGATGTTGTTAGAAATGCGCTAACTATTTGATATGTGTTAATAGTTTTTATGTCATATGTTTTTTCAATTTTTTTTTTTTTTTTTTTTTATGATAAATAATTTTTCTACAGTTGACAGAAGCACTCAGGGGTAGCCAATCTTGGCACTTGCAATCCCTTCCACAGCAGGACTTTGCTTCAACCTATTGTATCATTTAAATAAGGAAAGTTAACTGAAACCTTAACTTTTTAAAATATATGTATTTATTTTCTTGCAGAAACTGTGTTAAAGTAACAGTAAGGTTATTCAAGTATCTGGTTTCAAGGGTCTGATTTTTACAACCCGCTTCCGACCCGGACCCGCTACTACAGGACCCGACCTAAAACCACTACCCATTGCAACACCGTCTTCTTACCAGCGACCCGACCATCTTTAATAAGACCTGCAACCTGACTCGAACCCGCAAGTGTTTGTTCTTTACATACTGCCTGCGCCAACTGACTCTCTCACCCTCTCATTCACACAAAGATATCTCTACCATTTTCCACGGATTGAGTTTATACAATAGGCTATACAGCATGGTAGCTTTTTCTAGTGCTCTGAATATATTTTAACAGTGTAACATATTAACTATCACTACTTACTTTACTATAAAATACCTGTCTATTCCTTTCGTGCCACTAGTTGAAGGAAGCTACACCTGTGCTTTTGCTTTCGAGAGTTGTGAGGCTGTCATTTATAAAAACATAATGACAGGTTTTACAAGCAACGAATCCAGTCACATGTTTATTATTTTCATTCACTATGATTCCAAACGAATTCCACACTTGTGATTTACCTCTCAAAACTACATGATATAAACCCTAGGCTATCTTTTGTTTCACCTCGTCCACAGGCATTTTTAATATCACCAAGCAGACGTAATAAAAAGATCAAGTGACGTATCAACAAGCGAGAACAATACTGCTTGGTCAGCTGACTCCTCCCTAATCAGTTCCTGCTTTATCGGTACATTTATCTTCTAATTATTTGGGAATGGGTTACAGACAAGTACGCTGAAAGGACAGAAAATGTTTCAGGAGATTCAAATTCAGACCCGAACATTTTTTTTTTTTACCCAAATTGCAAACTGTGAAAAAGTTCACATTCCGACCCTACCCGACCCGCACACGCAACCTTAACTCTGCACCATTTTGTGCATGTATGACCTCACATATGACATCACTGATGACATAACTAATCACATGACAAATGCTCCTCCAAGACTGGCTGAACATAACACTGGGAAATCGTTCACCACAGCTTGGTCCCAAAGCATTTGGTGATCAGTGTAATACAAACAGAAAACTGTCCTTGCACATCAGTAACAGCGATGTGTCTAGCAAACTAGCCAATTATCACATTAGTATGTGTGTAAGGTGAAAGGAAGAGAAAAATAAGTATCAATTGTGAAACATGATTTTAAAATAGACATTACAAAGTTATTAAATCCATAAACAAAACAACAAATTGTATGAGCTCAACAAATGTATTTATAGAATTAGCATAAATCTATTGTCATTACAACTGTTGCACCAATTACTTTTGGACATAAAAGAAACAATGTCCCAGTGTATGGAACTATGACATAAAACATTTGCAAACTTTTAACATTGAAAACGCAAACCATTTTGAAAGATTACTGTTCTTATACATACACTGGAAATTATATGCTTTACGCATACTGATTCTGCACTCGGATAAACAAAGAGGATATTAGATATAACAGCCATTTCAATGTAAAATTTGTAAATAAAAAATGAATCATATAAAGTGATATAGCATTTAAAGTGATATATCATATAAAGTGACTGAGGTATCATACTTTCTGTTACTTGATGCTTCTTTTAAAATTTATATAACATGTATGATTCGAGATCGAGCAGTAACGTTTTGGTTTCTCTTTTCTCGGCAGTAAGTCCCGTTGCTGTTTGTGTAGTTGGGTAGTAACGTCATTTGTTGTCGATTTTAATACACACATCGCTAAAGCCCTGTGTTTTTTGCAAATACGAAATAACACAAAATAAAACGAAATGCAACACATAAAATTAAAGTAAAATGAAATACAGGAAGAGAAGAAATGTTTGTTTCTAAAATGGCTAAACCGCACATAACAATTAAACAAAGCTGCAAAGAATTTGAACATGAGGGGATGTATTCAGCTGGTGTTGACAAAATAATGATGTGCAGATTTTGCAGATGTCTGCTGGGATGGGAGTGGAAAGATACCATCGTTAAGCATCATTAGCTGTTTATTGCTTTTGGGGAAAATATGGCTTGTTTGCCTGTACTGATGAACCCGCTTTATATCATGATTGCCGAACAGGCATAGTTTGTGATATAAAGCAAGTCATGATATAAACCAGGTTTCATGTTTGCCTATGACAGCACGTTACGAGTGTCAGAAAAAAATAAAGAAAATGAACATTGAATTAAAGAGCAGTGGTTTAATACTGTACATTTGGTCGTTCTTTATATTTAAACACATGCATATAGTTTACTACAGGACACATACGTTTTATATCATTAACTGGAAATTATCTAAAAAAAGGCATGCATTATCGACCGATGAGAGCTGTCAATACTTGGTACTTCTTTTGTGTGCATTTATATAAGATCAAATTTGGTGACGTTGGTGTTTTGTAACTGAACTGTATCCCATTAAGACCACCCACGCAGCATTTGACGGGCTGCACAAAATGTCACTTTATCAGCTGAGATGATTATTGGTTGTTAGTTGCGTTGGAAATTAATTATATCCTACGGTTACTTAGAATAGCCCGGCCAGACAGCAACTGACAGGCTGCACAAAGTGTGGCAATAAGCAGGTTTGTGAGATGATATGAAGAGAGGTAATTTCTCAAAGAACCTATGGTGCATGCCAAGTGTTTTTATTTATTTATTTTTTAATTGTGATAATAAACGTGGTATGATATTAAGCGAGCTGATATAAAACTGGTTCATCTGTATTTTGTATTAGTATGCTAATTCTTTGTTTTATTTCAAGTGGTGCAAACTTTGCACTGGGGCAAATGCTGTTTTGGTTTTGAATGGATTTGAATGAATGAATCTGCTTTGCTTAGTGTTTAAATACTGAAAACCCCCAAGCTTGCTGTATACTGCTTCAGTGCAATGGGAGTGAAATACAAATCATATGTGTTTTTTGTTTTTTTTTAATGGGTAGATGGCTGTGTGTGCAATTATTATGACAGCCCCACAATAGTAGGGCAGTGTAGGTATTTTATTTTCTTGTATTTTTATAGAGGTCATGGGCAGTATTTACTGTAAATAGGGAGTTAATTAAAGAGTCTGGGACTGTATGCTAAGGTTACTGCCGCCAATGAGAAATTATGGTAACTAAATCATTTTTCTGTGCGAGGTCTGGTTATGTCACAATGTTTAAAAAAGCGGATAATGTTTAATAAAAAATATGTATATAGTTAAAACTTGATGTACACTTTACTATTACTGATTGATATACATCTATTTGAGTTGTTTTATTAATGTGTATCTGTAATAAAACAACAGTTGTGAAAATTAAAACAAAATAAAATGAAATCTGTGAAAAATAAATGGAAAATTGTAAAAAATTAAAATAATTTCACATCACTATACTGTACTCAAATTTAAGATGAGACTATTTTTGAGAAGTAAAATATGGTTTAAAAAGTGCATCTTAAATTCAAAGGAATATGGTATATAAAATGTAGCATTTCAGGTGTTCGCACTCATGAACTAAAACGTATAAATTATGTTAGTTTAAAAGTTAAAACCAAAAGAAAATGTTTTCCACCATTTTGGATCCAGTGCTAACCACTCTTTCCTCCCCAAGGCAGTCAGCTCAGTTAATTGTCCATGGTCTCCTTCTCCGTGGCCTCCCCGCCACTGAACTATATGTTTTTATTATTAGTCAAGGACCCAGTGATGGTTAATGGTTGTTCAATATTCCTGTAGATGGAGAACAGAGAAATAAAGTGAGGGGTATCTTGTCTTTCTAATTCGAATAGAGCATGATATATCAGCAATTAAAATGTATGGGAGGTACCGCCCATTGCTGGAAGTGCTGTCAGTCTCGGGCAAACCTCTCCCGAGGACTCGTAGGTGGCTGTCCAAATACATTTTTTGTCAGATTATTTATTTTTTCATAAGAACTAAAGAAGATCTTCCCCTCACAACAAAATAAATGTCATTTTAAATTGTTTTTTTGACAGAATATTTTTTTTCGTGAGAAGATTTTTTTAAAAGATAAAATGAACACATTTCCCACTCAAAATGAAAAGACAAATGTTACAGTCAATCTTATGGAGTTCCAATTATATACAGACATGTCATGGTTTACTAAAGATATATGATCTTCAGGCAGTTTAATTTTTTTTTTTTTTTTTTTTACTGAAAACAAAATGTCCGCCTCACAAAGAAAGATTTTTTTCTGACGAAAGATGATTAGACCCTCACAAAAAAGAATATTTTGTTGTGATGCGAGATCAAACATCTAACTGCAAGAGCTGTACTGAGCATGTTCAGAACAAAAATTTAAAACCCCTATACTTCAGGAACAGATTCATATTTTTTCACCAAACCAGAAAAAGGCACTATTCTGGACCAGTACCCTTGTACCCTAAAATTGTCAAACAAAAAATTCCAAACCATTTGGGAGCTGGAGACTGACAAAAAAAAAAAAAACAACAAAAAAAAAAAAAAAAAAAAAAAAACTTTACGTTAGATGTGGGAATCTGTATATCCAAGCAGAACGACATCAAACGGGATCAAAGTTATTAAAGTACAGAAGTTGGGATTTAACATTAAATCAGTGCACTGTAAAAGGAGAATTCATTCCTTGTTTCTCATTTGCATATCACTTGTGTTCAAGTAAATGTTTTTTTTTTCTTTCTAACTTTCGTTTATTGGTTTGAAATGTTTACCAACAATACAGTGACACGCATTACTAGAACAAAGCAATGGATAACTGAAACGGTATCCACTAAAAACAAACCAAAATGTTAAAATGCTGATCATACACAGGAAAATTAAATACATCTTAAAATAGCAATACATCTTAAAATTGCCTTACACGAAATTGTGACAAGAAAAATTCCCATGATGAAATGGGTTCTTTCTGTGTTCAAATCTCAAGTCACAGGACTTGCATAGTAATTGGGTGTCACAAGAGTACCAGATAATACAAATACTTCATTTTTTTCTCCTCACATGCTGGTCATAAAAAGCCGGCTCTCAAATAGAGCAAAGGCACAAGAGAGTACAGTTCAGTAATAGATGCAATTCCTTTTGCTGAGTGCCAGTCCCACAGGGGATTGTAAGAGGCAGAGATGGGAACTAATAAACTGAAAGCATTGATCCTCTACCTTTATCAGCTTGACAAGAACCTTCAGCTTTGGCATTACATGGACTGCATTTTGCAGATTAGCTCAAGACCTTAATTCTCTGATGAAAACAGGTAATACCATGTACCATATAGCATCTACCCCAGCTTCTTTCCAGCCGTTGGTTATACAACACAGTAAATGAATTTATATTTGCTAAGTGGCATATTTAAATTAGCCGCACATAGAAAGCAGGGTAAGGTCAAACAGTAATAAAAAATATTTAAATATACTATAATTTCAAAATATGAACATTATTTAAAACATTAAAGGACATGCCTGAAACAGCTTGTTGTTCACAGTGCAGTTATTAGTCTTTTTGACTGCATATTACATATGGTGTGAATTGTTATATATTTTATATACAGTATGCTTTATAAAATAGGAAATAAGCACTAAAACATTTTCCTTAATCACCCTGGAATGTTCTGTATACATTATCCTCCATACATTGGATGTGTTTTACTTTTAAATCATTTTAAATGAAACAGTTGTTTATTTACATTATTGATCCTATTCTGTTTGTTTACATGTTATGGTTTTGCTGTACATGAAGTGTGCTTCATTGTAAAATATAAAAGTGTTTGGTGAAATCATTTTTGTACCTAAACCTGGGGTGGCTTAATGTTGAACTGTTAATGATAGTTTCTGCACTTACCAGCAAAATGGTTTCAAGACAGTCATATATATTTGTATCGCCTAAATGTATATTTACTGTAACTGTGCGCATAGCCTCCTAGAACTGAAAACACATAGTTAGAGTTGCAGTATATATCCTTGGTATGTGTGTTAATGTAAGTACTAGCTGGTGCTAGAAATAAGGAGGCATCCCTGCGTGATGATGACTTCATTTATATAAGATAGGAGTTTGTAATATTTGACTGTTTAGAAATAAATTATTTAAGAAATATATATTATATATATATATATATATATATATATATATATATATATATATATATATATATAATGTTGTATAACATTTTAGTGTACTGTATAGCAACTGCAGAATAGGAATGCCACAAAAAAGTACATTAAATTTAACCTTTAATTTAAGTTAAACTTTTATTGCAATTGACTTTGTCTGGTTAAAAGTTTGCATATAATGAATGCAACAAGCAGATCCCTCCTAGCTAAAAGTTATGTATGAACATCAAATACTCTTAAACTGCATCTGCAGCTAAGGTGTTGCTGGTATGCAATTTGTCAGACCCCTGTAAAAGGCATTATGCTGTCTTTCACAAAATAATGAATACTTTTGCAGCCCTCAAACATTACTATCTAAAACAGTTCAGAATAGATTCTCAAAGCTCTTTACTCCAAATCATTATTTGCACAATATTTTTAGAAAGAGAAATATAGTAAACACCTTTCCAAATGATCTCACATTTTCATTGCGGTAAGTCAAGAAATCCAGGAAATTTTGGGGGACAGGGGCACTGATTTACAATTTTAGACCTGCTCAAAGTGGAACAGCTGATCATCCTAGCACCCAATAAAGTTACTAAATAAATCAGAACTACACCATTCCAACATTTAATTAAGGGATTGCAACTGATATTACATTGTTTTTGTAGTTGTAATTGGTGTTTTCTTTCATATATACAGTACTGTGCAAAAGTTTTAGGCAGGTGTGAAAAAATGCTGCAAAGTAAGAATGCTTTCAAAAATAGACATGTTAATAGATTATATTAACTAAATGCAAAGTGAGTGAACAGAAGAAAAATCTAAATCAAATCCATATTTGCTGTGACCACCCTTTGCTTTCAAAACAGCATCAATTCTTTTAGGTACACTTGCACAAAGTCAGGGATTTTGTAGGCATATAGTCAGGTGTATGATTAAACAATTATACCAAACAGGTGCTAATGATCATCAATTCAATATGTAGGTTGAAACACAATCATTAACTGAAACAGAAACAGCTGTGTAGAAGGAATAAAACTGGGTGAGGAACAGCCAAACTCAGCTAACAAGGTGAGGTTGCTGAAGACAGTTTACTGTCAAAAGTCATACACCATGGTAAGACTGAGCACAGCAACAAGACACAAGGAAGTTATACTGCATCAGGAGGGTCTCTCCCAGGCAGAAATTTCAAGGCAGACAGGGGTTTCCAGATGTGCTGTCCAAGCTCTTTTGAAGAAGTACAAAGAAACAGGCAACGTTGAGGACCGTAGACGTAGTGGTCGGCCAAGGAAACTTACTGCAGCAGATGAAAGACACATCATGCTTACTTCCCTTCGCAATCGGAAGATGTCCAGCAATGCCAGCAGCTCAGAATTGGCAGAAAGCAGTGGGACCCTGGTACACCCATCTACTGTCTGGAGAAGTCTGGTCAGAAGTGGCCTTCATGGAAGACTTGCGGCCAAAAAGCCATACCTCTGACGTGGAAACAAGGCCAAGCAACTCAACTATGCACTAAAACACAGGAACTGGGGTGCAGAAAAATGGCACCAGGTGCTCTGGACTGATGAGTCAAAATTTGAAATATTTAGCTGTAGCAGAAGGCAGTTTGTTCGCCGAAGGGCTGGAGAGCTGTACACGAATGAGTGTCTGCAGGCAACAGTGAAGTGTGGTGGAGGTTCCTTGCAAGTTTGGAGCTGCATTTCTGCAAATGGAGTTGGGGATTTTGTCAGAATTAATGGTCTCCTCAATGCTGAGAAGTACAGGCAGATGCTTATCCATCATGCAATACCATCAGGGACAGCATCTGATTGGCCCCAAATTATTCTGCAGCATGACAACGACCCCAATCATACAGCAAAAGTCATAAAGAACTATCTTCAGTGTAAAGAAGAACAAGGAGTCTGGGATTACATGAAGAGAGAGAAACAACTGAGGCTGCCTAAATCCACAGAAGAACTGTGGTTAGTTCTCCAAGATGTTTGGGCCAACCTACCTGCCGAGTTCCTTCAAAAACTGCGCAAGTGTACATATAAGAATTAATGCTGTTTTGAAGGCAAAGGGTGGTCACACCAAATATTGATTTGATGTAGATTTTTTTTTTCTTTTCACTCACTTTGCATTTTGTTAATTGATAAATATAAACTATTAACATGTCAATTTTTTAAAGCATTCTTACTTTACAGCATTTTTTCACACTTGCCTATAACTTTTGCACAGTACTGTATATTTTTTGCTAATAGTTGTAAATCATTTTTAGAGTCTGTCCCACAACCCTTTAGTTAAGACAGTGTAGCTCAAAGGGCCTAGAAGCTTTCTAATAACACTGCTCTAAGTATTAATCCAACTGTGATTATTAATATCTCCCTTGTGTGCAGATTCCTTCTGGCATTATAGTGTGTTATTTCTGCAGAAATTAATTTTCTCATGGGGAATTATAAGATCTCTGACCATGTTATCGCACTTTCACATGCGTGCTTTCAAAGACAAAAATTCAAAAGAAAATGTCAGCTTGCCAATGCCTGTGCCTGTTAAATCCCAGTTCAGAGGATTTGTTGTTGTTGAGGCGTCAGATTAGAGGTTCAAACCGAGCTCCAGTTTTTTTGGCCTGCCATGAATGTCTAAAACATTTCTAATGAGGCTAATCCTAGGGCACATTCCAGGTACCTAATAGGCCCCAGCTTTCTGCTTACTTTTTAAGCTCACTTGTTTAGGACTGAATGAACAAGTTGTTATGCACTCAGTCACAAGTGTTGTTAATAGAAGAGCAGCCAGTTCTGGAACATTGGTGAAACAAATGCAAGTGGGCTTTCTCTAACTATAAACTAGTGCGTGAAGGTAAAGCTTATTCTTTTCTTTAAAATGTGCCAAGGTTCTTGAAACAAATACAGATACACTGTATTTATATAACAATGAACATGTGGGATATTGTATAGAAACTTTTTTTTATTTGAATAGATTTTTAAAAATGTATTTTCAAATTGTATCTGTATGATTTAATCCAAATGAAGGTTTGTGTTTTTACTGACAATTTCTGTTTGGTAATCTTGCTTTGCAAATCATTAGAAATGATGCTAGTTATAGTATAGTATAGTATAGTATAGTATAGTATAGTATAGTATAGTATAGTATAGTAGTAAACCAGCAGTAAAATGTAGTAAATATGTCAAAACAAATTGCAATTTTGTAATATATCTTGAGTGTCAGTATGAATGCTTCCTCTATGATTGAAATTGTTTGCATTCAAAGAGGAAAAATATAAAGTAATACCGTGACAAGCATAATAGATGCATTTTAGACATTTTATTTACATCTATTTTTTTTTTTTTTAATCTTGAACATAGTGCTTTATTTATGAGGAATCTGGTGTTTTCTTTAGCGATTAATATACACAGTATATTTCTATATATTTTCTACAGTTCTAGTTGCTTGCATGCAACCTCCTCATGTGAACTGCAAGGTATAAAAAAATTATCTAGTATCTAAAGTAAAAACTTGCCATGAAAGATCTGTGACTATGCAGCACAATGGTTATAGGTTTAGATACAAGTTAAACCACCCCCGTGACAGTAAGAAAGAGGTCTCCTTCTACAATAGTACACTTATATCAAATGTACTTGTTAACATAAACAAAAACATCACAGTGAAATGTATATTACTACCCAGCAATCCAAACATTAAACCAATCAAACAAACAAACTGAATATCTAAAATGACTGTGCCTTTTATTTATTTGACAGACACAGAAATCCTGGATTGAGAGAGCATTTAGCAAGAGAGAATGTGTTCATATCATAGTGAGTGCAAAAGACCACCATAGGTAAGTAAATAGTTCTGAAACAACAGTTTCAAAAATATGATTAATGATGTTTTACACTGCATGCTCATTTCAGCTTTTATTTGCTTCTGAGATATGGTTCAGATTTCAGTTTTACTTTATTTTATTACCATTTTAGTGACTATTTATATGATGTGTTACTACAATATGCTGTAGTGGAGTATGAACGCCCACACCGTTCAATAGCATGTCATTATCGGTAATTATTTTTATGTCATTCCCACATCCCACTGAACATATGTGAACTGAAAGATAGGAGGTCAGCCCTTAATGATGTTTGATGATGAGGGGAAGTGGAGGGGTTCTTAAATTACCCAAAACTTAATGATGCAATACTTTAATGTTCCCTATATTTTTCTCTCCCAATATTTGGCAATTAGTTTAGCTTAATTTTGCAAAGTTTTACTAAAATTAGCCAGGCATTCCTTTTTTATTCATTCAAACTTTGTTTATTAATACACATTAAAAATCACCTTTAAGAGGAAAGAAATAGCAAATTGAAAAAAAACAGGCCAAATGTGCTTTTTTAGCAGTACACATGAGGTAATACAAACCAAACAGGGTAAATCCATCTGTCTGGGTCTGGGTGTTTATAAAATATCAAGATCCATATTCTTCAGGGCAATCCAGCTCAATATACTTAAGCATAGTTAAGTATAGTGAACTGTAAAAGTACTATGTATATTTACTGTGGCAAGCTTTTATAAGGGCTATATCAAAATAAAAAACTCGAGTAATGTTAACTTTGCAATAAAAGGGAGCATATTGTACGATTGAAAACTACACAGATTAATAGTATGTTGTCTATTACAGATTTATTAAGGATAATTTCAGTGGGTATCCTGTGAATACGTATGGTTCAAGTGACCTCAATTCTGCCTTATGGAGTGTATTAAAACATCTGTTGGCAATTGTGGAAAACTAAAGTTATTTATCTACAGCTGTGATCAAAGGTTTTGCATCACCCTATAGAATTAACTCATTTAGCTTCATAAAGTCGAATGAAACCTGTTGAATAATGTTACGTTAACATACTGAATTACATACTGCTTTCGTAGTGTTCCCTATACAAAATTTTACATGGAATACTGTACTACTATTATGGCCTCTGGTAGACATTTGCAATATAATTTTCTTTGATTACATTAATTTAAAGTAAACATCTAAATTATGTTTATATAGGTTTTTTTTTTAAACAATGTCTCAATTCGAAAATCATAGGTGATGCAAAACTTTTGGCCACAGCTGGTGGAAATTAATATGCATCTATTGCAGTACATAATTCAATTTTATGAGCTGCAGAATGTAAGTTTGAATCACATTACATCAGTATGTTTGCTGTTGTAATTATACTTGGCAGTACAGTATATCATAGGTGTGAGGTTAACAGTAAGAGGTGTTAACAACTGTTTCTCTTTGCTATAGGTGCTGCTGCGGACGTCTCATAGGTCAACATGTTGGACTGCCTCCAAGCATCTCAACCTGTCAGAATGAGAACAGTGACAACCAGTCAGAGAAATGGTCAATTAGCAAGCACACGCAGCTCAGCCCTACGGATGCTTTTGGGACCATTGAATTCCAAGGAGGGGGGCACTCAAATAAAGCTATGGTAAATTTAGCACTTCTTGTCCTGTAGTCAAAGGGGACATAAACCCCAACCAAAACCAAACAGAATCGTAGTAAACTTTAAAGCACATACCTAAATGAGTTAACCTTTTTGTCCATAACGTTTAGGACTTTGGAAGTGTTACATAAATAGTTTTTGTTTTATGTCCTGCGCTTTGATTCTAGTCCATGTAATATGGATGAATGTGAATGTAGGATTTTATTTCCCCCTGTAGTACGTCCGTGTTTCCTATGATACGAAGCCTGACCTCCTATTGCATCTGATGACAAAAGAGTGGCAGCTAGATCTTCCCAAACTTCTGATCTCAGTCCATGGGGGCCTGCAGAACTTTGAACTCCAGCCAAAACTTAAGCAGGTCTTTGGAAAAGGCTTGATTAAAGCAGCTATGACAACAGGGGCATGGATCTTCACTGGAGGAGTGAACACAGGTATGTAAGCAAGTGGGCACGGAACAAGAGGGAGTTCTCTGTAATTCATTGAGGTTTAAAATTGTAAACTGGTTTGTCCCAGCCCTGCAGTTCTGGTCTTTTGATCTTAGACAATGAAACCTGACACATGCTCTTCTAACTGAGTGTTCAATTGTTGCCTCCACTATTGGGGCTGTGCCAGCATTGTTCATCATACTGAAACTTGTGTCTGCTTGTAATTGGATATTAACATTTTTGTTTGCTTGTTTATAGTTTCAGTATTTATTTATTACATTAATCTGTAGAGATCATAATGTATTATTCAATGTGATTCACACTCCCTTCATATCAATGTCAAAACAGAAATAAATATAACTGGAAATTACAGCACCCAATACTGTAGTTATTTTACCCCACTGTGACTCTGCTCAGTTATGATATTTGGCAAGATCAAAATCCAAGGCACTGTAGCATATGTGTAGGAAATAATTACATTCTAGAGTCATAATGGAGAGGTAATGTTAGCGACCTAACACATTTGAAGGGACCAGCAAAAACATTTCCATTATAAAGAATTATAAAGGAGTCAATGCCAAATAGCATAGCCATGCCAGCTACTGCACATGCAGTATACTCTGAACTAATAAAGATTTTTGTTTGTTGAAAAAGAAACAAAAACAAAGTCATAAAAAACTGAAACAAATAAAAAAAAAATTAACCCTTTCATGTAAGGCAACCTCATATGGAGACAGATCAAAAACTTTTTTAGTCTTTATATGGTGACATATGGAATATGCAAATGCATGATGACCTCATATGTGGATGCTATTTTTATGAAAAATATATTTTGTATGTGTTCAAAACTACTTTATTCTGCTATTTTCAATATTGCATGGGTTAATAATTTCAATGCAAATCCTTTAAATACTGTAAGTACTGTATATAGTGTAGAGAGAGGAGACTTTATTTATAAATAATATAGGTGCAAAATATGACATTTACGATGTAGTTATAATGCAACAGTATGAGGTTAGTTAGTATATAATCTAGTTCATTGACCCGCCAGTTAAGAAATAATCAGTTTGATCTAATTGACTTTTGAAGAGCATGCCTACATTGGATTCTGTCTAACAGAGCTGTGTGAAATAATCAGTTAATTTGTATTTATTACAGGAGTGATTCGCCATGTTGGGGATGCATTGAAAGACCATGCATCAAAATCAAGAGGGAAGATCTGCACCATCGGCATCGCTCCCTGGGGTATAGTGGAAAACCAGGAGGATCTCATTGGAAAAGATGTAGGTCTTCTGTAAATATTTATTTTAGTGTTGATGTGGTAAACTTACTTTCTAATGACCCTATATTGTTTTAAATAGATGGCATTTTCACCAAATGACCATGATATTTTTATATAATAAAATTGACACATGCCAGTGTTAAACAAAATCCCCTTTCACACTGACGCTCCTACCTGGGTCCCTAGCTGACCCACCTCAGGATGGAGGTTGACATGCTTTGACAAAATGCATGATGAAAGTTCGTAAGCGAACAAAGTAACAAACAGTTTCACTTCTGTAAGCAACATTTCTGTTTATTCTGTTTAGTCATATTTCTGTTGATTGAGACACACCATGAGCAGCAAACATTTGCTGTAAGCAACAATTCAATCCAGAGAAGCTTGGATGCAAACGTCGGTACATGCGCCCCATCTCGAAATCCTGAACAGATGAAAGGGTGACCATTGCTGCTTCAGGGGCATTGTGTACTTGCTTCTGTCATCCAGGTAGACCCTGCTTCTTCAAAAAGCACTGTGAAATTGCATAGCCGACACACATGACAGTGTGAAAGGGGCTTAAATGTCAACCAGATGTTTACTGTCTTGGCCTGATTAATATAAGAGCAAACAAAATCTGTCACATGTGTGGGTTTAGCCCATGGTGACCTATACATTGCATTGACTCCTGCAATGTGTTATTTGTGTTCTTCGCAGGTGATGTGTAAAGTATGGCACTGTTACTAACTATCTTGTTAAACATGTAACAACAAAAATGAACAGTTTTACAAGAGCTAATGGGAAAGAAAAGCATTGTGTCTTGAAGCCTGTGCAACAGTAATATTCTGCTGCATTATATTATTAGAAACTGAATAAAATTAAGTTCAAACATTATCCAGCAAAAGATTAGGGGTCCTTACATATGATGTTTCGAACTAGTTTTATACTGTTACAATTATTTTATTCTCTCAGAAAAATTGCCTTTGCACTTGCTTTAAAACAGGGCCCTACATAATTAGTTCTAGCATTACCCAAAAACCACGAGTTGAATTTCTGTTGAATTTAGTGTTTTACCAAGAAGAAGTTGCATTGTTAAGTAAGCTACTGATAAATGAAAATAATGAAAGCACTCCAATGTCTACATTTTTCTCCTATGGAAAATCAGGCCTGATGTTTGCAACAAATATATACAGTGCCTATAGGAAGTATTCACCCTTCTTCAACAATTCCACAGTTTGTTTTGTTACAAACCTGAAATCTTGGGAAACAAATCAATTAAAAACGAAAACCTGAAAAGTCTTCATTAGATAAGTATTCACCCCCTTTGCTACGACACTCCTAAATAAGCTCAGGTGCAACCAATTGCCTTCAAAATTCACACAATAAGTTAGATGGAGGCCATCAGTGTGCAGTAAAAGTGGTTCACATAATCTTAGATTAAATACATCTGTCTCTCTGAGGTCCCACGGTTGGGTAGTGCATTTAAAGCAAAGATACTACCATGAAGACCAAGGAGCTTTCAAAACAACTCTGGGATAAAGTTGCGGAAAAGCACAGATCAGGGGAGGGGTATAAAAAAGATTGTAGGCATTGACTATCCCTTGGAGCACTGTCAAGTCATGAACCCTTTGCAGTACATTTATTTAACCCTTGTCAGGCACATCGGGTTCAATTTATTTTCACATGCTCTGTTTATTTTACATGCGGTGTTTAAAATATATATTTTTTTCAGTGTAAAACAGATTTAAAAGGCATTGAATCGCAAAATGACACTCAGTACTGTATCTCAGCCAAGCCTCACCCCTTGTTTGCTGTATTTTTCACATACCTCATTATAGACGCGCATACTGAAAAATCCACTCATGATTATCAAACTCCTCAATAATGCGATCCAAGTCATTATTTTATTACTATAACATCTCAAAAAGCTCTGCAAATGTCAATGATATTCTGGATGCAGAAGCAGCTACCTCCTTTGTTATGTCTGTGTTATCTCTGTAGTGGATGGGACTATGAGATACGTCCTTTTTTTGAGTTTCATTCAGCTCCTATCGGTTTAAAGCCATTAAAAGGTTTTCTCTGCTTTTTCTGGAAAAAAAAAGACTAGAGACCTGTGTTTTACATCTTTTTGATGATGTCGGACAGGGTCAGGACTGGAAAGGGAAAATTGTAATGTCGAACCCGGTCCGACATAAGACCGCAAAGGGTTAAGAAGTGGAAGGTATACGGCACCACCCAGAATCTGCTTAGAGTAGGCCATCCTCCCAAACTGAGCAGCCAGGTAAGAAGGGCATTGGTCAGAGAAGCCAACAATAGGCCAATGACAACTCTAAAAGACCTACAGCATTCCATGGCTGAGATGGGAGAAACTGTCCATGTGTCAACAATAGCTCAGGTATTCCACAAATCTGGCCCATATGGAAGAGTGGCAAGAAGGAAGCAATTTTTGAAAAAAGCCCATGTAAAATCCCACTTGGAATTTGCAAAAAGGCAAAAAATGTGGCAAAAGATTTTGTGGTCCGATGAAATAAAACTTGAACTATTTGGTCTAAATGCAAAGTGTTATGTCTGGCATAGACCCAATACAGCACATCACCCAGGTAACACCATCCCTACTGTGAAGCTTGGTGGTGGCAGCATGCTTTTTCATCAGCAGGGACTGGGAAGCTTATCAGGATAGAGGGCAAAATGGATGGAGCTAAATACAGGCAAATCATTGAAGAAAACCTGCTTTAGTCTGCAAAAGACCTAAGAATGTGACGGAGATTCACCTTTCAGCAAGACAATGACCCCAAGCACAAAGCCAAAGCGACACTGGAGTGGCTTAAAAACAAGAAAGTGAATGTCCTAGAGTGGCCCAGTCCAAGCCCGGACTTGAATCCGATTGAGAATCTGTGGCAAGATTTGAAGATGACTGTCTACCAATGATCCCCATCCAACTTGACAGAGCTTGAACAATTTTGCCAAGAAGAATGGATGAATATTCCAAGACCCAGATGTGCAAACCTGGTAGAGACTTACCCCCAAAAGACTCACAGCTGTAATTGCTGCCAAAGGTGGTCCTACCAAGTATTGACTTAGGTGGTGAATACTTATCTAACCAAGACATTTCAGGTTTTTTTTTTTTTTTCATTAACTGTTGTTTCACAATAAACTGATCTTGTCTCTTCAAAGTGTTGAGTAAGTTTTGTAAATCTAAGGAAAAAAATCCCATTTCAATGCATCAAGATTTCAGGTTGTAACACAACAAACTGTGAAAACATCCAAGGGGGGGTGAATACTTCCTATAGGCACTGTATATATATATATATATATATATATATATATATATATATATATATATATATATATATATATATATATATATATATATATATATATATATATATGATAATAAATATTTCCTAATGTTCCTTTTGTTTATTATACTCTGCACATTCCTATGCTAGATGTAATTTTCCCCATCAGTGTGTTTTCTCTCTCAATCCTAGATACAAACAGGTTAAAGCATTCAACTAAACAACTACAATCAGATTAGAATTTGCATTTAAACAACAGCAGTGTATTATGTTGCAACCTCAGGCAAGTCGTTTCATTAATTTATGCATCATTCTCATCCCACTCTTAAATTGGAATCAGCAACCCACTAGGCACCCACTATGACACAAACTTCCTCTAAATGTTTCAGGTCCCCGTAATATTTAGGTTTGAACATAAATCTGTTTTTGTCTTTTACAATGTCTCTTAGGTAGGAGTTAGAGATAGGAGTAGGTGTTTCTTAATATGGATAAAGTATGGGAAACCTCTTAGCTCAGTACTAGTTTCAGGCATGTGACAGTTAATCCACCAGGAACTTACAATTGAAATAAATACAGCATGCATTTATTGACTTATAAGTCTGGTTTCAATTCAAAAGGTCAACAGGGAGTATAACAAGTAAGCTTGTTAAAGTGAGCAATAGAGGACTGAGTGTGAGGTGGATTGGAAGCTCAACACCGGGTGTGAGGTGGATTGGAAGCTCAACACCGTGTGACAGAAGGCTGCATTCGAAATAGGTATTCCTTAGGCAGTCTTGGGAGAATGTATTCATTTAAGACATTTTCTTTTCTCTTCACTGTCACTGTTTAGTGAGGTGAAAGAATTTAGTAAAATGTGTTCAGGGCTGTGAACTTCAAACCTGTGTTTTTAAATACATAAAAATAACAATAAACTTAATGCTAAAAAGAAAATCATGTTTGCGAGTTGTTTATAAAGTAAGGTAGTCCAAGATTAGTGCGTATTACAATCTGTGAAGATGGCCTTGTAAATGTTAACACTTAAGGTAGTTTGAAATTATTGCACCATGGTCTTGGCATAACTGTAGTGGGATTGTGGCAATCTACAACAGCACACTTAATATAAAAAATAAATCCATTTGTCTAGGTGGTCAGACCATACCAGACCATGTCCAACCCTTTGAGCAAGCTGACCGTGTTAAACAGCATGCACTCCCACTTCATACTGGCCGACAATGGAACGACAGGGAAATATGGGGCTGAGGTGAAGCTACGCAGACAGCTGGAGAAGCACATCTCACTACAGAAGATTAACACCAGTAAGTACCGTACAGGAGACTTACAAAATCTCCACACAAAAAATTATGTATGGAAAATGTAGAGTGGGGTACATTTGTGTATTGTATAACTTTCTTTCTCTAAATATCACATGACTGATTTGTTTTATTGGCAGTTTTTGCATGTGTGAAAGGTTTTGGTAAGATTAGGCTACAGCATATCCTTTACACTGTTATAACTTTAAAAACAAAAGGTTGGCTAATTAGTGCTACCTCTTAAAATGTAACTTTAGATTGTACATTTAGCATTTGTAGAATACACTTTCAACAATATATTGCATTTGCCCATTTTGATTTGTAGAATACTAATACTGATCCAGGAGGCTTGTCAGGCTTGACATAAACAAATCTATTCAGTCCCCTGTTATAAAGGACCGCATCTCTTTCAAAAAAATCTATGACTGACAGCAAATTTGTTATAGTATATTTTTATTTTATGAATGTTTTAAATGCAAACTGTAAATTAGTAAAATATGCTTTTTGAGTTGTGAATGAAAACAAGTTGTTCAATTTGGGATAGAGGACAGCTGTCTAGTACTAATTGGTCAACTGACAAGATACAGCAATTGGCTTCGGCGATGACATGTTTAATTGATGCAATTGGTGTACAAGCAGGACTTTCCACCTGCTCAGTGTAAGGTTGGCTAGGTTTTTCTTTCCATATCTGCTGGACCCCTTGAGGGCTTTGTTTAAAAAAAAGTGCATTGTACTTAATGAATAGAATAGTCAATTTTTTCAGATTGAAATAGAATACAAAAATACCATGCCTATTATTATGTTTTATGATTGATTGTGCTTAAAATTCCCTATGAATCTAAACCTTGTCAGAATGTGGTGTTGCTTCCAAACATGCAGCTACCAATAGTTGGAAGTAACCACAGGTACTGTATGAGGGGGCAGCCAAAAAGAGGTTGATGGGAACAAAAAACAATTAAGATAGTAGGAAACCAGAAGGCATTTGATTAGGACATGGCTTCATGTGACCCGTGGGCTTCCCTTTGTCATCCTATGCCTGAGAATATATGAAGGGGGCTGGGAAGGCAAAGGGATGTTCAACTGTCATCACTGGCATCTCCTTTGACCATTGCCCCATCATCAAATACTTCATGTGCTCGTTCATGTCCTATTTCTTGCTCACCTCCTGTGTGACATTGATGCATTCTCACGTCTGTCTAGTCCATAAGGATGCATTCTGATTTGCTTTCCTAGTGGGCCCAAGATGTCCCAGATAGATAAGGCTGCATGCTGGATTCCCATCTTTCAAAAGCACAGTTCAGGTGTAAAGAGCAGGCAATGAATATACTTCTATAGTTTAATTTCAAAAGTCAGATATATTCTTGGAAATAAAAATATATATTAAAAGTTATCCAAATATTCTTTGAATTTCCTAAAATCTAACTTTATTATGTGTATTTATGTATTTATTAAATTAATAGCAAAGAGGTTACCTGTAGCATCCCATAACAATGCACACAGAAAATGGAAAAGATTTCAGATAATTGACCTTATAACAAGTTCATTTAAGAAAACTAGGGATTTGGGAGTGAAGGCAGTCCCCCCACATGTAATATCTTGAGATGGGTGTATGCCAAATCATCTCAAACACACCAGACAAATGATGGAATGATGTTTATGGAAAATGGGGACTGCAATTTGACACCCCAGGAGTAATCAGTTTCCAAGCAACTATAACGTTAACCTCACCAGTAGAGGAAAAAAGGGTGTGTGTGGCAGCACAGCCTTCACACTAAGAGTGAAGCCTCTATAGTCTGGCAGATATGTAAACCTTTGCTAATCTCTGTGTACACCCTGCAGCCTTAAAACATGCAAAATACATCCAATGTACATACATTTGATACATTGCCATGCCTCCTCCAGTAAGATTTTAAAAGTGAAATAGGGTTTAGAAGGTTTAAATGGCGGTACCACATGAAGATTGTAACATACAGTAGAAAATGTGTATTAGCAGCTGAGGTTAAAAGACTTCTCATGATTCTGCCAGAATCACATGGTTCCGCATAAACACTTGGCCATGTTGCATATCTATAACATATGGAGCCTTGCATCATTGCCACTGTGGCCTTTGAGAACACCTTCAATACCAAGTCGCTCATCAGTTTCATATTAATCCTATGAATATTTCACCCAAACACTGGCACACTGAACATGTCTGCTTTGGGTGTATTTTACAAGCCTGTGAGCCTGCTCTATGATCACCAGTGCTGAGGTTTACAGGAAACCTAGACACATGCTGTCTGAATTCAGATCAAACAATGACCAATGCTACAAATACTTAATTCTCTGAATGAATACATAGATAAATAAATAAATAAATAAATAAATAAATAAATAAAAAATAAAAACACCCAAGCAATCTGTCAAAAGGTTTTCTGTACTTTTCTTGTCACCGTACAGGCAACTGATGGTCATTTTTTTTAACCCTTGATAGTTGTCCCATGACCTTTATTTAACCCTGGCTTGAATTAAACCATCAAAGTTTATTGTGTTGCTGAATAGATATACCTATGTAGGACTGTATGTTGTGTTGTGTTGTTGTAAATAAAGATTGATTGTTTTTTAATGTGAGTTTGGCAGGGTTGGGGTTAAATCCATCCCTGATGCCATCCTGCTACATATGGTATGAGTAGTGGGCTAGCATCAGGAATGAGACTCAGAGGCTAGAAACTGCAGTGAAAGTGCTGGTTGCGCACATTTATTAACAAAACAAATGAACACAGGAATAAATAAACAATACAATGACCAAATAAAGAGTTAAACAAAGCACAAGTCCGAAACAATAGGCACCTTTAGTCTAGGCAGTGGCCTTCACTAAAGATTGTCCTTTCTAAACTCCTTTGTTCAGGCTAGGCATTCACTGAACTCTTCTCTCTCCAAACAAAGGATTTAGCTCCCTTTGTATACATGTGGCCTTTCCCTAATTAGCACTCAATTACCTAGTTATGGAATGGCCACATTCCACACATGGCTATTTGCAGGGATGGATGTAACTACCCCCGCCAAACTCGCATTCAAAACCAAGCAATCTTTATTTACAACAACACTCTAGGAGTCTGTGTAATGCAGTAAAAATGTACAACATGTTCTTTGTTATTACTCTTATATAGTGGCTGTATGTGAAAATACAAGAAACAATAGAATGTTGCTAACCAATTAGATTTCTGGAATTTTCCACTTGGTTTTATAAGTGGTATGTTCATGTATGACTCCTAGAGTAAAGCTATGAAACCTACATCCTAGTATATCCTACGAGGCTGGCAATTCATTCTACAATTTAGGGGCCCTATAGCTGAATGCTCTACCACCTGTGTTCTTTTTTTAAATGTTTGGAACGGTGAGATACCCAGCATCCTGAGATCAGAGCGGGCAGCCTCGAACATATGAGACCAATAATTCTCTCATGTAGGATGGCGCTAATCCATTTAAGGCTTTATAGGTTAAAAGCAGGACTTTAAAATCAATCTTGTATTGTAATGGGAGCAAGTGCAGGGATGCCAATACCAGCGTAATCTGGTCAAACTTTCTTGTTTTCGTTAGGATCCTGGCAGCAGCGTTTTGCATGAGCTGCAGTCTGAACAAAACACAGTTTGGAATATCAGAAAATAGGACATTACAGTCGTCTATTCTAGACGTTACAAAGGCATGCATCAGTCTATCAGCATCCTGCGCTGAGAGAAAGCGTTTTAATTTAGCTAGAAAAAAAGGCACTTTAGTTATGTTCCAAATGTGGGATTCAAATTAAAAATCAGGGTAAAAAAATGACGCGCAAATTTCTAATTTCTGTTGTTGACTCAAGTAGAGTAGCTGTCCACTATAGTGGCATATTGATTTTACCCTTTCTTGTTGATTTCTTGACCTGAAAATGATGACCTCTGGTTTATCTGAATTTAACAGAACAATTGTTGACAACCATTTCTTAATATCAGTGAGCCAGGTAGTTATGGTATTTGCAGATGTGGAATCACCTGGTTTCAGAGGTAGATACAATTGTGTGTCATCGGCATAGTAGTGAAAGTTTACCGTGTCTACAGACAACATTGCCCAGGGAAAGCATATAGAGAAAAAACAAAATTGGTTCAATAACAGAGCCCAGATAAGGAGGAGGAGTGGTCCTCAATTTGACCTTATTGTAACCTATTTGAAAGATATGATTTAAACCAAGATAGTGCACAACCTGACAGTCCTACAAGATTCTTATGGTAGTCAATTATAATCAGCTGCTGCACTTAGATCTAGGAGGATGAGGACAGAGGCAAGGCCTGAGTCACCAGATAATAGCACATCGTTTACCACTTTCATAAGGGCCGTTATTGAGACTGGACGGAAGTCTGACTGAAATTTCTCATATATATTATGAGCTGCAAAGAATGAGCTTAGTTGATTTGCCACCACTTTTGATAAAAGGGGGAGATTAGAAATAGGCCAAAAATTATTAAGAACTGGATTCAAAGCAGATTTTTTAAGCAGTGATTTTACAACAGCAACCTTAAGTGACTCAGGAATGATGCCAGATGAGAGGAAGCTATTAATGATATTTAGAATAGTTAAATCAATCCTAGATAATATTATTTAAAAAATTTAGTAGGAATAGGGTCTAATGAACAAGCAGTAGATTTTGCCTTACTAACGAGATTAGTTCAATCTAGTTGGCTCAGTAAAGAAAAGGTGTAACAAGACTCAAGGAAGTAGTCAGTATTTGAATTTGAGGCATCTGATTTGTCCACAATGTTTGACATCTGAGTTCTTATATCAGCAGTTTTATTATTAAAATGATTCATAAAGTGATCATTGTTTGCTGTTAATATGATTTTCATAGTTTAGCTCTTTTTGCTGGTTTGTAAGTTGAGCTTCATCCCGTATGGAACACAATTTTAGCTTTGGTAATGTTGTTGCTAGTTGGCTTATAGCACCACCTAGTACCTAAAAAAGAACAGTAAATAAATAAAATGGACATATAGTTTTGCCCAACCCTTATATAAAGTTTACAGGATAAATTCACAGTTCAAGATTCAGGATAAACAAGAAGGTGTTTCTTTTTTAAAACTCTTATTTAAGCTTTAGGTGTGAATTTTGATTGTTCCAAAAAAAATGAATTCACATATATAGCTGGAGAGGAATAACCAGAATCATAATTGTTTTGTATTTTGGGTAAGGAAATAAATGAACCTAGACAAGGAGAACTGTACAGAATCAAATTTCATTTATTCCGTCAAAGTTTCACACATGTAAATGAGTCTTTAGGAGCAGCTATTCACTATAGATTATTTGTTTTTTTATGTGATGGGTTTAGTTTTACATATTTCATTCCTTTTAGTGTTACATTGTAGGTTATACTATAGTTATGGATTGTTCTACTACTGTACATGTTCTAATGTCTTTGCAGTTCCTGTATCAGCAGGAGGCCACTGTATTTAATGATGCATCTCAACAGACTGTTTTTTCTACAAAAATATTTAAAATACTGAAAGAAATAATATTAACACTATAGTTTTTGGATCCGGTATACGTGTGCAATCTATTGACATGTTATTAACTGTTATAGATTGTGATTTGAAATAATAACACTGGAGCTATAGTATGTTGTATTAATGTTATATAGAAGGTGATTCACAATGTATTCAACGTTGTCAGAGCATCACAAAAACTGGAGAGTAATTGGAGAATGAGATGCAAAGGAAACGTTTATATAACAGAGACACTGTGACACACCATTTGGCCACCAGAGGGTTCTTCAATAATCTTAGCATTTAAGTAAAACTGAAAACAATGCCAAAAAAAAAAACCAAAATGCAGATAAGACATTTAAATTAGAATTACTGTTCAAAATGACCTAAAACATTTTCCAGTGCATCTTGACTCTGCAATGTCGTAGTATCAGTCAGAAGAATCCCACTGGAAACAGATTGCTTAAACTGATTTACGTTGCAAGGTTTGCAGCAGAAAAATTTTGACCAAAAGTGTCCCAAGACAAAAAAGTCTAAGGGGTAAGATCTGATGATGGTGGAGTGACAGTGACAGTGTCTCCCTATCTATTGTCATGGCAATTACTTGACTAAACAAGATTAGTCATGCATGGAATGGTGCACGGGAGAACCATCATGGTGGAACATCATGTGCTGGAGGTCATCAAGGTAAGATGAATAGATTTAGCAGGACAGACATGTAGGACGCTGCATTAATTGAAACATCAGAAGAAAAAAAAATATCACCCAATAACTGTTGTTGGTAATGCCACTCCATGACACAGGGATCGTATGTTCTGGCGGTTCTTGGTCCCATTCAGGTGAGGAGGATGTTATCTGGCACAATGTCTACCTATTCTTTCATACATTCACAGTAAAGTTTTCGGTATGCAGCATCTGCTATTGATAATGCTGACACATTGGTACATTTGTATGGTTACAGTTGATCCTAGAATTATGCCTCTGGGTGCTTACTAGCAAAATCAATAGCTGTTGCAGCACTGTTTTGTCAATTTTTGCCATATAGCAAAATTAGGTCATTGTACTCTGCAAGTGTAAGCCTTGCCTGAACACTTGTCCTTCTACTGTGAGTACTGAGGAACTATAGCCATCCAACCTCTTTATACCTGAACAGCTCTGGTATAACACATACAGTAAGTAAGATAATGATCTTTAATATTATAATTTCCATTACATGAGAGTGGATGTTTAATATTATAATTTCCATTACATGAGAGTGGATGTTAAAAGTTCATGCTGATTTAAACTCTGCTCCCGCTAAGATAAGCACCAACTAAGACGTACTTTACAGTAAACTAATGTGGTCCACCTGCATCTCAATCCATTTGTGTTACTTTCCATCTGATGATGTAGATATCTTTCTGCCTGGTGTTGATGGCTGAAGTGTAATGCTGGCTCCAGGGGTCATCTTATTTTGCCTCCCCAGACACAACAGTGCAGTCTCCCCAGTGCATCAGCGTGTCAACCGTCTGGGGTTTTCAAGTGGGCACCTTCTGTCCTCTGTGTTTCGTCCACTGCCCCACGACACCTCAAGAGGGCTCGACAGTGATTCCGGCATCCCAGCATCACCCCCCTCCATCCCCCACTCAACTGAACCCAGCTTACTTACCCGTACATCAGCGTTTCTTTCTTTCTATTGTGCTTGAGATCCCCAACCAGAATCTTTCCGTCTCAACCACAGCCAGTTGCTGCTACTTTCTTCTGCTTCAGATAAGTTTTTCACTGTGTGACACAACTCTTGGCCACCGAACCTGACATCTCTGAGAAACCGGGTTGTAGAGTGTACCACAAATCCTCGACAACTCACTTCCACTGGGTAAACCCGGACTCTCCATCCTCGCTGTTCCACTTCAGCAGCTAGTTGAGTAAACCAAAGTTTCTTCGTCTCATACACCTGATTCACAACATCCTCCCATGGCACTGTTAACAAGATGAACAAGGCATGCTGTTCCAGACCACGAGATGACGTTTGGTTGAAGTTTTCTGGTGTCAATCTCAGGTGGAAAAATAAGCTGTTGACCAACATCGGCCAGCATCTTCTAGTAACTTCCAGTTGTCCTGGCCGAGGCTTGGTTTTAACACCTTTTCTTGGTGGTTGCTCTCTTGGATGGAGAAATATTGTATTTTGTGTATAATGCTTTGATGGAACTGGTGGCAACTTATTGGTCAGGTTATGCTTGCTAAGGCCAAACTTCTCAGCACCTAGTCATAGCGCCAAGTAAACTGTGATTGGCTAAGCCCACCTTAAATCCTGTCAAAATGTGCCTTAATGTTGCAAGCGATGAACACAAAGGACATGAGGGATCCTCACTCACACAGAGGTTTAGGTTCTGTGGTGATGGGAGAACATGTTGATCTGATGAGAAAACTGATCTTGCTTTGTTCCATTGTCCATAGGTCTTGCCAGCCGATCTTGCATTGTTCCACACTTTCCCATCTCATCCATTCTCCCTGCTTGGCCTAGGAAACGGCCTTTACACACTTCATCCTCTCCTCCTGCTTTTGCACCTCGTTGACTACCAGCTTCCTCCATTGAGCTGGGGTTGCCTTGTGCCATGTAGCTGAACTGAGACCAAGACCCCCTCTTCCATGCTGAGGTTGACCCATAATATCACAGATTCAAAAGGTAGCCTTTGCATCTTCTACTGCTTTCTTTGCTGCCCACTTTCTTGCGGTTTTCAACACAGGTGCTGCCTCCCTTATGCATTTGTTGCATGCATCTAATAATGTAATTTCCAGTTGGACTTTGGCACACTTAAACTTCTCGGTTAGAGCAGAGACTGGTAGCTGCAGTATTCCTTTACCATAAAGTCCCATTCTGCTGAGGCAGCGTGGAGCTCCCAACCATTTCCTGACGTATGAACTTATTAAAGCTTCCAGCTTCTCAACTGTTGTCAAAGACATCTCATACATAGTCAGTGGCCACAGCAGCCTTGGCAGTAGACCAAACTGATAGCACCAGAGTTTCAGTTTGCCCAGTAAAGAGCTTCTGTCTATGCAATTCAACCCACCACTGCTTGTTGTCAAACTTCTCCAACACGAACTGTGTCCTTTAGATCTCTGTTGTACCATCTCCCAAGACTTTTCACTGGCTTCTCAGCAAGGTTATAATCGTTAACGAAAACTGAAACTGAAATGGACAAAAATGGAAAATAAATGATTCCGTAATAAAAACTGAAATGAAAATTTTAGCAAAAACAAAAATGAAACTTAATTAGAAATGTTTGAAACCAAAACGCAATAGAAATAATAATAATTCAGAATTTTTTTTCCCGTTTCAGTTGCTAGCTAGAATGGAATACTGACTTTTTTTTTTTTGAGTAAAGCTGTTTCTCATTGGGTGACTTATGTCAGTGAACATCACTGAATGTGATTTGTCTTTGTACTGTGTGCACTTTGTTGTGGTTGTGTTTTGAGAAGGAGAGTTCATTCATACACACAAGGTAGCTGCTACAGCAATACAAAAAAGAAAATTGTTCAGAATTTAATTTAGTATGAGTGTGCCAACAACACCAAGAACAAGCGCGGGAAAGTTCTGTATGGGACTACTTTCAATACAGCACTATTGAAGACAAGAACAAATGTCTCGTTTTAATGATCGCTGACAACAAAAGCAAAAGCAATGTATGCAGCATGGAACTTAAAGGAAAGAATTCCACCAACCTGAAAACCCACCTTAATAGTTGTCACAAAGAGATGTTCAAAGAAGTGGAAAAAAGGGACACAAATAGAAAGCAGGCTCAAATCAGTAAAAACTAATTGGTTCAGAGTAGCTCCATTTCCTGTGAATTACAACAGAGAATCACATCGTGCCTTAAAAGACCACAGGTGTGGGTAACCGGGTCGGTTGAATACACAAAACAGGAAGAAGCTTTGGTGAATTTGTTTGTGGAGACTGGCCTGTCCATTAGATTATGAGAACAACCAGTCTTTAAAAAGTTATGTGGGATACTCTTTCCCAAGTTCAAGGTCCCAGGTTCTGCCAAGGTTAGCACTCAGCTTGCTGGGCAACAACACTTGTAAAACAGATGTTACAATCCGCTCACAAGGTAATGCTCTGTATTGATGGATGGAGCAAGAAAGGTCTGACGGCCTTCTACCTGAGAATTTCTGCCTGCTTCTGCAATCCTTCTGCAAAGGAAGCTCAACATGCTTTGCTCAACCTACATCGAATTTCTCATCTGCACACAGTAGAAATGATTGCTAAATGTACTGGACAAACACTAGCTCCTTGGGACATAATGGAGGAAAAGGTACTGACGATCATTGCAGATAATGGATAAGCCATTGAACTACTATTGCAAAGTGGAGGTGTTTGTGAGTCTAATGCAAAAGTCGTGGAAAACTCAGAAGACCAGGCTAACAGTGATGTAAGCAGTATGGAGCAGGACTCAGTGTCTGATACTGGTAAGCACTGTTTGTATTCAAAAGCATTTTTAACTAATATATTGGTGAAATATGTTTTACATTGATGTGCCATACAATAAGAGAATTTGTAACTTGTACAAATTAAAAATATAAATTAATGTTCATAAAAAATCCCATTAACTGTAAATCCTGTTATAGGTGCTTTTTTTTTTTTCTAAATACTATACTAACCCCCAAGTGTAACATACATGGGTAAGGCCCTCTGCTGAAATAATAATAATAATAATAATAATAATAATAATAATAATAATAATAATAATAATATCTCACACCTTATTCAAACTACTGCTTGAGCTGTAATTGTAAACCTCTGATTGTGATTCTGCATGGTCTGTTTAGGTTTGTAAACTTTGAACTACTGTATAGATAGATTTTTTAAATGAATTATAGAAATAAAGCAGTGTTCGAATCCGAAAGCGGAAAGGCTGTTAAATGTGTTGATTTCCTGCTTTTTCCCTTATTTACAATCTGGATTTTTTTCCTAAAAAATCCACGACAATCAGTGTCCTTTTGGGCAGGTTAAATTGCTGATCATTTCTAGAGTTTTTTTTTTACTCAAACGGAATGGGCCGAGGCATGGATCAAATTGGTGCTGATGATAAGTAAGATCATATTTAATTTCTGTTTATAAGCACATAGCTTGATAAAAGTAGCAGCCTATAACCAGTCAAGAAAACATAAAACAATTAAATTAGTCCAGGAAAGGGCTCAGACAAGACATTTTTAATTATAATGTATTGTTATTTAAACTATCACAACGCAATAGAGGTTTTAAATGTAATACAGATAGTAAAGCATTTCAGTAAGCTGGCAAAGTATTCTACAGCTATCCAAATGTCAAAATGTTAATATTTTCTTTTTTTAATGCTAGTTTCAAATTACTTTCACAACAGATGTTCCATTTAGTAGTGTTCTGTTTTCATACGTATCATTGAATATGTTTGAAGAAAACTTTTGCGTATTACATTTTCTTAATGTAATTTATTGCAGTGATGAATGTTTATGTTAGCTAAATGCAGAACAGGTGTTACGGTGTTGACACAGCTGAAGATGACTTATTTGAGGATGCTGATCTGTCAAAGTACACAAGAATGCCATATCTGTCACACACCCGGCAGCTCACTTTGAAGGATGCCTTCAAACATCCGAGGACTGAAAATGTAATTAGCAGGGCTAGAAGGCAAGTGAATACTATACCTAAATCTTCAGCTGTCACTGAAAAAATGATTTCTAAGTGTTGCAAAACACTAATTAAAGACTGTGTGACACATTGGAATAGTACTCTGAACATGATTTAAGAGACTGCTGGAGACCAAGGTTGCTTTAAATCAAATTCTTGATGTTTTGCATCGACACCTTGCTCACCAGTGATTGGTCCAAACTGGAGCAGCTTGTGAAGTTGTTTAAGCTGTTTGCAGCACATACAGATCATCTGTAGACTGACAGCCAATCTCTGTCAGAAGCTGTGCCCTGCTTACTGAATCTAGAAGCACACTCACAATCATCAGTAGTCTCAAAACCACTTGAACAGATTATGCTGAAGTCACTTCAGAAACGATTTGCTTGTATACTAAACCCTCAGCCAGCAGATTTTGATGCCACACCTACAGTAGCTTGCCTGGTGGACCCAACAGTTGCATTTGCACTTTTCACAGCAGAGATGGAGCCCCTCATGAAAGCAGCAAGATCTTTTGTCCTTCAGCATGCTGCACACTGCAGCAGTCTTTCAGTGTCACAGCAAGAATCCAGTGTCAACCAATGTGCTACCACTGCTAATGCTCATGGAACAGTGTTAAAGAGGTTCACATTCTTGGTTTCCAAGGTTGGGGCTGGACTCACTCCAACATCTGGCAACACTGGCATTGCAGGAAGTGCACACTGTAAACTTTCAATACATCTCAGACATGAAGCAAGGCAAAGTATGCACTGAGACTGATATTCCCTTAAAATGTTGGCAAAATAGAGAGGTTGTATATCCAAAGCTTGCACTAGTTGCAGAAGATCTTGTTGCAGCCCCTGCATCCCAAGTATTTATGACATGTGCCATTATCGACTTGCTCTGTGCAGTTTATTGAAATGTTCAATACAACAGAACCCGGGGTTGCCTTCACAACGTCTGTACATTTTTCTTGTGTCCTTTCTTTTGTTTTCATTTTCGTAGCAGATCCTGCATGTTTGTTGTGGTCTCTGCTTCCTTTGTGTTGGAGGGATAGTCACAAATGCGTGTACAGGGCTACATTGTGCAGGCATTGTGATGGATCTGGCTGCTGCAGACGCCTGCTTTATTGCCTTCTACCCAATGTTGTGTTTTGCTAGTATTTCGTCACAGCACTGCCATTTCAAATCAAAGTGCTTCCCTTTTGCAGCTGGCTTACCTGCATGCTCTTTTGTTTGTACAGTTTGTACTGGTCTTGGCTCCAATCCTTTTCATCATCATTGCTGACAGAAAAGTCAGCATCATTGTTGCTGGTATCGAAATCCTCCGAACCAACTTTGAAATCTTCATCACTCCCATTGTTGCTCTCCACGTATGTTACCATGTTTAGCTTTCACTAAAAATTATATAAACTACAACTAAACAAGTAAAACTAATAATAAAACAAAAAATATATAATTTAAAACACAATATACTATGTATATACTTGTAAAAGTTGAATAGCTTCCGGCAATATATCTTGGTATTCTAAGTCTTCTAAACTCCCACAGGTAGATTGGAATTGAAACATGAAAATCAATTGGATACAAATATCACCTGACCCTCCCCCAACTTTCATTGCACATTCCACAATACTAGAACTGCCTTAGGGAATGAAACCTGAAACGCTAGACTGAGAAACTGGTCATAGAATAGAATGGGAAACTTGACGTACGCACGTACGGCGTGGTACTGTAAGTGGGTTTTCATTTGACGTACGTGAACACGTCATGGTGTTAAAGTGATTATTTATAGAGATGCTTCTTGACTTAGTGGGCTTGAATTGCATTCATACCCATTAGATGTTATTGGTTAATTTGCCCAATAACTGATTATTGCAGGTTACTGTTGTTGTCATGGTTGTCATGTCATCCATGTATGCTCGAATTGGTGGTAGTCTCATTCCAGAAGGCAAGCACTCTCCTAAGTATTTTATTTACGGTAACTGCACTTTATATTATCAATGTTAGACTTTAGATTCCCTTATGTCCACTTTACTAAGTAAAAAAAGGATTTTGAAATGTTGTCAACAAAGAAATGCAAAAAAAAGGGACACAATACATGGCGGCAGGGATGAGTGAACCCATTAAGAAATAATCCAGATCGCTGATAAAAGGGATGAATGATTATGATTACCTATTATTGGAAGGTACTTCAAATTAATCAAAATAACTCTTTCACTACGAATTCAAATACATCAACATTAAAATAGAATAATAATTTTAAAAATAGGTAACCAATACAAGATGTCTACAGTTCCCCACAGATCAAACAAAATATGTTCACATTTATTGTTGTGTAATTTTTATGATAATGTAATTGTAAGCCCAGTCATTTAAGCTATACATACATGTATTTTATTCCATCTCAAGACACGCCTTTAGTTATGTATAAATAATATTTTACTATAAATTATCTAGTGTTTTACTACTATATCCTTCTAAATCATCATCAAAACTACATTCATATTTAAGTGTAATCAAAAGTTACACTGAATATATGAATATATATTTTACAGTAATCATAGAATTGTGACTATAAATATGATTAATTCGGCATATGATTTAATGTTTAGACAATATTCAATTTTGATTCAATTCGATATTATGATATATCAGGGCTGTTTAACCTTGAAAAGCAAAACAGAAAAATCTTGTTGAAAGTAAGTACATTCTTTTATTTGAAATTAAAAAAATAAGTACATTGTATTAGATTGTAGTAATTTGTTTTCAATGTATAATAAAGGATTATACTAAGTAGGTTTAAGAAAAACGGACCATATATGCAGTGCCGTGAAAAAGTATTTGCTCCCTGTCTGATTTTCTGCATTTTTGCACATTTTTCACTTTGAATTTGGTCAGATCTTTTTGTCGGTTGTAGTTGTATATAGAGGGAGTCTGAGAGAAAAAATGACATCAAAGTTTGGTGCTTATTACATTTGTTTGGTGTGCAAGGGATAGTTAGGGTCAGCTGTTTGAATACTTTGGTTAACAGTCAGGCCTGATTTGGTCCAGCCCTGCCCAATATAAATCTGACTAACTTTGGCCCTTACCATCAGAGTGAAGCTGTCAGCACACAGGTTCTAGAGACACATCATGCCATAATCAAAAGAAATTCCTGGACCTACGGAAAAACAAGTTGTTGATGCCTATCAGCCTGGAAAGGGTTACAAAGCCATTTCTAAGGCTCTGGGGCTCCACCAAACCACAGTCAGAGCCATATTGTCCAAATGGAGAAAGTTTGGAACAGTAGTGAATCTTCCCAGGAGTGGCCATCCTGCCATAATCTCACCAAGAGCAAGGCGTAAAATCATCCAAGAAGTCACAAAGAACCCTAGAACAACATCCAGGGATCTGCAGACCTCTCTCGCCTCAGCTAAGGTCAGTGCTCATGACTCCTCCATCAGAAAGACACTGGGCCAAAATGGGATTCATGGCAGAGTAGCAAGGCGGAAACCACTGCTCACTAAAAAGAACATGAATGCTCCTCTCAAGTTTGCCAAAAAGCACCTGGATGATCCTCAAGAGTTCTGGAACAATGTTCTATGGACAGATGAGTCAAAATTTGAACTTTTTGGCCAACATGGGCCCCATTATGTCTGGCAAAAAACAAACACTGCATTCTGCAGTAAGAACCTCATACCAACGGTCAAGCATGGTGGTGGTAGTGTCATGATTTGGGGATGCTTTTCTTCATCAGGACCTGGATGACTTGCCATCATTGAAGAAACCATGAATTCTGCTCTGTATCAGAGAATTCTACAGGAGAATGTCAGGCCATCCATCCGTGAGCTGAAGCTGAAGTGCAGCTGGGTCATGCAGCAAGACAATGATCTCAAACACACAAGCAAGTCTACATCAGAATAGTTGAAGAACAAGAAATTTAAAGTTTTGGAATGGCCTTGTCAAAATCTAGACGTAAACCCCATTGAGTGGCATGTTGTGGCAGGACCTGAAACAAGCAGTTTATGCTCAAAAAACCCCAAATGTCACTGAGTTGAAGCAGTTCTGTATGAAGGAGTGGGCCAAAATTCCTCCACGGCGCTGTGAGAGACTGATCAATAACTACAGTAAGCGTTTGGTTGCAGTTATTGCTGCTAAAGGTGGCGTAACCAGTTATTGAGTCTAAGGGGGCGATTACTTTTTCACACAGAGGCATTGGGTGTTGCATAACTTTCTTTAATAAATAAATGAAATAAGTGTTAAAATTTTGTGTTATTTGTTCACTCAGGGTCCCTTTTATCTAATATTAGATTTTGGTTGAAGATTTGATAACATTCAATGTCAAAAATATGCAAAAATGCAGAAAATCAGACAGGGGGCAAATACTTTTTCACAGCACTGTATGCAGTTGTAATTAGGATTTTCAATATATTTTAACATTTAGTAATGGCTGTATATATTTTATTCTGAAATAATTCAATTAGGTTAATATCATTACGTCATATTCAATTTAAACAGAATTAATCATACAATAGGTTTATGCGTCATGGAAATTCATGTTGTTTAGTTAACAGTCCTTAAATGTGAAGAAAGTTAAACAGTCTCTCAATGAAGAATTGTGTAGCTTTCCACATGTGGTTCAACGTGTTTCAGTTTAGAAACCTGATCTTCAGTTTGTAGTCCTTTCATCCCAGCTATTCAAGGGATTGAAGAAGATGGCTTTTTCTTCAGGAAACCCACAAGGCAACAAAGCCACCCACCAAATGGTTTCCTGTGTGCTTGTTCCAGCAATGCAGAGCCAACTCGAACATATTTAAAAAGCACTTTGGTTTTAACTTCAGTATTCCTTTGTTTACTTCTCTGTGTATTTTAGCATACTTTTAGATTTTGTAGCAACAAAGTTTTCCTTAGTAAGCAAAGTTAAACTCATTTATTTTAATCTGATTTCCAGAAACAGTTTAATTAAGGAAAGTCTTTTTCTTCATGAAAAAAGATGATCAGTGGTCATAAATCAGTTAAAATACTTTCTTTGTGAAATAACTTTTCCCAAGTTATGAGTTTTTACTTGATAATCACATTTCACATTTCACATCACTCTTTGGAACTCTCTCCCAGCTTTGGTGCATGACGCTCCCACCATTGCTCGCTTTAAATCATCTCTCAGGTCCACCTGTTATCTCTTGCTTTCCATGCTCTTTAAGCCTGATATCTGCTATTAGCTGCTGTGTTGTTGTTACTATTTCATGTATTATGCTATTACTATTGGAACAGGGAGAGGAGTCCTGTGCATGTATTTGTTTATTCTAGAACGGGGTATCCCTCTGCCCCTGTGCAATTTATTGTTTATTTGTTTTGTATTATTATTATATATTATATATTATTATTGATACTCACAGCGCTTTGCCAACTGATCTGGAAGACCAAATCGTGGCCCAAAGAGTGGAAAAGATCAGTCCATGTCCCGCTTCCAAAAAAGGGCGACACGCAAGAATGCTGCAACTATCGGACCATCGCACTTATACCGCACGTAAGCAAAATCCTGCTAAAGATTATTCAAAAACGCATGGCCTCATCTGTCGAGAGGGAACTCCCTGATGTGCAAGCTGGATTTCGAAAAGGACGTGGAACCAGAGATCAAATTTCAAACTTGCGGTGGATCATGGAGAAGACTCGCGAATATCAAAAGAACGTGTATATGTGTTTCATCGATTACAGCAAAGCATTCGATTGCGTTGACCATGGCAAGTTATGTCTGAAGCAAATGGGCGTCCCAGAACATCTAGAACAACTGATAAGATCGCTCTACAAGAATCAAGAAGCCACGGTCAGGACAGCATTCGGCAACACGGACTGGTTTGAGATCGGAAAAGGCGTTAGACAAGGCTGCATTCTATCACCGGCCCTGTTCAACCTATATGCCGAAACGATCATGAGACGATGTAATCTGGAAGAATCACCAATCGGAGTGAAAATTGGAGGGAGGAACATCAACAATCTTCGATACGCCGACGACACGACTTTGCTCGCAGAGAGTGAAAAAGACCTAGAATATCTGGTCCGAATGGTCAAAGAAGAAAGCGAGCGCATAGGTTTGTACCTCAACATCAAGAAAACAAAGGTAATGACAACAGCAGGCAATGGTACACTCCACTTGACAATTGACAATGAAGAAATCGAATCAGTCCAAGATTTCCTCTTCCTTGGATCCAAGATCGACCGAGGTGGCGAATCGGGACCAGAAATCAAACGCAGAATCGCACTTGGGCGCAGCGCAATGCAGGGAATGGCAAAAATATGGAAGAGCAATGACATCAGCATAGCAACAAAGACTTGCATAATCAATGCAATCGTTTTTCCGATTTCCACATACGCATGCGAAAGCTGGACGCTCAAGAAGGCCGACAGAAGGAGGATCGATGCTTTTGAACTTTGGTGTTGGAGACGATTGCTGCGAACACCATGGACGGCAATGGTCACAAACAAGACGATCCTTGAACGTGTCAAACCACAAACATCGTTAGAGGGAAAAATCACGAAACAGCGGCTCTCATATTTTGGACACATCATGCGAGCTAATTCCCTAGAAACAGCATTAATGCTCGGCACAGTCAGTGGGTCAAGAAGAAGAGGGCGTCAGAGAACCCGCTGGCTGGACACAATCAAGGCTGACACAAACATGCACATGAAAGATCTGAAAGAAGCGGTCAAAGACAGAAATGCGTGGAGAGTGATGACCCATAAAGTGACCGAAAGTCGGCCTCGACTAAACAGATTTTAATAAAAAATATTATTATTATTATTATTATTATTATTATTATTATTATTTATTATTATTATTATTATTATTATTATTATTTATTGTATTATTGTATTTTTAAATGATGTGTTTCGTTATTGTTTTATTGTATTTATATGATGGTGTAGCCGTGTATTTGTGTGTTGTTATTGTGTTGTTTCTGGCAGAGGCGAGATTAGGCAGCTTGTACTCTGCCAGGGTGTAAATAGAAACATAGTGCAGAAGGAGGCTATCTCCTTTATTAATTAAGTGATTCATTTGTTGCTAATTGGGAGATGGTCACCTGCATAAAATTCTGCAGCTCTCTGCCCTTGGGGTGGGTGTTCGAGAGGAAGAATGAGAGCGAGCAAGGAGAAAAAGGAGTTTAAAAGTAAAAGCAAAACTACTAAAAGATAGGATCAGTGAAGGCGATTGCCCAGCCTGATCTACATGGGTTTTTTTAGTGTTCGTGATTTATTTATTTATTTTTTTTAACCTTTTATTTCGCTTGGTGAGCAAGTGTTTCTGTTTGTTAAAACTGTTTGATTTATTTTTTTGTTTTTTTAAAAAAAAAGGCGCCGCAGCATCTTTTGCCCTGCAGTACCGCCTTTGTGTTTCTTCCTGCTTCTAGCCTGACGTCACCACTCGGCTACCCTTCCACACATGTGTTATGCATTTTTCACTGTACTGCATTAGGCATTGTTTTTTTTTTACTGTATATCATGTATTATGCAGATCTCTGTATTTAAAGTATTATGGATTTTGGTGTTATTGCATCTTGTAAAGCGATTTGTGATGGTGGTACAGTATAAAAGGTGCTATATAAAATAAAGATTGAGATTGAAAGTCCAATATTTAACATTACAATGAATTAATTCAATTTTAATTAATTTCCTGAATGGTAAATTACTTAATTTTCAGTTATTTAAGTAAGGCTTTTATTATACTACATTTTCATTGTTTTGATTTCACAAGAATGTTAACTTTATAACAATTAACTTAAATTTCCATTGAAACCAGTGTATTTTAATTACAGTCTGAACCATCCCCATCTTCTACCACAAGGCAGTATGATCCCATTTTGGCAAGATTTCATTTTATAGTCCTTACGCAGACATTTAGAGTCTCATTTTCTAAAGGTTCTTAAAAGTAGCCATAAGAGGCGTGTTAACACAATTCCATAACACGCGTCTTAAAACTATAAATAAGTTGGTATTTACTAATGTGAATGCCGCTTGTTAAGACTTGTGACACATCACAAGAGATAAGACACTTCTTAACGAAATGACGACATAGAGGACACTGACTATAACGGAATGAGCAGAGATTGAGATATGCAGTTGTCCGTTCTTGACTTTTACTAAATATATGTGTTAAATACTCTATAACAGCATTTGAAAGGCAGGATAACAAAAATAAAGAAATAACTAGTTATAAACAATCCAACCTAGACACCGTCATGGCTGTACAGTGTAAATATAAAAAGCATATTGCTTATGCAGTATAGTAGCCTATTCTTTTTATTTTTTTTATTTTTTTATCCAACATTGATTAGATCAGTCCTAAGCTAATACAACGAAGTATGGAGTTGGCATTTAGACCAGGTGGCATATTTCAGCGATCAATGAATTTCTGTACACTGAAATACCGTTTACGTGTTTTACAACAAGGATCTCGCAGATACCAATTGCAAGAAATGCACAGATAATAATAACTCGGAGAAACTATACTGTACTACTATAACCTACTGCATAATCTATTCTAGCTAGACAAAGAATCGTTTTGTCCAGAAAAGTGCAAATCGGTTATGCTGTGAAGGCACAGAATTATTTGTACAGAAGTAAAAGCAGGTATGCAGAAGGTGTCGACCCCAGTGCCAGCCAGCACATGCAACAGTGTAGCTGTGCTCAAATCGTGTGGCGAAAAAAATGCGCACTGTATGCAGGTGATTTAGAAGAACGCTTCCTTCTTTGATATTATGTGCTGTTGTGATTGTAAACCCAATTTCCTTTATTTATTTATATTACCGTGTTTCAATTAGGTCTGTATGAATGCAGTTATGTCTTTTTTTATGTTTGCATAGTAAGTTATGACCATTTTTTTGTGTGCATGCTTTATAAGTCTACATGTTACATAAACACACTTATTTTCAATGTCCTGTTACTTATTTTTGTTTGTACAGTTTTATTTAATCATAATATAACTGAGATGCATTTCTGTTCAAAAGTTGTTTTTCTTTTATTTATTTATTTTATGCAGTCGGCTGGTATATGTGCATTTTAGTATATAAACACATTTATTTTAAAATGAGTCTTACTTATTTATAGTTTCGGATGTGTAATATCATACATACCTATACCTGTACTTTGTGCTGACAGACAGCTTTAAGACGGATCTCGGCTCGTAATACCCACTTTCCATCAGTACTATCTAGCCTGAGACTTATGGTGTGCTTCATGGATAGCACAGTTTAATAAATATCATCTGAATATCATTAGCCTCATTAGTGCTCATCACCATGCATTTTGCATATTCAGCAGCTAATGTACTCATCGTGTTATTTTTAAGGCATGCGCGGTAACTCACGTTATCGCATAAGAACCTTTAGTAAATGAGGCCCTTACTCTGTGTTTTAATCTTTTATTGCCCCAAGTGTGAAAAACAATGTTTTAAGCTTGTGACAGTTCTGATAAAGATCTGCATTTGTTTAAAATGTTTACGCCTAGCCGATCCACACAGCAGGAGTTTTTGGAAAACAGATCAAAAACTCGTTATTGAGGTTTACGATCCACTGAAGTATTGCATCCTTTCAAGGGGTGAGGGGGTTGTGTATAACTACAAACACAGTTGGTATTCTGGAATCTGAGTTAGACCCATATAGTGAGAGGAATTGTATTAATAATTGTAAATTGTCTTCACATTATAATTAACCCTAGATAATTAATTTGTAGCACAAGTGATAGCAACAGCCAATATACAGTAATGGGAACTGGTGTGACTTGCAAAGCAACTAACAATTGTTAAGAATAGACAGAATGTAATCCACTGCTGTGGCTCTAGAACATGTTCAGTACATCAATGCACATGCCCTGGTGGCATCACTGTAGGTGTATTTCAAGATACTAAATTATTCACTCAGAAAAGCATGCTCTACTTCTCCTGAAGCTATGAGTCAACCCCCAGTCTCCCTCTCAGCTTATCGGTTGTCATGGATTACTTTATTTAAACCATTTACTTCCAGCAAATGCACCAAGCTCATTGGAATTGTAATACTTACAGTCATCAGACAATGATTTTTTTCAGACATGAGCAATGACTGTATCTTTTTTTATTGATTTGAACTTGAGTCCTTATACGTGACGAGGCAGTGCATTTAACCGCGGTCATCTTCACTAGCTAAGTCGTTGTTTGCAATAGGTAAATGTCAGCTCCTGGGAATTGAGTGGCTCTTGTTCATATATCTCCTCAATCGTGCTTACTTTCCCAGGAATTGGACAAGGGGTTCCGGTGGTTGCTCTTATTGTGGAAGGAGGTCCTAACGTCATCTCCATTGTGCTGGAGTATCTGAGAGACACTCCTCCTGTGCCTGTGGTTGTCTGTGATGGCAGTGGGCGTGCTTCTGACATCCTTGCATTCGGGCACAAATACTCTGAGGATGGAGGGTATGTTATAGTCTTGTTTGTTAAGAAACCACATGTGATATCTGAATGATCTTGAAACTCCCTCACAGATGTTGTAAAATGGCATTTAATCTACAATAACCCGTTGTGACTTCTATTGGCTATTCAGATTAAGTGTCCATAGTCGTCCCCCCCCCCCCCCCCCCCCCCCCCCCCCACTGAGGTTAATATATGTGCATCATATTCACTGAAATTAAATTTGCTTGCGTAAAGTTATGTTTTTTACATTAGACAATTTGTCTGATTCACTCAGTTTCAAGTCCCAAAGTCATTTTTTTTCTTACCTGGACATATACAGTATTTATTTAACCCTTGTAACAGACATAGTACACATTTACTGTACTTTGTATACTATGCAATGGATATGACTTTACCTAAGATAACAGAAAACTCTGTTTCCCCCCTTAACTGTAGCCAATCTATGATAATCTTGATCACAGCAAGTTAATACATTTGTATTTCTATTATAGATGTTCTTCACAAATCTCTTTACTTGATGGCTTCTTATCTGAAATGTATTTACAGCTAAACATCCTTGTCTCATACACCAGGGTCATCAACGAGTCTCTAAGGGACCAGCTACTGGTCACAATCCAGAAGACCTTTAACTACAGCCGTACCCAGGCCCAGCACCTCTTCATAATACTGATGGAGTGCATGAAGAATAAAGAGCTGGTAAGTGCCACAAAGCCCAAAAATCAAGATTGACATGAATATCTGATAAAAACTTTGAAGTGTAGAATCTGTTCATGAGACTTTAAGATTATTTTTTAGTTTTATTGAATACTATGTTGTTTTTTAGTTTTTTTTAAAGTCTTAAATTAAATTTTATTGTAAAAATATATATATATATATACCGTATAATAGGAAATTTTGGCAAAGAATTTATTTTGGCTTTATTGGCAGTCTTGATTGGATCTCCAATAATTCTTCCACCAATCAGAATGTGGTATACAGTGAGCGATCCCGCCCTCTGACAGACTGGTATGCAGTACAGGTTAAAGAAGCAGTGAACAAGAGAAAGAATGTGTTGGATGTCAAAGTGAATATGAGAATGGCAGTGAGTGATGAAACCAATTTGCTTGAAAAAATAAAAAGCAGACTGAACATGTCCATCAATGGATTTAGAAAATTTGGATCAGAAACTTAATTTTATTAAGTAAACATGTATTTGAATGTATTTTTTATTAAAAGTAGAAATACAAAACTGTGGCATTTTTCTTTGTGATCGTCTAAATAAAAAATGGCAGTTAAAAAACCTTCAGTCTATCAAGGTAGCAAATCCGTCGAATTTAATAACAGTCAGAATTTATATACATACACACACACACTGCTGTGCAAAAGTTTTAGCTATGTTGCATTTTTCTTTGAATTGACAACAGAACTGGCAGAAGGCATAAGTGTCGTTGTCCATCAAATCAACAGTATGAAGGTCACTTTTGAAATCAGGACTTAAAGGATGTGTTGCAGTAAGAAAACCTTTGTTAAGAAAGGGGAACAAGACTAAACGGCTAAAATATGCACAAGAACACAGAAATTGGACTAAAAGGTGCTTTGGACTGTTGATGGATCGACACCTGTGCCTTCTGCCAGTTATATTGTCAATTAAATACTTGTCTTCTTTCTATTCCTTAAGGATATTATTTTCAAGTATTGCTCATCGTTGTTAGACAGGTTTTTGGGTCTTCCAGTCCTGGGTTTGTCAATTCCAGATGATGTTTCTCTGTACTTGTTGATTATGCTTTGGGATACCACACCTTGAAAATCAAGTGATGCAAGCTATTTCAATCAATGCTTTTCCTTCTTTATACAAGTCAAGGTTGTTGTAATAGCAGAAAACTAGTGGAGACTTTGAGTAAATTGTTGATGCTCATAATGCATCAGAGTTGAAAAATGCAACATGTCTAAGATTTTTTTACAACAGTATATATATATATATATGTATGTATATATATACACACACACACACACATCATGTATAAAATGTTTAATGAAATAGTGCCTTTTTAACATTCTAGTTTAATTAATGAATTAAGTAAGCATTTCTACAAGTCCAATATTAGTGATGAGATTATTTGTTGTTTACTTTGCTTGTTTGTTTCTTATGTGTGTGAAAATGTTTTTTTTTTTTTTTTTTTATTTGATTCTTTTTATGTTATATATGTAACTTGTTTGGCGACATGTGTGTTTTTTCTTTGTTTTTCTTTTAATTTACAAGTTGTTGTTTTTATTTTGTATGTATTTTCGTTTGTACTTTTAATAAATGTATTCTTCATATTTATGTGTGTTTTATTTGCACCTTGAAAATCTTTTCAGGTTCCTAAAACAAAGATGAGGCTTACTTCCCATGTTTGGCTCACTTCTTACACTTACTGTGTTTAATCCTGATAATTCATTGCAGTTACTTGTTGGAATGATACTTATTTTCTACTTTTACTTGATACAGAATCAATCTGTTTATTTGTGTAGTGGAACCAGAATGCAATAGATATTCTTGAAAATAGTCATTATATACAGTACATGCACCTTCCTATATGTTTTCCCACTATTAATTCCTAAAGAAGGCCACAACATTCAAGTTACTATTATCTATGTAGGTATTCGACATTTTGTTTAAATACTAATACAATTCTCCACAGCTGTAAACCATTTACATTATCTTATCTTTACAGCGGCAACTATACATATTATACTTTCATGTGGCTGGTAACACCGTGTAACAAATATTACCATTTCCAATGGGAAAACGGGCAAATGTGTGTCTTTTCGTTCACATAAAGTCAGAAAAAAACAACATATGAATCCAAATGAACATGTATTTATACTAAAGTAATACAAAAATGACTACAAAAGATTTAGAAGTGAGTAGTTTTTTGAGATTTACGATTATACTGTAAATACAGTATAATCTAAAGCAAAGTTTGTGGGGAATAATAGCCATTTTCTATACTTTTGAGGCATAAGCAATTGGAAATAACACTTACTACCCAGGAACAAAAATTGTTACATAGTGTAATCATTCTACGGCTCACTAGGCTGGTCCTAAGTGTGCTTCATAGTATCGGTCAATAGTGGTTTCTCATGTGTTTCAAGATAAGACTTATCTGTCACTGCATATACTTCTTCTACATTTGTATTGGAGGTTTGGCTGGAATACACATTGTGATGCAGCTGTCAATTAGGGATGATCACTGAAAATGTCTATTGGATTTTTAATGAATAAAAGCACTTGGTTGTGGAGAGAGGCTCAACGCTCCTCAAATGAAAAGCATGCAGCTCTTTTTAGTCATATGATCCTCAAAAGTTAATCTTGACTATAATGAACAGTTGCTAGCACTTAAAACCATGGTAACCAGAGGACAAGCACTAGTCTTGTTAATCCCCTTGGGCTCCATGACTGTCTAAATTCTCATTAGTTCAAATCCATGGAATAATTATGATCCAACAGCCATTGAGGAAGTATGGCCACCAGACATATAATTTATTATAGATGGACCCGGACCTGTTTTCCTACGAATTTTTTTTTCCAATCTGTGTAATTGATTTATTGTTTTTGATCTTTTTTTTTTTTTTTTTTTTTTTTTTTTTAACTAAGTATCTATCATGCAACTCCTACATTGGGCCATTCAAAAAGCTGATTTAATCAGCATAAAGTATTTCCTTCAGCAATGGGGAACAGCATGTGTGACCTGAATTGGATATTTTGACTAGCTTAAAATAAACAGTGCAATAGTAAAAATGCTAATAAAAGATATACCTTCAACTCCCCTTCCCGTATCAGGAATTCCAGTCTCCCATAAACCACACAGGTTCATTTAGACCCATAGTTATTAAATCATACCAGGAGGGACATCCACTTTTTGGTCTGGAGATTAATGCAAATTGGAATTAACCAAAAGTTATCATACCATTTTCAAAGCCCTCTGGAGATTTAGGAATTAGGTTTGTACAATTTTTGTACCCTAAACATATTTCCAGCTCCCTACTCCAGTCTAGTTTACTATCTTGTCAAAAATATAAAGGTACTGCATTTTATTCCATGGACTATGACTGTGACTTCACCAGGAGATGATACAAGAATATCTGGCCAAAAGAAAATGCATATCATAATGACTGTATGTTCCTGACTTGCAGATAACACGAGTATTTTCACCACTTCTGCCAAATGCCTTCTGAAATATTTCACTGTAAATCTTTCTAACAGTACCTTTTATTCAAGTCAGACTAAACCATCACAGCATAAGTTCAGAATACCTTTTGTGGCTACTGGGGAATGTGTGCACCACTAATGTTGGATTTTTCAAAAAAGTCTGCTGAACTTCTCTTTTGCTGTAATCCTGGGTAAAGTTTAACAATATCACTATGTAATAGGGCCATTAATTACAGTACCTAAAATGAACAGTGTAATAAATTCCAATTAAAACAATTACACACACACACACACACACACACACACACACATATATATATATATATATATATATATATATATATATATATATATATATATATATATATATATATATTAGCTCAAAGAGCCAGCTGCCCAACGTTTCGATATGTTGTACATATCTTTCTCAAAGGAGCCTGTGTTTGAATCAAAACATTGGAGGTATTTATAGGTGTTTGACGGCATGACAACTACTTGTTATTGTTTATATTTAAATCCATGATTTATTCTTACATGATGTAATGATGTTCTATATATTATGACATAAGTTTTACTTATATCTTTAAATCTATATTAATTCTAATTAACATTATCTTATATAAGCTTATGCAATGCTAGCTCTGAGGATCAGCCTTGATTTGGTCTCCCCAGCGCATCAGCATGCACAACTTTTGAATTAATTTTGTTTATTTAATTATTTTTAACTTTTATATATTTATTGGAATTAATTAGTTAATTCCTTTTTTTTGAGTCCTGCTGGCATAATTGCATTCAGTCTATTTATCCATTTACTTTCTTTTATTCTTCTATATGTCGCATTGTCTAATTTTAGCTGTTCTAATACGACAAACTTTACATCATTTATGTCATGTCCTTGACTGGTGAAGTGCTATACTATTGGTTCATTCATTTTTTTTTTTTTTATTTCTAATTCACTCTCTAGTTTTTAACGATTTAATGTATTGTTTCTTCCTGACCTTGCATTTGAAATACATGCATTATGATAACCAGTCTCCTGTTCGTTTTCTGTCCTAATTATTATATGCAACATTTTCCTAGTACATCATGTGATTGATGTGCACTGTGGCCTAGTTAGTAATCGCAGCATGGAGCATCCCTTATCTAGCATCATGCTGTCAAATATATCCGATCTACTTATTAATACAAATTACACTTACAAAATTTATTTTAAATTATTTATTTTTTGTTAGGCTAATATATCTGATCTACAGCGATAGTCACATTGGCTTATCTACTGTCATACTATCAAAGACATCCGATCTACTCATTTATATTAATTATACTTTCAAAATGTATTTTAAATTATTCATTGTTTGTTAATATATCCAATCCACTTATTTCCCAGCCTAAGCACGTATATATTTGAAACAATGGAACTTCCCCTTAAAATTCTAGAGCTTGATCAACTTATTTACTACAACAATTTCTACCCGGTCCTACAGCTCACTACCGACCAGTACTCATGCCACCCGGTCCGGTATCAAATCGGTCTTGTTCAGGCCTTCACCTGTCCTGGTTGCTACCTATAAGCAGATTGAGGCAGCACCTGTACATCTGTATACTGTACACTGCATTGCTTGCTTCTTGTATCATGCCTGAGTTTTATCACTGCGAAACATGCAAAGCCAGTGTGCCTGTTAATGACAAGCACAGCAGATGGTCTTCCTGCCTTGGGCCAGAGCATGCCAAGGAGGCACTGTTGAACTACAGTTTCTGTGAGTTCTTTTCACATTTTTCTGAGCACACAGCCAAAGGGTGATCATGGGTGTTTTTTAAAATGAATGTGGGTGAAGGGTAGTGTTTGTATTTTACGGTGCTGTTTGATATATGAGAAATTGTCATTGGTGTTCAGGGGAGTTTTATGAAGCTGTGTTTTCTTGAAAGTGGCAGCTTGGCCTGAAACCACAGTAGTTAAAAGTGTTTTGTTTAAGTTGTTTGTTTTGCTAATTGTTTTTGTGATTATTAAAGTGTGTGTGTGTAACGGGTTGTTACACAGTTTAAAGAGGTAAAATTAGTCAAACGGTCTATGACCAAAAACCGACTATGCCACATTGTGTTTTATGAGGGCAAGGTCCTCTGATGTACCTTTGAATTTACTTTATGGTTCCCAATACTAAGGTTCTTTAATTGGGTAAGCAACAGTGTATAGTGCACCATGCAAGGAGGCGGTGACAAAATTGAGTTTTCAAACAAATAGTTTTTATTTTAAAAGAAACAATTAAAAGTACTGGAATATAATTGTGTAAAATTCTGCAATAACAATCAATTATTGGTTACTAGAATTATAATGGATTTACAGATTTCAAACACAGCAATGCTATCAAACACTCAGGAGTTAGACAGTTAACAGAGAGTTCTTATTGGATTTACAAATGTTCAATATAAAGTTAATCTGTGTATCAATATTGTATTAGCAGTCATTCAACTAAACATCAAAAGTTGTACAGTAGTGGAGAAAATTCTAAGTGCAACTAAATAGAAATAAATCCATACAAAAACAAATAATAAATGTGAAACTCAATACATCTATGCTGCACAAATCAAAGTGAAATCAAATATAACAATCTGCATACAAATCTCTAAAGCAATACTCAAATCGAAAATAAAATACAAATCAAATTCCAAACGTGCAATCTACCAATCTTTTACGAGTAGCTAATTTAGAGTGGAGATCAGTTTTACATGTAATTCATTTATTCTTTTATAGAATATATATATATATATATATATATATTATATATATTTATTATATATATATATATATATATATATAATATAATATTAAGCAAACCCACTAGTTTGGGTGATCATTATAAATAGCATTTCTCTAGAAAATGTATTTTTAGAGTTTAATACCTGTTATAAAGTTTATTGTACAATATCCACATCACACAGTATCTGAATATATCACAGTTTAAAATACAATACTAAGGGGTGATATTTTATAGACCATCTACCATACAAACTAACAATGTAAAGCCAAACAATACAGTATAATGCAGTGCAAACAGGTAACCAAACAACAAAAACTTGGATGTGGTGCAGCAGCTTACAAGATGCTACTCAGCTTGATGCCGGGTGATTTAGAGTAGCATTCTTTCAGCATGAATAACAAACAGAAAGTAAAAAAATATATATACTATGCTCGCTCTCACATCTGCCCAGTGCTTTCACAATCAGTTCCCCCTCCCATTGCTATTTTCTTTCTCCATTTTTAAATGCAGCTGTTCAAAGCTGATAGGCAGAGCTTCTATAGGCTTCCTGCAGTTGAGCCAATAGCAGAGCAGTATCAGTGGTTGTCGAGGCAAAAGGTATACAGGTTAATCAAGCACAGGCACACAGCACGGAAGCAGATTGCAAGGCTGGACTACAGAAGGAACAGTGTTGCAGAAATCCATGACGTCAGCGCCTAAATGACAGTAAGAGAAAAAAAGACAAAACACACAAGACTGCCAGGCAAACTGGCTTTTTGATTACATATTTAAAACTGCAATTTTAGTTTAAGAAGAAGAAAAATACATAGCCCCACCTAAACACCCACAACATCCTTCCCTGCTTATATAGCCATGTCCTCAAGGCTATTCACTACTGCTTGCAAATCAGTTCTCAATCAATCTCCTAGACTTATTGGAGGCTGACCTCAAGTGAGGCGCATGGATCTTCATGCATTTGGAGTACCAGGCTCATTTCTAACCCTTCCCTCTGTAGGGCGGGTAGATCTACAGGACAGGCTACATCTCCTGTGGGTGTAACGGGAAGAAAACCTAACCAGGGCATGCCAACATTTTCTCTAGGTATAGGGGTTTCTTCTAGGCTCTCTCTGTACATTCTATTCTTGGGAAAGAACATAGACGAAGAAGATTATGATATAAGACCTGTTCTCTCCTTCCTCTGGCTTAACACTAGAAGCCCTGTGGTGGTCATTTAGGCAGTTTTTGGTTTTAAAATGTAATTTTCTCCAGTTGTGTAACACATATGGGACTGCCCCTTCATGTACCTTTCTGTCCTTATGTATTAAATATTCTCACAAAGCATGAAATGCGGGAGTGCAGAAATAAAGGAGATATATTACATTATAACTAAGCCCAGGGAGAAGTCACATTGATGGCCTCGTAGAAAACAATTGTATTGTGATTATACAGAACAGTATTCTTCTTTATTGTTTTTATTTACCAGTCCACAATGTGTTTATCTGTAATTAGATTAGTCTCTACTCTGCCTGAGTGAATGACTGACAGTTTATTGTTTTCAAAGGCTTGCTTGCCAGCTGTGCTGTTTTGGTCAGTCAGTTAGAATCAGGACTAGTGAAAATAAATACAGAGACTGTGGAGTTTTACAATGCAAGAAAATATGGAGTTGATGTTTTGGATCAGATGGCATGGAAGTATTCAGTGAAAGCTGTCAACTGCCTGTGGTCTGTTCAGGTGTTTAACAGTGTATTGGACCTAGCAGCCATCAACTCCTGGGTACTTTACAAAGAATGCATTGAGAAGAAATTACCAAGGAGAGAATATATTTTACAGTTAGCACAGGAACAAGAAGCGTTTGGAACAGTGGGAGACTGCCAATCGTGTACCCACAGCTGAAGTTGGCAACTGCGTTGAGAGCCACAAGAGAAGACAATGCCCAGTTGGCCAGTGCAATAAAAATTAAACTTTGGGCAGCTGTGCCCTATGCAGAAAGGTGGCGTGGAGAAGCACATTATCTGTATTGATTGTGAACAGCCTTAGACAGCCAATTGGCAGCCTAGCATGCCTTCCAAATATCAAAAAGAAAGGAGTGCAACCTGTTGATGCATGCGCAGTATTGTTGTATACATGAACAAACTTTTCAATACGCTGCGTCCAAAGGACCTTCTTGTCCGTCTGCAAACTACCTGAAAGATTAAGCAGAGTTTAATTAAATCTTTCGCAGGGACCACTTCCTGCTGGGTGATAAGGTGTGGTGTGGCGTACATCTGATACAGCTCCTTCACTATCCCATTTCAAAATTGGCACCTTGATCTGAGTGGAATCGTTATGGACAGCCAGATGGTTGTATAATATTCTGCCATAACACTTTGGCCGTGGTTACTGCCAACTGGTCACGAGTAGGGATTGCCTAAGCAAACTTGGTGAAATGATCTATAAGAACAGGAGCATATTGATATCCTTCTGAAGAACAATCTAATTTAAAGAAATCCATTGCCAACAATTCCAGAGATGCAGTAGTCTGAATTGGGACTATGGGGACTTTAGTCTGACGCAGTGGGTCTTTTCTCAGACAACATCTTGGACAAATAGCACACCAGGATTCAATGTCTGCAGCCATTCAGACCCAGTAAAACCAGTTGCAGAGGAGTCCTGAGGTTTTCTCATTGTCTTGAGACTATCAGGGACAATTAATTTGTATTTCAAATCTTGTTCCTTTGGGTCTCTTACCCTGCAGTACAGTCTTGTAAACACAGAGGGTCCCACTGGTGCAGCACCTCCAAGACTTCCTTGGGCTCTTGTTCTCTCTCCTATCTAGTTTAAGGACACCCTTGCTGAAAAAAGAATAAAACTCCTCACTTTGGGCAGCTCTCCACTGCATTGGTCCATCCCAGTAATATGGGGCTCCCTGATGTAGTATCATTTTCAGGGATACTTTACAGGGATACAGATACTTTATCTCGAAATGGAAGTTTGCCAAACGAGCTGCCAAGTACTGTTCCACGCTCACCAGGTTTGCAGTCTGTAAATGTGCCAGTGAATTGTTATCTGTAAAGACAGGGAAATGTGATTCTTTAAGATAGTCATAGAACTTTTCAGTTAACACCCAATTTAAAGCCAGAAACTATCATTGGAGTCATATCGTTCAGATGAACATAAACTTCTACTAGCATAGGTGATTACTGTTTCGCATCCAACTTTTTTCTGAGCCAGGACTGCACCAAGGCCTAACTTACTGGCATCTGTATAAAAAATAAAAGGCAAACATATCTGCAAAATCAAGGACAGGAGCATTAATCAGTACTTCTTCTATGTAGTAAATGTAGCTTCACAGTCACTACTCCATTCTCGCAGCTTCAGGCTCTGTCGAGCCAACTTCCCTTTAGCCACAGTAAACCATCAAATCTTGCAACGGGGCTGCAATCCCAGCAAAATCCTTGACAAAGCGACGATAGTACTCCAGAAAGCCTTGGAAAGAGCACAGTTAAAGGAAAGTTTTGGGTCTCTAGCAATCAACCACTGCTCTCACCTTCTCAAAATCTGGTGCTACTCCTCCTTCCAACACAATATGTCCAAGATACTTGATTTTCTCCTGGAGGAATTGGCATTTACTAGGCTTTAGTTTTAAGACATGCTAGGTTAGCCTAGAAAACACAAAAACCAAATTCTCATGGAGAGTAGTAGAAGTCTGGGGTGTAAACAATCACATCATCCAGATAAATAAGCAGAGACTCAATGCTTTGTGTACCCAAGCAACATTGCACAAGACACTGGAATGTAGCTGGGGCATTGCAGAGACCAAAGGGCATCCTATCAAATTCGAAAAGTCCCATGGGGGTGGTAAAGGCAGTTTTTTCGCAATCCTGGGGATCCATCTCCACTTGCCAATAACCACTGGTCAAGTCTAGGGTGGAAAACCAGGCAGCCTTCTTTAGAACATAATAATATAAGAACATAAGAAAGCTTACAAATGAGAGGAGGCTATTTGACCCATCTTGCTCATTTGGTTGTTAGTAGCTTATTGATCCCCGAATCTCATCAAGCAGCTTCTTGAAAGATCCCAGGGTGTCAGCTTCAATAACATTACTGGGGAGTTGGTTCCAGACCCTCACAATTCTATGTGTAAAAAAGTGCCTGATATTTTCTGTTCTGAATGCCCCTTTATCTAATCTCCATTTGTGACCCCTGGTCCTTGTTTCTTTTTTCAGGTCAAAAAAGTCCCTTGGGTCAACATTGTCAATACGTTTTAGAATTTTGAATGCTAGATTAAATTCTTTTAACCTGTCTGCATATGACATGCCTTTTAATATCCTTTTTGTAGCAAGGTGACCAGAACTGAACACAATATTCAAGATGAGGTCTTGTACAGTTTTAACATTACTTCACTTGATTTAAATTCAACACTTTTCATAAAATATCCGAGCATCTTGTTGGCCTTTTTTATAGTTTCCCTACATTGTCTCAATGAAGACATTTCTGAGTCAACATAAACTCCTAGGTCTTTTTCATAGAATCCTTATTCAATTTCAGTATCTCCCATGTGATATTTTTAATGCACAATTTTATTGCTTAATAAGTGTGTCAAACCTGAACAGGCAGGAACCTGGTTGCTCTGATGCACGTAGGCACCCTAATGGGGACAAAGCACTGCTGTTGGATGCCCCTATTACCCAGTGTGCAAACCAACGGCAAACTCGCGCCCTAAGCCCCAACAGCCTCAAAAACCGGCACAGCCGGCTGTAATAGGTATTATAGCACCAAGGCTTTAATAGATTCCGCTGCCCGTTACAGAGACAGAAGCCTCAGGCCAAGCCATAAGCCAACCAGCAGCCCTAGAATTTTGCTGCCACAGGTCCAGGGACCCTTTACAGAGAGCCATTTGGAGTATTGGCATCAGTACACCACGGACATTGTGGCAGCAACACCGGACTAGCTAATCAGGCCTTATGACTGGTTCACCACGGTGGACTTCAAAGATGCCTATTTCCAAATCCCCATAAAACCACTGTACAGGAAGTACCTGTCCTGCCGTTTGGCCTCTCCCTAGCGTCACGTGCCTTCTCGGAGTGCATGGAAGCTATCCTGGCTTCTTTGAGACTCAGAAGCATCAGAGACCTCAATTATCTGGACAACTGGTTCATTTGCGCTCAGTTTCCAACACAGGCAGAGGCCCACATGGAAATAATCACCGGCCACCTTCAATGGTTGGGCTCATGCTTTTTTCCCACTGGGTCTCCTGCGCATGCGTCCTCTGCAGGCCTGGTGCAATAGCAGGGTTTTTAAGCCTGTGTTGAACCGCGACCTTATACTGACAGTGTGGAATGGCTGGGGGGCGCAAGGTATGTGGAACCCCCCTTACAGGGTCTCCACATCAGTGTTTTGGAGCTGCAGACAGTTTTCATGGCCTTGCAGAATTTTGTGCAAGAGATCTGAGGGAGACAACACCAAAGTGGTGGCTTACATCAACCACGAGGGTGGCCACAGGTCACCCAGTCTACATCGTGTGGCCTGCAAGCTTTTGCTCTGGGTACATGAGAACCTCTCACTACGGGCAGTGCTCCTGCCCAGGGTAACAAACTGGATTGTGGATCTCCTCTCAAGGGGAGTTCCCAGCGCCTCAGAGTAGAGGCTTCTTCTCGACGTAGTGAGCCTCATTTGGGAGACATTCGGGTGAGCAGGAATCAACCCACTATCACATACGGTAATGGTTACATTTCTATTTCAGGGATCCAGGGTTATGATAATAACCCAACTTTATTAAGCAAATATGCTGTCTGAAGGTTAATGATGAAGGGAAGATGAGATTAGTCAACACTAATGCTGTTGTGAACCATTTGGATAAACTGTAAATTAAATAAAAACAAAATTTGTTTACATTTACAGGATTTATTTGTGACGTTCAAGTGGGTACAGAACAGTATGTCTGCACAGCAATGCATAAAATCCATTAATACATTGGTCTAATTGATTGATCTGAATAACGATCGAATAACAGTAAAATAACAATTGGACTTCAAACATCTTTACAAGTAGATTGCTTCAGTACAAGGTGTGTCACTGTGCTAATAACATGTAAAATACTATATTAAAACAAGCCTCACTGTGAAAATTGCACATGTGGAATCATTTTCAGACAATTAGAGCGTGTGGTTTGTCCAGGCCTTTTTAGACTCCCATGTTATGTTAGATGTTTAGGTAAGTATTAATTATCTAAACAATGGTGGTATATAGATCAATGTTTGAATAATTACAATTAATGCTCGATGTGCTTCACACAGCTTAATTTACATTTTACAGTTGTACAAACTGATAAGACACAATACACAATGAGATTACTTGCACGCTTCAGGAATCTTAGTTGTAAATACTTTCTGAATAGTGCATTGAGATTGCAGAAACAGTATGTATGTGTATCAAATAAAACATCTTGGAAACATTATACAATTTAGTATGCAAAATGTTAACAGACAGTAGTGCATTTCTTATTTTGTAGTAGGTTGTAGCCATTGCAGTTTTTAGTCTATCAAATCCTCTTGGTGTACACTTCGGTTAGTATTATGTTTCGTTCTATCATGTCTATCCAACTGACGTTCAATATAAACCCAATGTCAATAGACCTGAAACTCTGATTATGCATAGCCTGTCTTCAGCACAGACATTATTCTGTGCTTTTTTGTAAACCATCACAACCATCTCCAGTGTGTCTCATTTATTGTCTCATGATTAATGAAACAGAGGCTGATGTATGCTGGAGTTGATCGTCCCTGTAATCTGCCTTCCGGCTGACAAAACCACCCTAAATTGCTGTATAATATAAAGTTATTGAATTGAGGTATATCCCATACGTGCATATCACATGGCTAAATAAATATGAGCAGCTTTTAACTGTGTTTAGATTGTATATTGTTGCATCCCTTGTGTGCATTTTTGCCTTTTCTGCATTTTTGCTTTCCCCATTGCTTGTTCTGTGACAGTACTATATTTCGGTTAAATTAGCCATAGCATGTAAGGAAATACCCGAACAGTTTATGCCAGCTCTGTATTTTAACATCTCAGACATGTCTTATGGAGTCACTATGGTTAAGAGACATTAAAAAGAGATGAAGCAGACAAATTGACTGCATTTGAGAATATAACACACGATATAAACAGACCAGGCAGTTGGATCCTTTGTGTTTCTTTATGGAACTAATGAATATAATGCCTTTAATTTGTCACTTCATATTTCTTTTTCAATTTAAAACAAGTTTTGGCAAGGAGAATTATTTAGCTTCTGATGCCAATGTGGAAAAGGCAAGTGGAAAACTGCCACTGTTAATAAACAAATAGATCTTCCTGTGCTTTAGTGCACTGCTGCAGGCAAAAATTATGCCAGATCTGTTTTCAATTCATTTTTAGAAAACCTTTACACATCTAATTTTAGCAATCTGGTAAGTAGGAGCATTGCCTTCTTGTAGGAGAATGAACAGATGTACAGGCCCTTTTTTGTTGTATCAGAGGTATGAAACATTATTTATTCATATTCCACTGCTATTATTACAACCACAGGAGACCCAATTAACCTAAGCAGTGGATCTAAATAATGTAACACCATCTTTACAGGAGTGTAGAAAATAGCATGTAACTAAGCCTTGACTCTCATGAGATGGAGTATTATTCACATTTAGAAACATGTCTGTTTATTAAAACAAGGTCCTTAATTATAATAATTAATTTGAATAATTGGAAGATTAAAGGAATACTATATAATTTACATTTGCATAATATAACATTTCTTGCCTGTTTAATATGATATTTTGTAATAGATATTGAACAAGTGAGACACATAAGAAATGTAATACTTCCAAATGTGGATGGTTTAAGAATCCCTGTTTCAGTATGATTATGTTCTGAAGAGAGATAAAAAAGGGGAAATTTACAAAATGCATTCAGATATTATTATAAAGAGGTTAATTTTTTTTTTTTACTTTATCAGTCCTTTAAACATATTTAATTCTAGTCAAGACACCGAGGCAGACCACTAAAAAGGCAACTGTTGGTGCACTTCTAGAAAATCTTTGTAAAAATGAAAGGCAAACATTTATAACAGAAGAGCACTACTTGATTATTCATGAGCACAAAGCAGTTTGTTCAAACACATTTGAACCCCAGAGTGGAGAAGCACAGCTCTGCTGGTGCAGACAGCACCAAACAAACCCTGCCCCCAGCCTCTGCTACAATATACTTTAAATTAAAAAAGCAATTAAAGCTCATCTTAACGGTGACATAAATCGCTCAAAGTCAAAGCAGATTTCTCATGTAACTAACAGTAATGTTGGTTTTCTCTATCATTATATTTTAATACTGCTGTAGTACTTATGATTTGTGAGCTTTTGGTTTTAGTACCTGTTTGCAATTTTGTATGAACCAAAGATATTATGATAAGACTGTGCTTGAATCCCAACTAAAGGTACTCATCAAAATAGACAATGAAAGTTATCTGATATACCACTACAAATATGCCATAGCCTCAGTGAATTTCAAGGTTCCAATGAATGGATCTGAATGCAGCAGGAAGCTCTGAGAAGCACATCAGTATTTGTATCTGATGGTCTGTACCGGGACTTGCATATAAATTGTAGTGTGAAAAGATAGTGCAGAAATTTTTGTCACTGCATTCAATAACATAAAGGGGTGTATTTTAATAGTCTAAACAAGAGAGAGTCTAACAATTTCTATTTCATGCTGGAAGCTCCAGCACAGTACTTGTTTCCTGTCCATCCACTTTGTTTGTTTGTTTGTCTGTCTATTTATTTTGGCCAACTTGGCTTTTATTTTCAGTCGTGTGTTTTGTTTAAATCCTTTATTTCTGTATTATTTACAATTAAACTCTGGATGCCATAGCATCATAGATTCACCTACCATTCCTAATTATTTGGAGTCTACATTTCTGGTCTGACGTGACCCCTGCAAAGCCATCCTGTTCACAAGTATATTCTAAGAATTGTGATTTTTCTTTTCATTCAAGCGCTGTTGCTTTCTAAAATGTAATCCTTATTTTATTATTGCTTTGCATTAGGATTTGGAGAATTAAAGCTTGTATGTCAATATACAGCAGCAGGTCAGATATCAACAGTCAACAGACTATAGCTATATTGAGCATCAAAAGAAACTTATCACTTATATTTTGATAAAATTCACTTTATGTGATCAAAAAATGACAAACTTTGTTTTAGAGCAGGTGCAATAACTTTTTATTGTGCTGATTAACAACTGACATTTTACTGTCTAAAGTTATGGGGGGGGACGGGGGATATATGTGTGGCCACCATTGGAAGCAATACAAACAGTACATCTGTGATGCATGCTTTGCACCAGGTTTCGGGTGCTGTCTTGTGGAATCCTGGACCATTCCTCTTGTAGTGCCTGGATAAGCATCTGCCTGTTCAGTGGTCTCCCAGTTCGTGGCCTGTCATTGACAGAGTGTGTCTGGTTATACCGTCTCGCCAGGTTTGAAATTGCTGGCTGCGAGCACCCAAGACGATGAGCCACAGTATGCTGCCCTAGTCCAGCCTCCAACATGCTGATAGCTGCTCTCTTGACAGATGTGGCATATTGGTGTTTTTCTGTGATTTTCTTTATTGCTTTTATTCAAGCTTGTAATTCAACAGCTGAAATCACTCCATATCCAGTGTCCAATCAACTGTCTTGCTAATTAGGTGATTAAGTGCATATGCTTCAGTCATAGTCACTCAAGCATGTCATGGTCAAGGATGAATGATCAAGTGATTAAAAAGAAACCAAAAACATTTTGTCCGTGTCCATCATTTATATACCTTTTTTTTTTCGAAAATAAATGTGGTATAATAGTTTCTTTTGATGCTCAGTATACAACTCGGATTGTGTTATTTTGTGGTATGTGTTAAAAACTGGTACAACGTGTACTGCATTTGCTAGGCATGCACAAATGATTTTAGCTAAAAAAAACAAAAACAAGGAATCGTTCATCTGAAGGGGGTACAATGTACTTAGTTTGGCCCTTAAAGTTCTTTTTAAAATTATTTTTCACAATTCAGCAAATGTATCTTACTTTAACTGATAAGAAACAAACTGGGTTTGTTGGTCTTGTGATTTGTGCAGTAGTCAATCGCAGTATTGATGGTGTACCATTTTCTGTCATTACACGGTTCAAGTTTTGGTTTGTGTACCACATTCTGATAATGTACCACTTCTGGTGTTACACCGCTTAATAATAATAATAACAATATTTTTTATTTTTATATAGCACCTTTCATAGTGGCCCACCATCACAAAGCGCTTTACAAGATACGAGACTAGGGTGTGTGAACTATGCCTCAGCTGCAGAGTCACTTATAACAATGTCTCACGTGAAAGACAGATCACAAGGAGGTTAAGCGAATTGCTTGGGGTCACACAGTGTGTGAGCTGGTATTTAAACCAGGGACCTCCTGGTTATAAGCCTGTTTTTTTAACCACTGGACCACACAGCCTCCTATAAAGAATTGAATAGGTTACCTGGTACTTGCTTTTCCAAATATTGAAAAGTCATGGACTCCCCGATAATGTTTTTTTTTTTTTTTTTAGTTAGATAAAACTCCTTTCTGTTCTGCTTAGAAAGGAAAACGCTTAAAGAAAACATCTTTGATATTCCATAGACATCCACGTAAAACCAGTGAGTAATCCAGTAATCTTCTGGTTATGACTTGGATAAGGGGATTCATTATCGCTGCTGGTTTATCCTTTTAAATAACTTTGATTTGTATTTCAATAAAAAATATATATTTGAAATGGGAATAAAGTAGAAATGTCACTTTGATGTTACCCACTACATTCTCACACTGGAATCTTAACAGACATTTCGTTTCTTATTAAATTTCTACTCTCAACTAAAAGTCAAATGATCAAAGCCTGAAATGTCTTCTTGCTTCTATTTTCAGAAAGAAAGTTTATTTATGTGGTCATAATCCTTGTTTTTGAAGCCATTTGAAAACCTGTGCCTTTTATCTTTCCCTTTGAATTATCTGCATATTAGTATTTTTTTTGGATTGTATCCTAGATAAGAGTAGTGTCTGCAACCTTACAGTATATACAATATTCCAAAAATAACTAGTATAGAGTCTCTTTTACAGCAATAACAGCATACTGAATTTAAAGGTAAGTGTCACAGATACAGTGTGCGCAGCTGATAAAGCTATTTAGTAACATAGCTAATAGTAATGATATCATTGTGGTTAATAATTAAAATGTCTATTCATCGTAATGTAAAAAGAGCTTCTTGGAATTATATACACGATTTTTCTTATATCTCAGTACTGTTCTTGATATTATCAGTAGAATCCTTAATTCTAACCCTTGTTTGTTATCCTAAGACCTTTTACTAACCAGTCTTATTAGGACATGAAACATGTTCCCAGATGGTGAGCATATTAACAATAAGAACATGAACATAGAGATCATCAATTTTATATATACAGCTCTGGAAAAAATTAAGAGACCACTGCAAAATTCTCAGTTTCTCTGGTTTTACTATTTATAGGTATGTGTTTGGGTAAAATGAACATTTTTGTTTTATTCTATAAACTACTGACAACATTTATCCCAAATTCCAAATAAAAATATTGTCATTTAGAGCATTTATTTGCAGAAAATGACAACTGGTCAAAATAACAAAAAAGATGCAGTGTTGTCAGACCTCGAATAATGCAAAGAAAATAAGTTCATATTCATTTTTAAACAACACAATATTAATGTTTTAACTTAGGAAGAGTTCAGAAATCAATATTTGGTGGAATAACCCTGATTTTCAATCACAGCTTTGATGCGTCTTGGCATGCTCTCCACCAGTCTTTCACATTGATGTTGGGTGACTTTATGCCACGCCTGGCGCAAAAATTCAAGCAGCTCGGCTTTGTTTGATGGCTTGTGACCATCCATCTTCCTCTTGATCACATTCCAGAGGTTTTCAATGGGGTTCAGGTCTGGAGATTGGACTGGCCATGACAGGGCCTTGATCTGGTGGTCCTCTATCCACACCTTGATTGACCTGTCTGTGTGGCATGGAGCATTGTTCTACTGGAAAAACCAATCCTCAGAGTTGGGGAACATTGTCAGAGCAGAAGGAAGCAAGTTTTCTTCCAGGACAACCTTGCACTTGGCTTGATTCATGCATCCTTCATAAAGACAAATCTCCACGATTCCAGCCTTGCTGAAGCACCCCCAGATCATCACCGATCCTCCACCACATTTCACAGTGGGTGCGAGACACTGTGGCTTGTAGGTCTCTCCAGGTCTCCATCTAACCATTAGACGACCAGGTGTTGGGCAAAGCTGAAAATTGGACTCATCAGAGAAGATGACATTACTCCAGTCCTCTACGGTCCAATCCTTATGGTCTTTTGCAAACCTCAGCCTGGCTCTTCTTTGCTTATCATTGATGAAGGGCTTTTTTCTAGCTTTGCATGACTTCAGCCCTGCCACTAGGAGCCTGTTTCGAACCATCCTCGCCGTGCACTTCACCCCAGCTGCCGTTTGACATTCTTTTTGTAGGTCACTTGATGTAATCCTACGGTTGCTGAGTGACATTCGAATGAGCTGGCGGTCATCCCGATCAGTGGAGAGTCGTTTTCGCCCTCTGCCGGTCTGTAGCTTTGTTGTCCTCAATGTGTGCAGCTTGACCTTGTACTTATGAACCACCGTCTTTGAAATTTTAAGGATGGAAGCAACCCGACGCTCACTATATCCCTCTGCCAGTAAAGCCAGAATTGAATCCTTCTTTTCCTCACTCAAAACTTTCCTTTTCAACTCTTTGGGCATGGTCAGTAGTTATTTTTTGATCCCAATTACTTTTGAGGTACTACTAGCACTGTTTTGCCATGCAGCTGGTCCTATTGCAAGAGGATATTTATGACCACAGGACTGGTGTAACGATCACTCTGCACAACTGAGAAGCAGTTGTACTGTCCTCCCTAAGGAGATACTACTGGCCCAATATCTATAACTATCTAGGTCAGCAAGAGTGACAGACAGCAAAAGCAGGGACGTCAGGGGTGTCAATTTCATGAACAAATGGTTTATTATTGTAAACTATAATGTAATAAATGAAATATAATGCCAACAACTTATTACAGATAACAGTTTGTTAAGTGGAACGTACAGGTGAGTAAGATAGTACAGTGAATTAAACAAAAATCCAAACAAACCAACACTAAAGCGAAATGAATGCGGTGTCTGGTGGGCCTCCAATAAACCCACACACACACACACACACACACACACACACACACACACACACACACACACACACACACACAACACCAATATACAACTAACACACGGACAGGCAAAAGAGACAAAGGTGAATGAATAAGGATATGGGGAAAACAATTCCAGAGACAGTCTTGATGGCAATGGATGATAAATTAAATTCAGGCCTAACAAGTCCAGTGAAGTAATGCACATGAAATCCAAAGTAACAAAAGAATAAACCAAAACTACAGGATCCAAAGTATCAAAGTAAAGTAGAAAAAACCAGCAAACAGAAAAGGAATAATCTCACCCAAATTAATGAAGTCCCGAACAGAGTCCTGTACTGATGAGGATGGATGAAGGTTGATGAAAAAATAGCGATCGTAGAAATGGCGAGTCTGTTGAGTAGTTCCGGGTTGAGTGGTGAACAGCCGTTTGAAAAATATCTGGAAGATCAGGAACAAAATGGAGACTGAACACACTAACAAAAAACAAACCCTGAACAGACATTGAACAGCAACTAAACTTAAACAAGTAACAGTGTAAACAAAAAAGAAAGGTTTAGACAAAGTACAAGACTATGAAAAGAGTAAAGGGATGCACCAGGATTTATCTAAAATAGTTCAAGTTACTCTGTTAATTAAGTAATATGCTATTTGTTTGTAAATGGATTCCTAAAGAGAAAATGGAGTCCTCCTTGGCCTAGCAAGTCAGCTTTAATATTGGTACTGGCTTCCAAGGAGCTCTGAGATTGGAGGAGTGGATATCTGAATCAGCCAATGGGGGGAGAGGATGAACAGAGGGTGATAGCAAGGAACTATGGGAAAATGAGTTTAACCTGGCCAGGCTACTGTCCCTAATTAAAGGGACAGGTGGGTGAAACTTACACCCACTTCATGGAGCAGGTGAATTGCTACAGTGGTTTTCATACTTTTCCTCATTAAATAAGATTTGGTTCAGGTGATCCCCTAATCAGTATCTCATTCAGTAGAATGAGGTGTGCCTGTGTTGGAATTCAACAGACACTGGAATGAAATGGCTGCCATACATGTAGAGATGCTGATTTAAGAACAATTTGCAGTGGTCTCAATTTTTTCCAGAGCTATATATATATATATATATATATATATATATATATATATATATATATATATATATATATATATATATATATATATATATATATATATATGCAGCTAATAATAATGATGCATAATATACAGTACTTGCATAACAGTAAAAGCTCACTCACAAAATTGAACAGCCAACAGTATTTAAAAAACAACAATAAACCTTCTGTCACAAAATTTAACAGTAAGTGCAGCACTTGCTTCACGTAACCTAACACTGGGTGTTTTACAGCTTTATTTTGCAACAAAATGACATATAAATAATAGAAACACTGTGGTCACATTTAAAGGTTGCAGCAACTATAAAAAGTTGTGGTCTGTGTTAATAGTTTTGGTTTCCAGAACAAATTCAAGGCCCTCCATTTTCTTACAGCCTTAAGTTAGGGTGGAATTGGGTGCTTAATGTTAACCCTCTAACTTTGCACTGTGGCAAGTTTTGTAGGAATTGCCCACAGATTTGCATGTTCAATTGACTTGCAATGTTGTGAAAGCATGGAGAGTTTCATGATGCCATCTTGTGCTGTTAACCCTATCTGGATCCTTTTCTCCCCTATACTTAACTTTTTTTTTTTTTCCCCTGTTTTTTGCTCTCATGTACAGGCTACACCAACCGAGAAATGGTTCCTGAGTTATAATCAGTGTTGCAAACTTTTCAGCTATGAAACTTGCCAGATCGGCCTTATAAAGTCGCTATTTTAAAACAAAAGCTGCCAAACAATCATAGTATGTAGACACAACAACAGCTACACATAGTAATGCAGTGGTGTAGTCCTGAAACTAGAAGTACCGGAATGCTAGGCGGGGTGGTAGAAGAACGAGCGATCCGATGTAACGCAAAAATGGTTCCCCCCGGACTAAATTTCATAGATCAGCCTATGAAAAATTGTTATAGCAACGTCAAATGTAACAGGCTACGTGATGCATTTTGAAATACAGAATTATCACAATCAAACGGCTGCGCTCCAAACCCCAAAGTCAGAATAAAAATCATGAGAGCAGAAACATGGATAAGTTAATGCAATATCACAACTATGTCAAATATTGAAGCATATATTTATAGTCTTAACATGAATGACACCAACAACAAACAACAATATTTTTAGCCTTCTTAAAGGAGCCATTCCATGTCTCTCGTGGACAAAAAAAGCTAACAAAAGTAAAAACGGTAGCCTGATATTTACAGAAAATAAAACAAAGGAAGCATCATCTTTATTTTACATTGCTAGATTTTCAAATTATTTATAGCATGTACAGTTAAAGGAAATGTTAATCACTCATCTTCACATTTAAAGTTGGTCTTAAATGTCTAGGTGATATGGTTGTGAATATCAAATGAATATTGAACTTTAAACCAACTTTATCACTGGCGACACCATGTTGCTGGTTTGTTTAGAACCAGGTTTGTGGTTGTTAAGCCTGTTGCTATGCAAATGACGCATTGACTTTCCTTGCGTATTCAAATGGGGCAGGGCAATATTGGATTTAATTTTAATTACCCCGACAATGAGTCTAAAAGGACTGAGTGATTTTAAAGGGATGTTGCTAATACAGGATAATCTAAACGTTTGGCGATTTTATATCTCCGAAATTCTCAGATGACTGTCCTGGAAATTGCTACATTTGTAGCTAGTCGCTTTGGACTTTTTTTTTTTTTGGAAATCACCAATTATTTTTTTCTCATTTTCTCTCCAGTTTGGAAAATTATTTTTATTTCAACCTGGCTGACCGCTGCCACACCCGCGCTGTCTCGGGAGAGATGACGACCTCCAAAACATGTGCCATCATCTGTCCGCTTCTTTTCAATCTGCAGGCCCACCATGCAGTCACCTCAGAGCTGCAGCATCGGAGGACCACGCAGCTCTGAGTAACTTACAGGCAGACCCTTAGGTGCCTGGCCAGTCTACAGGAGTCGCTGGTGCGTGGTGAGCCGAGGACACCCTGGCCGACCTAAGCCCTCCCCACCCAGGCCGCCCCCTGGGAGCTCCCATCCATGGTCAGCAGTGGAATAGCCTGGACGCGAACCAGAGATCCTGCACTCCACGCGGAGGGCCTTTACCAGATGCACCACTCAAGAGCCTCATAAAGTTGTTAGATTTAGCGACAAACATTCGCTAAGTTGGCAACACTGATTATAATAATAAAAAAGATAAAAATAACATCCTGGACTTTAACAATGAAATCCTTTCAGCAAGGAATCCCGCCACTGAAGTAGTATGCTTGTTGCATGAGATGTTTGCTGACTGGGTCAGCAAAACTGTGTAAGTGACATCAGGCCACTGTGGGATCTGTAGTTCTGGAGGAGCCTGTAAAAACAATCACTTAGACATGCGCTCCCATTTGAACTACAGCTCCAAGAATGCATACCAAATGGCTTGATAAGGGTTGTTTTGTTAAAACAACGTGACAGTGCATTCACAAATGCAACAGAGTATCCAATTTTACTAGTCAATAAAAACTAAAATAATAATAAAAAAAAAAACATGTCAGACAGTAATACAAGGTCAATGAGCATTTAAATATATTTCAGTGAGGATGGGAATCAAGAATGCCCACCAAGGCTTTCAGGTTTATTAGGCAGCTGATAGAGCACTACACTGACTCCCAGGGTGACACACACTCAAGCAAAGGCAAACACAGGACAGGTTCAACAATAGATATCATGAACAAAAACCAAAGCAGTGAAATAACAACACAAAGAACATTTTCCCCAAAACATTTCAATTTCCCAGCATCCTTTGTTCCTAATTAGCATGCCACCCTCTTTCCAGGAGTGTCTGACCTCCAGGCATGGCACCCAATCCACCAACAGGTGGTAACGGCGAGTCAGTCAGAGCAATTTAAACAGTTGATGAACACTAAACACAAAAGTACGGCAGTGATGCTTCCAGCATTCGTAGCAGTTGTTATTATTATTATTATTAGTAGTAGTATTTTTACTCCCTCACTCTCTCCCATTCCTTTGCCCTGAACACACAACCCAGAGTGAGTGAAACGTGCATCTATATATATATATATATATATATATATATATATATATATATATATATATATATATATATATTACTGTTGTGCTGGATTCAATTCAATCCCAGTGCTCACATACTATTTCATACTTTAAATGCATTGTTTTTGTAATCACCGTGCCTAAATACAACTACATTGCCTGTAGGAAGTATTCACCCCCCTTAGGTGTTTTTACAGTTTGTTTTGTTACAACCTGAAATCTTGATTTATTTAAATGTGATTTTTTTTTTTCCCTATAATTTACACAACCTACTCAACACTTTGAAAAGGCAAGATAATTTTTATTTTAAAAAACTGAAATGTCTTGGTTAAATAAGTATTCACCAACACAACCATACCCAACCCCCCCCCAGTCAATACTTGGTAGAACCACTTTTGGCAACAGTTACAGCTGTGAGTGGATTTATAGCTGGATCGTGCAATATTCGCCACTCTAGGACATTCACTTTCTTGTTTTTAAGCCACTTGCTTTGGCTGTGTGCTTGGGGTCATTGTCCTGCTGAAAGGTGAATCTCCATCCCAGTCTTAGGTCTTTTGCAGACTGAAGCAGGTTTTCCTCAAGGATTTACCTATATTTAGCTCCATCCATTTTGCCTTGTACCCTGACAAGTTTCCCAGTCCCTGCTGATGAAAAGCATCCCCATAGCATGATGCTGCCACCACCATGCTTCACAGTAGGGATGGTGTTACCTGGGTGATGTGCTGTGTTGGGTTTGCGCCAGACATAACGCTTTGCATTTAGGCTAAGTAGTTCCAATTTTTGTTTCAACGGACCACAGAATCTTTTGCCACAACATTCTCCCACATGCATTTTTGCAAATTCCAAGCGGGAAATAATCATTATAACTGCAGTTTAACACCACACTGTAGTAAAATTACATTGGAGCTGCAGTCTGACTCCCACTGCAGTACAGTCCAAGTGCATACAGCAGTTTAATACAACAATAATACACATTGGACGCAGTTTAACACCACACCCCAGTAAAATCACACTAACTGCAGTTTAACATTACATTTACTAGAATCACTTAAAAACAAGTTCAAACTTTTGTGAAGAATGAGCAATATGTTAAACCAATGCTCTCAATTGTAATTACATTTATGTTTCATGTTCATGATTTATTTTTTACTGTTAACGAAGATTGCATCATAAATGTTTTATTAATAGATGATAATTACTGTTTTATGGACAAATTATAAGAGGCACTTTAAGACCTTGTGAAATTAACCTTATGTTTTGTCCATAAAAATTTGTTTAAATTGACATAGAGCTCCTACGTTACGTTAAGTAAGATTCCACCTTAAGAACACTTCATTTCTTATCTTACAATTATGAATCATGGATTTCAAAAACTCTGTAGATACAAACGATCAACATTGTTTTACTATATTGCTAGAAATACTGAGTTTGCACTCTTTGCAATAACATGTCTAATAAAATGTGATCAAATGCAGCAGACATGTATGGAACACCTCCACAGAAGTTGTGCAGTTTTTAATAAAAATCATAAACAATCTCCTCAAAAAGCAAGGAAATTCAACGCAAAAAACTATGTTAACGCAGCTTTTAGGGTTTAACTCATCTCCACAAAAGAAAGGAAATGTGGCGTTATGGTTTTTAATCCTAACTCACCATTCCCACCCACACAAAAACAGCCAAAGGAACCAGACAACACACGTAACCACAGACTGTCATCATCAAGTAAGACATAGAACATGCAACCCTGAAGTGGGTGTGTATGTGTGGAAGTGTACATGTATATCCATTGCTACAGCATCGCTGAACCATGATGATGGATGTTTCTTGTGTCATCTGGAAAGAGTTGCATGTTCTATGTCTCACATGTTCTATGTCTTGTTAGGGTTAAAAACTCTAATGCCACATTTCTTTGCTTTTGTGGCAATGAGTTCAACCTGAACAGCTGTATTAACACCCCAAGTGCAGGGTTTAAAAGGCGTGCAGCCAGTATGTTCTAGGCTACTGTGGAAATAAGTCTGTGTGCGTTTGTGCAGCTGTAGAAAGGTAGTGCAAAACCTTTTATAAATTGTGTAAAAACTGCGGTTTTTGTGTTTGTTTGTTTTGTTTAACAGGTAAACTGCTCAGCTGTCCTGTTTCATAGTTTAGGTTCCTGTTCTTGTGTTTTAGTTATTGCTCGAGTAGAGCTAGGTGTTTGTTTTCATTTATTGTTATTTTGTATTATTAAATATAGTGCGTAAGCACTTAAACTTCAAGTTTACGTGTCCTGGGTCTACTTTTAAAGGGGCATCGAACCACAGGGAGTGCAGCCGGTTGACTCTATATATATATATATATATATATATATATATATATATATAATCAATATTATATATATATATTATATCTATATATATATATATATATATGCACCACCGATGGTGGCTGTGGGTGTTGGTACTAATTCGATGCGATTTATTTTAAATGTAGCTACTGATACTGTTGTCTATGACTATGACAATGGTTAAAGTTTTACCATACACAAACATGATGTATTTGTACTAAATAAAATAAATACATAATACAAATTGTTTATTCTGCGTCGTATGACAACGTGTTGTATTGACAAACTACAACCCATATATATATATATATATATATACAAGTAATGCAGCATATTTAATAACATTTAAGATTTTCTAATATTGTTTTTAGATTCTGAAGCTGCAGGCCTGTATGCAGAATCGCTCATTTTAAATTTTAATGTTTAGTTTAGCAATGCAATGAAGCGTTCCTAAATACCTGGAAGTGTTGTGACAATAGTGATGTTTTTGCTGAGTCAGCGCTCAACAGTACCGTTGAATTTAGGTATGAATACATATATTAGCTCAGTGAGCTAGCTGCCCAACATTTTGATATGTTGTACATTTCTTTCCCAAGGGTTTTTGACGACATTACAACTACTTGTTACTGTTTATATTCAAATCCATGATTTATTCTTACATGATGTATTGGTATTCTCTATGACATTATTTTTACTTATATCTTTAAATCTATATTAATTCTAATTAACATTATTTTAAATAAACTTTTAAATATTTATATTATCATGCAATGCTGGCTCTGAGCAGCCTTGATTTGGCGCATCAGCATGCATGACTTGAATTCATTTTGTTTATTCATTTTATTACTGAATGTAATTTTGTTACGAGGGACACTTGGATACAAGGATTTTACATCCATGAAAAATAAAATTGTATTCTCTGGAAGGTTATGCTTTAGTGATTCAAGTCTTTTTAAAAATTGTGATGTATCCTCAACATAGCTTGATAATTTCTCAACATGTGACCCAAGTTGTTTTTTTGACTATTTCAGCTATTATGTGTGTTGGATTATCAATTGTGCTGACAATCATTCACATAGGGTGATTTTCTTTGTGCATTTTAGGATTTCCTCTTGCTATACCTGTTCTTGCATTATGTGACTGCATGTATTTTTTAAATTCTTTTGATATAATGCCTTTATTGTATACTCTCTCCACAATTTCCTTAACCTCTTTTACAGATTTATTGATCTTATTCATTTTAACTTCATCATATGTATACGTATTCTTTAATTCACATTCTACAGATTTCATATAGTCGTCTGTGTTCATTATCACTATTCTCGAAGCTTTATCTTTCTACTTATATCATCATCATTTAACAACTAAGTCATAGATTGTTCTTCAATATTGGATAAATTAAGTTTACATTTTTTCATCAGCCTTACATTAATTTATTGTTTAACTACTTCAATATACATAACTAACCACTTGTCTCTCCCATCCCGAGGAGTCCAAGTGCTTGTACTATTTTGTATTTTATTGTTTACTTTAAACTGGTTTATTTTTACTGCTTTTAGATGTATTTTGATTGTCTTTCTTCATTGTCACAGTATTCAGTATTCATTCTTCCGGTTTCAGTGTCTTTAAATACAATAACTGAGCAATGGTTATTGTTGTATAAAAGATTAATTGGATCTATCTTAATTTTTATAGTTTCATTTGTGCCTTCGTATTTAAAAGTATCCTTTTTCTTGAAGTCTATGTATACGTGTATGGGTCTATTTAGGAGGTCTACAGCTGCCAGAACTTCTGCCTCTGTAGCCCAAGAATCTATACTCCCGTCACTTAACTTAATTTTTTCAATATGGGTCACTGAGTCGTTGTACATTTCATATCGTTTTATATTGCTTTCCATTAGTTCTATTACATTATGTCTAATTGTTCGATGGTCATTTTGTGAACCATATAAACTATGCTGTAACCGTAATAACTATTATATTCACATTGCTCAAGCAATCTAATCGAAAGTGTTTCAACAGTGTTTTCCTTATTCACGTTTTTGGTTTTGATTTGAAATTTTTATTTTTTCTAGATCTATTTTGTAATCCCGGTTGATCTATTAATTTGTGTAATTTCATTAACTTTTTGTTATTCAAATGTTCTAGTTTTTTTGTTCAAGGTTTTCTACTTTACTAAGTAACAGTCTAATTTCTGATGGAGGGAACATGCAATTTATGTCATTTATAACTATCTCTATTTCATTATTTATTTCTCTTATGCATTTTGTCGATGTTAATTTAGCCTCCTGCATTACCTTAAATGAAGTCTCTTTCAATATCTGGTTTACATTTAATCTTTCTGCTTCATTAGTATTCATGTTTATGCTTATCTTTGTCTTAAAAACAGTTGGAACTACTGCATTAGCTATACAATCATCTATAAAGTTATGATGACTGTACTTAGCTCTCTGTGCCATCAGTCTCTTAAGTTTGTTATCCGCCTGTCTCACCCTCCTGGATTGGTGTAATACTCCAGTCCACCTCTCACTTACTCCATTCATTTCCTTTGCAGTATAATATTATGTATAAAATACAATAATATATTTTAGCTCAAAGAGCTAGCTGCCCAACGTTTGAGTCTGCAATACATATTTCATATCTGAGTCAGTCAAAATAATGAGAGGCAAGGTTGGGTAGTAAATATGACTTTATATACTGTAAAGCCATACATATTTGCAAGCCTTTTATTATGTGTTTTGCATATGAAAAAAAACGTAAACATTTTTTAAGTAATATACTACTAACAGTGCAACAGGTTGCCAACATTTCTGGAGCAAAATAGGTTTTATGGGTGTGATTCACCAAATATTTTGTTTGCAAATATTTATGGTTTACAGTATTTTGTTTAAATATAGCTGATACAGCATAAATAACTGAACAACATAAATAAACAGACAATGTTTTTGATGTTCATACCGCAAGTTTTTTTCTTTCTTTTGTTGTATGTGTTGTAATTCATTTTCTGTTAAGTCACAATCGGTGTTCAGCAGTCTTTTCATTCAACCATTTTATCTTGTTGTTGGAGTGGAGGTGGGGGGGGGGGGGCATTCCATTGAAAAGGGGTGGGGCTGACAGTGACGGGAACCAATCACATGGCAGATGGAGACTATTGCGCATTGATGTAAGGATGTTAAGGCAATAGTTGAATCTATTTCGATTCCAATCACAGAACAAAAATTCCAACCAGTCACACAGTACAGAAATGTTCATTAATCATCAACAAAATGAGAATCTTTTAAAAATAAAAAAAACCCTGCAGTTATCTCCACGTACATGAACACCTACTAAGAGAACACTTTGCCTAAGGGAACACCCTTGTGGTGAAGCAGATTTTTCCCATTGTACTGCATAGGAACCACTTATCTGAGGTTCCTATGGAGTATATTAATACAAATCTCTATCAGTTTATTAGCAACCACGTAATGGGATTCACCTGTTTAACTTTTTGTTAAATAAAGTTAAGCATGTTGTTAAATAAAGAATTATACAGGAAAACAGATCAAGTAAAGATTTTAAAAGCACCGGTATCAGACTAACATCAGGTCATGAAATAATTAATAGAAATCTTTTCTCTTTTAAAAATGACAGATCACTGTATTTAGAATGGGATCAGAAGGACATCAAGACATTGACTTAGCCATCCTGACAGCTCTTCTGAAAGGTAACGTTCCTAAGGCAAATTATTTGGACTCTTTAACTAATCCAGGGGAAGTTGCTCAATCTGGTGCAGGCCTGGAGAACATGTTTCATTTTAACTTCATTGCTCTAGATCAGTCTGTCATCTCTCATGAGAGAATTGTCTGAAACTATTTATCATTAAGATTACAAGGAAGATATTTATTTGCTTAATTGGCAAGATAGCTAGTCACTAGTAATGTGTATCCCTCCCCATTTGTTTTCATTTCTTCCTTTTTATTTTTTGCATTTCACTGGTTTTAACAAACCCTCAACACAACATTAGTAATACCTACACAAGTTGCTAGCTACAAATTGCTCCTCATTTCACAGATGTGGACCTGGCTTACAGGCATCCACCAGTGTTAGTTCAGTCATTTTGGATGGTACTAATATAACATTGTGTGATGCAACTAAAATATGTTATTAGGTAAAAGATTTTAAGGCTGAACAATTGTGAATTACCAATTTAGCTTGTTCTTAAAACAAGCGCAAAACAGACAAGGCATGTTTTGAGAATAATGGTTTAATAATGTGTACTACTGATGCCCTCTAGTGTTGTCACAGATAATATAGCTGTCGTTTTTATTTTTTGTTATTCCTTTTGTGAATTACTGTAAAAGAAATTGTGATTTGAGCCAAATAAAACTTGTCATGTTTGGATAACAGTTTATAACAGTTATCGCCCACAGATGGAATCCTGCTGCACTCAATAAATGTGACAAACTTGTTTTAATCAAATCTGTTTGCTATCATCCAGAGTGTTTCAAGCTCATTAAAATATCCTCAGTGATGCTAGTACAAAAAGAAACTTAAGATAAGGTACTGTAGGCAAATGTTTCGACACAGTGGGGTCTATTAAATGTAGCCAAATGAAATCTAAATACCGCCACAGTTTAGATTATTAACATAATGTAATATAATGTAGTGGATCAAAAATCTAACGCTGCAGATGAGTATATTTCTGTGTAAGTACTCAGGAGTTTAAAGTTGTATTTAAATCTCTAAAGTAAGAATATCTTTTTCCACAGCACCTAATGTATGAAATCAATGGCACTCACTGCATTTATTTTATTTTTTTTAAACAGGAGCCAATGCTTCAGCGCCAGATCAGCTGAGCTTAGCCTTGGCATGGAACAGAGTTGACATTGCACGGAGTCAGATCTTTATTTATGGACAGCAATGGCCGGTAAAGTATACAACACAAATATTTCTGGCACCCCAAACTGTGTCCAAATATAAAATGTAATGAGGTCAATATAATTTAGAAGAAACTGCTTATCTACAGGGAGATTGATGTTATTTTTCTGAAACCAACTGAAGCATACCCTATCTTCAGAAGTTAAGGCATTGCAGTACTCAGTGAGGCTACAGTTTGAGTTCTGGTACTAGTTCTCCATCAATGGATGTGTTCTCAAACAGTAACACTGAGTACCATAATACCCTGCTGAACCCCAGTGTGTTTATCTAGATAATATTCTGACAGCAGTCAGAATTTGGCACCTACACCCAACATAACTAGATGGCATACATTTTGGACACTGGTACTCTAGTAGCCATATAACGTTAAACGTTATATTCAGCATTATTACAGAAGTACAAGAAACCTAATGCAATGTATTGTTTTACAGGTGGGTTCCTTGGAGCAATCCATGCTGGACGCTCTGGTGCTGGACAGAGTGGACTTTGTCAAGCTGCTGATAGAGAACGGGGTCAGCATGCATCGTTTCCTCACCATCTCCAGACTGGAGGAGCTGTACAACACGGTAGTCTATTAAACTAAAACACATGGTTCATCAAAGCCAGTTACAAACCCAGCCCTGGTGGTCATGGGTTGGAGCTAGATGAAATCCCAGAGACGACTTGACCACAAGCAAAAAACTGTATTTCTCATAACTTTCTCTGTAATGATTTGGCTTACTTCAGTTATCTAACCATAGACTCAAATAAAATTATGTTTAGAATTATCATTAACAGTCCTTTAAAAGCACTTTCTCACCTATAATTTGCTTACCATTGTATATTATGTAATATACCCAAGATTAAAATACAATAACTGGTCCTTGAACAACAGCCGACTGATAATAAAATGTGGAAATACTGAGATTACAAATTAATAGTGTTACCTGGATTGTTCTTTATTTTCTTTTTTTAATTTTTTTTAGAGACACGGTCCATCAAACACTTTGTACCATCTTGTCAGAGATGTCAAAAAGGTAGGTATTATCTCTAATGGTAGGTCAAACTGCTAACCCTTTAGTATTTTCATGTGCACATAGGGTTAGTGATAGTGATGTTTAACTGTGCCATCCTATACGATAGTTTATGTTGGCTATCTCTGTGCTTTTTGTAGTGAGCCTGCTCTAAAGAGTATAGTCTCATACAAGTGATTGTCAGTGTGGCTGTTAGGGAAGCTTTGTTTCCACTGCCTAATGCTACAGGCTTTCGCTGCCCAGAGCTAGCCACCAAAATCAAAAGAGCATTTCAGTGCGTTTTTCCAAAACTGGCCAACCTCAGAAATTCGTGCCATGCATCAGAGATCACTGGAAGATTGTGGGATCTTATTGTGTTTTGTTTTAAAGAAACCAGCAGTAATAAATACATTTAGCCATAGGCTCCTGTGGTTAACAGTGTGCAGGTGCAGGAGTGATGCGGTGATTAATAACAGACAGACAACGATAATCCCGGTGCAATGGTAGTATACAAGGCTGTGTACTACACAGTTTAACCCAATGGTTCAGTCTCGAAACAATAAACACAGTCTTTAATACACCCGCAATATATAAACAAGGTTACCAGTCCAAAGTGAGTGCTGTAGAGCTCGTGGTGCAAATACAATTTATAGTGAAACAGCTGTAGTGTTGTCCAGGTTTTGTGCTGGTCTGTAGCGACAGCTCCGGATCGTGTTAGCCATCTAATAACAACAAACAAGTATAATTAGACACGACAAACAAACAAAACACTCACCATATTCAATACGGTTCTCCTTCCAGTTCAGCGTTAACCATAATAAAGGAACAGATTACTTCGCTACGTCCCCTTATATACTGGCAATCATGAACCCTTGGTTAACGATTGCAACCGCTGCCACATCGTTTCCCTTCCGGGTCAGTGTGTTAGTTTACTGTAGTGTACTGTAGCTCCGCCCCCTTTCTTGATGGCTGACTTCCGCCTAACCCTGGGCATCCTGCCCAGGGCACTCTGTTCCCTTTCCACATCGCCCTCACAGGTCAGGAGGGAGATTTATCACTAAGAATCATTCTGTCTCTGTCACAGCTCAATATAAATAAAAGATTTTCTGGTTAAGAAGGAGAGCACATCCAAGCAAAGTCAAGTTTTGTCATTGTGTTTAGAATGAATTAAAAAAAATCAAGGCGACTTCAGCCTTTTGTCTTGTGTCCGAAGCAGGACAAACATTGTTCAGTTTAACAAAGTTCTGTTTTAGTGAATACAATAAAGCTTAAAGAAAAACAATAAAGAATGTCATATGCATGCTTTACCTATTTGAAAGAAAATCATCCAAAATGGTTTTCCTGCTGGCTATGTGATGACACACTTTCTTTGTGCCAATTTGACTACATAGTATAAGAAATGAAATCTGACCACATAGCTGCACTCGGCTGCTTGGGAAGAAGTAGAAACACAACACCTTGTTTTGTTGCCCTGAATAACAGTAGCCAGGAGCATCACGCAATGGAAATGTTGTTGTCAAACACTAACTTTAATAGCTAATTTTCTTACTGTGTTGGCCTGGTTTACTTTAACCACAAGAAAAAAAAAAAACTGTGTGGGGTTTTATAGTTTTATGCAGCATCTTATTGTTGCCATTTTTTATATAAAGTAAAACAATGCCCCTGTGAAGTACATATTGTATCAGAAGGTTGAATCTTAGGTGACTAATAACTGACAATGATAAATAGCAAACCTTACACTCCCCAAACAAGTTATTTAACCATTGCATAAAAGAGCCTGGCAATCTAGCGGAGTAGTTTGAAAACCTTTTGCATCATTATAGCATCTTATATCATCTTATCATCAGGACAATGAAGACAGACACTAAGACAGGAGCTAATCTTTATAATATTAACATATAAAAAACAGTCAGAGGGAAACAGTGCTCAAAATACAGGGAATGATGCAGTCAATTACTGCTTAAATTAACTGTGTGTTTCTCTAGGGGCTACCCCCTTCCCAGACCAGTTACAATATTAAGTAGAGTATATTTGTTCAAATTTAGAGGAATTTACTTGAATTATTTGCCAGCTTGTATCATCATTCCATTATTACATATTTCATCCATCAAAATAGTATTACAGTAGCCTTTCCATTGCTATCATTTGCATTTCAGGCCCTGTCCACACTTTGCCTTTAAACCAACTTAAAAATGCAAAATATGGTTAGCATCTACACTGAGCAGCGTTTAATACCGTACTCAAGAACTGGACCTCAGGGGTAGTCTGGTAGGTTTGTCAGAAGTGGGGATGCTGCAATACCAAACTATATTTTTTGTGTGTCGTGAAATATCCCAAAATGCTTTGAGATATGTTTTGGTGCATGAACAATACACATATAGTAGTCAAAAAGAGAGGTTTTTTTAAGTTATTATTTTGTTTTGTTTCTTTTCAATTAACAACATAATTGCAAGTGTTTCTGCGCGTTATAACGTGTTACTGGACTTTATTCTTTTCACCTGCGTTCATCACACACCAGTTTCTGCTGCCTCCAATTTAAGGATTGCCTCTGATTCATCTTCCCTGCCGGTGTGAGTGGCAGCATGCACGACAGTCGTGTAAGAATATATGGAAAGGACAGGTTGTTTTGGGGTGTTATTTTATTAGATAGTTAGTTGTGTATTTTAAATGTTTATAATTCTTTATTTGCTTTTATATGTCTTTTCATCTGTCATTTCTCTACGTATCCTCATTTTTCTTTTTCTATTTTATTTTTCCTTCTTATAAGAAAAATTTTAACATTTTGAATTTTGTATTTTTATATCTTGTTTAATTTCTGTAAGTTGCTTTGGATAAAAGCGTCTGCTAAATAATCCAATGAATAAAAATAAAACAGGCTTCTGAAGGAGTTGAGAATGGCTATCTGTATTAAATCCCACAGTCCATTGCGCTGCTAGGCACTGTAACCAAACTATTTTAATAGTGTTTGTATGCATTAAGCCCGACTAAACATGAAACAGTACTTTAGTGTGGACGCTTTCAGCTGTTATGAACTTTTATACACAGTTACAAGCCATTGTAAGTAAGATGTCACAGTGGATTTTATTGTGATGGGTAACTGTATTCTAGAAAAACGTGTTGCAATAACATGGAAATGTATAATTTAAAAAGAATTTAAGCAAAAATCTTTTTCAGCAAAACTTTGCTATTGTGGATGAGGAAAAAAGTTACAAGAAATACATGTTTACAATTATTTTTTTCAGCAATTTTTTTGCAAAACTAAAAAAAAAAAAAAGCTAATTCAAATGTATTTATAGCCTGTGGTGCAATAATAGTATTGTCTACAAGTTGCGAGAAATTTCAATATGATAATGCAAAGTGAACTGGCTGGACGTGGGACTGGGGTTTCCATTTCAACCATAGGTCGAGTATTGCAGTCGAGTGCAGTCGAGTCACAGGCCAAGGAAAAAAACATTAACAGTTGTTACATTTGGAGAAAGTCTGGTGAGGCATACAAAGAAAAGAACATCATACCTACTGTCAAGCAAGGAGGTGGTAATATCCTTGTCTGGGGCTGTTTTTCCTCCAATGGCACAGGAAATTTAGTTAAAAACAGATTCCATAGCATACCAAAAGATATTGGGCAATCATCTGAAACCATTCGCTACAAAACTTAGTTAAAGCGCAACTGGACTTTCCAACACAACAACGGTCCAAAGTACACATCAAAATCTACTTTAGAATGGTTGAAGAAGAAGAAAATCAAGGTTCTGTAATTGCTTAGTCCAAGTCCCGATTTAAATCCAATTGAGAATCTTTGGTATGAGTTGAAGAAGGCTGTGCAAAAGAGAAGTCCCCAGAATATGGATGAACTGGAACAATTTTGCAATAAAGAATGGTCAAAAATCATTAAAGAATCATGCCAAAAGCTCTTTGACAAATATCCTACCCGTTTAAAAGGGGTTATTATTGTTAAAGGTGCCTCAACTAGCTATTCATTTCATTTTCTATGTCAGCGTATGAATACTTTTGAATGACTATTTTTGCTCATCTAAAAAGCAAAACTTTTGCTACAAAATATTTTTCCTATAATCTTTTGTTTGAGAAATTTCTAGAAATTATAAATTCATTGTATGAGCTAAATTAAGGGTGATGTGCATGCACACCAGTTGTTGGCTGCATTTTGCAATAATTTACTAACATTCTGAATACCTGTTTTCAACAGGATGACATGATGCTTTTGTGAATTAGAATCAGCTGAGGTTTGTTTTCATTAAAAATGTCTTTGAAGTGTTCTTTGATATGCTATCACAAGGATATACTATATTCTGTGTGCAATTATTGACCCTTAGTGATCTATTTATTCAGCGCTCGTCAGGCGCGTCTGATCCAATTTATTTTCACAAGTGCTGTTTATTTTACACGTGCTGTTTAAAATAATTTTCAGAGCAAAACAGGTTTAAAAGGCACTGAATCGCAAAAGTACACTAAGTACTGCATCTCCAGCTAAGCCCAACCCCTTTTTTCACATACCTCTTTATAGACGTACACTGATAAATCCTCTCCTGATCACTCTTTTTATCACCAAATTCCTCAATAATGCGATCCATGTCATAAATTTATTACTATAACATCTGAAAAATGTCCTTTATATTTTTTGAGCGCTGGATGCAGAAGCAGCTGTCTCCTTTATTTATGTCCGTGTTACCTCTGTGGTGCATGGGACTATCAGATACTCACTTTTTCTGGAGAAAAAACAAATAGAGATCTGTGCTTTACATCTTTTTGATGATGTCGGACAGGGTCCGACATCAGACTGGAAAGGAAAAATTGTAATTTCGGAAATGGTCTGGCATAGGACCGCAAAGGGTTAAGAAAATGCACATTATATAATAGTCTATTAAATTAATAGATAGCTAGTAGATATAATGTTACAGATATGTATTTAATATGTATCTATATTTGTTTGATAGATCTATATAGTGATGGAGTGTACTCTCCTATCGAGAATTTAGAGGTTTTAGGAGCCTGGGGGATAGGAGGGGATACTACATCTTAGGAAACTTAGGATTCTTGGAATTACCAGGAGGCCATATTGGTAAAGGCCTCTTAAAGAGAATAATTTATTATATGATTAGCTTCAAGAATAAAAAACCCAAAGTTAGAGATTGGAGACAAAGTTTGTGTGTGGACTGTGAACAAAGTAAAAGAGGTGAAATAAAACAAGAGAATGGTTTTGTTTGGAGACTGGTAAACGACTTAGCCATCCAGTAAAGTTAAACTTGGGAAAAGTTTAGTGATAGCTCCAGGAGTTAGGTTTTGTTTTGTTGTATCAGAAATAAACACACAGGCAATATCCTGTTTCAACAGAAAGCAATTGTGTGAGTGCTTTATTTGTCACAACAAGACAGCGCTAGTGAGAGCGGACACCTGGAACAGTACATACAAAGGTCAACTTCATCACATGTGGTACCAGAAGTGGGGTTGATCACTGAACCAGCACAGAGGAAAAAAAAAACGTTTTAAAATAATAATAAAATTGCCTAATAAAAGCCCTGTCAGGTTCCCTTCCTCCTTGAAGCTGGAGATGCTGGCGATTTTTTTTTTTGTATGCCATGCCATGAGTAAGCTAAGCTAAGGCAACTGTGCCTGTGTGGGTTGACTAAAGTTTTAGATAACTGGGATTACTAGGTTTCCCAGCACTGGGAGCTTCTTCTAGAAATGGAGAGGGAGTTGTTTCTACCAGAACCTGAGTTGCTGGAGCCAGAGATGTACCAGCAGCAAACTGAAGCATCTGTTAATATAGATCCCTGGTGTGAGGACTGGGGAGAATGTCCAAACCAAAAACAGAGAGGAAGGAGCTACCTGCCCAAGAGGTGGGAGCCTGAGCATCCACAGTCCAAGAGGGAAAGCCTGAGTGTCCACAGCCCAAGCGAATATAACTTATTTCAGTACATATAGCTTATTTGAGAAACAATTTTAATGCTATTAAATAAAATGAAAAACAGAAATAATAGGCCTTGCTGACTCATTGGGCACCAACACTGTTGAAATGACTGTCTGTGGGGAACTTTTAGTATATCTGCACTTGTGCCTTTCTGCAGCAAGACCGGAGGAGCAGATCTCAGATTACGGGAAACATGCAAGGAAATTTGCTGATCTCCAGATGTATTTCCTGCTATAGACACTATGCATCAGGAATTTTGTTGAGATGGGGATTAAGACTTGGATATTGCTTAGACTACACTGCTTACAGAGTGAGTGTCAGCTGCTTGCTTTTCCGCATCACTTGTCCTGTTGGGATAATAGGATTTATATTGTACTTTGTTTCCAGAAATTCTCCCTGCTGATGCCTTTATGTGATGACTTCCTCTGAGAGATTCTCTATTATATATGGATCAGAACAGTCTGGTGTCCTATACTGTAAACTACATGTTTATGCTTTTTAAGGATGTTTTTCACATATACCTCTTTCTGGTGATCCTGAGAGCTATACTAAGCTTTTGAATTTGTTGTGCTTCTGATGGTTATTGTTTGTTTGTTTGGCTTTGTCATATGTGGAATTATCTGGCAAGACCGTAGTTGACGGCTATAAGAAATATCACTGTAAATGGAATTGTTACTAAATATATTCACTTTCAAAATAATTATATTGAACAATTTCCCCCATTGGTCTAAATACAAAATCCTTCCACACCTTTGATTTGAGCAATACGTACTTAAATAAAATACAGTTTACTCTGCATGATTTTAATTGGATTCAGCCTATTTATGAAATTAGCAGAAACAAAAAACTTACCAGTAATTCATCAGGTACTTCTGAGGGAAATCTTGCATGCCTTCCATACATAAAAAGGTATTATTTTGTACTGGTGTGAATTTTTGATTTCTGATGATCTTTGACTAGTTTTGTCAGAGCCGTAAAATGAAGTAAATTTAAATAAATTATGGTTAAAGGAAATATGCAATAACTGAAATATTTAATCTGTACATGATAGCAGGGACAATTAAAACTGTATGTTATCAAATGCATAGCTCCTCTTTTCTACAAAACAAGTCAAAACAGTTTATCATCGAGGCCATTGCTTTAGGGGTGATAAGCAGAAGTCACACTCCAGGCAATTGACAGCAGTGCACAGATTGTGTTGTTAATCTGTAAATTATGACCAAAAAATTCTAGTAGTAAAACACATTTTATTTTTCCTTTTCTATAACTTAACACCAGAACAAGGATATATTCATACCTAGAAGCCCCGCAGCAGTCTTTCTGACGGCTGTATTCAAAACACTGTAAATAATATAACGAAAGGAGAAACAGTCAGATGTAATTTTTTTTTTTTTTTTATTGAGAATGTCATGTAAACATCTGAACAACCGAAGTGCATATATATATATATATATATATATATATATATATATATATATATATATATATATATATATATATATATATTGTAAGGTACCAGGGAGGGGGTTAAAATCCTTCCCTGCTAAAAACCTTGTGAGAATGCACATTTGGGTGTTATGGGGTTTAATTGTAATTGTTTTAATGACTTAGTTCATCCTCGGCACCTGATCGTAATTATAAATTAGAGACAGGTGCAGGGTATTTGGGAGGCAGCCAGACTGATCGGGGCTGCTGAGTGAAGAGCCCGACTGCGTGTGTGTCCAGTCGTATTGAAGGTGAAGTGCTGAGTGAAGAGCCCGACTGCGTGTGTGTCCAGTCGTATTGAAGGTGAAGTGCTGAGTGAAGAGCCCGACTGCGTGTGTGTCCAGTCGTATTGAAGAGAGTGTTGAGAGAAGCCTGTTTGTGTTTTGGTGTTTGTCAGGTAAACGGCTTAGCCGTCCTGTGTGTGAGTCAGGGATCGGCTGATGTATAGTGAGAGCTCCAAAAAGGAGTTAGGTGTTTATTTCTGTTTTGTTTTATGTTTATTAAAAGTGCGCGTCAGCGCTAAAGCAATTCCGTTTCTGTGTCCTGGGTCTACTTTAAAAGGGGCAACGAACTCCGTGAGTGCGAGGATCGTTTAGTTATGAATATATATATATATATATATATATATATATATATATATATATATATATATATATATATATATATATATATATACAGCTCTGGAAAAAATTATGGCAGCCATTCCATTCCAGTGTCTGTTGAATTCCAACACAGGCACACCTCATTCTACTGAATGAGGTACTCATTAGGGGATCACCTGAACCAAATCTTATTTAATGAGGAAAAGTATAAAAACCACTCCTGTGGTCATCACAATCCTCTTGCAATAGGACCAGCTGGATGGCAAAATAGTGCTAGTAGTACCTCAAAAGTAATTGGAATAAAAAAATAACTATTGACCATGCCCAAAGAGTTGAAAAGGAAAGTTTTGAGGGAGGAAAAGAAGGGTTCAATTCTGGCTTTACTGGCAGAGGGATATAGTGAGCGTCGGGTTGCTTCCATCCTTAAAATTTCAAAGATGGCGGTTCATAAGAACAAGGTCAAGCAGCACACATTGGGGACAACAAAGCTACAGACCGGCAGAGGGCGAAAACGACTCTCCACTGATCGGGATGACCGCCAACTCATTTGAATGTCACTCAGCAACCGTAGGATAGCATCAGGTGACCTACAAAAAGAATGGCAATCGGCAGCTGGGGTGAAGTGCACGGCGAGGACGGTTGGAAACAGGCTCCTAGGGGCAGGGCTGAAGTCGTGCAAAGCTAGAAAAAAGCCCTTCATCAATGAAAAGCAAAGAAGAGCCAGGCTGAGGTTTGCAAAAGACCGTAAGGATTGGACCATAGAGGACTGGAGTAAGGTGATCTTCTCTGATGAGTCCAATTTTCAGCTTTGCCCAACACCTGGTCGCCTAATGGTTAGACGGAGACCTGGAGAGGCCTACAAGCCACAGTGTCTCACACCCACTGTGAAATGTGGTGGAGGATCGGTGATGATCTGGGGGTGCTTCAGGAAGGATAATTTTGCAGTGGTCTCTATATTTTTATCCATATATATATATATATATATATATATATATATATATATATATATATATATATATATATATATATATATATATACAGTGTCTTGCAAAAGTATTCAGACCCCTGACCAATACTATCATATAACTAAATTGCAAATGGTACATTGAAATTTCATTCTGTTTGATATTTTATTTTTAAACACTGAAACTCAGAATCAATTATTGTATGGTGACATTGGTTTTATGTTGAGAAATATTTTTAAGAAAAATAAAAAAACTGAAATATCTTGCTTGCACCTATGAATGAAATTGCCCTAACAAGGACACAATTACCTTACCATTGGCCTCCACCTGTGAACCATTAAAGTTGCTGTCACATTTTCTGGATAAAAACCCCAATGTTTAAGATCATTGGCAAGGCTGTGAATCTGAAGAAAAATGAAGACCAAAGAGCATTCTACAGAAGTTAGAGATATACCCTCTGCTGGGTAGTGCATTTCAAAGCAAAGACTCAACCGTGAGCACCAAGGCGCTTTCAAAAGAACTGCAGGACAAAGTTCAGGGGATGGGTATAAAAAAATATCAAAGGCCTTGAATAGCCCTTACAGCACGGTCAAGATGATTATTAAGAAGTGTAAGATGTATGGCACCACCAGGACCCTGCTTAGATCAGACCATTCCTCCAAACTGGATGACCGAGCAAGAAGGAGACTGATCAGAGAGGCTACCAAGAGGTCAATGGCAACTTTTCAAGAGCTACAGGCTTTTATGGCCAAGACTGGTCAAAGTATGCATGTGACAACAATATCCCAAGCTCTTCACAAATCTGGCCTGTATTTTAGGGTGGCAAGAAGGAAGCCATTACTCAAGAAAGCCCACCTTGAATTCAGTTTGTAGTAATAGAAGGGAAATTGAATGGAGCAAAGTACAGAGAAGTCCTTGAGGAAAACCTGCAGCCCTCTGCAAGAAAGCTGAAACTAGGATGGAAGTTCACCTTTCAGCATGACAATGACCCAAAGCACACAGCCAAAGCTACACTGGAGTGGCTAAGGAACAAAAAGGTAAATGTCCTTGAGTGGCCCAGTCAGAGCCCCGACCTAAACCCAATAAAAAATTTGTGGCATGACTTGAAGATTGCTGTCCATCAACGCTCCCCAAGAAACTTGTCAGAATTTGAACAGTTTTGTAAAGTTTTGCCAAATCTAGGTGTGCAAAGTTGTTAGAGACCTATCCCAACAGACTCACAGCTGTAATTGCTTCCAAAGGTGCTTCCACCACGTATTAACACAGGGGACAGAAACTTATCCAATTATGATCTTTCAGTTTTGTATTTTTAATATATAATTTAGTTTAAATCATTTAAATGCATGAAATTCTGAGGCATTGACATAACAAAATGTTAAAAAAGTTCAAGGAGGTGTAGACTTTCTATAGGCGCTGTATGTATGTATGTATGTGTGTATATATATATATATATATATATATATATATATATATATATATATATATATATTACAAATCAAAAGAAGAAACTGTAAATAAACATCTTAACAGACATCGGTTTACAACATACATATTTATAAAACTGAAATGATATCAATACATTTTTAACTTTTTAACAGCAATTGGTTTATCAGATGAGAAAAAGCAACTGAACAACGCAGATAAATACTCTTCGAAGAAAACATTTAAATATTTTACAGAAGCTCACAGCACAAGAAATTATAAAAAAAGTCAAATTTATTTTTCTTTTTTTCAACAAAAGCGTATTCCTTTACCTTGAGTCTAAGGCTGTTCACAATCATAACAGATAATGTGCTTCTCCACGCCACCTTTCTGCACAGGGCACAGCTGTCTAAAGTTTTATTTTTATTGCACTTGCCAACTTGGCATCGGCGACTCTCAACAAGGTTGCCAGTTTCAGCTGTGGGCACACGCTTGGCAGTCTCCCTCTGTTCCAAATGCTTCTTGCGAAGTTCCTTTGCTAACTAAAACATATTCTTACCTTTAACTTCTCCATGCATTCTTTGTAAAGTACCGAAGAGTTGATGGCTGCCACTGTCGGGAGCCAGCTTTCACGGAATACTTCTGTGCCATCTGATCCGAAACATCAACTCCATATTTTGTTGCATAGTAAAACTCCACAGTCTCTGGTATTTATTTTCACTAGTCCCGATGCTAATTGACTGACTAAAGCAGAGCAGCTGGCAAGCAAGCGCCAGCCTTTAAAAGGCTGATTGAAAACAATAGACTGACAGAGTAGAGACTAATATAATTACAGCTAAACGAATTGCAGAGTGGTAAATAAAAAATAATAAAAAGTAGAGTACCGTTCCCTATAATCAAAATACAATTGTTTTCTGTGTGGCCGTCAATGTGACTGTTCCCGGGTTTTTTTAGGTATAATGTAATGTATCTCCTTTATTTCTGCACTCCCGCAGTTCATACTTTGTAAGAATATTTAACACATACGGACAGAAAGGTACATGAACGCACAGCCCCATATGTGTTACACGACTGGAGAAAATTACATTTTAAAACCAAAAACCACCAAAATTGCCTGTCTCGGGGCTTTTAATGTTAATCTGCACCTAGCAAAGATTGATGTGTAGGGCCACAGTCCTAAAGCATTTACATTCATACTAAATGTGTCCTTTGTTTTAAAATACAATACACATCAAATTTAGAAGTTTACAAGCATATTGTTGAGAAGGCTAATTTGAGAGCCACATTTGGTGTTTGCTTCTAGTTTTGTTAAATTAATGGTTTGTTTTTCCTTTTAGTATTATAATTTATTTATTAGCAGACTTTATCCAGGACCACTTACAATTGTTACTAAATATCACAATACAAAGTATCACATTACAAAATATAATAGTGTAAAGGATCACATTTCTGAGTTTCACATTACAGATAAGAGCAGTTGTAAAATACAATAAAATCAGTATCAAAATGTCAAATTCAAATAAGAGCAAAAAATAGAGAATACTGCAAATAATTACATGTAAAAGTGGGTTTGACTAAGAGCAGTTAACTTATATTTAAACTATTTGGTTATACAAGTAAAGTCCAATATGAGCACGTAGTATGTACGATGAATGGATGAGAATGATAATAAGAGCAGTTAAAAAAAACATGAATATGGATATGAGATCGTGTGATTTGCAGTTCAGATCAGGTGATGCAGATGTTCCAACAGCAACAGATACAAAGTTCAAGGTTCAAAACAGTTCTTTCAAAACAGTTCAGTTTCACGGTTTGCAACTGGTTAAACAATAAGGCTGACTCTACACAATGATGTCAGTGAGGAAGGGGCAAATTCTGCATATGTTGCTGAGGAAGACGAGACAGGAGCGTGCCAGAGATGTACTGAGAGTAGGAGAGGGAGGGGTCGAGGGTGACACTGAGATTCTTGATTGATGAGGAAGGAGCAAGGGGGGGAAGAAAAGGTCTGACTTGGACTGGTTAAGTTTGAGATGATGCAAGTGAATACAGGTGGAGCTGGCCAAGAGGCAGATCGAGATACGGGAGGAAACGTCAGGGTCAGAGGGGGGGGAAGGAAAAGAAGATTATCAGAATAGAGATGATACATGAAGATGAGAAGATCCAGGGAGCAGGTGTAGAGAGAAAACAGCCTTGAGGTACACCTGTCAAAAGAGAGCAAGAGGCAGAGGGTGAACGATGCCAGATCACCCAGTACGTGCGATCAGCGAGGTAGGAGAAGAACCAAGCAAGGTCAGCATGGGAGGACAGGAGAACAGAGTGGTTGACCTTGTCAAAGGCTACTGAGAGGTCAAGGAGAATTGGGACAGAGGATATGGAGGTGGCACAGGCAGAGAGCTAGTGACAGAGAGAAAAGCAGTTTCAGTGGAGTGTGCCAAGTGAAAACAAGATTGGAGGTGGTCGAGCAGAGAATGTGTTGACAGGAAAGCAGAGAGCTGGCAATGTACCACTCACTCAAAGGTTTTAGAGAGGAATGGGAGAAGGGAGACAGGACAGTAGTTCTGGAAGGATAAGGGATCAACAGAGAGTTTTTTTAAGTTGTGGGTGATGCATCCCTGCTTGAAGGCAGAGTGGAAACAACAGTGTTGAGGAGAGAGGAGATGAAAGGGAGTAGAGCAACGGGAGCAGCCTGGAAGAGGTGAGTGGGGAGGGGGTCCAGAGCACACATGGTGGGTTTATGGCTCTGGAGCAGGGAGCAAAGATCAGGGCCTGAGAGGGTGAGAAGGAGGGTAGTATAGTAGGGGTTGCCAAGGGTGATGGGGAATGAGTGAGCAGAGGACAGGGGGTAGGTGAGGAAGGAAGCAAGGTAGTGAAGGATGTCTGATTTTGGAGGAGAAGAAGGAGACAAAGTCATCAGCCAAGATAGAGGAAGGTGGAAGGGAGGTGTCTAAAGACGGAGGAGTAGGTAGAGAAAAGTTTACAGAGATTGTTAGTGGAAGACTGAAAGATAAAGTGGAAGTAAGAGCGTTTGGCAGAAGTGAGTGTACACGAGAAGGAAGTGAGGAGTGAGCAAGAGTTTCCAGGACATATCACAAATATTGTGCATGTGCAAGAGCTTACCCTGTTAATGTGTGTAATTTACTATTGATTTTGACTGGGTACCAGTAATGGAGATTATAGAGTATGTGTGGACCCCTGAATTGACTATTGTTTTATCGTCAACAAAAGAAATTGCATAAACTTAGTGTCGTGCTAAATAATTTAGGCTTGTGCCCTGTAGTGTCTTCCATACTGAAGGGCAGTGTATTATCCAAATGTCACTAACAACTTTTTTTCCCATATTTAAATAACAAATAAAAAGCATTTTTAAAATACTCACTTTGTTAACAAGCTCTCTTCCTTGATCTGAGATTGGTTTTGGACAGGCAGCTGTTTCAGTTAATTAAAGCGCACAGATTCTTAGCAACCTCCTTTGCATTTTTTTTTTCAGAGGGAGGCTTCAACCATTTGGATTAATAGTCAATAGCAGTCAGTATATACTGGTATCCATCCACGGTTGTGGAAATGTTCCAGTAAATCAATCCAAGCCAATTCTCATACTGGTGATTCCTTCAAAGAGAAACAAACTAATGCCAATGAATAGTATGAATTTAATTGGCCTCTCAATGTAAACTAGTTTTCTTGAAGAATGTATTAACTCAACAATGGGTTAAAATATGTACTATTATTCAAACTTATCTGAATACGCTGCAGTGCCGATTCGACCATAAACAGCTTAGCATTCTTCTGACATTTATCACACATAGCAATCTTAAAAATGAAAAAAAAGTATATTACTAACCAAACATTGCTACCGTGTATATTTTAAAAATTTTAAATGGTTGATAAGTATTTCTCAAAGCACATTCAATGTACATGATCTTTCTGATAATCAAAAATCTACTTACTCTGGCCAGTAGTATGTGGATGGCAAAGCATTTTTTGTCTCAAACTCCACTATGCCCTCCCATGGGAGAGTTGTGGAATTCTTTGAATAGTTCCCTACCCTGCTCTTTTGTCTTCACCACCTTTTACTGATCCCTTTGATACACAATACAGCACTCCATCTAAATACAAAACTTACGTAACACAAAATAGCTAGCTATAACATAGTAAGGCTACTCAAATTAACTTAATATTAACTCCAAAATCTCAACATTACATATTCTTTTCAGTATTTGCATTCCATGGTCACGTTGGTAACTCGTGTTAATGAACAAATTGGTATGTAGCATTCATTTTGGCATTTTCAAGCTGTTGTTGTGCGTATTTCATTATTAAATAACCGTGCTAATGTTGATTTACGAAATAATGTTAATATTTTAAGAGCAGTGCTTCTTGTGACTATTTCTTTTGTTTGTGTGTGAATTTAAAAGGAAATCTGTGTCAATGTCATAATTTACGAGGAGTTAATTTGCACTTAGAAAATTTACTTTATTAACAAAAAAAGTATATGACTTACCTTGAAATTGAAGTATTTAAGTTATTTGGTGTTAAAAAATAGAATAAACAAACTACAGTATGGATTTGCTAGGAGTAGCAGCAGCTGCAGCAGCAGTAGTAGCACATTTAATTTTAGAGCTTGAGTGTGAGCCTGAGATTGACATACCCCGGCTGTGACAGTGACGATACAGACAGAGGGTGTACACGATCAGGGTTCATTTCTTAGATTTACCAGATGACGATCTAAAAACGCGATTGCATCTGTATAGGGCATTTTGTCAACCTCTGTCAGACTGCAGGAGGACCTTGAATTGCCTATGAAAAGGGGCCGTGCCGTACCTCCTCATATGAAGATGGCTTGGCAGCATTGTCCTTGTATGTTTCTGGGTCATTTCAAAGGGTCACGGGTGACTTGATAAAGTATCCCAGATTAATGGAAGCCATCGATTGCACACAGATTGAACAGAACTGGTTCCAACATTCAATAAGCGTTCAGGTGATTTGTGATGCATCCTAGAACAATTTTACAAATTTCCCTGGCTCCTGTTATAACTCTTACATGTTGATACAATGTGCTGTATTTAATCATTTCAAAGACCCAATACACCAGATGGTATGTTAGTAGGCCAGTATTGTAACATTATCTAGATAATTCAATATCGGTAGTTATGAAAATATTTTAGCCTTTTGTATATGAATGAGATTATGAATGATGGTTATGAATGAGATTTATTCACTTTTGTTACATTGCTAAAATGATATACCATTATTTGCACTCAGTGTAATGTTACTACCAAGAAATGACCAATGCAACTGTGTTCTGATCTCTGTGAATTATATGTAGGGCTTCTGTTTTTTGGGTTTTATTAATTGTATTTTTCTTTGCATATTTTTTTAGTTATTTTCGAGTTTTATGTAAATCGTTTTTTGGGGGCTTTGTTTTTGAAATACTGTATGAAATGAGTGTTCTCGGTTACTTTCCAAAATGCTTGAGCGTTTTTTTTTTTTTTTGTGTGTCAAAATATGTATAGTAGTAACTCAACAGTACTTGCACACTTAAGTTGTACCTTCTTTCCTTTGCTGTCTTCCACAACGAAATCCCTATGTTCACAGGTACATTCTTCTGGGGTTTTTGTGTGTAGGCATTTGTATACATTCCGCCACAATTCTGTTTTAAATCCTCCATATCTTATCTGTAATACAGCTTTAAATCCTGCTGACAAGCCTCCATCCTGATTGTAATCTCATTTTAAATCTGGCAAGCGGAATCTCCAATAGAAATATAAATGGGTGCTGTCACTCAGTAGTTGGGGCGAGTTTAAAGTATTCAGAACTAATCAATGATAGATACAAGTCAGGAAGGTATGACCAGCACAGAGAAATGTATTTATTATAATTTTTGTAGTAGGTTTTATTTTATTTTAATGGAAAAAGGGTAAAGTCAATGTGAATAATGAACCATTTCCACAGTTTTTCTGGTGTTTTCTGGTTTTTATTGGCTATCTACCAATTTCATTTTTGTTATATCGGAGGTGTTTTATCTGGTTTTACCGGTTAAAAACGGAAAATTGGAAGCTCTAATTATATGACAACTCACCTCTACCTAAGAGTAAATAAAGTATTAGTATAGAAAACAGCATACTGTTACAATAAAGTTTCCTTACAGGTGATTGTCGATTTGCAATGCGTCCTTGTAGGGAGTATTTTTTTTTTCTTTTTACCAAAAAAATATTGCAAAATTCACATTAAAAGAGTTGTATATAATAAGTTGTCCAATTTTTACAAACATGCCAGATAATCATAAATCAGCATTTTATATGTGAAGTGTTCAAAATAAATATAAATTCTGGATGACAAAATGCACAATTTTTCAAATTATGCACAAAATGGATATTCCATTATTTTTTATTTCCATTTGGCTGCTGCTTGTAGGTGTGAGAACCGCCTCCCTGTACGCTAGTAGTTTCCATAGCAGCGAATTCTGCTTCCATTATTATTTTTTATCTCATTAACATGCATTTTTAATGAGTTCACCTAGTCATTGAGACAAGAAGTGATGTACGTGACCGGTGACAATTAAGCTTTTTAATGAGAAATTAAAAAGGAGGTAGTCAACAACCAGCCATATGGGGTTTCCTGATAGGCGGGTCAGGCATGGAGGAAGTACCATACTGTTTGTTATCTGCTTTGACATCTTTTTTTTCTATGAAAATAAAACACATTTGAATGAAATTAATTCTGGTGCTAGTGAAAACATTATTATTGAGAAGTCAGCTTTTGGCATATTTTAAAGCTATGAGGATTCATTTACTTAGTTAAACTATTTAAGCTGACATTTTGTCATTTGACCAACAGGCCAGCTAGTAAGAGCCTGGTCTCTATAATCAAATGACAACATGTCAACTTTTTAATCAGTCAAGCATTTTACAACATGGTGCCATTGTATTCACTTTTATTTTACTATTTACCAAATGTGTTCTTTCCTATCAAGAATATACAGGGTTCGTTGGATCTTTTTCTAGGTGATTCACCTAAAAACTTTTTTTTTTTTTTTTTTATGTTACTCAAACTAGTTAAACATAGGAGATAGTTATGGAAGTCAAGGTTGTCTGAATTGTTTATTGTTGTTTAGGGGAACCTTCCTCCAGATTACCGCATCAGTCTGATAGACATCGGCCTTGTGATTGAGTACTTGATGGGTGGAGCATATCGCTGCAACTACACGAGGAAGAGGTTTAGAACTCTTTATCACAATCTCTTTGGGCCCAAGAGGGTAAGTGTAGTAGATTAATAGTTCCAGTCAGTGTTCTAAAATGTGGTTATTTCTGGGGGCAGCACTGTCAAAGGTACACAAATGTTACACAAATGGAAGCTTCTTTTTTTAACACTAAATCTGGTGTCCTTTAGTCCTTGCTCCTCATTTATGTTGAACCAAAAAGGGCTACATAACATCATAGCCCAATTAAACTTATACTGGTACTTCTTGTCCTTAACCTCCTTTCCACTCTGTCTTTTGTAACATGCCAATGGTTCCTTCCATTCCTTTGCACCGGTTGCTTGAGAAACTCAGTGTTTCCATTTATACATTAGAAATGAGTGCCTGTTCGTTGATGATTAATGTTGACAAAGAGATTGAATAAATATGGCATGTCATTAGTAGATCTTTACTCAGCATGAAAGTAATAGAAATTCATAGTTCATTCTTGTTTGCTTTTGAATCAGTGAGGCCTCCAAGGTGCTACCATTAAACTTTACTTTCTTGAAGCAATGCAGTGCTGTGGAGCTTTGAATATTTTCCATACAGTTGTTGTTATAATATATATCTTGATGCAGCATAATAAAAGACAAGTTGGACATGTTTGTGTGGTGACTTACGTAATATAAGTTATTGTGTTGTGCACAGTTAAGTATAAGCACACAAAGCAACACAGACTTCTAATCTCATCTTCCCTTATTTGCTTACTGCAGCCGAAAGCTCTAAAACTACTGGGAATGGAGGTATGTGAAGTGTATTGTCATTATATTTACTATTAATTTATTTGGCAGATGCCTTTTATCCAAGGCTACTTACAGGTGTTATAGGGCATACAAGATTACAGTGCAAAAGCAATATTTAACTACAGTATAGTTCACAGAACGTGCAAATACTACTAGAATACAATATAGGATAAGAAGTTATAAGTTAAGATTAAAACCATTTGTACCTACCATGACTAATAGTTGTGTAATAGTGCATCACCTGTGAATCCAGTAACATGGTGCACAGGTCAGGTGAATGCCCTACATAGTAGGAGGGGTAGGTCAAGAGATCTGCAAGTGCAGTCCAAAAAAATTAGTCTTAAGCAGGCAGGGGAAGTCAGTGAGAGACAGAGGAGTGCTAAAGTTCTCCAGTAGCTAGTTCTACCACAGAGGGGCTAGAAAAGAAAAGGAATGGGCATGGGAGGATGGAGAGTGGAGAGAAGACATGACCAGTCCACCAGTAGAGGAGGAGTAGAGAGGACAAGATGGAGTGTAGGGAGACATGAGGGATTGGGGGTAGGAGAGGGCACTATGGTGAAGAGAGCGGTAGGCAAGAACAAGGATCTTGAATTGAATGCAAGCAGAATTGAATTCAAGCAGTCAGTGCAGAGTGTGAAGCAGAGGGGCAGCATGAGAGCAGTGAGGTTGGGTGAAAACAATTTAGTAGTTGCCAATTGTTTTTACCATTTTCTCCCCAATTTGGAATAGACAATTATTTTTAGGCTTAGCTCACCGCTACCACCTCCGCACTTACTCGGGAGCGGCAAAGACTAACACTTGCTGTCCTCTGAAGCATTTGTCGTCAGCCGGCCGCTTCTTTTACACACTACAGGCCCACCATGCAGCCACCTCAGAGCTACTGTGTCAGAGGACAACGCAGCTCTGGACAGCTTACAGGCAAGCCCGCAGACGCCTGGCCAGACCACAGGGGTCGCTGGTGTGCGGTGAGCCAACGACACCCTGGCCAACCTAGCCCTCCCTTCCCCCGGGAAGCACTGGGCCAATTGTGTGCCACCCCCACGAAGCTCCCATCCATGGACGACAGTGGAATAGCCTGGACTTGAACCGGCGATGTCCAGGCTATGGGGCGAATCCTGCACTCCACGTGAAGTGCCTAAACCAGATGTGCCAGGGATCCCCGAGCAGCAGAATTTTGAATGAGCTTAAGGGGGCGGATAGGCAAAATAGAGAGACCAGCAAGACGAGAGTTACAGTAGTGCAATATGGAGAGTACAGCAGCTTGGACTGTGAGTTGAGTGGAATAAATAGTGAGAAAAGGACAGATTCTGTAAATGTTGTTAAGATGCGGCAAGTGTGACAGGGAAGAGATGTGTTGAGCGTAGGAGAGGGAGGAGTCAAGAGAAACAGGCAGAAGGAGATGGAGAAAAAGTGATAGAGTCAAGGGAGACTGAGAGAGAGAAAGCAAAAGGAAAGTAGAGGATTTAGAGAGGTTGTGTTTGAGGTGATGTGAATGTGTCCAAGTTGAGATAGCTGAAAGATACAGGAGATGTGGGAATCAAAGGAGGGGAAGGAGAGGAAGATCTGCATAAATGTTGTAGGAGAAGACAAAAAAGAGGAGGTGAGAGTACCTAGCGTGTGTAGAGTGAGAACAGGAAGGACAGATCCTTGGGGTACACCTGTAGAGGAGATGAGGAAAAGAGAGAGTACCACGCTTGGAAACCTGGAAGGAGCAGTTAGAGATAGCAGGAAAACCAGGCAAGAGCAGTACCTGAGAGCCACAGGTCAGAGAGAGAGAGGAGAAGACAATAGCATGATCAACACTGTCGAAGGCAGAGGAGAGGTCAGGGAGAATTAGACTGGAGGAGAGGGGCAGCCTGAGCAGAGAGGGGAGAGTGGGTTACAGAGAGAAGGGTGGTTTCTGTCCAGTGTGCATGATAAAAGGAAGAAAAGCCAAGGCAATGGATTGGAAGAAGCGAATAAGAAGAGGATCCAGGGAAGTCCATGAGTAAAGAACAAGAGTCAGAGTCAGATAGTGGCGTGAAAGTTGAGAATAAGTGTGGGTGGCAGGAAAGTGGTATGTGTTCAGATGGGAAGGGGTAAGGGAAGCTGGAATTAAAACTTCTTAAAATAAGTAAGATAGGGCTCACCTGGTAAAAGCAATACTTTGTTGAGTGTTGGCTCTGTATTGCTAGCATGGGTCAAATCCTGGTCACGATGAGTTGATAATTGCGTTTTTTGTGACCACAGGGAATGCTGCATCGGCCTTTACAATCCAAAAGATTAGGGAGGAAAATCAGCTGGTGATAGTTCACCTCATCTTACTTTAGCAACACCTATTGATCAGAAGCACAGCAAGTCCAGGCAGAGACTCCACAGGCTGGGCCTCACTTCCAGGGTTTAGTAGCTTGGTACTGATTCTAGGTTTAGCAGGTGGAAGTAGAGGATTTTGATTGGTAAATGGGTTGTATTTTCAAATTTGGTAATAACAAATTTAAAAATAATGCATTCATAAGTAAAAAAAAATAAATAAAAAGAATGTATTTACCATTTTACCTTGCCTTAAAAAAATATTTACTGTAAGCAATGTAAAATGTACTTTTAAAAAATATTTTACATCAAATATATATAAAAGTTCTCAAGGTTTAAAGTTTAATATTCAACATAGTGTTTGTCATCCAACAGTACAAAACAACATCTTTCTGTTTTAGTTAATTTTGCTCACAGCGTTAGTGCGAGATGGCACTGAGCTACAAATCCAAATAATACATCAAGTATCGATTGTCACATTGATGCCCTCATTGTCCTCTCCATTGTTAGGGTTCAGGATATTTATAATCATTGTTGCACACGTTGTAGAGCATAAGTAGATGAATATCCATTACATGCATTTTAAATTAAACTCAAAATATTTTTCATAACAAAAGTTATTATAATAGGCAATCTGCAGTTTGTACCTTATTTCACTTTTACGCATATTTAAACCAAAACGATCTACACACGAAGGCTCTGATATTGTAATGGAACTACACGTTCTCCTTAAAACAACACCTGTTTTGATCATTACAGTATATTCCTTATTTAATATGTTTGTGTCATTTGAAAAAGATATATTTCTCAACATGAATGAATGGGTCTCTGAGCGATATGGGCTTGATAATGTGTCAAGATATCACATATGTTAATGTGTAGCTTTCAAAGTTCCAGAAGCAGCTATAAGTGCAACTCTGCATGTCTCTCTCAGGATGACATGCCTATGAGAAGAGACAGGCAGAAGACTACCAGGAAGGGAGAAGAGGAGGTTGACATTGACTTGGATGACCCTGAGATCAACCACTTCCCCTTTCCCTTCCATGAACTCATGGTGTGGGCTGTGTTGATGAAGCGGCAAAAGATGGCTCAGTTCTTCTGGCAGCATGGTGAGGAGGCCATGGCCAAGGCCCTGGTGGCATGCAAGCTGTGCAAAGCCATGGCACATGAGGCATCAGAGAATGATATGGTAGATGACATATCACAGGAGCTGAACTACAATTCCAGGTTGGTGTGCATGTCACATCTTAGACAGACAGTGTAATTCAAGGGTAGTTCAACTAAGCGGCCATCACATTACTGCATTATTTTGAATGACAACCTGGAGTATTAAAGTGATTGTAGCTAGAAAAACCATTTAATCTGATTGTTGTATTTAAGGAACAACTTCTAATCCTATCAGGTGTGCTGTAGCGCTGCCTACCAAGGGTTTTTGTTTGTTTGTTTGTTTGTTTGTTTTTTCCAGAAATGTTTACAGTGCACACATTTCCCCAGACTCAATGTTTTTTTTCTTCCTGCTTTCTAATCACCATGATTTCCCACTTAATTATTTTTTGCACCACCTGAGGTTTTTTCATTCTTTTTAATTATTTCTTCCATATTTACTTTTCCTGACAGAGATTTTGTTATTTTTTTAGCAAGTAGAGAAAAGTCAACAGCTTCCTACAATAAGCACTTTCTTGTCTGTGTTTCTTAGTTGTTGGAGTCAAAATGTGAAAACAGAATACCGTAAATAATAATAGCAATACCAGTATACAGTGTATGGTGCTTGAACTAAATACAACAGACACACTAAGTAACTGGCATGTATGTCCTGCAGGGAGTTTGGTCAGTTGGCAGTGGAGCTATTGGACCAGTCCTACAAACAGGATGAGCAGTTGGCCATGAAACTGTTGACTTATGAGCTGAAGAACTGGAGCAATGCCACCTGTCTCCAGCTGGCTGTGGCAGCCAAGCACAGGGACTTCATCGCCCACACCTGCAGCCAGATGCTGCTCACAGATATGTGGATGGGGAGACTGCGCATGAGGAAAAACTCTGGACTGAAGGTAAGCTCAGTGGTCCTCTTTCAACATGTGGCTGGTCTCTATTAGCACTAATCTTTGACTTCCACATCTAATGTAATGGTACAAAAAAGATTAGTGCTAATAACAATAGCCTATAATACAACACTAGCCGTTACTGTTTATAACTTGTGCACTCTGTCATGTATTGTTTTGAGTGCCGAGTATCCCAAGCACAGTTTCTAATCATGAAGGTATTGAGTATTAATCCCCTTTTCTAGTTCAGGCTCCACGCTCTTGTAATTCTTATCAAATTCAGAATCTGCCCTGACTGTTGCTACAGAAATGTACTGGAACATATGCATACTCACAAAGCAACACACCCATTTGTATAGTAATAATTAACAGAGAAACATTATGACCAATTGAGGGCCATTATAATACCTTGCTACCCAATTATTGACTTCTTTCTTTTATTGCAGACCAATGGTTATTATAGACGCCAATCTAAAATGTATCCTAAACTGTCTCCTGATTAGTTCAGATCCGTCTGCATTATTACACAATCCCAATGCAATAATCAGTCACTGTCTTCTGCAAATGCTTTTCCATTCCCACACTGCCCAAGTCTGTTTATTTATATTCCAACCTTGTACTTATAGGTTAAATATCACACAATTGCACTTCAGTTTTTCTTAAATGTGTAGATGGCTTTTGTGTGCATGTACTGGTATTGCACCATGGGATTTAAAACAAGATAAAACCAAAAGGTCTTTATTAACTGTCTCAATGGCACAGACATGCTTCCAGGAACACTTTGATTATACCCAACAACAGTCTTATTGTTTTTACGAGTGAAAGAGTCTTTATTTCAATGTGGATTTATAATGATGTTCTCTGTCTATCAGTCTGTCTGTTTGTCACTCTCCGCATTTAACATAGACTTCTAGCTTCCAATAGACATTTTGAGTATAATTTGAAAATCTATTGATTTTATAAACATTTTAATGTATATTAATGAAAAATGATCTAACACATTTAATGTATCTACTACTGTATTTCCTGCATTATATATTTATTTATTTTTCACTTTGTCACCTGCACAGGTCATCCTTGGACTGTTGTTGCCACCCTCAATCCTGAACCTGGAGTTCAAGAACAAGGATGAAATGTCATACGTGCCCCAGGATCAAGAGGCCTACCTTCAGGAGAAGGAGACAGAGGAGACGGAGAAGCCAGTGAAGGAGAAGGAAGAAGAGGACATGGAGTTCACAGTAAGATCATACTGTGGGACGAAGTACAACTCTGTGGTGAGAGCACCCACCTCAGCCCCCTTTACCCCTTGGCTTCTAAGCAATAGGGTGGCTGAACCCGGTTATCTGTCTAGACTGGTGTGTGGTTTAGACAGCATAACGTAAAAAACAAAAAATACAGAATGTGCTGTTTTCTACACATTACCATAGAAAAACTATAGCTGAATAAACAGCTTAACAGTAATAAGGATAGATGCTAAGTTTAGATACTCAAGCAATCAGTGGTGAATTGTTCATTTAAATCAACCAATCAAGCTTGGAAAGAATCCCCTTCTTCCCAGAATACATATGTGGCTTGCAATGTTTATTTGTTTGTTTTATTCTTTGCTTGTCTGTTTGTTTGTTTTTTCCAAATCTATAGCAAACACTGCAAACAAAAGGCTGAGGTACTGTACTGTATTTTAATTCAGTTCACATTTCCACATTTAAAGGGATTGTACAGTCGGACAACAGACAGTATTATCTGCATTGCACACTCCTGGAAAATGTTATTGCAGCACTTGATACCTTTCTTTCTTTTTTTGTTGTCATTTTGCACTTGTTATATATAACTGATATAGTGTCTTTATATTCTCAACGCCTGCTTGAGTTTTCCATTGTACACTGTTGTCTACACAACAACATTTAGGCAACCCAAGACAATCTTCCAACAACCTTTCAATTCAATTTAAACCAAACAGTGCCTTTGTAATATATAAAATATCTAATATGTGCATATTGTTTTTTTAAAATATATATATATTTTTGTTTAGTTTTAGCCTTGGAAATTGCTTCAACTTCACTCCAGACTGTAAAATTGCACATAAAAGGTTGATTGAAATTATAATAAGCTGGAGCTGGTGAGATTTTTACCATGCATTTTGTCACCTGCAATATCATGACAAAGAAATATAACTTTCAACAAAATGGACAGTACTGTAGTGCAGTTTTCTAATGTTACAAATTTATATTGGAAAACTCAGCCCTTTTTTCTCTCTTTCCCCCACCCCCTTATCCTCCTTCCACTTTTTCAGGCAATGCTGGGAAAAGTAAATAAGGAATCTTCCCGAAAAAAAGTTGTAGAGGACGTCCAGAGCAGGCAAAGGCTAATACCCTTTGGAAGAAAAATCTACGAGTTTTACAATGCTCCCATTGTCAAGTTTTGTTTTCACACTGTGAGTATTTCCAGGTTCTAATACAGTCAAGCTCCATTACAAAACAGAGGCACCAGTCTGAAGGCACTGATATATCATATTGCTAACATGATACCTGCATAGACTAATGTGCTCTGCTTTGCTGCCCTGCATCATTAGTTGTTTATGACAATAAGCTTTGTGAAAAGGTTTTTAATTTGCATTCATTTTTATATTTTTTGGATGAACATTGATGCTACTTCAGATAAAGGATGACTTATTTTTTCATCTTGTCTAGATGGCATATGTTGGCTACTTGATGCTGTACAACTACATTGTTCTTGTGAAAATGGACGTTTGGCCTTCTTCTCAGGAGTGGATTGTTATCGCCTACATCTTTACACTGGGAATAGAGAAGATGAGAGAGGTATAAAAAAAACAAAGTGTTTCCTGAAAAAGTGTCTTAGCACTGTCTAGGGCCAGGGTATTCTATATATATATATATATATATATATATATATATATGAATGGCTACTTTCCTGACTCTCCTCCCTTGGTATCATTTCAATGTGTGCCACAGATCCTCATGTCTGAGCCTGGGAAGCTGTTGCAGAAAGTGAAGGTGTGGCTACAGGAGTACTGGAACATCACTGACCTCATGGCTATTCTTCTATTCTCTGTGGGGATGGTGCTGCGACTACAAGAACCCCCTTTCATGAGCTATGGTAGAGTCATCTACTGTGTCAACATCATTTACTGGTACATTCGGCTGCTGGACATTTTTGGAGTCAATAAGTATTTGGGTCCCTATGTCATGATGATAGGAAAGATGGTAAGTGCATTACAGTCTAAAATGCAATTTTTCGAGCCACACACACACAAACAGTAGCTGTAGTATCGGTTTTACTTCTCAGTCATTGCGTAGTTTAGAGTCTATCAAGTGAAACTTTATGAGAGCCTATTCACAGCTGTCACCAATAGTCATTCATAGGAATCCTTTTTTCAGGTTTTATTTTCCACCCTTTTTATTTTATTAAATGTGGTTAAAATAGAAATTTAAACAATTAGAATCTGTTAAACACACACACACACACACACACACACACACACACACATATATATATATATATATATATATATATATATATATATATATATATATATATATATATACAGGCTGTAACAGGAAGAAAAGAAAATAAAAACCTTAAAATCAAACCCTTCACATGCTATTGATAATCTACACAAATTGCAATTTCCACCACTAGAGGGAGCATATGTCTGCAAAAAGCCTTTTATAAAAGAAAACCCACTGCTTTGCCATCAGACTGTATTGTGTTGGTTGCTACAAATATGTTATGTAATCATGTGTGCAGTTTAATTAAAACAGCTTTAAGTTGCATTTAATATGAAGCATTGTAACTCTGTCACCAATTTCAATTTCCATTTTGGCAGATGATCGATATGATGTATTTTGTCATAATTATGCTTGTGGTCTTGATGAGTTTTGGAGTTGCACGGCAAGCAATTCTCAATCCCAACGAGGACCCCTCCTGGATGCTAGCAAGGAATATATTCTACATGCCTTACTGGATGATCTATGGAGAAGTGTTTGCAGACCAGATAGACCGTAAGCCATGCATTGCATTCAACACCATGTCACACAACAATGTTTTTCAACAGTAATATACATGATGATTCATAAGCAATGCACCATAGGGAAAACACAATACTACACAACTTGTCTTTTTCAAATCTCACAACACCATCACACTAACATTCTGGACGATGTCCGAGCAAAATGGAATCAAAGAATTACCAGGCCAATTGCAATGCTAAATTCAAACGTGCTGTAATAAGGTTTTTACTTCATTTGATGCCATGAATCAATATACAGGATATACATTAAGTCAGGCCACATAGGTAATATCATATATTATGTTGATTGGAATGTTCTCTGTTGAATCAGGCTACTGCAGATAGTGTAACAAGAACATATAATTCAGGGAATTAAACGAAACATTATGTTTACTTCTTAGCTTTACACTTGTGTCATTAAAATGTTACTGTAATGCACATCTACCTTGTTAATCATCACTGGATGCTTTCTGTTTTTCTTCTTTGCAGCTCCATGTGGACAGAACATAACTAGTGAGGATGGTAGTATAGTAGAGCTGCCTCCCTGTAAAACAGGAGCATGGATCGTTCCAGCCATCATGGCATGTTACCTCTTAGTGGCAAATATCCTTTTGGTTAACCTTCTAATAGCTGTGTTCAAGTAAGTCCAAAATCATTACATTGGATGTAGTCTTTAAAACGAACAGCATGCAGTAAAACAGTACATTGTACATAATAAATTATAGATTTAATAATTCTGCTTTTACCCCCCTTTTGGAGCTTAAAGAGTAAGTAGCGGGGTTCCGAAAAATATGGTGTTAACTATTTAAATAATGTACCTGTCAATTTTATTTTCATTGTTAACATCCTGAGAGCTTTTTACACTTATAACTTTATTGCTATTTCAAAGCGATTTTAAAAGTGGCCACTACTATAGTGCACTAGGGGTTGAGATCTGTCCTCTAAATCACTGTTCAAAAAAAAAAAAAAAAAAAAACCATAACAAGTGATCTGACTTCTCTGTTCCGTACCATATCGTAGCTCGTTATTGCTATGTCACCTGTTTGACAATATGCACTAGAGTGAACATTTTGAAAAGACCTCTGAAAAAGATTTTAAATGTAAACAAGTATAAAACGTTGTCAGGATGTTAACAATCAAAAGAAAAATGGCAGGTACGTTATTTAAACAGTTGTAGCAGCACGTGAGGATGTGTAACATATTTTTTGGAACCCCACTACTTACTCTTTAAGTCATTATAGATTCATAATTTGCCAAACTTTTTTTATTTGGTAAAATCAAATGATGTTGGTAAGGGATGAAGTTTAGAAAATTGGTTCTGAAAGTTGTTAGTACATTAATTAAAATGTAGTTCTTTAATCCCTGAACATCCCAAAACAATGAATGTTGTTGTTAAGTGTGAAATCCATTAAAGAGTCTATAATTAACACATAGTACACCAATAATTTGTATGTTTGTAGAAAAGGGTGCTCCTTGAGACTTTTACTTGTGAGACTACTCCATGTCTAGCTTATGCAAGTCTTGTTGTTTTTTGCAGCAATACCTTTTTTGAAGTCAAATCCATATCCAATCAAGTGTGGAAGTTTCAGAGGTACCAGCTCATCATGACGTTCCACGAAAGGCCTGTTTTGCCCCCCCCGCTGATCATCTTCAGTCACATGACAATGGTGTGCCAGCATCTGTGCTGTCGCTGGAGGAAGCATGAGGATCAAGACGAGAGGGATTATGGACTGAGTGAGTGAACACTTTATTTTGGGTAATCAGAAGAACACTGAGGTTGTTTGCACTGAAGACCCCCTTTTCACTCTTTTTCAAGTTAACACAGCAGCTTAAGAGGTATCAGCTAAGAATGGCTAAGTAGTGAGGTGCATTAATGAGCTGCATTTTTAACCAGGTAAAAATGGAAAATATCCAATGCTAATATATAAGCCTAAACTGACCAAAGTTGTTAAGTCGATAAATCAATACCTTGTTCTGTTCGTGTCTTCTGTAGAGCATGCTCATTATAGCTAATGCTGACACTCAAATTGAAGCAGTCTCAAATGCTGACTTATTTCCATGCCCAATAAGTTTCAGTCAACCACTTAAATAAAAGGTACTGCATGGTTGTTATGAAATATTTTGCAGTGTTTTCATAAACTTAGAACTGAGCAAGAACCTGATAACTTGTGTCATAATCGATGCCTGTCAAGTTCTGTTTAATCTAGCTGGTGGTTTTCCCCAGAGGTTATTTATAGAACCACTTATTGGTATTACCATTTGGAACAATGGTATTCATTAATTTTAGGGTGGCAGTATTACGATCCACCACTGTTTTGGTAAATGAACCCATGGACCTCTTAGAACATTTGGATTTATTTGCTTTAAACAGAATTGTTCATCACAGAGGACGAACTCAAGAAAGTGCATGACTTTGAAGAGCAGTGTATTGAGGAGTACTTCAGAGAAAAGGACGACCGGTTTAACTCTTCAAATGATGAAAGAATCAGAGTCACGTCTGAGAGGTTTGTGTGCAGAACAGTACTTTCAGAATAAAAAATTAATATTCCTGTCTACTGTATATAAACAACGGTATTCAATATATTAATATATTATAATATGACACTATATATATTTTCAGTACTCTTTTTCATTCACAAGAATCCTTCATGGTCAGACTTAGTGTGCCCAATTATTTTACACCCAATTGTCTCCCCAAACCATTTTTCCCCCCTCATCGCAGCTGTTCTCCACATGGCTCAGGAGACCTGAAGGTTTACTGGAGAATGACTGTGGACAACAAATACAAGGTTTAGGTGTAGTTTTTATAATTCACTTTACATTTTCACAAATTTATTCTGGATGTTTTGTTTCCTATTTTTAGCAAATAAATTTGTCCTGCAGGAGACATTGACATTTTTCCGCAGCTCAGAAAGGAAGCAAAGCTGAATATTTTGTCCTTGAGTGGGTTTTATTATTATTGTATTTTGTTTACAGAGTTGAGAACATGGCCATGCGTTTAGAAGAGGTCAACGAACGTGAACACTTCATGAAGGCCTCCCTTCAGACAGTGGACACACGGCTCGCTCAGATGGAGGAGATAATTGGGCGCATGGCAACAGCCCTGGAAAAAGTGGCTGGTGTCGAAAGAGGTGAAATCAACAAAACAAGGTCGAGAACTTCCTCAGATTGCACTGACACAGCTTACATTATCAGACAGAGCAGCTTCAACAGCCAAGAAGGAAATTCCTACAAAATCCAGGAAACCACTGAACAAGCCGGAGAGGAATCCATGTCTCCCACCTCACCCACTATCATGCCTCGCATGAGAAGCCACTCATTCTATGCTGTGGGCACTAAAGACAGGAGCCGTGTGGAGAAAATAGGCTGTTTTAAAGAGAGATCCTTAAGCTTACACAGAGCTAACAGCTCACAGTCGATAGCTGCTCAGAAAGAACCAAGGCAGATACCACTGCCTATAAACACACTGGCTGTCACCGATGACTCCAAAAGGCCTTCTTCTTGCATAGACATTTATGTCTCATCTTCAGATGAGTTCCACCCCACACAAGAAGCTGAGGATGGCGAAATGAAGGTCTCAATTAATAGGGATCCATCTTTGCACTCAGAAATCATGGCTGCAGTTTTGGGTAGCCAGAGCTACAGCACAGCAGCTGACAAATGCTCTGAGGGGACTGGGATTTTTGAAGATAGTGCTGCGTTGGACCTGTCAATGTGCCTCTCTGGTTCTTCTCATGTCACAGAGAGTCAGCAGCAGTGGAATTTAGATCCGCCTCAACATCTAGAGCGGTCGAAAAGTAGCCGGTACCTTTCTGCATCGCCATTGTACCTTGATGACATGTCAATGGTGAAATCCCACAGTTTAATGTTCACTCCTACCAGAGGGTATTATGGTGGCATTAGCGTTCAGGTCAAAGCAGCAGAGTACACCAGTATTACTGACTGTATAGATACCCGGTGTGTCTCTACTTCTCAGAGCTGTGCAGAGCGCTCTGCCTCCCCTGGCGGGTCTTTCTGCGAGAAACCCGAAGATCTGGGTATTTCTCACCCAGAGAGGGAAGCAGAGTTAACTCATCCAGGTTCAGACACTGAGGACACTGAAGGTGACCCCAAGAAAAGGATTCTATTGGGCTGCCAGGGATCTTCTGTAACTGGCACCCTGTCCAGGCTGGAGCGAGTAAATAGCTGCTCAATGGAAGATCCACACCGGATGAACACACACACAAAGAAAAGCTTTTCTATCAGTGATAAACTGGACCGGCAAAGAAACTCCCGAAATCCCTTCCTAAGGAGCAAGTCAGCAAAGCCAGAAGGGAAGACAGACAGTTTATCAATGAGAAAGCTGACAAAGATGTCAGCTTTCCGTAGTTTTGACAGTAGGCAGAATTTTACATAACAACTTCTACCGAGTGCTTCCCTACATGCTCTCTAATTCTGCAGTATGGGATTAAATAATTTGATATCCACTCTTTAGGTGTATTAGCTTGATGTGTCATCAAATACTTTTTATCAATGATGCATTCAAAGGCTGCATTCACAGTGGGTCTGTTTCAAATGGACTCGGTCTGGTTCGTTTAGTTTGAAACATCGTATCAATGTATTTGCTTTTCCTTTTGTGTTCACAATGCTGTTTGCACTCAGCTCATTTATATGGCGTGTGAACCGGATGTTTACAGTATCCTGCAAGGTATAGTGAAAGATGGCAGCTATTGATGTATTGCTCTGGTTTTTAATATAGCATATTTTAGATTCTTACATATTGCTGTGGAAAAAAGTTCTGGGGAGGGCTTTGCTAATTTAATGAATAGATTTCTTGAAGGCCTGCAGTAGGATAATGCAGTTTACTCAATTATGATTTAAAAATCCAGAAGATTGTTTATTTTATTTTTAGATGGCGCTAACACAACCTACATTACTATGCTATTAACTTGCTGAGAACAACGATACAGTTTTGTAAATAAATAAATACAAAAGCAAAACCGTGATGATTACAATTTTACTGTTTTCAATCAGGACATAAAATGAGTGCTGAAAACTGTGACAGTCCCAGTTTTCCAGGGGCGGCTGGTAACCCTAATGTAATTCCCTGATATATTTAGTTTTTTTTCTCTACTTGTTTCCTCAGAATATGAACTAAACAAAGAGCAAAATGTTTACTTCTGATATACCTTGTATATAGTTCGTTTCCTATGTGCAAAAGGATAGAGTCCAGCAGTTCTTCACATTGACGTTTGTTTAAGCACGTGAACCAGACTTGGTGCGTTTGTAGAACAGATGGAGACCGCTTCTTTAGGTGGACTTGGTACTGTTCGTTTCCCGAGCAGACGTTGTTGTTCACATCGAGTGCAAACCAAACCCTCTAAATGGATCCAGTGTTAACACAGCCTTTAAGTATGGGTGGGCTTTGGGGTATTTATTTATTTATTTTCAAATGTATTATCTCAAAGGGTCTAACACTGCTCACAGGGCCAAAAGTATAATAACTTCACTTTGGGCCTGTTTGGAATTAAGAGCTCCCTGGATAACAACATGATTCATCTTACCATCATTTTTCCTTTATTACGTTAGCATTTCAGGATAAAAAATATCCTAGCTCTTTCTGATGTCACCTGATGCCAAGATGCTGATCAATAACGTAATGTCACCCTGAACTGATTTTATTGTGGCTTCCTGTAGGTGAGCAATCCTTAGCTTGCAGGTACCACAAGTTGATCATTACAGTTTTTCGTGTGAGTGCTTTGTGCTTTGCAGTTACTAAGGAACATCACCCAAAGTAGCATACAAGACACAGGGTCAGTTGTACTGTACATCTTTAAAGTTATGAAATATCGTAACTAATGTATTGTTCTTGTTGTTTGGATGCACTTTGCATTAGTTTCAGTTATCACATCCTGGAATGTTTTTAAACTCAGAAGTTTAAAGCACCCCTGTACCCTTAAGAAGAGCTCTTGGAATCACATTTCAAGAACAATGTATAATCAATAGCTTATTCTTCTGTAACACTAGTAGATGTATGAATTCTAAGGACTTTAGAGCAATTTTGCATTGGTATTTCTTGATGTACGTGATATTTTTTGAATGTAGACATGAATCTAAGAGCACCAGCTTGTGATGACTGGAACAGAAAATGATACAAAATTAATCTGGCAAAAAGACTGATTTCTCATACCAATTAGTTATTTAAAGTATTATGAAATTACTGTTTGTTAAAAGAAGAGCATGTAATGAATATTGTATTATTTTTTAAAACAGACCAAGGATTTTTGTGACCGGGCCTATTCCTGTTGTATTGTTAGCCCCTATGTAGTGCCTTTAAGTGCATGCATGAAAGACACGTTCGACAATATATTTGAATTATTTTACAGGTATATATGTACAAACTGATATAACTTAACTGGTGTAGAAGGGTTTGATTTTAACCATTTTTACTTTAAAACTACATTGAACATACACATATTCATTTACAAACCCTGTTACATTCAGTAGTCATTAACCTACAGTTTTATAGAGTCCCATATCTGCTGAATGTTATACATCTCTGGACCTCTAGAAATATAAATAGTAGCAGCACTGGTAACTTATTTCAAGATATATAATGGCAGCAGCAGAGTTCTAAATGGGATATTTCATTCCTGCCGCAAGTTGCAGATTTTTTTTATAATCCTCTATAAATCCACTATACTCACTCATCCCACATAAAATCTAATTTAAGCCAGTACTCAGATGGAATTTGGAACAATATCATTCCATACTATTCTATATATCTTCATCAGGCTACCCCCATGGTAGAAATGTGAATGTAGTGCAATCAATTGTTGACTTCACCGCTTACGACAAATGTATATATATATAAAAAATAAAACATTGGAAAAAGGGAACTAGCTGCTCCACAAATGGAATACTGAGCACACTGACGAAATGATTAAATCTACAGCAAAATTGACAGTGACAAGAAGCCTACTCACTCATTTTTCAATTTCAGTAAACATTACATTGATGATAGAAGTCTTTTCTAAAACAATAAAAGTGACCAAATGTATAACATAATGTTTACAATAAAATAGTTAGGATGGTTATGTTGCAGCAGTGAGGACCAAATTTAGGACTGAAAAGCAGTATTATTTTCTTTATAAAGCATTTTAATATTTGTCAAAAGCAAAGAGTGCAATAAAATGGATGTTTGGGGCATTGAAGGCTTTTGAGGTTACTAATTTATTATTTTCATTCTTTCACAAGAAACCGTTCAACCGTAAAAAACAAAACAAACCTGTAAAGACTGCCAGGCCTCCATGGTGGGGTACACGTAAGAGTCACCAAGGAAAGTTGTCCTGACTTGGACAGGGGGACTGTTTTATTTTTATTTAGCAAAACAATTTTAAAGCATGAATTAACATATCAGGGGTGCAAATTTGGCGCTATAACGCTAGATTCTAGCGCCAGGGTACCTTATATAGCGCCAGCTATACAGGATTAGTAAGCAATTTCAATATCACCCTGTCATTTAAACAAAATACATGTATGTATTATTTATTTGTAAGTTAGCGTAATATTCCACATTATAGGTGCATACAACTAAGTTATTTCTAAAAAGTGCAGAATTAAAAATGAATTAAAAATGAAAGCAAAGTTCCAACATCCATTGCATTTCTAGCAAAAGTGTTTTATTTATCACTTTGATTTTTAAATAGCAGATAGATATATGTAATTGGATGGTATATTTTTAAAGAAAAATGGAGTGCACATTTGCATTTTTTCTGCTTGGTCTTCCAAACTTACTGTTGGAGCATAGTGGTTCTCTGTTACTTCTTCCTGCCCAAATCAGCTGTTTCCCCAATACTTTGGATGTGTTATTAGTTTAGACAAAACAATCTTCCCCCCAAACTTAAATTAAACACACCTAGCAGTCATCTCCTCTTCCTTATGCAGAGCCCAGTTGAGTCCTCTGTGTTGACATGCAATACATAATCATAGTAAATGTAATTCTGGGTTGCTTATGTGTTGATAACTTTATATTGAATATAATTAATTCGACTTTGGGGAACAATATATCTACCCTTTGTAAAGAGCCTTGTCTGATTTATGTATTGTGCCCTTTGTACATTCTTTATCAATTGCATATGCAAACTACCTTCTAGGGCTGCAACAAGTACTAGATTGTTTAGTTGACTAGCTGGTGCCAATAGTCAAACAGTAACCAATGAGTTAGTAGATAGCTGACTAATTTAATGAAACACTAGCTGATAATTTAAATATGTAAGGGTACAAACTTCTTGAAGATACAGTAGCATAGTGAAACCTCCATATACGTTTCATATATGTTTTATTATTTTCTCACAGTTTGGCATATCCAATTATTTTGAGACTCAGCTCACCGCTACCACCCCCATACTGACTCGGGAGGGGCAAAGGCAAACACACGCTGTCCTCCAAAGTGTGTGCCATCAGCCGACCATTTTTTTTCACAATCTAGACTCACCGTGCAGCCACCTCAGGGCTGCAGCATCAGATGACAACGCAGCTCTGGTCAGCTTACAGGCAAGCCCGCAGGCGCCCAGCCAGAATACAAGGATCACTGGTGCGCGGTGAGCCGAGGACACCCTGACCCCCGACGGCACTCAACCAATTGTGCGCCGCCTTCTGGGAGCTCCCGGCAATAGAATAGCCTGGATTCGAACCGATGACCTCCAGGCTTTAGGGTGCATCATGCACTCCACTTGGTGTGCCTTTACCAGATGCGCCACTTAGGAGCCTCTGGAAAAAATTTTGAGCTGTGTTTTACTGTTCTCTTGTTTTCCCATTTTAGAGAAACTCACCTCCTGCTGGGCTAACTGAGCAAATCCTTTTAGAGAAACTCACCTGAGCACTGCAGTCATTAAGATTTACCTGCTCACCACAATAGAAGTACCTCTAATTGAAATGGCAGTTTTGTCAGTTGAGAATGACACTGGGGTTAACTTTTTTCTAAAATGGTCACTAACAATATGCCTTCTTATTAGTTATAAAAATCAACAAATTATTTTTTAATAGGTCAGTTTTCAAGACCCGTGGTCCTGACCACATGTGAGAATAAAAGGGTAGGTATAGACTAAAATAAAATACTGATAATGTCTAGTCTGCATTGACAGTATACCAGGACTGCAGCAAAACATGAAAACATACCACCAAGCTTTGGCGTAGATCAGGGTTGTCCAAAGAATTTCATAATGCCAAAAAAAGTACTGAAAGTTATTTCAAGTAATCCAGGAGGATAGAAAGCAGCACAGCGAGGTCCAGTATGTCTTCCAGGCATTGTTATAACATAGGGACACGATACTGGCTCTTTGTTTATTTATAGTTGACTTGGAAGCTGTTTGGAAAAGAATAGTGCAGGTTGCAGCATTTAAAAAAACAGGAAGTTCAAATGATGCCAAAGTCAACTGGCATACAAAGATGACTACAAAAGATTTAGAAGTGAGTAGTTTTTCGAGATTTACAATTATACTGTAAATACAGTATAATTGTAAATCTCGAAAAACTACTCACTTCTAAATCTTTTGTAGTCATCTTTGTATTACTTTAGTATAAATACATGTTAATTTGGATTCATATGTTGTTTTTTTCTGACTTTATGTGAACGAAAAGACACACATTTGCCCAATTTCCCATTAGAAATAGTGATATTTTTAAATATCACTGTCCTGGTCACAGAAGCAAAGTTTGTGGGGAATAATAGGCATTTTCTATACTTTTGAGGCATAAGCAATTAGGAAATAACACTTATTACCCAGGAACAAAAATTGTGTTACATAGTGTTATCAACCAGTTGTAGCTTTGTTCTCAGTACTCCACCAGGACCTTTGACTTTTGTGAGTAGTGGTCTATTATTTCCTCCTTTGACACATGCGTTTTAGTTCATACTTGCTTCATTCTATAGGCATGAAATAGTGAATTCCATTGAAGCGGCATGCTTACTACCCTACAAGCATTTATACATCTGTGCAGTTGAACATTGTCTCCAAACACACTGAGCTGGTAAGCTGAGTTCCCTCTGTAGCCTTCAACAGAGGTTTGTTTCAGGTTCTTTTGTTCAAAAAATAGCTTAGTATAGAAACATTCCTAAATCACTATAAATGGTGTCTAAAACTGGTGTGTCAGTTGTATTTGATGTTGAAAGTAATGTGTGAAAATATGTAAGAAGCATGAAAGTTGAGCAACATTGCTGCAGAAGCACCAAGTATGGTTTAATGTTGAGCAAATATTATATGCTTAAACTTCAAACAATGTACAGTATTTTATAAATATTTTAATATAACTTTTTTAATATATAAACATAAATATATAGTATATATATATATATATATATATATATATATATATATATATATATATATATATATATATATATATATATATATATATATATAGTTATAGTGTTAGTCAAGTTTAATATGGTTGGTAAACACTTGTATGCTAGTACTGAGTCAAAGCACACATGCTTTTGCAATAATAGTGTCGTTTTAACTAAAGACAGTTATCTTCCAGAAATCACACATTAGTTTGGTTCTGATAATGCATGCAGTTCTTTAATGAGGTTATAATGCATTCTGTATAAATTAGACATGTGTTTTAGATCAAAAGCTCTTTATATTGTAGTCCCTTTTGAAATAAATAAATAAATAAATAAATAATTTTGATACTGGTATGAAAAGTAGTAGAGGTGAGAGGTAGGGCAAAAATGAATGTTATAAATGTTTTTCCCAAGATACTCAACAGCAGTTGAATGTACATTAGATGCTGTTATTAATGTTACAATTACTAATATATGGATTTTTTAATTAGGGAAAATTAAAGGACACTTGTATAAGTGGTTGAAATGGTTTATATTCTGACCTGTAAAATGCATCAGAAACAGAACTGTAACATGAAAACCACAAAATTTTATGTAGTTAAGTTAGCGAAGTATAGGTTACATTTTAAGATCCCATGACCGGCTGTACATCATGCTGGTACCTTGTACAATTGTCCAATGTACACCTCTACAATCATATTTTTATATATGTTGGCCAGACAAAATGATGCCCAGGTACGCTCTAAAAACTGGCAGTATATACTTTTAAACCAAGTAATGTTACTTTAAATTTTTCAATTATTTTAAGGTGTAGTTACAGTGACTTGCAGATGCAGTCCAGTTTTGTCATGCTGTCCCCTGCTAACTAATTCATCATTATCTTGCCGTTGCCTTACATGTGTACTGTAGTAGATATCTCTATTGAATATAAATTTAGCACCACTTCAATTATTGATGTCAGACAATTAGCATTACAGCTCTTTCATTTTCTTGCTTAGCTTTTTTTAAACTAATCTGTGTTCAATTTACAAAACCTCCCACTCGCTCTATTATAAGTGTGTCACGTTGCATGAGATTCTGTTCATAATGTTATTAATAATGATGTTGAAGTAAATGCATTTCACTCAGATAAAGAAGATATTTTTAAATCCTCCTTCACTGTACTTGAAATTAAAAAAAAAATGTTGTGTTATTTTTTTTTTTAAGTTATATAAATAAAGCCTTTGTTAAAAAAAAAAAAAAAAATAGACTATCATGTTGTACCAGATTGACCATTTACTCACCTGTGGCCCCCACTTTCAACTTTTGTTAACATGTGGTATATTATCTGTATTATCTGGAGAATTGCCAAGCATGCATCTGTACATATTTGTTAATTTCTGCTGAGCTATGGCTTTCTGTTACATTTGGTTGAGCAACTCAAAAATAAAGTTAATAATATTTGCTTTTGTAAAATCTACTTTTTATTCACTTTATAGTTAGTCTTATTCCAAAAAGCATATTGTTAGGTTATTACAATAACCCTGGTTCCCTGAAAAAGAATGACAACCTTTATCGAATGGAAAGAAACCTCTCTGACCATCAATCACTGAGCATATATTAAAAAAGCTGCCCTATCAAGGCCCTGCAGTGAGGAAGTCCCCCCCCACCTCCTGCTGAAGAGGGTCGTCCTCACAGTAGCATATCACCATTTTCTTTCGAAATCAGAGGTCAGTTTGGAACACGACCTCGAAGGGTAATGGTTGTCATTCTTTTTCAGGGAACCAGGGTTATGGTAATAACCTAAAGTTCCCTTTCAATGGAATGACAACCATTACCGAATGGGAAGCTGTACCAAAGTTGTCATGGCTCCAGATTACCGAAGGTACAGCCTTGCGGCGATAGTTTCAAAGCCCAAATGACGCCTAAGGGCATGCCGCCTGCAACACCCTAGAGCCCAGAGAGGGTCATGCTCAGTTTGCAACATCAAAGCTGTAAAAACGTGCAAATGTCTGACTACCTGTCCATGTAGCAGCATTGCAGAGCTCATGCAAGGAGGTGCCATGAAGGAAAGCCCACAAAGTTGCTTGGCCCCTGGTAGAATGGGTCGTAATGTCCCCCGGCATGGGGGAGTCCGTCTGTTCATACGCCAAGTGTATAGCATCTGCCATCCAGTGTGCTAGACGTTGCTTCGATAGGTCTGGACTGTGGCAAAGTGGTTGGTAAGGGGAACAGGTGTAGCGGTGATGCAGTGCAGGAGTGATGAACAGACAACGATATTTCAGTGAACAAGGTGCTTTAATTGGTAATCCAGTTCTGGTGACCATAAAATAATAAATTCCCAGCAATACACAACAATGTGTAAAGTGCAGGGATAACAAAAACAGGGCACAGTCCCGAACAAAAACAAACACACGGTCACCAGTCCTGGGTGAGTGCAGTTGTGCTGGTGCTCAGTGCAAACACAGGTAGTGTGGTGTGCAGTGGTGCTCCGGATCGTGCTGACCGTTAGCGACAGCTCCGGAGGTTGCAGCTGCCTTATTACTTGCAGCTGCTCCTCATTTACCTTTCAGATCAATACAGTCTTACAACAGAGTCTAGTTTCTTTCCAGGTTGCCCGACTTCCCGGTCCCGGAAATGAACTGTCAGGCCAGCCGTTTTCCAGATACTTCTCTTCCCGTTCTTTAGCGCCCTCACGGGTCGGGAGGGAGCTTTATCACCAGAACTCATTATCTTTCTGTCACATATCCCACCGCTCAGAGTGAGGCCGAAGGAACACTCGGCTAAATCTACCTTTCCCATTACTCCCCCCTCCTGGGAAAAATAATCTGCATTTTGGTGTTCTTTCCCTGCTCGGTGTACCTTATGGTACATGAAGGGCTGCAATGCCAGATACCACTGAGTTATCCAGGCATTGCTGTCCTTCACTGTGCTTAACCACGTGGGTGGGGCGTGGTCTGTGACAAGATCAAATGAGTGTCCCAGCAGGTAGTATCGTAAAGAGTGAGTAGCCCATTTAATGGCCAAACACTCTTTTTCAACTACGGAGTAGTTACGTTCCTGAGGTAACATCTTTTTGGTCAGGTACAATATTGGGTGTTCTACTCCAGCTACTTTTTGGGACAAGCCTGCACCCAAATCTACATCCAATGCGTCTGTGGAGGATGAATCTCTTGGTGAAATCTGGAGTAATAAGAGTGGAGGCCTGGCAAAGTCGACACTTAATAGTATCAAACGCCCCCCGACACTCAGCTGACCACTTAATTAAATTTGGAGCACTCTGTTTGGTAAGGTCAACTAACAGGTTAACCACTGTGACGTACCCGTTAATAACAGGCTAAGCCCAGTAGTGACCTCACCTGAGTCTTGGTTTTGGGGATCGTTGCATTGACCAAAGCCTGGATTTTGATGACCACAGGTCTCACCCTTCCATTCCCCATTAAAAATCCCAAATATTGAGTCTCTGTTTTGGCAATTGCACATTTCCTCAAGTTAGCTGTCAGCCGGGCTGCCCTTAGAGACTGAAGAACGGCTGTAACCCTAGCCAAATGCTCTTGCCAGGTGGAGCTGTAAATCACCACGTCATCAATATACGCTGCTACATATTCATGATGTGGGCATAAAACCTGGTCCATCAGTCTCTGAAAGGCAGCGGGCGCACCATTTAGCCCAAATGGCATGGTTTTAAAGTGGAACGGCCCTTCTGGTGTTGAAAATGCGGTTTTCTCTCTGGAACTGCGGGTTAAAGGGATTTGCCAGTATCCCTTGTCAGGTCCAGAGTGGAAATAAACCTTGCTTTTCCCAGTCTGTCTAAAAGTTTGTCAACCCGAGGAATAGGATATGCATCGAACTTAGCAATAGCGTTTACCTTTCTGAAATCCACGCAGAAGCGGTTTGTGCCATCTTTCTTAGCCACTATGACAATTGGTCTGGAAGGTTCAATCAAAGATAATGTCATATTCAACTAAGTTTGTTCTGCCGGGCACGTCAGAAAAAACAAAGCTGAACTCCTCAATAAGGAGTACGCAGCTCTCTTTGCTTACGCAGCTCTCTTTGCTGATCCGGAACCAAATGTTCCCCCATTGAAATCATTCTTATGCTCAGGGTCTCTGGACAGGGGCCTAAATCATCCTCCATGTTGCCTGGGGCTAAAAATAAGACCTCCCTTGCCTGCCAGGGCTTTAACAAATTGACATGGTAAATTTCCTGTTCATTACAGCAATCAGGCTGTCTAATTTCATAATTCACTTTCCCTATAGCCCGAATCACTTCATACGGCCCTTGCCATTTAGCACACAGTTTTGATTCTGATGATGGAAGTAGCAGCATTACTTTGTCCCCTGGTCGAAAGGTTCGAATCCGTGCATTTTTGTTGTAATGCTGCTGCTGTCGGTGATGAGCTGATCTGAGGTTGTCCTGGGCGAAACGACTGACCTAATCCAGGCGATCTCTTAGTAGGAGCACATGCTTCACTACATTCTTGGACGAGCCTTTGTGCTCCTCCCACCCCTCTCTCAGCAGGTCGAGAATGCCGTGAGGCTGCCGACCGTACAGAAGATCAAATGGGGAGAACCCCATTGAATTCTGCTGCACCTCTCTCACTGAAAAAAGGAGGTAGGGAAGAAGCAATGCCAAATGTTTTTGCTTTTGTGTTACATATCATCTCAGGATCAACTTTAGGGTCTGATTAAAATGTTCCACCAGACCGTCCGATTGTGGATGATAAATGGACGTCCTGATGGGATGTATTTTTAATATTTTGTACACCTGCTGTAACATTTTGGACAAAAAATTGGTTCCGTGATCGTTCAAGATCTCCTTGGGGATCTCTACTCTAGCCATAATCTGCATTAACTCGGTGGCTATTGCAGCGGCACTAGTGGACCTCAATGGAACTGCCTCAGGGTATCGCATTGCATAATCCACCACTACTAATATATGCGTATACCCGGAGTCAGAAGGTAGCAAAGGGCAGACTATGTCCATTGCAATGCACTCAAAAGGAGTGGAAATAATTGGCACTGGGACCAAAGGGGCGGGGGCACACTTGACCCGGAGCTACTTGCTGGCAGTCTGGGCATGTGGCTACATATCTCGATACATCAGTATGAAGACCTAGCAAATAAAATCGAGCCAATATTCGTTCCCTCGTCTTCTCGGCTCCAAGGTGCCCCGCCAAAGCGATATCATGCGCCAGCCTCATAACCTCGGACCGACAAGATGGGGGAACCAACAATTGTGTTACAGGCTGTCCTGTGCCTGCGGCTTGGTTTACCCTATACAGTAATTTCCCCTTGATACTGAAATGTGGATATACTAGCGCCCCAGCGCCATCAACATCCTTACCTTCAATAGACCGGACCTGCCCCCAAGCATGCACCAGTGACGGGTCATTATGTTGGCCCCACACTATGTCCACGCTTGAGTGCCACAGGGCCGGTACATTGAGATGGCCTGGAATAACCTCTGCCCTAGCTGGCCCAGTAACCTCGCTCTCTCGGTCACATTGCGTTCCCACTCCCTTCGACTGACGTTTGTTCCCATCCCAGCACTTCCCCTCCAGACCCCAGCCTTGTCTCAAAGATACTCCATCCCATTTTGCAGTCCATCTCTCCTCATTTGTTTTTCTATGATGGAAAAGAGGGGAAAACATTTCAGCATGAAAAGGAAACACCTCCCCAATTCATTCCTTTTTTTTCTGCCATGTTTATGTGTGCGGCTGAGACTGCCATTATTGGCATTAATTGTTAGAATTTTGGCCAGTTTCGACCCATAATAACTTGGTGTGGCAACCTTTTTGCCACCCCTACTACGAGGTGACATTTTATTGGTCCTACCGATAGATATACTTTTAGGGTGGGGTATGCCGCCGTGTCTCCATGGATACAGGAGATGGCCATCTAACCTTGTGGCCACCACGACACACCGCCCAGAAAAGGTTTTCTCACACCCTGTGTACACTAATGCGTGGGTTTTCACATTCCCTAAAACAACATCAATCAGAGAAGGCCCCTCCTGTCCGTTTTCCCCATGCTTACCCGTTTCAGGTGCCCAATTGCAAGCATCCAAGTCACACTCCATGGCAGCGGGGCATGACCTGGCCCTATGTCCCGGCTGGTTGCACCTAAAAGAGATAGGGAGGACAGAGGGAGCAAGGGTTAGAAATCTGTCCCGCTGCTGGTAGGGCAATGGGGCAGGGGCAGCACCTCTACCCCAGCTGGGGGCCAACCTTGGTCTCCATGGGGGGGAGGGAAGGGGACCCAGCTGGGTCGGCGTTCTCGGAGGTCTGGGTCCCAGGAACGAGGGTGGTGGTGGTGGTGGTGGTGGTGGTGGCGTTGGAGGAGAGGGAGGGAAAGGTTGACTACTGCGAAGGGCAAGGACTGACAGTTTCCCAACCCGGGCAGCTGTCAGGGAGTCCTCGTAACCTTCGGGCAATTTGACCACCTCTTCCAGGGTGTCAGGCTTGTGGCACCGTATCCATGCCTGTGTTTCGTCACCGACCACATGGCAGAATTGTTCAACCACAATGGCTTCTCCCATCTGTTGGGCGGTCAGCCAATGTACTATGTGGTCGCACAACCGCTCTGCAACCACCCTGGGGCGTGTCTCCGGGGCACTCCGGTATTCTCTGAACCGCGCCCGGTGGGTCTCCGCAGTTATGTTAAGGCGGCAGAGGATTAGCTTGTTTGACCAGTTCATAGTCGGTGGCGTGATTGTCGCTCATGGCTTGGTAGGCTACCTGAGCCTCCCCGATCAGACAGGGTCCCAACTGGCTTGCCCAAAACTCCCGCGGCCAAGCTTCCGCAGTAGCCAGCCGTTCGAACGCCACCAAGTACGCCTCCGGATCATCCACCTCCGACATCTTCATCGCCCGTGCCTTAGGGGGCGACATCAGTGGTGTTGCGGAACTGGCCATCGCTGAGGCAACGGCCAGCCCTACCCGTTCAATGAGCACCATGTAGCGCTCCTCTCTCCTTCTCTCCTCTGCGTCTCGTCTGCTTTCCAGCACCTACAGCAGCTCCGCCAGCGCGTTGCGGTCCATCACAGATCTAACACCATGTTTGGCAAAGTGGTTGGTAAGGAGGTGTGTTTTAACTGTCTAAAAGTGAAAACAGACAATTAACAGTACAGACACAAAAAACCACAACACATATTTTTTCATACACTGAGAGCTCCTCTCTCAATCTTTCTCTCTCCAACTGTTTAACCCAAACGAAGGAAAAGATCAGCGTTACCCTGGCCCCTATATGTAATCCCGCACGACACATATATAGGTAAAAGGTTGCAGCTGCCTTATTACTTGCAGCTGCTCCTTCCTACAACAAAGTCCCGCTTCTTTCCAGGCTGACCGACTTCCCGGTCCCGGAAACGAACTGTCAGGCCAGCCCTTCCAGATACTTCTCCTTCCGTTCTTTAGTGCCCTCACAGGTCGGGAGGGAGATTTATCAACAGAACTCATTATCTTTCTGTCACAGGGACCCATAGCAGACAAACAGCTAGTTGGATTGTCTCCAGGACGCTGTCCTATCCAGGTAACAGTGCAGAGCCCGAACCGGGCAAAGCGTGTGCTGTATATGGTCCTCCTCTGACTCGTGCAAGGTCTAAAAGTTTCCAAAACCACTGGTTGGTTAATATGGAATGATGAGACCACCTTTGGCAAAAAGGCTGGATTTGTTCTTAGTGTTATCTGCGAGTCATTTCTAGTGAAAACCATGCATGTGTCATCAATGGACAGCGCATGAAGCTCACTTTCTTGTCTGGCAGACGTAATGGCTATTAAAAACGCCACCTTCAAAGAAATAGTGCGCAACTCTGCTGACGCCATGTGCTTAAACGTGACCATACTTTTCATGGGAGGACGAAGCCTCCAAGACCCTTTAAGAAATTGCACTGCCAAGAAATGTGCCCCACGGGACACAGAGTCAATTTTGTCATGACACACTGATATTGTTGCCAGGTATACCTTCAGAGTGGACATAGATTTTGCTGCATCAAACAGGTGTTGAAAGAAGGTTAGTATTGTCTCAATAGGGCAGGTCACTGGATCACGACCTTCAGCAAACCACCAGTCTTGGAAAACTTTCCACTTATATCAATACTGGGCTTTAGTACTCAGCGCCCTAGCTAATTATAGTGTCTCTACCACTGCCTCTGGCAAACCTCGTCTGGACAGACGGCACCATTCAATGGCCAGACCCTGAGTTGGAGCTGGGATGGGTTCGGGTGCCATAATAGCCCCTCCGCTGGGCTCAGGATGTCCTTGCTCTCTTCACCTTGATCCTCTCTAGTGTCGGTAGTAATAGCGGTAGCGGAGGGAACACATACAAGAGCCCCTGTGGCCAGGGGTGAGCTAGCGCATCTACTCCCAGGGGGCCCCTGTCTCTCTCCATAGATAACCAGAGGGGGCAATGAGTGGACTCGGCTGTGGCAAAGAGGTCGACTTGTGCTGTGCGAAAACTCTCCCAAATCTGTTTCACCACCTGAGGGTGCAGTCTTCACTTCGAGCTGTCTGGAGCAATTCTGGATAGGAGGTCTGCTGCCTTGTTGTCCTCACCGGGGAAGTGAACCGCCCTGATGGAACACAAGTGACAACAACAACTTCCCTTCTGTGAGGGGAGCAGAGGGAAGATTCCAGGTGGAGATTACCAGGACGGAGCCACCACTTCAGTGTCTTCCCGTCATTATCTGGACACTCATACCAGCCGGTACCGATCTTGAACCAGATGCAGCTTGAGCATATTTACCCAGACTTGAAGCGGGCGCATTCTCAGCAGCCCTAAGGGAAGGATTCTCGAGGCAGCTGCCATCAGCCCCAACAACCTTTGGAATATCTTGACGTATAGAAGAACATCCTCGAAAAGGGAGAGTGTTACTTCCAGCTACCAAATTCTGTCTTCTGACAGTGAGGCAAGCATGCTCACAGAGTTCAGTTTGATCCCCAGGAACACGACTGAGATGGTACAAAATTGCTCTTCTGTTGATGTATGGAGATCCTTAACTTCTTCACATGATCTATGACCTATTTTGTGTGCGCCTGACTAGCCAATCATCCAGATAGTTCAGGATCCGAATATCCTGCAGCCTGAGTGGAGCCAGTGCTGCATCCATGCACTTTGAAAATGTGCGGGGCACCAGTGAGAGGCCAAACGGCAGCACACAGAATGCATACGTTCTGCCTTGAAAGGCGAAGCGCAGATACTTTCTGTGTGTGGGACGGATTGGGACATGGAAGTAGGCATCTTGCAGGTCGATCGATGTGAACCAGTCACCTGGGTGGACAGACTGGAGGATACGCTGTGCTGACAACATGTTGAACTTCCTTTACTTGAGGAAGATGTTGAGGACCCTGAGGTTCAGAATAGGTCTGAAACCGCCATCCCTCTTGGGTACCAGGAAGTACCTGGAGTAGAAGCCGCTGAGGGCATCACTTGGGTTTACCAAGCGCACAGCATTCTTCTTTTGAAGATTTGCGATCTCCTGTTGAAGGAGTATTGTGCTTGCTGGTTCGACGGTGGTAAGGAGCACACCCTTGAAGGGTGGCGGACCTAAGCGGAATTGTAGAGCCTACCTGTGTCTCATTGTCGATAGCACCTAGGAATCCTGGGTGTAGCCTTGCCATAGGTTATTTCCTTGGATCAGTCCAGTTGTGAGGGAGGGTGGTGGCAAACTGGGCCCCTCAGGGGGAAGGTCTTTCTTAGAGAGGGGGAGGGTCTTTCTTAAGCCCCGGCCTCGGTCTCTAGCCAGAGAACCGGTTACCCCTGGCCGGCAGTGGTCCCTTGCCGCCAGCTCTTCCTCTGCCTGCTTGTCTGTTCTAGGGTGGAACCCAGAGTTCAGGCCCAGTTGCCCCTGCAGGCTATGAAGGCCACCTTAGGTGCTGGCGGTAGGCCGTAAGACGTGCAAATTTGGAGGCGACCTCCGTTGCCTTGTGGGACCTCTCAAGGCTCACATCAATGGTCGCCCCAAACGTCTGCCCCGGTGTAATGGGGGCATCCAGTAACACCACCTTCTCAGTCTCCACGACCTTGGCTTGTGTTAGCCATAACTCCGGCAAGCAGCCACCAGCACCGCGAGAGACCTCCCTGATGCCTGATCCAACTCCCCCATTAGGTCAGTCATCGCCTTTGCTACCACTTGAAGCTCCTCTTCTGTCACCCATTCCTGCAGCTTCTCCACTAGCTGGGTCTGACAGAGCACTTGTATCGCCATAGCATTCGCTGCTCGCACTGACAGTGCTGCCAACACATATGCCTTTTTGAGCATAGTGTTCACTGTTCTGCAAGGCTTGGACGGGCAGGTCGGGTCTTTGTCCCCTCTGATGAAGGTGGATCTTTACACCAATACCGTGACCGTGTCCCCAATGGTGGGGAATGTGCCTAGGCCAGCTTCTTGGGCTCCTGCAGTGTGAAGCAGGGACTCTGCTGTTCTGGAGGCTGACGGAGTGTATGCTGGGTTGCTCCAGAATGAGTGCACCAACTCCACAAAATCTTGGCACAAGGTGAGGGCCTGCTGTGGGTGCCGCTGTACAGGCGGTAAGGAGCCCCCTGCTGTGGCCTGCCCGATTGAAGCTGTAAAGGACAGCTCACATGGGGATGGTGAGCGAGATTGGGGAAGTTGGGGCTGGCCAGTGGTAGGGGGCAGTCTACCCTGAGATTTAAACAGGGTATCCAGCATTGTCTGCTGAGCCCTCACAGTCTCTGCCAGCTCCTGAAAACGCCGCTCAGCTGAGCTTGGGCATCTCTGAGGCGACTCCGAAGGGGAACGTGCCAAAGGGGAACGCAGTCGGTGCCGAGCAGTCGGTGCTGAGGGAGAGCATGGTCAGTGCCGAGCAGTCGATGCCAAGTCACTCGGGGTCGAGATCGGTGACAAGGAGAATGCTGTCGATGCCGAGCAGTCGGTGCCAAGTCAATCGGCGCTGAGGTCAGTGTTGAGGAGATCGCTGTCGGTGCCAAAGATGTTCTCACCGGTGCCGAGTCAGTCAGAGCCGGGGTAGGGGCTCGAAGAGTGTTCCAAGCCTGTGCCAAATAATCAGCATTGGGGTTGGCACTGAAGACAACCATGGTCGATGCCGGGCTGATGTAGTCGAGTCAATAGGCGTCAGCACCGAGGGCGAGCACAGCTGTGCTAGGAAAGCCCGAGGCTTGAGAGGGGAACGTAGGCCAGAGCTGTTGTTTTTTTTTTTTTTTAGTCACTGAGGCCGAGTAAATTGACATAGAGGACGACACTGCGAGCCCACCGGGTCACCCTACAGCACCACAACAGATCAAAACACGGTAGAAAAACTACACGAGGTAGTGTAACAGAGAGTAATGGCCGCTTGCCAGTCTCAAAGAGGGGTCGAAACCAGCTCAAATCAGTAAACTGATGCGAGACAAAGGCAAGAGCACTCTCAAGAAACACTTGAAAGTGTATCCTTACCATGTGTTTTATCAAATGTGTGGTAACATTTTTTACTTTGGCATGTTTTTTAATGATTATCATCAGGATTGAAAAAAGAGGACAAAATATTTTAGGTTATATTATGAAAATCTAGGTTTGTGCCTGGTCCGTGTTTCAAAATCACTCTGGTACGCCCGCTGCTGTATTACTTACATCCATTATTATTTGCTGTTTAATTTGTCGTCAGGCGCTGGACTTAAAAATAAATAAAACAAACCTTTTCACCCGGATTACAATTGTCTGGCTGTTCTTTAATCACCTGTACCTGCACACAATCAACCACTTTGCCACACGTGGTGTCAGAACACAGGATTATGGATCATGCAGCACTTTCAGTGCTGCTGCAGGTGCTGGACAGCAGACAGGAGGTTGCAGAGAGATGAAGAGATGAGCGGTACACGCGTTGGTGGAAAAGGTCGGTCTGGCAGTCCAGACCATGGTACCAACGGCAACTGGGATAATGGCCTATGAAAATGATGATGGAGGATGACCCCAAGGCTTACCTGGTCACTTTCGAGCTGGGATGCTGTCTGATCAAGGAGGCTCAGGCAGCATATCAGGACAAACACCGAAGCCACTGACTACAACCTGGTAAAGTGAGCCATCCTATGCTGGCTAAACATCACTGGGGGTAATGCAAAGGGTATAATTCTGGGAGTACAGAAGAACCCCAGATACACGCCCCAGGGTGGTTGCGCAGCAGTTGTGTGATCACATGGTGCACTGGCTAAGCCCCGCCTAGAAAACGGATCTTCAAACGGGCAAAGCCATAACAGTGGAGCAATTCTGCCATGTTATCTGCGCCGAAACCCAGGTATGGATACGGCGCCACAACCCTGCCACCCTGAAAGCAGCAATAAAGCTGGCGTAGGATTTTGAAGACTCCCTGGTCTCAGTCCACACCAACCTGGCAACAGCTACCGTCTGCTGGAGCAGCTGCACACCACCTCCTCTCTCTGTTCCACCTTCAACACCGGGACTGAGACCTCCTAGATCACCAGCCCCAATGAGCAACCTTGCCTCCTCTTCATGGAGGTTAAGGTTGGCCTCCAGCAGGGGTAAAGCTGCTACCCTGGCCTCGTTGCCATACCAGCAACGAAACATTAAATTAACCAATGTTCCCTCTATCTCCCCTATCTGTTTTAGATGCAACCATCTCAACCAGGGGCACCAGGCCAGGTCATGCCCATTGAAAATGAAGTGTGACGTGGCGGATTGCAATGGAGTGGGTAAGCGCAGGGAAAATGGTCGGGAGAGGCCTTGTATTGTTAATGCAGTTTTAGGAAAGGTGACAACCAACACATTAGTGGACACCGGGTGTGAGCAGACCTGATGAAAGCAGCTCTCTTGGGTGGTGTGTCGTGGCAGCCACGAGGACAGGTGGAGATCTCTTGAGTCCATGGAGATACAGCAACATACCCCACCCTAAAAGTATATTTATTGGTAGGACCGATAAAATGCCATCTAGTAGTTGGGGTGGCCAAACGACTACCACACCCAATAATTCTGGGTCGAGACTGGCCAAATTATAAAGAATTGATAAATTAAATCAAAAGCAAATGTAAACATGGCAGAAAAGAAAAAGGAACGAATTGGTGAAGTGTTTTCTTTTCAAGCTGAAATGTTTTCCCCCATTTTCCGTTTTAGAAAAGCAATTAAAGAGAGACAGACTGCAAAAGGCTGGGGTCTGGTGGGAGAACGCTCGGGTCTTGTCGTACCAAGGTCATGAGGCTCGCACATTATATCCCTTTTGCGGGGCACCTCGGAGCTGACAAGACAAGGGAGTGGATATTGACTCGATTCCTTTAGGCTGGTATTCAAATTGATGTGTCGAGGTATGTAGCCTCATGCCCAGATTGCCAGCGAGTAGCACCGGGTTGAGTGCGCCCCACCCCTTTGGTACCACTGACGATTATTTCCACTCTTTTTGACTGCATTGCAATGGACATAGTGGGCCCTTTGCTACCTTCTTACTTCGGGTATACGCATATATTAGTAGTGGTAGATTATGCAACGGGATACCCGGAGGCCTATCGCGATATTGCCGCTGTAATAGCAACAGAATTAGTGCAGTTTATGGCTAGAGTAGGGATCTCCAAGGAGATCTTGACTGATCATGAAACCAACTTTCTGTCTAACACACTACAGCACGTGTATAAAATATAAAAAATGCGGCCCATCAGGAAGTCTGTTTATCATCCACAGATGGACGGTTTGGTGGAACACTTTAATCAGACCCTGAAGTCGATGCTGAGATGATTTGTAATGCAAGACCAGAAACATTGGTTCTCCCCCTTCGAGCTCTTGTATGGCCAACAGCCTTGTGGCATCCTCGATCTGTTGAGAAAGGGGTGGGATGAGCACAAAGGCTCATCCAAGAATGTAGTAAAGCATATGCTCCAACTAAGAGATTGCCTGGATTTGGTCAGTCGTTAAGCCCAGGACAACCTCAGATCAACTCAGCACCGACAGCAGCAGCATTACAACAAAAATGCACGGATTCGAACCTTTCGACCAGGGGACAAGGTAATGCTGCTGCTTCCATCCTCAGAATCTAAATTATGTGCTAAATGGCAGGGGCCAAATGAAGTGATTCGCGCTATAGGAAAGGTGAATTTTGAAATTAGACAGCCCGATCGCTGAAATGAATGTAAAATTTATCATGTAAATTTATTAAACCCCTGGAAGGCAAGGGAGGCCTTATTTATAGCCCCAGGCAATGTAGAGGACAATTTAAGCCCTTGTCCAGAGACTCCTAGCACTGAAATTATTTTAATGGTGGAACAATTGGTTCCAGATCTGCAAAGGGAGCTGCGTAAGCTTATTGAGGAGTTCAGAAATATTTTTTTTTCCTAATTCTCATATTGGGATCCCCGGTCAAGAGATAATGTCATATTCAAGTTAGTTCTGCTGGGCAAGTCAGAAAAAAATATTTCTGAACTCCTCAATAAGCTTACGCAGCTCCCTTTGCAGATCTGGAACCAATTGTTCCACCATTGAAATAATTTTAGTGCTAGGAGTCTCTGGACAAGGGCTTAAATCGTTCTCTACATTGCCTGGGGCTATAAATAAGGCCTCCCTTGCCTTCCAGGGGTTTAATAAATTTACATGATAAATTTCACGTTCATTTCGGCGATCAGGCTGTCTAATTTCCAGATCCCAGAAAGTTGATGAAGTGGCGTTTGCAAAGAGGTATGGAACATGCTCGAACTTAGGGTGATTTCATTTCAAAGCCATGCTGTTTGGGTTAAATGGTGCGCCCACTGCCTTTCAGAGACTGATGGACCTGGTTTTACACCCACATCATGAATATGCAGCAGAGGATATTGATGATGTGCTGATTTACAGCTCCACCTGGTGAGAGCATTTGGCTAGGATCACAGCCGTCCTTCAGTCTCTAAGTGCAGTCCGGCTAACAGCCAACTTGAGCAAATGTGCGTTTGCCAAAACAGAGACTCAATATTTGAGATTTTTAATGGGAATTGTAAGGGTGAGACCTGTGGTCACCAAAATCCAGGCTCTGGTCAACACGGCGATCCCCAAAACCAAGACTCAGCTGAGATCACTACTGGCATTAGTCAGTTATTACCCATCCCCAGTATACTACAGTGGTTAACCCTTTAGTCAAACTCACCAAAAAGAGTGCTCCAAATTTGATTAAATGGTCAGCTGAGTGTCAGGGGGTGTTTGATACCATTAAGAGTAAACTTTGCCAGGCCCCTACTCTTATCACACCGGATTTCTCCAAGAGATTCATCCTCCACACCGATCCGTCAGACGTGGGTTTGGGTGCAGTCTTTTCCTAAAAGGTAGACATAGTAGAACACCCGATACTGTATCTCCGCAAAAAGATGCTACCTCAGGAGTGCAACTACTCTGTAGTTGAAAAGGAGTGTTTGGCCATCAAATAGGCTACTCACTCTTTATGATACTACCTGCTGGGGCATTCATTTGATCTTGTCACAGACCACGCCCCACTCAAGTGGTTAAGCACAATGAAGGATATCTGGCATCTGGCATTACAGGCCTTCATGTACCACATGGTACACCGTGCTATGAAAAACAATCAAAATGCTGATTATTTTTCCCAGGAGGGGGAAGTAATGGAAAAGATAGATTTAGCCAAGTGTTCCTTCGGTTCCACTTTAAGTGGTGGGATATTTGACAGAAATAGAATGAACCTTGGTTGTAAATCTCCTTCCCAACCTGTGAGGGTGCTAAGCAAGGACAGAGTTCTTTTGACGGGCTGGCTTGACTGTTCTTTCCCTGGGTTGGGAAGTCAGTCATTCTGGAAAAAGCCAAGACTCTGTTACAAGAACGTATTGACCTGGAAGGGAAACAATGTAGCAGCCGAAGATTGTAAAGGCAGCTGCATTAGTTTACCAAGGGCTCATGCATGACAGCGTATAAGGGGGATGTAGATTGGTAATCTGTTAGTTCTCATTGGTTTGTAATGAGTTAAAGCCAGAAGGACAGTGAAAGTGTGTTGTTACCGAAAACCGTGAGTGTTTCTTACCAAACAATTAATACAGTTCATAAGCTGTCGCCAGGAGCCAGCACGAAACTGGACAACACTGCACCTTTGTCACAAATTAAACTGTATTTGCACCACTAGCACTAATTCGCGCACTAACAGACTTGTGTATGTGTTTTGTGTTTTGGGTGGGTGTATAATAAAAACAAGATTATTATTTGCGGGGCAACACAGGGATTATAAATTAAGTAATACACGCCGCTGTATTACTTACCTCCATTATTATTTGCTGTTTGATTGGCCATCAGGCACTGGACTTAAAAATAAATAAAACAAACCTTTTCACCTGGATTACAATTGTTTGTCTGTTCTTTAATCACCTGTACCTGCACACAATCAACCACTTTGCCACAACCAATTACAATTCTGGTACGCAAATTAAATAATAAACAGCTTACAATTATACAAGTCACTAATTCAATTTCAATACAGAAAGAACACATATTTTCAACATATTATAAATATAAAAAGGATCAATGGGGGCAAGACACTTTTTATTGACAAAAACAACCTCAATTAAAAACTGTATATTGCCTAAAGAGAAACGCAGATTAATTATTGAAAAATCCTGGGTAAAACATGCTTATTTCAAAGCTGCTTTTTCAAATATATATGATTCTATAATATGTCTGGGGAAAGGAATTTATACCAGAAAAGCCAGTTTTTAGACTTTATTAAAACTCGACAGTAGTGAATTTGAGGCCTCTGGCAACAGTGCTGTTAGCAAGAATTCTGGCTTTTCCGCAGACAAACCTTGTATGTAGAATGGTGAGTTTTCAAAGGAGAATTTTTTTTTTTTCTCACATGGCCTTAGGACTCCTCCTTAAATATCAAATGTGTAATAATCTGCACAAAATAACTACAAATACATATCCAACCAGTGTTGTAGTGGTAAATAAAAAAGTGAGTATACTCTGCTGTCTGGTGGAGCTGACAGATAGATTGAACAGATAAACATGAACAAATACATTGTTATTGTCCCTCAGCCAACAAGAGCCCTCCCATACAGTTATTTCCCCTCTAGGGTGCACTTCACATGAACAGTTCTATGAGCGTCCTTTCAAGGGCTAGGATGAAGGCTACTAGCACCGCCTGCAGGTCCAGTGTGCCTAACAGAACATTAACAGAAGATAAACAATCAATCACAGAACACTCATAAACACACACACACACAAACAGAACACACAGTCCAGTGGCCACGCCCCTGCTAGCGCAGCAGTTCTAACTGAGAGCTCTCAGCTGTCAGTCTTGCACACAGCAACACCACACTCACCGTTAAAATATCTTGTCTTTAACCCAGGATTTGCATATCACAGGAGATCAGAAATGAGTGAACTCTGTATCCCTTATACGAGAAGTGGGTAAATGCTATATTTGTGTATAGCATGTACTCTAGCTAGCTACCCAGCTAACAAAATTACATTGCTGCAACGTCGCCAGCACGTTGGAGTTTTGTCATGGCAACGTAGCGAAACAACATTCTAAAAACGTTCAAATGAAGGAAGCTGGAATGTTCCTGCAACATTGTAATATTACGTTATTGTGACATTCCTACAACATTGTGAGGACATCCATATCACATTTTCATAACCTTCTGATGACTTATTTTATGACATTCCAGCAATCTTATTGTTACATCTATATGACATTTTTATTACCGTGTGGGGACATTTTAAATAGTTGTAAAAAAAGAAAAAAAATGTCTTGCTTTTTATTTTATTATATATATTTTTAATATTTTTTATTTATTTTTTTAAATAACCCAAACAGTAAAATACATTAGATACAGTACTCGGTTGATTCCTGCGCAGCAGTCAAAAGTAGTCCCACACCATCTTAATCTTTACAGTTTTCTCCAGGTTGAATCTGTGTTCAACAAACTCTATAATGACAATATAGTGTTGGTGAATATCGTATAGTTTAATAATCAATATATATATTAAACTAAATTACAGAAGCCCTGAATCGCAGGTGAAAAAATAAAACCAGAAGCACCATCACGTATGCAAAACTAACATGTACATACAAGTGAAGAAATGTTGGGTTACTTACGTAACCCTGGTTTACTGAAAGAGAAGACGACCACCAACGAACATTATGTATGGGATATGCCTAACCATTGGGTAGGTATTGCTGAGCTGTCTATACCAGAGCTGCCAATAGGCCCCTTCCTGGGAGGATGCACTCGGTCCCATCCACTGAGGGACTAAAACCGTCATCCTGAGGAAACCATTTATCTTTTTCCATTGAACCCATGAGGGTGACCGATGCAACCTTGTGGTTGGTGGTCGTCCTCTCTTTCAGGGAACCAGGGTTACAGTAAGAAACCTAACATTCCCTTTCAATTCGAAGACGACCACCAACTAACATTATGTATGGGATAATGTACACCAGAGCAGTTGCGAGGAAAAAGGAACAGCAGCATATGAGGGATGCATCAGAACCGCATAACCCAATGGTTAGCGGTGTGAGCTTAAACCTTCAAGGACTCTTGTGCCTAACGAAGAGAGAGTAGGATCTACCACATTAAGGTGGTAGAACCTGGAGAAAGTATGCGGCATAGCCCAGCCAGCCGCAGTACAAATATCAGACAGCGAGGCCCCTCTGGAGAGATGTAGCCAACCCTCTAGTGGAGTGTGCGGCTACCCTCCCAGGTGGGGGCAAGACAGCACCATCATATGCAGTTGAGACTGTGTCTACAATCCAATGTGACAAATGCTACTTTGAGAGGGGCTGTCCTAGGGTCTGTGTACCATGACAGGCAAAGAGCTGGTCAGACTGACATAGAGCTCTTGTCCTATCCACGTAGCATCTCAATGTCCGCACTGGATAGAGGAAAATCTCTCATCCTTTGTTGAAGCAAATGGTGTTGGATGAAAGGACTCCAGTTCCACAGGCTGATTAATATGGAAGGCTGTGATCACCTTGGGGAGGAAAGCAGGGTTGGTTGGTTGGTTCGCAGAGACACCCTGCTGCCATCCTCCCAAATATGCATGCAGGAGTTGTGCACAGACAGTTGTGCTCACTGACCCGCTTAGCGGAGGTGATAGCCATGAGGAAGGCTGTCTTCATAGACAGGTACTTCAACTCTATGGTGTGTATGGGATCAAACAGGGCCTTCATGAGTTCCTCCAGTACAATATTAAGGTTCCATTCAGCGAGAACAGTCCTCTTGGAAGGGTGTAATCACATACTTCGGATATCTAAGAAATGCACACACGGAGATACCAAATCTAGCTAGAAATAGCTGCTAAATATTCCTTCAAAGTGGGAGGTGACCTACCAGCATCAAGAAGTTCTTGCAGAAACTGTAAGATAACTGGCATAGAACAAGATATTGAGTCAAGGCTTCCAGCCAGACACCAAGCTTGGAAATACCTCCACTTATAGGTGTACAAAGACCTAGTGGAGTCTGCCCTAGCACTCTGTAACGTATCCACAACTTCATTTGATAGCCCTAGGGTTAACCAGCAGTCCCTTTCAGGGACCAGATCCATAGCCGGAACCTACCTGGTTCTGGGTGCCAAAGAGTGGCTCTCGTCTGACAGATGGCACATGGTCGAAAAACAAATTCTCCTGGGCCCAGTCCTCTAACCAGACCTTTTTGAGAAAGGATGGGAGCAGCAGTTTTGTGGGAAAGCGTACAAAAACGCTTTGGGCCATTCATGCACCAGGTCGTATATGCCAAGTGGACCACCTAAGCGGTGGAAGGAGTACCACAGGGAGCAATGCCTTGTCTCTGCTGAGATGAAGATATCGACCTGCGGCTTCCTGAACTGTTCTCAAATGTGCTCCACTATCTGAGGGTGGAGTCACCACTCTGATGGAAGCGGACCCTTCCTGGAGAGGAGGTCCACTGCCCAGTTCATCCCTCTGGGAATGTGTGTCGCCCGTAGGGATAGCAAGTTCCTCTGAGCCCATGTTAATAGCTTGAAGGCCATGCGATGCAACCCTGGGGACTGTAAGCCACCCTGGTGGTTGACATGCCACCAATTTGCTTATTCTCCTGGTCGGCTGGGGACCAGCAGGTCCCAATGAAGCATGGCCCATTTCCCAGTGGTGCAACCACTTGATAGCGCTGGAGGGGGACGCATGACTGTCCAGGTGGACCCTTCCAGGCAGTGCAGGCACTGTATCTCTACGGCTCCTTGAACTGAAGTAGCCACTTCAGCGACACATGGTCCGTCCGGATGGTGAACTGCTGTCCATATAGGTACGGTCGGAAGTGGTGGACGGCCATGACAGCAGCAAGTAGCTCCCTGCGGGTGACGTAGTAACTGCACTCTGTCCTGCTGAGGGCCTGACTGTAGTATCTGACTACCTGTTCCCCTTCAGGGAATCTCTGGGACAGGACAGCCCCAATTCCCACAGCTCTGGCGTCAGTGTCCAGGATGAATGGCTGGCTGGTGTTAGAATAAACCAGCACCGGGTCACTGGCCAATGCGTTGCGCAGCTCCCGGAACACTCCCTCTGTCCAGCGGAACCAACAGTCCTTCTCGGTGGTTTGGTGAAGTGGCCGAGCGATGTCCGTGAACCCCTTCAACAACCACCGGTAGTAAGAGGCACGACCTAAAAAACCCGCTGACCTGGCGGACGGAGGTCGGGTGGGCCAGTTCTGCACAGCGTACACCTTGGTGGGACCAGTGGCAACCCTGTCAGCACCCACTACGTGGCCCCAGAAACGTACCTCCAGCGGCCCAGATCCGATCCAGCACCCCCCGTAGGTGTTCCAGGCCCTTGGTGAACTCAGTGGTGTGCACCAGCAGGCCGTCCAGGTAGACCACGCAGTCAGACCGTGGCACCCCTTGCAGTACCTTCTCCATCAACCTCTCGCAGGGGCATTGCATAGCCGAAAGGGCATCACCTGGAACTGCCAGAGGCCTTATCCTATGGTAAATGCCGTTTTCGTCCACGCATCAGGGGACAGCTTGATCTGCCAGTACCCACATCGCAGATCCAGTGAGCTGAACCACCGGGAGCCAGTGATCTCGCCAAGCACCTCGTCAATCCTCGGGAGGGGCTAGCACGTTGAGCCGGCGGTAGTCGACGCAGAGGTGCAGGCTGCCATTCTTCTTCTCGCTCAAGATGACTGGGGCAACCCATGGGCTTTCTGAGCACTCAGTTACCCTGTTGGCTGCCATCTCCCTGATGAGGGCCTCAGTTTCATCTCGCTTGGCCAGGGGCAGACAGCAGGCTCTCTCATGGTTGGGCCTGGTGTCCCCTGTGCCTATTTGTGGTTGGACCAGTTTGGTGCAGGTACTATCCTTTGCTTTAGCTGCAAAGAAGTCCTGGTATTCATGGATCAGTTCCTCCAATTGCTCCTGTTGTTCTGAGCTGAGTCCTTCTCCGCTGCGCTGGCAGAGGTCTCGCAGGGCCTCTTCCCACAGTTGAACTTTCCCCCGTTCCACACTGCGGCTGGACTGGTTAGCAGGCTGGCTTGGTAGCTGGCAGACTAGTATGTTGGTGGGCAGGCGGCAGGGCTGATTAGTGGGCAGGCTTGTCGGCTTGCATGATTGCTAGCAGGCTGGTATGTTATCACTCCTCCTTCTCCATGGCTCTGATCTAGTTGCAACCAGAGTGTGCATGCACCCTCCTTGGTCAACAGCATGCCCTCTTCCAGGTCAAGGATGACTCCCATGGCAGCCAGCCCCTAGAATACATTGTTCCACTATGTCTTCTAGCCACATGGTGTGCTGCATCCCCACAGGCCCCAGCTACATGGAGAGGGTCTTTCGTCCTTTCATGGGGGTGACCTGTCCAGATACAGTCCTCAGGTTGGCATGGGTGGGAACCCAGGTTTCCTCGCTGTCTGCTCCCCGCGGTGGTAGCACCCCCAGGCGCAAAAGAGTAACAGTGGCTCTGGTGTCTACCAGGCCCACACTTCATCCTGCTGATGGTGCTGAGCTCGTACATGGAGTGGCCAACTCCTATCTGCCACACGGATACAATGGCAGGTTCAGGTGAGTGTGGAGGGGTGGGGTGGTGGGCCAACGTTCCCCTCTCTAAGCCAAACCAGACTCTTTTGGGCCAGTGCCTTCAGCGGGGCTCGCTAGTTGTGGGCAACACACCTGCAGGTGTCCGGGCTGGTTGTAATGCCAGCACAAACAGTGGTCGGGGTAGGTGGTGTACAGCCAGGCTTGATAACGCCTGACGGGGCTGGTGGCTGCTCCCAGGTCAGTGCTCGCTGCTGCTACGCGGTCCCGGGGAGCAACACGGGTGGTCTCCAGGATCTGCTCCAGACGACGGCCCTCAGCAATGGCCTCTTTAAGTGATCTGGGCTCCTTGAGGAACAGGTGTTCCCTCAGAGCAACAGGGGTCACAGCCCCTATGAACACTTCCATCGCTGCTTGGTCTCTGCAGGAAAGTGGGCAGTCGGGGTACGCTCGTTTGAACAGGGCTTTGATGTCGTTCCCTAGCGGCCCCAGGGACTCTCCAGGCTGTCTGCGTCAGTTTGATCAATTGCACCGCTTGGTAGGCGGTCAGCCCATACTGTTGATTGAGTATGGCAGCCAGTGCCACTTCATTGGTCCTCTCATGCAGAGGTAGGGCGAGTACACAGTTGCAGGCCTCACCCCCCCCCTAGTGCTGCAACAAGCTGAACTCCCTTCTCCTGTTCCGTCCACCCACTATCCTCTCCGATAGCCTGAAACACGCAGTAAAATGCCTTCCAACTATCCGTGCCATTAAATTTTGCCACTTTCACATGGGGCGGCCCATGGGAGCATCCAGGCTGCAGTTGCGGGGCTTCAGTGTCCCAGCTTAGGGCCTGTGACTGCATCGCCTACCTCTTTCTGGTCGGAGGCCACGCCGATAGGTCGGCATGGGCCTTGGCCTCTGGGCTGGGCATGGAAAGGCCTGTGGCTATTACCGCAGCTGGTAGACTCTTTCCCTCTGAAAGTCACTCCCTTGTCTCGACACGTTGTCCGTTCTCTCCCTCTTTTCCTCCCAGTTCCCTCATGAAGGTTCCTGGGGGGGCGGAGCGGGGGGGGGGGGAATAATGGTACAGCTGTAGTCGGGGCCCGTCTCACACCTGACAGTAGTGAAGGTGGGTGGATCTCATCTCCTCACTCCTATCAGTTTGGTTGTTGTCTCTCTCTCTCTCTCTCTCTCTCTCTCTCTCTCTCTCTCTCTCTCTCTCTCCCCCTCCCCCTTGCATCACTCTTGCATCTCATATGCTGGTCTGCCCCTTTCGCTTCTCAGATCCAGTTGGAGGAGACCTCTAGGCAGCCTATGCCCTCCTGTCCATCACGGAGTTCCTCTAAGATTCCTGCCATCTGATTTGGCTAAAATAAATAAATAAATAAATAACACTCTACACCCCACTCTGACAAAAGCGTCTGGGTTATGCATTCTCCAGTGCTGGGCTGAACAGTTCCTGTATTATTGTTTCATTAATCTAAATGTATACTAATATTTTCATGAAAAGGTACAAAGTAGAACTGGCAGAAATGTATCCGCAGAGTTAATTTCCACATTTTTCTTACTTGGATAATATATGAATGTATGTAGTAATTTATATAAAACAGTCACCAAATGAAGGGCATATATTTAGATTATGAAAAAAAAAAACATTACATTTAATTATACAAAAACATACATTTCGATTATAAAAAAGATATCTAGTTATAAAAACATTGTGACAGGGTAGCCATGTGGCGACGTCAGGTCAGAAGCAGGAACAAAAACAAAGGCAAGATAACTGCGGTGCAAAGGCATTGCGGCGCCGTTTATTTTCAAACAAAAATAAAATAAATATTTAAACAAAAACACTTTGCTCACAGAGTCACAAACAAATCACAACACCAAAACTAACAATCCTAGGTCAGGCTGGGCAGTTGCTGTCACTGTTCCTAGAATGGTTGGTGTGGCAGGAAATGGCGTTGCTGTGACTCAGACCAGAAGGAGGAACAACAAAAACAAAGGTACAGTGCAGTGGTGCTTGCACCATTTATTAAAGAAGAAAAATAAATAAAATATTTAAACAAAAATAAACACTGCTCACAGCAAAATAAAACAATTAAACAAAATAAATCTCGAATACAATACTAACAAATAGGATCCAGGTCAGGCTGGGCAATCGCCTTCACTGATCCTAGATCATTTTAAATTTATTTTCTCCTCGCTCGCTCGCTCTCTCGCGCTCCTCCATACAGCCATCCGGAGTGAAGAGAGCAGCAGGTATTTATACTGGTGACCATCTCCCGATTAGCAACAAACGAATCACTTAACTAATTCGGGAGATGGCCACCTTCTGCACAAGTTTTTAATGTGGATGGGGCTACCCATCCACGCTGCAAAACAATAACAAAACAAAACGCACGGCGGTTCGCCATCATCTATACACAAATATAAAACAATAAACAAATACAAAATAACACAGGGGTGGAGGGGGAGACCCTGTTCTAAAAATAAACAAACAATACGATTAAACAGCAGGGCTTTCCTACCGCCCTGCCACATATCCCCCTCCTTGCCCGAAGCACACATGGCCCCAACGGCCACCTCACCCCTCAGTCTCAATGTCCCGGAAGAGGGGTCTGGAGTAATCCATGGGGGGAGGTCCTCCTCCCCCTATGTCTTCCTGGCTGGTAGTTCCCTCTTCCGGGGCTTCAGCCACTGTTCCTCCTACTGCAAAATTGCGGTTGGGGGAGCTGGTCTCCTGACCTCCCCCCCCCCCCTTCTTTGTAGCCGGCAGCCCCCTTTTCCGAGGTGCCAGCCCCGGTGCTTCCTGCGGTCCTGCAGGACTAGTACTGGCTACTGGCGGCGCAAGCCAGGCAGCGACCCCAGGCGAAGCAGAGCCAGCAGCGGCCCCAGGAGAAGCAGAGCCGGCAGCGGCGTCAGGCGAAGCAGAGCCGGCTGCGGCCCCAGGTGAAGCAGAGGAGAGACAGACAACCCCAGTCGAAGCAGGACCCTTGGTGACCCCAGGTGAAGCAAAGTAGAGACAGGCAACCCCAGGTGAAGCGGGACCCTCGGCAACCCTAGGGGATAAAAGAGAGATGCGGCCCCAGGCGATGCGGAGCGACAGGTAGCCACAGGCGATGTGGAGCGACAGGCAGCCCCAGGCGATGCGGACGTGGCATCCTTGGGCGGTGTGAGGCAGGCATCCTTGGGCGGTGCGAGGCAGGGCAGCAGTGGACCTTCAGGAGGCGATGGCGGGAGGAGAACCACGCCTAGCTGTGGTGCGGGGTTTGGCCCTCTTTGCAGACACTGTGGCTGGGCGTTTTTCCCCCGTGCTCCCCTCAGCAACCTATGCAGAGGCTGTGGAGGTCCAGCAGCATCCTGCCCTGGTCCCTCCAATGCTGAAGGGAGAAGCAGCTCCTGCTTCTCTCCCTTTAGCGGGGTTGCAGACAGAGGCAGCTCCTGCTGCTCTGCTTCTGGTGGTGGTGGAGACAGAGGCAGCTCCTACTGCTCTGCTCCTGGTGGTGGTGAAGACAGAGGCAGCTCCTGCTGCTCTGCTCCTGGCGAAGGCGGCAGGGGCTCCTCCCCTTCTGGCAGCGAAGGCGGCAGGGGCTCCTCCCCTTCCGGCAGAGAAGGCGGCAGGGGCTCCTCCCCTTCTGGTTGCAGTGGGGAAACCAGCAAGCGTACTTTCCCTCTGCTGATGGAGGTGGGAGCGACAAGCAGTCCTCCCACGGTGGTGGAGGTGCCACCAGCAGGTACTTTCCCTCTGCTGGTGGAGGTGGGAGCGACAAGCAGTCCTCCCATGGAGGTGGAGGTGGAACCAGCAGGTATTCTCCCTCTGCTGGTGGAGGTGGGAGTGACAAGCAGTCATCCCATTGAGGTGGAGGTGGAACCAGCAGGTATTCTCCCTCTGCTGATGGGTACCTGGGCTGTGGACGCACCGGCTCCCCCTTCTTGGGCTGTGGACACACCGACTCCCCCCTCTTAGGCTGTGGATGTTCGGGCTCCTCCCTCTTGGGCTGAAGTGAGGGTGGGCACAGCAGGTGTTCCTCTGGTGGGAGGGGGCAGTTCGCTGGGAAATGCCCCCACTCCCCACAGATGCAGCAGCAACACTGCACTCCCATGCTGTGGAGGAGGGCTTCCTAGCCAGCCTCCTTCTGTGGCTGTAGCCCTGGTTCCACCTCCTCTTCCTGAGGTGGAGAATGGTAGCAGTCAGGCGACATTTATTAAAGAACAAAAATAAATAAAATACTTAAACAAAAATAAACACTGCTCACAGAGCAAAATAAAACAATTAAACAAAATAAGTCTTGAACGCAATACTAACAAATACGATCCAGGTCAGGCTGGGCAATCGTCTTCACTGATCCTAGATCGTTTATATTTATTTTCTCCTCACTCGCAGGTATTTATACTGGTGACCATCTCCCGATTAGCAACACATGAATAACTTAATTAATTTGAGAGATGGCCACCTTCTGCACAAGTTTTTAATGTGGATGGGGCTTCCCATCCACGCTGCAAAACAATAACAAAACAAAAAACACGGCGGTTCGCCGTAATCTATACACAAATATAAAACAATAAACAAATACAAAATAACATAGGGGCAGAGCGGGAGACCCCGTTCTAAAAATAAACAAACAATACGATTAAACAGCAGGGCTTTCCTATCACCCTGCTACAGTTGGTTTCACTTTTCATTTCCTTTTTCCTCTCGCACTCCTGTACTCTCCTCTGTACTCCCCTCTGTACTCCCACACCCCGAGTGCAGAGAGCTGGAGGTTTTTATGCAGGTGACCATCTCCCTATTAGCAACAAATGAATCACTTAGTTCGGGAGGTGGCCACCTTCTACACAAGGTTTTTAATTATACACTGGCAGAGGACGAGCTGCCTAATCTCACCTCAGCCAGAAACATAATAACAAAACACATGGCTTTCGCTGTCATTATATACAAATAAATAAATCATAATACAAACACAAACACAAAATAAACTGCACACGGGCGGAGGGGTACGCCATTCTAAAATATATAAACAATATATTTGTTTTAAATACAAAACAATACTTAAACAGCAGGGCTTTGCCCTGCCCACTTTTATGTACTGGGCTCCTTGCCCTGTCACATGTCCCTCCCCCTTGTCCAACACATACTTGGACCCAAAGGCCACCTCACCCCTCAGTCTCAAAGTCCCAGAAGAGGGGAAGTAAATTGTCCATGAGGGTGGCCATGGTGGGAGGTCCTTCACCGCCCACTCCTTCATGGCTGGCAGCTCCCACTTCTGGGGCTCCAGCCGCACTCTATCCAGCAGCGAAAATGCTGCGGAGGGAGCGGGTCTCATGACCTCCCCCACATTCCTCCTGGCCGGCAGCTTCCCTTTGCATGGCTCCAGCCACAGTATTTCCTGATGCAATGTAAGATGGGCAGCGACCCCAGGTGAAGCACAGCGGGCAGTGACCCCAGGCGAAGCAGAGCGGGCAGCGACCCCAGCGACCCCAGGCGAAGCAGAGCTGGCATAAGGCCATAAAGGCGGCAACAGGAGCTACACTTCTCCCTGTGATGGAGCCTTGACTACCGGTGGTGCTGGGGTTACCAGTGCTGCTGCTCCTCTCCTCATGGCGGTTAAGACGGCAGGGGCTCCTCCTCTTCTGGAGGCGGGGGCTCCTCCCCTTCTGGCAGCAAGGGCTCCTCCCCTTCTGGAAGCGAAGGCTCCTTGCCCTGTCACAAACATATATTCAGATTACAAAAAGCAAACATGGAGAGCACCGTATGTTACACATACTAACACATAAAATCGTTATACGAAAAATACTATAAAATCAGGCCAATTTTATAACTAATCTGCATATAATTAATATATGAACATATGCCTACACATAAAAAACAAAGAAAAATAAGGCATATAAGTGTAACATTTATTGCTTTTAATATATGTAAAATATAAGTTATTTCCGTATGGGTGGTCATGGCTTACTTGTGAACCAGGTGATTAGTAGACATATTAGCACCTTTCTTAGCTCATTTAATGTCTTTTGGAAATTAGAATGTATTTACTTCATTCACCTTAGCCAGTGATGAGTTTATGCTGTATTGTTATATGAAACAGTTAAAATTATGTTTTTTTTTCAACTTTTGCTTCATGCATCCAAACTTACAGTACAGCTGTTACTATATACCACACTTTAAAGTCAGTGCCACATTACTGCATAGTTTATAGTAGCAGTATATTTTTCTTATTAAAGATAATTATTCAGTACTGTCCATTTAACATTTTCTGTTTAGTATTTTATATAGAAATTAATTTGCCCTCCTACAAACTTTTAACAAAAGCTTCCCCCCAATAGCTGCAGCATTTTAACAGCCTTGGTGTAATATACTAAAAATATCAAACTGTACAGAATGTACTCTTCACTCCCCCTTTCCCATCCATTAAATTAGTTGTTCTTTGAAATGTTTACAGTGTACACATTATGAGATTCCTCCTGGGATATGTAACATACTGTATATATTTGTGTAAATGGTCTGCCACACATTCATTTGTTGTGTAAATGGAATCCCATATTGTATTGTGTAATAAAACTAATAAAAATAAAAACTGCTTCTCCCTGTTATTTCAGAATCAGTAGATGTCACAGTTGTTGACAGAGGGCTGAATGTAATGTGCTTGTTTGGCAGATGCATGCCTATCCAATATTGCACAAATGACTGCTGTTTCTCAAGCAGTCTCAAAAGTGATGAATTCACAACAGTTATCCTCCTCGCCTTGCCTGACCAAATTAGAGGCAGCAATTATTGAGGAATGTTCGTGTATCCCTGAAGGACAATTGAAACACCATGAAGACTAGTCACAGCAATCCAGTGCTGTTCCGGTGGACCATGGTGACTCTATACCTAACTCATGCAGCAATTTTTGATTATTTTTGCTTTTCCTTATTTGTCTCAAACATTATTTGCTAGGCTTGAACTTCCTCCTACTAGAAGAACCCTTATGCCTTAATAGCCACCACTGGACTTTAACATAACAGAGCTGAACAAAGCATGGACTGCTTCTTTCCCACAGTACATCAATCCCTCTGTTTTGTTTTACCTCAGTGCTTCAGATCAGAGACCCTTACAGAAAACGTTGAAAAACTGCAGTTTTGTTGCCTTTAAAATATCATTGCATCGCTGTGAAGACTGCAGCATTGTCAACAATGGATTTAGAAAGAAACACATATTATACACTGAAATGACACTAGTTAATGACACCTGTTGCCTTGGGTCTTCATGCCCTTCTCTCAAAAAAAATGTACTCGTGGTTATTTCAGATAATAAAGACACATAAAAAACTGGGACAGGATAACGTCACAAATGAGACTCTGAACCTGGAGAGCTGCAGTGAAAGTGCTGCACACATTTATTAACACACACAGACTAAACAAAACAAAGAAACATGGCCTTTATATACCATGTGGCTTTGGCTTGATTGACCATCAATAATCAGTCAAGACCCAGCCACATTCCCCACATGGATTCTGGCAGGGATGGAATTAACCCCATCCCTGCTAAACTCAAATTCAAACCAATCAAACTTTATTCAAACTAAACAAAAACACACTGTTTACATGGGCAGAGTCTGTGCCCTGCCACAATAACTTTAAAATGTCATAATATAATCGTGATGCCGGCATTGCTGTGACGTGTGAACACTCGGGTTCAAAAATTGACCTTGGTCTCTCCAGTCACCTTTATCAAATAGTAGCAATGTTGCTAAAAAGACATTATAACTACAATAAAGAAGAGCTGTTTATTTATAATAGTGGCAACATTTTTCATTGCTATTAGACAAATGGTGTAAACTTTGCAATGGAACAAAATGGATTCATACTAGGGAAATGTATGAGGAGTGGAGTTCGAGTGCAGATTTAATAGTATGACTATAGAAATATAACTACAACAAGAACTGAAGTTACAGTGAAGGGCCAGTAAGTATGGTCAGATTTAAATGGGTTTCTGAGGCAGATACAAGTTCTGGTACAACTATGCCATTTCTGTGTATTGACAGGCACAATGGAATCTATCGGAACTGTAATTTACTTTCACTGCAGGCAAAGTTATTTTTACAAGGTCATTACAGGTGCTACTGTAAAGTACAAATTGCCACTGTTTGCATAGTCTAGTTTTCTGTTACAGGAACTACGTTCTGAGAAAAACAAATCATCAAAGGCAGGTGCCCAGTATTAATATAATATATACCATTACCAGGTGAACTTGAACCAGCAGACCAGTGGACACTTTTTACAGTAGCCATCAGCTTGTATGATCTACAGATCCATGATGTAAACAGCCTGTATGTCATTTTTATCATACCATATATTATTTTGTTCTGTAAGGGATTTTAAAGTTGTAATAATAATAATAATAATAATAATAATAATAATAATAATATGTAGTCATAGTAGTATGTCATGGTCTAAATGGCAGGAACAGGATTCAAAACAAAACTTGTCAGGTTTGTTGTGCTTGAAATTGCAGAGCAGAGTTCAATCGTAGTTCACGGAAAAGAACATTCTGTACTCTGGCAGCAGCAGGAGGCTTGTTGAAAATAACACAACAACGTGATCTCAACAACGCGAGCTGGGTATCCTCTGCATTAAGAACCACAGAAACGATGTGTTTACACAAATAAACGACGTGAACAAGGTCGAGTAAAAGCAAAAATGATCACAAACTTAAGTTGTACTTGTTTATTAACTCAAATATTAAAATATACTTTAGTATTTGATGCATGCACATTAATACTGTAAAGGTATTAATGTGCCTCTGAAACTAGACCAGCACAGCTGAAATAGTGCAGCCAAAAACGTAATCTAGGGGTTGAGCTGTGCCACTCCCCTCAGCGTGCAGTTCCGTACTTTTCGCACGCATCAAACATGAGCTGTATGGTTAATTTGCGCATTTTACTAGTTTTAAAAGTAAATAGTTGGTTTTTTAAGTCTAATTTTAATGATACCGATTGGCTACCTAAGTTGTAGATACAGTGTAATATAATAGGGAAAACCGATGTGACAGCAGAACTTTTGTTCCTGGTCAAGAGAGGCACGTACAACTACAACAAGCCCAAGCCTTTAGTATTGGTTCGTACAAATTTTTGTATTTACCGCGTAATTGTGTTTTTTTTTTTTTTTTTTTTTTTTTTTTTTTTTGTTTTTTTTTTTTTTTTTTTTTTTTTTTTTTTTTACCAAGTCTTTACACAAGTCCAAGTATTCAAAATACAAAAGCAGTCTTTGGCACTGGGGCTGTTAAATTAATTAATTAATTAATTAAAAAGCTACTAGGTATTTTTAGTGTCCTGTCTTCATTTCAGTTTTTTTTTTTTTTTTTTTTTTTTTTTTTTTATATAGCACACACTTCTGATTATAATAAAAAAAATAATGGTTTGAAATACAGCAACTGAATGACGTTGACGTGCTTACTTTCATGGGTTAATTTGCCTTGCTACGCTGAGTACAACACTACTGTTGCATGACAATGGCGGTGAGTGGAATCTATGTCTGATCCACTTTATACATCCAAACGTAATGATCCGGGTCAAGTGAAACCAAACTCCATTTCCTTTTCGTTTTTAATCATGTCAATACAATGCGCTGTGTGCAGTGCTATACCGAGATTTTTTTGAAGTCAGTTTGCGTAAAAATGATGCAGCATACAATAATTTAAAATATGTTTAAAATTTCCCGAAGAAATCATGGTAAATTCTAAATCTTTTATCGGGGGAGATACATTTATGTTTTGTCACTGCCTTCGTTTCTTAATTGGTTAATATGTTTTACTGTATTTACTGTATTGTGATGCTACTTTGTTGCCTTAATTTAGGCAAATCTGACCAGCATAATACTGTATACCATTCTACTTCTTTCTCACGATGTCTATCGATTGCTTTGTACTGTGCTTCAGTTCACATATAGAGCGGTGTCTGTTATTATTTTACTGTAAAACTGATTGGGGAATTCTGCTATAAAATCGTTGGGTTGCTTTCCTGACTACACAGATAAACAGTAAAATGTATCATGTAAAGTTATGCCTGCTGAAAAATGGATGGTCGAGACGATTTGATATGTTGAAAAAGGCCTCAGAATACCAACAACCATACATTACACTGTACTTCCAGTAGTAGTATATACTCGCGCGCTAGTAAAGGATTGTGATGCACACTGCAACAGTATATATATATATATATATATATATATATATATATATATATATATATATATATATATATATAAAGTCGTTGTTTTGATTCCTGCAGCTGTGGTGCGAGTCCACGTGCGCCAGCCAAGCGCTCTGGGGACACGTTCAAAGAGGAGTGACTAGCTGAATGACTCAGCAAACTTCTCCACAAAGAGGAGTTCACAGATTAGGCTTCACAATAATACTGAAAAAGTCTTGGTCCTGGTGGTTTAGCAGTTATTAAATGGAACAAAAAAAAAACGCCATGTTCCAGCTCTGAATAGATTTTTCTGAGAAATTGATCTGCGTCCTCATGTGAACCTTATGCCTCCTGTTCTTATTATTAACTGTAATTATTATTAAAAGGGCAATGCTCCTTTGCAAACGATGTTTATCATTATCAGAACTGAGCATCTTCATTGCATTAGACTATTTTATAATAAGCATTTCAAAATAAAAGTTATTTTCAAAATATTTAGGTGCAACGAGGAAAAAATATTTTCTTTTCATCTGTGCTCATTAAAGTAACACTTACTAGTTGGCACCGAGTTATTAATAGTCAATTAGAGGTTATACAGTACACTTCTGTATTTTGTAAATGTGAACCTTTTTTGCAGCGATTTAGCAATGTCTTATGTACATTTTCTGAAATGAATAAAGTAATTGTAATGGTGGAAAACTAAGAACAAACATGCAGAGTTGCAGCTACTGATAGGTGTTACTGTTCTGAGCAATTCCTGGCTAATTTTATGCTGCTAAAATGTTGTTTTTTTTTTCCTTTGAGAAACATTGTATTTGTCGTAGCATGCTTACATAACACATCAACACCTGACACTCTCAAATAAGCCATATCCTGTAGGAGGCGCTGGTTTCCCCATCCCTTCAAAATGGTTGTTTTCTTTTCACAAGCACAGAGTAGAAATTGGTTAATTGTCCAAGTAAACATTATTTATCAACAAGTTCCACTTTATTTGCAATCTGGCAGCACTCCAAGTACTGTGCTTTAAATAGAACTGTCCTTCAAGATAACTGTGCAAAACAATGCATAATTACATATCATGTAACCTCGATGCTACAGTATCAGCAGTGTTTTTTTTTTTTTTTTTTTTTTTTCTTTCTTATCTGCAAAGCACAAGTGGGTATAATTACCTCCCTTCACTAATGTCATATACATTTGTATTGCTGGTACTGTAGTTTACCAATACAAGGACATAATTGACTATATTTCTCCAGTGCCACGTGCAATTATCTGCCAACCATGTATATGAAGTCAAAATATCTTTCCAAGGAAAGGGCATCTTTTTTTAACGTTTGTCTTCCTATACAACCGAACATATATTTTCAAATCGACATCGTATACCCACCTTTTGTTATAATTCACTGGATCCTATTTTCATTTTCTATGTTAACATGAATCCATCAAATCAATCTTAAATTAAAACAGACATGACTTGAACATAACAGATCATGACCCAGTTTTAACTATTTGTCAAAGAAACACACTTATAACACAGCCGACCACCGTCTCAGCGTTTCCCTTTTAAAAACCTCGCCTACCAACACACGTGTATCTACGTATCTAACCAGCTTTTCCCAGTACTCGTTCCTGTTTTTCTTCATAACAACACCCCCCTTTTCTAATTCCTTGTCTTATTGGTCAAATTCAAATACCAATCAAACCCGTATCCAAGTGATTTGGAAAACTGTATTGCAAAATTACGTCACCTTTTTTTCTGGCCAATGAGATTTTTACTTGATTGTGACACTCCTAGATTCCGCGAAATTGTTACTCTGCAAAGAGAAAACAGGTCAGAAGTATAGCAAGTGAGAAACATAATGTATGGCAGTAAGAGATTAAGCCGAACAAACTGAGGAATTAGTTCTCTGTGGCTGCCAGGCAGCGGTGTAAACTATACGTAAGGATGTGTTCAGCATTTGGATCTTGAAACAAATTACGTTAATAAGTGTTTACACGTTTTAAGTCTGGCGGGTTCTATTTTTAATTTTAAAGGAATGTATTACCTGCTGTACTTTTAAAACCGGCCGCATTAAAGTAGACACGTGCTTGGTCATATATAGCAGATCGGGTATGTACCTCGTCTTATAAAAAGCAAAGGGCAGCCATAAAGCATACAGTTTACATCAGTTTACACCTAACCAGCATTCAGTATACGGATTGTTGTTTATTTGTTGGGATCATTGGATTTTGTGCTTGTATACCAGCAAAGAAGATAACAGAATGTCGGATGTTGATTTAGCAGCAGAATGCTTAGTTTCCATTTCTAACCGAGCAGCTATGCACAATTGTCCAGACTTGATTATGTCTGAAGATGCAGTCTCAAAAGATACCCAAGAAAATGGAACTTTACTCATGGTCGCAATGATTTTGCTGGACTTGAATAAATGTAAGCCGCTTTCACATATCTGCAACATTACTACCAGTCCTAACAGTACAGCTGTCAGTTGCTCAAGTGATAACGAGGTAGGAGAAAGCGACACCAGCAGCGAAACCGATCTTAAGGACACTACCCGTGATGATAAGTACGACTATGGAAGTAAAGAGAAATCGATAAATTTAAGAATCAGCAGCGGCAGCCGAGGGAAAATGAAACTGACTTGTGAAAAGAGACACCTCTGCCCATACTCTGGCTGTGGGAAAGTGTATGGGAAATCGTCTCACTTGAAGGCTCATTTCAGAGTGCACACTGGTTGGTATTTCATTATTCTCTCTCTGCCTAAAATTAATTTCATTAGAAATGTAGAGCTATAATTATTATTGAAACCAATCCAGCAGTCATAATGTTAAACGTTTCACTAGTGTATAGCGTTTTATTTTCAGACGTAGGTGGGCAGGCTTGTCCTGTGTTTGTGTGCTGCATCAGCAAGTGAATAAGCCTACGTCACTGACTGTCTTCTAACACAGCAATAGTGTTACATTTTATATCCCATTCCTTGATAGCAGTACAGTAAGTAAATGGGAAGATAAAATACGATTACATTAAAATATACAAACCAAAACGTAAATACAGCATTAATCTGTATCGTACCCAAGCTGTGGTTTGACCTCCCTGTTGAAATATATTTGTTTGGGGGGCGGGGTGTCTGAATGGGGGCTGGATGAGTTGCTTTGTGTGTGTGTGTGTGTGGTGGTGAAATTGTTGATACACAGTAGATGGGAACAACGTGTACTAGTTGTGAGAGTTGGGAAATCATGTGGGTGTGGATGTCCAGGACATGTGTATGTATCTGTTTCAGTAACCATGACATGCAGCCAATCTTGGAGATTGGCTATAATGCAGAAGTCAAGTAAAACCCAATCTCCGAACTCTACAGTTTAGTTTCCCCAAGGTTGCCCATTACTAATATATTGTAGCGGCGACGGAACTGGGGAGCACTCTCCCAACTTTAGCAGCACTCTCCGAAATAGGGGGTCACGCAGTAAAAGAGACCACAAGGGATTTGAGGTGTGCTAGAAAAGAGGAGGAGTCAGCTCTTCATAATGAAAAACAGTGAAGGTATCCTCTCTCGTCCAACCTCGACTACAGACAAACGGAACGGTGTGCAGAATCTGACCAATTTAGCCAATGGACGCGTTCACTGAGATCATTCTGCGCATATTCTGTGCAGAGTCTGACCAGTTTAACCAATGGTCTTCTAAGAATGATCTCCGTGAACACGTCCATTGGCTAATTTGGTCAGATTCTGCACATAATCTGCGCAGAATGATCTCCGTGAACGCACCCATAGAGAAGTGGATTAGAGAGCGTGGCTGCAGCCGATAGCAACCGGAGAATCATGCAGCACAGCACTCAGTTCGCTGTTAATCAGTTCTTTGTTGGCAAATAAAAACTGAGTTAGCCCTGAATTTCTGTCTCGCTTTGCTCATTTCGAAGATCGCTACAATATATAGAGGACAATACTACCAGTGCTCAGTAACTGTTTCGCGCTAAGCAAGGAATGTTTATTTATTATTTTTAATATACAGGCTCAGTAATAGTGTCGCGCTAAGCGGTGCATGGCAAAATAACGCAGGATACATTTCAGTGTAGTTGTCGAATTTAACGGACCGATGATAAAAAAAAAAAAAAAAAAAAACTTTGAAACAGGACTCGCTCAGCAAGGAGATACCCTAAGGGCAATGAACAGTGAGTAAACGAGATTCGCAAGAACGGGACTCTTGCTGTCCGATCAGTGGTTCTGACCGGACACTGCACAGATTCCCTTAAAACCGGATGTCCGGTCAAAAACCGGAAAGTTGGCAACCCAACCCCCACCATCAAGGACTGAAGTGGGGTCAGAACACATTTCTATGACATTTCCTGGAACCTGGGCAGGGTGCTGAAGTCACCTGTGCAGTGGAAAAACACAATAAGCACACACATGATTTACACTGAGGACATACTATTCAGCATAATGTCCTGACCTACTTTTTCAACCCATTTTGAGCACCTGCACATTTTTATTGTTTATCACTTTGCTCCCATCAAACATGACCACCATCCCTTATCTAAGAAGCCACTGCAATAGCAATTAAATAAAAGCCAAGAATGTGATCAACTTGACAGTGATTAATGATCAATTTGCTGAACAAATTCAAGGCTTGTAGTTATAGTTGTATCATATTTGACGTTCATATTGCAATTTATTTTAATTTGAGCTTCAAACTTTTTTTTTTTTTTTTTTTTTTAATATATATATATATATATATATATATATATATATATATATATATATATATATATATATATATATATATATATATTTAAAGGCCCTTAGCCTTTTTGGTGTTTGTAATACGTATCAGCAGTTTTAAGTTCTATTGATCCAATGTTGAATTTTATTGTTCTATTGATCCAATATTGACTTTTATTCATTTTTCCTATTGTTATTTAGCTCAATTGTGTCTGTTTAATGTTCAGCGTACAGGGACTTTTCTGATTTCCTCACACTGTGACCTTTCAACTCTATTGGCGCCACCTGTTCTGTAGAATGATATAGACTAGCAGGTGGAACGCCATGTAAGAGAGTTGACAAGGTTGCAGATTAGGACCCAAGAGTTATTGTACACCATAAAACAAGAAAGGTTAAAAAAAACAAACATATAATTGCTTTTACAGCTATGTAATGGTAAGGCATGTGTGTGAATGTGTTGGCTTTTTTTTTTTTTTAGCTGAAATGATGAACCATGCTTTCTTCCTGACATGCTTGGGCAGGACAGTTCAGATATACCTTTAGTTTCAGAAAGTTGTCTCAGTAGTAACTGCATGATTGATGGGAAACTAATGGAGTTTTAGTATCTATTAAACTATTCCTTAATAAAGCAGAAGTGTTGAACAGACTGACTGGGCATGATGAGATCTTAATTTTTAGTTCTAGCTATAGCTCAGCTGCATGCTGATTGCTAAGCCATAATGCACTTCAGTACCTCAGCTGTACAGTAGCTTAAAGCAGGGCGTTGTTATAAACATGACAGTTATGTTTTACTATGTTAGGATTAGGTCGAAAAGGTGTACATTTGTTTAAGTGGAAAGTATTGTCTTTCTTTTACAAGCTAAGACATGTGCCCATGACTTACTAATATATTTTCTTTTCAAAGGTGAAAGACCCTTTCCATGCACATGGCCCAATTGCTCCAAAAAGTTCTCCCGCTCAGATGAACTGACCCGACACTACCGGACCCATACTGGGGAAAAACGGTTCAGCTGCCCGCTTTGTGAGAAGTGTTTCATGAGGAGCGATCACTTAACTAAACACGCCCGGCGCCACTCAGACTTTAACCCCAGCATGATTAAAAATGCTGGCTGGAGGGCACGCTCTTCTGCCTCATTGTCTTCAGAACCTGGAGTCTTTTACCAGGCATCAAAAAAACACTGATTGTGATCTCCACAGAAAAAAAGTGCCCGGTAAACTCACCTCTAATATTGTGTAGGGGAAGTTTTTCAACTTAAAAATGTCCAATTGTAGTATACAGTTTCACTGCTGTGTTTACCTTTAACATCGCGATTGAAGAAATAACCAGGTGATCCTGATGTGACTGAAACCCTAGCTGTGTCAGTTCTGAGCAAGAACTTTTTTGTTTTCTTTGTTATCCTTTAGAACAGCTTGTTAAGAGCAGAATGTTATATTTCAAGGCCTAATCTGGTAGTGATATGTTACAGAGGTTTTTGCCATGGATATACCAGTAGGTCTTCTTTTTGTGTTTTGTCAACAGGTTGTTGAGATTCCAGGGGAATTGCAAGTTTTTCAAACTTTTACTATGGACTTCCCAGTCAAGGCATTGACAATTTTGAGAAGATGCATCTGCCTTCATTCATCAATTCACATAACAATGGTCACTTTAGTTGTGAATCAGTACAGGCAGGCCTCGCACTTACGACACAATTGGTTCCTGAAAGTCGCGTTGTAAGTCGAAGCGTCGTAAATCGAAGCACATTTTCCCATAGAACAATGTTATAAATTGGGGTTACCGTCCTGACTCTTCAGCCAGATAATGTAGTTTTACAAAAATGACCCGTTGTATTGTACTCATGCAAATATCTATTTATTTATTTATTTACACTCAGCCCGGTGATTACGCGCATATTACTCAGACAACTACCTGGCTTGTTTAGAAGTACAGACTAGGGGCTTTCCAATGACATGCTGAGTGTGTGTGTATGCGATAATCCTAGCCAGAACTACGGTCGCGTGAAGTTAAACCCCTCATCATGTGACAGAGTTCACAGCTTAGGTTTCGTTTTGAGTCCATTGCTCTTATCAGTCATTGTTAAGGGCAAATAAATTAAAAAAAAAAAAAAAAACCGCTAAACTAAGTCAGTGCAATCACTGCAGGTGCTGCGGTTGTTACACCGAGCATGCGCACATGACGCATGGCTCAGGCCTCGCCATGCCGTAAATGTCCGTATCTATGTCGTAAAGTCGAAGTACGGTAAAAATGCAAGAGTCGTAAGTGCCGTGCGTTGTAAATCAAAGCGTCGTAAGTGGAGGCGTCATAGGTCGAGGATCGACTGTACTTTGAATCTCTTCCAAAGCATTCACCCAGTATGCAGAGTGTGTTAGCATTAATTCATGGTTTTCACTTTTTTTTTTTTTCTTCCTGGGCATAGAGTTTTTGAGATGTGCGCTTAGTGAAAATCTTCAGAAATGGCCTTCACAGAAAATCCAAGTTTGTAACAATTTACAGGCATATTTCAAAAGCCTGAAGTTTGGGATAATAGATACAAGAAGTTTTGTTGCATTGAAAAAATGTAGCTTTTAACTGCTTAACCGACTTTTCAATCCTAAAGCAATAGAATATATATGGAAAATTGTAAATTTAATAAAAAGTGGGATTTTATTGCTTTTAGTATTACAACTATTCAACTTCAAAACACCTACAATCAGATTTCTATGGTAAAACTAAGACACCAAGTAAAAACATGTTAAGGCGGCACTTGCCAAAACATTCTTCTTGACTTAGTTTTTCTTATACTATTAAAACTGTACCACCCGTTTAATAATTATTTAAGCCTAGTGTGTGTAATGTATAATGATTACAATGGCACATTCACCCTAACATACTGCAGTAAAAGTGTCTCAGAGCAAACACAAAAATATGACCACAGACTTGTCCAGTGACTCGTGGAAATTATGTTTTATTTTATACTAGAATAACCACAAAGACTTTCTTTATTATTATTAAGCATTATACACAAACTTATAGTGTATCATTTCAGCCTCAGGTCATCTGTAGTTTATAATGCCAAATGGTTATTAACCCAAAGAGTTTAAAATTTGAATTATTGAATCAGATGGTTGAGGTACAGTTATATTCTGACCACCAAGGGGCACTGTATACAACTAGAGTAAAATGCTTTCCAAATTAAAAGGGACAGAATGTGTCCTGAATGGTAAAATTGCTTTTTATGGCCACTGGTCATAAAAGGCTATTTGTTCTTGGAAAAGTCCCACAACTACTGCACAAGCAGATTATTCGAATTGAGCTCTCCACAGAAATCAGGTGCTGATAATCATGGGAGTGTCATTGGGCTAATTTACCATTCAAAGTGAAACAAATGAAGAAACAGCTGCTTTGATTTGTGTTGATTTCTGCTTTTTGTAGACTCTGGAGAACTGAAATCTACACAAATCAGGTAGCTGTTTGTTCAATGGATTCACTTTGAATGACAAATTAGCCTAATCAACGCTAATGCCAGCACCTGATTTCTGTTGAGAGCTCAATTCTAATAATCAGTTCACGCAGCTCTGCCGACAACAGTCAATCAACATAGACTCTGAATGTATTAAAAAGACTGTCAAGTTATCAGAACTAGAGAAAGGGTTACTTGTAGATGGCTGTGCGTTTGTGGTCGTGCACAATTTTTGAATGTTTGAAGGCAACAGCTCATAACTTTATTTTTCTAGGTGAGAATGTTTTGGACGGTAAAATGGTTTAATTTCCTTATCTGTAAAAGAAACAAATGTAAAAAAATTCTTAGCCCAGCCAGCACAATCCATCCACGTGCTGCATGCTTCAGCCTTTTCTTCACACTGCTAAATTTTGTTTGTGTATTTGTATATTTGATATTGTATATTTTTGTACTATGGTTAATATGTGCGTATGTGTGTGTATGTGTAATGTTTGTTAGAAACATACTGTTCTCATACTTTCTTTTGTAATGAAACAACATTCACTGTAAAATGTATGATAAAACACAATCCCTTATTAATTGAACATGTGATTGTGTTTTATGCTTGTTGCATCCTGCATAATATATTTGGAAACAAGTATTGCTAATTATGGTGTATATTCTTTTAATTGGTTGGTTTGAGTGGGGTATTTAATTAAGTGCATGTTAAAATATTTCTGGGGAATATAAAAAGAAAAGCTGTACTATAAAAACTTGGTATGCATTTTAAAACAAATGTTGTACTGTTAACTTGTGCTCTAAAGTCTATCCAGCAGACTAATGTAACAATGCAATAATGTTATTTTTCTCCATGTTAGTGTATGCTGCTATTAATTTAGTAACACTATGAAAAAGTCTATGTACCATATAATAGCTTTCAGGATGAAAAGGGTAAAAAAACATACCACCAATAGAAGTTTTCAACTGTAATTTTTTTATTATTATTTAGTGTAACTTAAATGAGTGACCAGCTTTGTGGATTATTTTCATTATCAAATTAAGTCAAGTTGCGTTCATACTTGTGCATTTGCAAGAAATGTTTACTCATATGTTTATGAAATGTTTTACTTCATTTAAAAAGGAACATATATAACCCCCCCCCCCCCCCCCCCCAACATACTTGAAATTCTATAATTTAAAACCATATGACTTGGGATTTGCTAAGGCCAGGGATACACTTGAAACTTTTTCTCGGTAACTCAAATTGACAATAATAAATATTGTGACAGGGTCTTCCTCGGGTCACGCGTGTGGGTAGCCGCTGTTCAAGCATACAGAGAGACTGAGGTTGGTGTTGAAACGCCGGCACAGGGGCGCAGGATTTATTAACAAAAACAGAAAGTGAAAGTAAAATAAAGGCGGTCATGTGACGTTACCAGCGATGGTAACGCACAGAGGACAGATACAGAAAACCGTACAAAAAGTGCAAAATAAAACACAATACCCCAAACTATAACTCAAAAGGTGCCGTGAAAACGGCAGGCCTTGCAGCAGCCCCGATCACAGCGATCAACATGCTTTTATACTGACGCTCCGCTGAGACACGCCCACCTGCCTGCTGGAACAGCTGATTGCTTTCAGCTGCTGCTCCACGCAGACGGGTAATCGTCCCCAGCGGAGCGCCACAGCAGCTAAACAATTAAATCAATATTAACAATTAACACAAAGACATACAATAAACTACATATTCCATTGTGCAAGGCTTACGCTTTGCCACATAAATATTGACCGTTTTTCACTACTTGAGTTGTCAACAATTTTTTGATTGGCAATCGAGTTGCTGAAATAGACTACTGCACTATCGTCAGCAATTCAATTGACAATTTATCTACATGTCTGTCTGTTTAGCCAATGATATTGCATTATCTAATCACCTTATTTCATTCCCAATTTTACCAAATAAGAAGTATGGCTACAGACAAGTGGACACATGAGGGCACTTTACAGATGGGCAGAATATAAAGAAAACAACAGAAAAACAATTAAAAAAAGACAATTAGCAAATATTTGCAGAGGTAAACAAACTTACGAAAAAAGAGACTGCCAGACGATCCAGCAGAAATCGACCCACTCGTATTTATATTTTGTCTTGCAATGATCGGACTCACTCAAGTCAATAAATCTTAATATGTGGACAGGGCCATACATAAAAAATGACTGAGTCCTACAGGATCCTCCAAATGCAGTTATTGCATCAAAGTATGTCCTCCATGCTTGTTTCAAGTTTTTCTACGCCAACGTCTTTTCAAAACTATTCCAATTATAATAGCAGCTGCTGAAACATGTTTACTGCAAACAGACGCAATCTTAAAATTACTTAAAATAATCGTTAATTCTTCAGTGTGCGTGTGGCACATTTAGCAACAGCAATTCAGTTGTACATTTTTTGTTGTCAACTAAACTACAACACAAATTGCATGTGTATCTCTGGGAATCACTTTTTGAATTGTAAATTGAACCAAAATAAAATCCTAAATGTGGTTATTTAGGACTGTCCCTGTAATCTATACACGCAGGCATCAGGTATGAGAGATTTTCAGTTGATTGTTCATGTGTCATTTTGATTGTAAAAACATATCTTTGAACAGAACATGTAAACCAAGAGGAGCTACAGACTGGTGCATCCCGCAATGTAATGTATATAAAAGTGTGAAAAAGTGTATGAAACAATAAATGACACACTGTCTTACTAGATCTTCATGAATATTTCTGCTGAAACAAATGTGATAAACCATTGCCATTTTCTTGGCAACTTAAGAATATTGAAAAAGAACCCTGTCATTAATTGACAAGATTTTCAATTGATAAAACGAGTATTTATTTTCAGCAATTCAGTTGACAATTTTTTTAAAACCATAAAACATACACACAGACATTTGTATACAAAATGCACAGAATTGAGATCAAATAACAAACATGCAAATTGCTCAAGACCAGTCTATGTTAATTTAACCAATAGCTCTCACACAACCATCTGATGTGACAGATTTATCATTATTCAAGTTTTAGATGCAGCAGTTTTGACATCGATGTAAGATTACACTATGTAACACAATTTTTGTTCCTGGGTAGTAAGTGTTATTTCCTAATTGCTTATACCTCAAAAGTATAGAAAATGGCTATTATTCCCCACAAACTTTGCTTTTGTGATCAGGACAGTGATATTTCAAAATATCACTATTTTGTATAATCGTAAATCTCGAAAAACTACTCACTTCTAAATCTTTTGTAGTCGTTTTTGTATTACTTTAGTATAAATACATGTTAATTTGGATTCATATGTTGTTTTTTTCTGACTTTATGTGAACGAAAAGACACACATTTGCCTGTTTTCCCATTGGAAATAGTGATATTTTGAAATATCACTGTACTGGTCACAAAAGCAAAGTTTGTGGGGAATAATAGGCATTTTCTATACTTTTGAGGCATAAGCAATTAGGAAATAACACTTACTACCCAGGAACAAAAAAAAATAAAAAATTGTTACACTGTGTTATCCCAGTAATCAATCGCAAAACACACACATATATATATATATATATATATATATATATATATATATTGTGAGCAGGTAGGTGCACACGAAGAAAACAGACAGTAGTTTCCAAAACAAAGCAAGTCTATTTCAATATTCAATACAGCTTGCTCTTATATTGCAATGTCAAAAAGAAAGTAAACAGTTCAAACAAGATTTCAAACAAAAACAAAACCACCAAAACAAACATGCTGATGTAAACCAACTGGACCAATAACCACGTCCAGTTGGTGAATAGGTAATTCCACCTGGGTTTTGGGTTTTTCCTAGCTTGCTTGGTTTCTTCTTTAGGAACCCTTCTCCTACCCTTATTCTGCAGTCCAGTCCCTTTGCGAATCCCAGCAGCGGACAGGCCGTTCCTCGTAGCCCCTGTAGAGAACATGGAATTGCAGATGCAAAGGACCACAATGTTATCCGACACTGATTCCAGTTATCCCATTCCGGTCTTATTGTAGATAATCCTCAGAAGTTCTCAGGCAGGCAAACAAAACAACCAACCTACCAGACTGGTGGCACATGCTCCCTTTTACCAGCCAGGCATTTGGCTGTTACAGGCTACAGGTGTGGGCCAATTAAGGCCAATGATAGTCTAACAATAGTCAAACCCTAATTGCTTACCTAACCACACCTGCTGCCTGTCGGTCCGTTAACTCCTTGACCTCATGGCAGGCATGTATGCTGCCCACAGATCCATCTGATCATTACTGGCAACCTCTGTGGGCTCATACCAAGCCTGCCATGAACGGCTCCTGGTGGTAAACTTGTGAGCTGGCTCACAATATATATACACACATACATACACACACCAAAACATACATGATTGGTTAGTGCGATAGTTGTGATTATATGGGTGGGAATAAATAACGTGCTTTCAGTTTACTTTAACAGTCATTTAATGGTCACATTTTGATAGTTTTAAATTTTGATTGTTTTACAGCAGTGTCCTGCAGCTGCTCAGTGGGTCCCTCTCTCTTTAGACAGATGGCTTACAGGGAGAGGGTGTTTTTAGAGGCATTTCTTAAACAACCAAGTCAGCGATTTCTTATTTTAACAAAAAAACAAAAAAAAAAAAAATGCAGCACATATATATATATATATATATATATATATATATATATATATATATATATATATATATATATATATATATATATATATATATATATATATTTTTTTAATATATATAAATTATATATATATATATATATATATATATATAATATATATATATATTTAAAAATATAATGAGTCAGAAAACGTCAGATTTTAATAAATTTAATTAACAAAAAAACCTTTTAATGCAAAATATCGTACAAGTTTGTATGCATAGCACACAAAACAAGAACAGAAACGGTTTCATAATTTTCTTGTACAAATACATTTATATGTGGTACTTTTAATATGGAGACTATTTATTCTACAAACAAAATCAATACAACAGAACAATGGATCCCAGTTGAGGATTGCTGTCTTTTCAATGGCTCTACGAATTTGTCCTGTAGGCACATACAAAGCCATTTTTATTACCCAATTCTTAGGCCCCAAAGACCCCCCCCCATTTCAAATATCTAATTCAGAACATATGGTTTCTAGTGGCCATACAAAAGTGGAAAATGTTTATCTCAAATGATAACAATTAAGGAAGCTCCTATCTAATTTTGGAGTTCCTATGAGAATTATTTTTTTCATCTATACCCTTAACTTACTGTATTAACTGGAAACACAGTACATGTCAATATTTAAATTGGAAAAGCTGTTGGAGTATTCAATATTGCTGGCATGAACACACAATAGTATAACACATAATAATTAAAACTTAAAATCAGCAAACACATTTTACTGTGTTTAACAAAAAATACCAATGTTTCAATTCCTTAATTTCTTATATAACAAAACAATTCAACCTTTCAAATAAAGTTTGTAACATTGCATACAAATAAACCAAGCCAACAGCTTTTGATAACCACAGATTGTACTGTATTAACTGTATTGCAGACAATACAGTAAATTATTGATGCTCCCTTCAGAATCCCCAGCGAAGACCGGCCACTTCCTACAGCCAGGCGTTCGCCTACACTCCCTGCACACCAAAAGCCTGTGCCAGGTGAGCCAAGCAGGGACCCCAATAATACAATTCTTAAGTCTTGCATATAGATTTGTGTTGAGCTCTATTTTTTTTTTTGGATCTCATTTTGGAATCTTTCTTGCACTATATATTGTATTTGTTATACAGTATAATTAGAATACTCCATGAGCACTCATGGAGCTAAGTCTTTATTTGACTCATTAGGACGTTGGAGATAACCTACTTGTTGCAACAGCAGTCCAAGAACATTCATTAAATATCCTCTAGATACATAAATAATAAAGAAGTACTGAGAAGTGGTTCCCTTGCAAGCTGTGCGCACCACCATTTCAAAAACTCACCGTTCGTTAATTGGGTCCATACCCTGAGAAAGAAGGAAACATTTTAAATAATTTTTTATATATAAAAAAAAATTAAATTACCTTAACCTACTCCAGTATCTTTAAATACAGAGATGATGAAGACATTATGAAACCAGTACCATCCTCACACAATCTTCTGTCATTTTGAGCATGGCAGGTAAATGCTGCCTCCCTTCCACTTGCCTGATTAATTTCATCCACTACCTGGAAAGGGCAGTGGTTGAGCTCCTGCAGCGACATGAGGTACAGCATGGTGGAAACACTGCGCTCGCCGCCGCTCTGATGATATGGAGTGAGCTCATGGAGCTGGGTGCTGCTGCGAAACTTCACTCGAATATGAATTCCATACTTGTCATATTCCTCCTAAAAATAAAGAAATACATTTATTTATTTTTTTAACTGAGCTTAAAAGAAAATAATTAGTCGAGTCTAAAATAGTATATTGTACATTCTGTTCTGAAATAGAACTATCATCCCATTTCATATCCACATCTTAAGTTCCACAGGTATATATAACATCTTGTTTACTGCTACAGGAGTAATACCCTGCATGTACAGTGAGAATCTGTTAAACACAGTGTATGCTATAGAGAATACTGCATCTTAACAAAGCCCATCATTAAAGTCAATGTACATTCTTTACGGATTTTACCTGCACCATTTTTATCTTGGCCCTTAAGGGAAAGAACACTTTCTTGCCTCGTTTTCTGAATGTATGTCCACCTCTCCAGCACACTGCATGGAACTGAAGAAATCACCAAACTTCTCATTGATTTGCTCTACAAGCTGTTTCAGTGGATTTAACCACCTTTCTTTTACTTGCAATCAACACAAAACAATGGAGGAACACCTGTGTCACACTGACAAGACATTTTAGTTACACACTATGAAACTCTTGATATGCCTCTAATGAACAAGCATTCTACAGCTTATTTCTTTCTTTTAATTGAGACAAGTGATTATATATATATATATTATATATATATATATATATATATATATATATATATATATATTCTATATCATATATAGCCGGATAAATAAATAGTTTGTTCCTAAAAGCCAAAAATGAACACAGTTTCACATGTTCATATAATCTTAAAAGAGTACATGTAGTGGTGTTCTGAAAAATACATTGTTACATGTCCCCTTGTGTTGCTACAACTATTTAAATAACATACCTGTAATTTTTCTTTCACTGTTTACATCCTGGCAACTTCTTACACGTATAAGTTTCGTCTATTTCAAAGCTCTTTTCAGCATGTCAGCTCCGGTGCACTGGGGTTTGAGGACAAGGTGTGTCCTCCGTTGACTGCAGGAAGAGCAATTTGAAGAAAAAAAAAACACAGGTGTTCTGGATTTTGATGTGGTGTGCGATATTAGGGGTCGTTATTGAGGTCTACACGGTTGTGAGGGAAAAAAAGTAATCCTGTTTTTCAAGAGAACAAAAATTCTACAATTTGCAGCAATCACTTTGATCGTAATGCATTTTATTGTATCCCTTAGGATGAGCCCATGTAAGGGTGGTATGTATTTACAATGAGCATAATCTACAATTAAGGCTTCCGATTTTCAGTTTTATAATAAAACATCACTCCCGACATAAAAAAAAATGAAACTGGTGTATAGCCAATAAACACCGGAAGAGGTTATTCAATTCATGTGGATTTCACAGTTTTCCCCATTAAAAAAAAAAAACAAACAAACACCTAGTACAACAAAAATAAATAAAACAAACTACCTTTCTGTGCAGTTGGGCAATGTCCCTCCTTCCTGACTCATATCTATCATTGATTCATTCTGAATACTTTAAACCCGCCCCAACTACTGAAAAATAGAACAATTAGAAATTATTGAAATTTTTACTGCCCAAATACTTTTGTCTGTGGCTGTGTGTGCGTGTGTATATCTCATATATATATATATATATATATATATATATATATATATATATATATATATATATATATATATATATTGCAACTAAAGAGTTGATTGCAGATTAATGTTTTTTACAATTTAAGAATTGCGTACAATTCAATTTTTTATATAAGAGACAGAGAGAGAGAGAGAGAGAGAGAGAGAGAGAGAGAGAGAGAGAGAGAGAGAGAGAGAGACAGAGAGAGAGAGAGATTTTCTCCACGGCAGTCCAATCATTAGTGAGCAGAGGCAGGGCACAAATATGCTAGGGTGCACGGTGTAAGAACAGCTGAATTTCGCACGATACTGCTATTATAGAGATCATTATAATATAGTTTTTAAAAAATGTCAGACAACGGAGACACTGTAGCATTTTCAAGAAGAACTTTCTCAGAAAAATTAGAGATTGTTAAAAAAAAAGAAAGGGGGGGAAGTATATACCACAAATACCCGAACTGACACAGGAAGGGAAGGGATATATACTCACCATTTCCAACATTCAAATTATGAAAAGTATCCATGGCTTACCGGTAATTGTCAATTGAAAAATACTACTATAACGGTCTTTCGTTCAGTACAGAAAAGGTGGTATGGAACAGCACTGGCTACAGCAGTCTATATGTCTATCGAAGTCAGGACAAAAACACCATAACACATGAATACACAACAGTACTCACACGTTTGGTCACCATCACAACTGTTGCAAGAAACTGGGGTTCCATATTCTGCAGGTGTTAACATACCTCTACCTTACAAGCATTTTTATTCGTCCTTATCGCAATTCAGTTTATTAAAACAGTGATGTGTTTTAAGGACGGTAACAATTTGATAAAATAAAAATGCTTGTAAGTGCAGAGAGGTATATTAACACCAGCAGAATATGGAACCCCAGTTTCTTGCAACAGTTGTGATGGTGACCAAACGTGTGAGTACCGTTGTGTGTGTGTGTGTGTGTGTGTGTGTGTGTGTGTGTGTGTGTGTGTATGTGTATATATATATATATATATATATATATATATATATATATATATATATATATATATATATATATATAGCTTAAAATGAACAGTTGCATTTAAGAAATGTAGAACCAGCACAGCAACAAATACAAATACACTTATGCCACATGCCATTAAAAAAATGCACTGGAAACTTAAAGAAAACAATTAATGAAGGGCTGTATTGCAGTTGTACTCGTAAATACTGACACTTGCTTTTACAAGGAGATGCAGCAATTTTGTAAAGAAGCAAGCACAGTAATTTAAGAGCACCGTCACCTTTATGTAAAACAGTATGTAGCCCGAGTTTTGTCCTAAAGTAGGATAGGTGTTGCGGGGGGAGGGGGGGAGTTTATTTCTCAAACTGACCATTTAAAAATTGTGACAGCAGAACACACAGAAATACTTGGAAGTGTAATTAGGAAGTGTACTATGTAATGCAGCTCACTTGATTGCAGAAAACAGAAAACAAAAATGCCATTTACTAAATTTAGCTCAGACTGTGCTAATGAAAATATGACAATGTCCTTGCTGTTGTGTATTTAATATCGTAAATATAGCAGCACAAACTCACTGCAATTTAAACTTTTTTTTTTACTGAAGAATAAACGGTACGTAAATCATAAGGGCTGTCTGTGTTGCATGCTGTCAGAGCAGGATGTCACTAACACTGAGCATGGCAGCTGCAGCATGCTGTCTCCATATTACTGAACAACTGTACTATACACAACACTTGTAAAATATAAAAAATATAAAACATGCATATTTCATGAACAGATTAACCATTCATCAGAATGAGGCAACAAACAAGAGCGTACAGACACAAATCTGATTGTAATGGGGTAGGTCTCGGTTTTACAACAGCAGCTTAAGATTGCACATAGTTATTGCTACACCTGGTGGTCCCTGCTGGAAACACTGGTACTTGAGATGAAAAGGTTGAAAACCACTGGTCTATGGCATAAACAAAACAAATCATACATACAGGCCTATTTCGCGATGGTTAAACGCTGTCAAAATACATTTCACTTTGTTTTTCTCTTTTGTAAGACACTGGTACCCAAGTTCACAAACACAGGCAGACCTTTACAAAGACAGCTGTTCATGAGGACGATCAAGTGACCATTGATTAATTTTCCCCTGACGCGCAATGACTCCCCCCCCCAGCCAGAAATTAATTTGTGTTAAGTAAGGCCGTTTACATGTTACATGTTAATTTGGATTCATATGTTATTTTTTTCTGACTTTATGTGAACGAAAAGACACACATTTGCCCGTTTTCCCATTGGAAATAGTGATATTTTGAAATATCACTGTCCTGGTCACAAAAGCAAAGTTTGTGGGGAATAATAGCCATTTTCTATACTTTTGAGGCATAAGCAATTAGGAAACAACACTTACTACTCAGGAACAAATAAATAAATAAATAAATAAATAATAAATAAAATTGTTAACACGGTTATTATTATTTATTATTATTATTATTATTATTATTATTATATTATTATTATTATACAATATATATTGTTATCAAATAAACTCAGTGGCACAAAACTACTCCAAAGAAAATAAACATGAGCACGGTTTTCATATTGCTGACTTAATAAATAAAAACAGTAACGTCAGAGTGCTATAAACGAGTACATACTTGCGTGCTGAATATTTCTGATGCAGAAATCAAAAAAATGAATCCAGTCAACCAGCTTTTTAAGGTAAGCTTTCGATTTTCTGTAATGTTCATATGCATATTACTGAGTAAGGGTGTCTGCTAATAACAATCCGTGCAGTTCACAAGATGGTTAGACCTATTTAATTTCACTAAACTCGGGGAATGCATAAGTGTTTATTTCATGAATGAAGTTAAAGAGCTCTCGTGACCATGGAAGCCATCTCAGCCCTGTAATAGAAGCAATGCTTTATTATTGAAGTGGATGGGAAACGGTAAACAATATTTGCAAGATATAAATGGTAAAACAAACCAACATCTAGAACCCTATATATATAATATGATATATATATATATATATATATATATATATATATATATATATATATATATATATATATATATATATAATTTTTGCCATAAATGATCTGCTAGCCGGGGTTAACTGTACACAAGAACAACATTCAGAATTGCCGACCTGCATACATGGTGGCTTGTCGCTAGCATTCCTCACGTCGGTATGGTAATTTTCTCCTGCTGGACGTTTAAAACAGTTCAGAATCGGGCCTCAGACCTCTTATTCTTCCTCCCCACAATTTCTTTCATTACACACCACACTCCCGCTGTAATACAGGCTACTTAAAACGTTCTAGAAATTTGTAATGATCGTTTTCACAGTCTGAAGCAATGTATATCTCTCAGCTGTTCCTGGTATGTGTTCCCCTAGTGACGTCATGCTAACTTCGAGAATCTCCAGTGCGTTGTCGGTATTTTCCGGAATTATTGATAGTATTACGTCTGTCACTGATGTAAAAGTGATCATGGAGAGTTAATTTCTTCCTCATTGTGAAAGTAAACCAAGTACGACCCCAAAGCCAAGAAAAAAGATTTTCTATGTGAGATACGGACTTTAAGCAATCGCTTGTCAACAGCCACAGTATTCTTGGGTACCTAGAGTCAGAACGAATAAAAGCAGGAAGCCAGGTACGAAGCTGTCTTATGTTTTCAGGCCCGAACGAAGATTATTCTGTGAAAATGTGTCCCATTTACTAAAATAAAAATAATAAAGATGCTTTTAAAAAGACTAAATTCCCATTGGGCTTATTTATTTATTTATTTATTTATTTTTTGATTTTTTAGACAAAAAAACTTAAAAAAAAAAAAAAAAAAAAAAGATTTGTGTAAGATCTGTTACGTACTTGGGTAAATTAATTAATTATTTATTAAAGTTTTTGCATTAATCTTTCTAAACTTCACTGCATCCCTTCTTGCATTATTATTATTAAATAATAGCAATATTACTATTTAAAAATAATTACTATTATAATAAGATGTATTTAGCAGAGGCCATGCATTAATGTTTTGTCCTATATACAGACACGATTAGAGAATGATTGTATCCCCTTTGTCTTTTGCTTTATGTAAAAAAAAAAAAAAAAAAAACCACAAAGAGAGGAAGATGATTTACTAAGAAAAAGTATACACACTCCAAAATGCCTAGGTGCAAAGGTTCCCTGAAATACAAATGTACCCATTACCTCATGGGTATTTATCCTTAAAGACCCTGTAACCTGAATAAATATAAGGAAGTCTGCTCATTACAGCCTGTGATGCAGTCAGGCCCGCCCCCTCCGGCATAAACAGACTGCATGCACAGATCTCAATATCACATTTCCTTCAAGACTGCTGCAATCATAGATACAGTGACCTTGAAGGTTAATGGTTACATTTCTATTTCAGGGAACCAGGGTTATTTTAATAACCTAACATTCACTATCAAGTACAAAATGTAACCATTACCTCATGGATAGAAATACCAAAGCTGCTCGCAAGGCAATTATTGCATTAAGTCTCGGCCAAGGCCACCTTGCGCGTTCCCATGAGGAACCCCTGTACCAATAGCTGGGGCTAAAAAATTGAAGGAGAGCTCACCTTTATGTTTTTGTAGGAAGGGTTGACCCCTAAGTAGCCTTTAATACTCTTGTTCCAAAACCAGGGTTGTGTGGATCTATGACCCTCAGCTGATAGAACCTCATAAAGGTATGGGGAGTGGCCCATACTGCTGCACTGTAAATGTATTTGACAGATGCACCCTGGAACAAAGCCTATGAAGTTGTCATGCCCCTGGTGGAATGGGCAGTGAGCTTTTCTACAGGGGGCAAGTTGGCTCAGTCATATGCAGTCTTGATTTTGTCTGTGGTCCATTTGGATAGCCTCTGCTTAGACCAGGCTTTACCATGTGACAGCCCCATAACAGACCAAAAAGATTTCAGACTGCCTCCTACTCTATGCTCGGTCCACATAATGTGCTAGCACGCACCGGACAAAGCGTATGGAGCTCCCGCTCCCTGTCAGATTGGAAAGGAGATGGATTAAAAGCATCCGATTCCAGTCTGGTTAATGTGAAATGTCAACATAGTTTTCGGCAAAAAAACAGGATTGGTATGAAGCAGGCTTTCGCAAATGAAAATGCATGTATCTTATCCACTCGCTTAGTGGATATGATGTCAAACAAAAAAGTCGCTTTCAAAAGATACATATTTTAGATCAAAGGGAGGCTTCATAAGTGCTTCAAGCACCATGTTAAGACAACAACAAGGGTCATTGTCCTTCATAGGTGGCCGAAGCTGCCAAGCTCCTTACAAAAATTGCCCTGGCAGAAAGCTGAGCTCCTGGGGAGACTGAATCAATTTTGATATGGCAAGCTGAAACAGCTGCCAAACAGACCTTTAATGTTGAGGGGTTCCTCTTATCAACAGGTCCTGCAGAAATTGAAGTATAACTGCCATGGGACAGGTCATGGGGTCAAAGCCCTTAGGCAAGCACCATGCCTGAAAACAGGCCACTTATACTCATACAGGGAACGTATGGACGCTGCTCTGGCATTCTGCAGGGTGTCAATGACTTGGTCGGAAAGCCCCAGACGGCTTAATTGTTGCTTTTCAGGGAACAGAGCCGGAGCCACAGGCTTGACGGGTTGGGATGGCACAATGTTCACCGTGCCTGACTCAGCAGGTGGCAACGCTCGGGCAGGCTCCACCACCGGCCGCTCAGGAGCAGCATCAGAACTCGAAACCAGTTTCCTGGGCCTCTAAGGAGGTACTGGGCACCCTGGCCCAGTCCTGTCTGATTGTCTGCAGACATAGAGACAGCATGGCAAGCGGTGGGAAGGTATAACAGCAGCTGCCTCGGCACTTGTGTGCCAAGGCATCTATTGCCAGTGGGTCCCCAGCTCCTGTTATGGAGAACCAGCGAAGACAATGGGTTGACAATGGCTCGCCCAAACCGTTGCTAAATGAGAGTCACCACCTCTGGGTGAAGCCTCCATTCTGAGGCGCTGGGAACTCCCTTTGAGACAAAATCTGCCACCTAGATCATCACCCCGGGCAGGTGTACTACTCAAAGGGAGAGGAGGTGATCGTGCGCCCAGAGCAAAAGTTTGCGGGCTAGTCGATGGAGACTGGAGTACCTGAGGCCGCCCTGGTGGTTTATATAAGCCACCACGGTAGTGCTGTCCGTCCAGACAAGCACATGTCTCCCTTGAAAAAACCTGCAAGGCTAGAAACACTGCCTGCAGTTGCAAAATATTGATACGGAGACCCTGCCATGGGAGGTTCCACACCCCTTGCACTCTCCTGCCATTCCACACAGTGCCCCAGCCGAGGTTGGATGCATCCATGGTGAGGACCTCCCTCTGGTGACGCTACCCAGTGCTACGCCTAAGCACAGGTGCACAGGCTGTATTCATCAAGTAAACACCTTCAGACAGTGACAAGACACTATCACCAGGCAGCCAAGGTTCAATGCGGGCTGAAAACCCCTGCTGTTGAACCAGGCTTGGAGAGGGCACTGAAAAGCTTCAGACTAGCAGCCATTCTCTGCACCCTGTCGTCTGACAGAGTGTACAGCATGGACCTGGGGTCCGATTCACCCAGGCCCAAACGATGAACGTGGTGTCTGGCGAGTTCCGTGTGGGCCTCTGCCTGTACCGGAGACTGAACACAATGAACCAGTTGTCCAACTAATTGAGTACTCTGATGCCTACAAGTCTCAGTGGGGCCAGAGTAGCCTCTATGCACTTCGAAAAGGAATGGGGAGCTAGAGAGAGGCCAAACAGCAAGATCCTGAACTTGTACGCTGTTCCCTGAAAGTCAAACCGCAGGTACTTAAGTGTGCCGGTTTTTATGGGGATATGGAAATAGGCATCTTTGAGGTCCACCTTGGTGTACCAATTTGCCTGGCCTGAATAACACATTTTGAACCTCCTTCAGCTCAGAACAAGTTGATCTGCCTGAGGTCGAGGATTGGTTTGAGGCCACCATTCCAATTGTTCACGGAATAGAACCTGTCCTCTATTTGGAGGGGGGTGTACCATATGAATAACCTGTTTAGCAGCAGAGCTGCTACCTCCTGAAACACCACAGCGGTGTCCTGTGGGTCCGTGACTGATGCTGCAGTCACACCCCGAAAGGGAGGGGGGCCGTGCTTGAACTGCAGTGAGTAGCTGGGTCTGAAAAGTAGTATGCACCCAGATGTCTGTTGTGCACTGATGCCAATACTGTCTCCCTGAGAACGGGCCCTGGACCTGTGGCAACAAACCCTTAGGGCCACTGCTCACCATGTGGCTTGGCCTGAGGCTCTTGGTCTGGCTGCAGGCACAGCTGTCTGTGTTGGTCTCTGAAGCTGCTGGCACAGGGATTAAAATCCAGGTATATGCAATAGCAAGCAATGTACAGTTGCTGCCTCAGCTGCTCGAGACAGTAACAGGACTGCCAAAAAGGCCTTCTTGGTACTAGATTGGGATAGGAATACTGGTCTGCAGCGGGCCAGAACCAAACGGAATGGAGTAAAACTGTCCCCATCAGGCACACGTGCCTGTGGGAAACTGCTGCCCAGAGCTTCTCTATTCCCACGTACATGACTTTCCCTTGGCACAGTGCCATGAGGTGAGAACATAGCCACCTCTCCATGAGAGGATAATGGGGAAGAGTGCTGTACAGGTGAGAAATGCAGAGAGCTCTGTAGAGCTGCAGAAGTAACGTTTCTCCAACGTAGGCTTGGAAAATGCACACAAAAAACTCGCAGAAATGCGGTTTACCAGGGCCTCCTTTGTGTGCTGCTGCCTTAGGCAGGAAGAGAATCTGTTTGTCCACTGGCAGGCTGACCTTGCATATGTCACAGGGATAAAACCCAGCAATTATGCAAATAGCAAGCAGTGTACAATTGCTGCCTCAGCTTGCTAAAAACAGCAACAGGACTGTCGACGAAACCTGCTTGGTACCAGTTTGGGGATTGTAAAACCCTGGTCGGTAGCAGGTCGGAACCCAGACAGTGCCGGAACGGTACAGGGTCTGTTTGGTACCGTTTGATGCCTGAAGCACCTTGTTGGTACAGTAATGTACAGTACTGTTGCTGCCCTCAAGGCTCGTTTGCTCAAGCAGCAATACAGCTGTACAGTAATGTAACAGGATGGACCCTCTGTAGACCAGGGCACCTACAAGACCGCAGTGGCCCTTTTGATCAATGGCATAAGCTCTGCTGTTACAGTGAGAGCTTAATAGCAGGGGATGCGCTATCTGACTCCATGTCCTCAGACGGGAATGCCACCTGCTTGGAGAAATGCATATAAAACTTGCAAAAAATGGCTTAATAAAGACAGCAACTGGGCTGTCAACAAGGCCTGCTTGGTACCAGACAGGCAGGCTGGCCTTGCATGTGTCACAGGAATAAAACCCAGGCATTATGCAAATAGCAAGCAATGTACAGTAAAAATGTACAGTTGCTGCCTGTGTTTGGTACCGATTCGGTGCCCGTAGCACCGGGTAGGTACATTAGTGCTCAACAGAGGTTACACATCTCCTGCACCCCCACTGCCATTCTAGGCAACGCCCCAGCCGAGACTGGACGCGTCTGCTCAAGCAGCAATGGCGCTGTGTAACAACTGCAGCTCCTGTATAAAGTACGCACTGTAACAGGGCTGGAGCAGTATACATAAGTGTTCTGTGTTTTCAGTTTTTATCTTTAAAAAAACCTTTGAACCAAATCTGAACAATGATGAACTGAGCAGACAGTGAAATGAACCAAGTTTCAACCTAGCAGACCGTGAAATGAACCGAGATAAACCGATCGGTTCACAGCCTCATGGTACCTGAGCACCAGTGCTATACTGTTCAATACCTTGCAAGGCATGGTTCAGTGGGTGGTTATTTTCGGTGGGGGTACATTCGGTCCGATACCTTCGGTACGGTCTGGTGGTACACTCTGTGTGGTACACGTGGTACGGTGTGAATCAGGTCCTAAGACTGGGGAAAGCCCGCTGTGGAAGCCTTCGCAATGGTACTGAAAGCACAGACCAAGGTGGCAGAAACACTTCAGGAAAGATTGCAAGTAATCAGACCCGACGCAGAGATAGCCTAGTGACTGTTTAGTGAATCAGAGTGGTAACCTCTGTCAGAACCGTGACAGCCTTCGCAATGGCACTGCATGCAGGGACCAGGGCGGCAACAAAGCACTATCAGAGGGGTGGTGGACAGCCAGACCCGAAGTAGAGCTGAGCCCAGCAACTGCTAGTGAATCAGAATGGTAAACTTGTTAAAAGTACATTGTACCGTGGGAAGGGAAGAAAGTCTGGACCCACAGTTACCAAGGGAGCAATCTATAGGAATATCCACGTACAGCGCTCTTGGTTAATCCAGCAGTCTGAAAGTAAGTTAATTTGATCCCGGGAAAGGGGCGACAGAGCAATACATGTAAATAGAAATTACTATAATTTTGTAACTATAAAGTCGCATTAACACTAGAAGCTCCACGGCAGTCATTGTGGCCGTTTTTAGTTTTAAAATGTAATTCTCTCCACTCGTGCAACACATATATGGATGCACGTTCATGTACCCTTCTGTGCGTATGTTTTAAATATTCTCACAAAGCATGAAATGCAGGAGTGCAGAAATAAAGGAGATATATTACATAATACCGAAAAGCCCCGGGAGCAGTCACATTGACGGCCACACAAAAAACAATTGTATTTTGATTATACAGAATGGTATTCTACTTTATTATTTTTATTTACCAGTCTGCAGTGTGTTTAGCTGTAATTAGATTAGACTCTACTCTCTGTGAGTAGATGACCGACAGTCTATTTTTTTTCAATCAGCCTTTTCGAACACTGCACCTGCTTGCCAGGGGCGCTTTTTTGATTGGTGCTACTTTGTATACAACTTATTTGTTACCCTGGTTACTATAAAAAGGTCAGAGGTTACCCTGAAGAATTAATTACTCTTCCACAGTTTCATGAGAGGAAACATGAAAGTTTACACAAGAGGATAGTCTTTCATATGTTACTTTTCTGTGAATAATAAGTGAGAAATTAGTCAAACGAAGACGGATAACTGCTGAGCAGTGCTTACAATGAATGAGGTATGGAAAGCAATGGAAGTGACTCAGCACACTTCAATCAATTACTCTTCCAAGTGAAAAACTATCTAGAAATTTGTAGAAAATTAATTAAAAATAAAAACTGAAATAGCTTGGTTGGATAAGTCCGCCCCCTTGTAATAGCAATCCTAAATTATCTCAGGTACAACCTTCAAAATCACACACCAAGTTAAGTGGCCTCCACCTATGTTAAATTCTAGTGATTCACATGATTTCAGGATAAATTGAGCAGTTCCTGTAGGTTCCCTCTGCTGGGTAGTGCATTTCAAAGCAAAGACTCAACCATGAGCACCAAAGCGCTTTCAAAAGAACTCCGGGACAAAGTTGTTGAAAGGCCCAGATCAGGGGGTGGGTATAAAAAAAAATATATCAAAGGCCTTGAATATCCCTTGGAGCTCGGTCAAGACGAATATTAAGAAGTGGAAGGTGTATTGCACCACTAAGACCCTGCCTAGATCAGGCCGTCCCTCCAAACTGGATAACCGAGCAAGAAGGAGACTGATCAAAGAGGCTACCAAGAGGCCAATGGCAACTTTGCAAGAGCTACAGGCATGGCCAAGACTGGTCAAAGTGTGCATGTGACAACAATATCCCAAGCACTCCACAAATCTGGCCTGTATGGTAGGGTGACAAGAAGGAAGCCATTACTCAAGAAAGCACCTTTTTTCCCCTTAATAGTGTGGAGTATGGTGTGTAGATAAGTGGGAAAAAAAATCCTCATTTAAATGCATGAAACTCTGAGGCACCGACACATTAGAATGGGGGAGTAGACTTTCTATAGGCACTGTGTAAACAATTTGTTAAGCAGTATCCATTGTTCTACACTGGGTGGCAGCAAGAGACAGAGCAATCGCTAAACAGAAATGTCAGATTGCATGGCTCCACCTTGTGAGTTTTTTTTTTTTTTTTTTTTTTTTTTTATAGGCAGGTTTCTGTTTGAAAACATCATAAAAAATAAAAAGTGTTGTTTAATGTGTTGTAAATGTATACAATAATAACAATATTTACCCTTCTTTGTGTTATCTTGTGTTCAGTAATCAGTATCACTGGGCCCTCAAAACCAGGTAATTTCTTTACATTGAATCCTTGTTGCTTTCACATGTAACACTGTTGGTATTAATCACATTTATATAATTAGAAAATCACAAAAAGGATAGATCCCTGAAAACTAAAACATGTTTACTGCAGTATATTAAACACTTTTAGAAAAATGTCAAATTGTAAAATTGCAATTAAAAAAAATATCATAGTAAAGTTTTACACAGCACATTAACTTAGCTGGTTTCACAGACCCTGTTTGGCAGTATTCCAGGATCAGTGATAATTCAGGACTGTAAAACCAACTATAAGCATCCACAGAATAATACTGCATACCACTAAGAACAAATCATTCAGGGTGAAAATGATGCATACAAATCAGTCCCTGTCTTCTTTCTTGTTGCTCCTTCATCACCAGGTATGTTAGGAAAACAAATGTTAGAAGGGAGAGAAAAACTAAGAGGGAAAGAACAATTATAAACTCAGGAGTAGTAACTGTCGATACTTTGCCAGTTTGACCTCACCACAAGAGCAAAGCAACCCAAAATGAAACGAGGGTACAGTACTTACAAATCCACAATAAAAAAGGATAAACAAAAAGGCTAAATGTTTTATTTTCCCCTAGAAATACAAACATCACATACATTTCCAATTGAAAACTCTTTAAAATTGCAGATTTACTACATTTAGTCCGCCATAATTTTTTTTTATTTTTTTTATATACAAGATCCTGAACTGTTTCAACATGCTAAAGTGTTCACTCAGCTAATGAATACGAAACATTTTGTAATAAAACTACAAAGGCGGCAATGGATATTGCACTCGAGTGCATCTACTGTCAAGGCATGTCAATTTTGTATTTGTAATTTTTGGGACAACAGATAATTGAGATTTTTTTGTTGAGAACTTTCATCTAAAAATAATTGTGCTTGTGCTATTCTTAGCTGGTGCTGCTAAGACCATGACCCAGTTTTTACAGACTTGTTTAATGAGGCATCATCTATATTCAAGATGCTATTCAGTGCTTGCTAAGCATTCAATAAACATTCTTGAGGGTCTTTAAAACATACAATGGACAACAATAAGCCATACTGAACATAGCAGATAACATTTTAATGAGTGTAGTTAAATCTTGTTTTGATTCAAGTTCTAGATGTTTTTAAGCTTAGTGTAAATATGAATGTGATAATACTAAATAGATGTTCATATAAAACTTAAGGTATTGTGTTTTACGTTATTGTAAAACATGCATATGTTTGTTTTTTAAATCTTATATTTGGATATTTATAAATATTCCCAACAACATTGTGAAATATTTATATTTAGAATCATATCAATTAATCATTTGAAATATTTAAATATTCAAAATCAATATTTATCCAAGATCTGTTCTCTAACTCTATCATAGTTGTATGTTTAATAGGAATGTGCCCCAATTAAAGCCTGTAGTATAATTGGTGAGGTGCTTGAATGTTACCTTGCCAGTTAAATATCTTAATATATTAGCACAAGACAAACAAACCTCTTTGATTTTATAGATTACATTCACAGTAGTACACTGTGCACATGTTAAATTTCGGTATATATATATATATATATATATATTATATATATAGTATATATCTATATATATAATTTTACCTCTTTATACTCAAATTCAATGTCCTTCATTTTTACAGAACAGTTATGGGCCTCAGAGAAAAACAGGAGTAGGCAGTCTATTTAGTTCTAAGCATTCTCTGAAATTCCCATGCAGTTAGCAGATACTAATATCCGTTCCTATTTATCACTTAGTATTCATAAATACTGCAAATTCATAGCCTCCGTAGCCTCCGTTCAATAGGTGGCACAGGAATAAAAAACAGATTCTCCTGGGCCACCTGGGGGCCACTAGGAGAACTGACGCCTTCTCTGACCAAGCCTTTTCGAGAAAGACCGGGAGTAATGGCAGAGGCAGGGACGCATAAAGGAGCGCTCTGGACCATACGTGGGCTAGGGCGTCGATGCAGAGTGGACCGCCGCAGCAGTGGAAGGAGTACCACAGGGGGCAGTATGTCAACTCCGCAGAGGTAAAGAGATCGACCTGCGCCTTCCCGACCCGTTTCCAAACGCGCTCCACTACCTGAGGGTGGAGCTGCCACTCTGACGGATGCGGCCCCTTCCTCGAGAGGAGGTCCGCTGCCCGATTCTCCACGCACGGAACACGCATCGCCCGAAGGGACAGGAGGTTCCGTTGTGCCCAAATCAGAAGCCTGAAGGCTAGGCGATGCAACCCAGGGGGACCGAAGGCCTCCCTGGTGGTTGACATACGCCACCACTGATGTATTGTTTGTGCAGATCAGCACATGTTTGTTCCACACCACGGGTAGGAAGTGCTGGAGACCAGACCACGCCCCATCCTGAGTTGGAGGTGTCCGTCGTCACCACCCTGTGGTTGTAGACCACTCCCATTTGGACTCCAGGGGCCCTGCTGGGGTGGCTGTGGCTGAGGCGGGGCTAGCAGTTGCCTAGGGCGGAAACCCTGGAACCGCCTTCTAGGTTGTTGCTGCGTGGGCTGGTTACAGCCACGTCCACTACACAGAGGGAGGGTCCTGCCTCTCACCAAAGAAGAGGCCTGCGGGCGATGCCTAAGGGCACCGTCCGGGTGACTGTTTGCGTCCGGGTAGAGTGCCAGGGGATCGACCTGCCTCCACAGGAGTGGGGGGAGGGAGCAACGTGGCTACCTGTCGCGACGCCTCACGTTCCCGAAGAGACTGCTGCAGGATCTCCTCCACTGCTGGGCCAAAGGTATGACCTGGTGATATGGGCGCGTCCAATAGCGCGGCCTTATCAGAATCAGGCACCTGCGCCTGCGACAGCCACGACTGTCTGCGCGCGACCCAGGGTCTGCCCCTGCAGGCCGAAGATGTGGAGCAATGTATGTGATACTAATCGCAACTCCGAGGCCACCGGCTCTGGCAGCGGGGCGTCACGTAAAATCCCATCCAAGTACGCAACCAGCATATTGGATGTGTTTGCTAAGTGGATACTCTGGGCTGCCGCCACATAAGACCTCCAGACGTGTGTCTCAGTCACCCTGCACTGCAGGTTCAGGCACACAGGGTCCCTGGGCATACACTACCGGTCAAAAGTTTTAGAACACCTCCATTTTTCCAGTTTTTATTGAAATTTACGCAGTTTAATGTCTCAATGTAGTCTGAAATTAAAGCATAGAACAAATAAACAATTGGAGATAAAAAGAAATCATGGAATCGTTTTGTTTAACAAAATTGAATCTAAATTTTTGACTCAAAGTAGCCACCTTTTGTAGACATAATGGCCGAACACACTCATGGCATTCTTTCTACAATGGAAATCAAATATTGTTCAGAAAGTTCTTCCCAACACTGTTGCAGAAGTTCCCACAAATGTGGTTGTTGGTTCCCACACTTGTAGGTTGCTTTGCTTTCACCCTTCTGTCCAGTTCATCCCAAACCAGCTCGATGGGATTTAAGTCTGGAGACTGTGCTGGCCATATCATGATTTGAAGCCAACTGTCTTGTTCTTTTCTTCTAAGGTAGTTCTGACACAGCCTGGAGGTATGTTTTGGGTCATTATCTTGCTGTAGGATGAATCCCTGACCAACTAGGCGTATACCAGAGAGTATTGCATGGCGCTGCAAAATGCTGTGGTAGCCATTTTGGTTGAGGGTGCCACTCACTCTGTGCAAGTCGCCTACTCTAAATCCAGCAAAAGAGCCCCAGACCATCACACTTCCTCCTCCATGTTTGACAGTTGGTGTCACACAACAAGGAACCATCCTTTCGCCTACTCAACGGCGTACAAAAACCCTAAGTGATGAACTGAAGATTTCAAATTTTGATTCATCGGTCCATAAGACCTTCATCCAGTCTTCAGTAGTCCACTGGCGGTGCTTCATGGCCCAGGCAAGTCTCTTTTTCTTATTTTGCCATCTTAGAAATGGCTTTCTTACTGCCACTTGACCTATCAAACCTGCAGCTCAAAGTCTTCTCTTCACAGTTGAAACTGAGACTTGCTTACTTCGACCACTGTTAAGCTGTGCGAAGCTGTTGTCCTGTGAGCCGCCTATCATGCTAGCTGTTGACTCTTAGAAGCTTGTCTTCTGATTCTATTGTGGCTTTGGGTCTGCCAGACCTCTTCCTGTCAGAGTTTCCTCCAGTTTCCAAGTGCCTTTTGATGGTGTAGGAAACTATACTCACTGACACCTTGGCTTTCTTTGCAATTTCTCTAAAAGGAAAGACCTACACTTTTAAGGGTTATAATGGTCTGTCTGTCTTCCTTTGTTAATTGCCTTTTTCTCGCCATTATGATAGCAATATACTACTTCCTGCAGTACAATACTGTCCAAATAATGCTTAAGAGGGTGTAGTAACACAGTCTGTTCCAGCACTGATTTTATACAGACGGTTTGTAAGTAATCAACAAAAGTTGGGACACCTGTAGAAATTGTTAGCATCAACTTTCAAGGCGTAATTTACTTCCATTGCTGCAGAACAGCTGTAAGTTGTTAACTCATTACTTGTTCCCTGAAAAAGGCCTTTTTGTGTAACTCTGAAATGTACATTATTTTTCAGTTTTTGGTAACCTAAACTTTTTTTTTTAACCTCTGGCAGTTTACTGCTTACCTTTGTACCATTTCAGGTTATTCACTGAACTTGAACTGCTTAAATTTCAATAAAAACTGGAAAAATTGAGGTGTTCTAAAACTTTTGACCGGTAGTGTACCTCCTACCGGTGGAGCCTTAACCAAGGCTGTGATGGTGGAGGCCACAGGAGGAAACCCAGCCAGGCCCAGCTTCTCTGCCTCCTCCAGCGAGACCAGTGGAGAACCATGTCTCAATTGCGCCGGCTCTGTGGCTGGGTGGTTCCAAGAGGAGCGCACCTGCTCCATAAAAAATTGAGGAAAGCTGGGAAGGGTTGAGCTTGGAGAGCCACATCATGCGGTCAAAAGACGGAACAGCGTGGCTCTGCCTGCGCCGTCCAAGTAACCGAGGCAACCTCGGAACTAGGGGCCATTTCAGCCGGGAATTTCTGGTGAGGGTGGACAAAGACGTCTGTGCAGAGGGGTTTTCCCCAAAGGGGCTCTGTGACGGCAGCGGGAGGCGTGGCTGGGAGGAGTCCACTGCGGGGGGGCGAGGAACGCCCTTGTGCGACTCTCTCCAGGTGATTAGCGAGCACACGGGGCTGAAAAGCCGTGCAGATGTCGCAAGAGCCTTTCAGGGCGAGAAGGCATGCTCAGGGCCTAAGCACCGAATGCACATGTTGTGCCTGTCCTCCTGTGGGATATTGGTCCTACAGGCCTAATAGGCATGGAAGCCAGCCCTGCCTGTCATAGTAAGGAGTATACCGACTACCATGTTCACCGAGCACCATGTGCACCGAGCCCCGTGGGCACAGAGTGTCGTGTAGCACCGGGTCTAAGGCGCACAGATTACCATGTGCACCACATGCACAGAGTACCGTGCAGCAATAGATACTGTGCGCACCACGTGCACAGAGCAGCAATGGTATAATATGCACTGCGTGCACAGAGCACTGCGTGCCGTGCAGCACCGGGTTAAACATGCACCAGGTGCACCGAGCACCGCGTCCCGTGCAGCACCAGTATAATGTGCATCAAGTGCACCGAGCACCGCGTGCACTGAGCAACCGCTTGCACAGATGCACCAAGTACCGTCCAGCACACAGAGTACCGTGCAGGACCGGTGAGCCAGCCTGTATCGGTACAGCGAGTCAATGAGCACCGTGCAAGAAAGGGTGAAAAGCACACAGAATTCTTAATAATACTTACCGTACTAAGATGGACAGACAGAGAGAAGCAGCCTGACACATGGAGAGGAGGTAGAATAAAAAGGCTACGAATTTAAAACTACTGATTCCGGGAAAAGTGGAGAAGGCAAGCTTTCAGCACGTGACGGATAAGTACCCTCGGTAGGCAGGACCAAGGGGGTCACCAAGGGGAGAGGGCCTATCGGCAGCTTTGATAGACAGAACTCTGTGACACCTACCAATAGGCAGGAATGTATCCCATAACGATGTTTTGGTGGCCATCTTTGAATTGAAAACATTACACTGTAATAGTGAAGCGAAAACAGACCAAAACATAATCTAAAAGAAAGGGTCAACAAAAAAAGACAGAAAGCATGAATAAAACTAAGCTTGTTTCTATATATTAAAGTTTAACATGGTACATATGCACAGTAACTTTGCATCCTTCCCCACATGCCATTATGAAAATAACCTATAGGTTTCTATAGACCTATCAACCAAATTTCCCAATTCACTAGACACCTATAGGTTTCTATGGCCCAGTGGTGCATAACCACTGAGTTTTTGTTCTAACCATACCCTAAATGAGTTAATTGGACCAATTAAGCTTCTAATAAGGTTCAATAAAGTACTTTAGGGTGAAGTTGGAATAAAAACCTGCAGGGACAATGGCCCTCCAGGACCGAGTTGTGCACCACTGCTATAGGACTACAGGCCAAATGTCCCATATCCTATAGGTCTTCTACAGAATTATATAGACATTCTATAGGTAACCTATAGGTTATTTTCATAAGGGTGCTTTCAGTGCTTTAATATTGCAGAAAACTTTTGAGTCTATGTATATTTTAGTTGTGTAAAGGAAACATACAGTACATACAGCAGGCTACGGAGGTAAATACTTTTCGGCTTGTTTCATTTGTTTATGCACTACATCAGTAACTTTAATTTCTAACCAGTACTGTACAGTGGGCCTATTATTGTTCAGCCAAAACCTGCCCCCCACGACATGCTGTAGGATATATATATATATATAATATATATATATATAATATATATATATATATATATATTACACACACACACACTCACTGAATGTACAAAACATTAGGAACACCTGCCCTTTCCATGAAATAGACTGACGAGGTGAATCCAGGTGAAAGCTAAGATCCTTTATTTATGTAACCTGTTAAATCCACTTCAATCAGTGTAGATCAAGGGGAGACAGGTTAGAGGATTTTTAAGCCTTGACAATTGAGACATGGATTGTGTATGTGTGCCATTCAGAGGGTAAATGGGCAAGACAAAAGATTTAAGTGCCTTTGAACAGGGTATGGTAGTAGGTGCCAGGCGCGCTGGTTTGAGTTTGTCAAGAACTGCAACGCTGCTGGGTTTTTCCATGCTCAACAGTTTCCTGTGTGTATCAAGGATGGTCCACCACCCAACGGCAGGCCAGTAGTCAAAAATGGCTCATTGATGAAAGAGGCCAAAGGAGGCCAACACGAATTGTGCAGAGCAACGGACAGGCTACAGTTAGTCAACTGACAGTCCAGTACAACATTGGTGCCAAAAGACCCATTAAAGAATGCACAACTAGTCGTACCTTGACATGAATGGGGTACGGCAGTCGACGACCAAACAGAGTTCCACTTCTTTCAGCAAAACACAAGAAACTGTGGTTGCAGTGGGCTAAGAAACGAAAACACTGGAAGTTTGGAAAACATTGCCTGGTCTGATGAATCCCGGTTCCTGTTTCACGCTGATGAGAGGACTAGAGTATGGAGAAAACCACGAGCACATGCATCCATCATGCCGTGTGTCAACATTGCAGGCTGGTGGTGTGATGGTGTGGGGTATGTTTTCATGGCACACATTGGGCCCCTTGATAAAAGTGGAGCAATGTTTGAATGCCACAGAATATCTGAACAACACTGCCAATCAGGTGCATCCCTTCATGGCAGCAGTGTATCCATCTGCTAATGGATTTTTTCAGCAGGATAATACCACATGCCACAAGGCTAGGATTGTTCAGGAATGGTTCCACAAACATTACAGTGAATTCAGATTACTGCAGTGGCCTGCACAGTCACCAGATCTCAATCCAATTAAACATCTGTGGGATGAGATGGAACAAGCTATTCGGAGTAGAGATCCACTACCAGCCAACTTGACACAACATTGGAGTTAACATGGGCCAGCATCCCTGTGGAACATTTTCAACACCTTGTACAGTCCAAACCCTGAAGAATTGAGGGGGTGCAACTCAATATTAGGAAGGTGTTCCTAATGTTTTGTACACTCAGAGACATATATATAGTGAATGATCCGTTCCAAATTTGATTGTGGTAGCCAACAGTCAGCATGAATGGTGAAAAGTAGATAGAAGTTTGAGTTGAAAATTAGGCACTTATTGCTGAAGCAATTATTTAAGTAAACATCTTAATATGAAAATAATATGAAAGTAATGAAAATAATGAAACAAAACAAACCCTGCCCGTTAAACTCACTTTTTCAACCCTTTCGATTAACTTGCCCGAGCTGACCTCGTGGCAAGTTCAGTATATATTTCTTTAAGCAATGTCACGCGCAATCCGCAGTTCCTCCAGCGACTGCTGACAAAGTGTAGAGCTGGCGGGGGGCTCTATAATCCACCAGGTAAAATGTCCTGTGTTTCTTTAAATGGTTTCTCCACCAGGCTGTGGTGTAATTGTATTTGTAATCCTTATATTCCAGTGAACAGGTAAGTAGTCCTTGGGTGGTCCTTCTCCAGACCAGTACAGTTGTACCCCGTGTGGTCCACACAGGAGAAACGGGTAGGGCGCCTTCTGTAGCGCACTCTTACAGTCCTTTAGGAATAAAACCGCAGTCCTGGTGTTCGTTCGGTATCTTTAGTACCCTCTGCTGGGTAACACGGTAAACCGCAGCCTGCTACTTGGCTGCCGTCTGGCTGAATAACAATGAAACACTTTGACGTTTGTGATTCTTGTGTGTTTGTGAGTCTCTTTTTAACAAAATAAAAACAATTCTTTCACAAACACACATTAGTCTGGGTCTTAACTAAAACCCTCCAAACTGCTTTAATAATTCATGGTCACACAGACCGAAAAATAAAAATAGCGTGTCTTTGTAATCCCGTTTGTGCAACCAGCCTGAATTAAATTAAAACACAGTCCATTAAATTAGGCTGTTGCATAAAACAAACTATGTGAAAAAAGAACAGTCCATTCAGAATATGCATTTGCACACACTACACACGGATATAAACCTGTCTGTTTAGAAGTCCAGTTTAGCATATCATTAGTCACGCTGTACTAAAGAGGGATCGCTGCACAGAGCAGATAAATAAACAACAACATAGCACAGTCACTGTGTTATTTTGGCTTTCTAGTATTTTAAAACAGGTGCAACACAGAACGCCATCTTCCTTTCACAACCAAGCCCAATAGCAAACGCCATTTATTGTATGGTCTGGGTTACTCACGGTAGGGATCTTTTAGTGCGAGTACACCAGCTTAACTTCTTTCCAAACTGCATGCGCTTTGCAGCTTCCTAAAGCAAGACCAAATAAAAGCCCTACTCGCCTTGTATTTGTTTCTGTCTTTCCACCCAGGTACCGTCGGTTCTGGAACCCTGAAGTTTGTACTCTCCAACTCTATCCCTTGTCTCCGTATTTCTCTCCATAGAAACACTGTTACCCTTAACTGTGTTCCGTTGCTCAATATGCCACTTATTTATTTGAACATAGAAAACACCACTTTATAGTTCAAACTTTCTGTTTTGTTAACAAGAGTTTTCACAGCCAGACTCTCCACCGTCTAACTAAACACTCTTGCACTCCTTCTTTACACTGTCCCTTCACCTGTGCTGTCGGCCTTTTAAATCTGACTCAGTTCCCGCGGACAGTTCACATGACTCTACCACTCAGGATTATGGGGATTGGAGATTCTTCAGAATTAATAGTCTCCTCAATGCTGAGAAGTACAGGCAGATACTTATCCATCATGCAATACCATCAGGGAGGCATCTGATTGGCTCCAAATTTTTTTGCAGCATGACAACGACCCCAAACATACAGCGAAAGTCATTAAGAACTATCTTCAGCGTAAAGAAGAACAAGGAGTCCTGGAAGCGATGGTATGGCCCCCACAGACCCCTGATCTCAACATCATCGAGTCTGTTTGGGATTACATGAAGAGAGAGAAGCAACTGAGGCTGCCTATCCACAGAAGAACTGTGGTTAGTTCTCCAAGATGTTTGGGCCAACCTACCTGCCGAGTTCCTTCAAAAACTGTGCGCAAGTGTACCTAGAAGAATTGATGCTGTTTTGAAGGCAAAGGGTGGTCACACCAAATATTGATTGATTTGTAATTAATCAATTATCATTTAGCCACCTGGCATAAAAGGAGGCCTCAGCCTCCCAGTAGAGAGGAGGGAGCTGAGGAAGTAGGTTGGTGTTTTGTTTTGTTTTGTTTTGTTTTGTTTTGTTTAAGGCATTACCCAGCCTGGAAATTGTTATTTTTGCTTTTTGTCTTGCTTTATTTGTGTTTAAATCCCTTTATTTTGGCCCTTGTGCCCTTTCATTTTTGTGTTTATTTATAATAAAATAGTTATTTTTTTGAACTACATACTGTCTCTGGGCCTCTATCCACTCGCCAGCCTGTCACAGTTAAATATATAAGGTCTGAACCTGAACATTTTGGAATGCTTTTGGATGGTTGTTATAAGTGTAACACTTTGAAGTTGCTCTTTAGGAAATATGTGGGATTTTTAGCATTTTGATAAAGGACTCTTCAGAAACAATTACTGTTCCAAGCACCTTTATTATTTTGCTACCAAGTTGCAATTTTAAAATAAATAACACATTTAAACACCAGAAAGTCTTAGAACTTTTTCTTTTGAAAATTGAAAATTCGCATTTGCATTACAAAATACAAATGTAATGATACTGCCAAACTATGCGTACGTCTTATAGGGTACTCCTTCTTTTACCGACGTATTACTCTCAGTGTCACGTCTACATTGAGAGTCAGCCATTTCGCATAAACAAAGAAAACACTGAAATTAAAATATTCTGCATATTGCATTTTATTTGCTGTTGCCAATGCAGATCAGTGTCAGGCTGTTGGGGAACGTGACGTCTGTGTAAAAAGTGATAGTGGGATTATATAGTTTTATGTCTTAGATTGGCTATCCAATGTGTTAATCATTCTGTGGCTGTGTAAGGTATTGTAAAATGATACGGTAGGGGCGGGGCTTTGCTCCGAACAGATATGCTATGGTTTGACTGTGGCGCTAAACTGTAAGATTGCACTGTGTGTACGAATTCTGGTATTTTGTCCGGGACCAGGACTTCAGCTTTACATGTAGGGATTGTCCCATCCAATTAGGGACGGGTGGTCACCCTGTATCTGCGTTGCCAGTAAAGAGTTATATACTAGTACACAGCACGTCTAGATTTCCTACTGCTAACAAACTGCGTTATTTGGAGCCAAGCTAATACTGTATTTATTAAGTTCTATATGCATGTTTTTTTAAAACACAATAGTAGAAATTCGTTTTCAACATTCGTCAACGAAAATATGTGTTCAGCTTTAATGCAGATGGCAACAAATCATTCCTTTTATTTTTTAACAAATTATCCCATTGTTTTCAGTAATCAATATTGTTGAAATTTTCAGAGAATCCAGAATCTCCCAATTCTGTGAAAAAAAAAAAAAAAAAACACAATAAATGACTGATAAACTTATGCTCTAGGTGTCCCTATACATACAAAAATGTGCAATATGCAGCAACAAAACATAGAAGTTATTGAAATAAACTACCCCCTATGCTCTATGGAAAGTAGTAAACCTCTCAGGGTCTGCTTTAACAATCTTATAAATATTCCCATCAACACTGTTCAACCCTTTTCAGCTGATTGTGTTAATTTACGTCTAGCTTTATTCGATGTTAGGTCTCTACCAAATAAAGCTTCCTTAATTAATGATTTTATTGTAGATCCCATGATTTATTATAGATATATTCTTAACTGAACCCTGGCCCAGTGTTGATGATAATATTTCTCTGATTAAAACCTCTCTATTAAATTATACTTTCTTCCAGAAAGCATGCCCTGTTGGGCAGGGGGTAGTGGTTGATTTGCAACCATTTTCTGTGCAGATTACAATTGTGAACAAGAAAATGTTGATGGGTACTCAGTATTTTTTTTAATCTGTGTCTTTTTTAATCAGTATTTTAATGTTTAATAATCAACTACCTGTTCTTATTGTAGTTATTTACCTAATTGCAGTCTTTTTTTGTCAGAATTAACTGATTTCCTGTCTATATTATCTGCTAAATAAGATCGGATTCTTTTACTTATATCAGATTCTCTTGATTATATTTAGCATGTTACATGGCTTACCTTAGCTTTAATCATTTCTCTGTTTTTTGCTGTTCATAATTCATCAACAGTAGGTCTTAGTGTTTACGATAATTTTTGTATTCATGTGCGCTTAAATTATCCTGAATTCTCCCAGAACTTGAGTTGATGGACAACTCGAGTTCTGTCAGAATTCAGGCCAATTCGAGCGCACTTGAGTTGGTGAGCTTTGAGTTTCCATGGTTTTCCGAGTTACTCAAGTTATTACGTGAGCTGGGCAGGCAATACTACTGATTTCCCCCAGAAATACTTGTGAGTTAAACGTCAAGACGTGAATTTGCTGCAGCTGGTATTAGTTAAATTGTCAGTGATTTAAAAGATAAATCGATCTTGATATTCTTTCACATTTGTTTCATGTAATACATATACATATATAGCTGTATATCACTACATAATCATATATATATATATATATATATATATATATATATATATATATATATATATATATATATATATATATAAAAAAAGGCATCTGACAAAGAAAAAGCCTTATACTTGTAATAATGTTTTCAAATCTTCCATCAATCAGACGGTTGCATACAACAGGGTTTCCAATCCTGGCCCTGGGGTCCTCTGTGTCTGCTGGGTTTTATTCATTAATTAAATGAACTATGAATTAGCTTAATTAGACCTTTTTAATTGTTTTAGGGGTTTGATTAAGTAATTGAGAACTCAGCTGGAATAAAAACCAGCAGACACAGGGTTCCCTCAGGACGCCACCCTCTGGCAGACTGGTATGCAGAACTAGGGTAAAGAAGCACTGGAAAATGGAAATAATGTGTCAGATGTCAAAGTGCATATGAAAATGGCAGTGATGAAGTTAATTTGCTTGAGAACATTAAAAGTATTTAAAAAATCATCAAAGGATTAAAAAAAAATTGGAATTGGATGTGATCTGACAGCTGCTACTGTAGTAGGACTACAGTTTTTTTTTTTATGTTAAGCATTTTTGTGTTTTTTTTTTTTTTTTTTTTTTTTAATTAACAGCCAAAAAAAATGTATGCCAGACTTGCTATAAAGTCTGTAACAAAATGGTTGATTGTTATTGTCGATATGTTGTAGATACTACTATTATTGAAGACACCTATAGTGCAGGTATCATAACGTCCTGTGACAGAGAAAGAATGAATCTTGGTTATAAATCCCCCTCCTGACCCGTGCGGGCGCTGTATAAAGGGAGCAGTGTGCCCCGGACTGGATGGTCTGACAGTTCATTCCAGGGAAAGGTGGAAGTTAGCCATCTAGAAAGGGTGTGGAGCCACAGTACACCGAGGCGGATTGGAGGAAAAGCAATTGTACTCGCTAACCAAGGGGGCGTGGCTATAGGTATAAAATCAGATGTCGCCAAGCGAACTGCTCCTTTGTTATGGTTGCGAGAGAACCGCTGAAGGAGTGTAATAAAAGAACCATGAGTGTTTAGTGTTTGTTTGTTTTGTCATTTCTAATTGTACTCGTTTGTTCTTGTTAGACAGCTAACACTTTCTGGGAGCTGTCACTTAAGGCCAGCACTGCTCTACTTTTCACTAATAAATTGTATTTCACCTTTGCACTAAAGTACTCACTCTGGATTTGTGATCGTGTTGTGTTCTGTGTGTGTTTATACTGTGTTTATTATTTCAGAATTGTAACCCGTGGTTTGATCTGTGCAATACATATTGTTGTGTATTGCATGGGATTATTATTTGCTGACGGTCGCAAACACGGCCGAGATAACCATTAAAACAAATAAACAATTGTTTGGACCGTGAACTTTGCTGTTTGTCATCTGTGTACCCATTACATCACCTGTACACCTGCGCACTGCAAACCACTTTGCCACAAGTCCATAAACAAAACAAAACAGTAAAACAAATTAGTTCTGTAACGTATAAAACTGAGTTGATTTTACTAGTGCTTGCTCGTCTATTAAACAATTTAAAATAATTTCGAAGAGAATTAAAGCATTTTCACTTTGGCTTTATATTAACTAAAACTTTGGTGCTTTCAGTTTGGTCTACTGCCAAAGCTGCTGTGGCCACTGACTGTGTACAAGGTTTCTTTGACAACAGTAGAGAAGCTGGAAGCTTTAATCAGTTCATACATCAGGAAATGCTTGGGAGTTCCACACTGTCTCAGAAGAGTGGGACTTTATGGTAAAGGAATACTGCAGTTATCAGTCTCTAACCGAGGAGTTTAAGTGCGCCAAGGTCTAACTGGAAATGAAATAAGTAGTGTTACACGACAGATGCGTAAGGGAGACAGCAGCTGTGTTGAAAACTGGAAGAAAGTGGGCAGCAAAGAAAGACATGGAAGATGCAAAGGCTGCCCTTCGAATCGGTGATATCATGGGGCAAATTCAACATGGAAAAGGAGGCCTTGGTCTCAGTTAAGCTGCTCCTGCATGGCACAAGGCAAATCCAGCTCAATGGAGGAAGCTGGTAGTCAACAAGGTGCAAAATCAGCAGGAGGAGACAATAAGGTGTGTAAAGGTTGTTTCCCAGGCCAAGCAGGGAAATTGGATGAGGTGGGAGAGTGTGGAACAATGCAAGACCAGCTGGCAAGACCTATGGACAATGGAACAGAGCAGGATCAGTTTCCTCATCAGGTCAACATATGATGTTCTCCCATCACCACAGAATCTAAACCTCTGGGTAGGAGAGGATCTCTCATGTCCTTTGTGTTCATCACCTGCAACATGAAGCCTTACCGGTCCATTTATTCAGGACTTTTTTTGGCTTCATTCAGCTCCTTTCGGTCTCACTCAGAAATTGAAAGGTTTTCTCTGCTTTTTCCGGAGAAAAAAACGACTAGAGACCTGTGTGTTATGTCTTTTTGATGATGTCGGACAAGGTCCGACTTCAGACTGGAAAGGGAAAATTGTAATGTCGGACCTTGTCCGACATAGGACCACAAACGGTTAAGGTACATTTTGACAGGATGTAAGGTGGGTCTTAGCCAAGGAGGGGTTACTTGGCGCCATGACCAGGTGCTGTGATGTTTGGCCTTAGCATTGGAAGACAAGCGTAACCTGACAAATAAGTTGCCACCAGTTCTATCAAAGCATTACACACAAAAGACATCATTCCTTCGCCCAGGAGAGCAACCGCCAAGAAAAGGTATTAAAACCAAGCCTCGCCCAGGACAACTGGAAGCTACTGGAAGATGCTGGCCGATGTTGGTCAACGGCTTATTTTTCCACCTGAGATTACCGCCACTAACCTTCGACCAGATATTGTCTTGTGGTCTGGATCAGCACGCCTTGTTCACCTGGTAGAGTTAACATTACCATTGGAGAATGCTGTAGATGAGGCTTATGAAAGGAAGAAACTTCGATATGCTCAACTAGCCACTGAAGCAGAACAGCGAGGATAGATAGTCCGGGTTTACCCAGTGGAGGTGGGTTGTCGAGGATATGGGGCACACTCCACAACCCGGTTTCTCAGAGACGTCGGATTCAGTGGCCAATAGTTGCACCACACAGTGAAGAACTTATCTGAAGCAGTAGAGCGGAGCAGCAACTGGCTGTGGTTGAGACAGAAATATTCTGGATGGGGATCTCAAGCACAATAGAAAGAAATCAACACTGATGTACCGTTAAATAAGCTGGGCTGAGTTGAGTGGGGGATGGAGGGGGGTGATACTGGGATGCCACTGTCACTGTTGAGCCCTCTTGAGGTGTCGTGGGTTTGTTGATGAAACACCGAGGACAGAAGGTGCCCACTTGAAGACCCCAGAGATGTACCCTATTTAGGTCAATCCAGACGGTTGTCATGCTGGGGAGACCGCACTGTGATTGATCCCGGGAGCCAGCGTCGCAGCCGTTGTGTGTGCTGGGGAAGCAAAATAAGCTGAACCCTGGAGCCAGCATTACACTTCTGCCATCAACACCAGGCAGAAGGATATCAACATCAACAGATGGAAAGAAACGCAAATGGATGGAGATGCAAATGGATCACATTAATTTACTGTAAAGCTACATCTTAGTTGGTGCTTATCTTGGAGAGAGCCAAGTTCAAATCAGCATGAAGTTTTTAACATCTACTCTTATGTAATGGAAATCATTATCATATGGAAGGAAACACAAATTGATGGAGACACAGATGGATCATATTAGTTTACTGTAAATCTATGTCTTAGTTGGAGCTTATCTTATCGAGAGGCAAGTTCAAATCAGCATGAAGTTTTAACATCTACTCTCATGTAATGGAAATCATCTTGTTAAAGTTTTCACATGTGGCAATACTGTCCTATAATTACATGATACTGTGATCATTCTACTGTATTATGTTGTGAACCATAGCTGAATTTTAAAATTGAGAGATAGCAAATGCTTACTGTAAAAGTTTACCGGTACCTTAAAATTAAGGGCCATATAAGAATAATAAATACTGTAACTGATTAGAAGGCCCTATTGCTGTTGTCCAAGTTGCTGCCGTGACAGTGTAGATAACTATTTACTCTAAATGACATACTGTTTTAGCAGACAGATTTAATTTAGTAAGCATTTATTTAAATGTTTTTGGAATTCAAAATATAAATGCAAAACTGCGTTGCATTTTTCTTTGTGACCATGCTAAGTGAAAAATGACAATTGAAAACTGTCAAAATCCCCCAAGGTAGCAAAACCAGCCAAAATGTCCTGTTATATGGTATGTCCCCGTCCCCTAGTACAACATTTTTGATTGACATTTAGTGATGTAATTTCCTACCAGTCCGAATTCAGACTTTAGAATTCAGGCCAGCCTCAGGAGTGAAATCGGACCAGATAATTCGTGCTGCTGCCTGAATTGGGAGCCAGCTCGAGTAATTTAAAAACATGGAAACGGTGAGTATGTTCCCGAGTTCTGTGGTTCATGGAAACTTCGTTTTAGTTGACAGATGTAACCTCTTTTTAGCTTTACTTTTTACTTTTGATATTGTGGTCCCAATTAAAACTCGAACGGTCTCTTCTAAGCAAAATCCACCATGGGTTAACCTTGAAAAGTTCCAGTCTGGGTTTGGATCTGCTCATAGTACAGAAATTGCCCTTATCAGAGAATATTTACTGATGAGTGCAAACTCTGTCTATATCCATTTTTGTTCTTTTAGACCTTAGTGCTGCATTTTATACTGTGGAACATGTCATTTTGATTGAATCATATTAAAATTTGGGTTGGCTTGACTAACTGTTCTAAGCTGCTTTAAGCTAACTAACAGGACTTTGTTTCTTTAGTGGCCTCTGTATCAAGATTATCTTCTATTACTTCTGGTGTCTCTCGGGGCTCTATTCTTGGTCCCATTTTATTTTCTTTAAATATGCTACCACTGGGTGAGATCATTCTAGATGAAACTAGTGCAAATTTTCACTGTTATGCTGCCGATACACAGCGTTATATATTTATGTTATATCTGGTGACACCACTGCTTTCAGGCTTACTAGAGTGTCTAATATCAAAGGTTTCAAGAATATTTACTATCAAGTGAGAGCAAAGAGGTGGCTCCAAGCTCAGTGCGTTGATTCATGCTTCAAGGTGTATCATACACTGAAGCGTTAGACTCGCTCCCTCCGCCCCCACACCTATTTACCCAGATATGATTTATTCATCTCTCTCTCTCTCTCTCTCTCTCTCTCTCTCTCTCTCTCTCTCTCTCTCTCTCTCTCTCTCTAGTTCAGGCTTTTTTTGTTAGGGCGTGTTGTTGTGGTTGTTCCACCCTGTTGTTGATTGTTATTGCCTACATGTCATTTTTTAGTCAAAACCTTTCCTTATGACTTAATAAAAATAAATATTTATTGGTTTACGGTAAAAATGATTTGTCTGTATTTCGTCAGTGTTCATTACATTCATACAAACATATAGCTGTCAGCTGGTTTGTACGCTGTACTCATAATAATCAAGCGCATGCAGAAGACAGAAAAAAAAACTTCACTCCCGTAGGACCGGCAGTGCATTTTAGAACTCACTACTCAAAGGGTTAAATCAAGTGTAATACATTGACCTCCTTATTGTCATCTAAATGCAATACAATCCAACAAAAAGAGGTGTTCTAGACAGCTGAAAGAGTCATTTAGTGCCAACTGATTTTACCCATGTTTTTTTATCCACTATTTAGAATATCAAGTTGTGTTCCTTCACTGCAGCACCTCCCTACAACAGCTGAGCAGAACTGAGGCTCAGTATATGTTCTCCAACACCACCACCAAACTATTCGCCTCTTTACGCGCATTACATCAGATAAATGATAAAAGCCAGACCTGCAGGTGTCCGCTTGAGTTCAATGGGTCCAGTAGATGATGCTAAGCACTGGTGAATTGACAGTCCCTGCCAATTTTGGCTCTCTTGAACACAAATAATGTTGAATTGAACAAATACCATAGTTTCTTTCCACCTAAATGTATTGTGCTCTGAATAGTAGTATGACAATACCAAACAAAGAGCAATGTCTCCCACAACACGTTGGCCGCAAAGATGTAAAAGCTTGTCTTCCAAACAGTCAGGGTTCTCAATTTCTCCTTGAGTGAGATGGCAGCTGTCATTGACATTGGAAGCATGACATAAACGGCTGCATATGATATTAATACATAAACGTATATTGGTAATGTAACTTGATTAATGAAACTGTGTGTCTTGAGAAACAGGGCAAACTGCTTTGTCTTGAGAAGAGAGCAGACATGCTGAACTATGTGACCTACTGACCTATTAAGGTGCCACCTGGATTGGATCAGGCTGAACAGACAGTTGAATTATGTACAGATAATTCACATGTTCAACAACAATCGTTTTGATGCAAGGAAGACATAAACTATCAAAGGATTGTGAGTTTAAAGAGGCAAGATACACAAACAATCTCATGATAGTATTTATTTAACAGATTGAAAAGACTATAAATATCCAAGCAAAACTAAATATTTGGCGCTCCACAATCCGAATGTTAAACAAGGTGCTGTCACTCCACTAAGCGAACCTACAACTCCAGGACTCAAGGAAGAAGAAGCAAGCTGCAAGAAAGTCACAAGCAATGAGACCGGATGGAGGACTGCCATAAAATCTACAGTAAATTGCTGTTGTATATATGTGTTTTTCTTTACTGCCTTGCAGTTTAACGAGAAAAGGTAGCGATGTGACTCCTCTACCAGGATCCAGCTCTGCAGTGTCCTGCTGTTGAGTTGAATCGGCCAGCTTGTTTTCAGCAACTCCTCTGCCGGGATCCAGCTCTGCTGTGTTGAGTTGAATGCACCAGCTTGTTTGTTGCACCAGCTTGTTGGTGACTGTTATTTTACCCTCACAAGTGCTATTGTGTGTGTGTATATGTGTTTTTCATTACTGCCGTGCAGTTTGAAAAGAAAAAGTAGTAGCAGCGTGATTCCTCAAACGGGACCCAGCTCTGCAGGGTCCCGCTGTTGAGCTGAATCAGTAGTGGCATATGTCAACCACCAGGGTGACCTTCGGTCCACAGGGCTGCATCGCCTAGCCTTCAGGTTTTTGATTTGGGCACAATGGAACCTACTGCATTTGGGAACAGTTCGGGAAGGCGCATGTCAATCTCTTTGCCTCGGCGGAGACGACACACCGCCCCCCTGTCGTACTCCCTCCACCACTACGGCGGTCCACTCCGCTTCGACGCCCTAGCCCATGTATGGCCCAGAGCGCTTCTTTACGTGCTTCCGCCACTGCCATTGCTCCCGGCCTTTCTTGGAAAGGCTTGGTCAGAGAAGGCATCAGTTCTCCTAGTGGCCCCCACGTGGACCAGGAGAATCTGGTTTCCATCCCTGTGCCAGCTATTGAACGCCCCATGGTCATGGGTACACTGCAGAATGCTAGGGTGCATTCTACTAGGTCGCTGTATGCCTATAAGTGGAAATATTTTCAAGATTGGTGTCATACTAATGGTTATGATCCAATCTCCTGTCCCATGCCTGTCATCTTGCAGTTTCTGCAAGATCTGCTTGAGGCTGGTAGATCACCTTCCACACTGAAGGTTTACCTAGCGGCTACTCTTCTTGCATGCCCTCGTTGACTCAGTGTCCCCGGGCACGCATTTTCTGGCTACCCGGTTTCTCCAAGGCGCTCAGCGACTACTCTCCCGGAATGGACCCTTGAGATTGTACTGGACGCTCTCACACAGGCCCCGTTTGAGCCTATATACTCCACTGAGTTGAAGCATCTGTCCATGAAGACAGCCTTCCTCATGGCTATTACCTCTGCAAAGCGGGTTAGTGAGCTGCAGACACTGTTGGTGCATAGCTCCTGCATGCGTATTTGGGATGATGTCCCTACGTGCAAACCCTGCTTTTCTCCCCAAGGTGGTTACAACCTTCCACTTGAATCAGTCCGTGGAACTGGAGTCCTTTCATCCTTCACCGTTTGCTACAAGTGGAAGATAAGAAGTTGAACCTTCTCTGCCCGGTACAAGCATTCAGATGTTATGTGGATAGGACAAGAGCGCTGCGTCAATCTGATCAGCTCTTCATCTGCCTTGGAACACGGACCCTGGGACAGCCCCTTTCAAAGCAGCGACTGTCGCATTGACAGCGACTGCGTATGAAAGTGCTGGCTTACCCCCACCTGGGCAGGTAGCCGCACATTCCATGAGAGGTGTGGCTACGTCATGTGACCTCTCCCAACGCGACGGCTCTGGTACACATTTCCCATAACAATGTTTTGGTGGCCATCTTCGAATTGAAAGGGACCGTTAGTTTACCTACCGTAAACCTGGTTCCCTGAAAGAGAAGATGGCCACCAACCACAAGGTCTCTTTGGTCAACATCACAGTTTCGTCACGAAAGAGAGCGAATCTCCCCTGCGTGAAGGTTAAGTACCCTCGGGAGGCGGGACCGAGGGGGTCACCGAGGGAAGAGGGCCTATCGGCAACTTTGATAGAAAGAGCTCAGAGACACTTACCAATAGGCAGGAGTGTATCCCATAACAAAGTTTTGGTGGCCATCTTCTCTTTCAGGGAACCAGGTTTACGGTAGGTAAGCTAATGTTTGTGTGTGTGGAGATAGGTGGTGGCATATTTCAAATGCCTGGTAGCCAGCATGAGTGCAGTGAGAGGTTTGAATTGTGTTTTGTGCTTAGAGACTAAGAGATTTACTTTCTGACTTTTCTGTTTATTATCTGTGTACTTTATAAAATACTACTGTTGATTAAACATTCTTTGTGTCTGCATATGAATGTGTGTTCATAGTAAATCCTCAATGCTTGCAACACGTCAATTAAATATTATTAATAAGACAACTAATCGACCCAGATAAACATAATCAATTATTGAATTGTTCTTACAGGTTCAATCAAAATTCTACAATGAGAAGTTAGAAGTCTTGCAACAACGGTAATTACTTTTTTAAAAAGGTAAAACCATGTTAAAGTTTGAGAATTGTACAAACAACAAACCAGCTATGGTTTGAGATTTCTGACCCCAACTAAAAACTGTATAGCCTGAGGAATTTCAACAGGTAAGAATAATTTTATTGTGACAGCACAATGCAAAAAAGGAAGTTGACGAAAAAAGGTTGCAGACAAAAGTATTGGCACCCTATACTTATTATAAGAATATTCAAGAAAACACATTAAATACAAACTTTTAGTGAACATTAGCAACTAAATTAATATGAAAAAGACCAAAATACACAATTTAACACAAAATACACAAAATACACAATTTAACAACACACAATCTTTATATATATATATATATATATATATATAATATATATAATATAATTAAGTAATTTCAAACATTTGGTTGTGACAAAAGTATTAGCACCTTTACAAGTCTGTAAACATGTTATAAAACTAATTTAAAAATACATTAACTGATTGAAAAACCATTACACAGTAATTAATCTGCATTATAAAGTCAATACCTAGGAAAGTGGTAACTATTTCCGACATCTATTGAAGAAAAATGTTTTGGTTACTCAGCAGATGATGGTCGTGAGAAAGGAGTGAGAAAGGAATTGGATTCAGTTGGATTCAAGCACTTGTAGCAAAACTACAACAAAGGAAATGGCTGCAGAAAAGTATCAAAGAAAAATAACAAAATTCACAATTGCAGCAATAATCAAGAAGTACCACAAAAAAAAAAAAAAATCAACTAACATGCTCAAAAGAAGTGGACGTTCAAAGCAAATTACTGGTACAGCAGGTATGGAATCGTCCGGGCAGCTAAAAACAAATCCAAAATTAACAGCCAAGGACTTAAAGAAAGATTGAAAAGCATCAGCATAACTATGCATGAAAGAACTGTACAAAGACGCCTGAACACTGAAGAGCTGTGAGTACGTAGACCTCGCTCCAAACCACTTTTAAAGTAAATTCATAAAACTTAAATATGCCAAAAAATATGAACAGGAATCTGAAGCATTCTTCAACATAATTATCTGGTCTGATGGAATTAAAACATAACCTTCCCCCCAAAAAGGGACCATAATATGCTTGAAGAAAAAAAGGGAAAGCCTTCAATGAAGAAAATGTACCTACAGTTAAATATGGAGGTGGTTTAATTATGATATGGAGGTTTTAGCAGTTCAGGGACTGGAGACACTCATCTGATTAAAGATTGAATAACATGGCTATGTATTAAAACATTCTACAAAGTACAATGATACCATCTCAGTAGGCTGATTGGCAACTTCTAATAAGACATTGACCCAAAGCATACAGCTACGTCAACTCTGGAGTTCTTGAAGAAAGTGAAGATAAAAGTCCTGAAATGGCCTTCATAATCACCAGATCTCAATCCAATAGAAATGCTTTGGACTGATTTGAAAGAAGCTCTGCCCAAGCCTTGTGTACCCAATTTGGCTGAGCTGAAGGAAATATGCAAGACAGAATGGGCCCAGATGGTTAACAATTATCATATTTGTCTGAAATTTGTAATAAAACGTTTTATGATTCCCCCCCCCCCCCCCGTTATGAAAACAGTACTTCATTTGAAATTAATTTATTGTTTTTGAAAAATATTAATAAACAATTTAATGACAATAGTAACATTATTTTGCTTGTTTTATATTAAAAAGTAAACTAAATGTTACCTTGAATTGTGGTATAATAAGCGCAGGGTGCCAGTGCTTTGTCTGCGATGGTAAGTAGAATCTCTTCATAAAATCAGTGGTCAAAAATGATTACCTTTACATGGTCCTTTTTGAAATAAAATGTCATCTATCGCAATATCACTTCTTATTGAGTTTCCACGGACACCTTCAAAGACAATCTGCAGCACAAGTGACAAAAAAGATAACCATGTGATGATCTATCATTTATTTTTCTTGCTTTAAAAAAAATAATGACATGAAACTGTTCTCACTCACTAACCCATGATCACTAACCCATCAGCTTTAGATAATGTGCATCTTAAGTATTTAAAGATCCTTGACAGAATAATTTGAACACTGTACAGTTTTTATTATGGGTGCTGCAACAATGCAGGGATAGAAAAGGGCAATATGCACTGATTAGTATTAGTTGCTGCTCTGCCACTGTCCTTCTGAGCCTATCACTGTATATTCAAGAGAACATTCAACAACTCGCTGTCTACTGTGATGGGATTGCCTGTTAATTATTCTATACATGTTTTTTGGGAGTATTCCCGCTTGGCAGCGAGACACGTTTGTCTGCAGGAGATACTGACCACATTTATCCTTCTACTGATGAACACAATCCCAGTCTGCCATCATACAAAAGAGCCGATGCATTAAAGTCAGAGAATAGCTGAAAAAGCTTGTATAGTCTCCACCAAACCCATAAATAAATTATACTGGAGAGATCATCTTAATAGGCAGAAAGTTCAAATATCTTCAGGTACAAAAGAACAGTGATAAAGTTCACCCAATATTAAACAATCATTCCTACTCAGCGTTTTTGTTTTAATAACCATTTTTATGTTCTGCCACTCGTGATCCCTGCGTACACAACACTCCTTTTCTTTAGATAAACATTTTTTTAAAACTATTTAAAACAGATCTCAATGTGCCGAAACCTATTCTAGGCTACTGACCTGATGGTTCCTATCACACTTGTACTCCACCAAGCCTTTAAGCCAAGAGATACTCTGCTCTCCTCTGCGCCTCCAGAGCAACACCTCCTCTCTCTGTCCTTCTTTCTTTAAATAGATGCTCAGCAGGCCAGTCCCAGAACCATACATGTTATAGAAAAACACCAGGCACTGCTGATGCAAGAAGCCTCGTAGTTCATTCGACAGTAAGCGAGCATTATGTCCAGAGATCATAGGGGAAGCCTCAATGTACATGTAGTACCCTAAAATTGGTAAAATAAAAATCAGCATTAGGTGACGGGTTAACAACTCACAGGTTCTTTAACAAATGGCACCACAATAGTAATACAATGTCTCTGTACTTGAGTACATTGGTACAATAGTTTAATATTTTGACATGTCAATTGTATTACAGTGGTTCAACATATACACACACCATGAGACCATAACAGTACCAGACCACTGCACAATATCTGTTCCAAATCCACTGTGTTGAGATTTCTGGTAATGCTGTGGTTTGGTAATTCATGGGTTCTGCTGTGGCAGTAAGACAATGATTCTTGGTGGTAAATCTCCCTCCAAACCTGTGAGGGAGCTAAGTAATGGGAACAGAGTACCCTATGGTTTAAAGAAAGTCGGACATTTAGAAAAGTGGCGGAGCTTCAGTAAATTGACTCATCAACCCGGAAGGGAAATGAGGTGGCAGCCGTAGATTGGCGAAGTGGCTGCAATCATTTACCAAGGGGTCATGAGTGACGGTATAAGTAGGGGACGAAGTGACGTAATCTGTTCCTTTGTTTTGGTTAGAGAAAAGAACCCGGAAGGACCTGTGTTTTGTGTAACCATAGCGTGAGTGTTTGTTTGTTTGTCTCTAACTGTGTCTTGTTATTAGTAGATGGCTAACACATTCCAAAGCTGTCGCCAAGGGCCAGCACAAACCCGGAACACCAATATCACCAATAACCACTTTGCCACGTGTGGTGTCAGAACACAGGGTCATGGACTGCAACGCACTGGCAGAGCTGCTGGAGGCGCTGGATAGCAGACAGAAGGCAGAGGAAAGAAAGAGAGGAGTGATACATTGCGCTCTTTGAGAGGATAGGGATGGCAATAACGCCACACCATACAGCAGCACCCACAATGACAGCCCCAAAAGCTCGGGCACTGAAGAAGATGGCGGAGGATGACCCAGAGGCATACCTGGTCTCATTTGAGTGTCTAGCCATCACCTCATCATGGCCGCAGGGTTTCTGGGCAAGCCAGCTGAGACCCTGCCTGATTGGGGAGGGTCAGGTAGCATACCAGGCACCGAGCAACGCGGGCACCACCTATTACGACCTGGTGAAGCTGGCCATTCTACATCGTCTCAAGATCACCTTGGAGATTCACCGGGAACGGTTAAGGGAGTACCAAAGGTCCCCAGATACACCAAGGTGTTTGCGGAAAGGTTGGGTGACAACATGATACACTGGCTGATCCCTGCCAAGAAGACCAATCTGCAAATGGGGGAGGCAGTGGTAGTAGAGCAGTTATGCCATGTGGTCAGCGCCGAAACCCAAGCCTGGATATGACACCACAATGGAGTGTGACATGGCGACGTGTAACTGGGCACCTGAAATAGGTAAGCGAGGAGAATATGGTCGGGAGGGGCCTTGTACTGTTAATGTGGTTTTAGGGAATGTGAATGCCCATGCATTAGCAGACACAGGGTGTGAGCAGACCTTAATTAGGACAGCTCTCCTAGGCGATGTGTCATGGAAGCTACAAGGTCAGGTAGCTATCTCCTGTATCCATGGAGACATGATGACATACCCCACCATAAAAGCATATTTATTGGTAGGACCAATAAAACGTCACCTCGTAGTGGGGGTGGTGGAAAGGCTACCACACCCAATTATTCTGGGCCGAGACTGGTCAAACTAAAAAGAATTACTGAAATTAATGGCAGTATCGACCACACACAAAATCATGACAGAAAAGAAAGGGAAATAATTGGTGATGTTTTCCCCCTTTTTTGTAGAAAAATGAATAAAGATAGACGGATAAGAAAATGGGAGGTAGAGTTAATGAGACAAGGCTGGCGTTTGGTGGGAGAACACTCAGATGGTAACAAACACCAGTCAAGGGGGATCAGAATGCAGTGTGACCAAGAGGGCAAGGTTACTGGGCCATCTAGGGCAGATGCTACTCCCGCCCCTCTCAATATGCCAGACATGTGGCACTCAAGCACGGACATAGTGGCGGGCCAACACAATTACCCGTCACTACTGCACGCTTGGGGACAGGTCCGGTCTATTGAAGGTAAGGATGTTGACGGCGCTGGGGCGCTGGTATTTCCTGACTTCAGTATCAAGTGGCAATTACTGTATAGGGTAAACCTATATTGCACAACTATTGGTTCCACTGTTTTGTCGGCCCGAGGTTATGAGGCTGGCACATGATATCCCTTTTGCGGGGCACCTCAGAGCTGACAAAACAAGGGAACGGATATTGGCTCAATTCTATTGGGTAGGATCTCATACTGATGTGTCGATATGTAGCCACATGCCCAGGCTGCCAGTGAGTAGTGCCGGGTTGAGTGCACCCTGGGCTCTTTGGTTCCACTACCAATTATTTCCACCCCTTTGAAGGCATTGCAGTGGACATAGTGGGCCATCTGCTACCTTCCAATTCTGGGTATACACATATATTTGTGGTGGTAGATTATGCAATGAGATACCTGGCGGCAGTTCCACTAAGGTCCACTAGTGCCGCTGCAATAGCCACAGAGTTAGTGCAGATTATGGCTAGAGTAAGGATCATCAAGGAGATTTTGAATGATCATGGAAACACCTTTTTATCTAAAACATTACACCACAGATGGATGGTTTGGTGGAGTGATTTAATCAGACTTTGAAGTTGATGCTGAGACGTTTTGTAACTCAAGAGCAAAAACATTGGGCATCGTTTCTTCCTTACCTCCTTTTTGCAGTGAGAGAGGTGCCGCAGAGTTTGACAGGGTGCTCCCCCTTTGAGCTATTATACGGCCGACAGCCTCGCGGCATCCTCGATCTGTTAAGACGGGTGGGAGGAGCATAAAGGCTCGCCCAAAAATGTAGTGATGCATGTGCTCCTACTGAGAGATCATCTGGATTTGGTCAATCGTTTGGCCCAGGACAATCTCAAATCGGCTCAGCACCAGCAACAGCAGCAATACAACAAAAATGCATGAATTCAAACCTTTTGACTTGAGAAAGGTAATGCTGCTACTTCCCTCCTCAGAATCAAAATGATGTGCTAAATGGCAGAGGCCATATTCGGGCTATAGGAAAGGTGATTTATGAAATTAGATGGCCCAATCACTGTAATGAACATGAAATTGATCATGTAGATGTATTAACCCTTTGCGGTCCATTTATTCAGCGCCCGTCAGGCAGGTCCAATTTATTTTCACACGCGCAGTTTATTTCACATGCACTGTTTAAAATATTTTTTTCTGAGTAAAACTGGTTTAAAGGGCATTGCAATGCTAAGTGACATCAGTACTGCATCTCCAGCCAAGCCACACCCAGTGTTCGCTTTATTTTTCACATACCTCTTTATAGACGTGCATACTGATAAATCATCTCTTGATCACTTGTTTTATCACCAAACTCTTCAATAATGTGATAGTCATTATTTTATTACTATAACATCTCAAAAAGCTCTGCAAATGTCCGTGATATTCTTTGAGCGCTGGATGTGGAAGCAGCTACCTCCTTTGTTTATGTCTGCTTATCTCTGTGTGGTGCAGCTGCTAGGGCTATTGCTCACACGCCCGTTTTTTTGGTTTAATTCGGCTCCTATTGGTCTCACGCGGCCACTGAATGGTTCTCTTTGCTTTTTCTGGAGAAAATATGACTAGAGACCTGTACTTTACGTGTTTTCGATAATGTCAGACAGGGTCCGACATTGGACCGGAAAGGGAAAATAATAATGTCGGACCTGGTCGGACATAGGACCGCAAAGGGTTAAAGCCCCGGCAAATAAGTAAGGCCTTATTTATATCCCCAGGCAATGTACAGGATGATTTAGGCCCCTGTCCAGAGACTCCTAGTACTAAAATCATTTCAATGGTGGAACAATTGGTTCCAGATCCGCAACAGGAGCTGCGTAAGCTTATTCAGCAATGTTTTTTTCTGACTTGCCCAGGGCAGAACTAACTTGGTTGAATATGACATTATCGCTCCCTCAGGTGTCACAGTACGAGAGAGACCTTACCGGCTCCTGGAAAGTCGACGAAGTGGCGTTCGCAAATAGGTATGGGATATGTTCAAACTTGGGGCGATTGAGCCTTCCAGGAGCAAATGGTGTAGTCCAGTTATCATACTGTCCAAGAAAGACAGCACCAATCGCTTCTGTGTAGACTTCCAGTAGGTAAACTCTATTGCCAAGTTCGATGCCTACCCTATGCCTTGGGTCGACGAACTTCTAGATAGACTAGATAGATTAAGCTGCAGTTTGAGAGAGAAACGCATTTTCAACACCAGAAGGCCCATTTCACTTGAAAACCATGCCTTTTCAGCTGCATGAAGCGCCCTCTGCCTTTCAGAGACTGATGAACCAGGTTTTACAGCCACATCATGAATATGCAGCTGCGTACATTGATGACGTTGTTATTTACAGCTCCACCTGGCGAGAGCATTTAGCTAGGATTACAGCCGTCCTTCAGTCTCTAAGGGTAGCCCGGCTGACAGCTAACTTGGGAAAATGCGTGTTTGCCAAAACAGAGACTTAATATTTGGGATTTTTAATGGGGAAATGGAAGGGTGAAACCCGTTGTCACCAAAACCTAGACTTTGGTAGATGCGGCCATCCCCAAAACCAAGACTTGGGTGAGGCCAGTTATTACCGCCGCTTTATCCCTGAGTATGCCATAGTGGTTAACCCCTTAGTCGACCTCACAAAAAAGAGTGCACCAAATTTGATTAAATGGTCAGTAGAGTGTCAGGGGGTGTTTGATACTGTTAAGCGAAGACTCTGCCAGGCCCCCACTCTCATCACACCTGATTTCACCAAGAGATTCATCCTCCACACCGATGCTTCGGATGTTGGTTTGGGTGCATTCATGTCAGTAGAGCACCCGATACTATACATCAGCAAATAGATGCTCCCTTGGGAGCGCAACTATTCCCTCGTCAAAAAGGAGTGTTTGACCATTAAATGGGCTACTCACTCCTTACAATATTACCTGCTGGGACATTCGTTTGCTCCTGTCACAGACCACTACCCACTCAAGTGGTTAAGCACAATGAAGGACAGCAATGCTTGGATAACTCGATGGTATCTGGCATTGCAGCCCTTCATGTACCACATGGTACAGTGTGTGGGGAAAGACCATCAAAACACAGATTATTTTTTCTGGGAGGGGGAGTAATGGGAAAGGTAGATTCAGCCGAGTGTTCCTTCGACTCCACTCTGAGCAGTGGGATATTTGACAGAAAGACAATAATACATGGGGATAAATCTCCCTCCCAACCTGTGAGGACGCTAAGTAACGGAAACAGAGTACCCTAGACTATTTGGCCTGAAACTTCGTTCCTAGGGTTAAAAGGAAGTCGGTCATTTAGAAAAGGGGCGGAGCTTTGGTACATTAACTCATCAACCCGGAAGGGAAATGATGTGGCAGCTGCGGACTGGAGGAGCGGCTGCAATCGTTTACCAAAAGGCCATGAGTGACGGTATAAGTAGGGGACAAAGTAACATAATCTGTTCTTTCGTTTTGGTTAGAGAAAAGAACCTGGAAAGACCAGTGTTTTGTGTAACCATATTGTGGTGTTTGTATGTTTGTCTCTAATTGTGTTTTGTCTTTAGTAGATGGATAAAGCGTTCCGGAGCACTGCACTTGTATCACAAATAACTATTTACACCATGAGCACTGTGACGGAAAGATGAGTTCTGGTGATAAATCTTCCTCCCAACCTGTGAGGGCGCTAAAGAACGGGAGGAGAAGTATCTGGAAGGGCTGGCCTGACAGTTCGTTTCCGGGTCAGGGAAGTGGGTCAGCCTGGAAAGAAGCGAGACTCTGTTGTAAGACCGTATTGACCTGAAAGATAAACGAGAGGCAGCTGCAAGTAATAAGGCAGCTGCAACCGTTTACCTAGATATCATGCGGGATTACATATAGGGGCCAGGGTAACGCTGGTCTTTTCCTTCGTTTGGGTTAACGCTTGGAGAGAGAAGGAGCGAGAGAGGAGCTCTCGTTGTAAAGAGAATTACGTGTTGTGTTTTGTTGTGTTTGTTTTGTAATTGTCTGCGTTTTGCACCACCAGACAGTTAACTCACCTATCCGGAGCTGTCGACCAGGGTCAGCACAATCCGGATCACCACTGCACGGAACCGTCACGAAATACAGTGTCTTCACCCACCACAAGCACGTCTGCACTCACCCAGGACTGGTGACCGTGTGTTCGTTTTGTTCGGGACTGTGTCTGTATTATTGCTATCCCCGTGCTTTACACATTGTTGTGTATAGCCGGGGATTTATTATTTAACGGTCACCAGACCTGGATTATAAATAAAAGCACCTTTTCACTGGAAACTGTTGTCTGCCTGTCACTCCTGCATCGCATCACCGCTACACCTGTTCCCCTCCACTAGCCACTTTGCCACACGTGGTGTCAGAACACGGGACTATGGACCGCAACGCGCTGGCGGAGTTGCTGCAGGCACTGGAGACCAGACGGGATGCAGAGGAGAGACGGAGGGAGGAGCGCTATACGGCGCTCATTGAACGGGTAGGGCTGATCGTTGCTGCAGGAGCGACCCCTACCGGAACATCATTGATGTCGGCCCCGAAGGCACGGGCCATGAAAATGACGGCGGAGGATGATCCGGAGGCATTTTTGGTGGCGTTCGAGCGGCTGGCAACCGCGGCGGGATGGCCTCGGGAGTTCTGGGCAAGCCAGCTAGGACCTTGCCTGATCGGGGAAGCGCAGGCAGCTTACCAAGCCCTGAGCGACCAGTACGCCACTGACTATGACCTAGTCAAGCAGGCTATCCTCCGTCGTCTCAACATCACCGCGGAGACCCACCGGACGCGGTTCCGCGAGTACCGGAGAGCCCCGGAGACACGCCCCAGGGTGGTGGCACAGCGGTTGTGCGACCACATGGTCCATTGGCTGACCCCAGAGAAGAAGACCGCTCAACAAATGGGGGAAGCCATTGTGGTGGAACAATTCTGCCATGTGGTCGGCGCCGAAACTCAGGCGTGGGTACGGCGCCACAACCCTGACACCCTGGAGGAGGCGGTCAAATTGGCCGAAGATTTTGAGGACTCTTTGACGTCAGCCCGGGTCGGGATCCTGTCAGCCCCTGCCCTGCTCAGGAACCAACCTCTCCCTCCCTCTCCTCCAACACCACCACCATCACCCTCGTTCCCGGCACCCAGACCTCCCAGACCGCCGACCCCGTTGGGCCCCCTTGCCTCCCCCCCATGGAGACCGAGGATGGCCCCCAGCTGGGGTAGAGGTGTTGCCCCTGCCCCGTTGCCCTACCAGCAGCGGGACAGATATTTAACCTATGCCCCCTCTGTCCCTCCACTCTGTTTTAGGTGTAACCAGCCAGGACATAGGGCCAGGTCATGCCCCGCTGCTATGGAGTGTGACGTGGCTGCATGCAACTGGACACCTGGAACGGGTAAGCAGGGGGAAAACGGTTGGGAGGGGCCCTGTCTGATTGACGTGGTTTTAGGGAATGTGAAAACCCACGCGTTAGTGGACACAGGGTGTGAGCAGACCTTGATCAGGACAGCTCTCTTGGGCGGTATGTCGTGGCGGCCACAAGGTCAGGTGGCCATCTCCTGTATCCATGGAGACACGGCGGCATACCCCACCCTAAAAGTATATTTATCGGTAGGACCGATAAAACGTCACCTTGTAGTCGGGGTGGCGGAAAGGTTGCCGCACCCAGTTATTCTGGGCCGAGACTGGCCAAAATTCAAAGAATTGGTGCAAATAATGGCAGTCTCAGCCACACACGTAAACGTGGCAGAAAAAGGGAAAAAGGAACGGATTGGTGATGTGTTTCCTTTTCATACTGAAATGTTTTCCCCTCTTTTCCGTCCTAGAAAAACAAATAAGGAGAGACGGACCGCGAAATGGGAGGGAGCGTCTTTGAGACAAGGCTGGGGTCTGGTGGGAGAGTGCTGTAATGGTAACAAACGCCAGTCGAAGGGAGTGGGAACGCAGTGCGACCGAGAGGGCCAGGTTACTGGGCCGACTAGGGCAGAGGTTATTCCAGCCCCTCTCAATATACCGGACCCGTGGTACTCAAGCGCGGACCTAGTGTGGGGCCAAAAGAACGACCCGTCACTGGTGCACGCTTGGGGGCAGGTCCGGTCCATTGAAGGTAAGGATGTTGATGGCGCTGGGCCGCTAGTATATCCACATTTCAGTATAAAGGGGCAATTACTATATAGGGTAAACCTAGCCGCGGGCACAGGACAGCCTGTAACACAATTATTGGTTCCCCCGTCTTGTCGGACCGAGGTCATGAGGCTGGCGCATGATATCCCTTTTGCGGGGCACCTCGGAGCCGAGAAGACGAGGGAACGGATATTGGCTCGATTCTATTGGCTCGGTCTTCATACTGATGTGTCGAAATATGTAGCCACATGCCCAGACTGCCAGCGAGTAGCGCCAGGTCGAGTGCGCCCCGCTCCTTTGGTCCCACTGCCGATTATTTCCACTCCGTTCGAGCGCATTGCAATGGACATAATGGGCCCTTTGCTACCTTCTGACTCTGGGTATACGCATATATTAGTAGTGGTGGATTATGCAACGCGATACCCAGAGGCAGTTCCATTGAGGTCCACTAGTGCAGCTGCAATAGCCACCGAGTTAGCGCAGATTATGGCTAGAGTAGGGATCCCCAAGGAGATTTTGACGGATCACGGAACCAATTTTTTGTCCAATACGTTACAGCAGGTGTACAAAATATTAAAAATACGTCCCATCAGGACGTCCGTTTATCATCCACAATCGGACGGTTTGGTTGAACGTTTTAATCAGACCTTAAAGTCGATGCTGAGGCGATTTGTAACACAGGAGCAGAAACATTGGGCATCGCTTCTTCCCTACCTCCTTTTTGCGGTGAGAGAAGTGCCGCAGAGTTCAACGGGGTTCTCCCCCTTTGAGCTCCTGTACGGCCGGCAGCCTCGCGGCATTCTCGACCTGCTGAGGGAGGGGTGGGAGGAGCACAAAGGCTCGTCTAAAAATGTAGTGAAGTATGTGCTCCTACTACGAGATCGGCTGGATTTGGTCGGTCGTTTGGCCCAAGACAACCTCAGATCGGCTCAGCACCGACAACAGCAGCATTACAACAAAAATGCACGGATTCGAACCTTTCGACCAGGGGACAAGGTAATGCTGCTACTTCCCTCATCTGAATCGAAATTGTGTGCTAAATGGCAGGGGCCGTATGAGGTGATTCGGGCTATAGGGAAAGTAAATTATGAAATTAGACAGCCCGATCGCCGAAATGAACGTGAAATTTATCATGTCAATTTATTAAAGCCCTGGCAGGCAAGGGAGGTCTTATTTATAGCCCCAGGCAATATGGAGGATGATTTAGGTCCCTGTCCAGAGACCCCGAGCACAAGAGCGATTTCTATGGGGGAACAATTGGTTCCGGATCAGCAAAGAGAGCTGCGTAAGCTTATTGAGGAGTTCAGCGATGTTTTTTCTGACGTGCCCGGCAGGACAAACTTAGTTGAATATGACATTATCTCTCCACCAGGTGTCACAGTGCGAGAGAGACCGTACCGGATCCCGGAAAGTCGACGAAGTGGCGTTCGCAAAGAGGTATGTGATATGCTCGAGCTTGGGGTGATTGAGCCTTCCAGGAGCGAGTGGTGCAGTCCGATCGTCATAGTGGCTAAGAAAGACGGCACCAACCGCTTCTGTGTGGATTTCAGAAAGGTGAACGCTATTGCTAAGTTCGATGCATATCCCATGCCTCGGGTCGACGAACTTTTAGACAGACTGGGAAAAGCGAGGTTTATTTCCACTCTGGACCTGACGAAGGGATATTGGCAAATCCCTTTAACCCGCAGCTCCAGAGAGAAAACCGCATTTTCAACACCAGAAGGGCTGTTCCACTTTAAAACCATGCCGTTTGGGCTACATGGTGCGCCCGCTGCCTTTCAGAGACTGATGGACCAGGTTTTACGCCCACATCATGAATATGCAGCAGCGTATATTGATGACGTGGTGATATACAGCTCCACCTGGCGAGAGCATTTGGCTAGGGTTGCAGCCGTTCTTCAGTCTCTAAGGGCAGCCCGGCTGACAGCTAACTTGAGGAAATGTGCGTTTGCCAAAACAGAGACTCAATATTTGGGATTTTTAATGGGGAATGGAAGGGTGAGACCTGTAGTCACCAAAATCCAGGCTTTGGTTGATGCAGCGATCCCCAAAACCAAGACTCAGGTGAGGTCACTACTGGGCTTAGCCGGTTATTACCGCCGCTTCATCCCCGAGTACGCCACAGTGGTTAACCCGTTAGTCGACCTCACCAAAAAGAGTGCTCCAAATTTAATTAAATGGTCAGCTGAGTGTCAGGGAGCGTTTGATACTATTAAGCGTACACTTTGCCAGGCCCCCACTCTTATTACTCCAGATTTCACCAAGAGATTCATCCTCCACACCGACGCATCGGATGTAGGTTTGGGTGCAGTCTTGTCCCAAAAAGTAGCTGGAGTAGAACACCCGATATTATACCTCAGTAAAAAAATGTTACCTCGGGAACGCAACTACTCCGTAGTCGAAAAAGAGTGTTTGGCCATTAAATGGGCTACTCACTCTTTACGATACTACCTGCTGGGACACTCATTCGATCTGGTCACAGACCACGCCCCACTCAAGTGGTTAAGCACAATGAAGGACAGCAATGCCCGGATAACTCGGTGGTATCTGGCATTGCAGCCCTTCATGTACCACATGGTACACCGTGCGGGGAAAGACCACCAAAATGCGGATTATTTTTCCCGGGAGGGGGGAGTAATGGGGAAGGTAGATTTAGCCGAGTGTTCCTTCGGCTCCACTCTGAGCGGTGGGATATGTGACGGAAAGATGAGTTCTGGTGATAAATCTTCCTCCCAACCTGTGAGGGCGCTAAAGAACGGGAGGAGAAGTATCTGGAAGGGCTGGCCTGACAGTTCGTTTCCGGGTCAGGGAAGTGGGTCAGCCTGGAAAGAAGCGCGACTCTGTTGTAAGACCGTATTGATTTGAGAGATAAACGAGAGGCAGCTGCAAGTAATAAGGCAGCTGCAACCGTTTACCTTGATATCATGCGGGATTACATATAGGGGCCAGGGTAACGCTGGTCTTTTCCTTCGTTTGGGTTAACGCTTGGAGAGAGAAGGAGCGAGAGAGGAGCTCTCGTTGTAAAGAGAATTACGTGTTGTGTTTTGTTGTGTTTGTTTTGTAATTGTCTGCGTTTTGCACCACCAGACAGTTAACTCACCTATCCGGAGCTGTCGACCAGGGTCAGCACAATCCGGATCACCACTGCACGGAACCGTCACAAAATACAGTGTCTTCACCCACCACAAGCACGTCTGCACTCACCCAGGACTGGTGACCGTGTGTTCGTTTTGTTCGGGACTGTGTCTGTGTTATTGCTATCCCCGTGCTTTACACATTGTTGTGTATAGCCGGGGATTTATTATTTAACGGTCACCAGACCTGGATTATAAATAAAAGCACCTTGTCACTGGAAACTGTTGTCTGCCTGTCACTCCTGCATCGCATCACCGTTATACCTGTTCCCCTCCACTAGCCACTTTGCCACAAGCACTAATAAATCACTGTAGACTTGTGTATGTGTTTTGTGTTTCATGTGGGTGTATAAATAACGGGACTATTGTTTCGGGGATTTCAATTTTAATAATCCACTCTGCTGTATTGCTTAGAATCATTTATTGTTTACTGTTTGTTTTGCCATCAGACACTGGACATACAAACCATTAAACAACTTTGCACCTGGATTATAATTGTCTGCCTGCACTCTGTTAACCAATTTGCCACACCCGTCTTAAAGTGTCCTGAGATTCTGGAGCCTGTTGACAACCCTATCTGAGAGCTATGAGGAAAATATTACTGTGATGAGTGACCCGAATCTGCCTGCGAAATAAAACCCACGTTGATTTAAATGCACCTTGTGTGTAACACATATCAAATAGGCTACAAAATAGTAAAATTATTAGTAAAAAAAATTATTAAATTATTTTAAAAAATTATTTTAATAAAACACACCAGTTCCCAAATGGCTCAACTTGTATTAGCACATTGCTTACGTAAAATTTAATTTAATAAAGCATATTCTTCAACAATATCTTGCACATCTGACAGTTTGTCACAAAGACGGCCGGAGTGGGGGACGTCAGACCATTGGAGGGATGTATTAAAATGGATGTGCGTCTGGGTGGATATAGGATTCGGTTCACCAAATAAGTATTCAGCTGAATCCGAACCCTGTTCCAAAAGTAGGTATTCGGGGCGAATCCGAAATCGAATCCTGGATTGGAATCCTGCATTATAATGAGATACCAACAATAGTAAGGTCAACTGTAAAAATTGACTCACCTACCCCTGTTGTATGATCTCCATTGGGTCCAGTATATGATGTTGGGGTCTGACCTCTTTTTCGTATCCAGTTACTACTGTCTTTCTCATCCTGTATGTAGCCACAGTTATCCACTTCAAAGTCGCATTCACCGGGAGGGCAGGAAAACCGATCTGTAAAAGGATAGGTTAATCTGTGATACAAGGTTATTAAACAGTCCTGTTCTCATCTCCGTAGAATGCTTTTGTGTGTCATTTTCTGCTTCAATTAATTTCAAATTCAAAGGATATTTGATTCTCAAACACTTAGTACAAAGTAATGTAACTAAATATATATTTTAAATTTAATGAAAGTGTATGTCATCTATTCATTACATCGAAAGAGACAAGGTTTGTAATTAGCTGTTCCCTGAATGCATGAAGAAATCACATTATACATTAGAAAACTCCTCTGTATGTGTTTGATTTTGCTGACATTGTTGTCACATCAAGTTCTGGTACCATATGAATTGGGCTGGGTTGAATAGATGTGGTATAAATGAATGTGGGAGTTGCTGCCAGTGGAGTCTAAGTAATAGATTCTCAAAACCTCAAACATGAATAACCACCCACCTAGCAGACAAGTGCAGTATACTTCATCCTGGAAAGAAATTTATTACAGAAAATACTGTTTACTATTTTGTGGTAATATATACTTGGACAACTCTTCATACAACTCTGCTAAGCCCCCTTTTCAAATGGGAAGTGAAACACATACTGGAAGAAATACAAAGCAAATATTTGTACTAGTATGGCAGCATACAAAAACAACCTAAGAAAAAAGAGCCAAAACTTATTGTACAGCAAATAACATTATTGGGAAAAAGTTTCTTTCCTGGCAAGTTTTTTTTTTTTTTTTTTTTTAGTCATATTTAAAGTAAAATATTGCAGAGAATGTAAGAAGTTAAAATGTTAGTTATCCATATGGTTTGCCGTGACATTACATTTTTTTCATTATTTATATCTGAATAATATCTGCACGTTCTGACTTCATCATTATTTAAAGTTTTGTAAAAAAAAATTTAAAAAGTGAGTCACATGGTTAATGAAGGCCCCTTCTGAAATTCAGCTTTGATCAATCTATTGCACCTGTACGTGCAATGTGAGCGTTATTGAAACATCTGAATTATAACTAAACTTGATTACAATGTATAAAATACATGTTTTGGAGATTTTATTGTAGAATTGGAAAGTTTTGAATGTGTCCGCTAAAACTTTCCTCACTTTGAAACCTCAGTCCAAGTCTTGACAGACTAGCTCAAAACAGTGTTACACTATTATTGTAGGATGTTACCTGTGTGGGCATGGGTTTTTGATAACTGATTTCAACCTGAATCCAGGAGCCCATTGGACTTTCAGAGACTGTCCAGACCTTCTCTTGGACCACATTGTTCTCATCATAGATATAAACAGCCAGGGTGCTGTTTGTTTTAATGAACCCATGCAGGGCATAGTAAAATCTCAGACAGTACATCAATGACCCTGGCAGGTAGGGGCCATACAGGCGCCCAACGTAGCCTTGCCGAGATATAAGCCTGGTGTTAGCCAACAAGAATGAACCTGCAAAACATCAAAACAATTCACATTATTCAAAGTATAACAATTCTAAGTATTTCATTAGAGCTAATATTTTTCGTTTAAAAAAATTGTGGAAAGAAGGACAAGTAATCAAATAAAATGTTACATGGATCAATGAATAAAACTGAAATTGCATGTACATTAAAGTACAGGTAAATGTTAAGTACGCTTTGCTCACCTGAGCCTGTTGTATGATCTCCTACTCTGTAAACATTAGGCGTCACTGAAACCCTGTTCCACACAGACCCTTCTGTTTGCTCCTGATAGTATTGACAAAAATCTTCTTCAAAATCACAGTTTGCCACAGACGGATCAAAGAAAGGTTCTGTGGAAAACAATAAAACTGGTGGTATACTTTGAAGCACATGTCAAATCTACATAATACATATTTTAAATTTCCAAATAAAACGTTATGACAGCCTGCTACTGCTGAAAAACTGAAGAATCTTTCAATATTACTACAGTTTTCTATGCTGGTGGATATTTATATAAAACTGGCTTCTGCTTTTTAATGTTATCATGCACATTTCTAACATCTGTTTACAGCCAAACAAAACACGTGTACTCAAAATCTAAATTAAAAGCAAAATGAAACAAACTTTTTTTGATATACACTTGTCATTATGGCACAAGACCACCCCCACCTGTCTCAGTGTTGCAGAATTCTGGGGAGAATGAAATATCATCAATCGCAACATAGCCTCCCTTAGCACTGTTGAAAGCAACTTCAAAGACAACCTTGAAAGGCAAATAAAGAAGTGACACTGCAGGTACCTGTCCGTACATCTAGGATACAGTACAGAAGATGAAACTATGAAGCAGTTGTCTAGGATTAATGTGCATTGGGATCACAAATTATATCTCTAATCTTGCAATCTTTAGCTCAGGGACTATTATTATACATGGCCTAAAGAGACAGCTACAGTACTCATGAATTTATCAAACAAATAAGCTTTAATAAGTTGTGTGTAAGTAAACACAACTCAAACCAGTGCTCCCCATTTATAACACTGCAGTTGGGAGCGATGTTTAATTTGTCTTATAACGAGAACACAAGTGCTAGTATAATGGAATTATGGGGCAAATGAGAGCCATGATTGCAACACATTAAACCTGTGCTAAATTATTTAAATCCAGCAAGCATTTCATTATGATATCTTGGTTTGGATTTGTAAAAGTGTACTGTAGTAAAAATATTGCCATACAGTACAGTTAACAAAAATGTCACCTAAATTATGATCAACTGATTTTTGTTTTCTTTATTTAAAAAAAAAATGATAACTGTCGTCCTCAATTCCCACAAAGTGCTAAACCTACCGCCAAAGGATGAGGGGCTTTTATATCCACTTTTACTAATTTCCACATTAACTTTGCATATATGTCAGGTTTCCAGATTTCCTCGTAATGGCCCATTCTGTCTCTGGTAAACACTGTGAAAACGTTGCCTTTCGCTTGGTCACGCTGGTAGTAGAATGATAAACATCCTGATATCGTAGTTGTTGTCATTGGAGATGTGAGCTGAGCTACCTCCTGAAAGTGTTTCGCGTAGACAGAATCCACATACATGTAGTGACCTTGGAAAAGAAAAACAATAATCGCTAATGGAATGTAACCAGACATAGCAAAACAACACTGGACTGGCTTAAAAACAAAAGATCAATGTCTTGGAGTGGCCCAGTCAAAGCCAGAACCTCAATCCAATTGAGAATATATGGAAAGAGTTGAAAATTGCTGTTCACCAAAGATCCCCATCCAACTTGACGGAGCTTGACAATTTTGCAAAGAAGAATGGGAAAAAATTGCAGTGCCAGATGTGCAAAGCTGGTAGAGACTTATCCAGATAGACTCTACCAAATATTGACTCAAGGGGGTGAATACTTCTGCAATCAATTATTTTCTGTTTTATATTTGTAATTAATTTAGAACAATGTAGATTTTATTTTTCACTTTGACATTACTGACTTTTTTTGTGTTGATCAGTGGCAAAAACTCCTAATTAAATCCATTTGGATTCCATGTTGTAACACAATAAAATGTGGAAAAGTCCAAGGGGGGTGAATACTTTTGAGAGCCACTGTATACTTTATATTTATAAGTCCAGTCTGGGAAAGCAGATGCCACTTTAGCCATTGTGACGTGATGGCTTGTGTGGCGACCTCTGGCCAGGAAGAAACACACAGCACTGCGAATAAATGAAGCACTGTTGTGTGAGTTTAAAGTAAATAATTTTGGCCAAAACCAATAAACAAGCAAATAATAACTACAAGTATCGTGCTGGTGTTAAACCAGCACTCGTAGGATTGTTTCTTTTGTTTTCTTATTTTACCTCCTCTCTCATTCCCGTTCTCCACTCCTGAACACTTTAACCCCATTCAGCTAAAGCTGCAGGTCTTTTATATTGTGGCAGAATGGCTATTAATGACCTAATTTACCCTTCAACCACATTCGGCACAGGTTTTATCATATGTGTGGTCACCAGCCAGTTTATCAATAAGCACTCGCTGTTTACCATACTGTGGCAGAGCAGAGCTCTGCCCTATATAGATTGGCAGGGATGGGGTTAAATTCCCCTAACTGCCTGGGTTTATTGTGTTCGGGTGGCTGGGGTTGAGTGGAGTAATTAACAGTAAATCAGTACTCAGCCACCTGATATAAAAAGAGGCCTCAGCTTCCCATTAGGGAGAGGAGGGAGCTGAGGAAGCAAGCTGGTGTTTGTGTTTGTGTTTGCTGTTTTTGGTTTTGTGGGGTGTTTTTTTTTAATTTTCTCATCCAGTGAAGGCATCGCCCAGCCTGGAAATCTTTATTTTTGTAAGTTTTGCTTTGTGTCTTTCTATTTGTGTTTAAATCCCTTTGTTTTGGCTCTTGTGCCCTTTTATTTTGTGTTTATTTATAATAAAAGTTATTTTGTTGAACTGCAGTCTGTCTCTGGGCCTCTATCTACTTGCCAGCCTGTCACACAAACATTTTCACAAATTTATCTGGATGGGGAATTCTAACCCCATTCATGTTGTAAACAACAGTAAAACTGCTTGTTTTTACAAAAATAAACAATACATTTAAATAATACAGTGAATACAAAAATAACACAAAACATAATGTGCACATGGGCGGGGAGTACTCTGTTACACCATACAAGAAATGTGAAGCATCTGTGACTTAGGGTGGGGCAACCTTTTATTTCATGGTAGCGGTTGTAAAGTTGGCAGTGCAATACTTAGTTTCATAACTGATTTAGAATAAAGTATTTGCTGGAAAATGAATATTTCTCAATCATTATTTAATATTAATACCATGTTTGTGTAATACCCAAAACCCATACCTCGCTCATTGTTCATTGTGTGATCATCGGGCAGATCTGACTGGCCATCTTGGATAGTACTTCCACCTACGTACCAGTTTACATTGGGATTCCAGTAGTTCATATATCCACATAGATGATGCTCTTCAAAGTTACACTCTGCAAAGGGCAAACAGTTTAGGAATAATAAGTGTTATTACTTTGAGGTCAGAAGAAAAAATGTACACACTGTACCAATAACATCACATAGCGAGTAGACAAGTGAGAGAGCCATTGATTGGACAGATTAATAACAACTGAGTAACATTTTACAAATAGTTACAAAGACTCCCATGAGTCTTTAAATGTAGAGGTTTGTGGCTGTTCCTTATCCTGAAAGAAAGAAATTGAGATATGTGGTACAGTAGACCCAGTTGGGACCAAACCATTATCAGATTAGAAAGTTAGTTTGTTTGGAGTTCTGGGTGAAATCTGGACCTTTCTAAAAATGCCTTTTCTAATTTTATGTTTTTACTCATATTTCTTTTAAAACATTGCAATAACCCTTTGAGGGAAATTCATAGAGAACTGTGAATGTTTTTGGTTACTTTATTCATTGATCCTAACACCAAAATGCAATTTGTACAATTTTTTGTGAAAGGAAAACAAATCTGGAATGTTACAAAACTATGAAGCTAGTTTGTTGCATGTTTTGAAACAGTTTTATTTAAATGTACAAAAAATGGTGCAAATTGCCCATGGGCATAAACACTTAGAATGAACAAAGTGTTTTCCCTGTGTTATTATAATATTTGTAACAGACTACTAAAGTGTATTCCTGTATCCCTGAAAGTTAATTAGTACAATATGAAAGCTATCTTACCAACACAGTATCCTGGAACAACAAGTATTTCAAAGATTGCAACGCTTTGTGCTGGTTTTTGCCCAGGTGAAGCCACAAAAACAATCTAAATAAAGTAAAAGCAGTAAATCACTGACCAGCAGTTATCAAGGTACTCAAGCATGGTACAAGTTAAACTTAAAGTCCCTAAAGATTTTTCAAGGCTGACCCGTACAGAAGACCATATATTTGTAACATATGGAAATATGTGTGTGTGTGTGTGTGTGTGTGCGTGTATATATATATATATATATATATATATATATATATATATATATATATATATATATATATATATATATATATATATATATTATATATATACAATCATTATATATTTATATAATATTTTTCACATAAAAGTAGACTATATGATCAAGTATATACTATGTAGTATTTAATATAAAATATATGGACATCAATGCATTTTATCCATTTTAAATGATAAAACTATCTATAACTCGTCAGCCGGAGCTTGCAATACAGCTTACAAATGCTTTGACTTCTCACAAACAAGACCCTATGTAATTTTGTTTGTAGCGACCTTCTGTTCATCTTCACATCAGTACCTTGTATTTGTTAGTTGTGTTTCTCAGGTCTATACTTGCAATGAGCCAGTTGTCTGAGGGATCCAGGGCCGACCACAAAAGGTAGTCGAAGCTCTCTCCCTCTGGCCTCACATACACTTTTAAAGAACCCGAGCCAGTGATCTGATACACCAGCCTGATGCAGCTCCACTCCAGCAGCTCCAGGTCAGGACTAATCAGCACAGCTCTCTGACCTGCTCCTCCAAAGGCTGAATCAGCAGTAATGTAATGCCCTGCAAACAAGGGACAGCACTCAACACAAATAGTGGATACTGCTTTAAAACTAGCTTTTACACACATAAAGATGTTAAGCACTTACTGGTATCTTCATCAGTTAAAAGTGGGAATTAAAAGAAACATATTTTTTAACAACAGATTGTATTCTTTCACAACACAACTTTTTGGTGACTGTTCTTTATTATTTTTTTATATGAGTAATTGCTGTTATCACTCCCCTGTCAACAACTTGATGTATCACAGATTTCTAACTTTTTTCAAACATTACGCCTTACTCACTTTGACTTGAGTTCAACCTACAGTACACATTCCTCTGAGCTTCCAATCCTGAGGTCTTTCAACATGATATCCCTAGAACATATCTTGATTGATTACTGGATTTGCAGGGCTTTGTTTTTCTGGTCTTGCCCCTGGCATTCCATTCCTAGATAAACATTTCAATCTCCCACATGAAAACAATATACCTTTTTCTACATGGGTAAAATATATATCAGGTTGCAGAATAGAGATCTCTCAAACACTGTGCACAAAAACAGATTTGTTTCACAACATTCTAATACTTCTAGCTTTACTTTTAAAGTTTTCAATGTATTTGTATGAAGCACCTTGTAACAGCTGCACAATGACCCACCCACACTCATCCACATACACAGGAACTCATTGAAGAGAAGGGGACTTGACTGGGGCAGGGTTTGATAAATTATTATAGTACTCCATTGGGTATTTGACTGTGGTGGGACCAGAATAAGAGCGGATTTGTAAAAAGGCAGATGAATGAATCCTGTTTTAAATGCCATTATACACAGTTGTAACAATTAGTATTTTCACACAATTATTGTTTTGAAATTCAGCTTGTATTAGGGAGCTCCCCTAAATCCTTTGTTTAAAAGATACAGGATATTAATGATTGTGACAGGGTACCCATCTGCCCGTGCATTTGCTGCTGAGTGACAGGTTGAGACAGAGATTGAAGTTGATACACCCTGCAGGCGAACAGGATTTATTTACATATCAAGACAGTGAACACTTCATGTGACACTACCAGCAATGGTAGTGTCACATGGACAAAAACTTTGGTGGGATCTACATTCTCTGAACTAATCTCTTTTAAATAATAAACTAACGTTACTGAAGAGAATGATCATAGCAGATACACGGTTAGGCGGATATGTGACGAGTGGATACGCGATGGATTACTATACAAGTAGGCTCTCTGGCGTTAAACTTTTAAAACAGTTTAGCACCAATTTTCAAAATTATTTGCACCCCTGAATATCTATCTATCTATCTATCTATCTATCTATCTATCTATCTATCTATCTATCTATCTATATATGTGTGTGTGTGTGTGTGTGTGTGTGTGTGTGTGGGTGTCTGTGTGTCTGTGTGTCTGTGTGTATTTGTGACAAAGTGGCTGAGTAGATGCAGGTGCAGAGGTGATGCAGTGCTGTAATGAAACAAACTGAGAATTAATCCGGTTTGGAAAAGGGGGCTTTTTATTTGTATATCCAGGTCTGGTGACCAGTAACAATAACAATAAACAATAATCGACCCAATTAATAATAAACCACACTATCCGCCCCACAATTATACATACACGGTCATCAGTCCTGGGTGAGTGCAGTAGTGCTCATGGTGCGTGATATAGTTTATTTTTGTGACAGTTAGTGCAGTGCTGTTCCGGTTTTAGTGATCGTCCTCAGCGACAGCTCCGGAATCGTGTTAGCTGTCTAGTGTTACAAACAAGACGATTATTCACACAGACAAACAAACAAAAAACACTCACGATACTGTTTCACTATCTTTATCACAGGTTCTCTCACAGTCCTTCTTGGTTCTCTCCATGTAAAGCAAAGGAACAGCTTACGATTCTCAATCCCCTTTTATGCTGTCACACATGACCACTTGATAAACGAGTGCAACTGCCTCTCCAATCTGCGACTGCCACATCGCTTCCATTCGGGGTCAATGTGTTCTTGCAATGGAGTCTCACCTTCTTCCAGACTGGCCGACTTCCCTTGAACCCTGGGAAAGAACTGTTAGCGCCCTCTCAGGTCTGGAGGGAGATTTACCACCAGGAATCATTGTATTTATACAGCATAAGATGGGAAAACAACTAAAAGTGTGGTGGCAGGTTACATTGACTTGATTGGAGTATGTGAAATTATGGAAAACTAAATTAAACTTGCAAGAAAGTCGCTAATGCTAAAAATGCAAACAAAATATCCTACCTAAATCAGGTAAATAGTTTTTTTAGTTATTCTGTGTTTAATCTAAAGTTATTTGTTTTCATGTCTCGTGGAATCAGATGAGAAATGACTTTAATTATAGTGTTTTGTCATTAGACACCACAGTTAACATGATAGTCATAGAAGCATCTAATTTAAATTTCTGTCCATTTCTGATTTGGTTAATATTACTAACCAACTGTAACCCTTGTAGCATCAGAGTGGGTCATAGTATCATTCTGTGTATGGAATTAACAGAATTGAAATACACAGAGGGGGGTCCTCAGCCATTCTCTGTGTCTTGGTTTCTGGTCACAAACTCCCCCACTGACAAAGAATGCTTTTAAAAAGAGTCATAAACTAACTGCTAGACTAGTGTTTTATCTTCCCCCATCGATGAATGAATCATTTGGTACCAGCAGTATCTTGCACAAGGCAAGCCAGATGGTTTGGGTGCTTTGACACCTCAGACAAAAAACAGTCCGTCTCATAAATCCAGCTGACAGGGGGCGAAACAGCAGACCAGTTGAGAACAAGGGGTCATCTAGGAATGAGAACAACCAATGAGAAACACCCCATGTGGACTCGGGTACAACCCAAAATAAACAAACTGACCAATAGAAGTGAGCATCATAAAAGCAGCCGCTCGATTTTCAAAGGACATGCTTCCCATACGATGAACTACTAAGCAAGCTCCCCAGTAAGCAACCTCCCCACAGGAGAAACAGGTTCTCTGTAGTAGAAATAGCATGCTCCCCACGCTAGACGTATTCTCCACACAAGGAAAAAGCAAAAGGAAAAAAGTTTCTGAAGTCATGGGAGCATAACACCGTGTAACAATTATTTATTTATTTATTTTGGTTCCTGGGTAGTAAGTGTTATTTCCTAATTGCTTATGCCTCAAAAATATAGAAAATGGCTATTATTCCCCACAAACTTTGCTTTTGTGACCAGGACAGTGATATTTTGAAATTTACCTATTTTCCAGAACATTCCAGATAGATTCAGTGCTGAGTAAACTTTCCAGTAATATAAATAGTAGTATAAATACAGGGGCCTTAAGCCCACCAGTTCAGTTTAGTTCCAGCTGCCTAAGTGGATACATATCTGCATTTTTCTGAGATGGCATCAAGAGGCTGCAAGCATCCAGCAGATGCATTTTGCTATGTCTGCGGCCAATTTGTCAAGACAAGAGTGAAAAAGTACTCCATGGAAGCATCTGCTAAGATGTGTGAGACCTACAAGGCATATTTTGGCATGCCTGTCGGGGATCAAGACAAACCCTGGGCACCTCATTTCACCTGCGAGCACTGCAAAAAAACTCTGGAAGATAAGATGGACAATTGTTGCTCAGAATTTTATGTTATAAAATTTGTTAACATTTTTTAAATTGTAAAAGTTTTTAATTTTAAAATGTTTTACAATTTTCAATGTTATTGAAAAAATATATCATATATGAAAAATGTTGCAAGAATCTCTTACACGTTAGTCATGGGTGAAATAAATGTATTTTTGTAGGATGGTACAGAGGGGAAAAGAGAGCCATGAAGTTCGCTATCCCAAGAATTTGGCGGGAACCCACTGACCACTCAAGCAACTGCTACTTCTGCATGGTGGACCCTTCCAAACGTCGGACTGGCAAGAATGCACCTGCTATCACGTATCCGGACCTTCCTTCATCCATCGCCCCGGTGCCACACTGCCATGAGCTCCCCGTACCCACTCCTCCGGAGAGAGAGCAGCCGTCTTTAGAAGAGAGCAGCAAGTCAGAGAGCGAGGAAGACGTTGTAGATCCAGATGACAATTTCAGAGGTGGAGCTGAGGAGAGAAACCCATACTACCCCAACCAAAAAGACCTCAACGACTTGATTAGAGATCTTGGTCTCACCAAGTCCAATGCCGAGCTTTTGACGTCTAGGCTCAAGCAATGGAACTTGTTGGATGAAAGTGTGCAAGTCGCAGATCAGAGGAAGCGTCACCAACCTTTTTCCAGCTTCTTCACCCGTCAAGATGGGCTCTGCTTCTGCCACAATGTGACCAGTCTGTTCGAGGCAATCGGAACCGCCTGTAACCAGAATGAGTGGCGCCTCTTCATTGACAGCTCATCCAGGAGCCTCAAAGCCGTGCTGCTCCATAATGGTAACAAGTACCCGTCTCTTCCCCTGGCTCACTCGGTGCACCTCAAAGAGGATTACAACAGCATCAAGACCTTGCTGGATGCCTTGAAGTATGATGAGTAGGGCTGGGAGGTCATAGGAGACTTCAAAATGGTGGTATTCCTGATGGGTCTTAAGGCGGTTTTTCCAAGTTTCCCTGCTATCTTTGCCTTTGGGACAGCAGGGACACCAAGGCGCACTACCACAGGCGGGACTGGCCACAGCGGACCGAGTTCTCTGTGGGGAGGAACAACGTCAAGTGGGAGCCACTGGTGGACCCCCGGAAGGTGCTGATGCCACCACTGCACATCAAATTGGGCCTTATGAAACAATTTGTCAGAGCTCTAGATAAGGAGTCGGCAGCCTTCAAGTATCTTCAAGACTTCTTCCCTTAGCTGTCTGAGGCAAAAGTCAAAGCCGGTGTCTTCGTCGGACCACAGATAAAGAAGATCCTGGAGTGCAATGAATTCCCCAAGAAGCTCAGTAGTAAGGAGAAAGCGGCTTGGAACAGCTTTGTCGCAGTGGTTCGGGGCTTCCTGGGCAATCACAAGGCCGAAAACTATGTGGAACTGGTTGAGACTCTGGTGAAGAACTACGGCACAATGGACTGTAGGATGTCCCTCAAAGTCCATATCCTTGATGCTCATCTTGATAAATTCAAGGAGAACATGGGAGCATACTCGGAGGAGCAAGGAGAGCGCTTCCACCAGGATATACTAGACTTTGAACACCGCTACCAAGGACAGTATAACGAGAACATGATGGGAGACTACATTTGGGGGCTGATTCGTGAAAGTGATTTACAGAATAATCGTAAATCTCGAAAAACTACTCACTTCTAAATCTTTTGTAGTCATTTTTGTATTACTTTAGTATAAATACATGTTAATTTGGATTCATATGTTGTTTATGTGAATGAAAAGACACAAATTTGCCCGTTTTCTCATTGCAAATGGGTCAATTTCAAAATATCATTGTCCTGGTCACAAAAGCAAAGTTTGTGGGGAATAATAGCCATTTTCTGTACTTTTGAGGCATAAGCAATTAGAAAATAACACTTACTACCCAGGAACAAAAATTGTGTTACATAGTATAATTGCTCGAATTCACGGAAGACAAGGAAGAACCAATTTTCTGAAGAATGGCTAAAATCAGCTTTGAAGAGAGCCGTAGCTCTTTGCCCAATGAGAGACTGCAACAGTAAACGGAAGCATAGCCACCAGCTCGGCCTAAGGTCATGTACTAGCCATATAGAAGAACTGCAATGAGAACACCTCTACGAACTACATAACTTTTCAATTGCAATGCATTATCTGATTAACTTAACTATTTCCAGTTGGAAAACTGCTGACAAGTCAAAGATAATGCTGTCAGACTATTGGACATCAACAAGCTGATCTCCATTTAAAAATAACTGTTTTTTTATTGCGAGCTGATGCAGTACAATGCATACTTCAAGCAAAGTACCATCTTCTTTCATTGGAACTTCAGATCCAGAGAAGGAAGCTGCAGTATTCATCAACAAAGCAACTTGACTTCTTCTTTGTTGAAAACCGATAAGTATTCAGCATTTTAGATACATTATCACTCAAGGAATAAACTGTAGCAACTGCTATCAAGTTAGTGGAAAACTGTTCTAGGAATAGAATATAACTTCACGTTTTAAAGTGTGTAAGAAATGTATTTTGTTTGTTGAAACGTGCAACTCAAAGAAGTTGCCTTGTAAATGCAGAGAATTTGATCATTACCCCTGTGGCAGAGCAAAGCTCTGCCCTTTTTAAATTGGCAGGGATGGGGTTAATTTCCCCTACCTGCCTGGGTTTATTATGTTCAGGTGGCTGGGGTTGATTAGTTGATTAGGTTAATTAACGATCAATCAGCGCCCAGCCACCTGACATAAAAGGAGGCCTCTGCTTCTCATTTGGAAAGAGGGAGCTGAGGAAGCAGGTTGGTGTTTGTGGGTTTTTGTATTTGTGAAGGCATTGCCCAGCCTGGAAACCTTAATTTTGCAAGTTTTGTTTTTATATTGCTTTATTTGTGTTTAAATCCCTTTATTTTGCCCTTGTGCACGTTTATTTATAATAAAATAGTTATTTTTTTGAACAGCAGTCTGTCTCTGGGCCTCTATACACTCACCAGCCTGCCACAACCCCATTTATGAGTTAATTTGAATATATAATCTATTGAGGTTGATGACATATTATTAGTTTGGTATATCATGTTTAAAGTAAATTACCACAATAAAACTAATTTGCTAAATTAGGTACTGGAAAGTTGGATTTTGTTCTGAATTCTTGTGCATATTGATATGAATTACAATGATCTTATCTGAAGCAGTAGAAAGGAGCAGCAACTGGCTGCGGTTGAGGCGGAAAGATTCTGGATGGGGATCTCAAGCACAATAGAAAGAAAGCAATGCTGATGTATGGGTAAGTAAGCTGGGCTGAGCTGAGTGGGGGCTGGAGGGGGGTGATGCTGGGATGCCAGAATCACTGTTGAGCCCTCTTGAGGTGTCATGGGCTAAAACACAGAGGATGGAAGGTGTCCACTTGAAGACCCCAGAGATGTACCCTACTTAGCTCAATCCAAACGGTTGTCATGCTGATGAGCTGGGGAGACCGGACTGGTTGATTCCCAGAGCCAGCATCGCAGCTGTTGTGTGTGCTGATGCTCTGGGGAGGCAAAATGAGCTGATCCCTGGAGCCAGCATTACACTTCAGCAATCAACACCAGACAGAAGGAGATCTGCATCATCAGATGGAAAACAATGCAAATGGATGGAGATGCAGACGGATCACATTAGTTTACTGCAAAGCTATGTCTTAGTTGGTGCTTATCTTGGCGAGAGCCGAGTTCAAATCAGCATGAAGTTCAACATCTACTCTCATGTAATGGAAATCAGAAACAGGTATTGAAAATACTAATGCAAAGTAGTACTTTTTATTAGTTATTAGTTTATTAATTATGGCTGATCACACTTTATGTGATCAGCCATAATTAGTATTAGCATATTATCCATGTATGCTAATGATGTTATGGTTGTTGTAATCATTTGACTATGAAATCAGTATATACTATCCACGCATATCTCTAACCAATAGACTTTCTTTTCTGTAATATTAGACTAGTTGTGCACCCCTTTTTATTCTTAAATAAACTATTGTTTTATATTTCTGACACGTTGTGTGAATGTTGGTTATTGTCAAGGGAGTCTGAGTTTTACATGATCCTGAACTTAAATATGGTATGTCTAATTTCTCACATTTTTACATCATTGAATGGGTGACTAGAGGCTAATTTATATTTTAAAAAATTGTATACTTAATTCACTACACCCTTCTGGGATGAGCAGAGCTGGATTTTTAGAGCATTTTACAGCAGTGGGGAATCAACCTGGATGGATCAACCACCAGAGGTGTAAATGCTCTACAAATCTGTTGCTTATCCCAGCAGGGTATAAGTTGATCAAACCAACCCTTAGGTTATCGGTATTTTTTTTTTTTTTACTTACTACTAAGTGCAGGAGGTGCCACATTTACAGCATTGGAGATTGAAGTTCTCTAACAGTTGGAGATTTCAAGTCAAGTTACTTTAAAAGTAACTTGAACTCTGCACATTTTTATAAGCTGAGAACAATGAAAAAGGTCTAAGTAAACTAATTATTAGTATATTTAAGGGTCTAGTTAAGTAATTGAGAACTCAGTTGGAATGAAAACCAGAAGATACATGGTGTCCCTAAACCAGGGTTGAGAAGCCCTGCCTTGCACAGATTTTAAAATTCAAGCCAAGTGTGGTGTTACTATGGAAACCAAACAGAAAACAGTACCTCGACCCTAGGCATGTTTATTTTTGAAGCAAAGTTGGATAGGATATTAAAAGCAGACTGTACTAAATAAACAAGGTCAACATAAGAGGTAAGATACCATTTTAAAACAGTTGTCAGTGTACTATTGACACATAAAAGCAGATATTTACTCTGAAGTGAGGTATACAAATGGTTTGTTTACTCTGTTCTTCATTTATGTTAACAGCCATTTTCAACTGTGAAACTTTGGTTTAACTCAAAATCTAAAAGTAGCTTGAGATGTTTAATTTCTTTAGAACGTTGTCTGAAACATTACTGTTTTTGAACTGATGCCTACTAGTTCACTCCAGATTACAAATAACCTAATCTGAATACAGATGCAATAGAAAGTACACTTGAGCCTATTCTTTCATTTTAATTGGATTACAAACACATTTCTGTAATGGCCATGGATAGCAAAAAGTCTACAACACTGTTACTCTAGGACTGGGGCTCCAATCACTTAACAATCATCACTATTGAAGGCATCAGTGCTAGGATATGTTATCTCAGGTTATCTTGTATTGTTAAGAACAGTGGAATGTCAACCCAGGATGACAAAGACTGAGGAAAATGTGTTTGGGTGCTGCACTAAATAGCTATCATTTCTAAAGGAATCTTTGTTGTTGTTTTTGCAGTTTAGGAAAAAAAAAATAGGATAATTAATGCCTATCTTAAGAGTTGAATGCCAAAGTGGTGACTCAAAGGGCTGTACTTATAAAGCATTCTTATTCATAGCATGCATTATATTCCCATTCATTTACCTGAAATGCTTAATAAATATAATTGGTATTTGTTACACCTGTTAACATTATATTATCACTTTATACTAAATGACAATTAACATATACTTTGGCTTTCTTTAAGAGTGAAAAGAACTTATCTGTAAATAAAAAAGTTAAAATTGCATGGTTAGTAAGAATTCCCTTTTACATTGTGTAGCACATTACATTTGAGTATGAGTTTCTAAATAGCCATGAAAGGACACGTACAATGTACAAGTACAGTTATTTTGTATATAATACAGTGCTCCCTCGTTAAAAGGCAGCCCTACCCTGAATCAGTGTTTTGGTCATGGCTTTCTTTTGCCCCATGATGTCATTCTATTACCAGCGGTGAAACTATGGCACCTGACTAGAGTTGTATACTTTACTGTATATTTAGAATAGTTGTTATCTTATAAGACCAAATAGAAAATATCAGATCTACAGATGTTTCCTGCAAAACATTGCAAAACACGTTCATGCACCAACACTTCAGTAGTATAAGTGGTCATTGTTGTGTGAATACAATGCACTGCAGCTGTAAAAAAAAAAAAAAAAGAAAAAGCAGAGGCAAATTCCATCATTCAATAATGGCTGCTGCTGCGACTGCTCCTAAAAAAAGAACTTGAAAGAGATCTACGACATGTAGAAAATATAAGCCAGGAAACTATAAGAAATGTAATATATTATTGTAAATGGCAGGAATTGTCAACAGGACAGGTAGTTTAACTCTAAAAGGCTTCTTTTCATTGGCACAGTATGTTTGTGGAAATGGAAAGAGGTTCTTTAAAATAAAACAGCAATTAATTATTGACATTGGTGCAAACAGTGTATGTGGCAGAGACTTCAATCAGTTTAAGACTATAGTATATAATGCAGCAGAGACAGAACCACAAGGCTAAACAAACAGAAAATAATATTGAAAAAGAATGATGAATATGAAACCTGTTTTTACACATTAAAATGCACATGTGGTTAGAGCTAAAACAAAACAGCCTTTCAGTATTTAAAAATGTAAAACACTACAATTGTGCAATTTTGTTACTGAACACATGCTTACCTTCTTCATCAATAACCCATTTCAAGTATTCAGGATCCGAGTTATATCCACAAGTGCCTTGTTCAAATCTGCATGATCCTTGAAGCAGCTGCTGTGCCCTGACTGACTGCAGAACTGGAGAAAAGACAAGAGGAAAATGGAAAAGTGTTAACATAAAAACACATAATGTAGAGAATAAGTTTCCCAGTCCCAGCCATAGTGTATGTGCAATTTTATGTCCAAATTTGAATTAAAAAGCAAACATGTATTCATTTCCCCTGTAATTGCCATGCATGCATTACATTGTTTTTGCTAGACAAATGAGAAAGGTTCCAGGCAGTACTTTTTCCACGTTTTTTATGTAGCACATCAATATTATCAGACAGCAGTGGAAACTTACCATGTAAAACAAAGAAGAAATATAAAACAAGCATTGTTGAACTGTCCACAAATAGAGGAGGAAATGCTTAAATCCAGTGAAGTCGAATTGTTCTTTGCAGCACCAAAGGGGAAAAAATAACTCAAAGCATGCACGCTGTCCTAGGAGGTTTGCTGCTGACTGATATTTCTGGACGAGCTGAGAAGCAAGTTATCACATTAACATGGTTTAATCTCAGCGTTAGGCTGCAGCTGGAGTCAGACTGCTTCAAAGTCGCTTCCAAGGGGGAGGGAGGATCTTGCAATATATTCCAGATTTCCAGACACCTCCATGCACAGTATACACAGAGGGGAAAAGACATCCACTTCAAAACAACAACCACCATAAATATAACTTACACAGACTATGATGTGTGACTGACCTAAATATTTAGTTGCTGCCTGTTGTTTTCTGTACAACATATCAGCACATTACTAGTCTGTGTAATTGCCAATATTTTTAATATAACCTCCCATGTTCTGTTGTGGAACATCAGGAGGGATATACAGTATCTCCTTCTTGGCCAAGATAAGAGAGATCCTATAAACTAGAGGAGAATGTTAAAAGGAGACATGCTGTTCCCTTTTTTCATTACAAACAGAACATATAAACAGAGAGGGGTTGCAAGCTTTTCCTTGACATTAGATTTAAAAAGATAAATTAAACCAAGTGGGTCTTATTTACAAAACTTCAAGGACTGTTTTATGGATTGTTACATTAAGGATTATTTTTTAAAGTTATAAGTTCATAAAACATTTTCTTCAACTGTTTTAGATAGTTATTCATTTAACCTTGTTTTTCAAAAGACTGAGAATGTTTTTAAATACTGTTCAAACATTCTTTAACTTTTTAAAGTTTTTTTTATTTTTTTTATTTAAACAAACCTTTAAAGCTTTCTTTGAATTGGAAAATATGTAGTATTTACAACTGCATTATAAAGGTTACATAACACTGCATAACTATGTGCGTAATCTCTAATAATCACTCTGAAAACAACATAACATGCATGTAAGCATGCACATGTTGTCATGCCATTTGTTGCAAACTAGTCTACTTTAATAAAACAGCCTATTGTAATTGGAAATTCAGCATTTCAAGAGCACTTCATGACTCATAGACAATAACCTTTCTACTTATAATATAATTTTGTTATATTATAGTAAAATAAACTTTGAACACTGCATGTTATGTCAAGTGATTATAAAGGATTATGTATGGGTGTTATGTTGCTTTTATGAAGGTTTTAATTCTACTATATGGTCTTAAATTCAAATGAAGCATTTTCAATAATTTTGATACAATACACTGTGTAACGAACCTCTATGTTAAACTGTACTGTGCCTACAGTTATACTGTAGCTGAAACAGCTCCCCACTTGCAAGAGTATCTCCTTCCCATTGTTGAACACAGAGAACTGTATTATGTTGGAGCAGCTGATCGAGCTAGAGACAAGGTAGGGGCAGAAGTACGAGAGTTTCTGGAGGCAACTATAAGCCAGTAAAAGAACTAGGACAGGTTTACAAGTAAATGATATGTGTGCCTGAAACAAACCTTTCTAGAGTTATGTATGACCAAAGAATCCTGGAGATTTCACAATAAATCAGTGACTTGATGCAACTTCTGAGAAGCTGTCCACTTCTTATGGGCTCATACGCAGTGGTTACAGTGGGGTATTATATGCCGGTATGCATACCGATAGGAAAAAAAACGACTGTATGCAGAGTTAGGAACAAACAAAACTGTGGTTGAAACTTGCTAGTCCTGATGTAAACTTGCTAGTCCTTATGTGGTCAGAATCAACAACATCTGCTGGGGTCCCTAAAATATTAGGCTTAAATTATATTTTCCTAAAAAATGAGCACTTACATTGCTTTTATTGTATCAAAAATCTTTCTTCCCCACATTCCGAATCCCAATAAAGTCTGTGTGGACAACACTGTTGACAGCATTCTTCACGTAGCATATCACACTGACTCAGTAATGGAACGATTTGTAAAACCATCCAAGATAACCAACGAATATTTAACAGTTGCTATTCTGGTTAACTGGGCTGGATGCTGGGTCCTCGCAATAGCATGTATACACTCCTGTGTATACACGCTATTGTGTCATCCAGGTCAGAATATGGTCATGAGTGCTTTCTAGGGCGTGAGCTGTTCTAATAAGCACTTTTTGCATTAAAATCACAGAGGTGTAGTAATTGTTATGCTTTTGATGTGCCTTGTTTGGCCCTCTTTGCCTTCATCAGTTTCACACAGTTATAATGATTACTTGATTTTTCATGCGCTTTAAAATGGACACTATCTGAAAGGTAGACGACCCAGTCACAAATGTTCCACTCTGGTTTTTGTCATACTGGACACAAACCTTGCAGTACATCTTATTTTCTGAAGGCGTAGACTTACTGCAACCATCAGTTTAGTTCACAGAGTTAGCTCTGTGACCCATATGTAACGTGGTGTCAGGGATACATCTATGTGTTAGATATAGCCAGATGAGAGAGTGACCACATGCACAACATGATTACATACATCATTCATACTCTACAACGAGCAATGAACAAGATTACATAGAGCAGAGAAAGAACGAATAATGTAATTTTGATAACTACGCAGAACCTGCAAGACTCTAAGATCTCCAAAGCTTGTAACATTGTGCAGAGCTGAGTGCCTACGGAAACACCACAAAAAGAAGGAGCACGTGGGAACTAACTTTTATAAAGACCCATTCAAATTTGTAAAGAGATATTCACCAGTGATAAAAATGGCACTCTAAAAGCATCTAACTTTCTGGAGATATATTTGGAGAAAACACATACAGATTAAAAAAGGCAGGAGTCTATGTCAATTCCTTTAGACATCCCACCAATCAATCCACAAGAATACCAAATGGAGGACTATGCACCTAAGTGGAAAGAAGTAGAGCAAGCTGTGAAAAAAGCAATGGCATCATCATCTCCAGGGCCTAATGGAGTTCTGCACAGTGTACAAGAGTACTTCAGGAATTCTACGAATCCTGTGGAAATTAATGAAAGTGGAACTGGAAAAATAGGTTGTACCAAGAGCATGGTGCCTTGCAGGTGGAGTCTTTATACCAAAAGAAAAAGATTCTACAAGCATCAGTCAGCTTCGCCCTATTTCCCTATTAAACATAGAAGGCAAGATTTTCTTCAGCATTATTGCTCAGAGATTGTCAACCTACCTATTAAAGAACTGCTTCATTGACACTTCAGTACAATATGCGGGCATTCCAGGTTTCTCAGGATGCTTAGAACACATTAGCGTGATCTGGCAACAAATTCAATCAGCTAAAAAGGAGAGGAAGGAGCTCCATGTGACATTCCTGGATTTGGCTAATGCATAAGGTTCATTGCCACATGAACTTCTTTAGGCCGCATTTGATTGTTTCAGCGTACTGATGACAATAACAAATTTAGTGAAAGCCTATTTTGGAGATTTGAAATTTAGTTTTTCAACTTCAGAATTCAGCACTATATGGCAATGCCTAGAAGTTGGCTTTTACCATGGCAATAGAAGTAATTATTAGGGCATCAAAATGGGTAGTGGGAGGAGAGAGCTTGGCTTCTGGAATGCAACTACCACTAATTCGAGCATACATGGATGACATGACAACAATGACTACAACAGTAGCCTGCACTAATTGGTTATTGGCAAATTAACCAATAACATTGAATAGGCACAAATGCAATTTAATCCCACTAAATCTAAGAGCATCTCTATAATAGTAGATAAAAGGTCCTACATTAATGGTGAGGCAATACCAACAGTGTCCGAGAAGTCAGTGAAAAGTCTAGGGAGATTGTATGACGGGGGAACTAAAGGACACAGTTCGTGTGGGAGAAGTTAGACAACAAGCAGGGCAAGGGTTGAAGAGCATAGACAAACAAAGCTGTGGAAGATGCAAAGGCTGCCCTTCGAATCTGTGATATTATGGGGCAAGTTCGGCATTGAAGAGGGGGTCTTGGTCTCAGTTCAAATGGCACAAGGCAACCCCAACTCAATGGAGGAAGCTAGTAGTCAACGAGGTGAAAAAGCTCAAAGCATGCACGCTGTCCTAGGAGGTTTGGAAAGGCTGTTTCCCAGGCCAAGCAGGGAGAATGAATGAGATAGGAGAGTGTGGAACAACGCAAGATCGGCTGGCAAGACCTATGGACAATGGAACAGAGCAGGATCAGTTTCCTCATCAGATCAACATATGATGTTCTCCCATCACCACAGAACCTAAACCTCTGGTGGGGTGAGGATCTCTCATGTCCTTTGTGTTAATCACCTGCAACATTAAGGCACATTTTGACAGGATGTAAGGTGGGTCTTAGCCAAGGGCGGTTTACTTGGCGCCATGACCAGGTGCTGCGATGTTTGGCCTTAGCACTGGAAGACAGGCGTAACCTGACAAAAAAGTTGCCACCAGTTCCATCAAAGCATTACACACAAAAGACAATATTTCTCCATCTAAGAGAACATCCACCAAGAAAAGATGTTCAAACCAAGCCTCACCCAGGACAACTGGAAGCTGCTAGAGACTGGAAGATGCTGGCAGGTGTTGGTGAATGGCTTATTTTTGCACCTGAGATTGCCACCACTAACCTTCGACCAGACATTGTCTTGTGGTCTGGATCAGCACACATGGTTCATCTGGTAGAGTTAACAGTGCCATGGGTAGATGCTGTGGATGAGGCATATGAGAAGAAGAAACTTTGGTATGCTCATCTCTCCAGTGGAGGTGGGTTGTCGAGGATTTGTGGCACACTCTACAACCAGGTTTCTCAGAGATGTCGGGTTCAGTGGCCTAGAGTTTTGTCGCACAGTGAAGAACTTATCTGAAGCAGCAGAAAGGAGCAGCAACTGGCCGTGGTTGAGACAGAAAGATTCCGGATGGGGATCTCAAGCACAAGAGAAAGAAAGCAACACTGATGTATTGGTAAGAAAGCTGGGTGGGGGAAGAAGGGGAGTGATGCTGGGACACCAGAATCACTGTTGAGCCCTCTTGAGGTGTCGTGGGCTAGTCAATAAATCACAGAGGACAGAAGTTGCCCGCTTGAAGACCCCAGAGATGTACCTTACATAGCTCAATCCAGATGGTTGTTATGCTGATGAACTAGGGAGACTGCACTGTGGTTGATCCCCGGAGCCAGCATCACAGCAGTTGTGTGTGCTTATGCGCTGGGAAGGCAAAATAAGCTGATCCCTGGACCCAGCATTACACTTCAACCATCAACACCAGGCAGAAGGATATCTACATCACAGATGGAAAGAAATGCAAATGAATGGAGATGAAGATGGATCACATTAGTTTACTGCAAAGCTTTTAACATCTTAGTTGGTGCTTATCATGGCGACAGGCGAGTTCAAATCAGCATGAAGTTTTAACATCTCTCACGTAATGGAAATCCAGTTTCGAACAAAAAAAAACGTTGACTTTAGTGTCTCTACATAGCGTAAGTATGTTTCACCTCAGATCATTCCCTCATTCTGTAGGTTACTGTATCCGCAAATGCTATGCACTGCTTGTGTGTTAGAAATCATACCAGTCAAATCCTACTAATATGTTTTGTGTTGAATTTGATCTGTTTTATTTTTGTTTACTAGTTTTATGACGTCAAAATGCTAGGCCAGCCAAAGCGATCTAAAACCGAGAAATCATTGAGTGACGATTCCGACAGTCTGGACAACACAAAAACATCAGACAAAAAAAGTTGGCACCAAGCGTGAAATATATCAGCTAACTTCTCATCAGCCAGGACCTTCAATATCTGCACAAGAGCAAATAAAGTCCCCTGCAAGTATTAATTCTGTTGATTACCCGGATTGTTAGAGTCAACAATAACGTCTGGAATACAAAGAGAAATATTAATAGCTGTTTTTTTTTAAAGGTTTTGTTGTAATGCAAATAAATAAAATGTTGTCTATTTAAGGTGTTAAATGAGCCCCCCAGTGAGTCGCATGCAGTATAATCCCATTTTGAAACACCCCAAATCTTCAACAGCAGTCACTAAAAAAATATATATTTAAATATTTAATTTATATAGACCATCTGTGATGCATAATCTAAAAACAATTGACAATAAAACAATTTGTATGTTTTCATTGTTTAATATATTATAATAACATACTGTGGATGGCATTTAAAAATGTTATGTTACGGTGTGGTCAGGCTGGCCATATAGCACGGTATTGTGGTCATGAGTAAGCATCAAATACACATTCAGTACCCCGGGAATCTAGTACAGTAACTTTAGATTCTAGACCTTGTCAGCCATCAGAAAATGAATGCCCTGTGATGTGCAGAGTCACACATTAGACGGGGGCAATCTCTGCTCTAGCAGTGAACCTTTAGTTTGTCCAACTGTTGTCCAGCGGTTAGTGGGTTACCTCAATGGTTACAACTATTAAAGAGAGTTTCTTTAAGCAAGCCTTCATACCCTAGGGTATGGGGAGGCTCCGTGATTGTGGGTGGTTAAGCCTTAGTGCAGCTAATGGTTTGCACATACCATATGTGGGGTATGTGGAGCTGGTAGTTGGGTGTTGGGGAAGTGTTCCTCAATGTGGGGTATTGGTGGTTAAAGACCCCTCAGGTTCTAGTGGACAGAAAGAGGTCACTCCAGGGTTACTGGGGATGAACGTTATTAGTGAGTGCTACTGAATGGAAACAATATGGAAACAAGTTTTGCTTCAGTGCTAGAAAGCAGAGGGCATTGCCAATACTTCAGTGATCGGTAAGGTGAAAGTTCAAGTGAAAAACCCAGTGTTTATTCCATGCAGGGAGCATGGTTTGGGTTTCTGCAACATGTCCTCGGGGGGGGGGGGGGCGTAACAGCTTCAAAATTGGTAGTGTTGGAACTCCAGGGTCCTGGTGAGGGTAGTTTGTCTGCTGGAGTGTTAGCCTCTTCTTCTTTACATCAGGTAGAGGGAGGGGTAATTCAGGTTCCTATGGTTAATATGGGGATTATTGATGTCTCCTTTAGTCCCAGAGAAGTACTAGGAACTTTCCACCTATGTGAGACTTTATCTGGCCAGGAAAAGGTTGTGGATTTTAAAGAGGGACATGTGGTACAGGTTTCTGCACAGAGCTGTTGCACTAGTGTTCTTCAGGAGCTGTCAGAACAGACATCTATGCACTGGGATGGGCTCACATCCTAAAGTATGCCCATATCTTGGCGATTTAGGGTGCACTAGTTTGATGGCTTATGAGATCCCATTAATTGATGAGGTACCGGTACACCAGCAGTACAGACGCATCCCACCACCACAATATGATTCTGTAAAGACTCGCATTAGGCATTTGCTTGACAGCCGGGTAATTCGGAAGAGCAGCAGCCTGTATTCTTCCCCAATAGTTCTAGTTCAGAAAAAGGACGGCAGCCTCTGTATGTGTGTGGACTACCAGTAGTTGAATGCCAAGACGCATAAAGATTCTTATCCTTTGCCCAGAATAGAAGAATCCCTAGATGCACTTTGAGGTGCTTGCTGGTTTTCTACTTTGGATCTTGCTAGCGGGTATAATCAGGTCCCAGTGGCTAAAGTAGATCGCTCTAAGACCATTTTCTGTACACCTTTTAGATTATTTGAGTTCAACCGTATACCCTTTGGGCTTTGCAATGCACCAGTTACTTTCCAGAGATAGATGGAAAGGATATTGGGAGACCAAAGCTTTTACTCACTGGTTCTGTATTTGGGTGATGTTGTTGTATTTTTTCCTCCATAGAACAGCACCTTCAATGGTTGGAGATGCTGTTTGAGCAATTGCAATGAGAGAAGCTTAATGTGAAGCTTTCCAAGTGCCATTTCTTCCAAGAGAAGGTAAAGTACCTGGGGCATGTGGTTTCCAGGGATGGTGTGGCGACAGACCCAGAAAAGATTGCTGTAGTAGCTGAGTGGCCACAATCACATAATCTTACAGAGCTACGCTCATTTCTTGGTTTCTCCAGTTACTACAGGAGATTTGTCAAAGGGTTTACAAAGATGGCTGTTCCTCTGTACCACTTGGAAGGCCGAGCTCGCTGGAGCCAACAAATCTAGGTTGCGAGGTCCTATTACTATCTTGGAACATCACTGAACTTTAGAATGTGAAGAGGGTTTTCAGAAATTAAAATCTATGCTAGTGATTTCACCAGTGCTGGCTTATGCTGATTTTAGAAAACCTTTTGTTGTAGAGATGGATGCCAGCCACAGTGGCCTTGGTGCAGTCCTTTCACAGGAGCAAGATGACAGATTGCATCCTATTGCATTCGCCAGTCAGGGTCTCAGACTGACTGAACAAAACATGCAAAATTACAGCAGCATGAAATTTAAGTTTTTAGCCCTTAAATGGGCTATCTCCGAGAAGTTTCATGAATATTTATTTGGTAACCAATGTATTGTTTACAAAGATAACAACCTTCTGAGCCACCTGCAAACTGCCAACCTTGGTGCAATAGAACAGCGCTGGGCAGGACAGCTTGCACCCTAAAACTTTACTGTTAAGTACCTATTAGGATGAGCCAATGGGAATGTTGATGCATTATCTAGGAGACCCCCAGAGCAGTTGGAGGCGAAAAACTTTGAAGCTATTGCTAGAGGTATGAGCTTACCAGCAGATATTCTTTTGAAGGAGGAGGCAACAGAAGCAACTATTGCAACCTTTCCCATTTGAGATAAAGACCATTATTGACCTGATCACTGTGAACGAGAACCACCGCTAAGGGACGTCTGGGAACTGGTTAGACAGTGGGACCATCTGGTGGAAAAGGATGGAACGCTTTACCACAGGATATACTCGCCTGACTGTTGTAGGGAATCTATACAGCTTGTCTTGCCTAAAGTTTTGCATTCTGAGGTCCTGAAGAGCCTGCATGATGACCATGGTCACCAGGGTGTGGATCGTATCACCCAGCTTGTGAGAATATGCTGTTACTGGCCACGGTTAGGAGCTGATGTGGAATGCTGGTGCCATGAGTGTAAATGTTGTGTCTTGTCACAAGCTGTCCAGCCTGGAGTTCGCACATTCATGGGTAATTTGTTAGCATCACAGCCCCTTGAAATACTGGCCATCAACTTTACAGTGCTTGAACCATCTAGTTATGGCAGGGAAAAATGTGCTTGTATTAACTGATGTGTTTTCTAAATACAACCAGGCCATTCCCGCCAGGGACCAACGAGCAAGTATCATCTCCAAGGTGCTCACTAATGACTGGATTTATCACTTTGGAGTGCCCCAGCGGATCCAGTCAGATCAAGGCAGAAACTTTGAGAGTCCACTCATCAGTCAGCTCTGCCAGATGTATGGTGTCCAGAAGAGCCAGACAACTCCAAATAACCCACAAGTTAATGGACAATGTGAGCGCTGACCTTTTGCGCACTCTACCACCAGAGAAGAAGCGTAGATGGACAGAGCATCTCCCACAAGCATTATTTGCTTATAATACCACTTCACATCAGTCCACAGGAAGGAAGGTCCCCCTGCCTTCTGATGTTTAGGTGTGAGCCCCAACTCCCTATTGATTTTCTCTTAGGGTCTGGCAAGGAAAAATTGTGCAAGGGGAACACTGACGACTGGGTCAAAGAGCACCAAGAGAGGCTTCAGACAGTGTACCAAGACACTAAGAATCACCTGGAAACTGCTTCTGCCCACAGAGTACATGATACAAGATCTAAGACATCTGGAGTCCTGTCCTTTACAGGGTTGTCCATGCACCAGACGATCAGGGTGCAGTCTACTCCATCATCCCTGTTAATGGGATCGGTCTGGTCCGACAAGTACACTGCTCTGGGCTATGATTGGCTGTTCTGCAATGAAGACTTAATAGAGAGTGATACCGTTGAAGAGCCAGAAGAGTCTGAGAATGAAGACTCCATTCTGTTTGCTGTTTCAGACCCACCATATCGAGAGGTTGTACCCATGCTTGCCCCCCATGGCCCAGGAACTGATTTACCAGCAGAACATCCAACTCTGCGATAGACCACTAGAAATATTGCAGGACAGCATCCGAATTGTTAGTCTCCCAAGATCGATGATACAGGAAATTGAGGTCCAGGACCAACAGGGGGAGGGGGGCTGCTATTCTCCAAGATCTTGATGGGAGTAGCTGCCTTAATTTACTAACTGTCTGTTATTTTCACCCATGGCAGGTTAGCTGAGAGAATCACACCGACAGGGCATTGATGCACAAGGGGGGGGGGGGGGGAATGTAGCAGCTAGGACTACTGCTAAGTACTCAATTGTGTGTTAATTGTATCCAATTGACTTACCTTTATAAAAGCTGTGTTTGTTGTTGCTCTTGACCACAATGTTGTTTCTGATCAAAACTGCCAACATACGTCCATGCTTGATTCCTCCAGAGAAGGTAAGCCCCACACCATTTGCATTTATTCCCAGTGTAACCTTTTTCATTGTGTTTTTAAATTTGTTTTTCCGGTTGCGTCAGCTTCATTGTTTTAACCTCCTTAGGATGACCTGGTGTAACCACTCCTTTGTGTGGCCACAGCAAGAACTCACCAGGGTAACGCAACCGGAGGTTTTGTTTTGTTTTTAACAACATTATATAGGTTTTCATGGTGTGCCTAATTGTTTTTGTTCTGATTTCTTAGACGCATTCTTTTATTTTATTTATTTTACTCTCTGCTAATTCCAGTTCCCTTTCAATGGAATGACAACCATTACCAAATGGGAAAGAGCCCTCTCTGACCATCAATCACTGAGCATATATAAAAAGCTGCCCTGTCAAGGCCCTGCTGTGAGGGGTAAGTCCCTCCCACCTCCTGCTGAAGAGGGATGTCCTCATGGTAGCATATAGCCATTTTCTCTCTCACTTCACTGAGATAGGTCACATACTGCCTCATGCTTTCTTTGTCCGAATTTGGCTGATTTGTTGGTTTTAAACCTTCAAATTATTTTTGTACACGTTAATATTACACTTTCCAGTGTTAATTGTGAGTGCTCCTGCCTTATTCCCATGTCAGTTTACATAGTAGAGCTGGTTTCAACCCCTCTTTTGAGATTGGCAAGTGGCCATTACTCTCTGTTCAACTACCTCGTATTGTTTTTTGACCGTGTTTGGAGCTGTTGTTGTACTGTAGGGTGACCCCGTGGGCTCGCGGCGCTGTCTCCTACACCAATTTACTCGGCCTCAACTACTTGAAGCTCGTGCCTACGTGCCCATCTCAAGCCTGGGGCTTTCCTAAGCGTGGCTGGGCTTACTGTCGGCGCCGACCCCAACACCGAATTAACTCAGCACCGGCTTAGACAACAGCCTCGACGTCGACCGCGACACCGATTGCTCGGCACCAGTGAAAAACATCTTCGGCGTTGCTTCTGATGCCGATTGAATTCGACACCGGTCAGAACATCGACTTCGGCACTGATTGACTCTGCACTGACCGCTCGGCACCGATAGACTCAGCACCGACATTGGCACCAATAGACTCACCACTGATTGAGTTGGCACAGATTGAGTTGGCACAGATAGACTTGGCACCGATCACGGTCGGTCTCGACACCGACCTCGGCACAGATTGACTCGACACTGACTGTTCAGCACCGACCACGTGTTCTCAAGGCAGAAGTCCTCGCTCTGTTGGGCAGGCCACAGTGGGGGGCTCTATACCGCCCCTTTCGCATGTATCACAGAGGGAGGAGTTCCGGTCCTTGATGCAGCGTGCAGCTGCTGCCATAGACGTTCCCTGGCCAACAGAGCAGAAGGGAAAGGGGAACCGCTTCATAAAACAGAAGGGGCATCTACAGCATGCCCTTCCCTTGTGCCAGGACTTTCTTCAGCTGGTGTGCTCATCCTGGAGGAATACGGCATCCACCCCCTCAGCCTCTAGAACAGAGGAGGCCCAGCTAGACACTGCAGGAGCAAGAAGCAGGTCTAGGCACATTCCCCACCATTTGGGACACAGTCACAGTACTGGTGCAGGGGTCCACCCTTACCAAATGGGACAAAGACCACATTTGCCCTTCCAAGCCATGCAGAACAACAGATACGATGCTAAAAAAGGCATACACATCCACAGCACTGTCAGACGCAGTTGGCTAAGAGGCTGCATGAGATGGCAACGGAGACAGACACAGGGGAGCTATTGGAGGTAACAAGGGCAAGGACCGACCTAATGGGGGAGTTAGGTCAGGCAGCAGGCAGGTCTCTAGCGGCACTGGTAGCCGCCCGAAGACACTTGTGGCTAACTCAGGCCAAGGTGGTAGAGACCGAGAAGGTTGCGTTATTGGTTGCCCCTATTACACCGGGGAATACTTTTGGGGCGACAATTGATGTGAGCCTTGAAGGTACCGCAAGGCCACGGAGGTTACCTCAAAGTTCTCTCGCCTCCCTGCCTACTGCCAGTGCCCAAGGTGGCCTTCACAGCCTGCAAGGGCAACTGGGCCTGAACGCCGCCCTCCACCCAAGAACAAGCAAGCAGGCAGAGGAAGAGCCAGCGGCAAGGGACCACCGTCGGCCAGGGGTAACCGGTTCTCCAGCTGGAGGCTGGAGCCTAAGAAAGACTCGCCCCCTCCCAAGCTGAAGGGAGACCGCCTCTGAGGGGCCCCGGCTGCCACCAACCCCCCTCAAAACTGGACTGACCCAAGGAAATTACCCATGGCAAGGCTGCACCCAGGACTCTTGGGTGCTATCGACAATGAAACACGGATACGCTCTACAACTCCACTTAGGTCTGCCACCCTTCAAGGGTGTGCTCCTCATCACCGTCGAACCAGCGAGTGCAATACTTCTTCAACAGGAGATCGCCAATCTTCAACAGAAGAATGCTGTGCGCTTGGTAAACCCAAGCAATGCCCACAGAGGCTTTTACTCCAGGTACTTCCTGATGCCCAAGAAGGACAGCGGTTTCAGACCTAATCTGGACCTCAGGGTCCTCAACTTGTTCCTCAGCATATCCTCCAGTCCGTCCAGCCAAGTGACTGGTTCACATCGATCGACCTGCAAGACACTTACTGTCCCGATCCATCCCACGCACAGAAAGCATCTGCACTTCACCTTTCAAGGCAACGCGTACGAATTCTGCATGCTGCTGTTTGGCCTCTCGCTGGTGACCCGCACTTTCTCAAAGTGCATTGATGCAGCCTACTGGCTCTACTCAGGCTGCGAGGTATTCGGATCCTGAGCTATCTGGACGACTGGCTAGTTTGCACGCGTTCCAAACCACGCGCCAAGGCACACACAAAACAGGTCATAGATCATGTGCCGAAGCTAAGGCTCTCTCTACATCAACAGAAGAGCAACTTCGTACCATCTCAGTCCACACTGTTCCTGGGAATCAAACTGAACTCTATGAGCATGCTTGCTTCACTGTCAGAAGACAGGATTCGGTCATTGGAAACCACATTCTCCCTATTCAGAGAGGATGCTCCCCTACAGGTCAAAATATATCAAAGGTTGTTGGGGCTGATGGCAGCCGTCTTGAGAATCCTTCCACTAGGGTTGCTTAGAATGCGCCCGCTTCAAGCCTCAAGATGCACCCAGTCCGAGATTGGTACCAGCCTGTGCGAGTGTCCAGATAATGCCGGAAGACCGGAATGCCTGGAGTGGTGGCTCCATCCCGGAAATTTGCACCTCGGATCTCCCCTCGGATCCCCTCACAGAAGGGAAGTGGTCACTACAGACGCCCCCAGCATGGACTGTGCTCATCGGGCCTTCAACACAGAGCACTCAGACTCCTGTCCTGGACACAAAGAAACTTGTGTTCCATCAGTGTAGTTCACCTCCCTGGTGTGGACAACAAGGCAGCAGACCTCCTGTCCAGAAGTGCTCCAGACAGCTTGGAATGGAGACTGCATCCTCAAGTGGTGAAACAGATTTGGGAGAGGTTTCATACTGCACAAGTCGATCTCTTTTCCACAGCCGAGTCCACTCACTGCCCCCTATTGTTCTCCATGGAGAGAGACGGGGGTCCCCTAGGAGTAGATGCACTAGCTCACCCCTGGCCACAGGGGCTCTTGTATGCATTCCCTCCACTACCATTAATACCCCTGATACTAGAGAGAATCAGGGTGGAGAGAGCACAGGTTTTGCAGGTTGCACCCAGGTGGCCGAGACGCCCCTGGTTTGCTCTCCTCTCCGACATGTTGTCGGGTCAACCGTGGCAGCTCCCTCTGTACAAGGACCTCCTGAGCCAAGCGGAGAGGCTATTATGGCACCTGAACCCAGCCCAACTCAAACTCTGGGTCTGGCCATTGAATGGAGCCGTCTATTCAGACGAGGTTTGCCAGATGCAGTAGTAGAAACACTACAGTCTGCTAGGGCGCAGAGTACTAGAGCCCAATATAATATAAATGGAAAGTTTTCCAAGACTGGTGCCTTGCCGAAGGTCACGATCCTGTTACCTGCCCTATTGAGATGATATTAACCTTCTTACAACACCTGTTTGACACAAGAAAATCAGCATTCACTTTGAAGGTATACCTGGCAGCAAAATCAGTGTGCCATGACAAAACTGACTTTGTGTCTACTGGGGTACATTTCCTGGCAATGCAATTTCTTAAAGGAGCTCGGAAGCTTCGTCCTCCCATGAAAAGTATGGTCCCCAAATGGGATCTAGAACTGGTACTGTGGGTCCTTACGGGTCCTCCATTTGAGCCCATGTCATCAGCAAAACTGTGCCCTGTTTCCTTGAAGGTGATGTTTTCAATAGCCATTACATCTGCCAAACGAGTAAGTGAGCTTCATGCGCTGTCCATCGATGACACATGTATGGCTTTCACTGGAAATGACCCTCTGGTAACATTAAGAACATATCCAGCCTTTTTGCTAAAGGTTGTATCTTCATTCCATATTAACTAATCAGTGGTTTTGGAGACTTTCAGACCTCTCCTGCATGAGTCACAGGAGGACAGTAGACAACACACGCTCTGCCCAGTTCGGGCTCTGCGCTGTTACCTGGATAGGACGGCGTCCTGGAGACAGTCCAACTAGCTATTTGTCTGCTATGGGTCCCACTGTAGAGGTCAAGCCCTATCGAAGCAACGTCTAGCACACTGGATGGCAGATGCTATACGCTTGGCATATGAACAGATGGACTCCCCCTTACCGGGGGACATTACTGCCCATTCTACAAGGGGCCAGGCAACTTCATGGTCTTTCCTTCATGGCGCCTCCTTAGATGAGTTCTGCAATGCTGCTACATGAACAGGTAGTCAGACATTTGCGCGTTTTTACCACCTTGATGTTGCAAACCAAGTGAGACCCTCTCTGGGCTCTAGGGTGTTGCAGACGGCATGCCCTTAGCTGTCATGTGGGGTTTGAGGCTATCGCCGTAGGGCTGTGCTGTCGGTAATCTGGAGCCACGACAGCTTTGGTACAGCTTCCCATTCGCTAATGGTTTTTTCATTCCATTGAAAGGGAATGTTAGGTTATTACCATAACCTTGGTTCCCTGAAAAAGAATGACAACCATTACCTTTTGAGGTTGTGTCCTCAGCTGACTTCTGATTTAGAAAGAAAATGGTGATATGTTACTGTGAGGACGTCCCTCTTCAGCAGGAGATGGGAGGGACTTCCCCCTCACAGCAGGGACCTTATAGGGCAGCTTGTTTATATATGTGCAGTGATTGATTGTCAGAGAGGGGTTTTTCCCATTTGGTAATGGTTGTCATTCTCTTTCTGGGAACCAGTTTTACAGTGCGTTCAACATCCAGTTTTTTGTATGTTTGTAGTGTTATCTAGCGCTTCGTTTATAGCTCCAATTTGTGCTCATACTACTGGTATGGTAAATTCTAGATTCTGCAGTATTATCAACAGAGTCATAAATTGATTTTGTGTGTAATTTAGTCAATTCTCCCTCTGCCTGTCCCAGCGCAGGATATTTCGGAGGGAAGAGTTTTGCTTTGTTTTGCTGTGATTATATTTTGTGTTTCACGTTCATTTGAGAAATTGTATTTTTTTGGTGTGCCCTTTATGTATATTTAACCAGATTACCACACACGCCACTCAAGCCTTGTGACGCTGTCAGAGGGTGGCATAGTCAAGATAGCTTGTAGGGGTGCGATAGGACTAGGAAGGGTCATAATTGCAGTCCCGCTGCAGATACACAATCCATAGCCCTGTGAATGTGGTACAATCATCCAGTTCCCCCTGCCCCTCAACATTTGTTTTTGCACATACTGGCACCTTTTTCAAATCACTTTAACATCTCTCATAAAACTTTATCTACACACATAACCCAAGCAACTGTATGAAACATAAGGATGTGTTTTTTTTTGTTGTATTTTATTTGACATATTCCATTGCTCAAAAGCAGTCTTAGTGTATGGCTGGGCATTTTTAACATTTTCTTATAAACAGTAATTTAAATAAATTATTGTTTCAATAAAATCCACTAAAATCCTTGACTTTGGTTGGGATAAAATAGCATGACTAAATAACATTGTGGTCTTGTTTATCACAGTGCACCAGCCAAAAATCTATCTTATAAGAGTACTTCACGCTTAACCCTCCTATTATGTTTAGAGTTTAGGTACATCTGTTATGTTTTGGGTCACATTGACCCGATGCAATTTCAAACTAATTTAAACAGCCTTAAATTGATTAAATGTTTTTATGTGCAAAGGTTTTCCTCTTTTATGCTCTTTCAGTCGAGGTGGTATGATAGAACTTCTTTGACTGCCTACCTGGGAGCTCTTCATTTTGGAATTTCTTTACCAGTGAGATGCTGTTGCAATACTGTCAGTGAAAATTAGGCTCTGCTTTGTAGATATATATTGTTTGTTTTTTTCTTTATAAATATATCCAGACAGGTGCAGCCATTTCCAGAAATAATAATACAAATATAATAATAAAATAACAAATTTAAAAAAGTTTGTTTTATTCCTGCACACAAATCTACGTAGATAAATGCCACGGGTTACAGTGACTCGAAACATCTTATATGCACACATGACCTGTTTTAAAAAAAATAAACATTTCAAATGTTCTGTTTTCTGTGTAAGTTCATGACCCCAACTCAGGAAAAGTCATAAAATATTATACAGAAAATGAAAAGAAAAGTAGCATTTAAGCTAACTGGAAATTAGTATTGGGTCAAATAGACCCAAAACATAACAGGAGGGTTAAAGGGTATAGAAGGACCTTTTTATTTTATTATGTTACATGTTCCCATGTGTTGCTACAACTGTTCAGTCAATATCTGGCAGAGGGTGCAAGGGATCAATAAAAGGTGTTACAGAAACCTAATGTTACATTATCATGTGATCAGGGGTTTTGCAGGCTCAGTAATTCAAGTTTAAATTTGTAGAACGTACTGGTACGTTCGTACTACTCAAAAGATTTTTTGAAAAAAAATAAATTTAAATTTATTTTATTTATTTAACACCTTTCATACTACAATAGCTCATAGAGCGTTACGTGTCGGTTAACCCTTTGTGGGCCTATGTTGGACCAGGTCCGACATTACAATTTTCTCTTTCCACTCTGATGTCGGACCCTGTCTGACATCATCAAAAAGACATCAAACACAGGTCTCTAGTCGTTTTTTCTCCAGAAAAAGCTCAGAAAACCTTTAAATGGCCGAGTGAGGCTTATAAGAGCCGAGAGAAGACGAAAAAAGGGGGCGTGTCTGAACAATACACATAGCCCCTGAACCACAGAGATAAACACAAACAAAGAAGATAACTGCTTCTGCATCCAGTGCTCAAAGACTATCATGTACATTTGCAGAACTTTTTGAGAAGTGATAGTAATAAAATAATGACTTAGATCGCATTATTGAGGAGCTTGGTGATAAAACAAGTGACCAGGAGAGGATGAAAAGGTACGTGAAAATACAGTGAACAAGGGGTGGGGCTTAGCTGGAGATACAGTACTGAGTGTCCTTTTGCAATGCAATGCCTTTTAAACCTGTTTTACTTTGAAAAAAAAATTAAACAGCTTGTGTAAAATAAACAGCGCGTGTAAAAATAAATTGGGCCTGACAAGGGCCGAATAAATGGACCACAAAGGGTTAAATGCGGTTATAATTGCATTATGATCCGAAAGACAACAAGGGAGAAACTCTATATTTCCAGCAAAAGAATTTAGATCAGGAGAAGAAAAAATATGATAGATCCTTGAGAATGTTTTATGATAAGGTGAAAAATATGTACAATCTTTGGCAGTTGGATTCTGAGCTCGCCATATATCAATCAAATTTAAATCTTTAGAGTGCTTTAGAAGCTAAATCTACAAAATATTGGATTTATCCAGTTTGCAATAATAAAAAAAAAAAAACAGTGTTCATATCAGCCCCGATAATCACCAAATACTCTGCTAATAGTAATAACTCTTTGGTAAGCCATAGAAAGAATAGGGGGTCAAATATGGTGGGTGCATAAATACTAACAAATGCTACTTTTTTACCCTGGATGGAGACACAGCAGAAAGTCAATCTGCCAGTATGATCTGACCTCACTCTCTCAATTGTTAAATTTGTGTTTTGTTTCATCAGAATTGACACTCCCTTTGTTTGAGATCCATCTCCAGAAGCAACAATTAGTTTATAATGACTACTTTGAAGATGAAGTGTATCCTTTGGCAATAAATGTGTCTCCTGTAATAACTCTACATCAAAATTTTTCCTGCTGAAGAGATCCAGAACCTGTGCAAGCTTATATGGTGAATTTAGCATGTAACATCACAAGGGCATTTAAGGTAATTTAAGCAGAGAACCCATGTAACTGCCCTCCCCTCTCCCCCTCTCCTTTCCCCTCTCCCCTCTCCCCCTCCCTCCTTTTAGTGGGGATGCTGTGCTTTTTTTATTCGCTGCTATCGTTAAAATGACTCAATCAAAGAAATAGACAGGTTAAGCAAAATAGTTTTTTTTTTTTTTTTTGGACGCTTTTCACGTCCCCCCCCCCCCCCCCCCCATTGAGAACCACTGGGTAAATGTGATGGATTAGCTACTAAAGCACATCAGATTAGCTGTTCATATATAAGAACATAAGAACATAAGAAAGTTTACAAACGAGAGGAGGCCATTCGGCCCATCTTGCTCGTTTGGTTGTTAGTAGCTTATTGATCCCAGAATCTCATCAAGCAGCTTCTTGAAGGATCCCAGGGTGTCAGCTTCAACAACATTACTGGGAAGTTGATTCCAGATCCTCACAATTCTCTGTGTAAAAAAGTGTCTCCTATTTTCTGTTCTGAATGCCCCTTTGTCTAAACTCCATTTGTGACCCCTGGTCCTTGTTTCTTTTTTCAGGCTGAAAAAGTCCCTTGGGTTGACACTGTCAATACCTTTTAGAATTTTGAATGCTTGAATTAGGTCGCCACGTAGACTTCTTTGTTCAAGACTGAACAGATTCAATTCTTTTAGCCTGTCTGCATATGACATGCCTTTTAAGCCCGGAATAATTCTGGTCGCTCTTCTTTGCACTCTTTCTAGAGCAGCAATATCTTTTTTATAGCGAGGTGACCAGAACTGCACACAATATTCAAGATGAGGTCTTACTAGTGCATTGTACAGTTTTAACGTTACTTCCCTTGATTTAAATTCAACACTTTTCACAATGTATCCCATTGCTGAGTCAACAAAAACTCCTAGGTATTTTTCATAGATTCCTTCTTCAATTTCAGTATCTCCCATATGATATTTATAATGTACATTTTTATTTCCTGCATGCAGTACCTTACACTTTTCTCTATTAAATGTCATTTGCCATGTGTCTGCCCAGTTCTGAATCTTGTCTAGATCATTTTGAATGACCTTTGCTGCTGCAACAGTGTTTGCCACTCCTCCTACTTTTGTGTCGTCTGCAAATTTAACAAGTTTGCTTACTATACCAGAATCTAAATCATTAATGTAGATTAGAAATAGCAGAGGACCTAATGCTGATCCCTGTGGTACACCGTTGGTTACCACACTCCATTCTGAGTTTTTTCCTCTAATCAGTACTTTCTGTTTTCTACATGTTAACCACTCCCTAATCCATGTACATGCGTTTCCTTGAATCCCAACTGCGTTCAGTTTGAGAATTAATCTTTTGTGCGGGACTTTGTCAAAAGCTTTCTGGAAATCTAAATAAACCATGTCATATGCTTTGCAATTATCCATTATCAATGTTGCATCCTCAAAAAAATCAAGCAAATTAGTTAGACACGATCTCCCTTTCCTAAAACCATGTTGACTGTCTCCCAGGACCCTGTTACCATATAGGTAATTTTCCATTTTGGATCTTATTATAGTTTCCATAAGTTTGCATATAATAGAAGTCAGGCTTACTGGTCTGTAGTTACCTGGTTCAGTTTTGTTTCCCTTTTTGTGGATCGGTATTACGTTTGCAATTTTCCAGTCTGTCGGTACCACCCCTGTGTCAAGAGACTGCTGCATGATCTTGGTTAGCGGTTTGTAAATTACTTCTTTCATTTCTTTGAGTACTACTGGGAGGATCTCATCCGGCCCAGGGGATTTGTTTATTTTAAGAGCTCCTAGTCCCTTTAACACTTCTGCCTCAGTTATGCTAAAGTTATTTAAAACTGGATAGGAACTGGATGACATGTGGGGCATGTTGTCAGTATCTTCCTTTGTAAAAACTTGTGAAAAGTAATCATTTAATATATTTGCTATTTTTTTTCTTCATCTACGATTTTGCCATTTGTATCTCTTAAACATTTAATCTCCTCTTTGAATGTTCTCTTGCTGTTGTAATATTGGAAAAAACATTTTGGAATTGGTTTTAGCTCCCTTAGCAATGTTCATTTCTATTTCTCTCTTGGCCTTTCTAACTTCCTTTTTGACTTGCGTTTGCAGTTCTGTGTACTCTTTCTGCGTACTTTCTTTTTGGTCCTTTTTTAATGCTCTGTAAAGTACCTTTTTTCGCTGAATATTTTTTTTAATTGATCTATTAAACCATTTTGGCAATTTAGTTTTACATTTAGATTTGTCTACTTTAGGGATGTAATTGTTTTGCGCCTCTAGTACTACATTTTTGAAGAACAACCATCCTTTTTCTGTGGGTGTTTTCTCTATTTTACTCCAATCTACTTCTGTAAGTCTCTGTTTCATACCTTCATAGTTTGCTTTTCTAAAATTGTAAACCTTAGCTTTAGTCATTACTTTTGGGGATTTAAAAAAACACTTCAAATGAGACCATGTTGTGGTCTGAGTTTGCCAGTGGTTCTCTGACCTCTGTTTTAGTTATTCTATCTTCGTTATTTGAAAAGACTAAATCAAGGCATGCCTCCCCTCTAGTCGGTGCCTTGACAAATTGTGTTAGGAAGCAGTCATTTGTCATTTCCACCATTTCTATTTCATCCTTCGTGCTACCCACCGGGTTTTCCCATTTTATTTGGGGGAAGTTGAAATCCCCCATTAGTATGGCTTCTCCTTTGCTACACACATTTCTAATGTCATTGTATAACAGATTATTGTGCTCACCGTCTGAATCTGGCGGTCTATAGCATGCTCCTATTATTATGCCCTTTGAATTTTTGTCCGTGCTTCTGACCCATATTGATTCGGTTTTATTTTCTTTGTCCAGGTTTAACACCTGGGCTTCAAGACTGTTTCTTATGTATAGCACTACCCCTCCTCCTCTTCTGTCCTGCCTGTCTTTCCTATACAGTGTATACCCACAAATATTATATTCGTCCCCATCACTCTCAGACAACCAAGTTTCTGTAACACCTATCACATCATAGTTACCTGTTAGTGCAGTAGCTTCAAGTTCTAGAATTTTGTTTCTGATACTTCTAGCATTTAGATAAATACATTTAATGGTTGTCTTACCTGAGTTGTTGTTCTTGTTTTGATGCGGTCTCCCTTCTGTTTTTTTGTTGATTTCTCCCCCCTTCCTTTCTAGTTTAAATGCTTTTGAACCTGCTTGAGGATCTTTTCTCAGAGTAGACTGGTTCCCTTGTTATTTAAATGCAGTTCATCCCGTCTATACAGATAGTCCTTGTTGTAGAATGTGGTCCAATGATCAAGATAGGTGAAGCCTTCCCGTGTGCACCACGTCTTCAGCCATGCTTTTGATTAATTATTTCCAGCTGTCCATATGGTCCTTTGCAAGGTGCCGGTAGTATACCAGAAAATACCACAGTTTTGGTTTTCTCTTTTAATTTCCTTCCTAGCTCTCTGAATTTGTTTTGCAGGGATTCTGGTCTGTCTCTTCCAATGTTGTTTGTACCGATGTGGACGACTACTACCAGGTCGTCTCCTGTTCGTTCTAGGAGCCTGTCCACGTTCTCAGTGATTTGCTTGACCCAGGCTCCCGGAAGGCAGCACACTGTTGTAGTAAGGGGGTCCAAACTGCGAATTGAACTTGCTGTGTTTCTCAATATGGAGTCCCCAACAATCATGACCTCCCTTCTTTTTGCTGTCTGGTCACCACTGTCAATGGGATCCTGGATGTTGTTCTTTTCATTCTCTTGTTGTTGGTTCTGCTCCTCAAAATTCTGAAGTGACTCAGATCTGTTGGTTGTTTTGATTTCTGATGGTTGTGTTTGACGAAGTTTCTTTTTTTTCCCTGCTTCTGCCTACCTGAACCCAGTTGTTCTGACCTTCCATCTCCCTGGTGGCTTTCAGTCTGTTAGGGGTGATGCAGACTTCCATGAATTATGGGTGTGCCAGTTCCTCAAGATCCTGTTGCTGTCTCACTTCTTCCAGCTCCATTTCTAGCATACTTACTAGTTTATGCAAATCCTGGATCGCGCGGCACTTTACGCACACTTGGTTTAGCTCCGCTGGGTTTTCTTGGATTTCCCACATCAAGCAGGTGTCACAGATTATTGGCTTCAAGACCATGTTGAGGGTTTTTTTTTTAAGTTTAGTTTCTTCTGCAGTTGTCAACCTGCTTTCAAACTGCTTCTAAACTGCTCTGTACTTTTCCACGCCTGTACTTCTCCCACTCGCTGTCACTTCCACTCGCTGTCGCTGGTTTACTTTGAGTTGTTGTGATCACAAGTTTTTGAAGATTCTGATCACTGTGCATTAAAGATTGTTAAATGACAAGCTTGCTTTCTTCTCACCCAAACTAAGCTGTATTAACAGTCAGAGTTGTTATAATAGTGGACAAAAATAGTGGAGGCTTTGAGTAAGTTGTTGATGCTCATAACATCGATATATATTGTAATCAGGGGGACTTGTGGGCGGCGTAAGTGCCTGCCATGACGTCAAGGAGTTCACGGTGAGCAGGCTGCAGGTGTGGTTAGATAGACAATTATTGTTTGAACGTTGTTATATTATCATTAGCCTTAATTGACCCACACCTGTAGTCTGTAACACCCCAATTCCTGGCTGATGAGGGACTGGTAAAAGAGAGCCTAAGAGCAGTCTTGTTTTAGCTTCACCTGAAAACAGAAAATTGAAATATAGGTACCGGTGGTAAAAGAAAAGCTGTGTTTCTTTGGGGTCTGAAAACCCCTATTTGCTACAGGGACTGGGAGGAACAGCCTATCCGTGCCTAGGGCTAATCAACAGAGCCCTACCTGCAGGGCCGGAGTCTGGACCGGAGCTTATTAAAACACCCAGCTTAGAGTTCCAACCAGGGGTCGGAGACCAGTGTGCCTGTTTAATCGAACAACAACTGGAATGAAACTTGCAGTTCTGGACGGACATTCAGGACAGCTATTGGCTTGGCTGTGCCGGGCGAAAACAACTCTTCCACCAGCTGGCCATGGTTAACGCTCCAGTTGGTTTGCATCATCTTTTCTTTCTTTTGGTTATTTCTTTGAATCCTGTTTGAACTGATTATTGTTTTTTTTGTTTTTTTTAATACGTCTTGCCAACGGGATTGTCGTTTCTGTTTTAAAAGTGAGCTTCAGTAAATACTTGTTTTAATTGGAAACACCTGTTTGCCTCTTCTGTGTGACCCACCCGGTCACAATATATATCAGCTATCTCTTGTTATTTATATAGGAAGTAGGGGCTCAGAAGTGTATGCTTGCCTAGGGCCCCGTGATGGGTTAATCTGGCCCTGACTGTGCAGTATGTGATTGGGATAAAAGCAATACACATTGCTCTTTTTCTGATTCATTCATTCACTGGGGGAACAATTTGTTCAGTGTCTGTCTTTTTTTCATAATTTAATGGAAAGTACCTAATTTTTGGGGTGCGTTATCATGATACTTAAAGAAAGTATTACATTTTTTAATTACCTTGAATTTACTTAAATAATGTCTCTGTTTATTTATTTCCTTTGTCTGTGTTTTTGTCAGACTTTTTGTAGGTAGACAAAATCAGTGTTTATCAGGGCTTTTATTTATTTATTCGGTCCAAAATATGAATTTATCTTTTTCTTCTGGTATTGCCCAAAACCTCTTCTGGAGTTTAATGTGTAGGCCCCATACAGTATCTCAGTATTCTACCTAACAGACAGGCAGAAAGGAGAGAATAAAATAAAGTCAGTTGCTGCAAGGAAATCTTTTCCCTGGCTGTAAGATGAAGTTTTGCTCACTGCCCGCGACACCAGAAGAAATCCAATTTAACCAGTATAAGCAGGTCATGGGTTCAGTAAGTGGCTTCTTTTTTCAATTACTAGACAGATTTCAAAGGGGTTGGTAATCTTACTGCAGGCATTAGTTCTGGAAGCCGCCGCTCCCAGAGCCCAGAGGGGAGGAGCCGCCGCTCCCAGAGCCCAGAGAGGAGGAGCTATAGCCCAAGGATACCTGCCTTGCACCGTTCAGGGATGACGCATCCGCATCGCCTGGGGTCGCCTGCTGCTCCGCATCGCCTGGGGTCGCCTGCTGCTCCACATCTCCTGGGGTTGCTGGTGTCTCCTTTTTGTTTTTTAGGCCTCCCGAGGGTCCGCTGCCGCCATTGCCGCCTCCGCCACGAGAGGGAGCCGGGCCGCCGTCATCGCCGTGCTACCTTGGAGATTCGGGGCCCCCTCAACCAAAGAAGTCTTGGGGGCTCCGATATCAACCCCGCCCACCACCACCCACCAAAACAGCCCACCCAAGGGACATAATTGGACTCTTGGGGGGGGGTTGGGGGGGAAGGGGGGAGTTGGCCGATTGCGGCCGGTGTACGTTGTACATGGGGGGAGGTATGTGGCAAAGCACAGCTCTGCTCTTTAGAAATTGGCAGGGATGGGGTTAAATTCCCCTACCTGCCTGGGTTCATTGTGTTCAGGTGGCTGGGGTTGATTAAATGATTTGTTTAATTAACGATCAATCAGCACCCAGCCACCTGACATAAAAGGAGGCCTCTGCTTCCCATTAGAGAGGAGGGAGCTGAGGAAGCAGGTTGGTGGTTTGTTGTGGTATTTTTGAAAGTTTGAAATTTTTGAATCCAGTGAAGGCATTGCCCAGCCTGGAAACCTTTATTTTTGTGAATTTTGTTTTTTGTTTTATTTGTGTTTAAAGATTTTTTGTTTTGCCCTTGTGCACCTGTATTTTTGTTTATTTATAATAAAATTAGTTTTTTTTTTTTTTAACTACAGACTGTTTTTGGGCATCTATTCACTCGCCAGCCTGCCACATACACACTTTCTATAGACTACATATTTCATATTCGGTTAAGTGTATGTCTATAATGATGTCTATGTAACCAGTTGTTCACTGCAGTGCTATCTACCATGTGCACACATCTGTTTTTGTTTTAGGACACTGTTTGGCAGGGCGTGTAGATTTTACAAAAATTCGAAGCAAACACCAAAGTGAATAAAGAGAATAAACCCCTATGGGAAGTTCATATTTAATTGTCAAAGGGCTTCGGTTTTAGATCATTTATTGGCTCTAAAAGAAAACGTTTCCTGAAGCCATTAAATACATGCAGTACTTAACTGTTTATTGCAACATTAGTTTTGGGGTGTTCAAAGTGATTTTCTAGAAATAATTCAGCATTAATAATTTAGTACTTGCTTCCAAGTCTGCTCTGCTTGTTGTCTTTGGAATACTCTCTGGCCTTGTCCATACTTTAAACTGGCTTAAAAGTGTTAAATACTGTTAGCGTCTACACTGCGCAATGTTTAAGATCGTACTTGTGACTAGGACTCAAGACAAGTAATGTTAAAACTTTACAATGCATTAATAAGACCTTGTCTAGAATATTGTGTTCAGTTCTAGTCACCTCGCTACAAAAGGATATTGGTGCTCTAGAAAAACTGCAAAGAAGAGTGACCAGAATTATCCTGGGTTTAAAAGGCATGTCATATGCAGACAGGCTAAAAGAATTGAATCTATTCAGTCTTGAACAAAGAAGATGATCTGATTCAAGTATTGACAATGTCAACCCAAGGGACTTTTTTGACCTGAATAAAGAAACAAGGACCTGGGGTCACAAATGGAGATTAGATAAAGGGGCATTCAGAACAGAAAATAGGAGTAAAGTAAAACTCACCTCAGGACAGACAAGGCAGAGACTCAGGGGGCATCACTGTGTGGTATAGAGAGAAGCTCAACAACTATATCTCTCCAATAAAGAGAGGGGAGACACACATATGGCTCAAAATTAAAGATGAAATGCTACACCAACAACAAGATACATACCTGTGTGCTGTTTACATGCCACCCTCAGACTCCCCCTAATTGAAAGAGGAGGCATTCAAGAACCTACAAACAGAAATGAGCTATTTCCAGACTCTAGGCTCTGTGCTGGTGTGTGGAGACCTCAATGCCAGGACTGGCAGAGAGACTGAGTACATCAGCACAGAGGGGAACGAACACGTAGTGGGGAGCGCCTCCCTGTACCACACACCCATGACCACCCAAAGATACAGCACCGATAGTGTGGTCAATAAGAGCGGGAAGCAGGTCCTACATCTCTGTAAAGGCCTGGGTCTGTACATCGTTAACGACAGGACCAGGGGGGACTCTCTGGGGAGATTCACAAGACTGAAAACATGTTAAACAGTTTTCAGTCTACAGAATATGGAACCAATAAAATAGTAGTAAATATAGCAATCAAAATACTAAATGGAATATTTGAAGACCAGAGTTATGGTATTCCAGAGGAAAGCTAGATCTCAGGGAAACAAGCACAACTTCAGTGGCAATAACACCCTGGAGCACTGCTCCAGCTACACATACCTGGGTCTCACAATTAGCGCCTTACAGACATTCAGCCTGGCTGTAAAAGCATTCAAGGAAAAAAACACACATAGCCTTCTATGAAATAAAAAAAACATTTCTTTAAAATCAACAAGAATTTGTTTAAAAAATTGGTTAACAAGAATTTGATAAAAAAAATCTTTAACAGTATACGCCAACCTATCCTACTGTATGGCAGTGAAGTTTGGGGAGCAACCATAAACAGTAACCCTAAAAACTGGGACAAAAGCCCAACAGAAACATTCCACATGGAATTCTGCAAAAATATCCTCCAAGTATATCAAAATGCCCCAAATGATGCGTACCAAGCCGAACTGGGTGTTTTTCCCCTTATTAGCCCAATACAAAAGAGAACAGCCAAATTCTGGGCCCATCTGAACCAGGCCGACACACAGAGTTACCACCAAAAAACACTGCTGAGCAACCAGCTGTCCCTAGAGACAGACCCCTGTTCCAGCCTGTACTAAAACTAACACACTGCAACGAGAACAATGACATCATGCAGAATACAAAAAACACATCCTTTAAACAAACTGACAAATCTCTAAAAAATAAATACATTGAAAATTGGAACAATTATATTATATCCCAAAGAAAACTAGAATGTTATTAAATCCTAAACGGAGAAATTCAATTGGCAGATTACCTAATCATAGTTAAAAATGCTAAGGAAAGACAAACTAAATACAGACCCAGGGACCACAGCCTAGCCATCGAAACCGGCTGACACAAATAGTCCTGGGCAGCAAGAGAACACAGGCTGTGCTGCCACTGTGAATTAGGAGAGGTAGAAACAGAGATGCATTTCCTTTTGTCCTGCTCTAAATACAAACAAATAAGGGACAATAGCTAACAAAAATGTTTGTAAATATGAGAGGGGGGTAATGTTGTGTTTCTGAATGTGGGAGGGGGATTGCTGAGTTTCTATATATTGAGTTATTATATTTATTTATTTTTTCTATGTATTATTTTTTCTGCTCTTTCAATGAGGTGTTTATTTTCTATATTGTAATATTCATGTCTATATTCAATACTCATGTCCTGCCAATAAAACAGATTTTCAATTTTAATTTGATAACCCTGTGAGAATAAATTGGTGATCTACAGCAAACACCCCACAAACCTTAGGTTTAGATTATTGCTGTGTGCATTTAAAGTTATGGTCAATACCCCACAAACCTTAGGTTTAGGGTTAGATTATGAAATAAAATTAGTTTTGGTACCTGTAACAGGGCAAGCAGCCCTGTACAGTGTTTATTTTTAGAACTGAGTCTCCCCCTCCGCCCCTGTGTTATTTTGTCATGATGTATTATGAATTATTTATTGAATTTGTTATTGGTATGATGCCGTAGCTGTGCGTGCATTTGTTTTATTATTGTTTTTATGCTGAAACGTGTTCTGCATAAAAGAGGCATAAAAAAGGTGAGGTTAATCTTGTGCAGGAGGTGGCCATCTCTCGAATTAATTAAGTGATTCATTTGTTGCTGGTCACCTGTATATAAGCCTGCAACTCTCTGCACTCTGGGTCGGGTGTTTGAGAGGAGGAACAAAAGGAGCAAGAGAGAAATTGAAAACAAAACTAAACTAATATAGGATCAGTGAAGGCGATTGCCCAGCCTGACCTGGGTTTTGTTATTATTATTGTGTTCATGATTTGTTTTATTTCTAAACTTTTATTTTGCTCTGAGGAGTGTTTTCTGTTTAAACATATATTTATTTTTGTCTTTAAATAAACGGCGTGCAGCACGTCTTTGAACTGCAGTACCTGGTTTGTTTTTCTTCCTGCATTCTGGCCTGACGTCACCACTCAAGCACAGCTTCCAACTCAGACCAGAGAGGTGCTGCAGAATTTTTTTGCTTCATTTTTATTACAACTTTTTGGAGTGAGGAGGATAGAGGAATCTTCGTGGTGCCTGCACTTAACCGAGGTGAGGCACTACAAGTGCTCCCCAGAGGCCACCTCTCCAGAGAAAGAAGGAGAGGTATGAGAGCTAGCTGAGGGACCCCAGTGCTCCCCTGTGGCTAAGAACAGAGGGGAAACATCTGCTGGGAGACTGGGAGAGGATATCCAGGGCTAATATCCAGATCGTGGACTGGGTCTACGAGGAGCAGGAGAGAGGGGACACGGACCTGGAGTGGAAGGAGCCCAAACGTCCTGCGCCTGCGTGGGAGGAGCTTGAATGTCCTGCGCCTGAGTGGGAGGAGCCCGAACGTCCTGCACCTGAGTGGGAGGAGCCCCAGTGTCCTGCGCCTGAGTGGGAGGAGCCTGAATGTCCACAGCCCAAGAGGGTGAAGTCGGTGCATCCACAGCCCAAGAGGGTGAAGTCGGTCTATCCACAACCCAAGAGGGAGGAGTCTGTGCATCCACAGCCCAAGATGGGAGAGTCAGTGTGTCCACAACCCAACAGGGGAAAGGCCGAACGTCCACAGGCCAGGCACCCACCAGCAGAGGGAAAATACCTGCTGGTTCCGCTCTGCCATGGGAGGACTGCTTGCAGCTCCCACCTCCACCACCCAATGGAGAGGAGCAGGAGCTGCTTCTCCCTTCATGACAGGACAGACCAGGACAAGAGACTGGCGGTCTCCAGCCCCCTTTGCATAGGCTGCTGAGCGGAGCAAGGGGGAAAACTGCTGGATCGCAGCGGCTGCAGAGAAGGCCATAACCAGCACCACAGCTAGACCTGGCTCCCCTCCTGCAGTCGCCTCCAGAGGGTCCGCCATCACCCCCCGAGGGACCGCTGCTGCCTTGTCATGCATCGCCTGGTGATGCCAGTTTGCATCGCCTGGACCTGTCTGGGTCTCTTTTATATCCCCTAGGGTTGCCAAAGGTCCCGCTTTGCCTGGGGATGCATGTGTCTCCTTTGCTTCTCCTAGGGTTGCTGAGGGCTCTGCTTTGCCTGGGGTCGCTGAGGGCTCTGCTTCACCTGGGGTTGCTGCCTGCTCTGCTTTGCCTGGGGTCGCTGCCTTGCTTCTGTCACCTGGGGGGCTGCTGCCTGGTTTGCATCACCTGGGGCTGTTGCTTGGCTTGCATTCCTCAGGGTAGCAACGGGTCTTGCTTCGCTCGGGGTTGCGGCCAGTCTTGCTTCGCCTGGGATCGCTGCTAGTCCTGCAGAACCACAGGAAGCAGCGGGGCTAGTGCCTCAGAAAAGGGGGCTGCCGGCTACAAAGAAGGGGGGAGAGGTCAGGAGATCAGCTCCATGACAGCGAGGCCGGAGGCCCACCAGAGGGCGCTGACCTCCACGGAGAGGGGGAAGGTCAGGAGACCAGCTCCCCCTGCTGCAGTCCAGCTAGAGCCCAGGAAGAGGGAGCCTCCAGCCAGGAAGTCATGGGGGGACGAGGACCACCCACCACGGCCCCCCCCATGGAATATTCCAGACCCCTCTTCCGGGACTTTGAGACTGAGGGGGGAGGTGGCCGTGTGTGCTTTGCACAAGGGGGGGGGGGGGGGGGGGGGGGGGGGGGGGGGGGGGGGGGGGGGGGGAATTTGTAAGGTGAGCAGCCCTGTGCAATTGTTATTTTTAGAATGTGGTCTCCCTCTCCGCCCCTGTGTTATTTTGTATTGATGTATTATTATTTATTGTATTTGTTATTGTTATGATGGGGTAGCTGTGTGTGCATTTGTTTTTTTATTGTTTTGCTTTTATGTTGAAATGTGTTCTGGCAGAGGTGAGGTTAGTAAACTCATTCTTGCCAGGAATGATTAAAAACCTCATGCAGAAGGTGGCCATCTCCTGATTTACTTAAGTGAATAATTTGTTGCTAAATCGGGAGATGGTCACCTGCATATAAACCTGCAGCTCTCTGCACTCTGGGTGGTGTTCGAGAGGCGGAACGAGAGGAGCAAGAGAGAAAACAAAACTAAACTAATATAGGATCAGTGAAGCCGATTGCCCAGCCTGACCTGGGTTTTGTTATTATTATTATTGTGTTTGTGATTTGTTTTATTTCTAAACTTTTATTTTGCTCTGTGAGGAGTGTTTTCTGTTTAAACATTTTATTTATTTTTCTCTTTAAATAAACGCAGCAGCACGTCTTTGAACTGCAGTACCTGGTTTGTTTTTCTTCCTGCATTCTGGCCTGATGTCACCACTCGCCAGCCTGTCATAGTACCTAAATTCATCACCCTTATCATGTGATCAAACTGCAGCATATAATGATGATGTCTAGTACGAGATGCGCAAGCAGCACTATCCTGTGTGTGCTGCCAGTGAGAGCTACACTCTGCGAGTCTGCTTTCTGCAGCAATATCCCTCTCCTGCAGGCGTGCAGGTTTATTTACAGGTACATGAACCCCACGTGATGCTACCATCAATGGCATCTCACGTGGGACATACAGTCCAGCGTACAAAAGGCAAAATAAAACACTGTACAAAAACTATAAAATAAAAGGGGCCATGAAAACGGCTTGCGCTACTTCTAAGATCCCACTTATTCACCTTGCTCGCATCAATCCCTGAATTAATCTTCTCTCTTCAAAACTAAACAAACCCAACTCCGGCTACTCGCCCTGACGTCGGCAGTTTTGGTTTCTTTACGTTCTGATCCCAGGTCACTCGCATGGCAATAAGAGGATTACAGTGAGATCATTAGTCTGTTTGTCCAGGTAGCAGGGACGGTGTTGAGCCCATTGTTTGGCTTTGCAGCGGTCCTGAGGTAAAAAAAATATGACCTTTTTATACCTGACCCCCACTGGAAAACACCTACCTGCTGATTATCCACAGCTGACAATCACACACACCAGGCAGGCTCTCCCAGGAGCGTCAGGTACTACATTCATTATTTACAATAAGTATAATAAACATTTTTACACAAAACTATTTACAATACAATTACACAAAACACACTCATATGCAGGGCTCCTGCCCTGCCACAGCCCTATATTCAAATATAAACAGTGTTTAGCTTATGTTTAGTTCCCTTTCAATTTGAAAATAACCATCAATGTATGGGACATTGTCGTCAGGAAGTAGGGATTGGCTGAGATTCATAGCAAAGTTGGCGATAGGCCTCTGCGCAAGCTGACGTGTAAGCCCGCCCCCCTGGGAGCTTACTATACGCAGCGCTCAGAGACTCTCTTCCTCTTTTGTCTTCAGCATCGGTAGTGGTAGGTACTAGAGCTTGTAACTGACTGTACTCATTTAAGCTTAGGCTTGATAAGCTGGTTTTTGCCCCTTCTCCGAGTTTATTTCAGTTGCACTTATTACTGGTAAATTTTGGTTTATATAATTGTGTATATATATTTTATATATTACTTTATATATTCCTTCACGCTTTCCTTCGTCATCACGTTTTTGTTTACCCTCGTGGTCTTCGTCTTTTCTTAATTATATATTATTCTATATTTATTGTGTGTTTTTTGGGTTCTGTATATATTATATATATGTAATATATATATATATATATATATATATATATATTATATATATATATATATATATATTAGGACGCACGTCGTTGGCTTTGGCCACGTGTGCATTGCAGCCTCGATCTTGCCTGGCTAGAACGCGTGTGTGTGGAGTCTGCTCTGCAGCCCTATGTAAATCTTTCCACTGCTGTGTGTTCCCCACCGCGTGGTAGCTGTACGGCCTGCCCTACAGTCAATACAGTAAACTAAGCACTTGCTGCAGCGTCCCAAAAAAAAAAAAAAAATAATAAAGATCCCTTTTCACCATTAAGAAGACGACCACCAAGCACATACTCCCTTAAGCACCAAGGTAAGTATCCACCAAATAAGACACTGTACCAGCACTAGCGTCTTCACTCTGCAGGTCAGCTGACGCTTAGACGTCTCATGCTAGCGTCTCGATGTTCAGTACACGCACTCTGCGTGGTGTCAGCACTTCAGGGCTTGGTGCAGCGCTTCCGCGCTTGGGACTAGGCGCTTGGTGCTCGACGCTTCAGCGCTTCCGCGTTTCGGCGCTCGGTGCTCGACTCGCACACCCTGAGTATGTGAAAACATGCTGCTTTTATGCAGCTGTACTGAGACTCGATTGATAATCAATCTTTCAATTGGAGTCGTTTCGGTACAACTGCATGTGAATTAATAAAATGCAATTCCATTTTAAACACTCGTGTTTACACAGACCCGTTTATATCCTGTGTACCAATGACTATACACCAACATTAACACACAACATATAATACACACAGGGGCGGGCACTTTGCCACATATACCCCCCCCCCCCCCCCCTTGTGCAAAGCACACATGGCCTCAATGGCCACCTCCCCCCTTAAAATCCCTAAAGTCTCACTCAAAGTCCTGGGCCAAGAACAGAGACTTTTAGGGTGTGATGGGTGGCAATGTTGCCAGTAGCCAGGCTGCTACTGGCTATGCTGTCAGCAGACGTGCTGACAGTGGGACGAATCTCTCCTCCCGCTGTACCACTGGTAGCGGAAATCCTGTCAATTGTGCGGCTGTCAGCAGACGTGCTGACAGCTCTCAGACTGACTCCTTCAGCCAGGGCAAGTCCAGCAGCGGAAAAGCTGCTGGGGTTGGTGGTCTCCAGACCTCCCCCAAACAAAACTGCTGCAGGGGAAGGTGGTCTCCTGACCTCTCCCCCCTTTATAGCCAGCAGCTCCCTCTGGGGGGACTCGAAGGGAGTCAGGCATCCTTTGGCAAAGAGAGGCAAGGAGTCAGGACAAGCGGGGGTGCGGGAGTTGGCCCTCTTCTCGGCCACTGAGGCCGGGCAGTTCTTCCCCGTGCTTGTATAGGCTGCTGAGGACCGCCAGCATCTAGTCCTGGTCCTTCTGGTGCAGGGAGAGGCAGCTCCTACTCCTCTCCTTGTGATGGTGGAGGAAGTGATACCAGCAGGCATTCGTCCTCTGCTGGTGCGGAAAGTGATTCCAGCAGGCATTCATCCTCCATTGGTTGGGGAAGTGATACCAGCAGGCATTCATCCTCTGCTGGTGGACAGGGGCCCAGCAGGCATTCACCCTCTGCTGGTGGTCAGGGACCCAGCAGGCATTCACCCTCTGCTGGTGGAGGTGGCAGAGACATGTAGTCTTCTGCCGGTGAAGGTGGCAGAGTCCGAGGCAACACCTGCTGCTCTGCTCCTGCCGATGGAGGTGGCGGAGGCATGTAGTCTTCTGCCAGTGAAGGTGTCGGAGGCAGAGGCAGCTCCTACTGCTCTGCTCCTGCCGGTGGAGGTGTCGGAGGCAGAGGCAGCTCCTACTGCTCCTGCCGGTGGAGGTGGCGGAGGCAGAGGTAGCTCCTGCTGCTCTGCTCCTGCCGGTGGAGGTGACGGGGGTAGAGGCAGCTCCTGCTGCTCTGCTCCTGCCAGTGGAGGTGGCAAAGGCATGTAGTCTCCTGTTGGTGAAGGTGGCAGAGCCCAAGGCAGCTCCTGCTGCCCTGCTCCTGCCGATGGAGGTGGTGGAGGCGTGTGGTCTCCTGGCAGCGGAGGTGGGAGCAGCGTGTAGTCTACCCTTGTTACAGGGGACTGGTGTGGCTCTCCCTCACTTGCAGGGGACTGGTGGGCTCTTTCTCCTGCTCTGGAGACAGTGGTGGGACCTCTCCCTCTGGCACTGGAGATGGCAGCAACGGCTCCTCTCCCTCTGGCGCTGGAGACAAAACCAGCAGGCATTCTTCCTCTGCTGGTGGAGACTTGGGCGGTGGAATCTCTGCCTTCCTCTTCCCCTTTCCCCTTCTCGGCCTCCTCCTCACCTTCCTCTCCTGGGACAGTTCCTCCTCTCTCTCTTGGTAGGGGAAGCGCACCACTGGGTGCCCGAACTCCCCACAGGCAAGGCACCAGCCTTGGTCCTCTAGACCACCGAGGTCTTCCAGATCTAGGGGGTGCTGGTAATCCCACAATGACAGCACGTATCACAAAGATGGCTGCAGTGGGTGATGTCAGACCAGAAACAGGAAATAAACAACAAGAGAGGTGGAGTTTGGTGGAGCTGAGCGAATGGTCTCGCTCAGCATTTAATAAGTGAACAGTCAGGAAATTTAAAAGATTGTAAAAACAAAAACACAGGACATGGCACTTTCGACAAAATAGACAAACAAAATGGACTACACAGACAAACACGGTGAGCTTCTATTTTTCTTACAATTATCACAATTACCTCCATCTCCAATCCCGTTCTCCACTCACCAAACACACAACCCTGAGTATGTGAAAACATGCAGCTTTTATGCAGCTGTACCGAGACTCGATTGCTAATCAATCATTCAATTGGAGTCGCGGTACAACTGCACGTGAATTAATAAAGTGCAATTCCCCGTGCTCACATATTATTACTTTTTACTTGCACGTGAAGTGCTGTGCAATCCTCGTGCCTAAATACAAATATACATATTAAACACTCGTGTTACACAGACCCGTTTATATCCCTTGTACCAATGACTGTACACCAACATTAACACACAACATATAATACACACAGGGGCAGGCACTTTGCCACACTGGGACACAGATGTTTTTGGGTACGCTCAGACCTATCTGATGATCCTTCTATTGGATATTATGAGTTTTGCAGAGCCTGAAGCAACCAAAAATAAAAAAAATTAAAAAATCAACATGTCCCAGCTACTTCCCACATTTGGTAACAACGCCAGGGATTATCTATGGGACGTTTATTAAGAGAATGGTTCTCAATTCTGAAAGCAGCCTCAGAAGCGATCTTTCAATTTCCTCTCAGCCAGGATGTGATGCGAAATACTGGCTAACAGCTACTGCCTGCCAGCCATTATGCAACAGAAAATGTTTTCTTTGGAAGCTGCCCATAACCTAAAGGGGGACCTTCACAATAAAATATAGCTGAGAGAGAGAGTAAGCTTAAGTAAGCACTCTGAAGCGAAGGAAATATAAAAAATATTCAGCAATTTGGCAAATGTGATCTAAAGATTCAAAGAGAGATGTGTTTAAGAACATAAGAAAGTTTACAAACGAGAGGAGGCCATTCTCCCATCTTGCTTGTTTGGTTGTCAGTAGCTTATTGATCCCAGTATCTATTAAAGCAGCTCCTCGAAGGATCCCAGGGTGTCAGCTTCGATAACATTACTGGGGAGTTGGTTCCAGACCCTCACGATTCTCTGTGTAAAAAGTGCCTCCTATTTTCTGTTCTGAATCTCCATTTGTGACCCCAGGTCCTTTTTTTTTTTTTTTTTTTTCAGGTCAAAAAAGTCAGCTGGGTCGACATTGTTAATAACTTTTAGAATTTTGAATACTTGAATCAAATCGCCGGATAGTCTTCTTTGTTCAAGACTGAATAGATTAAATTATTTTAGCATGTCTGCATATGACATGCTTTTTAAACCAGTAATAATTCTGTTCACTCTTCCTTGCAGTCTTTTTAAAGCAGCACTGTCCTTTTTGTAGGAAGGTGACCAGAATTGAACACAATATTCTAGATGAGGTCTTACTAATGCATTGTAAAGTTTTAGCAATACTTCCCTTGATTTTGATAAAATAATAAGCATCAAATTATGAAGATGTTCAATAAATGGCCTTGTCTAAGGTTTTATCATTACATCAGCCAGTTAGACTTACCAAATCACTTTCATTGATTGTTTTGCATCTGGCACACTCACACTTCTGCATACTGAAAATCAATGATATACTGGTCTTCTTGATCCAAGACGATACTCCAGTAGGAAACAATGGGCAGCTATATGTAGCAGCAAAGGATTTGAAGTCATGGTTAGACCAGTGAAATTCTAAATGTGTGAACTGATCCCTTCAGGTTGACTTTGTGTTTCAGCTGACCTTACTAGGGTTTGGTTTCTAGGGATCATTCATGAGTTACATCTGAACTCCCTACAAAAGCTGGTTAAAATGGTTTCGCTCAGCATTTAATAAATAAACAGAACAGAAAATAAAAAGGTTGAAAGACAAAACCACATAGGACACTAGTGAAAACATGCTGCTTTTATGCAGCTGTACCGAGACTCGACTGCTAATCAATCATTCAATTGTATTCGCAGTACAACTGCACGTGAAGTGCTGTGCAATACTTGTGCCTAAATATAAATATATATTTTAAACACTCATGTTACACAGACCCGTTTATACCCATGTACCAATGGCTATACACCAACATTAACACACAATACAAAATACACACAGGGGCAGGCACTTTGCCTCAGGGACACAAAGTAGTGTAATTTTAAAATGTTTAATGCTGCTGCTGCCTAGAAATAGATATATAATTGTTGCTCAACAGCATTTTTAGTAATCTAGATATACAATTATTTTTTGAAAAAACTTTATCTGAGATCTAAAAAATATGCACTTCCTTGAAAGACCACAAATTGTCTCTACAGTATTTACCCAGCAACTGCCTTAAATGTGACAATGCACCTTTAAAGTAATTGTAGTTAACAAAATACGTCCATTAGTTATACAGGTCTCAAACATTCAGTTAAAGAAGCACATGCTATAGCAAACATGTATTTTCATTTTAAATTAGACAGTTGCTACAACACTGGGTTAAAGAAAGCTTCCCAGTTTGCTTGCCTACCTGAAGTCTGTTACTGTTTAACTTCCTTGTTCATTTCACCCCTGCAGTGTCATCTGTGTCAAAGCATGTTACTGGCTGAAAGCATGTTAATCAAAAGTGGAAGCAGCTGACTTGTTATGACAGGAAAGAGCTGCCAGTGAAAGGGGAGGGGACAATTCCACCCTCCAGATGAAATTAACAAGAAAGTATTGTAAAACTGGCTCAAACAGGTGTGAGCCCTGAGACTGCCGGGACTGGTTTTGGGACTATCAGGGGTACTGAAATTATTGGGAGACATGTAAATAGTTGATTATTCCATTGTTACTGTGTTTTACTGTATTTGTAGCCTCTTCTTGCTGTGAGTGATTGGCAGGCTGATGTCAGAGCAAGACGCCTCCCCTGACTGAAACCGGCAAATGAGAATTTTGACCTGCGTGCTGATTGGTCCCCTATGCATACTGGCGGGCAGCCCCGCTGCAAAGAAGAGGAGAGTTGTGCCGAACAAGCTGCAGTATCGGAAAGAGAGAGAGAGAGAGAGAGAGAGAGAGAGAGAGAGAGATTACCCACACTACCTCCGGAGAGAGCGAGCTGCCGCACACCGCTACCATTGCTGACAGCATGTTAGACAGCTGTCTACATGCCTTTCCAGAGAGCAACCACCTAGCAGACCGAGAGAGCACAACACTAGTATCCATTTGCCAAGAGCTAGAGATCCTATTCTAAAAGAGCTGGAAATAAATGATGGTTCTAACTGCCTTCAAAAATCTCCCTCCCGACCTGTGAGGGGCGCTGTGTAAAGGGAACAGAGTGCCCCGGATTCGACGGTCAGATAGTTCATTTCAAGGGTTAGGTGGAAGTTGGCCATCTAGAAAGGGGGTGGAGCTATGGTACACCAAGTCATCACCCCAGAAGAAAAGTGATGTGGCCACCGCAGACTGGAGGAGAAACTGTTGCACTCGCTATCCAAGGAAGCATGACTGATGGTAAAAAAGGGGACGTGGCTAGCTGAAACTGAGACAGGAGAAAGGTGATTTAACCATGAGTGTTTTGTTTGTTTGTCGAGTCTAATTGTACTGTTTGTTATTATTAGATGGCTAACACAATCTGGAACTGTCGCTACAGGCCAGCACTAAACCCGGACAACACTTCTAAACTGTGCATGAATACATTTTATTTCACCACAAGCCCTTTAGGACTTGTGATTGTGTGTGTGTGTGTGTGTGTGTGTGTCTTTGTGTGTGTTTTACTGTGTTTATCGAACTGTGTTTATTTGGAACTGTCTTTATTTGGAACAGTGCAATACACATTGTGTTGTACTGCCTGGCACTATTCTTTGTGGTTGCCAGACCGGGATTATAAATAAATGTATTGTTTGGACCGTGAACTTTGTTGTCTGTCTTCTCTTTCTTAATCACATTACCACTACACCTGCACACTGATTATCACTTAAACCGTAGATCAAGGAAGCTATTAACTTCCAGAAGTTTAGTACTGGTACTGTTTTCATACCTCTTGCTGAGGTCCTCTCGAATGATCTGCTTCATTTCAACTGCCAGGGGTTGGTCATCTGTGCTTAGCACAAGAAGTTCAGTCATAAAATGGTGAAGTATGGGTTGTATAACAGATATTGTCATGTGCTCCTCGCCAGCTAGAGAGTCTGTGAAAATATTAAGACGTCCTAAAACTCTGTGAACATCTTCCAGAGCTGCGACATGGTAATCTTTTGGCTTGAGATACCAAGCATTCCTGTCAGTTGCAAGCACAGCACAGATTGCCTGCTGCTGTTCCAAGAACCTGTTGATCATTACAAAAGTTGAACCCCATCTAGTAATCATATCATGCAGCAACGAGAACTGAATGACATTTAACTCAATTTGTTTGTTCCTGAGCTCTCGTTTTTTCTTCCCGTTAAAGCAAATATCGACAAACTCTTACTACTGAATCTAGAGCTTTTCCGATAGCTAGGTTCAAATTGTGGCCAAAGCAGGAAAACCACGGTTACAGCCAACTCCTCCTGGAAAGCTTTTTTCATGTTGCTTGCTTTGTCTGTTGTCACCCATGTAAGTAGTTTCTTGTTAAGTTTCCACTCATGCAATAATCCCAGAAAAGTCTCAGAAATATTAGCACTTGTGTGATCCTGTGGCATGACTGAGAAATGTAATGAACTGTGAGAGTGATGTAAGGCTCTCCTTTTCCATCTCCACTGGTCCACATGTCAATTGTAGCAGAATACCATGAAGCTGCTTGAACAGATACCTCAACCTCAGCACACACAACACCATATACCAATGGAATTTATTTTCCTGAGATGGCAAGGTTATACCTTGGGTGAAGTTTATGGACCAACTGTTTGAATCAAGGGTTCTCAACCGTTTGAAAAGGAAGCATGGCTTTTACCAAAAACATTACTAATGCTTTGTTTATTTAATTTGATGGTTTTGAATTTGCGTTATACTTTCATACACGATCAAAAGCATCTGTAATTGATTGATGTGCTGGAACTGATCTTTCATTAGCAGTAGTACTGTTTTCCTAAAACAGAAAGTAAAAAACTAAAAACAGATATAATTTGCTACTCCCCATTTTGTTGATAAATTATTAATAGCACACAGGTGGAAGAAAAATAACCTCAATGACATTTTCCCTATATAGTTTTAACATTATTAATATTAACAGAAAATTGAGACCTTAATTTAAGTCTGTCCAAATGGGACTGCAAGCTTATTTTTCCTCCTCATTATTTAGTTAAATGTACTTAGAAACAACCCAAAAATACAATTAAAACATGTCTTTCAATACATTTAAACTACTTGCTTTCTGTAAGGCACACACTAAAGTAAAAAACTGCAACTAAATGTTCTCAATTCTTTTTGAAGTTTATTTTTCTGCAAGTAAAACCACCACCACAAAAGTAAAATTAAAAAGTATATATATATATATATATACACACACATATATATATATATATATATATATATATATATATATATATATATAATATATATATATAATTATTATTTATTTTTTACGGCTCCCAAGCCCCAGTATCAGTACTCGTCTAAGCGTGTTTAGTTCTCAATGTGCCAAGTTTAAAATCAGCAACTTCAACTGCTCCACAGAAGAAGACTTTGAAAGTTTTTTTTTTTCCAAAATGCGTCAGGCAGCCATCTTGTCTAACGTGAGTTTCTTAAAAGTCAGTTGTATTGCTACAGAGTCAAGGATGATGCTTGTGAAGTTTTGAGTTAGTCAAGTAAACCGTTTGTCAACTGAGGCAGTTTTGAATTTCAGACGTAAACATACACCTGGCGGCCATCTTGTTTTATAAAACATAACCATTTTGACATATTTGTATTCCAGTGTTACTGGGACAATAACTACCATGTTTGGAGTTTGTTGGTCAAACGGTGTTCAAATAGCAGCAGTTTGCTTAAGGGTGAGTTTCAATAAGATTTGTGGCAGCCATTTTGACATTAAAATTTATCGCAGAAACTTCTGCTTCACAAGCTTGATGTGGGTTTGGATGCTGGTGATATATGCCAAGTGTCAGATCAATCACTTCACCAGTTCCCAAGAAGAAGATTTCGAAAGGTTTCTAAAAAAATGCATCAAACGGCCATTTTGGTTTCCGGTAAACACCTTTTTTTTTTAAATTGCAAGGACGCAGCAGCAAAAGCATGCTTTTTCATCATCCAACAGCCAATGTATCCAGTTTGTTACCTGCCAATTCAGAACCTGATCAGTCACACATCTTCAAAGCAGCAGCAGCAGTTTAAAATTTTGGGGAAAAAAAAACTTAAAAAAAAAAAACTATAATGATTGGCTTCCCAGCCTTCTTGGAAGCCTAAAAACTTTAACAATAACAGTAGGCTTCCCAGCCTTGCTGGGAAGTCTAATAATAATTAATGAAAAACTTTAACAATAACAAAAACGTAACATTGTATACAATATGTGACTATGGAATTAGAGGAATAAGGGCATATGATGTTCTTTATACATAAGTTTCCACGTGTTTTTTTTTTTTTTTTTTTTTTTTTTAATATAATTTAAAAACATGTTTCAATACCTATACTGACTTTACCTGAGGTAGCCTGTTTCTGGTTTGGCATAACAGTATAACGTGTACATTTTAATTACTAAGGTATTGATTTTTTTTTTTTAACTGGCCTCTTCCCGAATTTTGGTGCAATTGTATACTAGGGCTGCAACGATAAAATTGAAAATCGATATTTTTATCGATTTTCCTCCTTATTACGATAATCAATAATAAAACTGGTCATAGATAATGGCAAAGTTTATTACATTTCTGGAATTTATAAACTAAATGTTGCACCGAACTTCCTATCTTGGCATTTAAATTACAGGACGCCACCAAGATGGCTACTTTAAACACCTGACACTAATACCCTCAAGTGCAGCGCGAAACTGATTAATTCTCTTCCGGTTCGTTTTCATAATTGAAAGATGTCTGACAAAAGTGATAGCACAGTGGGTAGAAGTGCTTATGAGCGGACAATTGTTACACCACCCAGTATGAAAAGCAAATACTGGTATCATCTTGGATTCTGGACGATTGCAGGACAGACTGAAAATAAAAATAAAAATGTTGTATGTAAATTATGCAAACGCGAACTCCCCTATAATTCAAATACAACGAACATGAGAAGCCATTTGGAAAAACACCACCCCATCGACTGCAGCAAAATACACAGTAAGGAGGAGGGATCAGAAACAGCTGGGCTTTGGTGTCCTAAACAGCCACGAATGACAGCGTTTTTTCAACAAACCTCTGCTGATGCATTACCTGGTCAACGAAGTGAAGCAATTACGAAATCTCTTGTAAAATTAATCTGCAAAGATATGAGACCCATCAGCATTTGTCGAGGGTGATGGTTTCAGGGAATTTTGCTGTGAAATTAGTCGAGATACCAAATTCCGACTCGCAAAACAATTTCAAGGAACATAGTTAAACTGTATGATACCACTCGTGCAAATGTAAAACAAATACTGCATGATTGTAAGGACACTGCTTTAACTACAGATGGTTGGACCTCCTTAGCCACCGATGCTTATGTTACCGTAACATCACATTGCATTACTGATTCTTGGTAACTGCAAGATTTTGTTCTGCAAGCCAAAGAGCTTCGAGGAAGTCACACAGCAGAAAAGTTGCAGAGTTTATTTCAGAAATTCTGAATGATTTTAATATACGCATAATTCTGTAATTGTTGTCACTACTGATAATGCACTGAACAACGTCAACGCAATACAAAGATATCTCAATTTGATCAACATCCCGTGTGTGGCTCACACAATTAACCTTGCTGTACGGAAGGGACTGAATACTGGACCGATCGAAAGAACACTTACCCGACTTAAACATTCGGCTGCACATTTCAATAGATCACCAACTTACAAATGTCTTCTGGAGGATAAGCAAAAGTCACTTGGCTTAAAAAATGACAATTTAATCAATCACTGTGTTACACACTGGAACAGCACCTACGACATGATTTGCCGAGCATCAGAACAGCAGGCTGCAGTGGCCTCTGTAATCTTTGAAAAAAAGCTCTTGCATCTGGAGTTAACAACTAACGAATGGATGTTTGTTGAAAATATCCGTGACACTCTGAAACCATTCAAAATGGCAACCACTGCATTATCAACCGACAAATAGCTCACAGCTTCGGCTGTTTTATCTCTTCAGCATATCAGGATCAATTAGGTTAAAACCTTTGCATCATCTGAAATTCCTGTAATAAAGGAGATGAAAAACAAAATCTACAGTGATCTGAGTTTGAGGTAAGACAAAGAAGAACGACAATCAACATTCATGCTTTTGAACAAAAAGTCATTCTTTGACCCATGCTTTCACCAACTGATACATTTATCTGAACAAGAAAAGTGTCAGGTATAGAAGAAATTCAAACAGAAGTGATACAGCGTTTTGTAAATGAAACTGGGTTGGTAAAGGAAAGTGGCAGTTCTGAAAATAAAGAAGCTAGCAGAAAAAACTGTGCTGACTGCAATGGGTGACCTGTTTGGGGACACTTACACCTGCGGGCAAGAAGAAACAGAGAATTGCGAAATACAACTAATGCAGGAGATGACGTGCAATGTCAAGGACACACCCTTCTCAGCAGATAGCAATCCACACGAATGGTGGAAAAAATCAGGCCTGAAATAGCCACACCTTGCTCAACTGGCCAAAAAATACCAGTGTGTGCCAGGCACATCTGTGCGCGCTAAACATGTCTTTTTGACAGCAGGAAACATTGTAAATAAAAAGCGAGCAGCCATGGATCCAGAGCAAGTCGACACGCTTGTGTTCCTTGCAAACAACATTTAAAACATGTACATTTGAATGGACACTGGATTGGATATACATAGTTTTTGTTTCTTTTTGGACTTACAATTCTGTGAGCTAGTTGGACATTTCCTAAGGACAACACACAGTAAGTAACTTACTGTGCATTAACTTACATATTGTTTCATTTGGAAGTTTATATTTTGTGTACCTGGGTAACCATATATACAGTTCTTTTTCAACGTATTTTTATGTTAGTTTGACTTTTGACCCTCATCCAGTTGCCACAACCCATCGCGGGGAGATGCAGATGTTTTTTCTAAACATGAAGGGTTGTGAAGATACTAAAACATTGTAAGAGTATAATATAGAGGTGTCTTATTTTGTATTGTAGGTAAAACAAAAATAACTCTGAATTTCAGTTATCAGGTTACATAACTTAACACATTGTTTTAACTGTGTAGTTTGTATTCTTACTACTGCGACTGTAACAATTTTAAGCGAAATGCGGGGGAATAAAAAATAAATAAACCTTGCTTGAGCAGGCAATAAAGTATTGGAAAGGTGTTAGTGGCAGAATGAAGGTGGGGAAATGAATGGAAAAATGTATTTTTGTACAATGGGACAAATAAAAATATAATGGGAGAAATAAAATGGCAATCTGTCCCAGGTACAATTATGGTGATAAGTGAGGGTGGTGTGACACAGTACAGAGAGGGCATTGTACTGAAAAAAAATCAAGGGAAATTCTTAAAACAAAATACAACATTGGAGCCCTGTATATGTTGTTATTAAAGTTACTTTGCTTGTTGATTGCTGTGACTGAGATTCACCAACGTCTTTGAACTGCACTGGGTGGTAAGAATACAAGTGCCACATCATCTTTGAAGTTGTTCCTGCTTTCGTGTGGTTTTGCCACATATTCTGCAAATTGAATGGTCATCTTCTATGGGATTTCCCTCTACATCTTTTTTGAAGCCAAACTACAGCCACCCCAATAATTTTATGCTCTTTTTTGGAGACAAAAACACCTGTTCTGCTTCAGTCATGTTGATTAAGCCATGTGACTATTGTTTTTTACAATTATGGAATAATAAAAAAATGTCCACGGTAGGATTATCATCAATATTAGTAATCATGATATGTCGTACTATCAAAAAATTATTTCATCCCTAATGGTGGTGTGTAAGGGTGGTGGGTAATTTACTCACACAAGGGAGCCAGTTGTACTCATAAACACTGCACAGGTGCCCAGTTTTATTGAGTGTGGGTGCTTCCACGTTTTAGCCGCAGAGGGCACTGTTGTCTGTAGCTTGCCTACCAATGATGGTAGACAGGACCAAAGGCAATACAAAGTTCAAGTTTAGGCTCACTCACTCACGCTCAAAAGAATAACTAAAACAAATGGCGAAAGAAAAAAGGAAAATAAAACAGTTATCAAACTACAAATAAAAGGTGCTGCACTTGGCAGCGTTACCCCGACCACAGCCTGGGTCTCCGTCTTACACTTGCTGCTCCCTCAGCCTGCTGTAAAAACACTTATGGGGTCTTCCCAAGGTTTCCCCACCACCACTACTTTTCTTTTGCTTTCTTTTCTTTTCAGATTTCTTTCCCGGTTTTATTCCCGGCCTAGCACGTCTTACAAAGGCAGACCTGAGGGAACAGCAAAATGTTATTTTATAGGGCTAGCAATCCCCCCCAAGACCCGCCTGTCAGCCACTCAGAGAGAGGGAAAGCCCACACACCCTGTCTCCCACCTCTCCGTGTCACTGCCATGACCCACAGGCAGATATTGAACGGCTGCTGCCCTCTTCCTGCAGCACTATGAATACACCAGAAGAGTCAGCGCAGATCTCCCCCTGTTACAGGTGGGTTACAGTAATTGACAGATTTTTCTCATCCAATTGCTGTTGTCCAATTTCTTAGACTATGTACCCTCCATTTCCATAATTGCTTCTGAATTTTTCAGGTCCTCGGATTTGTTTTTTCAAGTCTTTGGATTTGTTTTTCTGGTCTTCTGATTTCTTTTTTATGTCCAGAGATTAGTTTTTTCATGTTTTGGAATTTGTTCTTCAGTTCCTTTGATTTGTTTTTCAGGTTTTCATTTTGTTTTTTAAGTTTCTGCATTTGTTTTTCAGGTTTGCACTTCAGGGTCACCATAGTAAACAGTTCTTGATGATAAAGGCTGCTCACAGCCTGTGCGAGTGGTGTGGTGAATAAAACAATGTCCAAACAGTTATTTTCCCAAAAATGTCTGTGTTTTTAATAAAAGAACACAAAGAACCACCCCTCTACCAGCAATGATGGGGGGGGGGGGGGGCAGCTGGTTTGCAGTCCCAAATAATAAACACAACACTCCACAATAATCCCATGCAGGAAAGTGTGCTCTTAATCCTGTGGATTAATCCTTAATCTCACTGCAAACATCAGGTAGGGGACTTGTGCTTGTGGCTTGGGATACTCTATACAGAAAGTGTCTGTGTGGCAGGCTGGTGAGTGGAAAGAGGCCCAGAGACAGACTGCAGTTCAAAAAAATAACTATTTTATTATAAATAAACATAAAAATGAAAGGGCACAAGGGCCAAAACAAAGCAATTTAAACACAAAGAAAGACAAAAAGCAAAACTTACAAAAATAACAATTTCCAGGCTGTGCTATGCCTTCACTGGATTCAAACTTTCCAAACAACCAAAAAAAAACCCAACCTGCTTCCTCAGCTCCCTCTCCCAAATGAGAAGCAGAGGCCTCCTTTTATGTCAGGTGGCTGGGCGCTGATTGATCGTTAATTAACCTAATCAACTAATCAACCCCAGCCACCTGAACATAATAAACCGAGGCAGGTAGGGGAAGTTAACCCCATCCCTGCCAATTTAAAAAGGGCAGAGCTTTGCTCTGCCACAGCCTGACAATAATGTGATGAGGATATCTTAGCAGCCGGTTATCCTCTACATCCTTCCCCTCGATAGAAAGGGACAATAATAATAATAAATAACAGCACACATATATGCACAGGGGGCAGGCACACCACACAACCCCATATCAGAACCCGAATAAATTTAAACAATTTCCCAGACAACAGGTATTGCCTCACACAGCAGGCCATATCAGAAACATCCAAGGAGCTTAGACCCAAATTGGAATCTACTAACAGGAGGTCACATGCTGTATCTGTTGTGGCTCAGGTTTTATCAGCAAGTTTAAACAGCAGTTAGTGCTGAATGTATCTGTAATATTACAGCATTTATTTTAAAAACAGTGTATGTTATTTTCTGTTATAATTGTTATAATTATTAAAAGTGATACACCAAAATACTACATATCTTATGTAAGAATATCTTATAAGGATTTTGCAGAAGGTTTATAAGCCACATTAACTTAATGTTTTGTCTGGATATCTGTTCATCCTGTCACATAAATCATGTATGTTGTAGTGAGAGATTAATTTGGTGATGTTTGAATCAACGACCAAACAATTTATGGATTTGTTTATTAGCCTGTTAAGTAGGCTACGCATGTAAAATAATAATGAAATAAACGAAATATATTAAGATGCCTCAGTGGGTCATTGTGGCAAAGTGGTTTGCAGTGCGCAGGTGTAGAGGTGATGTGATTACGAAACAGAAGACAGACAACAAAGTTCACGATCAAAACAATGGTTTATTTTTGTAATCTCGGTCTGGCGACCACAAAGAATAATCAGCAATGTGTATTGCACTGTTTCAAACAACGGGTTACAGTCCCGAAATAATAAACACGGTATAACACACACAAAGACACACACACGATCACAAGTCCAGTGTGAGTGCTAACGTGCAAGTGGTGAAATACAATTTATTTGTGTATAGTTGTGAAGTGTTGTCCGGGTTGGTGCTGGCCTTAAGTGACAGCTCCTGGTACGTGTTAGCAGCCTAATAAACAAACAGGTATATACAATGCCTATAGAAAAGCTACAACCCCTTGAAGTTTTTTCACATTTTGTTGTGTCAGTGCCTCAGAGTTTCATGCATTTAAACGAGGATTTTTTCCACTTATCTGCACACCATACTCCACTCTGTTAAGGGGAAAAAAGTTTTTATTGAGAAAAAAATACATTAAAAATACAAAACTGAAAGATCATAACTGGGTAAGCCTCCACCCCCCCCTGTGTTAATACTTGGTGGAAGCACCTTTGGCAGCAATTACAGCTGTGAGTCTGTAGGGATAGGTCTCTACCAACTTTGCACTCCTGAATTTGGCAATATTTGACATTCTTCTTCACAAAACTGTTTAAGCTCTGTCATTTTCCTTGGGGAGTGTTGATGGACAGCAATCTTCAAGTCATGCCACAAATTTTCAATTGAATTTAGGTCGGGGCTCTGACTGGGCCACTCAAGGATATTTACCTTTTCGTTCCTTAGCCATTCCACTGTAGCTTTGGCTTTGTGCTTTGGCCAGATTTGTGGAGTGTTTGGGATATTTTTGTCACATGCATACTTTGACCAGTCTTGGCCATAAAAGCCTGTAGCTCTTGCAAAGTTGCCATTGGCCTCTTGGTAGCCTCTCTGACCAGTCTACTTCTTGCTCGGTCATGCGATTTGGAGGGACTGCCTGATCGTGCAAGGTCTTGGTGGTGCCATACACCTTCCACTTCTTAAAAATATTCAAGGACTTTGATATTTTTTTTATACCCATCCCCTGATCTGTGCCTTTCAAACAACTTTGTCCTGGAGTTCTATTGATAGCGCCTTGGTGCTCATGGTTGAGTTTTTGCTTTGAAATGCACTACCCATTAGTGGGAACCTGCAGGAACTGCAGACTTTATCCTGAAATCATGTGAATCACTACAATTTAAGACAGGTGGGAGCTACTTAACTTGGTGTGTAATGTTGAAGGTGATTGGTTACACCTGTACTAATTTAGATTGCTATTACAAGGGGGGTGGACACTTATCCAACCAAGCTATTTCAGTTTTTATTTATAATTAATTTTCTACAAATTTCTAAAATATTTTTTCACTTGGAAGTTGTGGGGTAGGGTGTGTAGATAAATGAAAAAAAAAATAATTGAATGCATAATCCTGGCATAAAGCAACAAAAGGTGAAAATTATGAAAAGGATATAGACTTTCTATAGGCACTGTAATAAGACATGACAAAACAAACAAACACTAAAAACACTCATGGTACAATTTTGGTTCTCTTTAACGGTTCGCGCTGAAACACAACAAAGGAACGATCACCTAGCCACGTCTCCTTTTGTACCATCAGTCATGCCCCCTTGGTTAGCAAGTGCAACTGTTTCCCCTCCAATCTGCTATTGCCACATTGCTTCCCTTCTGGGGCGATGACTTGGTGTACCGTGGCTCTGCATCCTTTCTAGATGGTTGACTTCCACCTTTTGTGTTTGTATTGAAATTTTCAGAAGGATTTATCAAAATGCCAAATAAACATGAGACAAGTCCTTTGTCTGATTTCAGTGACAGAAAATAATGTTCTAGAGATTTCAAATTGTGCCGGTAATAGTGTTTAACATGAAAGTATTTCATCGGGTGATGCATAAACTCCATTTACCATCACAAAACGTCATTCATCGCAACGCTAGAATAACTTGCCCTTAGAGACCAATTTTCTCATTACCATATTTTTCATCTAATTCATAAATGTGTATTCAGCCGTTAATTGACCCTTACCATCATCATAATTACCACGTGCCTAAGACCAGGGGGAGAATGAGATGCATCTTAATGGTATCAATTCCTAGCATAATTTCTGTGTTTAGGAACATGTATTTAAGCCAATAGTAATAATAAAAGTCTATGTTGAATTATCCAATAATTATGTAATTTAAGCATTTTGTCAGCAACGCATACTTTAAATTGCATTGTTAACTTGTCTGAACAGGATAGGCTCCTTACTGGTCAGAAAACAAATCACGTTTGTAGCATACTTGCTCTATGAAAATGCCAGGCTCCGGTGTGCTTGTGTGACTGTACATCAAGTGGAGACATCTTGGAACCTGATCTTCCCAGAGGAGTGAGAGAATCCCACAGATTTGAGCTGTGACTTGCTCTGTATTACTCTGATGATGGTATTGGTAGCAGGTATCGATTTAACAGGAGCACAATTATTCACCTTTTTGGAGAACACATGTATTGAAGAGTCAAACTGCTAGAAACAAGGCTGTCTCTGCTTTAATGCCTATTAACTCAGAGCATGATTAGGATTGTGATGTTGGCAAGTTTTGCAGGTAAAAATATAAAAATTAAAAACTCACTATTTTTTGTTTCTAAAGTATATTCATCACTGCCTGTGACAAAGTGCCCGCCCCTGTGTATATTATCTGTTATATGTTGAGTGTGGTGTGTTAAATGCTGGTGTATAGTCATTGGTACACAGGATATAAACGGGTCTGTGTAACACGAGTGTTTAAAATGTATATTTGTATTTAGGCACGAGGATTGCACAGCACTTCACGAGCAAGTAAAAAGTAACAATATGTGAGCACGGGGAATTGCACTTTATTAATTCACGTGCAGTTGTACCGAGACTCCAATTGAATGATTGATTAGCAATCTAGTCTTGGTATAGCTGCATAAAAACAGGATGTTTTCACCCACTCGGGGTTGGGTGTTCGATGAGTGGAGAACGGGAGAGAGAGGAGAATTAGAATTAAATATCAATTACTATTGCGTGCTGGTGGGACCAGCACGATACTTGTTTGTTTATCTGCTCACCGTGTTTGTTAGTGTGTCTTTCCGTGCACCGTGTTTGTCTGTATAGTCCGTTTTGTGTATCTATTTATTTTGGCGTAGAGTGCCGTGTCCTGTTTCTGTTTGTTTAACCTGTTTTATTTTTCAATAAACTGGCGCCAGCAGGCGTCACTATCAATTCACCTCATCTGTCCTGTCTTTGTGTTCATTCCTCCTGGTTCTGACGTCACCCACTCGGCCGTCTTTGTGACACTGCCATGTACAGAAAGCTAGTAGTAGGCTGCTTAGCTTTACATATTACAGTCCTGGAAGCTGAAACAGGGCTAAACAGGTTTATTGGCACTGACAGGTGCATGCAATGTAACAAAATATCAAATAAAGATCTATGTGCTGCCACAGGAGTAACTATATTTTATTTTGATACTCTAATCTTCACGGAGCTTTCACAGTTTTTGTCCCTTCACCAAGAGAGCGCAGTCTTATAACTCTCACTAGTCCCGCACCCCCCCCCCCTCCCCTCCCCTCCCCTAGTCTCTCTGGCCAACAATCAGCAGCAGTCCTGTGTCTCCTCTCCCTCATTCCCCATACAGTCCTATTGGGACCCTTCAATGAGCATCCAGGCTGGTGATTAGCCCCAAGGGCAGGACTAATTAGGGCGCACTTCTGTAATCCAGTCATTACATAGGCCGCCACCCCCCCACCTCCCTCATGTCCCCAAGTCCCCAAGTCCCCAAGTGGACCAAAACATGCAGCGGGTCTGCGTCGGTGTCAGGGCCAAGCTTAAAGGTCATGGTCCCTGTCACAAAGATGGCCGGAGTGGGTGGCGTCAGACCAGACACAGGAAATAAGCAACAGAGAGGTGGATTTTGGTGGAGCTGAGCGAATAGTCTCGCTCAGCATTTAATGAATGAACAGACAGACAGAAAATAAACGGTTGTAACAAACAAAAACGGGACACGGCACATTCGCCAAAATAAATAGACAAACAAAACGGACTAAACAAAACACGGTGAGCAGATATTTTACTTCTATGACTATTATTATTATTATTCATATTACCTCCGTCTCCAATCCCGTTCTCCACTCAGCGAACACACAACCCCGAGTATGTGAAAACATGCTGCTTTTATGCAGTTGTACCGAGACTCGACTGCTAATCAATCATTCAATTGGAGTTGCGGTACAACTGCACGTGAATTAATAAAGTGCAATTCCCCGTGCTCACATATTATTACATTTTACTTGCACGTGAAGTGCTGTGCAATCCTCGTGCCTAAATACAAATATACATTTTAAACACTCGTGTTACACAGACCCGTTTATATCCCGTGTACCAATGACTATATACCAACATTAACACACAACATATAATACACACAGGGGCGGGCACTTTGCCACAGCCCCCCATGACCGAAGGCAAAGTAGGGTCCACCTCAGAGTGAGTTGGCCCAATGGGGAAAGGGGTCTGGGGCTCGAATAGTCCAGGTGTGATGAGTTTGGGTACAGGGGAGGCAGGGGCCACTGGGGGCAGGCTGAGCATGTTCGCCCCCCTCTATATGGGGCAAGGTGATCCATGTGTAGTACCACCCTGCATCCTCTGTAAGTCATTTGCTCACAGTGCCCTGCTCCTGGTGTCCCGTGGTGCACCCTCAGTGTTGCCTCCTGTAGGTTCTTCGGCAAAACTACTTGCTACCGCTCTTATTCAGTAGCCGGCTTTTTCCAATGTCTCTGCCGAACGCCACCTTTACCCTCAGCCCCTGCCACTGTGACCACAGCCACTTGGTGGCTGGTGAGTGTTAAAGCCCATGGTTCCACCCTGGTCTCTGCCACTCCTGGAACCATCATAACACTGGCTACAGATCCGGGTGTAGCATCGGGGGGGGGGGGGGGGGGGGGGGTCATAATATCGTTCTGTGCAGGAAATACTCTTTCAGTGCCACAAGCCAGACAATTCTGGGTGCCTTGACACTTAAGACAGGAACCAGTCCATCACATAAATCCAGCCGACAGGAGGCTGAACAGCGGACCAAGGGAGAACAAGGGGCCGCGTCGGTACAAGAACAACCAATGAGAAACACTTCATGTGACTCAGGCACCGCCCAAAATAACCAAACTATCCAATCACAAGGATAGAGAGGGCCCTTACAAAAGTATGAACGCGACACTCAAATGGAGCTCCCGACATGAAATCCAATCTCTGAACTGTGACAATCTGGAGATCCAGCCTGCAATCAGCTGGAACAGAGATACCATTTCTGGACACTCTAAAGCTATAACACTTTAATAACTAGTCTAGTGTTTGCCTTGGTGTTGGAGTCCGCAACGTGAGACATCTAAAATCTTAAAGTACTTGTAATCAAATCTCTAGCTTAGCCCCGATTGATCACCGGAGAAAGAGTTAGATAAACATTTGAAGTCGACATATATTGAAATATATTCAATTTATTGAGCTAGCAGTGCGGGAGTTTTGCGGTGGAATATCCCAGATATAACCAGATGAAAAGTGAACATATTGGTGGAGGAATACTTGTTTCAGTGGAATACCTAAATAGTTAATGACTCTTGCAAAGACATTTCTTTCGTACCCTGAAGTGGAGAAGAAACACGAGGAAGGCAGACCCTGCAACCTGGACGTGTCATTGCCAGTGGGAGAGCCGGCGAGCGCCTATATTGTTGAAGACACGGAACAGCTGGAGGAGGCAGTGCAAGTCCGTTAAGTATTCAATGAGTAGTGTTTTAATCCTCTTATGAGCTAGAGAATAAGCAGACCTTAAAGTAAAATTATTGTTTTGTTTTAAGTGGAATTAAGTATTATTGCTTTCAATTCATGCTTTGAGTTAATGAACACTATAGTATTTGTTTGTATGTGATGTATACAAATTGATGTGAGTTTCATAAGGCAATTACCAATCTGCGTTAGAAGCTAGAATCCAAATTTAGCTGTCTTGAGAATAGATAATTCTCGATAGGTTGTCTGGATGCAAAGAGCGTCTATCTCGCAAGAGTGAGAATTGCCTTCTGAACCTAAACACACACACACACACACACACACACACACACACACACACACACACACACACACACACACACACATATATATATATATATAGACTGATTTAACGATGCTTTGATTATCAAATATTAACGGAATTAAATATTTGTGTTACTAATGACACCCGTTAAGACTAACCTTCATCTTAAATAGCTGTCAGGAATGCAGTTGTAACCTTAAGGGAATCTCCCATAGGTTGCATTGAATCGCTCATCGGTAATCAACCAGCGGGAGTCATTGTTTGAACCTTATTTTCTGTATTGTTTAGTTTAAATAATTCTTCCTTTCTGTATTATTTTAGTTTAGTTGTTGCACCTTAAATTATTCCTTTATTTAGTGTTATTTCTAATAAAACAGTTACTTTGTATTCACTAGATACGCTGACTAGTCTGATTCTTTTGACAAATGTCACGTTCTACATGATTTGAATTAAAAACAAGGTATTCAATTATCACAATTTAAACTAATCCAAATACAAACATGCCTTGCACACTACATGGGTCTTATCCCTGTTGTTGTATGTAATCCTCCAGCCCCACTGCCACTACCTCTACCTCCAGGCAAGCTAAGCCGCCGACCCCTCTTCCTCCTCCTTTGACCAGATCACCTCACTCTTTTTCTGGTCTCTCTCTTCGGGCAATGAGTGTTGTCCTCTTTGGCACAAGGCCGGCAGGATAGGGCATCCATGTTGGAATGGTGAACCCCAGCCCTGGTTTCGATGGTAAAGTCGAAGGACAGGAGCTGCTCAATCCAGTGGGCAACCTGTCCCTCTGGCTCACTAAAACTAAGTAGCCACTGTAGTGCCTTATGGTCTGTTTGTATCCTAAATGGCAGCCCACACAGGTAAATGGGGGACTGATGTGACCATAGCCAACAGTTCTACCTTAGTCACGCAATACTGGTGCTCTGCCTTGTTGAGGGAGTGGCTGATGTAGGCCACCACCTCTCCAAATGGTCACTCTTGGGACAGCACAGCTCCAATGCCCTCATTGCTCACGTCGGTGTCCAGAGTGATGGGGGTCTGAGGGTGACAGGACGGGTGACTGGGTGAGGGCTTCCTTCAGAGTGAGGAAGGCCCTCTCCTGAGCTGGAGTCCAGTTGAATGCCTCTCCTTTCTTCAAAAGCTGGAACAAAGGGACTGCCAGGCATGCAAAGTTGAGGACGAATCGGTGGTAGTAGCTGCCCAGCCCCAGGAGCCCATAGTTGTCGCTGGTCAGTGGAGACTGGACAGCCACGAACAGCAGCCACCTTGGATGGCTCAGTGCTAGTGCCCTCTCCTGCTACTCTGTGGCCCAGGAAGATCACCTCATGTTCCAGGAAGTGGAATTTGTCTGGGTGTAACATCAAGCCACACGCTGTTACCTTCTCCAAGATCTGCATGGCACTCAGGGTGGTCTGAAAGGTGGCTCCTTGGACCAGTAAGTCATCTAAATAGACCTGTGGCAGTATGCCAACGAGGACCGTCTCCATTAGGATTTTGAAGGTCACGGGGGCATTACATAGTCCTAAAGGCATGATTGTGAACTGCTAGACCCCTGCCAGTGGAGAAGGTCTCAGTTTATTTTCCCTTCTCCTGCTGATTCTCTTTCCATTTCTCTGTAGCATTTCTCTATGGTCTTTCTCCCCGTGGCGTCCTCCTTTTCTCCATTTCTCTATTTCTCTGTGGAGCTTATAAAGCAGAAAAAACATGCCCGATCAAAGGTATCTAATTAAAGTATAGCTGCTTTCAGTTGACATGAATCAAATTCCCCTTTTGTCAGATATCACTCGATTCTGTTCACATGAGTTTAAAGGAAAAAAAACTAATTAAATGTAACGACCCTCCCACTCTTGTAAGTGTCTGGAGTACACAACACCTAACTTACAGTAAGTGATGAGGCCTGGGTTCCCAATACTTATTTAAATTATAATTTGTTTGTTAGAGATATATGTGTACTGTTTCTTAATGTGGTGCCTCCACCTATTTAAGGGACATCTAAATACACATGCACCCCTTAATAGGAATTATTATAAATAATAACATAAACACACAATCAATAGAAAAAAGGCTATGTAGTAAAATAAATAATATATAACCAATATTACAAATAATATATTTACTCAAATAATAAACAATTGCACTACAGTAGGCCCACATACACATGCACACATGTGTACTCACGTGTACTGAACACCTGCACTAATATAACAGAACTATCACGATACAGGCCTGAACTGTCGCTCAGGTACGTAGTGGCAATAATAAAAAAAAAAAATGCCCCTTCACTTATTTCTGTCAAATAAGCAACAGAATTATACTTTCAAAAAACGTTTTTTTGAATGCAAGCAGTACTCACGACCAGCAACACAGTTCCGTTTCTTGCTTCCAAGGTAAGTTTGTAGAAGGACACAATAAACACAACCCGAGTACTATCTGGGTCTCAGCAGCAGTTCCAGATGCCAGCAGAAAAGTAAATTAATAATAAACAAAAAAGACTATACCATAAAATGATGACTGTCTACAGCAAACGTTTGGTTTACTGAAATATATTAGCCTCTTATACTCTGCTAATTAAGTACAAAATATATCATTCAGCTAATATGTCTTTTACTATAAAACAACTCTTTCACTCCCTCACGTTGCATCTGTAGTTGTAGTTGTAGTCAGGCCCCGAAATGGAGAGTGACCATGCCTGACTTGTAGAGAAGAGCTGGTCTCAGCAGTAGTAAGCACCCAGATGTCCTTGGTGCACTGACAACAATACTCCAGGTGGCTTCCTGAAAAGGGTCCCTGGGCTTGTGGCAGCAAACTGCTAGGTCTGCTGCTAGGCTTGTGGCTTAGCCTGAGATTTCTGCCTCTGGACCTGGTGGCGGAACTTGTTAAAGCTCCTACGACGCGCAGCCGCTGGCCGGTTATGAAAACCACCTCTGGCTATAGTTGCTGCCGTCTGTGTCGATCAATGAGGCTGCTGAGTCTTGGACACCAGTTTGCCACTGGGTTGCGCACTGGGGTGGTCGCTGCTGTGATTCTCCTGAAGTGATTTTAATAAACAGGCCTTTGTTTTTAGGCTCAGCTTACTGCTACCTCCACCATGCTGACTCGGGAGCGGCAAAAAGGAACACACACTGTCCTCCAAAACATGTGCCAACAGCTAACCTCTTCTTTTCACACTGCAGACCCACCATGCAGCCACCTCAGAGCTACAGCATCGGAGGACAACACAGCTCTGGGCAGCTTACAGGCAAGCCCGCAGGCGCCCAGCCAGACTATAGGGAACCGAGGACACCCTGACCTACCTAAGGCCCCCAGCCAATTGTGCTCCACCCCCTGGGAGCTCCCGCCCACAATCGGCCAGTGGTCATCCAGCGATGTCCAGGCTATAGGGTGCTTCTTTGACTCCTTGCGGAGCACCTTTACCGGATGTGCCAATCGGGAGCCCTCCACAGACACCTCTTTAACAGAGTGATGGGGAAGCACACTGCCCTGGTGTAATGGACACTGAGCGCTCTGTAGAACTATCGCACACTTCTCCAGTGTGCGCTTATTAAAACTGGCACAATGCACAGAAACTGCGGTCAGCGAGTGCCTCTTTGGTGTGCTGCAGCCCCAGGCAGGAAGAACACCTGCCATGCTTATCCTCAACTGGCAGATTGGGCTAAAACCCAGGCATCATGCAAGCAGCAATGCAGTGTACAGTATACAGTATAACTGCTGCCTTAGTCTGCTCATGCAGTAATGTAACAGGGCGGGCCAAGACCTGAACCAAGTCCTCTGGTTCTGGACATGGGATGGTACCGCATTTGGGAACGGTCAGTACAGTACATTACCGGGATGGAACTGAGAGGTATCAGAATGGTGCGGGGTTGGCTCAGTACCAATTCGGCACTGACAGCGCCCTAACAGCCTTTGTAAAGGTGCTTCAAGCAGTCAACAAGACAGCAACAAGATACTGTGGGAGAGACTGCAAGGAATCTCGGCTAAAGTGCATATCTCAGTCAATGCAAAGCTGATGAGATGCGATGGCAGACCAGGAAACACAAACCAAAACAAGGAATGGCGGTGACACTGAGATGCTATGACACTCAGTACTTTATTACATAAAAGCTTTCAAGAAAACAAAACATAAAAAGTAAATGGCTCAAGGGCCAAAACAAACAAACACAAACAAACCATGGTTATGAGTACATTCAGGATGGCTCACAGTAAGTAGCAATCATTTTGGTTCTTTTACATTTTCCAGTTTCCAGTTTCCAGTTTACATTCAGCCCTTCTCTTTCCAACTCAGCACCCCACACTGAGAGCGAGATCTTATATAGCAGGTAGTCAGGAGCTAATGAGACAGTTGTCAATAATTTATATCCGGACTACCTGCATTCCACATGTGAGAGGGGAGAGGAAGTTAACCCACTCCTTGCTGAATCAACACAATATTAAATAGCGGACAGTTTTCGTCTGCCCACATACATTTAAACAAAAGGGCTTTTTTGCCATTCTATTTACATAAATCATAATCATACTAATAAATCATAACAAAATATACAAAGGGGCAGGAAGAGAAAGAGAAAGATGTTCTCGCAGAAAACAATAATCAAACAATTACAGTTCAGAAAATAATAATGTTGTTTACAAAAACAAAACTTTAACCTTAACCCCAGCTTGATAGGGAACCACATCTGCCTGCTTACTCTATTCTTAAATAAAAACGTCTTGTAATATTCTGATGAAAATAAACAGTTTTGCGTACCAAAAACAGTTTTGATACACAAGTAAACGATGCTGTGACTGTCCTGTTGCCCATCACGGTCCAAAATACAGGATTCAGTCGCATTTCAGTGTCATTTGAGGAGGCACTGCTTGACTGGTTTAACGTGCATTCTTCCCGTTGATTTGAACCCCCCATACCACTGCAGGATTTCTGCATTTATTGGAATTGCAGATATTGCTATTTTCTATACAATCAGCTTGATCCGAATCTGATTTTGCAGGACTGAGCCAATATTTTTTTGAATATCCATATTTCACCTCTCAATGTCTCTGACTACAACGTTCATTTTGATATCCCAGTTTCCATAGCGATTTGGCGGTCGGGCAGTAGGAAAGTTCGGCATAAATTTTAGCCAACCTAACCCTCCCTCCACCCAAGGTTCAGTTATTTATACTGAAATGAGCACTCCAGCTAGCCTGGTCTAATATTATACCTAATCTGCATAACATTGACAAACACTCCTGTGCATAAATATCCAAACAGATCACTTTTACCTTTTTTATTGATAGTGTAAGGATTATTGTCCATATTGTCAAATAGGTAACACAGTAATAACGATCCATGATGTGGTACGGAACAGAAAAGCCAGAGCACGTGGTGTTATGTTTTAGTTTTAGTTATTTTGTTTTTTTTTATTGATTTAGAGGGCTGTTCTCAAACCCTGTGCACTAGAACAACCATTTTGAAAAGCACTTTGAAACTTTAAAGTTATAAGTGCGAAAAGTTGTCAGGATGTTAACAATGAAAAGAGAAATTACAGATACATTATTTAAACAGTTGTAGTAGCACGTGGGGACGTTAACGCTATGTTTTTTCGGAACCCCACTACTTTAAAAACAACTTCTTTCACCAACCTTGTTTATGAGATGCTGTGTTGCAGAGCAGAAGATTTATGGTTTCGATGTATGGAAAGTGTAGATGCGGTAGCCTACAGTTGTAAGAATCAACCTTTGATGACCAGGCCAATCCGATATTCCCAGAATAAGAATAAGTTACTACCAAAGACCCTTTAAATAATATAAAAAGTAGATGGCAGAAAGGCAGTTTGACAGCAATAATAGGATTGCTAGGTTCATTGGTTGCAAATGATTTAATTTCTGTTCCACGCACAAGCATACACACAAATGGAATACTCAATAAGCACCAGTAAACTCAGGAAGCTAATAGACCAGTGTGCAATAGGAGGGTTGGAAATTGACCACTAAGTTTGTGGCACAGGTAAGAACAAAAGAAAATGAAAAACCAATATTTGCTAAGACACTTTAGCCAAGCTACATACAGTAATTCATATATGCAGTCAATGTCCCGAATAGAATAGTCTCGTACCCTGGGCATCAAAAAATAGTCCAACAGTAGAAAATAAACGTATTGGTAAGTGTGACTGGGAACTCCCCGTCTATATGAATATGTTTGGAACTGGCATGGAGGGGGTTAAATTTCTCCCTGCCAGAAAAACATGTGAGAATGTGGCTGGAGCTCTAATTGAATAATTATTGATTAATTGGGCTCCAGCCACAGGCGATAAAAGCCAGGGGAGAGGCCCTGGCTGGGCGAGGGGGGGGGGGGGGGGGTGTTTAGAATTAAAGGAAGACCTGGAACCTAACCGTTTACTTTGTAAGTTCATTTTGATTGTTTCTGTTAGAACCTCTTTCAGTTGGCCCTTGTGCCTATTTATTTGATTATTTTTGTCTAATAAAGAACTTTATTTTAGCATTTACTCTGTCTCTGAGTCTCAATCCACTCACCAGCCTGTCACAGTAAGGTACAAAAAATAACCAAACGTATTTGTAATCCACAAAAATCCAGTAAACAAAACAAAAAATATCCAAGGAATCCAAAACAATGCTTTTCTTGGACCATCCAATAAATAATAATAATAAATCAGCTTGATTTCACCGGCTTGCGTGCTTGTCTGTAGGCGATCCAGGAGAACACAAGAGAAAGGAAAACGTTAGATTATTCCCCAGGGGACACCGTGTCAGTTTTGTCATGGCACACTGATATTGCTTCCAGGTATACTTTCAAAGTGGACGCTGATTTTTCTGCATCAAACAGGTGTTGTATGAAGGTTAGTCTCAATCGGGCAAGTCACCGGATCATGATCTTCGGCAAGGCACCAGTCTTAGAAAACTTTCCATTTATATGAGTACTGGGCTCTAGCGCTCGGCGCCCTAGCAGACTGTAGAGTTTCTACCACTGCATCTGGCAAACCTCGTCTGAATAGATGGCTCCGTTCAATGGCCAGACCCACAGTTGGAGCTGGGCTGGGTTCGGGTGCCATAATACCCCCTCCGTTTGGCTCAGGAGGTCCTTGCGCAGTGGGATCTGCCACAGCTGATCCGACAACATGTCAGAGAGGAGAGCAAACCAAGGGAGTTTCAGCCATTTAGGTGCAACCAGCAGAACCTGTGCTCTCTCCACCCTGATCCTTTCTAATGTCATGGGTAATAATGGTAGTGGAGGGAACGCATACAAGAGCCCCTGTGGCCAGGGGTGAGCTAGCGCATCTACTCCCAGGGGGCCCCTGTTTCTCTGCATGGAGAACCATAGGGGGCAATGAGTGGACTGTGGCAAAGAGGTCGACTCGTGCCGGCCGAAACCTCTCCCAAATCTGTTTCACCACTTGAGGATGCAGCCTCCACTCTGAGCTGTCTGGAACTCCTCTGGACAGGAGGTCTGCTGCCTTGTTGTCCACACTGGGGAAGTGAACTGCCCTGATGGAATGCAATTTTCTGTGCATCCAGGACAGGAGTCTGTGCACTGCGTGGTGAATGTCCCTTCCACTGACCTCTTATTCCTCTCCCGTTTCAGACCGCTCCCCAGCCAAGGCTGGAGGCATCTGTAGTGATCACTTCCAATCTGTAAGGGGATCCAAGGGGAGATCTGAGGCGCAGACTGCCGGGACGGAGCCACCACTCCAGTGTCTTTCAGCATTGTCTGGACACTCGCACCAGCCGGTACAGATCTCGGACCGGGTGCACCTTGAGCCTATTCACCCAGGCTTGAAGCGGGGCATTCTCAGCAGCCCTAGCAGAAGGATTCTCAAGGCGGCTGCCATCAGCCCCAACAACTTTTGATATAGTTTGACCTGTAGGAGAGCTTCCTCTCTGAATAGGGAGAGTGTGGTCTCCAACGACTAAATCCTGTCTTCCAACAGTGAGGCAAGCATGCTCACAGAGTTCAGTTTGATCCCCAGGAATACTGTGGACTGAGACAGTATGAAGTTGCTCTTCTGTTGATGTATTGAGAGCCCTAACTTCGCCACATGATCTATGACTTGTTTTGTGTGCGCCTCTGTGCGTGCTTTTGACTGCGCGCAAACCAACCAATCGTCCAGATAGTTTATGATCCGAATGCCCTGCAGCCTGAGTGGAGCCAGTGCTGCATCCATGCACTTTGAAAATGTGCGGGACGCCAGCAAGAGGCCAAATGGTAGCATGCAGAATTCGTACCCATTGCCTTGAAAGGTGAAGCGCAGATATTTTTTGTGCGCGGGACAGATCGGGACGTGAAAATAGGTGTCTTGCAGGTCGATCAATGTGAACCAGTTGCCCGGTTGGATGGACTGGAGGATATGCTGTGCTGTCAACATGCTGAACTGCTTTTGTTTGAGGAACAAGTTGAGGAACCTGAGGTCCATAAGTGGTCTGAAACCATCGTCCCTTTTGGGCACCAGGAAGTACCTATAGTAAAAGCTGCTGAGGGCATCGCTTGGACTTACCAAGCATACAGCGTTCTTCCTTCGAAGATTGGTGATCTCCTGTTGAAGGAGTATCACCCTTGCTGGTTCGACAGTGATGAGGTGCAAACCCTTGAAGTGTGGTGGACCTATGCAGAATTGTAGAGTGCATCCGTGTTTCATAGTCAATAGCACCCAGGAGTCCTGGGTGCAGCCTTGCCATGGGTCATTGCCGTTGGTCAGTCTGGTTGTGGGGGGGGGGGGGGGGGGGGGGGTGGTGGCAGCTGGTGCCTGGGCCCCTCATGGGCGGTCTCCCTTGGGCTTGGGAGGGGGCGGGTCTTTCTTAGGCCCTGGACTAGGTCTCCAGCCGGAGAATCGGTTACCCTTGGCCTGCGGTGGTCCCCTACCGCTGGCCCTGCTTCTGCCTCTGCCTGATTGTCTACTCTGGGGTGGAGGGCGGTGTTCAGACCCTTTTAACCCAGCAGGCTGTGCATGCCACCTTGGGCATTGACTGTAAGCTGGAAGAAGCAAGAACTTTGAGCCGACCTCCGTGGCCTTGTGGGACCTCTCAAGGCTCACATCAATGGTCGTCTCGAAAGACTGCCCCAGTGTAATGGAGGCATCCAGCAGCGCCACCTTCTCGGTCTCTATGACCATAGCTTGTGTCAGCCACAAATGCCAGCGCGCGGCCACCATCGTCGCCAGTGACCTCTCTGATGCCTAATCTAACTCCCCTATTAGGTGAGTGTGGCAATTTGGCCGGTGAATGTGACAGATATAGAGGTGATGCAGTGCACGAGAAATCACAAACAAGTAGGAAACAGGGTTTTAATCATAATCCGGGTCTGGTGACCAAAAAGAAAAACGCTCCAGCAATACACAACAATGTGTAATGCGAGGAGCCAAACAAAATGGGTTTACAGTCCCAAACAATAAACGTTATCCGCCCCACAATACTAGAACATGGTAACTAGTCCCGGGTGTGTGTAGTCTTGGTGGGTGATATCAGGCTATTTGGTGACAGTTCGTGCAGTGTAGTTCCGGCTTGTGCTGGCCCAAAAGCGACAGCTCCGGAGCTTGTTAAGCCATCTGGTGATACAATAAACAAGACAATTACCAACACTCAAAACAAACAAACAGTCATGAAGATTCTTCTGCAGTTCCCACTGCAGCTCTCAGTCCTTCCAGGTTTACGTAAACAACCCCAAGCTATTCTCTGGCCCCTTTGTGCTACCCCACATGATCCCTTGGTAAACGATTCCAGCTGCGTCTGTAGCTTGCAGCTGCTACCTCGTTTACCTTTTGGGTCAATATGTTCCATCCAGGCTGACCAACTTCCCGACCCCGGAAACGAACTGTCAGGTAAGGGGAGGGCGTGCTGTGGATGTCCTCTCTGCTGGAGGAAGCGGTTCCCCTTTCCCTCCTGTTCCGCCAGCCATGGGAAGTACGTGGCTGCATCTGCCCACTGCATTAGCACCCGGAACTCCACCCTCTGGCATACATGTGGCAAGGGCGGCAAGGTGCTCCTCAATGTAGCCTGCCCGACGGAGGTGGCTGGGTCCAACATGTCCGACTTGGACGCCGTGAAGGACAGCTCATCTGGGCTAGGTGGTCTCGGCAGACGGGATGGGGAACTAGACTGTGGGGGCTGGGGATGCCCAGTGGTAGGGGGCAGCCTGCCCTGGGATTTTACTAGGGTCTCCAGCATAGTTTGCTGAGCCCTGACTGTCTCTGCCAGGTCGGCGAAGCGCCGCTCAGCCGAGCTTGGGCGCCTCCAAGGCGACAGCAATGGACACAACATCTGCGCCTGCGTGTTGAAGGAGAGCGGTGCCTGCATGGCAACCTCCTGTCCCCTGGGGAATGGGAGCGGTACCTGTGCGGCGACCGTCTGTCCCCTGGTGAGCGTCCCCTTGAGTGGTACCGCCTTGGCGGTGACCATCTCATCTCCCCTGAGAGGTGCCTGCGCCACTGTACCGGTGGTGGAGAAGGGGAGGGTGACCCGGTTGTGCGGGAGAGTTCCCTGGTCACTGTAGCAGGGAGGGTCCTGGACGACCTCTTGGACCACCGATCTCATTCTCCAATGGCTTTAGAAGAGAGACTCTGCTGGGGATAGGGCTGATCTCTGTCGCTTTGTTCTCCTTGAGAACTTCCGACAGGGAGCGCAGTCCAGCTCTCTGTCTGTGCCTTGGCCGCGTGTTCTCGCCTGAGGTACCTGGTGCAGGATCTGTGTTCATCCTGCCTGTGCAGCTTGACTGAGCACCGGTCACACTGGTGGAAGCCCGCTGATCCAGTTGACTACACATACATGTTTGTAGTTGTTGTTGTTGTTTTTCCAAACTGCTATGTTCAATGAGCAGTCTGCAGAAGCGTTTTTTTTTTTAAATGATTCACTGATGCCAAATCAGTCGGTGCCAGGATCGGCGTCGAGGCGAGCGCTATCGGTGTCGATTCGATCGGTGCAGAGGTCGATGCCGACATGTAGTGCATTCGTTGCCAGGCTGTAGACAGCCTTGAAGCTATTCCAAGGTGCCGAATCAATCGGTGCCGGGATCAGCGCCGAGAAAAGCGTTGTCTGTGCCGAGTGGGCGGAGCAGACGTGTTGCTCGGTCGGTGTCGGGCTCTTCCTCTTTTGCTCTTCAGGCCATGAAGGCTTCCGGAGCGACCTCATGGCTTGATGGTTATTTTCTCTTTCAGGGAACCGGGGTTGCATCCGCAATCTATCGTTCCATTTCAAGTTGAAACTAACCATCAAGGTATGGGAACAGTGTACCCAAGCCGTCGCGAGGGAGGATTCTCGGCAGTAGGACAGACTTACGCCATAATGCAACTGCGTAGGCAATACATCTAGGCATATGCGGAGCTGCGCCTCAGCGTCTATGCTCGCAATGACACCTGTCCTAAGGTAGAATAGTCAACACCATATTGGTATCCTGAGGTGCCATAGAGTGCAGTACAGATGCTCCAAATAGTGGAGCAGAGGAATCCAGTATGTTTAACCGGTAAAACCTCATAAAAGTATGCGGTGTAGCCCAACTGGCTGCCGCGCAAATGTCAGACACCAGCACCCCTCTAAAGAGGGCCCAGGATGTCACCATACCCCTAGTGGAAAGCGCCTTCAAATGCCCTGGTGGGGGAAGGCCTGCAGATTCATAAGCTAATTTAATAGCATCCACTATCCAATGGGAAAGGCGTTGTTTAGACAACGGCTGACCCAAAGTCTTAGAACCATGACATATAACACCTGAATGCCCGCACGGAGAAGAGCATGTGCAACCGTTCTTCCTCTGGGAAAGAAAAAGGAGGAGGATGGAACGCCATCAACTCGACTGGTTGGTTCATATGAAACGGGGATATGACCTTTGGTAAAAAGGTTGGGTTTGGGCACATGGAGACCCTAGAACCGTCTCCTGAGAAACGAGAATATGACTGATGTACTGACACTGCATGTAACTCGCTGACGCGTTTGGCTGATACCACTGACAGCAGAAACGCAGTTTTAATAGACATGAGCTTCATATCCACATTGTGGAGAGGCTCGAATGGTGCCTTGGTAAGGGCTTCTAGCACCACATCAAGGCTCCATGCCAGTAAACTGGTCATTCTTGGAGGTTGAAAACGTCTTGCGTCCTTGAGGAACTGTGATGCCAGAAATTGGCAACCTGGTGATAACCCGTCAATGCGTACATGGCAAGCTGATATGGCGGCTAAATACACTTTAAGTGTAGAGGGAGATTTCCCTTCATCCAATAGTTTCTGTAGAAACTGTAATATCACTGCCATAGGACAAGATATTGGGTCATGGCCCACCGCCAGACACCAATCTTGGAACAACTGTCACTTGTAAGTGTACTGCGACCTTGTAGAGGGCGCTCTAGCGCTCTGAATGGTCAAAATCACCACCATCGAGAGCCCTAAGGTTGACAGGCGGTCCCGTTCAGGGGCCAAGCCCATAGCTGGATGAGCTTGGGGTTCGGGTGCCAAAGCCGTCCTTTGGCCTGGGACAATAGGTCTGCTCGCAGGGGAAGCTCCTCCGGTTGACCATGCAGCAACTGCACCAAGCTTGGAAACCATATCTTCCGAGGCCTCCGAGGAGCAACCAGGATCACAGTCGCTTGCTCTACCCTGACCTTCTCTAAGAAGGCGGGAGCATCGGAATCGGTGGAAACGCATATAGGAGCCCTGGCGGCCATTCCCCTGCAAGATGGCCTCTTCTGGATAGGAGATCCACTGCATAATTGACTCTACTCGGTAGGTGAACCGCGCGCAGAGAGGTCAAACGCGGCTGTGCCCATAGCAACAGCCGTGTTATCATCCTGTGAAGGCGAGGGGACCGTAGGCCGCCCTGTCGGTTGATATACGTCACAACCGTGGTGTTGTCTGACCGCACCAACACGTACTTGCCTAGAAGTACTGGCAAGAAGTGTCGAAGGGCAAGGTCCACTACTCTGAGCTCCAGAGCATTGATGAGGGCTGACCTCCAGGGTCCTGACCACACTCCGCGGGTCCCTGAGCGGTTCCAGACTGCTCCCCAACCTAGGTTGGAAGCGTCGGTCGTAACCACCTCCCTCCGGAAGATGGGACCCAAGCACATGCCCTGGCGGAATTGATGGAACTTTCCACCAGCGTAGTGCTTCCCAGCAGGTTTGGGATACTGTCAACCTGCAGTGTTTGTCTCTCCGCGGATGCAATGCAAAAGCATTGAACCAGGCCTCTGGTGTAATAAGCCCAAGGGAAGGGCTTGCGAGGCGGCAGCCATCAACCCCAGCATGCTCTGGCATAGCTCCATGCTGACTGTTTCTCTCAACCTGAATAGGGAGAGACACTGCTCCAGGGAGGCAACTCTTTGTGTCGACAGGGTCGCTTCCATGGACACTGAGTCCAGATGCAGACCCAAGAATTCGGTCTGTTGGCTTCTCTTTTCTGAATTGATCTTCAGACCTAGCTGCTGAAGATGATCTGTAACCATCACTGTGTGCTGTGCCAACTGCTCCTTCGACTGCGCGAAGATGAGCCAGTTGTCCAGATAGTTCAGCAGTCGGATGCCTTGAGCCCGCAAGGGAGCTAGAATAGCGTCCATTCATTTCGAAAACTGGATGACGTGCCTGTGCGTAAGCATCCTGAACGATAACACCCACAGGTATTTGTTTAGTACTCGCAGATCTAAAATAAGGCAGAGCCCGCCGTCCTTCTTGGGCACCAGGAAGTATTTGGAATAGAACACCTGGTCGAACAGAGCAGGGTCTACTTTTTGAATGGCACGCTACCTGAGCAATGCCTGTATTTCCACATTCAGAGCTGCAGACTGAACCAAGTCCTTTACTGCAGTTACAACCACACCCCGGAATGGGGGAGGTTTTAATTGGAATTGAAGGGTGTACCCGGCGGAAATAGTTTTGCGCACCCAGATGTCGTCGGTGCATTGTTGTCAGAACTGGAGCTGTGGGACAGTGCAGGGGTGAGTCAACAGCTGCCTGGAGATTGCAGGGCTGTTTCGGCCATGCTCGTTCGCGAGAGGGCTGGCCAGAGCCACGAAGGCCTAGTGGACGGCGAGGTCTTAGCATCTCTTAGCCGTGGCAAGTGCTGCGGTGGTGTTCTACGCCACTGGTGCTCCTGTTGTCGCTTTGGCTGGAAAGGCTTAAGCGGCCACACCTTGGCTACAGTGGCTTGCGAAAGTATTGACCCCCCCTTGGCATTTTTCCTATTTTGTTGCCTTACAACCTGGAATTAAAATGGATTTTTATTTGGATTTCATGTAATGGACATACGCAAAATAGTCCAAATTGGTGAAGTGAAATGAAAAAAATAACTTGTTTCAAAAGATTCTAAAAAATAAATAACAGAAAAGTGGTGCGTGCATATGTATTCACCCCCTTTGCTATTAAGCCTCTAAATAAGATCTGGTGCAACCAATTACCTTCAGAAGTCACATAATTAGTTAAATAAAGTCCACCTGTGTGCAATCTAAGTGTCACATGATCTGTCACATGATCTCAGTATATATACACCTGTTCTGAAAGGCCCCAGAGTCTGCAACACCACTAAGCAAGGGGCACCATGAAGACCAAGGAGCTCTCCAAACAGGTCAGGAACAAAGTTGTGGAGAAGTACAGATCAGGGTTGGGTTATAAAGAAATATTCAAAACTTTGAACATCCCACGGAGCACCATTAAAGCCATTATTAAAAAATGGAAAGAATATGGCACCACAACAAACCTGGCAAGAGAGGGCCGCCCACCAAAACTCACGGACCAGGCAAGGAGGGCATTAATCAGAGAGGCAACAAAGAGACCAAAGATAACCCTGAAGGAGCTGCAAAGCTCCACAGCAGAGATTGGAGTATCTGTCCATAGGACCACTTTAAGCCGTACACTCCACAGAGCTGGGCTTTACGGAAGAGTGGCCAGAAAAAAGCCATTACCTAAAGAATAAAATAAGCAAACACATTTGGTGTTTGCCAAAAGGCATGTGGGAGACTCCCCAAACATACGGAAGAAGGTACTCTGGTCAGATGAGACTAAAATTGAGCTTTTTGGCCATCAAGGAAAACGTTATGTCTGGCACAAACCCAACACCTCTCATCACCCCGAGAACACCATCCCCACAGTGAAGCATGGTGGTGGCAGCATCATGCTGTGGGGATGTTTTTCAACTGCAGGGACTGCGAAACTGGTCAGAATTGAAGGAATGATGGATGGCGCTAAATACAGGGAAATTCTTGAGGGAAACCTGTTTCAGTCTTCCAGAGATTTGAGACTGGGACAGAGGTTCACCTTCCAGCAGGACAATGACCCTAAGCATACTGCTAAAACAACACTCAAGTGGTTTAAGGGGAAACATTTAAATGTCTTGGAATGGCCTAGTCAAAGCCCAGACCACAATCCAATTGAGAATCTGTGGTATGACTTAAAGATTGCTGTACACCAGCGGGACCCATCCAACTTGAAGGAGCTGGAGCAGTTTTGCCTTGAAGAATGGGCAAAAATCCCAGTGGTTAGATGTGCCAACTTTTAGATACATACCCCAAGAGACTTGCAGCTGTAATTGCTGCAAAAGGTGGCTCTATAAAGTATTGACTTTGGGGGGTGAATACTTATGCACGCTCAAGTTTTCTGTTTTTTTGTCTCATTTCTTGTTTGTTTCACAATAAAAAATATTTTGCATCTTCAAAGTGGTAGGCATGTTGTGTAAATCAAATGATACAAACCCTCAAAAAATCTATTTTAATTCCAGGTTGTAAGGCAACAAAATAGGAAGAATGCTAAGGGGGGGTCAATACTTTCGCAAGCCACTGTATCTGCTGAGATGCCTCCTGGGCTTTAGTAGATTGCTGTAGCATCTCCTCCACCGCTGGGCCAAACGTGTGCCCCGGTGTGATGGGAGCATCTAATAATGGGACCTTGTCAGGCTCTTGAACACTTGCCTGCGAGAGCCAGAGCTGCCTTCTGGCGACTACCAGAGATGCAATACCCCTGCCCTGAGCCCGTGCACTGAGTTGGACTATCTTAACCAGGAGTTAAGCGATCAACGCCAATTCCGTCCTCAGAAACACCGATAGGTGCTCAGGGAGATCTTTCACCAGTGAAGCCTGGTAGACTGAAAGGAGGCTGGCCATGTTGGACAACTTAACTGCCTCTGTAGCCGCTGAATAGCCTTTTTAAATGAATCTCCGTGGTCCTGCACTGTCTGTTAGGACATGCAAGGTCTTCAGTTATGCCCGAAAGCGTCTGTGTTTTAACCAGGGCGGCAAAGGCAGCATCAACTGGTGGGAAGGACGCCAGTCCACCCTCACTCGCTCCCTGCATGGCAAACGCGGAAGCCTTCCGCGAAGTTGCCGGTGAAGAGGCTGGGGCTCCCCAGGTGGATTGTACCTCCTTGATAAAATCAGGAAAGGCTGGGAGCGTCCTGAGCTGTGGAGACCGTACAGACGGCGACTCGAACAGTGACCGCTGAGGCAATTCCACGGCTGGCCACTGAATCCCCAGGTGGCGAGTTGCTCGCTCCACCAGTGACCATAAGGGATCACTGGTGTCCAGCACCTCTGACTCAGTGTCTTGCTCTGAGTGCTGGGAGGTTAGTTCAGCTTCCATGCTGTCCTCCTCAAGGAGAGGCTCCCCTTCTGAAGCATTCCTAGATACAGCATCTGCGTCCCACACCTCTTGGGGCTGTTGGACGATCGGGGCGGCCAGAGGCTGTGGGGGAAAAGCCGACTGATTGGTAGCCGGCCCGACTTGTGCTTCAGTGCCTTGCGGCATCATGTTAGTCAATGACATGAGCAACGATTGTTGACCCATCATCACGTCCATAAACTGGGACATCTTTGACGTGAGCTCTGCTACGCCTAACTTGTCCCTATAACGCCTGTCCCGGCGAGGGGAACGTGAGCGTCCCCTATGGGGTGATGTGGAGCGAGACCGTGATCTAGAGTGTTTCCTGCGAGGGGAGTGGTCTCGGGGTCGGATAGACGGGCTATGAGGGCGTTCCTGAGCCCGTCTATGGTCTGGGGATCTCTGGCCAGCTGTAAGCTGAGGGGGACTCCTGGATAGCCGCAGCTTGATGGGCGGAGTCGCTGTAGACGACTGTGGGGCAGACAGGGTGTAAGATGACCCAGAGGAAGGGGAGTGGCCACCAACCGCTTTCTTCCCTCACTGGTGAAGGGTGTGTGGCTGAAATTCAGCGCACAATGTGCAAAACAATTTGTCTGCCAAGGCAGACACGGCGTGCTCTGGTCCCAGGCACGCCACACAGTCCTCATGTGGGACGTTTGCTGGCAATTTTGCCTGGCAGGTGACACAATGGTGGAACCCAGACATGTTTAGACACCCTGATTGCTGAAGCATTGTGTGTTGATGGGTTGCGTCGAACACCAAAGCGTCGAAGCTATACGTGCCCACGAACATCGGTGTGCGTGCACCGATCGATGCGTTGAGCGTCGCGGTGCGTGTACCGAACGTCAAGGCGTCGATGCACCGAGCACTGAACGCCGAAGCGTTGCGTGTCGAGGTGCATATGTCGAGTGTTGAGGCATTGAAACGCCAAGCGTCGAACGCCGAAACATCGAACGTGGAGGCACTGATGCACCGAGCGTCGGGGTGCATGCGCCGAGCGTCAAGGCGGCGAACCACCGAGCGTCGAGGTGCGTGCGTCGAGCGTCAAGGCATTGAATCGTCGAGCATCGAGGTGCATGCACGGAGCGTCGATGCACCGAGTGTTGAGCACCAAAGCACCAAACGTCGAGGTGCGTACGCCAATCGTAGAGGCGTCGAACACTGAAGTGTCGAGCGTCGAGGCGTCGACGCACTGAGCTTCAAGGTGCGTGTCGAGGAGCGTGTGCCGAGGCGTCGAAGTGCCAAGCGTCGAACGCCGAAGCGTCGAACATGGAGGCATTGATGCACCGAGCATCGAGGTGTGTGCGCCGAGCGTCGAGGTGCGTGCGTCAAGCGTCGAGGTGTCGAGGTGCGTGCACCAAGCGTCGATGCACCAAACGTCGAGTGCCGAAGCACCGAGCGTCGAGGTGCATGCACCAAGTTCCAAGTGCCGAGGCACTAAGCACAAAGCGCCGAAGCGCTACACCAAAGCATCGAGGTGCTGACACTGGAAACGCCGAAGCGCATGTACTGAGCGTAAGGACGCTATGCACTAGACACCGAAACGTCAGCTGACCCGCAAAGTGAAGACGCTAAGTGCTAGTACAGTGTCTTAGTCTAAAAGACAATTGTGTTGTGCTACACTTACCTGTTTGGTAAGGGGCAACTGAAATTGTCGTTGGCGGTAGTCTTCCTAGTATGTTAAATGGGAAAAAAGTACTCTTGCCTAGTGAAGAATAGACAATACAAAAACCCAACAAAAATATATATACATATCAATGTAATAATATGAAATATTAATATGAAGGAAGACGGAGAGCCAATGCGGAAAGAAAGCAATGCCGAAGCAAAGCGTGAAAGAGAAAGCATATATATATATATATATATATATATATATATATATATATATATATATATATATATATATATATATATATAAATGCTCAAAAGAGCGAACACTGAAATAAACTAAGAGAAGGGGCAGAAACCAGCTTCTCAAGCTCAAGGCTGTCGAGTACAGTCAGTCGAGTACACTCAGAGAGAACTTACCAGCTCAATGTCCTACTAAGGCTGAAGGCAAAAGAGGAAGAGAGTCTCCACGCGTTGCGTATAGTAAGCTCCCAGGGGGGCGGGCTTACACGTCAGCTCGCGCAGAGGCCTATCGGCAGCTTTGCTATAAAGCTCAGCCAATCCTACTGCCTGACGGCAATATCCCATACCTTGATGGTTATTTTAGACTTGAAAGGGAACTCTATGTAGTTTTATAATAAACAAGACTCAGTAAAGCCAACTTCAACACTTTTAAAGATCCCACGGCAAACCTTCAGACATTAGCAACAGAAGGAATCTTCCCTACAGGAAAATATGCTGTCTCATAGTGCATTAGTTTAGGGTTTAAAAAGGTCAAGGTCCTCCAAACTCATTTAAAGGGGCAACATTTCCCAAAACCAGCACTTAAAAGGGAAACGGTAACACATTTTTGACATACGGTTTCATTATTTTTTATGCTTATTGATACATTTGAATGCCTGGCCAGGCTAAAAGCGGTGCGCTTAAATGGACCACTTAATTTTCACTTACTTTTGTGTGACAGGCGTCACAAAGTAAGTTGGGGAATTTTTTAGGGGCCATCTGTGAATTTCTTAAAGACTACAGTGTGAACCTCTGCTTAAAAGGTTGCTCTCAGATGTGTGATACCTTTAGTTGTGTGTCTGGAAACACCTACTCATTAACCACTATCTAAATGTAACCATATTCAGTAGTAACATCCCTACAAAATAGCTCCTTTGTTAAAGTATCGGAATGTTTTTATAATAAAGGAGAGAGCTTTCATTTATATGATGCTCATGTAGCTGCAGCACTGCAGGGACCGCCAAAGCGGATCTTTTTTTTTTTTTTCCACTGTTATGAAATGGGAGGACATATTTAAAAGCGGCCAGCAATATTACTTTCATGCAACATATTTTTGATAATAAAATGTCATCAGTCTTAACACCATTTATATGATTTAATTACACGGTCTGATTCTGCTTCAAATAGCATGATCATCGCAAACAGAAAAGTTAATTGTCTTTACAAATTTTTTTTTAGCTAGTTATTTGGTCTTAGATATTAATATATTGATGTTATAGTCAGTGTTATCGTCCACTGAATTCCTCCTTCTGTTTAAGTGTGTTATTAGCAGTGGCATTACTAACTATAAATCCACCTTTTTAATCAAATATATAGATACTATTTCATTTCTATGAAAACAATACTAACTGTTTTAGATTTACACTATTTAATTTTCTGGTGTTGGTTTCTTGCATATTTTTATTGGCAGCTTACTCTGCAACTAGTTTATATTCCTCATAAGTATTTTTATTACTGGGACAAAAGGTTCCTCCACCCTTGACACCTGCTTGTTACAATGCCATTCATCGATTCATTGTCTGCTTTACTTGCAGCATTAGGAAGTTATAACACTTTACAATATGTTTTAGCCCGTGAATCAATTGATACCTTATACATTCAGAGTGAAAACAGTATATTACCTATAGCTCTGATGTTTTCACCATAGGTTTAGTATAATCTTCAATGTTTTATGTTAAATATATTTAACCATAAAACTCCTTGATCTGTAATATCTCATTTACAGAGAAATCAAGGCTTCTAGAAACGACGGCTTATAGAATCACAAGGCTATGTTTTTTGTGGCTGTCATTTTGGATCATCTGACAGCTAGGGAAAAATTCAATCACATAAATATGTAGTTTGAACAATATGGTGCCTATCGGTAACATTTTCAGGGTGAAATGTCCTAACTTGCCATTTCTAGAAGCCTTGGTTGGAGAGTTGTCCATGTCAGAAAAAACAGTGACCTTTAAAAATGTGATAGTCACAGGTGTAAATTTGTTAAAGGTTTTTGTACCAAATTAGTGAACGTAGCTTCAATTACTGATAAGACATCTAGCTAACATGGATTTCCCGTGAACATGAAAAATTGTTTGAGGTCTTGCTCAAATCATGTAAACAATGGTTTCTTAACAAGTGGATGGATAGACATATTTTATCCTATTGGATAGGTAAAAAAAAAAAATGTATATTACATATTTGAACAATTTAGATTTGTAATTAAACCTAAATAAAGCAACATGTTCTATTTTGTATTCCTTTCATGTAATTAAATAATATGTAAAGTGAGCTCTCCTTAAGGCTCAAAAGGGATTTAGTTATTGTGTCTCTGTATCCCCTTTCTAAAGTATGTGAGTGGAAAAGATTACATTTTATATTAAACACGTGGTAATAGTTACCAGAAAAAAACAAAACAACCCCCAGCCTTTTCCCTCAGCTTTTAGGGTTTACTTCATCTACCAATGAGAATGCATCATGTACACACAGTAGCAGTTTGTAACTGGTAGACTATATTTGTATTCGTCTGCTTTCCATAATGATGCTTAAATTAAGAATTCATAACTTAAATGAAACACAGACAGCAGTAAGAAGCTGTTTTAGCTCAATAAACCAGGACTCCTACTAGCAACATGCAAATACCAGAAAAAGCCCCTAAAATAAGTAGGAGTGGAAAATCTTGAGTCAACATGGATCTATTTTGATTTCATTTCATGATTTAATTTCCTTCAGCTTTAGAACAGCTGTCAGTAAATTCATAAAAGTTTACCGCTGGACTTTTTTCTGACTACGGTGAATGTAGGCTGCCTGCACATTAATGCAATAGCATACTGTTGTCCTGCATGTATGATTGGTATAACATCAACGATGTGTCCAAGGTTATAATGGAAACAAATAACTTGAAAAAACAGCTCCATTGCCTACAGGTGGTGTCCTGCAATAGTATGGAGATTGGTATTCGATGGAATTTGTTGTGATAATATCTCTGAAAGATAAAAATTGATCAAATAAAATGCATACAATTTCAGGTGCTATTCACAAAGCGTTGACTTCAGTATGTTTTATTTTATTTGTTTATATAGTCATGGCACTGGTCTAGACTGTGGTAGGTTAATTTAAACATATATTAAAGTACAGTATAAAGCAGCCCTCCCTCTCCATGCTCAGTCCCCCAATATTCCCTGAGTATCCCTTTAAGAGGATATTTTCAACTCTACTTCATTCATCTTGTACCATGGGTCCAGTAAAGCAGGAATGCACATCATGTGTTGCTGTAAGTGGAGCTGTATCTGACCTAAAAGCATTGAGGATTCGAATAGGTACGGACACACATGAAGTGTTGAACGTTTACAAAATTAGAAGTGCACAGCATGGATAAGAAAATGGATTTAAAAATATGTCTCTAATACTTTACCACGATAAATTAGTAAGAAGATTTTTCAGTTTACCATGTATTTCCCATGTATATACTATATATTTACTGTGCTTTACTGTTTTTTTTTTTAAAGCAATACCACACTTACTAATCATTCTAGTCTTTATGTACAGTCCATGCTTTCATTACACTTTTACAACAGTCAGCTTTTACTACACGTCTCTGTGTTTACAATGCCTGTAGTACAGTGAACTTTAATAAAGACCAGGCTCTATCATCTAAAAAAAAGAAAAGCTTACAGCTGATTAAAATAAAAAAGATCAGGTAAACTTGTCCGCCATACAAACAGAGCTCTGTCAGTAATTATGTAGCCATGCAACTAAGAAAGCCATCTAGTATCAATCTTAGTAAATATTTTGTTATGTCTATGATGTCACATTTCAATAACCCTTTTATTTCTGGTCAGTTGCATTCAGAATTTATAATTCATTGTATAATGTTTTATAGAACTGATATGAGCAATCTGTTCTGACATTGTCAACTGCTGATGTCAACATTTTGGATGAATCTCTGCCCAGACTGCTTTACAGCCTGGCACTGGTTCGGAAATGACTGCAGGAAAACCTAATTTTTTCCATTCAGTGTTTTCATCCGTTATGTGACCCAATTTAGCTGCTACTTTCCTTTGGAGATTTATTTTGCAAAGAACAAGATGTCCTGCACTCCCATCATGTTAAAAGCTTCCATGTAAACGGTTCAGCTTCGGTTCAGCTTCTCGGTTCTTGTGACTTTTAAGAAAATTTAAAAACAGAAAAAGAAATGTGAGTTTTCCCTTCAAAACAAAATGCTTATATATATATATATATATATATATATATATATATATATATATATATATATATATATATACAGTGCCTTGCAAAAGTATTCAGACCCCTGACCAATTCTCTCATATTACTGAATTACAAATGGTACATTGAAATTTCGTTCTGTTCGATATTTTATTTTAAAACACTTAAACTCAAAATCAACTATTGTAAGGTGACATTGGTTTTATGTAGGGAAATATTTTTAAGAAAAATAAAAAACTGAAACATCTTGCTTGCATAATTATTCAACCCCCACACATTAATATTTGGTACAGCCACCTTTCACTGCAATAACAGCTTTAAGTCTTTTGGAGTAAGTATGTACCAGCTTTGCACACAGTGTCGGAGTGATTTTGGCCCATTCTTCTTGGCAGATTTGCTCCAGGTTGTTCAGGTTGGTTGGACGACGCTTGTGGCCCGCAATTTTCAAATAGTGCCACAGATTCTCAATGGGATTGAGATCAGGACTTTGACTGGGCCACTATAAGACATTCACCTTTTTGTTCTTGAGCCACTCCAATGTTGCTTCGGCCTTGTGCTTGGGATCATTGTCCTGCAGAAAGGTAAATTTCCTCCCAAGCTTTGGTTTTTTAGCAGACTGAAGCAGATTCTCTTGCAGTATTTTCCCGTATTTTGCTCCATCCATTCTTCCCTCAATTGTAATAAGATGCCCAGTCCCTGCTGATGAGAAGCATCCCCACAGCATGATGCTGCCACCACCATGCTTCACTTCAGGATGGTGTGTCTTGAGGCATGGGCAGTGTTAGATTTGCGCCACACATAGCGCTTTGAGTTTTGACCAAAAAGCTCTATCTTGGTCTCATCTAACCACAAAACCTTTTCCCACATCGCAGCTGGGTCACTCGCATGCTTTCTGGCAAACTCCAGATGCTCTTTCAGATGGTACTTTTTGAGTAACAGCTTCTTTCTTGCCACCCTCCCATACAGGCCAGTGTTATGCAGAGCTCTTGATGTGGTTGACTGGTGCGCAATTACTCCACTCCCAGCCATTGAACTCTGTAGCTCCTTCAAAGTGATTGTTGGCCTCTCGCTTCTCTCACAAATCTCCTTCTTGTCTGAGCACTGAGTTTTGAGGGACAGCCTTTTCTTGGCAGTGCATGGGTGGTGTGATGCATCTTCCACTTCCTGATTATTGATCCAGCTGTGCTCACTGGGATATCCCAACACTTGGATATTATTTTGTACCCTTTCCCTAATCTATGCATTTGTATTACTTTATCTCTAACTTCTATAGAATGCTCTTTGGTCTTCATTTTCCGTCAGATTCACAGCACTACCAATGATCCTTCAACAGTGGGGTTTTTATCCAGAAAATGTGACAGCAACTTTAATGGTTCACAGGATGAGGCCAATGGTAAGGTAATTGTGTCCTTCCACAGCACAGGGGTTGAATACTTATGCAAGCAAGATATTTAAGTTTTTTATTTTTCTTAAAAATATTTCCCAACATAAAACCAATGTCACTTTACAATAATTGATTCTGAGTTTCAGTGTTTAAAAATAAAATATCAAACAGAACGAAGTTCCAATGTACCATTTGTAATTTGGTAATATGAGAGAATTTAAAAAAAAAAGGTTGAAAACCATTTCACTGTCATTGCTTTCTCTGTGTAAACTAACAGTGTAGTTGTCCTTGCCATTTTATTATTGATAGTTCCGTTACAAGTCAGTACTACCTTGATTTTAAACACATTAAGTTGCGCAAATCAACCATTAGATGGCACTGACAGCACAAAGTGTTTCATGTGATTCAGATCAGTGAACCTTTTGGCGGACCAATGGTTCAAAAGGCTCAGTCGTTCCCATAACGACAAAATGGCACAATGTAAAAAAATAAATAAATAAAAAAGCTTTTGCATAGCTTTCTTTATTCCCTTGCAGCTTACGAAAACACAATTCGTGTTATGAAAATGTAAGCTCTTTCTCACCGACAGCAGTCTTTCTCGCTGTTCTGTTCCAGGTTAACTCTCCCTGACCCGGAGCTAGTACTCTGTCTCACTTCTGTTGTCATCAGCAGCTAAGCGTTGAAAACAATGGCAGAGTCGGAAGAGGAGGTGGACGTGTTGGTCCAGAGAGTTGTGAAAGACATCAACAACGCGCTAAAGAAAAACCACAACATGTAAGGATTTTTCTCGATATATACATTAAATCAATTTAAGGTGAGAGAAAATAACAAACTGAAAAGTCGTGAATTGGCGTTCTGTATCTACAGAATGTGAAATACATCTCAATTTACGTCTGTTGTGGGATTTAAAAATAAAGTTTAAGAGGTATTCATTGACAAATAAACCACTGTAATAGTATTTAAACGACATTCTTTGTATATAAATAAGGGTTGACAAATCACCGTATTTATTGTAGTAGACCACTAAATACATTTTGGGAATACAGCTATGGCCAAAGTTTTGCAGCATCCTATAGAATTAACACATTTTGCCTCATATAGTCGAATGAAACCTACTAAGTAATGTTACGTTAACATAACGAATTACATACCGCATTGTAGTTTTCCATGGTACTTAACGATAAGTGTGACATTTTGAAATCTAACATGACATTCTGTATTATGGCTTCCGGTAGAATTTTGCGATATCATCTTGTAGTTTATTTTATTACTTGTTCATATAGGTTAGTTGTTTTTCTTTAATTGTCCCAATCCTAAAATTATAGGTGATGCAAAACTTTAGCCCATAGCTGTACAGTAGAAAAGTGAGAGCAAGTGGTGGAATTATTATTATTACATTTTTTTTTTTCTCGAATCCTACCGTGTACTAAAGAAGCCAGTGATGTGGATACAAAAGGAACTATGTTAAGTAATTTCTAGAAACCTAGGCCATCGAAATAGGGATCTTAAATTAAAAACGATGACCATAAAAAAAGCTTACTGCTGATGATTTTTAACAATAATGTATTGCAAATATATTTAATAAAAATGACTGCTGGCGACTGTCATCGGGTATACTGTGGTAAAAAATGTAAATTACGTGTGTATTAGAATTATTATTACATAGATTAGATGCAGTGTACCTCAGAATGTGTGTATGCTTTTCTCTCTTACGCAGTTAATGATCCAAAAGCTGTTAGCCACGTAGGCATCGTATGGAATTGTGTATGGCTGTAACGCAGTATGGTTGGAAAATAAATCAAGTCAAAAACATTGAAACCCAGTACTAGTTTATTTTTAGAGGTTTGGTGTGAAGTGCCTTGAACCATCAGTATGGTGCTTATGTTACGTCATGCCTGAATTACTTTTTGTGGTTTTAGTGTGCAAAGTTCGGAGCCTTTTTGTGCTTGTTGGTTCAGATCTGTGGTCAAAAGTGTTTGCCGGTGTTGTGAAATACCCTGCATCCGGTAAGATTTCTGCATTCACCCCTTTGGGTCTCTTCAGAACGCCTCCTTGCTTCCTTTCACTTCACGTGCACGCGCAGCTACGGAACAGCCCTGGGGCCAAGCGAGAAAATTCGACTTAAAAAAAGAAAGAAAGAAAAGGAGTTTGCATTATTCTACATACGACCTGAGTCGGGGTTTAATAAAGTAGAAAAACTGGCTTTTCTAGTATACATTCATTTTCCACATATCTTATAGAATCATATCTTTTGAAAAATAATTTTTGTTTGCACACATCTTAGAAAAAAAAAAAATATTTTTTTTTTGCGCCAATGCGTTTACACACCTGCTCTCAGTCGCACCTGTATACATTATTTAATTATGGCTGGGGTTTCTCTGTAAAGAACGAACGCCTTGGAAAATATGTTATTGGGGCAATGCGTTCTTCATATATAAATCATAGCTGTAATAAACCAGTGGGTGACGTCATTTCAATAGTTAATGCAACTATGAATCGAGTCTATTACTAAACATGTCGCTTTAGGGGCTTTATTCATTAAAGTGTTGGTGTTCAGAAATGTTTTCCGAAACTTCGTGCTTACATTTTTTTTTTTTTTCTTAAATGAGTGATTCATCAAAGTTTTATTTTGAAAAACTGTAATACGGACAGCTTTTTCTGTCGGGTTTTATACTCAAATTAAGGGTGCTTTACATGTGGAGCGCCTTAAAAGCAGCCTAATTTGAATGAAGGGACCGAGTTGGTGACGTTTTTTCAGTAACAGGGCATGAAAGGGGAGGGTGAAAGCCGCACCAAGAGAAAACTGCAGTGACAGGGCACTAAAGCAATCCAAAACGTCTTGAAAAATCTCTAATCTACACAATACAAATAATTAAGACTAAGAGTTTTCATACTTTAGTTGTGTGGTATAGTTTGTAAGACGTTACTCACAGATTTAGTGTACTTTGATGGGGCAGGATTGTCTTTGTCCGTGAGCATTTTGATTGATTAAAAGATATGCAAATGATAATCATTTTATGTTTATAGTGAGGGAGTAATTGTGTCGGATAGTTTTACAAACGTTTCACACTGTTTTAGTGACCAGTCCGGGCAGTGTTGTCCCGATTGAAAAATAACCTAGCAGTGAATCGAGGCTTTCCGCTGTGTTTTGTGTTTGTGTGTGTATATATATATATATATATTATATATAATATATATATATTATAATATAGTGTGTGTTACTGTATATATATATATATATATATATATATAATATATATATATATATATATATATATATATATATATATATATATATATATAATATGGGTTATGGATTACTATAATATTTTTTGTATGTCCTGTTTACGCACATTCACTAATGATCTGCAAATGCGATGTGTTTTTTGTGTAGCTTGCGCGTCTCAACTATTTTTCCTATGAGAGATGTCCTGTAATATGATGCACTTGGCATTATTCCCGGGGAAGGCGTTTTTATAGAAAAGCCAGCCTCAATGGAGTACTACTATACAGGGCTACGTCTGTCATGATTTTATTATTAGAGACAGGTGTGTAAAACACATTACCTTTTTTTCTAAGATATACAGTGCCTATAGAAAGTCTATACTCTTGAACTTTTTTCACATTTTGTTGTCAGTGCCTCGGCGTTTCATGCATTTAAATGATTATTTTTTTCCCACTAATCCGCACACCATACTCCACACTGTTAAGGGGAAAAAAGTTATATATTAAAAATATAAAACAGAGATCATAATTGGATAAGTCTCCACCCCTCCCCCCGAGTTAATACTTGGTGGAAGCACCTTTGGCAGCAATTACAGCTGTGAGTCTGTTGGGATAGGTCTCTACCAACTTTACATGCCTAGATTTGGCAATATTTGACCATTGTTCTTTGCAAAACTGTTCAAGCTCTGTCAAGTTCGATGGGGAGTGTTGATGGACAGCAATCTTCAAGTCATGCCACAAATTTTAGGACAGGGCTCTGACTGAACCACTTAAGGACATTTACCTTTTTGTTCCTTAGCCACTCCAGTGTAGCTTTGGCTGTGTGCTTTGGGTTGTTGTCATGCTGAAAGGTGAACGTCCCAGTTTCAGCTTTCTTGCACAGGGCAGCAGGTTTTCCTCAAGGACTCCTGTACTTTGCACCATTCATTTTCCCTTCTATCCTGACAAGAGCCCCAGTCCCTGCCGATGAGAAACATCCCCATAACATGATGCTGCCACCACCACCATGCTTCACAGTAGGGATGGTGTTCTTTGGATGATGTGCTGTGTTGAGTTTGCACCAAAAAATAACGCTTTAGGCCAAAAAGTTCCATTTTAGTTTCGTCAGACCACATAACTTTTTGCCACATGGCTACAGAATCCTGAGTGCTTTTTTTGCATATTTCAAATGGATTCAAGGTGGGCTTTCTTGAGTAATGGCTTCCTTCTTGCCACCCTACCATACAGGCCAGATTTGTGGAGTGCTTGGGATATTGTTGTCACATACACACTTTGACCAGTCTTAGCCATAAAAGCCTGTAGCTCTTGCAAAGTTGCCATTTGCCTCTTGGTAGCATTTCTGATCAGTTTCCTTCTTGCTTGGTCATCCATTTTGGAGGGATGGCCTGATCTAGGCAGGGTCTTGGTGGTGCTATACACCTTTCACTTCTTAACAATTTTCTTGACTGTGCTCCAAGGGATATTCAAGGCCTTTGATATTTTTATACCCATCCCCTGATCTGTGACTTTCAACAACTTTGTCCCAGAGTTCTTTTGAAAGCGCCTTGGTGCTCATGGTTGAGTCTTTGCTTTGAAATGCACTGCCCAGCAGAGGGAACCTACAGGAGCTGCTGAATTTATCCTGAAATCATGTGAATCGCTACAATTTAACACAGGTGGAGGCCACTTAACTTGGTGTGTGATTTTAAAGGCGATTGGTTACACCTGAGCTAATTTAGATTGCTATTACAAGGAGGGTGGACACTTATCCAACCAGGCTACTTCAGCTTTTATTTTTAATTAAATTTTGGAAGTTGTGGGCTAGGATGTGTAGATGAATGAAAAAAAAAATTACTACATTTTAATTCCAGGCTATAATTCAACAAAAGATGAATATTTTGAAAGGGGGTGTAGACTTTCTATAGTCTATAGACTATAGACTTTCTGTGCGCACACTATAAAATGTGAAATTACCTTGGGTCAATACGTTCTTCATGGTCTGCTGTTTTGCCCATTCTTTGGCTCCCCATTTTTATTTTTTTCTGGGGAGATGTTAGGTATTATAGCTGCCTATAATATTTGGTATCCTCTAGGGAAAACATGAAATGTGAAAGTAATTCAACTTATTTTGTATTTTGAGGTTTTAGGGTTAATTTGTTGTGTCAATGTAATTACTTTTTGGGGGAACCCCAACTACTACTGTGTTGGTATCAGATTGCTATAATACTTTGTGTTCCATAGCTTGCTAATTGACAAATGCAAAATTGTAAACCAGTATTAACTATTGTCTGCTAACTGGGTTGGGGAATGTGCTGTTCCAACTGAATCATCGTTGGGGTCCTACAACTGGTTACATTTGGGAGAAATTACCTAGCATGGTAGGGGTAAAATGTTAAAACACAAAAACCAGTACTCATTTGCAACGTTAGCTATTTTTATATTTTAAAAGAGAACAAAAACAGCACACACAACGATTATGTGTTCGTATTCAAATCTCCCTGCAGTCTGTCTCAGCTGCGTGTACACGTGAAGTGAAAGAAAGCAAGTAGGGATGCGTTAGGAAGAGACCCGCAGGGCGGGGGGATGCAAAGATTCGATGGAATGAGAGAGGCTGTTCAATTTCCATGCATAACTTGTAGAGCTTGGTGCGGTTAATGGCTGGATGAGTTCACAGTCCCTTTCTGTTTTTTGGGTTTTTTTTTTTATCCCCCCTTGAGGCCATAGATTTAAAAAGTTGGTATGACTCATTCTGGTTGCTCTTGGTTTACTTCAGTTGCCCTGTTAAACAAGAATGCCTGTATTTTGTCTTCTAGTGATGAAATTGGTTTGATACCTTGTCCAGAAGCCCGGTACAATCGAAGCCCCATAGTCCTAGTGGAAAACAAACTTGGTGTGGAAAGCTGGTGCATAAAGTTTCTCTTGCCCTATGTTCATAATAAACTGCTGCTCTACAGACAAAGGAAACTATGGCTGGACAAAGATGGTAAGTTTCTTATAAATTCTGAAATATATTTTCCCAAATTTAACTTTTACGCTTTAACATGTTAAATATCATAATACTGTACATGTACTGCCATTATAACTTAACATGTGAAGCCTAAAAACAATCAATTTGTGCTTTTAGTGGTAAGAAAAATATGATAGAAAATGAAGTCTGGGTGGTTGCTCCTCCAAAATTTGGATCTAGGGTTGATTTTGGGTGGATTAAGTAAAAATACCAATACCTGCTTTTGTGTATTTTTCAGGGTTAAAAAAAAGGTTGCATGATTTAAAAAAAAAAAGTTAGTTAAACAAGTTTAAAAATAAATCAGTCAAACTCGTGTGTGTGTGTGTGTGTGTGTGTGTGTGTGTGTGTGTGTGTGTATATATATATACACTCATAGTACTAAATTCTCATATTACTCTTTCATATTACTGAATTACAAATGGTACGTTGAAATTTCATTCTGTTTGATATTTTATTTTAAAACACTGAAACTCAGAATAAATTATTGTAAGGTGACATTGGTTTTATGTTGGGAAATATTTAAGAAATAAAATATCTTGCTTGCATAAGTATTCAACCCCCACACATTAATATTTAGTAGCGCCACCTTTCGCTACAATAACAGCTTTAAGTCTTTTGGGGTAAGTATGTACCAGCTTTGCACACAGTGTCGGAGTGATTTTGGCCCATTCTTCTTGGCAGATTTGCTCCAGGTTGTTCAGGTTGGTTGGATGACGCTTGTGGACCGCAATTTTAAAATAGTGCCACAGATTCTCAATGGGATTGAGATCAGGACTTTGACTGGGCCACTGTAGGACATTCACCTTTTTGTTCTTGAGCAACACAAATGTTGCTTTGACCTTGTGCTTGGGATCATTGTCCTGCTGAAAGGTGAATTTCCTCCCAAGCTTCAGTTTTTTAGCGGACTGAAGCAGATTCTCTTGCAGTATTTTCCTGTATCTTGCTCCATCCATTCTTCCTTCAATTGTAACAAGATGCCCAGTCCCTGCTGATGAGAAGCATCCCCACAGCATGATGCTGCCACCACCATGCTTCACTTCAGGATGGTGTGTCTTGAGGCATGGGCAGTGTTAGATTTGCGCCACACATGGCGCTTTGAGTTTTGACCAAAAAGCTCCATCTTGGTCCCAACAGTCATCAAACTATCTATATAAATAAGCAGTTTATATACACTGAAGACATGAAAGGAGTTAGAATGTGTATTGCACCGTTGTTTTTTAAGAGTATTGACATTGTAAGCCCGTTCTGCCACAATTCAATTTAATTCTGTCTAATCTTGTCTTTTCTGCATTACTTGACAACTGTAAATTCATATTAATATTATAATTATTGTCGGGCACAAATTGTTGTGCTCCATGTTTTACCTGAACATTAGGTCAATCCTAGAACACTTTGCTGCCGCTTTAGACAGCTCTTCGTCCTTCTTTCTTTTTAAACGTTTTTGAGTTAGTATGGTGCTCACAAACAGTAAAATCATAGTGGTACTGCCAGTGAACACGTGTGATTGAAAATTCCTTGAAGCGTGGTAATAGTGAACTCAGTCTAACAGCGTCCCTCCCTCTGATTGCCCTTCATTAACCAATGATACAGTACGTCTTTCTCATGGTTTAGTGCTGGGAGGTGCACAGTAAAAAGAATGGAAACAATACATGATAATGAGTGCTTTTCTTGCAGGATGAGATTAGACAGAGAAAGGGCCAGCTGATGCTGAGCAAGTTTGTGAATGGGTTGTAGATAAGATGTGCTGGTGCTGACAGACACCGGCAGCAGTGACGGGCGGTGGCATTGCAGCAAGCAGCTTCAGCACTGTGGCAATTGCCGCAGGTTCCATTGGTTATTTCGTGCCCTGCTATTATCAATGTATGGTCAAAATATTATATATTTGATCAATTATATTTAATTATTTTCTTGTGGGACACCTGGACTACATTTTTACCCTTAACTGTGCTTGTGAAGCCAGTTACACATCTGAAATGTCCCTAAATGGACAAGACAGGTGGGCAGTTTTCTAAGCAAATATACACTATTGAGCAGGAGTGTTTTAATAGCTTAGGATGGGGGGAATGATTTCCATTACATGAGAGTAGATGTTAAAACTTCATGCTGATTTAAACTCGGTGCTTGCCAAGATAAGCACCAAGACGTAGCTTTACAGTAAACTAATGTGATCCATCTGCATCACCATCCGTTTGCGTTTCTTTCCATCTGATGATGTTGATCTCCTTCTGTCTGGTGTTGATGGCTGAAGTGTAATGCTGGCTCCAGGGATCAGCTTATTTTGCCTCCCCAGCACATCAGCACACACAACGGCTGCAATGCTTGCTTCGGGGATCAACCACAGTGCGGTCTCCCCAGCACATCAGCATGACAACCGTCTGGATTCAGCTAAATTGGGTACATCTCTATTGTCTTCAAGTTGGCACCTTCCGTCGAATAGCCCACGACACCTCAAGAGGGCTCGACAGTGATTCTGGCATCCCAGCTTACTTACCCTTACATCAGCGTTGCTTTCTTTCTATTGTGCTTTAGATCCCCAGCCAGAGTCTTTCCCTCTCAACCACAACCAGTTGCTGTTACTTTCTGCTGCTTCAGATAAGTTCTTCACTGTGCGACGCAACTCTTGGCCACTGAACCCGACCTCTCTAAGAAACCGGGTTGTAGAGTGTGCCACAAATCCTCGACAACCCACCTCCACTGGGTAAACCCGGACTCTCCATCCTTGCTTTTCCGCTTCAGCAGCTAGTTGAGCACACCAAAGTTTCTTCCTCTGACGTCTCATCAACAGCATCCAGCCATGACACTGTTAACTTGACCAGATGAACAAGGCGTGCTGGTCCAGACCACAAGACCATGTCTGGTTGAAGGTTAGTGGTGGCAGTCTCGGATAGAAAAATAAGCTGTTGATCAACATCTGCCAACATTTTCCAGTCTCTAGTAGCTTCCAGTTGTCCTGGGCGAGGCTTGGTTTTAACACCGTTTCTTGGTGGTTGCTCTCCTGGATGGAGGAATATTGTCTTGTGTGTAATGCTTTGAGTGAACTGGTGGCAACTTATTGGACAGGTTACACTTGTCTTCCAATGCTAAGGCCAAACATCGCAGCACCTGGTCATGGCGCCAAGTAAACTGTCCTTGGCTAAGACCTACCTTATTTCCTGTCAAAATGTGCCTTAATGTTGCAGGTGATGAACACAAAGGACATGAGGGATCCTCACTAACCCAGAGGTTTAGGTTCTGTGGTGATGTGAGAACATCATATGTTGATCCTGCTCTGTTCCATTGTCCATAGGTCTTGCCAGCCGATCTTGTGTTGTTCCACACATTCCCATCTCATCCATTCTCCCTGCTTGGCCTGGGAAACGGCCTTTATACACCTCATCTTCCTGCTTTTGCACCTCGTTGACAACCAACTTCCTCCGTTGAGCTTGGGTTGCCTTGTGCCATGTAGGGAGAGCTGAACTGAGACCAAGCCCCTATCTTCCATGCTGAACTTGCCCCATAATATCTCCGATTCGAAGGGCAACCTTGTCTTCCATAGCTTTCTTTGCCGCCCACTTTCTTCCAGTTTTCAACACAGGTGCTGCCTCCCTTACGCATTTGTCACATGCATCTACTAATATAATTTCCAGTCAGACCTTGGTGCACTTAAACTCCTCGGTTAGAGCAGAGACTGGTAGCTGCAGTATTTCTTTACCATAAAGTCCCACTCTGCTGAGGCTGCATGGAACTCCCATCCATTTTGTATGAACTGATTTAAAGCTTCCAGCTTCTCAACTGTTGTCAAGGAAACTTTGTATACAGTCAGTGGCCACAGCAGTCTTGGCAGTAGACCAAACTGAAAGAATCAGAGTTTCAGTTTGCTTGGTAAAACACTGCTGTCTATGCTTTTCAACCCTTCCACTGCTTGTTGTCTAACTTCTCCCACACAAACTATGTCCTTTAGATCCCCATCGTACCATCTCCCTAGACTTTTCACTGGCTTCTCGGACACTGTTGGTATTGCCTCACCATTAATGTAGAACCTTTTATCTGCTACTTTACCATTGGTTATAGAGATGCTCCTTGATTTAGTGGGCTTGAATTGCATTTATGCAAATTCGATGTTATTGGTTACTTTGCCCAATAACCAATTAGTGCAGGCTACTGTTGTCATGTCATCCATATCTGCTTGAATCGGTGGTAGTCGCATTCCAGAAGCCAAGCGCTCTCCTCCCACTACCCTTTTGATGCCCTAATAATTACTTCCATTGCCATGGTAAAAGCCAGTGGAGAACTGGTGCATCCTGCCATTATTCCAACTTCTAGGCATTGCCATGTAGTGCTGAATTCTAAAGTTGAAAAACTAAATTGCAAATCTCCAAAGTAGGCTTTCACTAAATTTGTTATTGTCATCGGTATGGTGAAAAAAATCAAATGCCGCCAAAAGACATTTATGTGGCACTGAACCATATGCATTAGCCAAATCCAGGAATGTCACATGGAGCTCCTTCATCGCTTTTTTAGCTGATTGAATTTGTTGCCAGATTACGCTTACAGTGCGAATAGGTCTACACCCCTTTGAACTTTTTTCACATTTTGTTGTGTCAGTGCTTCAGTGTTTCATGCATTTAAATGCAGATATGTTTCCACTTATCTACACACCATACTCCACACTGTTAAGGGGAAAACAGTTATATCTTAAAAATACAAAACTGAAAGATTATAATTGGGTAAGTCTCCACCCCCCTGAGTTAATACTTGGTGGAAGCGCTTTTGGCAGCAATTACAGCTGTGAGTCTGTTGGGATAGGTCTCTACCAACTTTGCACACCTAGATTTGGCAGTATTTGACCATTCTTCTCTACAACATTTTTCCTTTGTGTTCCTTAGCCACTCCAGTGTAGCTTTGCTGTGTGCTTTGGGTCATTGTCATACTGAAAGGTGAACTTCCATCCCAGTTTCAGCTTTCTTGCAGAGGGCAGCAGTTTTTCCTCAAGGACTTCTCTGTACTTTGCTCCATTCATTTTCCCTTCTGTCCTGACAAGGGCCCCAGTCCCTGCCGATGAGAAACAAAAAAATTGAAACAACTGGGTAAATGAGGGACAGCAAGTATATTGAAAGCAAGGGCTTTCACATAGGTGTGGCTCATGCGTTAATTAAGCAAATTACATCTCAGCATGCTTAGCGTCATGTATAAAAATGCTGGCCAGGCCTGGTTGCCTGTAATTATGGCTAGCATGGCTGCAAGAGGAGACCTCAGTGACTTTGAAAGAGGGGTGATTGTTGGGGCGCGTTTGGCTTCAGTAACCAAGACACACACACACACATTCTATATATATATATATATATATATATATATATATATATATATATATATATATATATATATATATATATATATATATATATATATTGTAGGTACCAGGGAGGGGGTTAAAATCCTTCCCTGCTAAAAACCTTGTGAGAATGCACATTTGGGTGTTATGGGGTTTAATTGTAATTGTTTTAATGATTTAGTTAATCCTCGGCACCTGATCGTAATTATAAATTAGAGACAGGTGCAGGGTATTTAAAAGAGGCAGCCAGACTGATCGGGGCTGCTGAGTGAAGAGCCCGACTGCGTGTGTGTCCAGTCGTATTGAAGAGAGTGCTGAGAGAAGCCCGTTTTGGTGTTTGTCAGGTAAACGGCTTAGCCGTCCTGTGGTTTAGTGAGGAACCAGTCTATGTTTAGTCAGAGCTCCAAGAGGGAGCTAGGCGTTTGTTTTGTTTTCATTTCTGTGTTTATTAAAAAGTGCGCGTCAGCGCCGTAAAAGATCAATTTTTGTGTCCTGGGTCTATCTTAAAGGGGCAACGAACTCCGTGAGTGCGAGGATCGTTTACAATATATATATATATATATGTATATATGTATATATGTATATATGTAATTCAATTATTTTAATAGAAAAGGGTTAGGATGTATTTGTACCGATTTTAGTGTTTGTGTTGTATGGGTGGCAGGTGTCTGTTTCTATGAAATTTCCCCAGATTTAACTAGTCATGTGTTTCCATCACTTACAGAAGTATTACACTGTCACTCTATTTCTCTCTTCCAGCACTGATAGATATCACTTGTACGCTACTGCTGCTGAATCCAGACTTCACCACTGCCTGGAATGTCAGGTACGGCACACTGAGCACATGACAGGGCTGAGCTTGTTTCACTGCACCCGCTTCTCTATCAGCTCGGTCCACATTCATTGAAGATTTTGAGCTTTCTCCCCCCGTCGCAGGTTGAAAGAATAATGAATTAAACTTTGCTAATTAGAATAATATTGTACTTTTTTTTAGTATGATTTATCACAGATAAACTTTATTTTTTGGATGGAAGTATACAAATTATTACAAAATATTACAGTACAAAGTGTCACATTACAAAATATCACATTGTAAAGTATCACAGTTCAGAATATCACATTACACATAGGAGCAGCTGTACAATACTAGCAAAAGTACAATAACATCCACAGCAAAAGATCAAATTAAAATAAGAGCAAAAAAAGAGAATACAGTAACTAATGACATGTAAGAGGGGGTTTGACTAAGAGCAGTTAACTTATAGTAAAATTATTTGCTTATATGACTAAAGTCCAGTGTGAGCACATAGTAAGTGTGATGACAGAATGAGTGTGATTTCAAGTAAGAGCAATTGCAAAAAATGTGAATACAGACACCTATAAGAGTAAAGTGAAATGCATGACACAGGCAGAACTTATAATTAAGAGCAGGAGTAGAATACGGCAAGGTATGGAGCAGTTCAGTGCAAGTACAAGCTGATGCAAGTACTGGTACAATTGGGTGCCATATAGTCCAGTATTGTCGAATTGTGAGGTTTACAGGTGCTGTCTAAACAGGTAATGATGGTGATATAGTCATCTAATGATATACTATATTATCTCAATGGGGAAAAAAAAAATAAACACTGTACAGATTGAAAGTGTTTTACAGTGGAGAACATTTCATTTCATGCAGTGGCACTCATTGAAGCCCAAGTGTGTAGTTATTAAAACATGCACCGCAGACATGTGGTAGGTTCTTGCATGTATGGATACCAGTAGAATAGTAGTGGTAACATAATACCTGGTTTGTAGACACTTGTCAGCGAGTTTGTCAATGTTGTCATAATTACTGCACAGTACTGGTGTTGCAGAGACTTTAGAGACTGACCTGTTTTACTGCATGCTGTGAGAATAAGACATAGTGCCACTATGCTTTGAGGAATGCATTAAATAAGGAGAGATTTATTCCAAAGTGCAAAATGTTAAGGTATACTGTAGCTAAAGGGGTTGTTTTGATCAACATATATGCCACCAGAGTAAAACTTGGAATTTACAGCACCAGGGAATTTTAAAGATTAGTTAACCAATAAATTGAATGTAACTGCACACATGATCAAAAGTATGTAAGTAGAAGGTTTAAAACTACTTTAAAAGATCTTAAAATGTACTGATTTCTGATGTTGAATACACAACTTGTTGGATCTAATTTCAGTCTCTTTTTGTTTTATATGTTTTAACATTTAGGAAAGAGCTGATTCAGAGTGGTGCGTTAAGTCCAGAGAAAGATTTGTATTTGGGGAAACTTGCTCTAACCAAATTTCCCAAAAGCCCAGAAACGTGGATTCACAGGTTTGTAACATTTTTTTTATAAATATTGTAAATGAGCCTTGCAGCTCGGGTTCATTTCATCCTTTTAAAGTACCGACCCAGACACAGAGATGGAGTATTTTGAAAGCGCTTACGTGCTAAGTTTAATAAAGCAAAATAAACAAAACAGAAAATAAAAACCTAGCTCTGTACGACAGACAGGAACATGCACGAATAAGCCGGACAACTAAGCTGTTTACCGGTCTGAACAAAATATTACAAAAACAGTTTCACACAAAACACTCAAAAAGCCTTTCACTGCCTTTTCTGTTACAACTGTACACACGCACACAGACGGGCTTCTACACACACTTCGGCAGCCCTGCACAAACTCCTTGCTTTTTAAACCCTGCACCTGGCAACTAATTTACAATAGTTGCCAGGTGCGGGTGTTTTTGGCAGGGAGGATTTTAACTTCCTCTCTCCCTGCCTGGTTACAGTATACTTCTCTTTTTTTTTCACTGTTTGTTCTTTTAGACTAGTTTGGTTTAAGCGCATATCAAGCTTACACTGATTGACTATAGTCACAGCTTTACTGCATCCCATTGTTTGCAACCTTTGAATCTGAAGAGTCATGACTCGGCATAGTTTGCAGTGTTAGTGTAAAATGGTACCTTTCACTTTGACCTAAGATGCTAGTATTGGTCATTTTGAACTTTTAGTTTATGGGTGATAAAGACTCAACACTGAGATATTGGTTTAATAATCTGTACCAACTTTATTCTGTGTCAAAACCTCATGCAAACTATTTGAGGTAGTGAGTTCATATTTTCAGGGTTAGATAAACCCTGCGTTCTAAGTGTTGCTGACCATGACATTGATCTCTGCCTCAATATGGCTACCATATTGAGGTCATGTGACTTTTACAATTTCTGCTGTATAGAGACAGTACACTTTGATTAATTGTCTTAGTGTTTGGTACACAGCTGTATTTTTTTTTTTTAGTTCCATTAATGGTGTTGTCCAGTAAAAGTTACCCCTTCATCACTGACACATGTTTAAATGAGTCAGACCACATTATTTGGCATACAGTAGTTGAATTCTAATATTCTCTCAATAAAATCCCATTTCAAGTGGTGTGCAGTAACTTTGCTGTTTTAGTGCTACATTGTTGTAATCTCTGATCATGTTAATGATACAGACCACTCGTATTCTATGATTCTCTCAATACATTTCCATTACAGGCTGTGTCCAGAAGAAATTACCTTTTTAACTGCTACATTGTTTTTTAAGCTCAATTAAATATCGATGATGCAGATCTTTTTTTTTATTTTATTTTTTTTATTTAGTAGTCACCAATTGATTTTTACCCCATTTTTAAAAAAAATCGAAATAGCCAATTGTATTGTTTTAGGCTCAGCTCGCCGCTACCACCCCTGTGCTGACTTGGGAGCAACGAAGACAAACATACGCTGTTCTCCGAAACGTGTGCTGTCGGGCGACCGTTTTTTTTTCACTCTGCAGACCTGCCATGCAGTCATCTCAGAGCTACAGTGAGATGACTGCATGGCAGTGAGCATGGCGGTGAGCCCAGGACATCCTGGCAGACCTAAGCCCTTCCCACCCGGGCAACGGTCGGCCTATTTTGCGCCACCCCTTGGGAGCGCTCCTCCATGGTCGGCAGTGGAATAGCCTGAACCTGAACTGGCTATAGGGCCCATCCTCCGCTCCATGCGGAGCGCCTTTACCGGATGCGCCACTCGGGAGCCCCGATGCAGAGCTTTTTCACGTTTTGCTTCCATTTTGCTTCATATTTACAAACAATATACTTCATTATTATAGTGATGGGGGGAAAAACATTCATGCATCTGTCACAGGTGTACAGAATCAAGACCTAATGTATGCTGATTTGTGACATGTTAGGAAGAGAATGAGCACATTCATACTTTGGCCTAATGACTGCTTCTACTGCCATTGCTAGGAAATGTGATGTGATGTCACTTCTGTTCATTTTAATTGTATTCTGCAAGCAGTAACATAATTGCAGCTACACAGTGCCAGTTGCTGATAAAAGCTCAGTAAATTAAAGGCCAAGTTGTGTGCTTCTATTTAAACGTGTAAAGGACTTTAAATGTATACAGCGACAATATAAAATTAAAGGTAAACAGTGTAAAATAATATTCCACATATGTTTTCTTTCTTTCATTTAGAATACCAAAACATAAAAACAACAGTTTAAGTGGTAATATCAGTGCTGCAGTATGTACAGCCTAGAACAATGAGTTAATTTAATGGTTCTCAAATCAGAAAAACTAAATGAACACATTGAGATTGTTGACAGTACTTGTAATGCAGCATCACTTTGTCAACAGTCTAGATTGCATTTAACATCTTATAAATAAGTATGTTATTGGTGATGCTATGGTAAACAAGTATATGTGAACTATATAATATATTCTGTCCCACACAATTTTTTTAAACCATGATTGCTGCTGTTCTGTACACAGTATTGTCCAAACAAAGCAAATGGCGGTGCAATAAAAATGAAAATGTTTGCCTCTCTTTCTCCTGTTGCTTTTATGACTTTTAAAACTGGTGGGAACGTCTCTTCGTAGGCGCTGGGTCTTGCAGAGTTTAATCCAGGGATGCTGCTCCAGTAAGGCATGTAAGGAGAGTGGAGCCGTGGACGTGGCCGCAGCACAGACAGAAAGACTGCAGCAAATACTACAGGAGGAGATGAAGGCCTGCTCTGAAGCTGCAGGGAGATACCCAAGCAACTACAATGCCTGGTCACATCGTATTTGGGTGATACAGAATTTTGCAAAAGACAACAAAAAGGTATCATTTGTAACAAATTTTATAGTTACCATGTGCTGCAAAATAGTAGCTGTTCTACTTGTGGCTTGGTTTCCTGATTTTACATTCCCTGCTTTCAAACAAATTTTTATCATTGAATTTATTCAGCATTTTTTTTAGTATTCCTTATTTGGTTTTAATTGTTCATTCAAGGAAGTATAAAATGTATTTTGCAAATAAAGTATTATTATTATTATTATTATTATTATTATTATTATATTATTATTATTACTTCCTGGTCATTTAGCAGACACATTTAATCAAAGCAACTTACAGAGACTTGGGAGGGGATGGCGGGGGGATGATGGTGAATTGCTGCTGCAGAGTCACTTGCAGTAAGACCTCGGTTTTACACCTTGTCCGAAGGACAGTTATTATATTAAATGTATTACCACACTCAAAATGGCAGATTTATTTTTTTAATTTTATTTATTTTTACAGCAAAAAGTGTTATTGCTACTACTGTTTGTTATTTACTCCCTATATGACCAAAGCTTGGGGGTTAATTTGATCAACCCAAACCCCATGTGAAAGTCAGAGCTGGGTTTTTAGAGCATTGTAAAGAATCCACCTTGATTGCATAAACCACTCTGTAGTGTTTTAAGTGTTAATCCCAGGACAGCCATGGATAGATAATTGATGCAGTCCTGGATGATTGCCCATCCCTATAGTTTAGCATTTTCTCCCTGTTAATATGCCAGGGGGAAGGGAGTTTCTTTTGAAGCAAATTATTTTCTGTCAGTTGGCCCTGATACGCATGACGTTTGAGACTTCCTCATGAAATGCCTGTAATTTGTGCAGATATAAAAGCGCCTGCTTACAGAGAGCCTACTTTCAGCCCTCTGTCTTGCCTGTTGTGACTGTAACTGACTTGCAACAAGGATTATATTCCAGTCAGCTTCCATGCAAGCCCCACTCACTCTGATAAAACATTAACATACTTCACCAATTCAGTTTGGTACAGTATATTAGGCTTATTTTTCCTGATCAATACTTTATTTTATTTATAGTAACTTGTATTTATTGCCAATGGACTACTTAGTCTTTTTTAAAATCCATAGACACATGCTATATTTTAGAAGTGTAATGATAATATATTAATGTAAAGCAAAGTGTGTGTATGTAGTCATTAGGGCATGGTGGGTTTCCAGCTGCCAGCATTTTTATTATTCAGTTAGAGTAAAGATAGCATGATTCTCAGTGGGGAATTTTAGCTAATGTCACACATCAAAGATTTGTAATTGTCATAGTGTACAGCACAGCTCTCCTGTTTTTGTATCATACATTCTCTAGGGAGGACAACACACATTTTCCTGCTTTAATGTAGATCTGGAGTTAAGTACATCAGTGCCTCTGGGAAGACATTATGATTTACGGTATTGGCATTGTTACTTTACAAAAGGGAAGCGAGCACCAGGGAGGGAAAATAGTGAAACGGATAGTCACAGGTTCAGAGACCAAAGTGCAGCTCTGGCCTTGAGTCTGCAGAATGCATTGCACACTACATACATATCCTGAACATTACATTACCTGGTTCACTGAATGCCAGACAACACAGACCAAGGCTAACAGTTGAACAACATTTTTCTTGCATGCCTAGAGAAGAAAGCATTGCATTCAGTCTGTCTGTGTTGACTGATTGCTGTCAATCATTTCATGAGTGAATTGAAAGCCCTTGAATTGCTTGGTATCAGCATGATGGTCTAATCTTGGAGCACAAAGGCTTGGAACATGTTTAAAGTCATGAACAGACCCAAAAATGTACGGCCTCATGTGAAACGTATTGTTATAAACTACTTTGCAGTACAATCAAATGTTTGTTTGTATAGTTTCATCCATGTTTCAAAATGTTATTCTACAATAGAGGGATGCTTCCAAAGTATGTTTAACTCGGCCCGCTTCATCCTGCTGTGGAGACTTCAGCCATTGCTCAGGGTATTGTGCACAATATTCATGAAGTGTTTTCCTCATGCGCCCCATTTTCAAATCAAACTAGTAACCGTCACCGTATATACCTATCGCAAAAGCTCATCTACACCTTAACCCACAAATTTCAAAGTAGACACTTTGAATGACGGGCGCTGTAGCTGGCAAATTAAAGTGCATAGTCGGTGCAGCTCTTGATGATTGACAGTCATTGAAACAAATGAGAGCATTCTAGAGCTGCTTCAGTCTACGAGCTCTGTCAGAATAGGATGAAATGACTGAAGGTGAAACTACAGCAGCCTACTAAGGGACCACTGAGGTAACTGACAGCGACTCCTAGCTATTCAGAGCGGAACGGAGACCGGACAGACGGAGAGTATAAAAATTACACACCCTAGAGATGATTTCTTAAATATTTTTAGTAAGAAAATAAATAGCCAGTGGTTTTACCGACGTTTATCCCATGTATTTGTTGAACTCCTATATTTTGGGAATTCAACAGTTTAACGAGCTTTACAACTGTAAAAAAAAAAACGCATAGCTGACAGGGACTTTAGTTTTGACCCAAACAAGCAGCAGTATGACATTCTGAAAAATGTGCTAAATTGTGTAATACAGTGTACAGGTAAAGTGAAAATTAGTTCTGTGTACAACTGTCGTGAGCAGAGCAGTGGCTTGGTACAGGAAATCTTCTGACTCTCATTTCAGGTTTATCTTGATGAGTTATCTTCTATGAAGTACTGGGTGTCCATGCACGTTTCAGATCACAGTGGCTTCCATTACCGACAGTTTCTCCTCAAATCTCTTGTTGAAGACCCTGGCTGTGTGCTGGACAAAACTGCCTCGGTACTGCAGGCCACTATTAATGAACGTTGTGTTAGTCTTCCAAAAGAAGAGGCCTCAGCTGAGATCCAGAGGACAGTGGTGCCAGACCTGTTTGACGAAGAGCTGGAGCTTTGCACTGACCTTATTGAGTCGTACCCTGGCCATGAAACACTTTGGTGTCACAGGTAAGCAAGTGTCTGGATATCAGATTCATTTGTAGTGGTTGAAAGAGGTAACAAAGATAATATTTATCTTTCTAAAAAGGACCATGGTACTTAATCAGAAGACACTTAGCCATTTCTACTTGAAGCAATCTTAAAATAAATAAGTAAAATAAATTAAGCACTCAATAACAAGTTAACTCCAGATCATCCTGTTGAATAGAATGTGTTATTTTTAATTACAAATACAATGGTGTGTTTTTTTTTTTTTATTTTTGTTTAAGGCGGTATGTTTTCTTCCTCTGGCATCACTGGAATAATAAGCAAGGATCACCGTTAAACAGCAGTGATCGTCCTTTAGACAACTCATCGAGTGCTACCACAGGAGGCAAGTCGGCACAGGCCATGGACGTGGATGGCATTGTGGACCCCAACAAGCAGGTCTATGCCCAGGAGACCAAGCGGCTGAAACGGGGCCCTCTGCAGGGCTGCCAAGGCCTGCCAACAGAGCACAGGTTCATTACTAAAACCCTGACAGACTGCAGGAGTACAGAACAGGCCAGGTTTGCCGCTGCATACCAGAAATGGCTTGACTCTGTTCTAGGTCAATAATGGTGAACTTGTGGGGAGAATATTAATATATAACGCAAGATTCCTCTTCAGAGTGAAAATCAATGCCAGGTTTTTCTAAAAGCAGACAATTCTGTAGCAGTGTGCAGTCTCTGGATTAAGTTCAGTGCGCACCAGTACCTCAGGTTTCTCAATTCTTGACAAACATTTCGCCACTTCTACTGAACTGTCTGTATTTTATCAAATCAGCCTAGCTCATTTTCCTCTGTTTTCTATTTTCTTTTTTAATGTATTCTTTTTTCTTTATTTATATATAAAGTCTTCCAGTAACAAACACCTCTCCTTAATTAAGCAACCTTGTAAGAGAAGCTTATATGTTTTGTAAATCTTCACTGCTGCTTTTTTAACAGCTTCTGTACCTCAAATCTTTGAGATACAGACTTTAGATATTTCGGTGTTTTGGAAATTTCAAATGCAAACAAATGCCCTTCACTTTGACCCTTTTGGTTTCCAAGCATTGCTTTCTGCCCAAAGTAGTTGCCATGTTAAGGTTGTGCTACTTTAGTTGTGTGCAAGATAGAGAGACAGGCATTCATATGTTGTCTTCATATTTGAAACAAACCTGTATTAAATGAGTCACTCAATCAAGTTCTGTTTAGATTGTAAAAGTAACCTTTTCACTGGCACATTTTTTTACCTTGTGCCCATATATCAATGATGGAAAAGCACATGCTTTGAGGTAGTGGTACATGGCTTCATTCTGTTTATTATAGAGGCATGGTCCAATGAAAATGAACCATTTCGTGGCTGTGTTTGTTTATCAACCATATCTCAGAAAGCTCCTGAGACATCTGTTTCTATATACTTAAATAGACAACATGTGCCAGTGATCTGGAAATTAACCACTGACCTAATATGTCTGTCACACTTCGTTTTGTAACTTTTTTAGCTGATAATCGGTACATGCTTTTAAATATTTTTCACAGCTCTATTCTGTAATTTTCTCCATCAGGGTTAATCATGGAGATTACTGCCTTTTTCATTTTTGGCCTAATTTTAAAACAAATGCACACTTTACAGTTCCAACAGGAATACAAAAAAAAAAAAGTTACACTTGTTTCTTGCTAGTTCTATACTGTTACAATTGTTTTTATAAGCAGCATCTAGCAGAAACTGTGGTTCAGCACTTTTCTTGTCAGTCAGTCGTTGTTTTGCTCCAACTCAACTAGACCTTATCTAATGATATCTTGATTACTAGATCTTGTCACTTGGTTTTATATGTTAGTAGTTGTCAGAATATAATTTGTTTTGCATGAGAAACTTGAGATTTAATGATGAGTTTATTTTAACTCTTTCAACACTGCAGATATGTAAAACAACATAATATACCAATATGTGTATCTGTTCCCATTTTATTTTTTGCAGTGCAAAACTATTTAATGTTTTCCTACTGGCAGACTTAATTTAATCAGGTTGATGGAGTAGGGATGTACATTTCCATATCTTTTAATAATCGGATACTCCTAATTTTCTAAACGATTACACTGTTATAGTGTGTGTGTATACACCGTGACTTTAGAAAGTCTACACCCCCTTGAACTTTTTTCACATTTTGTTGTGTCAGTGCCTCAGAGTTTCATGCATTTAAATGAGGATTTTTTTTCCACTTATCTACACACCATACTGCACACTGTTAAGGGGAAAAAAAGTTTTTATTGAGATTATATATTAACAATACAAAACTGAGAGATCATAATTGGATAAGTCTCCACCTCCCTGAGTTAATACTTGGTGGGAGCACCTTTGGGAGCAGCTCTGAGTGTTGGGATAGGTCTCTACCAACTTTGCACACCTAGACTTGGCAATATTTGACCATTCTTCTTTATAAAACTGTTCAAGCTCTGTCAGGTTCCTTGGGGAGCATTGATGGACAGCAATCTTCAAGTCATGCCACATATTTTCGATTGGATTTAGGTTGAGGTTCTGACTGGGCCACTCGAGGACGTTTACCTTTTTTTTTTTTTTTGCATACTTCAAACGGTATTCAAGGTGGGCTTTCTTGAGTAATGGCTTCCTTCTTGCCACCCTACCATACAGGCCAGATTTGTGGAGTGCTTGGGATATTATTGTCACATTCACACTTTGACCAGTCTTGGCCATAAAAGCCTGTAGCTCTTGCAAAGTTGCCTTTGGCCTCTTGTTAGCCTCTCTGATCAGTCTAATTGCTCGGTCATTCAGTTTGGCAGGACGGCCTGATCTAGGCAGGGTCTTGGTTGTGCCATACACCTTCCACTACTTAATTGTCTTGACAGTGCTCCAAGGGATATTCAAGGCCTTTTGATATTTTTTATACCCATCCCCTGATCTATACCTTTCTAACAACTTTGTCCCGAAGTTCTTTTGAAAGCGCCTTGGTGCTCATGGTTCAGTCTTTGCTTTGAAATGCACTACCTAGCAGAGGGAATTTACGGGAACTGCTGACTGTATCCTGAAATCATGTGAATCACTACAATTTAACACAGATGGAGGCCATTTAACTTGGTTTGTGATTTTGAAGGCGATTGGTTACACCTGAGCTAATTTAGGATTGCTATTACAAGGGGGGTGGGCACTTATCCAACCAAGCTATTTCAGTTTTTATTTTTAATTAATTTTCTACAAATTTCTAGAATATTTTTTCACTTGGAAGTTGTGCGGTAGGATGTGTAGATAAATGAAAAACAAAATGATTATAATGCATTTTAATTCTAGGCTATAAGGCAACAAAAGGTGAAAATATTGAAAGGGGGTGTAGACTCTATAGGCACTGTATGTATGTGTGTGCGTGTATACACACACACACACATCGTGCAACTGGTTAAAACTAATGCTACATAAAATAAAAATTGAACTAATATGTTAAAAAAAAAAAAAAAAAAAAAAAAAAAATCGTAGTTCTATTTGACCTTGCTTCGGTAAGTAGCTCTTCATATTAACAGGAAGTATAATACAAGTACAGTATGCATAAAGCCCAAGTTGTGCATCATTCCCAAACAGCACTAAGTGCAACATAATAAAATACAGATCATAATGAATCAATGTTAAGTCTTCATTGGACAACCATAAAATATAAATAAGTGTTTACATTAAGTAACAGCATATTAAATATGGTACATACAGTTGTCTAGCTCTTTTTCAGTCTTCTTTTGGGGGAAAAAAGTAGCTACACTGTGCTGTGAATGGGCTGCATTAAAATGTATATAATTTATTAACACAGTACCAGCATCGTATGACGCCTTTCCAGGAGATGGGGATAAAATATAGTGTAGGTGGAGGTAATTATTCAGCATTACTTTATTTGAATTTTATTTGACATAGATAGCATTTTAATCTTTATAAAGAGGAACATTACCTTCTAATTGTTCAGTGTGCCGGATCATCACTACATTATAGACATAGCTTTTGAAAAAAGTTAATTAAACCTTATTTAATATTCCATGAAACAACATATGTAAGTGTTTTCAGTAGCCAATAAACAATTTGGGTGACATTTTACAAACATTCTGCAAACAATCTTTCAAAATAGTAACTCTGTGATCATTATTTTGAAATCATTCTTGTAATCCATTTTTATGGAGGATAAACAGCTGAACTAACTTAGTTTGGCATTTTGAAATCAAAGGAGTAGAGCTAGCTTAGCCCAGTTTGTGGATACTTTTACAGTTTGTATTTATCATTGAATGGCTTTTCATTTGTGATGGGGAATTGCGTACTCAAGTCTTAAGTCCTTTTCTTAACTGTTACATTCACACTGTAGTTCATCTCCACATTCTTAATGTTTGTGTGTGCATGTTTTTTTGTTTTTGTTTGTGTTTTTTAGTATTAAACATATAACAGCAGTATTTACTCAAATTGGGTTGTCCATTTAATATGTTTACATATTATACACACGGATACAAAAATTAGATTGTTATTGCATTACTAAAAGATATATATAAATTTGACTTCATGCCACATTTTAATCAATTATACTGTACAAAAGAGTTTTCCACAATTTTCAAATCTGAATTCCCTTTTACCATTATTTTACTGAAATATATTTTTATTTTCTAGCTCTGTGCCGGTGTTAAATTGTATTTTCTTTTAATTAGGTTTTTGTTTAGCGCAGTTCCTATATGTTTACCCAATGCTGCAGTTGCAGCAAAGATCTTGAAAGTAAGTCACTTCTAAATTTTGTGCATGACCCAAATTTGAAATGTGGTCAAACTTGTAGTTAATACCACTTAAAGAGTAAATGAGTAAATACCACTAAAGAGACCCCTATGATGACTCCCCATTTAAATTCACCTGGATATAAAGATTACATTTTTTCCTTGAGTGATCGTTCTAAGCAGGCTTGACTGTATATGAACAAATACATGGATCTGTGTTCAAAGTAGTCACAATTACTGTTCTGTATAGTGAATGTTTGAAATATTAGACCTTCAATACCTCAGGTCTATTTACAAAAGTTAACTAGGTATCCGCAGATGGGTGAACAGTTTTAATTCAGTATGCCTAAAATATTGTTTAGAAATGTGTAAATGATGTACATATGAGTCCGGGTGTTGTAGATTAACTACAGCATTTTGTTACCTAGATCTTTTAATTTGTAGTGTATGTTAGCATAATATACAGTGATAGATTCACAGGGCTATTGCTTTTAGTGTCATTACAGAGTGCAGTCTTATGCATGCAATGCCTGTGACTGAAGAATGCTTGGAGCTAAAACTCAAGTTTTAAATAAGACAGCTCTTTCACTCATATAAAGATATTACAGGTCATCGTTTTCTCAAATCCTAAACATCTTGTAGAAATTATATTTGAATTGTATTATTTTATTTGTGACCCTCAACAGAGAATGTAGTTTCTCCTGGTTTTATTAGGAACATGACTTAAATATTCTTGTGGTTTACACTTCTCTAGAACCTCCTTCAAGCAGGTACTCTTGCAAACTAGGATTTAAGAGTTTGCGAGACAAACCTATAAACTGTTACTGAGTAATGAAATACTTTATTGGAGGGGTGACTCTGAAGGAGTGCTGTAGTAATACGTTTTTGTTAACGTTTTTCATAATGTCTACCATTCCCCACTGCAAAACATTGTGTGCAGTAGGCGAGAGTATTTTGAATAAATGAAATATGTAAACTGGTGTTTGTGGAGGCTAGGCTAACCCTTGATAATAGCATGTACAGTAGCTGTATATGACAAGTGAAACGTGTGTGAAGCTACGTCCTTATGTATTTAGTATAGTGACACTAGCAAAAGCAGGCATGATGTGACATAGTATAATACCTTGCTGTGACTCTGCATGCTGCTTATTATAATGGATTTTTGTCAAAGTTGGGTCATTTTAGGATCTGGGTGCTTCCCAAGCTTAGGAAATTAACCCATTATTGGAGTGGCATTATTATGGTAAGGGCTAATTCAGTGGAGTTTGACGTTGTACTTGTGTATGAGACGGTCAAAAACATATTCTTGCAAGTCTAGAAGTAGTGATAAGAATAATCTGCTGTCAATGGCTGAATAGGTCAATGAGTCTAAAGATAAAATAAGCTGATAATAATGGATGTTGATAAACTAGTGATTTTCTAAATTTATAGAAATGAGTGCAGGTAGTTTTAAGCACATGGTAAAATGGCAGACACCCGCAACACTGAGCTGGACAAATATGGTATTCTCAAAGGGTCCATATAAACGGACAGATCTTTTAGAAAAAAATGAGCAGTAAAAATGATTGTCATTAGCGGTCAAAGACAGCAGCTATTCAGTACTATCTGTGGAATTTTGTAGGGCCACTTGCAACTTGTCAAACTTGTATCATTGTCACATAAAAACTGTAATAAAAAGCATTCATGCATCAAAGTGAGAAGCACAAGGAGATAAATATCCTGCCAAGTAATTTTTACTGTATGAAATCAAAATCAATCTAGACACATTGCGAGGGGTGAAAAAAAAAACATGCCAGCAAGGTTTATGTTGCCATCCAAACGAAATGGGGGGAAGCTTGGCTTCATGTGCTGTATAGTCTTACAAGGCTTTGGCATGAAACACATGACAAAAAACAGATATGTATGCATTTAATTGAATAAGCATCTCAACACTAAAAACACTACTGTACACGTTGTAGACTTAAATGGATAAAGGTACCTTTTTTGAGGGTAGATTAATTGTATAGAAATACTAATACAGTTAATAAATATGTATGTAACTTATTGCATTTAAGATTGTATTGTTTTTGCTGTGCTGCATTTATCTTGAACAGACATTGCTTGAAGGACTATTGGTGGACACATTGAACGACTGGTAAGGTACTGCAAATGATATGTGTGAATCTAAAGAAATGGTGCCTCTGTATACATATAACTTTTTAATTGTATGCTCAATCTATCTTTGTGCAACTGTATGTTACACATAAAATGTATCATTAAGCTGTTGAAGTTGATTTTGCCAGATTTCACAAGGAGTGTTAAAATTAATTGCAGCATACAGGACCCTATTCACAAAGCGACTCATGAATTATAAGAAGTCTACTTTTATGAATTTAAATAAAGATATTAGCAAAAAACTGTTGTAGTCTGTTCAATACACCAACAACAACTTTTTTTTTTTTTTTTTTTTTTTTTTTTTTTAATGCAATAAAAAAATGCTGAAGAAGCCTACAGGCAAAACATGTTCGTGGACTGAGAACTGCACTTCTTCTTTTTTTTTTTTTTTTTTTTTTTTTTTTTTTTAAAAAAAAGGTTTTTAATTTGAAATAAAGGAAATTTCAAATTTGAGTGCTGACCTTTTTTGATTTCTTTGTAGTTTACGTTTTGGTCTACACACCGCAACAAACAACTTTGTTTACAAAGCGCTGGGTTACTTTGCTTTTTTTTTTTTTGAAATGAAATGAAATAACAAACATGAGTTTGTGAAGAGGACCCATTGTGTCCTGGAACAATAGGTAACCCTCATACACTAATATCGTATTTTACAATATGATGGAACCTTTCACGTTGTGTGAGTCAATATGTAACTTAATGTAATTTCTTGCTTAAATACTATCATGATACCCTGGGTATTTTAATGTTCCTTTGCACAGAATTTCATCTAAAATAGTAGCATGTAGGAACATCACGTACTTAACATTTGTAAGATACAAAAAGAAACAGATATATTATCAGTAATTTATTTGGTTAATAGTACAGCTTTCTAACTTCAAAATGAAGACCAACACCCCTCTTTGGTTTTCAGCTTTATTTCTAAAAAGCAGTTACAATTTAATGACTTTTTTTTTTTCTTTTTTAAGTAGGCTATGACGGTGATCGGTACCACAAACGTGTATACATTTTTTTCTTTTTTTACTTTTAGAAATCTTTAAACTCAATTTCATACCTGTTAAACTGTTGGTCCATGTTTCTTTTTTTTTGTCATTTTAGGTTAACATTACATGCCACAGGTATTAATAAAATATATATTTGGTTTAATTGTACTGCGAACAATGGTCAGCAAAACAGGGCACTTGGCATTTGATGTGATTAACTGGGTTCTTCTGAAATATTGTTCTGTCAACTGAATTGACAGTTTTATTAAACGAAGTACTGCTTTTCTCTATTGTAGATTACATTGCATTACTACAGTCCATTATGACAGTATGAATGGGTCAGAAATGAAATCATCTAGGCAGAATGTTTAATTTATGAAGGCTATTTTTTTCGTCAAGTTATGGTCAGTGTCCTTGTAATGTCATTTATTTATTGTTTGGAGCTGTTTTTTTTTTAAAGTTCAGATATAGCTACTCATCTCATAAATTAATGTTGTTTTTATTGTATAGAGCAATACATTTAAGACCTGTGTTCACCTTTACAGTTGTCAATTACCAGCTTTTTTATCAAGTGAAATAAAAGTTTTTCCTTGCAGAAATATCTCCTGCTTGTATTCTTCCATGCTTTCTTTTAAGAAATCTCTTTTTGAAGCATATACCAATGGAAATACATAAGTCTGTATAAATAATGTGCTACATTATTACAAGGACAAGCCAAGGGTCTTCTAAAAACTATTTTATATTTCAAGCATTTGTACAAAATACCTGGGTACTTCAGTAAATGTCAGTCATCGGCATACATACTGTTAAAGCAACACATACATTTTCAGAAACGTGCCCCAAAGCAATGGCTAGTGTAGATGATACCTCTGTACTGTGAGGCTGATAAGAAAGGGGGGTAATCTAATCTTTCATGTTCTAATGAATGGCAAATGCCATCAAGTGTCAGCTGTGTTTCGATCAAGCTACAGATACTTTGGGGGGCATACCCCCTCACCAAGCTTATTCAGTAGAGTACCTCAGGGTGAATGTTGTCATGGTAACCTACTAAAGACTTCTATTCAAACCTGTTAAAGTAAAATTCTAGTAGCAGTTAAATGTGACATCACATGAATCTTACAGATAATAAAAAAAAAAAAAACAATGAGGAAAACACTAATATTAAGATTTGAAAATAAAAAGGATCCAAAGCCTGCATTTTGAATAAACCAAGTGGTAAACTGAATGTGCAAAGTACAAAATACAAAAGGAACATTGAAAAAGCATTCTGTACACGGTGCAGATCACAAATATACTGGCTTGACAACAGCTGTTCTTGAATTACAATTGGCTGTCCTCTGGTCCTGTGCAAACACCATATTCACATGTCCTTACTGTAGAAGCCATATAATACGGATAACAATCCTGCACAGCTTAACCATTTCTGCGAGGTAGGAAAAAGGTTCAAATATGAAGCCTGATTCAGGAGCTCATAATCAAGCTGTCTTTTGAAGTTAACCGTGTACTGTATTTGGTGCCGTTTTAGTTTCTATTACTGTAATTGATAGTTTGTTAAGCTTTAAATTATATAAAATATATGTGGTGCAAATGATATTTTACAGTTCTAACAAAAAAACATGTTCTGACAAGATTTTGCTAATGCTGAGTTAATGTGTTAAATTTGAATGTGATATTTGACAAACAACAAACAATAATTGCAGCAAAGACTGATGACAGACGCAGCAAGAAGTGCATATTCCTCGATGGCCTCTGATGAGGATGCCAGCCGGTCCAGACCCACAGTGATAATTGGTGTCTGTTGCACTTGAAGAGAGTTGATTCTGTTTGTGGCTGATACCTTACATACTGCAAAGTGGACACAACCAATAAACCCCTCCCATGCATTGCACTACCTACTGTGGGCCACTGATGGCAGATTTGAACTCTGCCCACATAGTTACTGTAAATTAACATATTTTCTTTCAGGATTGGAAAATGGCATACATTTTTCACCTAAGCAACCTTCCACATGGTCAGTTCTTTTCTTTTGTCTCTTTCTTCATATTATTTAGCATGCTGTATGGTTTTGTATCACAGTAATGTGCTACCAGCAGTCCGGTTGAAAGTTGCTGGACAAAGTAAAGCAAAAGCCTGGTACTGACCAATGAGGTCAGTCTTTGGGTCATGAGCTGAATAGGACTAAACTGTACATCAAAAGAATGATATTACAGCCTTAAAAACCACTTGGTATATGAAAAGAAAATCCATCAGAATTCATTTTAAACGCAGGGGTACTTCGAATACCATTTAGTAAATGAACCCTTCACGTTTAGGCTAATTTTGATTGTTAAGTAGTTGGCTGGAGACCAAATCCACGACTGTTTAAAAGAGCTCCAACCAAGACAGCATATACATTGTGGTCAACATACGTTCTCCAGAGATGGTCACTTCCAGCCCCTAAAGTAAAATTGGGCAAATAAGGGAGAACCTGTTTTGCTTATGCATAATTATGTGTTTCTAGATGGAAGAAGCATATGGAATCTTTTGATCACAGAGAAAAACATTTTCATAATTGAAGAGGATGGCATTAGAGTAGTTTGTGTTTCCAGATTATACTGCCCACTGCAGGATGCTAATTAATATATATACAGGGGTTGGATAAACATCTGCCATAGTGCTGTCAATAAGTTTCAGGGTTCACCATGGGGAGGCAGCAAGGCACTGATTCTGGAAAGTGTTTTTCTGGAGGTATGCGTGGGAAGTCATTGGCATTTACTAACTTCAAATGCTTATTAGTAAGTCTCGCTCCAGATATTACCTTTGCTGCTTTAGAGGGATTTGAGGATTATCTTAACCCTGCGTGTTCTAACAATAAATATATTCTGCATTTGCAAAACATATTAAAGAACTACAGTATATGTCATATTACTGGAATTAGTCGGTCCAGCCACCTAATTAAAACAATGTTGAATCAATCCAATTTGGGAATAATGCAAAGCAGTTTAATAAGTCGTGTGGTCTAAGTGGAGTCTATAGATCCTGAGCCGTAATTTGGCAGCACCAGCATTTCTTTACGACTTGAGCAGAGATATCTGGTGTACTGGTGTCTGTGACTGCTACTACAACAGGGTCAGAGTACAATCATCTCCAAAAAACAATTGCTGAGGAGTCTACAGGGGAAAATAAAGTTTTTAATAACAACTGGTAGGCATCAATAGTCTGCCATGGAACTCGTACATCTACCATGGATCACTCCGTCCCCAGATCTCAGTCCAATTTAGCATCTGTGTAATGACCTGGAGTGTCAAATTTGTCAGTGCCTGCATGTGCTAACTTTTGTGAACGGCACTGTAAGTCTGCAGGAAGCATACAAAGGACAACACAGTACCACGGGTGTTCCTTTAAAGTCTAACACTTGGTTTCACAGATCTTGCTTTGCAGTAATCTTGCAACTAATTTATGGCTAGTTTCACAGCCTAGCACGGTTAGCACCAATCTTTACCTAAGGTAGCATTAGGCAGTCCAACATTAGTGTTCGGGTCTGTGAATGCAGCTCTTAGTGTCCATTCAACCCACTTCTGTCTGTACAATTTATGATAATACTGTACATATATTTAAATCAGTCAGACTGTAATATTTTTTTTAGATTCCCTAAGATTTATTTTCTTCTTTTTAATCTTTGAGAAAACATATATAGCCCCTTAAACTATGACTTAACAATACATATGGCTTTAATACAGATATGTTTTATACAGATTCTTCACAAGCACTTGTGGCTTATTTACTGACAGCCCATATTTATAAGAATTCCTGGAGCTTACACACACCCACCATCTAAATTGCCAAAATGGTTTAATAGATCAATTAAAAAAAATATTCAGCGAAAAAAGGCACTTTACAGAGCATTAAAAAAGGACCAAAAAGAAAGTACACAGAAAGAGTACACAGAACTGCAAATGCAAGTCAAAAAGGAAGTTAGAAAGGCCAAGAGAGAAATAGAAATGAACATTGCTAAGGGAGCTAAAACCAATTCCAAAATGTTTTTCCAATATTACAACAGCAAGAGAACATTCAAAGAGGAGATTAAATGTTTAAGAGATACAAATGGCAAAATCGTAGAGGAAGAAAAAAAAATAGCAAATATGTTAAATGATTACTTTTCACAAGTTTTTACAAAGGAAGATACTGACAACATGCCCCACATGTCATCCAGTTCCTATCCAGTTTTAAATAACTTTAGCATAACTGAGGCAGAAGTGTTAAAGGGACTAGGAGCTCTTAAAATAAACAAATCCCCTGGGCCGGATGAGATCCTCCCAGTAGTACTCAAAGAAATGAAAGAAGTAATTTACAAACCGCTAACCAAGATCATGCAGCAGTCTCTTGACACAGGGGTGGTACCGACAGACTGGAAAATTGCAAACGTAATACCGATCCACAAAAAGGGAAACAAAACTGATCCAGGTAACTACAGACCAGTAAGCCTGACTTCTATTATATGCAAACTTATGGAAACTATAATAAGAGCCAAAATGGAAAATTACCTATATGGTAACAGAGTACTGGGAGACAGTCAACATGGTTTTAGGAAAGGGAGATCGTGTCTAACTAACTTGCTTGATTTTTTTGAGGATGCAACATCGATAATGGATAATTGCAAAGCATATGACATGGTTTATTTAGATTTCCAGAAAGCTTTTGACAAAGTCCCGCACAAAAGATTAATTCTCAAACTGAACGCAGTTGGGATTCAAGGAAACACATGTACATGGATTAGGGAGTGGTTAACATGTAGAAAACAGAAAGTACTGATTAGAGGAAAAACCTCAGAATGGAGTGTGGTAACCAGCGGTGTACCACAGGGATCAGTATTAGGTCCTCTGCTATTCCTAATCTACATTAATGATTTAGATTCTGGTATAGTAAGCAAACTTGTTAAATTTGCAGACGACACAAAAGTAGGAGGAGTGGCAAACACTGTTGCAGCAGCAAAGGTCATTCAAAATGATCTAGACAAGATTCAGAACTGGGCAGACACATGGCAAATGACATTTAATAGAGAAAAGTGTAAGGTACTGCACGCAGGAAATAAAAATGTACATTATAAATATCATATGGGAGATATTGAAATTGGAGAAGGAATCTATGAAAAAGACCTAGGAGTTTTTGTTGACTCAGAAATGTCTTCATCTAGGCAATGTGGGGAAGCTATAAAAAAGGCTAACAAGATGCTCGGATACATTGTGAAAAGTGTTGAATTTAAATCAAGGGAAGTAATGTTAAAACTGTACAATGCACTTGTAAGACCTCATCTTGAATATTGTGTGCAGTTCTGGTCACCTCGCTATAAAAAAGATATTGCTGCTCTAGAAAGAGTGCAAAGAAGAGCGACCAGAATTATTCCGGGCTTAAAAGGCATGTCATATGCAGACAGGCTAAAAGAATTGAATCTGTTCAGTCTTGAACAAAGAAGACTACGTGGCGACCTAATTCAAGCATTCAAAATTCTAAAAGGTATTGACAGTGTCGACCCAAGGGACTTTTTCAGCCTGAAAAAAGAAACAAGGACCAGGGGTCACAAATGGAGTTTAGAAAAAGGGGCATTCAGAACAGAAAATAGGAGACACTTTTTTACACAGAGAATTGTGAGGGTCTGGAATCAACTCCCCAGTAATGTTGTTGAAGCTGACACCCTGGGATCCTTCAAGAAGCTGCTTGATGAGATTTTGGGATCAATAAGCTACTAACAACCAAACGAGCAAGATGGGCCGAATGGCCTCCTCTCGTTTGTAAACTTTCTTATGTTCTTATGTTCTTATATCTGTTCATAAACAAATTGATTGCACACAAGGTGGCAGTCTGAACAGAAGCACACTGGAGATTCTGTTGAGCACAGACTATATAAGTGCAGCCTTCTATCTGCAAAAACGCAAATGCAGTCATCATGCCACAGGCAGCAGGTTCCACAGAACTAAATGACACTTGTATGAAACATAGGTAATTGTATAAGTTTACTACATGTTATACCACCAGTGAGTGTTTTATAGTATGTATGAATATAACAAAAGCAAATAAATAAAATATCTCCAACACATGATATTACATCTAATATCAATTGCTAGCATAATGCTACTGTATTTAGCAAACCCACATACTGCTTTTAATGATAATAAGAAATTGGGGTTCACTTGTGAGACAATAGTCATACACCAATGCAAGTTACTGCACGTGCAGACGAGATTTTGACCCTCACCTCAACAAGCATTTCAATATTGAGAAATGCTCTGCATTATTGATTAAAGAGTTGTCTTTGTTCTGTGTAGATGACTACAGCTACAGTATCTAATAAACACACATGTTTATAAACAACTCTGAACCACTACAAATCATACTTCTACTGGAGGATTTACAATGTTGCAACAAATAATCACGCAAAAACAACAACAACGACGGATATAGGAAGACTCGACTTAAAAACGAAAGTATAGGGTAGAATGTATTGAAAATGAATCCTAGTATTACATTTAAACGGTAGGTCTATTTATAGTGTCAAAAAACAAAACCAACAACTGGTTAAAGCTGACGCATCTTTTTTTTTTTTTTTTTTTTTCTTTGTATGCATTTTGTCAATTTTCTGTTGCTATTTTCTACATATTAAAGGCCGCTCAGGATGGCAATACCGTAATTCAAATATTAACATGGAGTGTGGTATATCAGCATATTAAAGCAACATTATATCATCAATTATTGAGCAATTAAATACTTTTTTTTTTTTTTTTATATATACAATGTCAAGCTTGGTGATCTCGAGTGTACACTGTTGGATATTAGATCCATCTATCTAAAGATATTTAAATGCAATATTCGTGTTCCAGTAACAAAGATAATGGACGAGATTGCTAATTGTTTGCTTTGTTAAATAGATTAATTGTACATGCTTCATACGCCTGGGATGGACAAAGGTTATTCAGCACAAGGGCACAGAGTAAAGAATGTATCCTCACAGTATCATATTTTGAAACAATGCGGAACCTCGGTACACAATATAAAACAAAATCGCAGTTTTCTGTGTTGAGGCGTTAATGTAAAAAAATCAGCCGTATTATCAATAACATATATTACAGATAGTGCGAGTTGTTGCAGAAAAGCCCGTGCAAACAGATGCAGTCATCGTCATTTGGCCAGTCAAGTAATACAGTTTCGCCTCTTACTAAGATTATTTTCGCATTGTTTGTAATCCCTTCTGATGTCACTGGAAGGAGGGGCCGCGAGCGCACACACACTGACAGCTGGTACTGAAGAGGGGAAGATGGTGGAGCTGCATAGAGGGGCAAGATCAGAGGGTTATTTGCTGCAATAGTTCTTCTGATGAACAGGTAAGAGGTGTATTGTTTGTATAACAAGGCAAATCTTTAGTTATATATATTATATATATATATATATAGGATATATATATAATATATTAATATATAATATATATATTATATATATAATATGGAATATTATATATATATATTACTTAAGGTCTCCATGCAGAAATAGTCATGGCACTACTTGTAAAAACACCTGGGAGATAAGCTTTACAGTACAGCCAGTGGGCCTTTCTGGTGCTTATCAATGAACATATATATATATTGGCACTGTTGACAAAGTTTTCGAGTCAAAAGCTATTCGGGGGTAGTGGCTCGAGACAGATGACACTACAGCACTTCACGCTTCTCATCATGGCCACAGAACAAACGAAGTGATTTCTAGCACAGATTATGTATAGGATCGAGCATAGTAGGTATCTTTAAAATCTTTTCTTTTTTTTTTTTTTTTTTTTAACAAGACCTGTTATTCTGCGATACAAGAATAGTGGTATTGTATACTATTTTTTTTGGTGGTGGTGGGTGCAGTCTTGGGATGCTCTAGGCTAAATCACATTGTATGTATCTACGGTGAGTTTTATTAAATCAGTTTGTTTTGATGTATCTCTACCGTATGTATAATACGGTTAATGTAGTGCATGATTAGAATAATTAACCGAAAAAAAAATATTAATGGGCTAACTACTCAAATTAAGGGATGTTAAGGGAGTCGGAAAACAAGAATTGGAAAATACATTATTTTGACATTCCGTATTGCCGTCTATCTTGTCAGCAGCAGCAAACCACTGCGATGCGTGCGCTTGAGGGTTGTTAAGGTGTTACTGCAGCTGCGGGCTCTTGTACGGGTCCAGGGGGACCTGCGCCTGCTGCTGCCGCTGCCAAATAGTGCACAACACATACAGCTGAATGGCGACCGCAGAGTACGCCTGCGCCTTACTGACTATGGACAGACTTCCTGCCAAATACTCACCCAGTTGGTGGTGTGTTTGCTTCAATTGAGGGGAACGTTCATAGACATTCAGCTGCGGAAAAAGTGATACATTATTATGAACAAAAGCATGTATATGTATGCATATTTTTCTTTTTAAAGTGATTTTTCCAGTAGTCTGTAGCAATGCAACCTTTTTGCCAATAGGGATCAATTGCAACGAACCTTTAATTTAGTGCGGACTAACTACGGTAATAACGTCTCAGCACCACCCCAGCTGCGTAGTAACTAGTGCCAGTTGCAACGAAAAAATATGAGGAACAAAGTTGGGGATCGGGTGGGGTTGTAGGTTCAAGATCTGAGTGATTGGTTTCAGCAGATTATATATTTTAAGTGTTATTTGTCGTTACAAGATCGAAATATATATTTTTTTCAGAAGCACAGCATCATAATTATTATGTTGTTATTATTAAAATGTTATGAACTTAGCAAATGAGGTACAGAAATGTACGCACGAAAGTAAATATTAAGGCTGAATTGCATAAGAATATTAAACTAGATTCCCATGTAAATTCTAAGTTTCTAAAACATTACCAGAATGAATGGAGCTGCTTTAGAGGATAAACACAACTGTTATTAGTCATCGTTATTTAATTCACACACAAAACAAATGCATTCATTTATAGGACCAAAGGTGTGTTGTACAATGTGTAGACTAGGTGTAAATCAAATCAGAAATGCTAATTACATATTTCAGGTATTGCCAATAAAAGCTTAATTTCTCAGTACATCCATACGAAGGCAATCATGGCCAGTAGTCGTGTGCAAAATTATACAATGGAGCAAAAACTTTATTTCATAGAGTGTATAAAATATTTTACTGAAACTGTGGAGGGTGGCTGAAATGATTCTACAGCAATTCTGCAGCACACAACTGCATTGAATACACGTGTAAGCAGATTGAATGCTGTCTTCCCCGAGAGGTGGCCCGGTGCAGCAGAAAATTAAAAAAATCTGTGGAAGAGGCTGAAAGTAGAGACATTATTATTATTATTATTATTATTATTATTATTATTATTATTATTATTATTATTATTTATAAAATAGGCCCACGTTAAGTTGAATAAGGAGGAAACTTTTTTTGCAAATGTTTTTTTTAAGAAGATTTGAAATCATTTTGTATCATTTTTGGATATGAATAGTTCAGTTTCATAAAAGCTGACAATGCATTTGGGGATTTTTCATATTTGTTCCAGTTATAGTACGATACCACAAGTCTTCAATCTGCAGAAATTGCTAGATAAAGGCCACCACACGAGGCAATTTTGTCGCCTGAAATATGTCGGTCCGACAAAATCGCCCCATTGATAAATCGTCTCTCGTCTGCGAGACACAACAGGTTGTCAGAGAATAAAGCTCCCATCTATTCTGGCGACAAGTCACTCAGAATGAATCAATAAGCGCGGCTGTTGTTGACGCATGATAAAAGTCATTCAAAGAACTTGGAGAAATGGTGTCTGTAGTTACATGGCAATGAGAGTGCATTAAGAAATTCATAGGTTTCTATCTCACATTACTGTACAATGCAAAAAAAAGATGATTTAAAATTGAAACTAAATGGTTTGGTGCTTTTTTTTTTTTTTTTTTTTTTTTTTTACCGTCGTCCTACTTCGTACACAATTAAAATACCAGATAATAATTGTTTTACAATAAACAGAATTGCTGTCAGCCATGGCCCACGCCAAAGGAATAAACCCCTAGTTTATCTTAATTTGTTTTGGTTATTCTCTGTCTCGGTCGTTTCCACTACACTTCTCAAACACAATCCTCTTGCCAGCTTGCCTGGTCGTTACAATACTATACAGTACCTTACATATATGACACACACTTATAAAAATAAATAAAAATACATTGTACGCCAATCTGCAATAATTTTCGATTGGTATATGCTACTATAGTTCATATGCTTGTGTGTATATATACACACAGAGCATATTAACTGTTTTTCAAAACAAAGAGTTGCAGAAGCACATAAAACCGGCAGTCCTCATTCTGCCATTGTCTCACTGGACACAAAAATCGCCCTGTGCATGGTGAGAAGGTTCTTTTGATAAATCACTGACGACACATCGCCAGTAACAAAAATCACCCCGTGTATGGTGAGAAGGTTCTCATGATAAATCACTGAATCACATCGCCGGTGACAAAAATCACCCTGTGTATGGTGGCCTTAAGGTTGCATTCACTCTGGGTCTGTTTCAAACGTTCGTTTAGTTTGAAACAATGTATCAATGTACTTGCTGTTCACACTTGTCTATGAACAAAGGGACCGAGTTCACTTGGATGTGAATTAAAGTTTTTTGGTCCCTTTCCATTTTTTAAGGACCGAGTTCGTTTGTGTTCACAATGCAGTTGGCTCGTTTTATATGCCGTGTGAACCAGGGACTCGGTTCTATATTGCGACTTCATAAGTTAAAATCCGATATGTCTTATGACCAGTTACCACTTGGTTCTTCGGTCACCCTAAAACCTGTCTAGAGGTGCCTAGAGACACCTGGGGAAGCGTCTGGAGGCACCCCGGGGCGACCAGGGAAGCCCAGAGGCGCCAGGGATGAATATTTGAATGCCTGAAGTGTTCTAAGCATGTTCGCTGCCCTATAAAATCTCTATCCATCCATCCATCCGTATAATGTTGCATGTTTGTAGAATGAAAACATAGGAAGCCCGTTTTAGGCACCAATGGTACTTTAATTTTAACACTTCAATATCTGTCTCTATCTGTCATCTACATTTTTCTGCTTCATAAAAGAAAATATCAGTCCTAGTACACCTGAATTGTCAATGTCAGCGGCAATACATTAAGGACAACACCATATGGTAGTCCCTTGCTAAAAAATGTCAATGTGTCCAATTTAAAACAAACCGCATACACACACATTTGTGTGTATTTATTTTAAATGTAAAAGTCGTTGTGCTAAAATAACATTAATGTGTTCTCTGTACACATTACATAATGTACGAATATAACGCTGTAATAGGTTTATACAGTATAGTACTAGGCTACAAATCAAATTAATAGTGCACTTTATTGTTATTTTAGTCTATAGGCCACCACTAAGAAATCAAATACAATTACATTGTGCTGATACATTGTTGTATGACACATAGATAATAAAAGATGACTTCAAATATTTTAGCATATTTTCTTTTTATCCTATTTCATCAGCAATTATCCCAAAATAGATCACCGTTCCGCATTGTACGTTACAGGAAATATAGCCTACTGCAAACACTTTATAGATATAAAAACATTTTACAATTTACAGACACTTTGTAAAACACAGCTGTTGAGTTTACATAGCCCTTATACATCCTGTTCTTAATTTTAACGATTTGTGGGCTGCTTATATCTATCTGTTCTTTCATTTATTTTCTTCTATTTTGTGTCAGTGTAACAACCGTCACTTAAACTGTTGCAAAATACTGAAGGCGCTGCGATGAACTGAAATAAACTCGAGGGGTTGGTTGCACAAAACACCTGAAGTATTAAATTTAATCATAACACATAAGGATACATGTACCCTTAACTGGGGTATTGACTTCAGTGTGTTGAGCTCCTGAGTGAGTGAGGTAGGTAGGTATGTATGTATATGTATACGCATATATAAGTGAGACAGCATCTCCTGGAATCCACACATTTATCTCATCAAAACCTCATCACAGACAAAGTGGGCTGTAACAATGTGCCAATGAAATTTAACAATGTAAAATTGTTAGCTAGGTTTTACATTTTAGTGACTTACTATATCCTAAATTGTAAAACTATTTTTGCAGTGGTACAGAAATAGGCTACACATTTAAAAAATGGACTTACTCTGTAATGGAAAAAGTATCCTAATGTTAAAAGGGGTGCTAGTGTTGTATTGCTATTTCATTTATAATACACACAGCGCGTGGTGTTGTAGATTTTGTGACTGGAATGTAAGCAGGATGGAGGAACAGTGTGTCAGTCTAGATATTGTTTGAGATGTTTCTGTATTGGGCCACAGCTATGGACAGAACAGAGAGATGTAAAGTCAGAAGTGTTTAGAGAATAAAAAAAATAACTAAGGGAAGCATGCTAGCAAACCTGTAAGTGAAGCCAACTGCTTAATAAATGTGTGTTGTTTTGTTAAAGTTGTATCGAGTTGCCTAAATCATTATTAAAAGTAAGTGGTAATGAAACACATAGAAGGAAGTTGATGTTGTATGTTTGGTTGCAGGTTTGCTACAGGCTAAAGAACATTAAATGTACTTGCTGTGTCTCTCTTTCCTGGTACATTAATACATAATACGTGACTATTATTTTTATTAGTAATAATAATAATAATAATAATAATAATATAATATAATAATAACTAGAACTGCCAGGCAGTTTTACGGCTCCCAAGCCCCAGTATCACTACCCCCAGGCAGTCATGATTAACGCGAGTTTCTTAAAAGTCATTTGTATTGCTAGTGTCAAGGATGATGCTTGTGAAGTTTCTAGTTAGTCAAGTAAACAGTTTGTCAACTGAGGCAGTTTTAAATTTCAGATGAAAACATACACCTGGCGAGCCATCTTGTTTTATAAAACAACCATTTTGACATTTGTATTCCAGTGTTACTGGGACAATAACTACCATTTTTGGAGTTTGTTGGTCAAATGGTGTTCAAATAGCAGCAGTTTGTTGTTAAGGACCCATTTCGATAAGATTTGTGGCAGCCATTTTGACATTAAAATTTATCGCAGAAACTTTTGCTTCGCAAACTTAATGCAGGTTTGGATGCTGATGATATTTGCCAAGTGTCAGATCAATCGCTTCACCGGTTCCCAAGAAGATTTCAAAAGTTTTTAAAAAAAATGCGTCAAATGGACATTTTTGTTTCTGGTCAACACAATTTTTTAAAAGTCAGTTGTATTGATACAGTATCAGGGAAGATGCTTGTGAAGTTTGGAGTTAGTCAAGTAAATCGTTTGTCAACTGACGCAGGTTTAAATTTCAAATGTAAATGTATAAGTGGCGGCCATCTTGTTTTATTAAACATCACCATTTTCATATATTTGTATCCCATTGTTACTGGGACAATAATTACCAAGTTTGGAGTTTGTTGAACAAACGGTTTTCAAACAGCAGCAGTTTGTTGATAGGGGTGCGTTTCGGTAAGATTTGTGGCAGACATTTTGACATTAAAATTCATCACAGCAACTGCTGCTTTGCAAACTTGATGCAGGTTTGGACGCTGATGATATATGCTTAGTTTCAGATCAATCGCTTCACTGGTTCCCAAGAAGATTTTTGAAAGATATTATCGAAAAATGTGTCACAGTGCCAATCGCAAGGACGCAGCAGCAAAATTTTTTCAGCATTTGACAGCCAATGTATCCAGCTTGTTACCTGCCAAGTCAGAACCTGATCAGGCACACAGCCTCAAAGCAGCAGTTTAAAGTTTTGGAAAAAAAATAATAACAGTAACAATAGTTACTAATAGTAACTAATAATAATCACTGCACGAAAAAAATGGTTTACAAATTGTGTAAACCTATTGTAAAACTATACAAACTTAAAGTTTGCAAATGTTGCAAACCTATTGTGAACTATAAGTTTTACAAATGGTTTACTAGACCAAGAACCTAATGGAGGTCTTATGTTCCATTTGGACTGAAGGTTTTCACATTAGTAAACTAATGGTTTATAAACTATACCAACCTATTATAAAATATACAAACTTAAAGTTTGCAAAATATGCACACATGTTGCAAACCTATTTTAATCCTTATTTTTATTAGACCAAGAACCATGGAGGTCTTATAGTCCATTTGGACCTCATGTTTGCAGATTAGTAAAATAATGGTTTACAAACTATGTAAACCTTTCCAAATGTATTGTTTAGAACGGTTTGCATAAATTGAATTGTAAACAATATTTTTTCATCAGGTTTACAAAGCGATAAACTTATTCCCACATTATGTCCTTTTGGACATTAAGTCTTTTGAATGGTTTACACATACCATTTTAGCCTGTTTTTTGCATTACCTCTAAACAGCTGTGCACATATCCAGACATTAAATTTACCAAACTGTAACCTTGTTTTTGTATTCTACATAGCAAGGTTTTGCTAATGTTCTTTATTTAATGGAATATCATTAAATCTGAAGTATTTACACCAGTTTGCAAAAAAAGAAAAGCAGCCATGCAAGAATACAATACCTCATAAAGTTAGCTAAACAGGCAACTTTTAAATTAATACCAAACAAGCTTTTTTTTTTTTTTTTTTTTTATATTATTAATATGCAAGAATGGATGGATGTAATAGAAAACAGCATATAACATATTTAGTGTTCCAGTAGACATTTTATTTTTTAGTGGCTAAATTGAAAAAATTAAAAAAAAAAAAAAAATTCACAAAGGTTCCTCAATGTTGACTAATGTATAAAATCAGTTCTGGTCACAACTCACATTCAAAAAATAACAATTAAAAAAAAGTATTTCTCCTGTATTTGACTCTGGCATTTCTAAAAAGATGAAAATAAAAAAATACATTAATGAATAGTGTCACAAGATAATTATTCTAGAACCAAAAAATCCCTGTTATTATACTATTCCAAGGTGTAAAAAAAAAAAAAAATTATATATATTTTTTTTTTTAAAAACCATTCACAAAATGGGAGAAAAGATACCTCTTCCCAAATTTGTTATAACTTTAAATTCCACCAATATTAATAAACCATGAAAACTCAGCAGGCAAATCTGGTCTTTTGTAATTTGAATATGTTCCTCTTTTGCGACGAAGTTTGGATTTTCCTTTTTTTTCAGAATGCGAAATGCAGCATCACATGCTTTTTTTCCCCTCAGTTTTTCTAACTTCCATTTTTGTGGTCGAACTACCTTCACAAAGGTTTTTTCTCCTTCATTAAAGGGATTATCTTCCTCCCCAGATTCTTCCGTGCTCATAGTGACTTCTACCATGAGCACTTTAAAGGCACTTGTTATTGTTTTTGTTTTTTTTCTCTTCATCTGATACTGATGAATGAGGGACCTCCTGTATTTGACTCTGGCATTTCTAAAAAATAAAATAAAAAAATACATATGAATTGAAGTGATGAAGACGCCTGTTGGCGCCGGTTTAATACAAAATAAAAGGTTTAACAAACACGAAAAACACAGGACACGGCACATCTTAAGCCAAAATAAATAGACAAACGAAAACAGACTAAACTTAACAAAACGGTGCACGGACAGACACTGACAAACTCGGTGAGCAGATATATATATATATATATATATATATATATATATATATATCAATTACCAATTATATATCCCAGCATAATTATAGTGCAATTATATTATTACATTTTACTTGCATATATATAAGTATATATACACACACACACACACACACATACATGTATGTATATATATATATATATATATATATATATATATATATATATATATATATATATATATATATATATATATATATATTAGATGTTTTGCAATGTTGCTCATATACAACCACCTCAATTACTTTTTTTTCTATTCTGAGCAACCATACTTTTGTCCAATCCGTTCTATACAATATAATGAACTTAAAGAGTGTTTGTTAGGAAATATACTATTTTTGTTCCCTTTGCAGTAGGGGTGGGAATTTCAAATAATTAGGTATTTGAGTATGAAAAATTTGAATAGTCAACCTTGAAACAGAATGACCTGTAATGCAATATGCAAGTTATAAAATAAAAATTCATACTAGAAGTTTAATAAAAAAAAATAAAAAAAAACAACTTCAAACTCAATTTTGACCTAATGCTATAAAAATCAGTTCTGTTCACAACTTCACATTCAAAAATAACACTTAAAGCTACTTTGTTTGTTCATACTCTGCTTGTAAATATAGTATGCAATGCTAATCTTTCAATTCAGTTGTAGGCAAAATGTTGCTGTAGCTGCATTCATGGAAAAAGATGAAAATGAGTGATAAATTAATAACACGTCTCGTTATTCCTCCTATGAGCCTCAGTTGTCTGCATTCCCATATTTTTTTTTCATTGTCTTTCCTTCGTAGATTGCACCAGCAGGTCTTCATGGCCACTAATTAAAAAAAAATAAAAATATGAATTTATCTCATTTTATATATTCTCTATTTTTTATTCTTCTCCATTCACAACCAGTTGCTACCAAATTATCTCTGCCCATAAGGGAAGATGAGTTGTTGCATTTGCAACAAAGGCTATCACTGGTCAGTAAGAGGGCAATGACATGGGCTGGTCCCCCATGTGCTTCGTCTCTTAAAAACATGGAACACAATGCAATTATTCAGATAGACAGTTTACTGGTATGAACATACTTCATTTAATCTATGAAGATACCAACTAAATAATTTTGTTACTCGTATTATCAGTTTTTGCTTCAAGAGCATTTACGCATTTGAACTGACCTGCTACTTCATCACCTGAGGCTTCTGGGTTCCCCCCTTTGACATATTCCTTTATTTTTTGTTAGGCATTATTTTTTTTAACCTAGGATGCTGCAGAAAAAAAAGAATACACAAGGATAACTGTCAAGATTGTGTGTAATCTAAAAGCTTCAGAAAAATGAATGTCAGACTTGTGAAGCAGACTGTTATATATTTGAATATTTACAGTCCATCACACTCAGCATACCAACAGAAACATGTTAATGAGATATAAATACACTAGGTATATTATTTTAGTACTAAATTGTATTAATTTATTATAATTACATTTTGCTTAATTTTAATTCCCTGTGACATTTAAAGCTGGTAATTTCCCTAGGATTGATCTAAAATGCAAATAAAGCTTCTATTGCATTGTAGTCAATCATGCAAAAACATTACACATTGGTCAACATAAAATTATACGTTTGTGACCGTGGATGACAACATATTCTGTTGGACCTTCAGGTAGTTCAAGTAGCATAACAGTGTATCAAAAAAGCCACCTGTGCAATGTACCCTTTGAAAATAAAATCATGTGCTCCACCTTATTCGGAAATAATAGAACATTTACTCATTTGTGTCCCAGGTAGTCATCTGTTCCTGTCAAATATCTGTATGCTTTTTGAACCAGGTTCTGTAAAGTACAAGATACATTTTATGAGTGCATGGTTCCTCTACATTTGTTAAATATATCTACAGTACATATTAATATTTTGAATGAAATATGCATGGTTTTACCTGCGTTAATGGTGAATCTCCCAAGGTCTTTTTTTTCTCTTCTTTGCCATGTTATGCTGAAGAAGTTCTACTGTTTCTGTATAAAACAAATACATTTTTTAGATTTAAGTATTTATGAACACAAGTTAAATCAGTTTTCTTTGTACATTTTAATAGTAAATTCCTTCTACCCCAGAGGGAACCCGGCATTAATATTGGGTTTGTAATTTGCAATTTGCGGGTGGGTCAAAGTTTTGATTGGTCCAGGCCTAACTTACAATCACCTGCTGTAGATTTGTAAGTCAAAAACGTACTAGACTCAAGAGCTGATTCCATGGTGTGATACAGACTCCACGTACAGATATACAAATTGTATGACTAACCCTTTATTTTACTAAAATTCAGGAATAATGCTAACCTACATAGCTACAGTCTGAATTATAACACCTCATTCACTATGGCAGTGGTTCTGAAACTGGGGTTCACAGAGATATTCTGGGGGGGCATACAAATATCACTATTGTGTATATTTAAAAAAAAAAAAAAAAAATAGTTTTGCAATCATCAATCTTTTGCCCTCCAGTACTGTTTTTAATATATTAATATTACTGACATTAAAATGAATACCATGAATTGCGAGTTTGGTTTTGTCAGTTTAACCCTATTGCTACTAATATTTTTTAAAAGGGGTTGCCCGTTCCAGAAAGGTGGGAGAATCCCTGCATTATGTACAATGTCCTTATCCCAGATTCTCCAGTCTGCCTAACTGAAACATTCAATAAAAATTCACAGTTTACCATTTGCTTTAAAACTTTAGTTTCTATAAAACTTATTTTGAGAGTGCACTTTACTGTTACTTAATTATGAATTTATGAATGAAGTCTAACACCTGAGTGTCAATAAGATATTTCTGACTTTTTAATATATAACCCATCACAGCCTTTGTGGCCTCCTAACTTTCTGAATCCAAGTCTAGATCTGTGCAAGGATGCTGCCATACATCACTGCTATCCAAATGAAGCAAATAATATGGTTAAAAACATTCGCTAAACTCGTCATATTAATTATAAGTTAGCAGTTAAACAGAATTCCAAACTACAGCACTCTGTGATAAAAACAGTTCCACAGTACCTGTTAAAGGTGATGCAATGTTAGAAAAGTCCTGTAAAACACACAAGAAGTACAGTCTAAACACTTCATTGGTTACATAATACAGTTTTGTTGGTGATCATGTTCAAACAAATCAATTTGCATACAAACACATAGAAAATATAAGATCATACATTAGTGCTACAGTGTCTTGTACAGCTATGTTCCCCAGTTAATGCACACTTCACTTTCTTTGAACTTGAGCTTTGTTTGTTTTCTAAACCTGTAATGCTCTAAAGCCACATTAAATTCATGAAAAACATGATGAATCTGTTCTTATAGTAAAAGTTATTTTACCATGCTTAGATAGTCCTTTGATGGCAAATGTTGGATTATCTGAGGCATGGTCCATTGGATAAGTAACAGTTGCTGCTTGTTAATTTAAGGTAATCGGCTGCCTTCTCATTCTCCTCCTTAAGCTAGTTTAGCACGGAAACGCTTTCTTTTCCTAGTGTGGAAAATATTACTTAATTACTGTATGTATAATTGGTCACTAAGAACAATATTCACATTACTAAAATGTAAATGTTTCTTTAAATTAAGAGAGCTAAACATGGTAATTCACCTCGTGGAAGCTGTTGTAGGTGCTGAGGGAGTCTTCAGAAGCTGAAGAAAAAAATGATCTACAATAAGAATTAAAGAACAAGCAATATTTATTATGAAACACAGCAGTTTTATCATTTTCCCACAAGGATACTACATTTATTGCTACAGTTAGAGTTGCCATATCACATTCAGCATTTTACTAAGACAAACAAATACACTACCCTTTAAGAATAATCACCCATCAAAAAAGTCAAGACTATTTCCTATTACTTTTTTAATAGAAAAAGGACAATGTTCTATTTGGTTTTACTATGAAATTTAGACAGGGGATCTAAGTTTATTTTGAAAAACAGACCCTGTTTAAAAACACATCTTCTGTCATTGTCTTCTTAGGTTGCCTAAAACCATAATGACATATGTTGACAAGTCTATCTATAACAAACAGCACATAAATTAAATATAATACCATTACAATCACATTATGTACATGAAGACCTGTTCGTGAAAAAAATAAAAATAAAAAAACTCAAGTTCAAATAAACAAGATTGTTTTTTTGCAGATAAAAACTTAAGTACTAGATAAATTAAAATAGTACATTGTGTGCTGCAGTACAAGAAATAAAAAAAGGGATATGTGTAAGAATCTGAATCTAGTTACATAAAACATTGGGGGAAGGGGGGCTGCAGGTTTCTTTTTTTTTTGTTTTAGAAGCAGGAACACTTTTTACCTACTCGCTCTACCTGCCTTTGCTTTGTCTGAACCTAATGAACTGCTTGCCTGATATGTACAATCCCAAGGTTATATAACTAGTTGAGCTAACATAGTGATGGAAAAAAAAAAAAAAAAAACATTTTTACTTTATAAATTGTAATTGTTAACACTAGATATTGTTATATATATATATATATATATATATATATATATATATATATATATATATATATATATATATATATAATAATATTCTCAATCATGTTTCGTGGAGACTAAAACGGACATGTTAAAACTGCAAATACATAATTAAAACAATAAACACAGTACGTCCTGCTGTAGAGTAATAGCCTGTAACTAGTTGAGTTAACGTGATGAGAAAAAACAGGAAATATTTTATTTCCACCGTAGAAAGATGCGCTATGAGGTGGTGGATTATGGGATTTGTAAGCACTGACTGGAAAAATCGTAAAATAAAAGTGGCTGCACACAAACTACACATTTATTTAGAAAAGGTTTAATGGCCACAGTTCCAACGAACCAACGATCCCGTGACCGCGTAAAAAAAAAAGAAAGTAGCCTGCCTAAATGTGTAGCCTATTGTATCCGTGTTACGCAGTAACAAATAAGCATTACAACAACTGACGGTGTTATGAATTATTATAGTGGCTCTATCTATTGACAGTTTTAACTGTATTGTAACACATTTTTATATATTTTAATGCACATAATGCAAGTTGGGACAATATTGATTTTTCAAATTATGCCGCCCTCTCAATTTTGCCGCTCTAGGCGCATTTGCCTAATTCGCCTAACAGCTAAACTAGCTCTGACATAATTCTTTGAAATATATATTATAGAGCAATACTACGCACGTGTATAGGCTATATCAAGTACCGCAGGTTCTAAAACTTAAAACGACAACTTATATAATACAAATATCAAGTATTTCTAAAATTATTAACATGCCCAATATTAATGCAACAATGATGGGTTTTTCTACTAAAAAGCTGAACATCCTAAAAACCAAAATATTTTCGTATTTATTTATGAATAAAATTACCATCTAAACAATCATATAATAACCCTATCTGCATTGTGTTTGAATTGTTTTCTTAATTTTCTTCCTACCCAACATTTGAATGCGACCTCTCTGAACGGTATTCTCGATGGTATTCCCACATTGGTGTTCTGGATCACGGAACATACTCATATCAGGAAAACACTGGCGGTCAAAGGAAGTCACACAAGCCAGCAATAAGTAGAATCCCGCAAAACAGTCAGAGAGATCCGTCAACACATTCAGGTAAGGCTGCTTTTCTACTGAGCTTGATAATATACTCATTTAACAAATACGTTTTAAATGAACATCGACTGATTTCATATTATCAATTATACATATATGTCATTATTATCTAGTGCTACAGATGAGCTGTAATGCATTAATATTTGAATTTGTGTTAGGTTGGAGGCGACAAAAAGCTGTGTGGAAACGTTTTCAGCAACAAGAAACGGTGATCTCGGGGACCGGTGTATGGTAAGCAGATCATTCACAGTTCTGTGACTGTAGTTGCACAGTGTCTGGGGTTTTAGTTTATTATTTTAAGTGGTGTGGGTGTATTAATTGGGATATGGATATTCTGATTCAACTTTAAGGAAGTGTAAATATTAGCACTTTTAGTCTATCCGTCTGCGTGTTTTTTTTTTTAACTACATTTTTAAAAAAAACTTTTCTTCTCTATGTTCCACGTGGCCACAAGCGAAAGTGTTTTTTTTTTTTTTTTTTTTTTTCTGTATGGCTAAACTAATTGTGACCTTATTCGGCGCAGTGGCGAAACTTTTAAATCCTGGTTTGTCAGACCAGCCAGTATGATTTCGATTAATTACGTGTGCTGCTAGATCAAGCAATGAAGACTTTTTAACTTCGCCCAATGAAATCATTCTAGTCTAGCATAACCATAGCAACGCTGTGCGCTGTGTAATTATGCCGTCGAAACGGTGAAAATTACAGAAATGTGTTTAAAACAGAAAATAAAGCACACACCTTCAGGAAACACACAGCTTATTTTTTCTGTTAGATACACTAGGTCCCTATCTCCGTTGTCTGATCAGGATTGATAAGGTTGGCCAGTGGTTATTTATTTAACTATAACGTTAAACTGCCGGTGCACAGTACACCCTCGAGATCTAACCTGGGATCCAAGCGAAAGATCAATCAAAACAAGTCCGATCCCCCATATAAAATCACGTTGATAATGGTTTTGGTACATTTTTTATATTTACATTTTTTTTTTTTTTTTGCTGCAAAGGCATCATTTCAGTTTCTGCACTTCCACGACAGTAGCTGCTGGAGTAAGCTATGAAGTCGCCTTGGATAAATGTATTAATAATATTACGCCGACCCCTGTTTTTATTCTTCGTATGACGCAATGAAAAGAGAACTTTTCTTTTGATAGCACACGCTGCATGTTAGTTATACATAAACGCACTGTAATCTAAATTTACTATGCAATATGTTTTGTTTTTGTTTTTTCACACTGTAGTAAATTGAGCATTTATTAAAGAAATCAAAGTAATAGCATGCAGATAGCCTACTGCAAATGTGTTGGTAGAGTTGGGTCTGTCATTACAATATCTAGCTACATGTTTAAAATAAAGTAGACATTTTGTCTTGCTGAAACAAACATATTAAAACCTACTCATGTTTAAGTATGAACATTTTATACTGTAGAAACAAATGTCTTTACAATTCATGTAGTACAATTGTTTCTTTTAGCCCTGTGAACTTGTAAAGGGCAGATAGGTACCTATTCTTCCAGTGACAGTTATGTTTTTTTTCTTAGAGTTATGGTTATGGATTTAATTTTAGTTATATTTATTAGTTTAATTTTAGTTATTAGTTATTATTACAGGTAACTAAACATGATTTGTTATTACAGTTAACATAGTGGTGATGACCTTGAAATCTGTCAAGGTAAAAAATAACTAATGTGGCTCTACACCTCTTCACAGTTCATTCATTAGGATAGCCAACCACAACAATGTACTGAACAGGGATTACTATTTACTTGCCAAGTCTTGCTGTACAGATCTCCACACACTTAAACACTAGTCTAGATTACAATTGCTGTATTTAGTTTTTCACATTAAACTGAATTGAGGAAAAATTATTAAACCATTTAATTTGCAGTTCTAAATGTTTAAGTAGAACCTCAATACCTGAAAACAAGCCATGTATAAGGTTTAAATATATAAGCAACTTGCCTTAATCAATGGTTCCCTTGGAAAAAACAGTGAATAAAATAAAAACAACAGCATTTGCCTTTTCTGTACAATACAAAATGTCCCTGACTCACAGGCCTCCCAAGAGATCTGGAGAAAACATAGGATCAAATTTATAAAACATCAACATTTGAATGATGCACTGACAGGGCGACCTTATTTTCTTCAGCAAAAATAATTTTCAGCATTTTACCAACTTTTTCTGGACTGTGGCATTACAGCCCAAGATATATCTGAGTCTGAGAAGGAGTTTGTTTCAGACCTGAAAAAGTTTCCGACGGCACTCATCTGACAAGCTGCTTCATACAAAGACAATTTAAAAAGTTATTTAATAAAAATCATTTTAGATTTAATTAAATATCAGAAACTAACCACCATTCTTAATGAGCAAGATACTAACGGGCTGTATGAAAAACTGGTAATTTCATTTCACAGCGTAAGCACCGCTTCCTTCTTTGTTTTGCTTGGTTGTCAGCAACTTCACTTTCAAATGTGATTTGCTAAAAAAACTTGGACAGCATATATTAAATAATAGACAAATTGAAAGCAGTGTATGTGCTGCTTGTTGTGATGACATAATTTTTTCAAGTTTCCTGTTGTTTTAGCCAACAGCGTGTATTTGTATTTATTAGGTACATTTGCCTGTCACCAATTCACACCACTGGCATCCAAAGTGTTGAAATGGAATATCAATTTTATCAAACTGAAAAATAATGTAAAACTATAATGAAATTACATTTTTTACTTTGTTACTATTTCGTTATTGTTTTACATTTTTTTGTTATAGTTACTATTAAGGGTGGTTTTGAACGTCAGCTCAAAGCGCAGCAGTGTTTTGAATGTACACTCATTACACCAACTTATTTTCAAAACACTACAGTGTTTTATACGATGGAGCGCTCTGAGCGTCCTACATCGGAAACAAAACAAAGAGCAACCATCACTTGGTCACTACAAAAAAAGTGGTTTAATATCACCCAACCAAATAGCTTTCCAGCCATAACTCGCATCGCAAGCCTTTTGCATGAAACAATTTTATAGACAGTTTGTAAGTTGTTTAAAGCTGTTGCTTTTTAAGCAAAGTAAAAAAAAAAAAAAAAAACATTTGCAACAACAAAAAAGCCGGTCAATGCCTCAAAGCTACCCACTAACCCCATATATCAAATAAGCGCACATAAAACATTTAATTTACAGTAGAAAAACATCATATGAATTATTACTATTATATGTGGTTTCTGTTGCACACTTGAAAGAAACTGGCCCATTTTCTTCTTTGCAAATGTATTTTTGCCACAGTTCGAGTTAAGCTTTTTAATAAAGTAATGCATATTATTTCTTTACATCCAAACATGCTCTTTCCTACTTCTGTGGAGAAGTGTCTCTGTCAGTCATGATAAAGCTGTTGCATTTTTAGATATTTTCTTTCTTGTTTTTGTAGTCTGCTGCATGTACACACTTTTCTTTGCTTTGTTCTAATTCATCTTATTTGTGACGTCACCTGCTTCCATTCAAATTATTAATTTCTTAGACTCAGTGCTCCAATACAATGAACCTCGATCGAGTATGCTAAATGTAATAATTAGGGCCGTAAGAGGTTAAAGTAGGTCTGGCACTCGATTTAAATATTTGATTGGTTAATTTATGGGCATTAGTTAATTAATCTGTCCTGCACAATAAAACCCTTTTTAAAACCCTTCACAACACGCATCTCACACACTACATGTACACAGAAACTTGAAGACAAGACATTTTTATGAAATATTTTTAGAACATTTCTTGTTAAGATTCTTTCTTAAATGGGAAGTGATTCATCAAAGTTTCGCTCTCTTTTTTATTTTACAGACTTCGTCAGGAAAGAAAAGAAACAGAGCCCGATGAGAAGAGAGTGATATGTGAAATTTGTAAAGACAGCTATAATTCTGTATATTATGAGCAATACCACAAGTATCGTACAAAAGGAACTGATCATGTAGAAAATGAAACCAAATGAAAGCTTGGAAGTAACAGGAAGCCTTGAAGTAGGTGAAATGAGTGTACAGTCTGAAGAGTTCTGTCCATGGTGGATCGTCTACAATTCGTACAGTTCCATGTCCAGAAGCAGAAGACCTAGAGAGCAACTGGAGAAGAATATATAGCCAAATGAAAGAAACCTGGAAAGTGGACGGTAACCAAGATGTGCCCAAAAATGTATCTGATGAAGATGTTTTGTCATTCTTTCCTGTATCTGAATTTAATATTAAGAACCACTCTGACAGCAAAAATGAAGAACAGTGGGAAGCAACTGCGGGAAGAGAGGTGGCTATAAATATTGAACAAGGAATTTCTCAAGATTTAGATTATGTAGCAGAACAACTATACTGAAGCCCAGCAACAGTTAATGACAAAGTGCTGAGGTTTGTTAGATGATTGTCTTTTTGTGATGGTGTCGCAGGCAGTTTTTTTTTTATTTCTGATATATTATTTTTTAAGGATTTGCTGACTGTGTTTGCTGAACCAGGAGGTATCCTTGGATTGACACTTACTGTCTTACCTTCAAGTATTTATGGAGTAAACAAATTATTTGGATATTCTAAAGACCTCTTCAGAAAGTTTGTTGTTTGTAGAAAATGTTTTACATTATACAGTTTTAATGATTACTTGCAAATAAATTAAGGCCGAACTGAAATAAAGAAATGTTCATTTGTGAAATATATGTGGCAGAGAAGTCATCTACAGCAAAATGTGTGTGCCAGGACATTTTACCCATTTAAGTGGTTTAGCTATAAATCAATCAAGGAGTCATTAAGAGAAATGGTTAGACGCCCTGGATTTGTAGACCCGTGTGAACAGTGCAAGACTTAATTTGATTGTTACTGTTCTTCACACTGCAATTTGACACAATTTAGAAGTTTTGTGAAAGTTATGTTGAGTTGCTCATTTTTTAAATCATTGTAATTATAAATCTCCGAAGTCTATAAACCCAATCTTGCATCTTTTCTGTGAATCATAGGCATGTGTTTCTGAGCGATCTGTCGCACTATGTCTGTGATTCGTTCATTTTCTCTCGTTCCCGGAATCATAGGCAAGTGTTGACGCATATCTCTGAGCGGTCTGTCGCACTATATCCGTGGTTCGTTCATTTCCTCTCATTCTCTGAATCACAGGCAAGTGTTGATGCATGTCTCTGAGTGGTCTGTTGCATGTCTGTGGTTCGTTTATTTTCTCTTTAATGCCAGTCAAAGTGTCTGTTGCACTGGTTTGTTCATTCTACAGTCTTCTCAAAATGCTAATGTAGTTGTTATTCTAAGAAAAAATAATGTTTGTCTCAGTCTCTGTGATTGAGATAGGAGTCTGGCTCCAGTAGTCTTGGTGACTGTGGGTCTCCAGTTTGTGAGTAGTGAGTTATTTTTATTTTATTTTTGTGAGTGTTCAAGAGTTGTTTTGTTTAAATTGTTTGTTTATTCGGCTTATTATTAATAAATACACACACTGGTGCTTGCACCTGCCATCTCCTGTCTCTGAGGTATAGTTATTATTTTTATTAAGATGAGAAAAAATAATCTTGGTATAACTTACATTGTACTTTTTGTGGACATTAGTACCTCAGTATTCGGGAAGTTATTTTTACTGTCAACATGTTTCTACATTTTAATCGACTGTCGTAAAATGGTGATCTTATTTGGTAATGCTCATGAACACATCTCTATTTAATAGTGTGGTTCAGTATTGTAGGGCAACACTGAAAACAATGCTTTTGGTCATACCAGTAAAGGTCACATTCTTTCATTTTTTTCATTTACATTTATAGTTTATTATAACCCCTGTAAGCCTAAGAAGTGGTTTTCTGTAATAGTTGGTATATGTATTGTAAATCATGGAAATTACACTTGATTCTAATTTAAACATTATTGCTTTTTATTTCCGACATGCTCTTTTAAATATTCTAAGATCCATGTAATATTACTGTTGGTACTATTTATTATTTAACACTGATTGTAATTTTGTATTGCTGCCATCTTGGTCAAGGTTCTTGAAATATATATATATATATATATATACACACACACACACACACACACACACACACACACAGTGCCTTGC